>NC_137288.1:37160000-38508500 GCF_054371585.1 Giraffa tippelskirchi | reverse complement strand
AAAAAGATGATCTTTGTGCAACCCTCTGCCTATATCTTTTTATTGCCCCCCATCATATTTTACAAGGAATACAGCCCATCGTTAGGGAGGAGGCAGGTGTTTGTGGACCTTGGTGTTTTAATTATTAACAGAACTGCTTACATCCTGCTCAGCCAGCCTCCCCAGAATATATTTCCCTTCCTAAGTAGGGTAGAACACAGAAGGCGCTGTTACATTTGAGTTTCAGATCAATAATGAATAGTATTCTTAGTGTAAGTTATGTCCCATAGTAAAAAATTATCTTTTATCTGAAATTCAAATTTAACAGGGAGCTCTGTATTTCTATTTGTCAAGTGTGGTAACCTTGTTCTAAGGAGCTGAGGTTTGCTCTCTGCCCAGAAAGTAACAGTGCAGGAACCAATGGATTTGGCTGAAGAAGTATTGCGTATTTGACCCCAAGAGATGAAATCATTCAACCAATGTAGAGAGGCCGTTTTAATTGCTTATAGCTTACAAGAGAAAAGATGAGTTTCCGCCTATGCTGAAGTGTCACATCCGTAAGTATTTCATAACACAGGTGCGTCAACACATCCTGAAGTGTGAGGCCTACTCTGCTGTAACCCCCAGGCTCCTATCCTGAGTGGCACATGGGAACAATTCTTCATTGATTTCATGAAACGCTGCAGACATATGCCAATCACCATGACATCAAAATTTATACAGGAAGACATTGCTTATCAAGTGTCATCTAGAAATGAGGGGTTTGCACATAACAACTATCAGTTAAATATTCCTTAACACAAATTCCTCAGTTTCACTATATTGGTGTATCTAAAATCCTCTAGATGATTATTGATTTTTTGTCTACTTTTTCCGTAAATTGTTGAAGAGAGGAAAGTTAAGTCACCAATCGATTGTGGTTTTCCCTGTCTCCTTTCTTTCTGTTTTTTTCTTACAATACTTCTTTCAATACTTTGAAACTTGTTCCACCTGTGTTATTAGATACAAATACATTTAGAATTATTGTCTTTCCAAAGAATTGCCTCATAGAAGGTCTTTTCTCTGCTTATCTTTTTTGTCTTGAATCTGCTTTTCCTAGTATTAACACCACACCAGCTTTCTGATGCCCACTGTTAGCATGGTACATTTTTTTGACCCTTCTATTCTCAGCCTATCTATGCCTTTATATTTCTCATGTGTGATTCCTAGAATATTCATACAGGTAGATCTTGCTTTCTTATGGAAAATTTTAATGTACTTAACAGCAGTTATTCACGTGGATGACTTTAAACCCTCCATCTTGGTCTTTGGTTTCTCTTGGTCTCGTCGGTCCCATTTCTTTGCCCCTTTTCTGCCTTCTTTTGTGTGCTGGGTGTTCTAGAATTCCACTCATGGTTCTTCTACTCAACCTTCAACTATACTTCTTTGTGTTTATTTAATAACCGGTTGCTCTTGTGGAAATCTAGTTAAAACCAAAATCTCCTGCCAACCTAGAAAAACTGTCACAAAAATAGAAAACAGTTTTATTATTGAATAAGCAGCAAGTCAGAATGTGATGAGCGTCACAGGCAAACCCATAAGGAAACGGCAAAGATGGGAAGAAATCTCTTCACCAGGCAGACACAACTGATTACACACTTGTTCACAAAATAAACGATAGGTTGTCCTCAAGCAAGGCTTACCAGCACGGTTTTCATACACAGCTCATCTGACATTCAACTGGTAACTGAGGTGGCCATTGTGTTTATTGATGACCTTTATCCAAAGAATATACAATGGAGAAAAGACAATCTCTTTAACAAGTGGTGCTGGGAAAACTGGTCAACCACTTGCAAAAGAATGAAACTACAACACTTCCTAACACCATACACAAAAATAAACTCAAAATGGATCAAAGATCTAAATGTAAGACCAGAAACTATAAAACTCCTAGAGGAAATCATAGGCAAAACACTCTCCAACATAAATCACAGCAGGATCCTCCATGACCCACCTCCCAGAATATTGGAAATAGAAGCAAAAATAAACAAATAGGACCTAATTAAAATTAAAAGCTTTTGCACAACAAAGGAAACTATAAGCAAGGTGAAAAGACAGCCTTCAGACTGGGAGAAAATAATAGCAAACGAAGCAACAGACAAACAATTAATCTCAAAAATATACAAGCAACTCCTGCAGCTGAATTCCAGAAAAATAAACGACCCAATCAAAAAATGGGCCAAAGAACTAAACAGACATTTCTCCAAAGAAGACATACAGATGGCTAACAAACACATGAAAAGATGCTCAACATCACTCATTATTAGAGAAATGCAAATCAAAACCACAATGAGGTACCATTTCACACCAGTCAGAATGGCTGCTATCCAAAAGTCTACAAGCAATAAATGTTGGAGAGAGTGTGGAGAAAAGGGAGCCCTCTTACACTGTTGGTGGGAATGCAAACTAGTACAGCCACTATGGAGAACAGTGTGGAGATTCCTTAAAAAACTGGGAATAGAACTGCCATATGACCCAGCAATCCCACTGCTGGGCATACACACCGAGGAAACCAGAATTGAAAGAGACGCGTGTACCCCAATGTTCATCGCAGCACTGTTTACAATAGCCAGGACATGGAAGCAACCTAGATGTCCATCAGCAGACGAATGGATAAGGAAGCTGTGGTACATATACACAATGGAATATTACTCAGCCATTAAAAAAAATACATTTGAATTGGTTCTATTGAGATGGATGAAACTGGAGCCCATTATACAGAGTGAAGTAAGCCAGAAAGAAAAACACCAATACAGTATACTAATGCATATATATGGAATTTGAAAGATGGTAACGATAACCCTATATGTGAGAGAGAATAAGAGACACAGATGCATAGAACAGTCTTATGGACTCTGAGGGAGGAGGTGAGGGTGGAACGTTCTGGGAGAATAGCATTGAAACATGTATATTATCATATGTGAAACAGAACACCATTCCATGTTCGATGCATGAGACAAATGCTCAGGGCTGGGGCAATGGGATGACCCAGAGGGATGGGATGGGGAGGGAGGTGGGTGGGGGGTCCAGGAAGGGGAACACATGTAAACCCATGGCTGATTCATGTCAATGTATGGCAAAAACTACTACAATATTGTAATTAGCCTCCCAACTAAAATAAATAAATTTATTTAAAAAAAAAAAACAAACAAAGAAATAGAACTTCTAATATCTATGACAGGTAGCTAGTTCAAATTTGGAGCTTGGCATCAGGTGGCACTAGTGATAAAAAGAACCTGCCTGCAAATACAGGTGGATGGCGGAGACAAGGGTTTGATCCCTGGGTCGGGAAGATGCCCTAGAGGAGGGCGTGGCAAACCACTCCAGTCTTCTTGCCTGGAGAATCCCACGGACAGAGAAGCCTGGTGGGCTACAGTCCACAGGGTCGCAAAGGGTCGGACACGACTGAAGTGACAGCACACACACACCCATAGAGAAGGAGAGAAAAGGGTCCTTGCTTCCTTGATATTCAAAGAGATGGCTCCCAAGTCCTTGAGAAAGCTATCCCTGCTTGTAAAGCTGGCAAGAGGCTCATTTAGTTTTAAAAAATCAATATACCATCTGAAAGGGGCAGAGAAAGAATTAACAATGACAAGTTTTCTAAAGAGGAGTCAGGGAGGGTGCATTTCCCTTTCGCATCAGGAAAATTCCCCTTTTTCCTTTTTTTAGGATTCCTACTTGCCCTTAAATTCTAGGGCTGCACTGTAAGTGGCAAACGGCCATCAACTGAACAGCGCAAATACAGATCATGTTTGTCACTGTGGAAAGGTTTTGGCACCACAGCTCTAGAAATCATGCATCTTTATTGTAGTCTGCCTTCAAATATTCTACTACTTCACAATGTACATAAGCTTTCAACTTTCACTCCGTGGATTTTAAAAGTCACTAGTCTCTGACCTTCACACTCATACTGTCATTCAGAGACTCTCAAACGTGGTCTTCTGTCCCCCACCCCTTCCTTGATACACCCCAGTGACTTATGCATTATTGGCTTGAAGATTCTGAAACTCCATCAAGCCCATTTATGAGTGGAAATGGACTCAAAAGTTCACAGGTTACAGAAGCTCCACACACCCAGGCATCAAGTGGAGAAAATGAGTTGAGGAATGTATACCTCTTATAAATCCAAACACACCTGGAGTTGTCGACTCTCCAGATGTCCCTTCATGTCCCTTCTGTCCCTTTTAACCACAGACACTTCACCAGGCATCCTTGCCCCCTGGCTTGTAGGTGGGCTTGGCCAGTATGAGACATTGGCTGGAAATTGGAGAAGAAGAAAAACAAGATCTGGGCATTTCTTCCCCATCTCCTACTTCCTGCACCAGTCAGGCATCTCTCTACCACAGCAGCTCCCTGTCTGACTTCCCTTCTGCATCTGGAGGCCTGCTGGTGTGACCGTCTCCTCCTCAAATGTCGCCAGACTTGAAGTACTGGACCATTCCATGAGGATTCCCCCACCTGCCCCACCTTTTGTATTTGATGCATTAAACCCCCCTCACATCTGTCTGCTTCCCAAGGCGACACTCACTGACTCAGGCATTCGGCAGCTAAATGATGATTCATTTGTAGAGTCATTAGAGGGACTTCCCTGGTGGTCCAGTGGTTAAGAATCAGCCTTGCAATGCAGAGGACTCTTGGGTTCGATTCCTGGGAAGGGAACTAAGATCCCAGTTGCCACAGAGCAACTGAGCCTGTGGCCAAAACTGGAGAGTCTGCGTGTGCCAAAATGGGAAGATCTCACACGATACAAAGACACAGTACAGCCAAACTAATTAACAAAAGATCATAAGAACCCCCGTTTTTAATACTGTATATCAGTCATCTTGGACTGCCAATACAAGGACCTCAGACTGGGGGGCTTAAACCATAGACATTTATCTTCTCACACATCTAGAGGCCAGAAATCTAATATCAAGATGTCAGCAGGGTTGGTTTCTTCTGAGGCCTCTTTTCTTGGTTGTAGACAGCTACCTTCCCCTATATCTCCACTCTGTACGTGTCTATGTCCAAATTTTTCTTATAGGGACACAAGTGATACTGAATTAGGCCCATCCTGATGACCTCATTTTAACTTAACTACCCCATTTTAACTTAGCTCCACATGTAGTCACATTCTGGGGTTCTAAGAACTAGGATTTCAACAGATGAACTTTGAGGGAACAGAGCTCAGCTGGTAACACCCAGTAAACACACAGCATGCATGCATGCTCAGTTGCTTCAGTCATATCCGGCTCTTTGACTCCTCCCTCCATGGGATTTTCCAGGCAGGAATACTGAAGTGGGTAGTCATGTCCTCCTCCAGGGGATCTTGCCGACCCAGGGATCAAGCCCATGTCTCCTGTGACTCCTGAGTTGGAGGTGGGATCTTTATCTGCTGAGCCATCGGGAAAGCAGTAAACAAACAGACTTAGCTTGAAAAGCTGCACTGTTTTTTTCCCATGTAATCCAGGAGTTTCTTCATCCCCGTATTTGGTTAATAATTAACACAGATTGCTTGAAACAGTAATAAAATTTAAAACTGGCCTGAAAGTAGCCTGAATGAAGAGACTGCAGATAATCTATTGAATCTTTAGAGAAAACTTCAAAGGCAATCAAAGCAAAAGTACACTTGTAACATGTTCAGGTTCCAGAGTCCAAGACTCATGATTGTTGACACCCCAGTTCGGTGGCATCGGACACGGGCTTTATGTAGAAAATTTCTGTCCCCTCAGAGATTGTCGCGCAGCACCACAAATGATTCTTCAGCTAATCAAGGGAAAGCACAATGATTCTCTCCCATGGAACTCATTCTAAGGATTAATTTTTTTTTCACTTGCTTCTAAGGCTTCTATACATAGCCCATGGGGCCTTTTTCTCTTGTAGTCTAAATTTAGGTCAGTACAAATTACTCTCCCCTATCTTGCCTCCTAGTTTTACAAAATGATGTGTGCTCAGCCACTCAATCATGTCCAACTCTTTGCGACCCCCTGGACTGTAGCCCACCAGTCTCCTCTGTCCATGGTATTCTCCAGGCAAGAATACTGGAGTGGGTTGCCATTTCCTTCTCCAGGGGACCTTCCCAACCCAGGGATCAAACTCCGGGTCTCCTGCTTGGCATATGGATTCTACACCACTGCACCAACTGGGAATCCCACTATAGTCACTATGCTGTGATAAATCATAATGGAAAAGAATATTTAAAAAGAATGTGTGTATATATACGTGTGTGTGTGTATAAGTGAATCACTTTACTGTATAGCTGTAATCAACACACTGTAAACCAATTATACTTCAATTAAAAATATATTTTAAAAAATCCACATTGGAAGATTTGCTAATTAGCACAAGGGATAGAAGTTTGTTAATTGGTGAAGTAAGTGGTAAGTCAATCTTAACAGAGATCAACCCTGAATATTCACTGGAAGGACTGATGCTGAAGCTGAGGTATTTTGGTCATCTGACTGTGAGCAGATGATTCATTGGAAAAGTCCCTGATGCTGGGAAAGATTGAAAGCAGAAGGAGAAGAGGGCGTCAGAGGATGAGATGGCTAGATGGCATCACCAATGCAATGAACATGAACTTGGGCAAACTTTGGGAGACAGTGAGGGACAGGGAGGCCTGGCATGCTGCAATCTATGGGGTTGCAAAGAGTCGGACATGACTGGGCGATTGAACAATTACGAGTGGTTTTGAGACTGGCAATTGTTGAGACATTGGGTACATCATCCCCCAACATGCAGATCCATGAAGGAAGCATGAGAATACGGCAGCCCCAAGACTCTGAGAATACGGCAGCCCCAAGACTCTGATGGGTCCACTGAAGCACTGGAGTTTCACCAGCCATTTGTCCTTCTCCTTCTGGGAGATTCCCGCCATCTGGCCAAACACAATGCTGGCTCGTCCCATCATCTGAACACAGTTCCATCCACCTTTCATCAACTGCTAGTCAGAAGGGTTAGGGCAGAGAGTAGAAATGCCCTGAGTTACAAAATCAGGTTGTTTGACTTTCTGTGCATGTCTGCTAATAAATATTTGTACATTTTGTCGACTTGGTTTAATATTTACTTGCTTTGTAATAAACCCTTGGTATGGCCCCCTAATTATCTCCAACTAGCAGAAATATCAATATTTAAAATCTTAAAAAGTTGTCATTTGCTAAACAGAATATACATTCAATCCAATTATTTTTCTTAGAAGATGCACTACTGCCTGGGTTCAACCTCTTTTCTCTGTCACTCCAATTTTCGCACTTTTAAAGTATTTTACCAAAATGTTTTATTGTTTTATATGTACTTTGTTGGGGAATAAAAGGCAAAATACAGATTAAAGAAGAAAAAACAAACTATTTTGTGTATATTAACCTTGTGTCTTATCCCTATCCACCCTAGGAGTTGAGATCACTGAAGGCAGGATTGGGCCTTTTTGATGTGTCTTCTCATGATACACTCAAACAACTGTGAATTTTGAAAATCCAACAAAATTTTGAAAGTGGATTTCCTAAATCTGTGTGTTCCATGATGTCACTGTCTCATCTGTCCATCCTTCATTTAACTTGCAACCTATAACTGTCTGCATCCAAAACCCAGGTTTGTTCTCACTGTAGAGTCTTATCAGTAAATTCTGAGAAGGGACCAAGGGGTTTTGATATAAAGAGAACTATGGGGACTTCCCTGGCAGTCCAGTAGTTAAGACTTTGCCTTCCAATGCAGGAGGTGCTGATCTAGGTTAGGGCAAAGAGTAGAAATGATGGTGCTGGTCGGGGAGCTACGATCCCACACGCCATGGGGCCAAAAAACCAAAACATAAAACAGAAGCAATATTGCAATGAATAAAAACTTTTAAAATGGTCCATATCAAAAAATCTTTTTAAAAAACTATGAAGGTTTTAGTGCAGAGTGAGAACTGTTTGCAATGACTCAACAAGTCTGTTTATTTCAGAGTTTCTTTTTATAATCTGGTTGCTTAGACGGTCAAGACATTTTACTCACTGTATTAAAGACTCGTTTCATTGTTCTGTCCTTTTACCCACGGCTGACATTGGGATGGAACCCAGATGTCCTGCTTCCCTTCATCTACTGCGTTCAGCTTCTTCTAGCAGGAAGTGGTTTCACAATCTTTGAGTTGGACCCAGTTAGAGTACTCTCCAGCTTTGTTATTCCCAACCCCTCCAAGGACCACACCTACCATTGCCCCAGTTTTACAGGACTCTTTCTCAGAGGAAAACTACTGGGGTGAGAAGCGAAAAACATGCCTTGGAGTACTGCTATGAAAAGGTGAGAAAACACACAAAGTACAAACACCATAAATCCTTCTGAAACTACTCTTATTAGATGAAGCCCAAGCTGAGTTGGCTTAGCACTCAATTATGTGTACATTCACCTAGAGGTAGATCACATGTTTCTCCGTTTGGAGATCCTCTGGACCACAGGAAGACATGGAATAGCAGAAGCACAACGACCTAAGAGAGTACATGCTCAAAAACCATTCAGTTCAGTTCAGTTCAGTTCAGTCGCTCAGTCGTGTCCGACTCTTTGCGACCCCAGGCAGCACGCCAGGCCTCCCTGTCCATCACCAACTCCCAGAGTTTACCCAAACTCATGTCCATTGAGTCGGTGATACCATCTCATCCTCTGTCGTCCCCTTCTCCTCTTGCCTTCAATCTTTCCCAACATCAGGGTCTTTTCAAATGAATCAGCTTACCACAGTATTTATTGGAAAAAATGGGTGTTATATGCATCTTGGCCACAGGATGGCACTATGCATGCAGCAAAGGAGGCAAAGTCAATCAGTCCCAAAATTAGGCTGGGGAAAAAAATTAAGCAATGTATGAATGCAATCTCAAAAATGACAGAATGATCTCTGTTCATTTCCAAAGCAAACCATTCAATATTACAACAATCCGAGTCTATGCCCCGACCAGTAATGCTGAAGAAGCTGAAGTTGAATGGTTCTATGAAAACCTACAAGACCTTCTAGAACTAACACCCAAAAAAGATATCCTTTCTACTATAGGGGACTGGAATGCAAAAATAGAAAGTCAAGAGATATCTGGAATAACAGGTACATTTGGCCTTGGAGTACAAAATGAAGCAGGTCAAAGGCTAACAGAGTTTTGCCAAGAGAACGCACTGGTCATAGCAAACACCCTCTTCCAAAAACACAAGAGAAGACTCTACACATGGACATCACCAGATGGTTCAATACCGAAATCATACTGGTTACATTCTTTGCAGCCAAAGATGGAGAAGTTCTATACAGTCGGCAAAAACAAGACTGGGAGCTGACTGTGGCTCAGATCATGAACTTCTTATCGCCAAATTCAGCCTGAAATTGAAGAAAGTAGGGAAAACCACATTCAGGTATGACCTAAATCAAATCCCTTACGATTATACAATGGAAGTGACAAATAGATTCAAGGGATTAGATCTGATAGACAGAGTGCCTAAAGAACTATGGACGGAGGTTCGTGACATTGTACAAGAGGCAGTGATCAAGACCATCCCCAAGAAAAAGAAATGCAAAAAAGATTAAATGGTTGTCTGAGGAGGCCTTACAAATAGTTGAGAAAAGACGCAAAAGGTAAAGGAGAAAAGGAAGATATACCCACTTGAATGCAGAGTTCCAAAGAATAGCAAGGAGAAATAAGAAAGCCTTCCTCCGTGATCAATGCAAAGAAATAGAGGGAAAAAATAGAATAGGGAAGACTAGAGATCTCTTCAAGAAAATTAGAGATACCAAGGGAACATGTCATGCAAAGATGGGCTCGATAAATGACAGAAATGGTAGGGACCTAACAGAAGCAGAAGATATTAAGAAGAGGTGGCAACAATACACAGAAGAACTATACAAAAGAGATCTTCATGACCCAGATAACCATTATGGTGTGATCACTCACCTAGAGCCAGACATCCTGGAACGTGAAGTCAAGTGGGCCTTAGGAAGCATCACTACGAACAAAGCTAGTGGAGGTGATGGAATTCCAATTGAGCTATTTCAAGTCCTAAAAGATGATGCTGTGAAAGTGCTGCACTCAATATGCCAGCAAATTTGGAAAATTTAGCAGTGGCTGCGGGACTGGAAAAGGTCAGGTTTCATTCCAATCCCAAAGAAAGGCAATGCCAAAGAATGTTTAAACTACCGCACAATTGCACTCATCTCACACTAACAAAGTAATGCTCAAAATTCTCCAAGCCAGGCTTCTATAGTGCATGAACCATGAACTTCCAGATGTTCAAGCTGGATTTAGAAAAGGCACAGGAACCAGAGATCAGATTGCCAACATCCTTTGGATCATCAAAAAAGCAAGAGAGTTCCAGAAAAATATCTACTTCTGCTTTACTGACTACACCAAAGCCTTTGACTGTGTAGGTCACAACAAACAATGGAAAATTCTTAAAGAGATGGGAATACCAGACCACCTGACCTGCCTCCTGAGAAATCGGTATGCAGATCAAGAAGCAATAGTTAGAACTGGACATGGAACAACAGACTGGTTCCAAATCCAGAAAGGAGTACGTCAAGGCTGTATATTGTCACCCTGCTTATTTAATTTATATGCAGGGTACATCATGCGAAATGCTGGGCTGGATGAAGCACAAGCTGGAATCAAGATTGCCAGGAGAAATATCAATAATGTCAGATATGCAGGTGACACCACTCTTATGGCAGAAAGTGAATAAGAACTAAAGAGCCTCTTGATGAAAGTGAAAGAGAAGAGTGAAAAATTTGGTTTAAAACTCAGCATTCAGAAAGTGAAGATCATGGCATCCAGTCCAATCACTTTTGGCAAATAGATGAGGAAACAATGGAAACAGTGACAGACTTTATTTTCTTGGGCTCCAAAATTACTTGCAGATGGTGGTACTTGCAGCCATGAAATTAAAATACACTTGCTCCTTGGAAGAAAAGCTATGACCAACCTAGACAGCATATTAAAAAGCAGAGACATTACTTTGCCAACAAAGGTCCATCTAGTCAAGGCTATGGTTTTTCCAGTGGTCATGTATGGATGTGAGAGTTGGTCTATAAAGAAAGCTGAGCGCCGAAGAATTGCTGCTTTTGAACTGTGGTGTTGGAGAAGACTCTTGAGAGTCCCTTGGACTGCAAGGAGATCCAACCAGTCCATCCTAAAGGAGATCAGTCCTGAATATTCATTGGAAGGACTGATGCTGAAGATGAAACTCCAATACTTTGGCCACCTGATGGGAAGAACTGACTCATTTGAAAAGACCCTGATGCTGGGAAAAATTGAAGGTGGGAGAAGAGGGGACGACAGAGGATGAGATTGTTGGATGACATCACTGACTCGATGGACATGAGTTTGAATAGGCTCCAGGAGTTGGTGATGGACAGGGAAGCCTGACATGCTGCAGTCCATGGAGTCACAAAGTGTTGGACATGACTGAGCGACTGAACTGAACTGAATAAGTTCATTAGCAATGCAAACTCACAAATGCCCATACCTGCCTTTGCTTGCTAACTGTGCTCCTCCTAGGTAAAGTGTGATCTCCTTCAGAAGTGCCTGGGAAACGAGGCCCAGCTTATGGAAGTCTGACGAAACTTGTAGGTTCCTCTGGTGTCAAAATACAAAACTCCTCTCGGATTTTGGTTCTGTACTTTGGAGGATGGATTGGCCAATGGATTTACAAATAACACACTCAGCCTGGTGTGGGCTGATTTTAAGAAGAGATGTTGACTTTTTCTGCAAAACAGGATTCAATTAAACCAACATCTGTCATCTTCTCATGACGTGCAGACCATTGTTTAGTGACTTAAAGTTTATTCAAGGGTACATAAGACCCAGACTTTGCCCTTCAGGGACCCACACAGTAGTGGAGGTGCTGCTTACAAACACCTTATTCTGAAAACCAAGGAGGTCTGTAACAAGCAAGACTTCAAAGATCGAAAGCCCCAAAGCTGCTGGGCAAGATTAATTCTTCTGAGAGGTTGGGGATGGGAATATTTAAAGAGCCTTCTGAGAGAGGAGGGCTTTTCATGAAAAGTAAGGATTGAGTAACAGGGATCAGGACCAGAGGCTCATCTCACAGAGCTGTGGATGGTTAGTGTTTGGGAAATGCCATACAGAGGATGCACTGGGCTTCCCTGGTGGCTCAGCGGTAAAGATTCGTCTGCCAATGCAGGAGAAGCGGGTTCGATCCCTGGGTCAGGAATATCCCCTGGAGGAGGAAATGGCAACCCGCTGCAGTATTTTTGTCTGTAGAATCCCACGGACAGAGGAGCTTGGGGGGCTACAGTCCATGGAGTCACAAAGAGTCGGACACAACTCAGCGACTAAACAACATGCAGAGGACTCAGCAGAAGGTATGAATGAAGGGATCCATATAGAATACAGGTGAAGACCATGGGACCAGACTCTATGTAATTGAAAGTCACAAGAAATTTCTGAGCAGGACAACCTTATGATCAGGGTTTAGAAAGAGCCCTAGGTTGTTGGGGCTGGGCTGCAGGTGGGAAATCCTAAAGCAAGAGAGTGGGGGAAAGTTGAAAATAACTCCAACCCGAGTGAACCTTAAATAGTAACCTTATTTTTCTCTGACAATCATTGATTTTTCCATGTATTCCGGTGCCTGTTTCCTTGGTGTAAAGTAAATTTTAAATGTCATGTCAACAAGGTCCCCGAACCAACAGAGAGGCCAGATACAATTATAGCAAAAAGCTTTATCCTAAACAAAATCAGCAGACAGCACTTGACAAAAGATTTTTTCCTGACTTCTGAATTTGTTTATATACAAAGTCTTACAAAGTTAAGCAATCAAAAGAACACTGAGTTATTTATTAATGAATCCCTTATATCTAAAAAAAAATAATGAAAGTACTTGCAATTAGACTATTCCAGAAAGTCATTGACCTATGTTCGTCCCCATGACAGTTTGGGTTGGGTTTGGTCTGCCTTATGAAATTTCACTGCAAGGACTGATGTTGAAGCTGAAGCTCCAATACTTTGGCCACCTGAAGGGAAGAACTGACTCTGTGAAAAAGACCCTGATGCTGGGAAAGATTGAGGGCAGGAGGAGAAGAGGGAGACAGAGGATGAGATGGTTGGATGGCATCTCTGAATCAACGGACATGAGTTTGAACCAACTCCAGGAGACGGTGAGGGATAGGGAAGCCTGGCGTACTGCAGCCCATGGGGTCGAAAAGAGTCGGACATGACTTGGCAACTGAACAACAACAAAAATGAAACTGTAAGCTTTCTGAGCCAAGTACTTTGTCTTTATTTTTATATTCTTAGTATAATATATAAAACTGCTTTATAGATGACAGGTGCTCAATTATTTTTTGTTGTTATTGAACTGACCTTAAATTAAACTGAGGACTAATGAAATTATTTGAAAGGCATTACTTGTCAGATATTTCCCTAATATTTTATTGAGAAATTTCGTACATGCAGTGAATTTGAAAGCATTTTCAGAGAATACCCAAAATCCCATCACCAAACTCCACCACTAATATTTCACTATGCTTTCTTTATCACATAGCTATCTACCCACTCATTTCTCTTTCCATCCATCAATCCATCTTAATTTTTAGTCAATTTCAAATTACAATATAGCCATAAGTAAACTTACACCTATATACATCAGTGTGCATATCTTTAACTAGAGTTCAAGATTTGCTTACATTTTTTCCCCTCAAGTGCAAAATTACAGATAATGTAATGTATCAATTTTAAGTGTACATTTGCTAACTTTTGACAAATGTTTATACCTGTGCAACTCAAACCCCTTTCAAGATGTAGAAATTATCCTCACAATAGAAAATACTTTGGCCTCTTCCTGTCAAAGCCCCACTCCCAAACCCAGAGACATTTTTTAAAATCATTTTTTTTTCATTTTATTGTCTTTTTTAATCATCTAAAAATTTTTTAGTCTTGCCTCTTTATGACTTCATAATGGAGTCATATAGCATGTGTGTTTGGGAATAAGTCTTTTTTTCATTCAGAACAATGTTTCTGAGATTCCCCTGTGTTGTGTGTATCAGTAATATACTTCTTTTTGTTAGCAGCAGTATTCTATTTTTAATTATGTCAAAGTTGGTTATCCATTCTCATTTTGATGGACAGCTGTGCTATTTTCCAATTTTGTGTTATCAAGAATAAAGATACTATGAACATTCTTGTTCAGGTATTTGCAACCATATATTTTCATTTCTCTTGGGCAATTAACTAGGACTGCAATTGCTGGGCCCGGTGTAAATGGTTAGATATTTTCAGGAGTTCCTTTTTATAAAATGTTTGGTAATTCTCACTCTACTTTATCTCCCCTGGCTTGATAATCTAAGAGAAACCTGGAGTGTGAGCATCCACACAGGCCCACTGAATGCTATATACCTCACTCAGAACTCCCGAACTTCAGAGGAGTCTTCCCACTCCATGTGACACACGCCCACTATAGACCAAATACTTGTGTCCCCCACAATTCAAACTAGCTCCCAATGTGACGGCATTAGGAGGTGGGGCCTTTGGGAGGTGATTAGGTTGTGAGGATGAAGCCCTCATGAACGGGACTAGTGCCCTTGAGACCCCAGAGAACGAACTCCCTCACCCCTTCCACCCGGGGAAGACACTTCCTGGTCTGTGAACGAGGAAGTGGATTCTCACCAGACACTGAATACGTTCTTGTTCTTGGATTTCTGAGCCTCCAGAACTGTGAGAAATTAATTTGTTCTTATAATTTGTTTATTAGCCTCCCAGTCTACTATAGCAGCTCAAACAGAGTGGCAATACACACACACACACACACACACACACATTGAACTGAAAGCTGATTAGATGAGAGAGGAATGTTTAACCCAAGAGTGGTCGTCCACAGGATGTCTAAAAGCCAAAAAGATAGATTGATTCAAAGATCTTCTCACAGTGCATTGATGGTGAGTAACTGGCCCAGCTAATTCCTTTCTCTGAGAATTTGAAATGGAGACACTGGAAGGAAGCATTTAGTTAAAAGTGGACACAGAAGAAAAAAGAAACTAAGCACTCTTCTGATTTCTTTGAGAGCAGCTAAAGCTGGTAGTCAAAGAGACAAATAGGGATTCTTGCTTTTCTAAGGAATGAGCTTTTTCATCCAGGACCCTTGCAAATGAAGAGAAATAATCTAGAGCATTCTCAGAAAGGGTAGTATAATCCACCTTATTGTTCACGCAATTTCAATTCTTTTTTTTTTTTTTTAAGATTTCAATTCTTAAAAATTAGAAAAAAAAAATTGGTTTAGGGACCTATATCCACAATCACTTGGTTGAAATAGAAATAAACGCAACGATCAAGAGGAATATTTTCTCTCTCTCCCTTCTGTCTTTCTGTCTGTCTGTCTCCAGATGTTTGGTCATAAGTACAAAACAGGATGTTTGAAAAAAGCAGCAGAGAAACATGCAAAGAAGGAGAAGGAATGCAAAGGGAAACAAATTCTCCAGGCCTTTCCCACTGCCACCTGCCCCCAGCTCTGACACAGCTCTAATAACAGAACTGAGGAACCTCTGCTTCCAGGTAGGGGCTTCCCGTGACACTTCTAGTTAGTTAGCTAGTGTTAGTCATTCGGTAGTGTCTGACTCTTTGCAACACCGTGGACTGTAGCCCACCAGGCTCCTTTGTCCACGGGATTTTCCAGGCAAGAATACTGGAGCGGGTTGCCATTTCCTTCTCCAGGTGATCTCCCCGACCCAGGGATTGAGCCCGGGTCTCCTGCTTTACTGTGTGAGCCAGCAGGGAAGCCCCAAGAATACTGGTGATATTTCTTAAATTACTTTCAGAAACTCCAAGGATGGGGCTTCCGAGGTGGCTCAGTGGTAAAGAACCCGCCTGGCAATGTAGGAGACATAAGAGCCTTGGGTTCCATCCCTAGGTTGGAAAGATCCCCTGGAGGAGGAAATGGCAACCCACTCCAGTATTCTTGCCTGGAAAATCCCATGGACAGAAGAGCCTGGCAGGCTACAGTCCGTAGGGTTGCAAAGGGTTGGACACGACTGAAGTGACTTAGCACACACACACACGTACAACTCCAAGGATAAAAGGGCGCATGGAATCCGTATTTCTACTGCTCCATACGACCTTCATGACAGCGTGTGTCAGTTATAGTGGGCTTAAAAACTCACTTTTCAGACGAGCAAACCAAAGTATGTGCCCTCGTGTACATGCTGCTGGGCAAAGCTGTTGCACTCAGTGACCCTCGTCTCTGGTTGGTCCTCACCCTGGTCAAAACTTGTTATAACCACAGTCCGTGTTTAAGACAGGAAAATAAATACACATTTCACTTTGAAATAATAATACTCTAAGGCCAGAGAAATACTTATGCATGACAGTAGCAATGGTACTAATAACAGCATTCAGTATTTACTGGGTATTTTCTATGGGCAAATACAATGCTAATTAAACATTTCTCATACTAATCTATTTTTGTCCTCTTAACAATCCTAGAAATACCTCCTATCATTTTCCCCCATTTTATGGGTGAGTAAGCTGAGGGTTAGTGCAGTTAAACAATATATAAATCTAGAGGATCTGTCTCATGCCTTCTGCATCATCATACATTTAGCCCGAGCTAAAGAAATGATGATGGAAGAAGAAAAAACGAAGTTCAAGAGGCACTGCAGGACTGCAGAAATCTGAATTCCATCTTCCCATCTTTGGATTTGTTGGGGGCAGAGAGTGGCTCTTTAAAAACAATTCAAGAGCCAAAGACACAGGAAAAGATTTTTTTCCTCAAATGCTCTAAACTATTTTTCATCACTACAAACAAAAGCAGAGGGCAGAAATTTCCATGCACCTGTGATCTATGATGGCTAATCCTCTTTAGCTATCACTTAGCAACTGGATAACAAATGGAAGTTGGCGCCCTGGGACTGATCAGCATTCTTTTTTAGTCAAAAGATCAGAGTTATTGCAAAATACAGCCAACAGCCCTGAGGCTTACAGGGGTTTTAAAAGGTCAGGCAAAGTTGTTTTCAATTTGGTTTTTTTTTTTCCTTCGGTGCAAAGCAAGTCTTCATCGCTTATTGGGCTTACTAAATGCATGTAGTCTTTGAAAGAGACCAGATTCTGGGCTGTGGGGAGAGTCTCCAGCTCACTCAGTCTGTCTCCCCCCACCCAGGTGGGCTTTGCACTCATTACTCAGCCTCTGAAGCTTCTCAATCTTTCTACATCCACAGAAATCCACTCCAGCCCATGACAGTTAAGATAAGCAGTCAAATGCTCTGAAGCCTCCAAAAAACTTGTCAAGGCAGCAGAGAAAGCAGCAACAATTTGCAGTAAGTGAAGAAAACACATTCAGAGTCTCAGAGCTAAACAGGAGCTTGTAAGATAGCTAGAAGCAGCCTCTCTTTCAGAGGCACCTCCTGACCAATGAAAGGAAAGTAGGGTTTGGGTGGGCACCATTGTTCTTTGTTATCCACTCCCATTCACAGCTTCTGTGTCAGGAAGTTCTTCCCTAGGTCTCACTGGAATTCCTCATGCTGCTGTTTGAAGCCAATCTCTTCCTTTATTCTTCGTAACAGAGGCATCTATTTTTCTTAAGATTTTCCTTAGTCTCTTATTAAGTTAACAGGCATCATGAATTCACATGGACCTTTCTCTTCTCCAGGTTCAAATTTTCAATCACTCATTAGAAAGACATTTGCTGAGCCTGGCTCTAGGCTAAATCTTGGACATACAAAGATTCTTTTTTTTCTTTTAATATAAATTTATTTATTTTAACTGGAGACTAATTACTTTACAATATTGTATTGGTTTTGCCATACATTGACATGAATCCACCACAGGTTTACATGTGTTCCCCATCCTGAACCCCCCTCCTACCTCCCTTTCCATCCCATCCCTCTGGGTCATCCCAGTGCACCAGCCCCGAGCACCCTGTATCATGCATCGAACCTGGACTGGCAATTCGTTTCACATGTGATAATACACGTTTCAATGCCATTTTCCCAAACCATCCCACCCTCGCCCTCTCCCACAGAGTCCAAAAACTGTTCTATATATCTGTGTCTCTTTTGCTGTCTCGCATATAGGGTTATCGTTACCATCTTTCTAAATTCCATATATATGCATTAGTATACTGTATTGGTGTTTTTCTTTCTGGCTTACTTCATTCTGTATAATAGGCTCCAGTTTCATCCGCCTCATTAGAACTAATTCAAATGTGTTCTTTCTAATGGCTGAGTAATATTCCATTGTGTATATGTACCACGGCTTCCTTATCCATCCATCTGCTGATGGACATCTAGGCTGCTTCCATGTCCTGGCTATTATAAACAGTGCTGCGATGAAAATTGGGGTACACGTGTCTCTTTCAATTCTGGTTTCCTCAGTGTGTATGCCCAGCAGTGGGATTGCTGGGTCATATGGCAGTTCTATTTCCAGTTTTTTAAGGAATCTCCACACTGTTCTCCATAGTGGCTGTACGAGTTTTCATTCCCACCAACAGTGTAAGAGGGTTTCCTTTTCTCCACACCCTCTCCAGCATTTATTGCTTGTAGACTTTTGGATAGCAGCCATTCTGATAGGCATGAAATGGTACCTCATTGTGGTTTCGATTTGCATTTCTGTAATAATGAGTGATGCTAAGCATCTTTTCATGTGTTTGTTAGCCATCTGTATGTCTTCTTTGGAGAAATGTCTGTTTAGTTCTTTCTTAAGACATGGTCCTTGCTGGCAAGGAGCTTGTGGTCTCCTGTGGTGACACAGATATTTAATGAAATAATGGCAGCAGACTCAGTTCAGTTCAGTCGCTCAGTCGTGTCCGACTCTTTGCGACCCCATGAATTGCAGCACGTCATGCCTCCCGGTCCATCACCAACTCCCAGAGTCTACCCAAACCCATGTTCATCGAGTCAGTGATGCCATCCAACCACCTCATCCTCTGTTGTCCCCTTCTCCTCCTGCCCCCAATCCTACCCAGCATTAGGGTCTTTTCCAATGAGTCAACTCTTCGCATGAGGTGGCCAAAGTATTGGAGTTTCAGCTTCAACATCAGACCTTCCAATGAACACCCAGGATTGATCTCTTTTAGGATGGATTGATTGGATCTCCTTGCAGTCCAAGGGACTCTCAAGAGTCTTCTCCAACACTACAGTTCAAAAGCATCAATTCTGTGGCCCTCAGCTTTCTTCACCGTCCAACTCTCGCATCCATACATGACCACTGGAAAAACCATAGCCTTGACTAGACGGACCTTTGTTGGCAAAGTAATGTCTCTGCTTTTAAATATGCTATCTAGGTTGGTCATAACCTTCCTTCCAAGGAGTAAGCGTCTTTTAATTTCATGGCTGCAATGACCATCAGCAGTGATTATGGAGCCCAAAAAAATAAAGTCTGACACTGTTTCCCCATCTATTTCCCATGAAGTGATGTGTGAATTTCAGGAGTTCTTTTTTTTTTTTCTTTTTTTAAATTTTTTAATCATTTAGGCCTCGCCATGTGGCATGTGGGACTCCAGTTTCTAGACCAGGGACCGACCCTGTACCCCCTGGGAGTGGAGGTGCAGAGTTTTAACCACTGGACCACCGGGGAAGTCCCAGGAGTGCTCTCTTTGAAATTTTGCATTTTGATGAGCTACCAATCAAAACTACCTTAACTTTTCCATTTCAAAGTTTCAACTCTGGTTTTACACTAAAACCCAATCATTTCTTAATTTCCTCTGGGAGAGGGAGGCACAGAGCCAGGAAGGGGTGGGGCAGAAAGAGCAGGTGGGCACGCCCTCTACTGATGCGAAGAACTGACTCCTTGGAAAGGACCCTGATGCTGGGAAAGATTGAAGGCAGGAGGAGAAGGGGACGACAGAGGATGAGATGGCTGGATGGCATCACCGATTCGGTGGACATGAGTTTGAGCAAGCTCCGGGAGTTGGTAATGGACAGGGAGGCCTGGCGTGCTGGAGTCCGTGGGGTCGCAAAGAGTACAGACTGAGCGACTGAACTGACTGACTCCCTCTAGCTGCGAAATGGGATAAAAGGAACATCAAATCGTGTTCTGTCCCCAGGTACTACATGGAATTGCAGTAAATTCATATCTTTCCTGGTCTAGTCCATAATTATAAGATGCGTCCACTGCTTTACTAAGAGAACAGAAGTGGAAGTGGGTACAACAAACGCCCATGCCCTCTGGATTCTAGAAATCCAAGGGAAGTGCAAGGGGCCAGTCCATGGAAATATGGTGGTGCATTTTTATTATTTTCCTTTCTGGCTGTTGCCGGCTAATGATGAGTGATGAATGCAACTAATGATGGATTGCAGAGCGCCAAGTACCCGCTGACTATTTCGGTCATCCTGCAGAAGGAACATCACGGCCCCTGTCTAACACTGGGCAACGCGAGGCCCAAAGGTAGCGAAACAGAGCAGGACCCTAGGGGCCTCCCCGCCCATGTTCTCTGCCTGCCTTTTGCTTGTGGAAAAACTTCAGCCAAAGAATAAGTTTAATCAGAGACACGAGAAGATGCAGAAGCAAATAAAAGCAGTCAAACAGGATAAAACAAGACTAGTTTAGTGAGTAGGCAAAGTCAAGGACCTTCAGTTCCTTCTCAAGACCTGTAGATAATATTCTGAACCATACCCTGTGAGCTGTCTTACAGATACTGAAATGCCCACTGGATGGAAGAAGGAACTACACAATTACTGTAGCCAAGACATGAAGACTGTAGCCATGACATAAGCTGCCACAAGTCTGAGAACCGGCCTCTAGAAAATGGGAACAAACCAACCCCAGAACTGAAGATTAACTGTACTTAAAACAGTCAAGAAGACGTTAGTCAGGCCACCGATGACCAGTTTCAAGATGAGCATCCGAGCTGACGGTGCTGTTTCTGCATGTAGCCCCCTCCCTCTGTCTATAAAAGCTCTTGCCCACTGCTTGTCGGGGTGGGGGGAGTTGACCTTTGGACAGGAGCCCACCCTCTCTCCCCTTCCCCCCACCAGCATCCAAAATAAAGCAAACTTTCATTTCCACCATCCTGGCCTCTTTATTGGCTTTTGAGCACTGAACAGCCGGATCCCACCTTTGGTTACAAAAGGATTTACCTCGACCTTAGAGCCAGGATTTAAACTCAGGAAGTTGACTTACAAAGTCCACCATCATTCCAGTCTCCTAAGCTTCCTTCTTAGACTTTCTACTGGTCTCCTTGAAGTCTCTCCACAGCACGTTCACAGGTGAGTTTCCACTCAGAATGGTAACTTTGCCATGTGCTCCCTTTCCGGTCCATTTCACTTCATCCCCACTTCTGAGGAATATCTTTGGGTCTATCAGCTCCAGGAAACTCCTCCACCTCGGATACCTCAATCTGAAGTCCCGCTTTCCCAGGCGGGTCTCCATTCCCACTGCATCTACTCTTCAATCTTTTGGAGACTTCTGGAAACCCTCTCCCCTCCTCGTGGATTCTAGACACTCCCTAAATGGTTCTGACCATGCCCTGGTTCCCACATAGCCTGGGCATTCAGGAATTCAGGAAACCAGGAGGGTCCACCTTGGGGACATGGAGACGCTGAGAAGACAGGGGAGCCCAGGAAGACCTGGGGTCAGGAGATGAGGGCAGAGAGGGCAGCCACCTCAGCAGCCCAAGCAAATGCCAAGGCCTTTGGGACTTCCCTGGTGGTCTAGTGGTTGACTCCACGCTTCCAACGCAGGGGACACAGGTTTGATCCCTGGTTGGGGAATTAGGATCCCACATGCCACACAGCACAGCCAAAAAATAAATCAGAGATCTTGGAATCCAATAGAAGGGTCTAGCACCTTGACTAGAAGGACCATGTGGAATTAGCCCTATCCCAAGGGAGAGCAGTCCAAGGCCTCCAGGGGGCGGCTTGACTGGACCAAGCAGAGATCCACATGCCGAGAGAAGGTTGTCCCCCCAGGAGTATGGGTGTTTCTCTTGCCACCCAGGGACAGGGCAGCCAGGGAACAGAGGAGGGAGGGGGATGCAAAGCAGTTTAAGTTAACCCAGAAATCAGTGTTTTAAACTCTAAGAGACAGAATTTCCTTAATTTGGCAAATTTAAGTAGCACCCCACACCCACATCCTTAGCAGAGATGGGGGCTCCAACATGGTGTAGAGAAATGAATGGAAGCTAGCTTTATGCACACTGGAGTAGCATGTGTCTCAGGCAGGCTGCCTGCTTTCAGCCAGCTCAGGAAAGGAGAGCTGCCATGTATGTTCTGGGATAAGATTTAGTCTAGGAAGTGGACCTGGCCCAACTGTGGGAGGAGCTTGGGAAGCAAAAATCTGGACAGAGAAGTGAGACAATCAGAGAAAACTCCCTGTCCAGACCCCCTGAAGTGGTGGCTGCTGGGCTGACCAGAGCTGGCCAAGCGCTGGCTAGTCACTAGGAGAACAGCAGTAGTCGCTTGTATGGGGTGGAGGTGGGGCAGGGGGCACACTGAAGATCCACAGCCACGTGGCTGGTGCTAGATTGTCGTTCAGATGGGCCAACAGTCGGAAAAAAGAGCTGAACACCAGAGGGATGCAGTGAGGATAGGCTCAAGCCACTGGACAACCCCTTCCAGCTGTCACCATACCAGCCTGCAAAGCGCTTTAGAGCCTACAGGTCACTACTTCCTGTCTGCCTCTCAAATCTCACGCAGGTGTCTCTGATAGCCAACTCTCACTCAGACATAGAGGGAAGGGGACCCTGGAACACATCAGAACCAAGATCTCTGGCTTTTTTTATTTTGGCTGTGCTGCATGGTATGTGGGATCCTAGTTCCCCAGCCAGGTATCGAAACTGTGTCCCCTGCTTTGGAAGCATGGAGTCAACCACTAGACCACCTGGGAAGTCCCCCAAAGGCCTTGACATGTGCTTGGGCTGCTGAGGTGGCCGCCCTCTCTGCCCTCTCCCTGGGCTCACCTGTCTTCTCAGCGTCTCCATGTCCCCAACGTGGACCCTCCTGGTTTCCTGAATTCCTGGATCATTGGCCCTTCTGTTCCTTAAAAGTGGCTATAGAACAATCCAGGGACTTCCCTGGTGGTCCAGTGGTTAAAAAATCTATCTGCCAATGCAGGGGGCATGGGTTTGACCCCTGGTCCGGGAAGATCCCAGGTGCCACGGGGCAACTAAGCCCATGCATCAGAACTGCTGAGCCCGTGAGCTGAGAGCCTGTGCTTCACAGCAAAAGAAGCCACCACAATCAGAAGCCCTCGACCACAGCTAGAGAGTAGCCCCCACTCGCCACAAATAGAGAAAGCCCACACAGCAATGAAAACCCAGCACAGCCAAAAATAAATAAATAAATATATTAAAAAAAAAAACCAAAAACACAGCACATAGTGTACACATTTCCATCCTGCCCAGAACAGCTCGAAGCTTATTAGACACACGGACACAGAGCAGTGTCAAAGTCGGTTGAATTCAGAGAAAGCCAGGACAAAAGCCGACTCTGACAGCAGATCTAAAATTCTTGTTACAGATGAAGTATTTGTCACGTGGTAGTTGGCATGGGGCAGATTCTCTGATGAGCAGCATAGTTCATGACCCGCACATGTTCCATTCCTGATACTAGCACTTCCGCCCAAACACTCACTCTTCCTCAGCAGAGAGCTCGCGACCCGGTCCTGCCGTCTCCAGTGTCTCACAAACAACAGCAGGATACGGGAAACAAGAGGGTAGGAAATACCACTTCCTGTTTGGCTCAGACTTAGCTTCTCAAGAACACTTTCGGCGCATCTATAACTCTTCTTTCAACCAGGATGGCACACAATCAAATGAGCTGACTGAGTTGTGAAAGAGTAACGTGGTTGAACTTTATATTTTCTGAGCAAGACTTAAAAGATCCCCAAAGTATGGACACACTGCAGCCGGCACTGTCTGCAGAATCACAACTGCCGTTCCTTGGACTGTCTTCTTTTCTGGCCAATTCAAGTCGAAAATGCCAGATATCAGCTTTACAGCCCACCCTGGTGCCAGGTCCTGGGTTTGTGGCCTCATCCTGGCTAACAGGCTCAGAGGGAAAGTCGTGGGAAGGCTTTTCTTTCTGATAAACAGAAATGCCCTTCTTCTGTTCAGGTTGCTGTTGTTTGAAGACCCAGTGAGGGGGACTTCCCTGTGGTTAGGACCTAGTGCTTACACCGCAGGGAACATCGTCAGGAAACTAAGATCCCACATAACATGTGGTGCAGGGGAAAAAAATAATAATGAAGACACACGGGGCAACCGTGATGGATGGGCAACAGCCCTTGGGAAAGTCAAGCAACTCACAGAGAAGCTGGGCTCAGAGCAGTGACACCATAAGTTGAGACTCCTAACCCATCTATGTCTCGACCACTCATAGCTGAGCAGAGAAGCACGTGTTCCAGGCACTCTTGGTGTTCTGTTCACACACAGACTCACCTCCAAGCTTTATACCATCTCAGTATTCCCAGTTTTGCAAGGAATCCACTGCCCTAGGACATTCCATCCACTGAAGCGCCCAGCCGTCTGCCCTGGGCCTCCAGGCTTTCCTTTCATTCTCCCGGTCAGAGTCTGCTGACTCTTGGCTTTGCTACTTTCTCTTGTCAAAGATTTGTGGGCCAGGTAGTCTTTTTCCTTCATTGTAGGCTTTGGAGGTATTAACACACGTTGACCTTTGCTCTCCTTCTGAATATGACTTCCAGTTCTTACCCAGAGCATCTTTGTATCCCTGGTAACCTCATGCTCCAACCTGATACTGTCAGCCAGTACCACCCCACACTCACCGGACCTGTCTCACTGCTCCCCCTACAGCCCTCAGAAGGATAAACGGAGACCATGAGATCTGGCCCAGAAGACTGCAGGAAAGCCTCATGGGATTTTTCTCGATTTACAATATGCTCTCCCTTTTGTGATTTCTTAGAGTTGAATGTATGTCTACCACAAAAGAAGGAACTTAGAAAATCAGATATGATGCCAAGAAGAAAGCCAATGCCAAAAATGCCAAAAAGCCAATGCCAGAAATGCCAAAAATCAATGCCTAGAGAAAGAATAATATCAAATTCACTACAGACATTCTTCTATATCAACCCTAATTAAGTATTTGTTTGCTTGACAGTCTTCTGCAATAATAATGGCAGCAATACTGATACCTATTGATGGATAATTTATTCAACAAATAATTCTTATCATAATTCATGGAAGAGGCTGTCTTTATTAACATCAAGAATGTAATCAAATTTTCACTGTAGGCACAGGTGACAATTGTACTGCCATCTATTTCAAAGTTAAACACTAGTTTCAATAATTATTTATGTTATAATTAAGGCATCCAATCAGCTTTGAGTTTGTGCATACTTCATAATGGGCTTCCCAAGGTGCACTAGTGGTAAAGAACGCTCCTGCCAGTGAAGGAGACGCAGGAGACACGAGTTTGATCCCTGCACCAGGAAGATCCCCTGGAGAAGGGCATGGAAACCCTCTCCAGTATTCTTGCCTGGAGAATCCCATGGACAGAGGAGCCTGGCGGGCTACAGTCCAGACGGTCGCAAAGAGTCAGGCACACTGAAGTGACTTACTTCATAATAAAAGCACATATACTTCATAATAAAAAGCAAGCAGGATCTTGGGCATGAATTTTGTTAATCACCCTTCTTGGTTGAAGACTTCAGTCTTGGCTCAGCTCTGACATTAAATACATTTGGACACATATTATTCTGACATCCTTATCTAGACAGAGAACAGGGCCAGGCCATCAAACATTTTCCCATCACATGTACTGAGCCTGTTCCTGACATAGTGTGGCAACTTCAGCAGCTAGGTCTACCACAGGTTAAGTGCTGCCTCTTGGCCCCATGAATCGATATCAAACTGTTCAAGTGTCACCTGTTTCCCCGGGCCCACCTCCCACCCCCCACAACTCTATCCCTTTCCTCTACTCCACCTTCAATTGGGGTCCTTTGTATATTTATTTCTAAGTGTCAAACTACCTGGACACCTGGTTTATAAATGTAATATGAGTGCACTTTCACTTGTGGTTTATTGGAATATATGTGTCCCCAGGGCTCTTTCATTAATAACGCTAGAACGAGTCAGCTTCTGTACTGTTTACAATAGCCAAGACATGGAAACAGACTAAATGTCCATCAGCAGAGGCATGGCTAGAGAAGATGTGGTACATACATACAATGGAATATTACTCAGCCACAAAAAGAACAAAATAATGCCATTTGCAGCAACATGAATGGACCTGGAGATTATCAGACTAAGCAAAGCAAGCCAGACAAAGACAAATATCATATGATATCACTTATATGTGGAATTTTAAAAAATGATACAAATGAATTTATTTGCAAAACAGAAACAGACTCACAGATCTTGAAATTAAACTTGCAGTTACCAAAGGCAAAATGTAGGGGGAAGTGATAAATTAGGAGATTAGGATTAACATATACACACTACTATATATAAAATAGATAACTATTATAATAAGGACCTACTGTATAGCAGAGGGAACTCTATTCAATATTCTGTGGGAAAAAAATGAAAAAGAATATATATATATTACGCATATGTAATCAGATATTTATATAACTGATTCACTTTGCTGCATACCTGAAACTGTCACAACACTGTAGTTCAACTATACTCCAAAAAAATTTTTAAAAAAATATAAAGACATCTCGACATGAAAAAAAAAAGGTGTCTGCCTCATTTTTGCCTTCTCTCACCTGAATTCCTTCCTTTTTTTCAACATTAGCAACTAAAAAGGGGGTATTTGAATTCCATTGCCACAAAAAATCATTCCCAAATGACTGCAGGAACATATTTTTATTTTCATTTCAAGTTTTGACCAAGGTTACCAAAAAGAACAGGAAGTAATAATCAAATGAAAATCCTAATGGCTTTAACTAAACCACGACACCATTATCACTAGAAGAGTTCTCTCTAGCAGGGTTCTTTTTTGTGGAAGCAAATAAAGATGACAGGAAAAGAAACACATGTGTAAAAATATTAATAGAAGCAAACAGAACACGAGAATTTTGCAAGTCTCAGCCCACAAGCAAAAGGAAGGACGGGGCTGAGTCAGCAGGGTGATTGGGAAATGTGTGATTGTCTCCACAACCGTTTTGCCTAAATAATAACAGGACAACATTAAAATTCAGTCTTTCCCCCTTGGTCTACATGTGATCTAATGGCTCTCACATCCGCTCTCCTAAACCTGAGTGCTACTCTGGAGAACATTGGCTGTTGAGAAATCATTCTTTCCTGAGGGAACTTTAGAAGAAGGAACAATGAGACTGAAATTCATGAAGAATCTTGCCTCTGACCAAGGTGTCAAACATTGCCTGCAATGTTCCAGAATCCTTTATGTGAACCTGGCATGGGTTAAGACTCTGCGGTTGTTGATTGTTTCTGAGAATGATAAGTTCCTGAAGTCTAATCAAAACTGGGCGCCAAGGGGACATTTTGTGAACTTAGAGTGTGACAGCTTCCCAAGCTTCAGAGTTCTGTTATATGGTATATTCTGTTCCTCTTTAAAGAAGAGAGCATGGGCTTGGGGAACCAAGGAATCTCCAGATGTATTAGATGAAGTAAACCAGACTAAAATAAGGGTGGAGAAGTTGAGAGTATTCTTAAAGCTCAGCCAGTCATTCTAGCTGCCAATCAAAAACCATTTCCACTACACAACAGCCTGGACACGGACGTGTATAGCGGCTTTGCTCCTAATTGCCACAATGTGGAAGCAACCAAGATGTCCTCCAGGCGGCGAAAGGATAAACAAACTGTGGTACATCCATACAATGAAACGTCATTCAGCCACAAAGTAAAATGAACTATCAAGTCATGAAAAGGCATGGAGAAACTTTAAACACATGTTACTAAGTGAAAGAAGCCAACTCAAAAGGCTGTGTAGTGTATGTATGCTTAGTTGCTCAGTCGTGTCCGACTCTTTGTGACCCCATGGACTGTAGCCCGCTAGGTTCCTCCGCCCATGGATTCTCCAGGTAGGAATACTGAGTGCATTGCTATCTCCTTCTCCAGCAGATCTTCCTGACCCAGGGATCGAACCAGGGTCTCCTGCACTGGCAGGCAGATTCTTTACCATCTGAGCCACCAGGGAAGTGATATATTGTATGGCTCCCACTAGATGACATTCCAGAAAAAGTAAAACTGTGGAGAGTAAAAAGATCAGTGGTTATGCAAGACTAAGGGGAAAGAGGGATGAATAGGAGAAAGAGAGAGGATTTTTAGGGCAATGTAAATAGTCTGTGTAACAGGACAGTGGTGAATGTCACTACATGTCACTACATTTGTTAAAACCATAGAATGTATAACACAAAGAGTCAGTCCTAATCAAACTACCAAGTTTAGTTAATAATAATGTATTGAATTTTCCCCATCAGTTGTAAAAAATATGCCAGGCTAATGCAAGATGTTGCTAATAGGCAAAATTGTAGGGGGTGGGTATTTGAGGGGGTGTGTGGGACCCTCTGTACTCATTTTGGTAAACCTAAAACTGCTCTAAGAATACTCTCTATTTAAAAAGACATTTCTAGGTGTTTCCCTATATATAATGCTCCTTAGATGTTGTTAAAGACCTTTCTTTATCTCAAAGAACACACAGTAACCTTGAGGCAGAGTGTCCCTTTCAGGGCCTTGGAAAGGTATTCTCATGCAGGAAAAAGGTGGAAACTATTTTAGTATCAGCTCTAGTTTCCTCACTGAAGAGGTGTATGGCCTTGAGTGGTCTGGTACGGGTCAACTTTGCCCAAATATTTCTCAATTTCTCATCTATAAAATGTAGATTTAGGGCTTCCCTGGTGGCTCAAAGGTAGAGAATCTGCCTGCCAGCACAGGAGACACAGTTTCGATCCCTGATCCGGACAGACCCCATATGCTGCAGAGCAACTAAGCCCATGCACCACAACTATTGCTCTAGAGCCCGGGAGCCTCAACTACTGAAGCCCTGGAGCCCTCGAGCCTGTGTTCCACAAGAAAAGCCAAAGCAGTGAAGAAGCCCACACGGCAACTAAAGAGTAGCCCCCCTCACCACTAGAGGAAAGCCCATGCAGCAACGAAGACCCAGCCCAGCCAAAAATAAATAAAATTATTTAAAAAGAGATAAATACCAGTTGGTCATGTTGTATTTGCCTTTAAAAAGTGTAGATTTTTTAAAAGCAAGGCCTTCCCTGGTGGTCCAGTGGTTAAGACTCCAGCCCTCTACTGCAAGGGGGCATGGGTTCAATCCCTGGTCAGGGATCCTGCCTGCTGCAAGGTGCAGCCAAAAATAAATAAAATAAAACAACTACTGAGCCCGAGCTCTGAAGCCTGTGTCCCACACAAGAGAAGCCACTGGGATGAGAAGCCCATGCACCGCAACTAGAGAAAACCCGTGTGGAGCAGCAAAGACCCAGGGCAACCAAAAATAAACAAAAAATAAATTAACTTTAAAAACAATGCAATGCAATTGCCTAGACTTGTCTCTGCAAGAACAGAACACACTGAATCCTGCTAACAAATGAGAGAAATCCCAGAGAGAAATAGAGAGATGAATATCTCAGAAGGTTCACAGTCACAGTGATGCCCCAGCAAGACGGCACTGAATGAGTCTGTCCTGTCTTTTTTAAGAACAGGAGTGTTTTCTGAGTGCCTCTCAGCCCTGATTTCCTGCTGATCCAGTGGCTCCAGCCCTAGAGCCCTAGAGCAAAGAGGAAACAGTGATGAGATGACCAATTTTCCCGTGTTCTACTGGCGAGACATGTGTCCTTTGTGGAGACATCATTTCCCTCTTATTCAATGGCTTTCACTCACCCAGTTTGGCCCCCTGCAGGCTATGTAAGACTTGAAATTGCAGCCCTTACACATTCAAGTCCAGATTATCCTTCTTAAAGGGAATCAACCATTGTTGAAATCCCCAGATAATCCCCCAACCTCATTTGTGCTGTTTTTTTTTAATACTGCTTTCCGGGAAAGCCCAAGCTCTAAATGGAAAGAACAAGCAAAGAAGGGTTGATGGCTTTGAATGTCAAATCTAATCCAAGAATCCAACCAAACATGGCACCAGGGCCCCAAGGAGCTTCCAACTCTCAAGCCCATTTGTCTCAGAAAGTCCCGGACCTGCGCTTACAGCCTCAGAAGAAGCAAGGAGGCCACTTTTAGGCTGGAGGAAGCAGGTGCAGAACAGCCCGTTGCCATCAGCCCAGGTCAGAGCACTGGCTGGCTGCCTCTGAGATTGGGATCTTAAACTCTGATTTGGCTCTAAAAGCACCCCGTGGGCAAAACCAGGAAATAACTAACAAGAAAGAGCCAGAGTGGTTTCCAGAGCAATTGCGCCCAAGGGTCCTTAACACTGAGCAGACAGCCTGGGGACCTTGGTCCCAGGATGGTCCACTGCCGCCCTCTCCCCAGGATGCCATCTCTACCTGGTCGCCCAGGTAAAGCCGGAGATATCTCACCACTGACTCAATATAGTCTTCCGTGGGAGAGTTACCTGCCTTGCGCTTCTCCTGACTCTCCTCTAGAGGTGCTATGATGAATGAAAGTCGGTCAGTGGTGTCCGACTCTTTGTGACCCCATGGACTATACAGTCCAAGGAATTCTCCAGGCAAGAATACTGGAGTGGGTTGCCATTCCCTTCTCCAGGGAATCTTCCCAACCCAAGAATCGAACCCAGGTCTCCTGCATTGCAGGCAGATTCTTTACCAGCTGAGCCACAATGGAAGCCCAAGAATACTGGAGTGGGTAGCCTATCCCTTCTCCAGCAGATTTTCCTGACGCGGGAATCAAACTGGGATCTCCTGCACAGCAGGCAGATTCTTTACCAATTGAGCTATCAGGGAAGCCCATAAACCAGAATACTGGAGTGGGTAGCCTTTCCCTTCTCCAGGGGATCTTCCCAACCCAGGGATCGAAACCAGGTCTCCCTCATTGCAGGCGGATTCTTTACCAGCTAAGCCACAAGGGAAGCCCCTAGAGGTGTTAGCCAGCCACACAACAAAGACACCATGCTAGCAGGATGGACAAAAGGAGGGTATGAGGGACTAGGGGATTGTGAGGAGCAGGGGAGGCAGGAAAGTTGAGGAAATGAAGATGGGGTCTAGATTGGCAAAGAGTCGTGGAAATGTCAGGATGCAAAACCCACCTCTCCCCCTTCTTTCCTGGATCTTTGAATCTTATATTTTGCTCTAGCACAGCCCCCCTCTTCAAAACTCCCCTCCACTGAGTCTTCTTCGCCGTCACAACCGGACTCTGGCAACCTCTCTTTCCCCCCAGGCTTGTTGGGCAATTTCAGTCTGAACTGGCAGCCAAGTGCCTGATGACATGTCTCTGGTTTCAAGTGTATGAACCTGGTTCCTCTTCTAGCAAGAGGTCTCAGTTGTCTGAGGACAAGATTATGCTTGAAACATCCCTTGCAGCTAAGACCTAGTAGAGCTGTTCAGACCTTCAGCACAATGCATGTGTTGACTCTAATTGCACTTCCTCCTGCCAGGCATTGGCAGAAGAACACTCTACAGGACCAACTGCAGGTTCAGGCGCCTCGTAGATGAAGGCACTAGATGGGGCCTGCCAGCCCAACCACGGAAGGTGATTGAAGTTGCTATTTCATCCAGAAATCGATGACTGGTTTTCAAACACACACACACTTGATTTATAAAACATAGTCATTTCAAGACACTGATGACCTCTTATTAACTTTTTGTCATAGGGTGTTTTCAGGTAGATATTACAAGTTTGGGTCTGAGACATTTTTTCACCTTAGAAAAAGAATTTCTAAATCATATTAGAAGGAGTTGGAATGCCTGAGCCACACACTGAATGCGAGCAACATGCTGCTCACTGGAGCCCAGGGCCTTGAGTCCCCATTTACGACCTCAACCTGCTGCAGAGTTAGTGCCTCTGAGTGACTATTTTTTGGAACCTGCCCAAGATGCCCTTCTGAATGCACAGAAGCTCAAAGCCCAGGGCAAAGTGTAAATACTACTGATGCAATCGTCACCCTTGACCTCTGCAGTCAGACGCAATCTAGAAGTGTGATTGGAGCAGTTCTAGTTCAGCTGACAATCAACAAGGTCCAGTTGCAACCCTTCCCCACCCTAGGGCAGATTATTCAGAGTCCCATCCTTGAATGGCCAGGAGGAAGAGACCACAACACTTTGTCATATTTCCCAGCAGTAATGGAGACAGCAGAGTTCCTCCCGCTCCTTGACCTATTGTATGACCTTTATTTTCACAAACTGGTGTGATAGCCATACCAAATAGAGCAGTGGTCCCCAACCTTTTTGGCACCAGGGACTGGTTTCATGGCTGACAATTTTTGATGGACCAGGGGCATGGAGGGGGTGGTTTGGGGATAATTCAAGGACATTACATTTATTGTGCACTTTATTTCTATTATTGTTATAACATCAGCTCTACCTCAGCTCCACCTCTGATTATCAGGCATTAGATCCTGGAGGTTGGGGACCCCTGGACATAGTGAATTTCATTGAAATAAACAGACGTCACTCGAATGTTATAATTATTACTTCCACTTCATTTCTAGATGCTTCATAATCCAAGAAGCAACTGCCAAGTTAACTAACAGACACCCTAATTCTGACAGGGCTCCCATATTTTTTGATATCAACCTTTGCATTTGGGCAAAAATGCAATGAGTCTTCAATTGAGATATGAGATATTGATTCTTATCCCAAAAGCTGGAACCTAGAAACGAGCAGCCAGAGGCTTGCAACTTTCTCTATAGGGTGTCCACAACAACCCGAGCCAAAGTTTAAGTTGCTTAAATAACTCAGTCCTCTGTGGTGACTTAAATGGGAAGGAAATTCAAAAGAGAGGGGATATGTGTATACAAATCACTGACTTTAATTTGCTGTACAGTAGAAACTAACATAAAACTGTAAAGCAATTATATTCCAATAAAAATTAAAAATAAATAAATTTCTTAAAAAAGTCAAGGGGGGTCAGCCAACCCTCATCCCCTCTCCCACCTCTATTGACTAGACCAGTGTTTATGAATTGTGTGCTTAGTCACTCAGTTGTGTCCAACTCCTTGCTACCCCATGAACTGCAGCCCTCCCGGCTCCTCTGTCCATGGGATTTCCCAGGCAAGGATGCTGGAGTGGGTTGCCATTTGCTCCTCCAGGGGATCTTCCTGACCCAGGAATTGAACCCGTGTCTCCTGCATTGGCAGGTGGATTCTTTACCACTGAGCCACCTGGGACACCCATTTAAGAATTACTATGTGCCCAATCACCCTGCCCTGCTTCTTATTCATTATTGAATTCAATCCTCCCTAACAGGTAGAGGATGCTACTCTTACCCCTGTTTAGTTAAGTACATTAAACCTCATGGGTTGTGTAAGAAAACCCAGGTAAAACACCTAGGATGCAGGAAAGTCAAACTCAAACCAACACTTTCTGACTCCAAAGTGCATGCATTTTCTACTGTACTACATTGCCTGTCAAATAAAATTGTATTTCTTTCTGAGCAGTCCTCACAGCCAGGGTGGACATGGACAGATTTGGAAATGGTCTCAGTGAAATAAAGTGGGGAGATGCTTGGATGGCTTCTTAAAAATGGTGGCACCAAAAATTCAAACTGCCTCCTTCGCACATAAGCCCCAGCTGAGTTAATTAACCAATATACCCTCAACTAGCCCTGCTAACAGAGCTTTCTAAAACCAAATGTAAGAGACTTCCCTGGTGGTCCAGTGGTTAAGAATCCACCTTCCAATGCAGGGAACATGGGTTCGACCCCTGGTCAGGGAACTAAGATCCCTCATGCCATGGAGCAACTAAGCCCAAGTACTGCAACTACTGAGCTCAGGCACCACCACTAGAGAGCCCGTGCGTCACAGCAAAAGATCCCATGTGCCACAGCTAAGACCTGATGCAGCCAAATAAATAAATAAATAACCAAACATGAGCAAACTCTGGGAGATAGTGAAGGACAGGGAGGCCTGGCATGCTGCAGTCCATGGGGTTGCCAAGGGTTGGACACACTTAGTGACTGAACAACAACAACAGCTAAATATGAGCAGACATGTCCCACTTATTCATATTTGTGAACTTCTTTAAAAAATGGACAGTGAGTCACCAATTTGGGGTTCTAAGTATGAGGGTCATTTCAACAGCCCTTGAGGTCTCTAGATGGAGACCAAATCAGAGGACCCAGGGGATGGGCATGGTGCAAGATAGGGCAGCTTACCTGCTTCAGGAGCTGTCTTGAACCCCCCAGCACCCTCAAGGATGGAGATAAGAGATTGTGAATGCTGTGAGCTGACTGCCACTATGGTGCTAGGAACACAGCTCTGTCCAAATCAGTCAGCAATAGCCCTTGTCTTCATGATGACTGTGGAGCAGTTCTCAGAACTAAGCAGTGGGGAGAAGGCCAAGTGAGGTTAAACACGACTCAAATAAAGCTATGGATAAATTGATTTTGTCTTTTATGTGAACATTTGTCCCAACTGAAGAATTACAGTGTTGGCATGAATATGCATTAAAAGAATAGAAACTGAGTGTGTTCCAAGAGAGTTGTATTGACTCTACAGGCAGCTAATGACATGGTTTACTTCTCGAGAAGAATCAGCGCTCATTTTCAGAGTGACCTCGTAGTTTATACTCTTGAAGTGGACAATACAATGAACAAGCTCTTCTGCTGAATTCATAAGTAACAAACACCCAGCAGCCCTGAGCCAATTTCTGGGCTTTTCAACAGGCAACGCTTTGCCTGTTGAAATCTGGGTTGATCATTGTTCATGCATCAGTCCTCCTAAGCTACTAATATCTGCAAATAGTTCTTTCTTTACAGATTAAGGACACTGATTCAATAACAATTACTTGACATAGATCATCTACTTAGCTGCTCTCAACACTTGGCTTTGACACAGAGGCCAGGAGGTTCCAACCTGCCTCATAAGACACCTGGCCAAATGGATTTGTTCCTGAGCAAGATTGAGGGGCTCTAAAGACAGCCATATACCTGGTCACCACCAGCCTAGCCCTTATAATGTGTCTGGCCAGCCCTGAAGCTCTGATTACTTGAACCCATGGGGATTTATATTGTCTTCATAGGTGTTCACAGAGCCTAAGAATTCTATGACTCAAATTTGTAATCGCTGACTCAGAAATGTGAATCTTATTAAAAAGAAAACTAAGATCCAGAGGTAAGATAAGTAACTTGGTAAGTAACTTGATAAGTAACAAGGTAAGTAAGTAACTTGGCCAAGGTGACCTAGCTAGGAGGTGGCAGAGCTGTTAAAGAAACCAGACTAGGACTCCACTGCCCAACCTCACTCCTGATGTGTGTTGCATCTAAGACAATGGTTTTCAGACTTTCTAGCACATTAGAATCCCCTGGAGGCCTTGTTAAAATGCAGACTGTGGGGCCCCACTCCCAGAGTTTCAGATTCCATATTTCCAGAGTGGGACTCTAGAATTTACACTTCTTAGTAAGTTCCCGGGGAATGCTGATACTGTTCATCAGGAGCCAACACTTGAAGAACCACTGATCTAGGATGTACGATAAGGAAGGAGAAATTGCTCCTTGGATCCAAAGACGCGATAGATTTATCCCCAAGCTCGGAATAAAGCAGTTTCTTCCAGTTTCTAAATCTGTTCTGGGCTAAGTAATTTAGGTGAAACTGTCATCTAGAAGGCACGTTTTGGAGGCAACGAAATGTCAGAGGAAAAGTCTTCCACCCCTCCTACTGAACCACCGGAAAGGAGTTTTGAAACTGAGTCTGAAATCAATGAATGAAGAAACGAAACCTCAGACAAATGCAGAAGACAGATAGAGGCGCATAGAAGATTAACCAGGGTGAAGGCAGCAGATGAGCAGCAGGTGAGTGAGCAGGAAAACAAGGGTACTGGTCGAGGGCTGAAACGAGGAACTTTGGCACTCATGCTTGGTCTGGCTCTGCTGGCACGTGCAATCAAAAGCATAAAACAATGTTGGCCCAGCCACTGTGGAAAACAGTATGGAGGTTTCTCAAAAAATTGAAAAAAGAACTACCATATGACCATGCAATTACACTCCTGGGTACTTATCAAAAAAAAAAAAAAAATAACACTCAAAAATATACATGCACCCCAATGTTCACAGCAGCATTATTTACAGTTGCAAAGATATGGGAGCAACCTAAGCATCCATCAACAGATGAACAGATAAAGAAGATGTGATACACATATACAATGGAGTACTACTCAGCCTTAGAAAAGAATGACATTTTATTCTCTGTAGCAACATGGATGGACTTGGAGGATATTATGCTAAGTGAAATAAGTCAGACAGAGAAAGACAATCACTATATGATATCACTTATATGTGGAATAAAAAAAAATACAACAAACTAGAGAATATAACAAAAAAGAAGCAGACTCACAGATATAGAGAACAGATTAGTGGTTACCAGTGGGGAGAGGGAAGGGGGAGGGGCAATACAGGGGAATGGGATTAAGAGGTACAAACAATCAGGTATAAAATAAGCTATAAGCTATAAGGGTATACTATACAATATGGGGGATATAGACAGTATTTTACAATAACTATAAACATAATCTAACCTTTAAGAGTTGTGAACCACTATACCATATACCTGTAACTTATATAATATTGTAAAGCAAGTATATTTCAATACAAACACTTTTTAAAAAGAGGACATAGGAAAATGTCAGTTAGATTGTTGATCTGCCATCAGAAATGCTGAAAATTGGGTGTGGAGGGCAATGCAAGTGTTGGTTCATTGAGAGAGTAAGCTAAACCTAGCTGCAACTGGAGGTGCAGTTTCATTTATTGAATTATTTGGTCCACATTTTGGGGGTGTTTCCTGTGTGGCAGGCCCTGCACTAACTAGAGACTACGACCCAAAATATCAGAAGGCGTTGCCTCTGTTCTCAAGGCATGAACACTCAAGGAAAAAGAAACTGTGAGTACACACAGCTCTGATGAACAGCATAAATGTTTAAGGGATGTATGCTATAGGCTAAGTTGCTTCAAGTAGTGTCAGACTCTTTGTGACCCCATGGACTATAGCCCACCAGGTGCCTCTATCCATGGGATTCTCCAGGCAAGAATACTGGAGGGGGTTGCCATGCCCTCCTCCAGGGGATCTTCCAACCCAGGGATAGAGCCCATGTCGCTTATGTTTCCTGCATTGGCAGGTGGGTTCTTTACCACTAGCACCACCTGCGAAGCCCTTAAGGGATGTATAAAACGTATTAAAGGAAAGAGGTAACTTCTGCCTAGGAAAAACCTAGGCTTCAGTCTTCCCTTGGTCTTATCATTGACTAAATGTTACTTTACCCCAGGGTTCTGTCTTCACACTTCTTACTGCTAATGTCTATTGGTGACTTCCAAATGCTGGATCCATCCTACAGGCTCCTGACCCTGAATCTCCATCTCCAGCATGATTTCTCCCAAGCTCCATCTCCCAGGCTATCATTTCCAACTGTTATCTGAGCTTGGATGCCTGGATATCAACCCTTCATGTCCAAAGCTAGGTTCACTTTCTTTTATATTTCTAATTGTATAAGCCAATAATTTTATCATCTAAACAGCCTTCCAAGCTAAAATACTCAAGTGGAGCTTGGTTCTTCCCTCTCACTCATTATCTGTTCCTGATGTCACCAGGCTCTCTTATTTCTACCTCCATCACTGTGTCTCAAGGCTTTGCAGGTGGCACAGTGGTAAAGAATCGGTCTGGCAAGCAGGAGACAGGGGTTAGATCTGTGGATCAGGAAGATGTCCTGGAGAAGGAAACAGCAACCCACTCCTGGAAAATTCCATGGACAGAGGAGCTGGGCAGGCTATAGTCCATGGGGTCGCAAAGAGGAGGACATGACTGAGCACGCGCGCGCACACACACACACACACACACACAAACACACACCGCGTCTCACCTGGACATTTCTCTCTGTTATCATTGCCTTCATCATTACTTCTCTGGGTTACTGAAACCACCTCCTCTCTGAAATCTAGGCCTCAACTCTCACCCCTCCCTAGCGGGTTGCCTTTCAAATGCTAAAAGCCTCTCCGCAGCTCTGTTTGCGCCTTTGGGCAGTCAGCAGGATGAGGAAGGGAGGAGGACCCAAGGGCAGCATGTCACGGGATCTGTCCAAGGTCTAGCTAGTGCTGGAGGGCCATCACAGTCAATGGAGTCAATGGAACAGAACCAAATCTTGGCCATTCCTGAATGTCAGGCAAAGGACATTCGACTTCATTTAGCTGACCATGGGGAGTGAGAGCAAGCTTTTGAAGAGAAATGTGATGAAATCAGAGGTATGCATTAAGAAGATTAACTTGGCAGTAGCTTATAGAAAAGATTATATGGAAAATAGATTAGAAGGAAGGAGACCAATTAGACATACTTAGAAAAGGCTCTGTGATTAGCAATGAAGGTTGAAATTTAGTTGGCAGCTGTGGAAACAAAGTGAGAAATGGAGGAAATATTTTGGACACAGAAGTGCTGTTACTTTAAAATTTTGGTGCCAAAGAGGGGGAGAATTCAAATGTAACTCCAGAGGTTTAATTCTGACCACAGGAGAGCATAGTAATGTCATTTGGAGAAAGTGATGGGGGCAGGAAGAAGGTGGGAGGCAATGGGGATTGCGAAGTTCACATTTAGACATGTTGTTGGAGACATGATTGGGATGCCCAGATAGACAAGCAATTAGAGAACCAATGAGTCAGGCCAGAAAGAACCAAGTTGTATGTTTCTAAAAGAGGCGATAGAGCAGCTGTGGAGTAAAGGATCAAGATAGACTCAGCTGATAGGGTACCTCTGGGTTTTATGATGACAAGAACCCTTGCAGCAAAGGCTATCTTGGAAGAGGGAAGTGGCAGGGAAACTAGACTGTCATCACCACCGTGCATGATGAGAAGGGAGAAGTGACTACCCTTTAGTGGTGGGAACGGAAGGATGGGAGGGAGGTGTCACCGTGGCTGACATGAGTTAGTTTTCAGGCATAAAGGAAGGAAAGAGGTGGAGAGAATGGGTGAAATACAATGAAGAGTAGGTCATGGATGATCTTAAAAGAAGACAAATCAAGATCAAGGTCAAAGTGGGAACATCAGTCTAGAAAGGTGAAAACTAGCAGGATAATTGAAAAAAAAAAAAAATGAACTCTCCTCTGAATGGGGGAATGGAAGTAGAAGGGTCACAGAATAGTTCACAAAAGCAACGAAGGTTGAATGTTTAACCCAAATCTAAGAATATATAGGAAGGACAGCAAGGAATCAATGAGGCCTGGGTATGGATATAAGAATAAGCAAGCTGAAATGAGGGTTACACAAGAATTAAATGAATCTGTTGAGGGCATGATCAAGGTAATTCTGTCACTTTTCCTGAAGCAAGCTTAGCTCATTGCCATCTTCCTCCAGTCAGATGATGGGGGGACACCTGCAAGGGGAAATGGCAGGAGATTGAGGATAAGAGGCATACAGGGTGTCTGGTGAGGGAAACTGAAGTCTGACTGTGGGACCCAGGCAGGCAAATCCCTAATAGGAGTAATGAGGACTCGAGGGTTTCTTGGTCAGACGGGGAAGTTGGTACCATGAAAGAAAGCTCAAAAGAAATGCAGTTTTGGGGAGAAACCAGATTTCAGTTACAATGAAGAGGTAGACAGAGCAGTGGGAAAGCTAAGGAAACAGGGCAGTCTGGGCACAGGAGAACAGAGGTCTTCTGGAACTCAATGGAAGGGATGGGCAGGGTAGTGATGTAAGTGGCAGGGAGCACAAGTGAATAGAAAAGCTGAAAAGGGAGAGAAGAGGGAGTCTGTGCCCATGGGGACACAGAAGGGCAAGCTGGTTTGTAGGTTAACCCCCTTTTTTTTTTCACACAGCAGGTCTCAAGGTCATGTCAACTGGAAAAATCAATCATACTTTTGCATCTTTAAGTGATGATGAAGATCGACCTAAGAATCCCTGGACTGTTACATTCTCTTGGTCCAATGGTCTTGAATGTTCTCCTCTAGGACACTAAGAACCTTGTGTTTTTTGGAGTTTTTTTGGCCACACTGCCCGATGCATGCAGGATCTTAGTTCCTGGACCAGAGATTGAACCTGTGCCCCCTGAAGTGGAAGGGTGGAGTCATAACCACTGGATCACCAAGAAAGTCTAAGGACCATGTTTTGGGAAAGCATGGTTGTTTTGGGGTCATTAAAATTGCATGGTCTCCCTGGCCTCTGCCTTTAAATATTCAGATGGCTGCCCTTTCCATAAATGAGAACTTCGGCTTACTTGGCTGTTGTTCTGATTCACTGCCTTCTGTCTTTCTGCTGAAGAGCCCCTCTTTCATCTTAGGTTCTAAATAGTGGAGAATCATCTACCACTCCGTTTTCAACACCCTGTCCCTCTGGCCTCCATCTGCTCAGCACTATCTGTTGCATCCACTCTTTCCTTCAAAACCAGTGAAACCATACCAGCTCACCTACTGTTGCTGCTGCTGCTGCTAAGTCGCTTCAGTCGTGTCTGACTCTGTGCGACCCCATAGACGGCAGCCCCCCAGGCTCCCCCGTCCCTGGGATTCTCCAGGCAAGAATACTGGAGTGGGTTGCCATTTCCTTCTCCAGTGCATGAAAGGGAAAAGGGAAAGTGAAGTCGCTCCGTCGTGTCCGTCTCTTAGCGACCCCATGGACTGTAGCCTACCAGGCTCCTCCATCCATGGGATTTTCCAGGCAAGAGTACTGGAGTGGGGTGCCATTGCCTTCTCCGTCACCTACTGTTATTGACCTTGTAAGACGGGCTTTTGCTGAGATCAGTGAGTGTCTCCTGGTGGAATCCAGCTGGCCTCTCCCTAGGGGGTGTTTCCTGGGTGAATTTGCCAATTCACATGGGCCGATCAATGTTCAAAGTCAACTGTGCAGTCTCAGAACCACTGTATCATCCAAAATATCAGAGAGGGACTCTCACAACCAAGCTCACAAAAACTGAAGTATCAATAAGAATTTGATGTAGTGACATCCCATGAGAAACTTAGCAGCCACACAGGCCAGATGACAGATAATTTCTCTACCTTTTGGGTAGTTCTTTGACACCCTTTCCTAATCCAAGGGAAATCTTGTTCATAAAACTATAAATCTTCAGTCCAACAACCAACATCCAACTTCTTCTTTATTTCCTTCCACTGTTAACCAACCTTAAGGATAACTCCCATTTTCTTACTTTACATATGCTAGTAGATTTCATTAGAGTACAGCCATGCCATGCTGGCCTCGGGTCCATCCTATCTCTTTCCCCAGATTCTTAATCTCATTGTTCATAAAAGTAAATATAGAAGATTACAAAGGAAATCAATGACATTGAAATGACACTTTAAAATATTTTTCAAATTGTGATATATGTGTATCATTCAGTTTGGTTCAGTTCAGTCGCTCAGTCGTGTCCGACTCTTTGCGACCCCAGGAACCACAGCATGCCAGGCCTCCCTGTCCATCACCAACTCCCTGAGTCCACCCAAACCCATGTCCATCAAGTCGATGATGCCATCCAGCCATCTCATCCTCTGTCGTCCCTTTCTACTCCTGCCCTCAATCTTTTCCAGAATCAAGGTCTTTTCCAATGAGTCAGCTCTTCCCATCAGTTGGCCAAAGTACTGGAGTTTCAGCTTCAACATCAGTCCTTCCAATGAACACCCAGGACTGATCTCCTTTAGGATGGACTGGTTGGATCTCCTTGCAGTCCAAGGGACTCTCAAGAGTCTTCTCCAGCACCACAGTTCAAAAGCATCAATTCTTTGGCGCTCAGCTTTCTTTATAGACCAACTCTCACATCCATACATGACCACTGGAAAAACCATAGCCTTGACTAGACGGACCTTTGTTGGCAAAGTAATGTCTCTGCTTTTTAATATGCTGTCTAGTTTCGTCATAACTTTCCTTCCAAGGAGTAAGTGTCTTTTAATTTCATGGCTGCAGTCAGCATCTGCAGTGATTTTGCAGTGTGTATCATTATTAACTATAAAATCTAACATTGGGTCTATTAACTACCTTAACTTCAAGGCAGTGATGAGCATAAAGACCATTTTAAAATATATTCACCAACTAGATGATTATGAAAATATCTGTGGTTTCTATTCATGACAAAGTCACAGATACTGCTAATAACTATTTTGGTTTGTTGTCTACATTTATAAGGCTTTCCTAGTGGCTCAGATGGTGAAGAATCCACCCACAATGCAGGAGACCTGGGTTCAATCCCTGGGCTGGGAAGATCCCCTGGAGAAGGGCATGGCAACACTCCAGTATTCCTTCCTGGAGAATCTCATGGACAGAGGAGCCTAGCGGTCTACAGTCCATAGGGTTGCAAAAAGTTGGACATAATTGAAGTGACACAACACGCACACATCACAGGTTTTCTGAATTTTATCCACAGACACTAACAGTTTACAAACCCCAGGTTAAGAATCTCTATTAAGGTGACTTGGCATGCCTCTGCTTTTTTCCATTACAGGCTGATTTTATAACGCATTTCTCATATTGCAATTTCTGGGTTTTTCAGGTGATTCATTTCAGTCTATATATACTACCCACAGTTATCAGATATGTTCTCCATCTGTTTAACAACATTGCTTTTTACATGTAAAAACTACAAGATCATCATCAAAAACTGGAAACTGAAGTATCCAACAAGTGTTGAGTGGACAGACACATTGTGGTATATTCACTCAAATGACTACTACTTATAAATTAACAGGAAAATTAATGAAACATGCAACAACATGGGTGAATATCCAAAGAATTTTATTGCAGAAATAAGCCAGAATCAAAAGACTACATACTGTATGATCCCATTTATATGGTTGCCTTTATGGGCAATGAAAAAACAAAAGACAAAGGAAAAGACTTTTTCTTTGTTTATTCAGAAATGTCCAGAGGAAAGACAGAGTAGACAAGACAGAAGTATTCTGGGCACAAGAAAAGTGTACTCTGTCCTGAAATAAGGAAATTTTCTAGGCTCTCCCTTTGGCTGGATGAAACATTCTCAAAAAAATTAGTTAAGTCCCTTTCCTTGTTTACTCAGTAACCATCTGACTCTTAATTAAGTTGGTATTATGGTTTTAAAATGAGTCTTTTATGATTTTCTTAGCATTAATGAAACCCTCAGGGTTTAGTCACCTCAAGGGGAGCTGACAAAATTGAATTCTTCAGCCTGCAGCGATCCAGGGCCTCATGTCATTCCCTTCCAGCTCGCTTCCCCCATGAGACCCAGTCCAAATACCTGGCCAACCAACTCTCTACTCTAGCTAATCAGCTTACTCACAAGATTAGTGGGCATTTCAGGTCAACAGATCACTGAAACGCAGTTGCTAGGCACCCACAGAAAATAAACGAAGAAGAAAGAATTTGTGATTTTTAAAAAATTAATAAATAAGCTTGTCCATTAGAAGGAAGAGGGTAGAAGAATCGTAAACAGAGAGCAGTCCTGAGTTGTTCATTAACGATCACATATGTCTGTAGGAAAAGGAGGAAGAGGGTCATCAAATTGGTCTTTTCTACCTCAACTAAACATCTGGGTGAAGAGCTGACTCATTGGAAAAGACCTTGATGCTGGGAAAGTCAGGGGCAAGAGGAGAAGGAAGCGACAGAAGATGAGATGGTTGGATGGCATTACTGACTCAATGAACATGAGTTTGAGCAAACTCCAGGAGATGGGGAAGAACAGGGAAGCCTGGTGTGCTGCAGTCCATGGGGCTGCAAAGGGTAGGACATGATTTAGTGACTGAACAACAAACACCTAGGCATCAGCCCCATGCTCAGAATGTGAAGAAAAACAGTACATGGCTAAGACAAGACATAGATTCATGGTGGAAATGTTTCACTAATGCACCTTTGTTTTCTGGCACTGGCTCCTACAGCTGCTAATATTCCCTCTAGAAAGCACAGTTATTACAGCAACCACTTAGGACTCCAGGAACATGGTGACCCTTGACCTTAATTCTTCTCTCCTGATGGAGCCCATGTAACTATCTTTCTAAAAGAGCTTTCACAAACTCAAATAAACACAGAAGGGCAGGCCCTCTTATCTTTGGGAGTTTGTGTTTATCCTTATAACCCTCTTTCATCACAAATTGCCTCTTAGGCAAGAAACACTGGAGTCCTCTTTTATTTGGCAGTGCCATTTGCTCCATACAAACTCGAGCCAAGAATGCACTTCCACTCTCGCCATTTCCTCCTTCCTCCTCAGCCTTGCTCTTCTCTCACCAAAAATGCTGTTAGCTTCTTCTCCTGGGACTCTCTTACTTTTAATTCACATTATTTACATTTGCTGTTTAGGTCTCAGCCAGAATTTTCTCCTCTTTTTGTGTTAAAAATCATCTCCATCTCTAAGTTTATGGGTGATTCCACAATCAGATTCAAGATGTTCCCTGTGGTTTCAGTTTCCCTCTACTTCCTTGTGTTGTTCAAATTCAAAATTTATTAATGATTTCCAGGTCAATGGTAGTTTAGAAGGCAAGCAAGTCAAAGCAGCCAAGAGCATGAGACTTGGAGGGTGTGCTGCTGCAACAAATGATAGAATCAACTAGTAGGTGATGTAAACGGATGGCACGGGGGGTGGAACTAATACGAGGAGATAGATCAGACATGAATATACGTTCCTGTATTTAGGTTAAAATTCACAAATGGTAACAGTAAGATATTGCCTCGTACCTGATAGAACGGCTCTCATAAAGATGTGGGTGCGTGCTCAGTCATTCAGTGATGCTTGACTCTTTGAGATCCCGTGGACTGTAGCCTGTCAGGCTCTTCTGTCCATGGAATTTTTAGGTGAGAATACTGGAGTGTGTTGTCATTTCCTCCTCCAGCGGAATCTTTCCAGGGATCAAACCCATGTCTCCTGCATCTCTTGCATTGGGAGGTGGATTCTTTACCACTGAGCCACCTGAGAAGCCCCACAAAGAAGGCAGGAGATAATCAGCGCTGGCCAGGATGTAAAGAAAAGGAAAACTTTGTGTGCTGCTGATGGAATGTAAATTGGTACAGCATTTATTGAAAACAGTATGGAAGTTCTTCAAAAAATTAAAAATAGAACTAGCATACAATCCAGCAACCTCACTTCTCAGTATATATCCAAAGGCCATGAAAAAAAAGATCTTGAAGAGACATGTATACTCCTGTGTTCTTCGCAGCATTATTCACAACAGCCAAGATATGAAAACAACTCAATATCTGTCTGTGAATGGATGGATAAATAAGGTGTGGTATGTATACATACAATGACATATAATCCAGCCATGAGAAGGAAGGAAAAAAATGCCATTTACACAACATGGATAGACCTTGAGGGCATTATGTTAAGTGAGATAAGCCAGACAGAGAAAGACAAACATTGTATGATCTCACCCATGTGTAGAGTATTAAAAAGTTGAACTCAGAAACAAAGAGTAGAAAAGTGATTGCCAGGAGCTGGAGGGGTGGAAGAAATAGAAAGAGTTTGGTAAAAGGGTACAAGCTTCCAGCTATAAGATAAATTAGGTCTGAAGACCTAATGTAAAACACGGTGACTAAAGTTTATAATGAGCTTCCCAGGTGGCACTAGCGGTAAAGAATCTGCCCACCAATTCAAGAGATGCAGCAGACCTGGGTTCGATCCCTGGGCTGGGAAGATCCCCTGGAGTAGGAAATGGCAAACCGCTCCAGTATTCTTGCCTGGAAAATTCCATAGGCAGAGGAGCCTGGCAGCTACAGTCCATGGGGTCGCAAAGAGCCAGACACGTCTGAGTACTGAGCACACAGGACCGAGTTGATAACATTGTATTATATAATTAAAATTTGCTAAGAGAGTAGAATATAAATGCTCTCACTAAAAAGAAAAAATACATAAATACATGAGGTGATGGATGTTCATTAATTAGATGGTGGGAATTCTTTCACAATGTATACATATACTAAATCACCACAACATACACTTTAAATATCTTACAACTTCATTTGTCCATTACACCTCAATGAAGGTAAAAACCAAATAAGATTCATAAATGACAAAAGCACAGATGATGGATGATACATGGTGATTTTAGACCATTGTGACCAAGGAGTCAAAATGGGTAGTGTTAGGATGGGGAGTTGCGGTCACAGCTACTATAGTTAAGGATGCGCTCAGGATGCATCACTCACAGTAGTTGTTATGGAAGTCGTATCTGACTCTTTGTGACCCCATTGACTACAGCACACCAGGCTTCCTTGTCCTTCAGTATCTTGCGGAGTTTTCTCAAACTCGTGTCCATTGAGTCAGTGATGCCATCCAACCATCTCATCCTCTGTTATCCCCTTCTCCTCCTGCCTTCAATCAGGAGGCAGGGTCTGATCAGGGTCTTTTCCAATGAGTTGGCTCTTTGCATCAGGTGTCCAAAGTATTGGAGCTTCAGCTTCAGCATCAGCCCTTCCAATGAATATTCAGAGTTGATTTTCTTTAGGGTTGACTGGTTTCATCTCCTTGCAGTACAAGGGACTCTCAAGAGTCTTCTCCAGCACCATAAATTGAAGGCATTAATTCTTTGGTGCTCCGCCTTCTTTAAGACTTCCCTGGTGGCTCAGACGGTAAAGCGTCTGCCTACAATGCGGGAGACCTGGGTTCAATCCCTGGGTCGGGAAGATCCCCTGGAGAAGGAAATGGCAACCCACTCCAGCTAGTACTCTTGCCTGGAAAACCCCACAGATGGAGGATCCTGGTAGGCTACAGTCCATGGGGTCTCAAAGAGTCAGACACAACTGAGCGACTTCACTTTCACTTTCCACCTTCTTTATGGTCCAACTCTGACATCCGTACATGACTACTGGAAAAAGCATAGCTCTGTCCATAAGCAGGTTACAGTCTCAAAGTCCTGCATAGTGACCTGATTCCAGCTGGAGCATGTATCCAGTTCAGAGGGTCCCATTTGAAAAGAAGCCCTGGCTACCAATTGGAATGTATCAGAGGAGGAAGTTCTGGGTGGTGAGGATTCTGGGAAGTATGTCTGAAAAGGAATTGTTCAGAGAAGTGGGACTATTTGGCAAATAGAAAATAAGCTGTCACTCACCTCTCAAGTGGCTGTTAGAAGACCAGCAGTTTCAAACTCAAATTTCCAAGAGGCCAGGCGGGAACATAGATGAGAGAAACAGAACATGTGTAAGGAGAGAAAAATACTCAAGCGTGAGAGTGCCACTAGAGATGTTACCTAGGCTTTGGGGTGGAAGGAGAGGCCTGGGCAGTGTAGAATGAGAGCCTGGTGATTATCATCACGTGTCAAACAGGCCTAATGCTACATTCTTTTCTGATTTCCCAAGAGAAGCCAGAAACCCACATTTTTATGCAATGTCTCAATTTTCATTTTAACAACTGTTTCAAAATTTTTTAAAGACACATTCCTCAGGCCAAACATAATGTGTCAATGGGCTGCAGGCAGCCCAGGGCTGCCAGTTCACAATGTCTAGGTTTTAACCTAGACATTTCTAGGAGATATTTCTAGGCTTTAACAGAAGCAGCACTAAGATGCATTGAAGGAAGATTGACTTGGGATATGAGAGCATATTCAAATGTCTAAAATCCATAGTAAAAAAACAGACTCCCCATCCAATTTCTGAGCATTGAGAAATAGTCCAGAGACTATTAGTTGACAGTATATGAAAGACATAAGAGAAAGGATTTTCTCCTTAGCAGAGATGTTGAACTCTTTTTATAAACTATAATTATACTTTATACCAGAATGAGGCTTACAGTTTACTAGCAACTTTTGTATTATCTCATGTAAAAAGTTACTAGAATAGTTCTTTGAAGTAGAAAAGTGGGTATCTCAGGGAATTCCCTGCCCAGTGGTTAGGACTTTAGCACTTTCACTGCCAAGACCCGGGTTCAGTCCCTGGTCAGGGAACTAAGATTCCACAAGCTGTACGGAGCAGCAAAAAAAAGCAGGTATTTCTGTTTTACAAATGTGTAAGCTGAGCATCTGAGATACTAAATAATTCAAGGAAGGTAATCTTAGAAACTGGGCTGAGATTTAGGACTCAGGTTATCGAACTTCAAATTCAAAACTCTTTCCTTTGCTACTTCAGAGTCAGACTCTAAGCCTGTGAGATTCCATTTCTAGCTATGCTCTAAACTGGATTTGCTCATTGTTGCTTTCCTGTGGTCAACCAACTCCCCTGCACATTTCCATATTCCTGGAATGCCTTCCTGTCCCTTCTACCACTTTCTAAAAGCTTTTCATGATCTTTTGTGTAGTTTCTTCCAAGCTGTCAATTAGGGGAATCCTCCCCCAGCTCTCAAGCTTGAAACTGAACTCGCCCTTGACATGTGGTTGCCCAAAATGAAATGGTTGTCCATCTTCTCTGCATCTTCTCCATATATGTCTCTATCAGGACAAAACCTGTCTTAATCCATGAACAAAGCCACATCCATATAGGTGCACACACATGCACACAAGAGCCGGTACTTGATCAACGAATCATCAAATGAGTATAAATGCTGGACGTGTAAGACAGTCAAGAGAAAGAAAATTTGTTGTCAACAATGGCTTCTAGTTCTCACGGTCATTTCTATTTCCATCCAGAAATTTTGATTCTGACACAAGTCAGCTGGGGAAACTTGTTTCTGCACATCCAGTGCAGGAGAGGCCATAAAAAATCTCTGGCTCTCTGTATTTCAGGCTCATGGATGACAGTTTTAAATGTGTCATTATTCCTTGGGTTGGGAATCTTTTCTCAAAAGAATACAAAAATTGTGGAGAAATTGCTGACTAAGCCAAACTTCCAAATGATTTTCAGTTTGGCCAAAACGTGGGTTTTTAAAATGTAAGCACGGCCAAAGGTTTTTCCTTGTTGACTCATAGACATAGATCAAGTGTAACAATGTTTTCTGGTGCACTGTATTTAAGTCTGTGCAGCCAAATGTCACTGGGCTTCCCAGGTGGCTCAGTGGTAAAGAATCCGCCTGCCAATGCAGGAGGCGCGGGTTCGATCCCTGGGTGGGGAAGATCCCCTGGAGGAGGAAATGGCAACCTGCTCCAGTATTCTTGCCTGGAAAATTCCATGGACAGAGGAGGCTGGTGGGCTACAGTTCATGGGGTCACAAGGAGTCAGACATGACTGAGCACAGCCAAATGTCATTCCATGTGAAATAAATTATCACAACTTGCATCGATCATTTAAAATAAATGATAAAATGTGTAGAAAGTGGAAAAACATGCATAGAAATATTAGGTAAGGGAGAAAAAACATTCTAAGAATGTTACTGCATCCAGCCGAGCACAGAGAAGAATATTTTTGTTTTGTTTTGATGATTTAGCTGGTCAAATGACCTGTTAAGAATATTTCCCTAAAGATTTTTTTTTTTTTAAAAAGGGAATATTTCATAGAGCTAATGTTCTGATGCTCTAATCTCTCTAGGCAAGGTTCATATTTGTGTGGGTTACTTATTCTCCCTTTGTTGACTAAGTCAATAATCAGAATCAGCAGGTTTGGAGTCTGGTTGGCAGGGATCAGCAGCTTGGCTGGGGTGAAGTGAGTATAAAAGCCTGGAGCTGGGGGCAGTCTGCTCAGGGACCCAGCAGTTCTTGGCAGGATGGCTTCCTTCCGTCTGTTCCTCCTTTGCCTCGCTGGACTGGTGTTTGTGTCTGAGGCTGGCCTTGGGGTGAGTGTCTGACTCTCTGATGTTCTTTCATCTGTCTCCTATGGATGAAGTACAAGTGACTTCTTCCTGCTTTGCCAATAAGCTTTTGTTACTGGGACCAGGGCAGCCGGTATCTATTTTTAAATGTCATTGATCCAAACTTCAAAAAGAATGAAGTTCTACAGAGCTTACTAAACTGGGGCTTTCATCCTGGGTGCCCTCCTCTATGACTTTGCAGTGATGCCTCCGTTCCCTCAGATAAATGGTAGAAATAAAGATATGATATTCTGGAAGCTGTGACTACTGAGTTTTCAGAAGCTTGACCTTTGATGAAGCTGATTTTCCTCTAGCCAATCAAAAAGTATGTACTGATTAATTCTTCAAAGGCTTGGTGCACAACCTTCTAGTCCAATATCTAATTCTTAAATCCCCTAGTACAGCGGTCCCCAACATTTCTGGCACCAGGGAGTGGTTTCATGGAAAACAATTTTTCTACAGGCTGGAAGGTGGGGGGTGGGGGATGGTTGGGGGATGATTTAAGAGTATTATATTTATCGTCCACTTTATTTCTATCATTATGACATCAGCTCCACCTCAGATCATCAGGCATTAGATCCCAGAAGTTGGGGATGCTTGGTTTAGAAGAATAAAACTATTAAAAGGATCATGAAATCATCTGACTACAGCAACTAGTAAGAAGGAACTGCTACAACAACAGCTGAGTAAAATGTTCTCAGGAAAAGCTATTTGGTCCTGTGCTATACTTAGTCACTCAGTCGTGTCTGACTCTTTGTGACCCCATGGACCATAGCCCATCAGACTCCTTTGTTCATGGGATTCTCCTGGCAAGAATACTGGAGTGGGTTGCCATGCCCTCCTCCAGGGGATTTTCCCAACTCAGGGATCGAACCCAGGTCTCCTGCACTGCAGGTGGATTCTTTACCAGCTGAGCTACCAGGGAAGCCCCTCTTTGGTCCTATGGCATATTATATCTTTGCAGTAACTCCACTCAGATGAGGAGGCTGAACAAAGACACTCTTCTCAGAGGGACCATTTTCTCCCTTCAAGTTCATAATACACAACCCCACTAGAGCACAGCATGTCCGGAGGCAGAAACTATTCTTTCTTTGGAGACAATCGTGTCTGTGTTACACTGAGGAACAGAAGCTCATTAACCGTCAACCCGTCTGTCGCTGAAAATGGGATTCTCGAGTCCTTGCTGCCTTGTTCCTGGTCTCACACCACAAAGGATGCAGCCTGTGGCTCTCACCAACTTTGCTGACTTGTCACTTGTCTCCTCTCCACCCAGGGCGCTGGTGAACCCAAGTGTCCTCTGATGGTCAAGGTCCTGGATGCTGTCCGGGGCAGTCCTGCTGCGAACGTGGGTGTGAAGGTGTTCAAGAAGGCTGCTGACGAGACCTGGGAGCCATTTGCCTCGGGGTGAGCTGCCTGGGGCTCCCAGACGTGGGGCTTGGTTATATCTTTCCATTCCCCCATCACTCGTTGGTATGCCTTCACATAACCACTCAAGCTGAGAATCCTTGCCTTGCGATGTTAGGAAACATGCAGAATTTGTGTTAATATATTAATGGAAGGAAAGGAATTGAGGGACAGCATGGACTAGGCAGATGGCCATAGTTTATCCGGATCACACTGTTACCTAAAGGGTGACCCCGTCTAGGGCCTGAGAGTGGGCTCTTGTCTAACCCTTGGAAATGAATTGTCAGAGGAGACACACATGCTGACAAAGCAAAAGACTTTATTGGGAAGTGACACCCGGGTGGAGAGCGGCAGGGGGAGAGAGCCCAGGAGGACCGCTCTGCCTCCTGGCTCGCAGTCTCAGGGTTTATGGAGGTGGGCGTGGCTTTCTGGGTTGTCTCTGGCCAATCATTTTGCTTGTGCCCATATTTGGTCTGACTCAGGGTCCCACCTGGTGGCAAGCCCACCTCTCAGCCAAGATGGATTCCAGCCCAACGGTTTCCGGGAGGTTGGCAGGACACGTGGTCTGGCATCTCCCTCCTTTTGACCACTCCTGAATTCTCCTGGTTAGTTTTTGGCAGCAGCACCAGGTTACTTATCAGGACCTCCTGTTGTGAGACAGCTCTGGCAAGCAGTTACTATTGTGCCCTGGCCAATGCAGGTGGGTTCAGCCAAAGTGTCCCTCACAACATCATTCACTAAGGGGACCAGCAAGTAGATTGAAAATGTGGCAGAGGGTACGTGGGCCCTGAGAAGGATGTCCTCTTGCCTGGCCCAGCTGGGAATGACTAGAACCCTGAACAGCTTCCCATCCCTCCAGTCTAGTTCACCACCTTCTGAGGTCACAAACCACTCGAAAAGGGTGATGAAAACTGTGAATTCCATGTCCAGAAAAATGCACATATACACACGCCTACAAAAATATGTATTTAATTTCAGGAGCTCCAGGTTCCTTGATATGCCTTCACATATCACTCAAGCTGAGAGTCCTTGATTTGCACTATTAGGAAAGATATAGAATTTGTGTTAATATGTTAATGAAAGAAAAGAAATTGAGGGACAGCACGGACTAGGCAGCTGTCTATAGTTTATCTGGACCATCCCGAGTCCAGGGCTGTTGTCCAGCAAAGCCTAGTGGAGCATCTGCTCTGTGAGGCTGGGACTGTCAAGCTCCATAAGCAAGGACACAGAAGAGAAAGATACATCACATCAAGTGCAGACCCAGACCAGCCTTGCATTCCCCCCACCAGGAGCCCAAATGATTTCCCCCCTTTACTGGCTGCTTTAGAACTTTCATAGTTTCTCCACCTCTACTAGTAACCGTTTCAAAAAAATACATATTAGTAAATATAAACCAACTAACTAAAAGAATGTACAATCAAGAAACCCTCAGTACCAAGCAATACTGCTAAGTGTTTATGTCTCCCAGCAAGAGAGTGTCTGTGGGTTTTAACTGAATCCCAAGAATCACACGACGACCCTGCACCCATCATTGCATGGTAAGTCACTTTAGTCATGTCTGATTCTTCATGACCTTATGGACCATAGCCCGCCAGGTTCCTCAGTCCATTGGATTCTCCAGGGAAGAATACTGGAGTGGCTTGCCATGCCCTCCGCCAGGGGATCTTCCCAACCCAGGGATCAAACCCATGTCTCTTACGTCTTCTGTATTGGCAGGCTGATTCTTTTCCACCAACTAACTAAAAGAATGAACAACCAAAAAATCCTCAGTACCAAGCAATACTTCTAAGTGTTTATGTTTCCCAGGAAGAGATTTTCCTGTGGGTTTTAATTGAAGAAGAATCACATGATGACTCTTCATCCATCATTGGAAAGACCATTTTCTTTGGTGTGGTTTCAATTGAGTTTCTGTTTGTTAATTCATTTATGTTTCTATAAAATGCCAAGCACACCATGGAAAAGTTAAGAGAATATTCAAAGCATGAGATAGAATGGATGCCATAAGCATTCAGATGTTTGTGGGAATTTTTTTCTGATGGTAAGACAAAAAAGGGAAAATCAATGTTTTCTTCCTGGCAAAGAAGAAAGGTGGGAGAGTAATGAACAGAGCCATTCTGTTTTAGTCTGTCTTAGTTTTTGCTAACTGAGAATGATTTCTAACACCAGCCATCAAGCAGGTTGTCATTTTAGTCCCTAAGTTATGTCTGATTCTTTGCAACACCATGGACTGTGTACTCCCCAGGCTCTTCTGTCCATGGGATTTCAGAGGCAAGAATACTGGTGTGAGCATTTCCTTCTCCAGGGGATCTTTCCAACCCAGGGATAGAACCCACGCCTCCTGCATTGGCAGGTGGATTCTTCACCACTAAGCCATCAGGGAAGCCTATCAAGCGGGTACTTACGTGGAAATAGAAGTTGCTTAGTTTAAAAAGAAAAATGAATTGCCTAGTATTTGTTGATGGCACAGAGCTGCCAAGAAGCTTAGTTATGTAAACAATGAAAGAGTCAGATACAGGTTTCTCCTTGTACTCTGGCATCCCCACCATGTGTACAGATGATACCACCTCTGCAAGACACTCTTACACGACAGGGGAGAGGAGGGTGGCCCTGGGGTCGAAGGCACCGCAGTCAGAGCAGCTCACGGCCACTTCCAGGGTAGTTACAAAACTTCACCCAGACACCAACGGTTAGTTGCAAAGCCTCTTTTTGAAGTGAAACCTCTTAAGAGACAAAAATCTACAATGAGCTTTTGGAAACATTCCTGACAAGTTTTCTGTAGTTAATTTTGGACAGTCACTGGAATTTTCCCTATCTTGACCTAATTGAGGGAAAAATATATATATACATATACATATATCTTCACATGGGTTGGGAATATCCCCTGAAGAAGGGAATGGTTACCCTCTGCAGTATTCTTGGGCTTCCCTGGTGGCTCAGATGGTAAAGAATCTGCCTGCAATGCAGGAGACTCAGGATCAATTCCTGGGTCAGGAAGATCCCCTGGAGAAGGGAATGGTTACCCACACCAGTATTCTGGCCTGGAGAATTCCATGAACAGAGAAGCCTAGTGGGCTACAATCCATGGAGTCACAAAGACTCAGACACGACTAAGTGACTAACACACACACTCCCATACACAAACTGTATACGGGAGTGTGTGTGCATGTGTGTCTGTGTTTGTGTGTCTGTGTGTGGTGTCACCTTGCCATGGCATTTATTCCCTCAATGCCTAACTTAACCTGGACTTTTGCACCTTTTAGGAAAACCAGTGAATCTGGAGAGCTCCACGGGCTCACCACGGAGGACAAATTTGTAGAAGGACTATACAAAGTGGAATTAGACACCAAATCCTACTGGAAGTCACTTGGCATTTCCCCGTTCCATGAATATGCAGAGGTGAGCGCAAGGATGCTAGCTTTGTTTTTTATTTTTTGTCTGTTTGTTTGCAATCCCAGGAAATGCACTGCTTGCACTTTGCACACCACAGAAAAGTCAGAAAGAAAATATCAGACTAGTACAGCGCCCTTCCCATTTCTCCAATCAGAAATCCACAAAACTCTGAAAAGCAAACTTTTTCTCTAAGTTTGATGATAATTCATTCAGTAACAGGACCCGAACTTACAAGATGCTCCTGAGAGATTTCATTCCTTCCACTGAATGTGATTATTTGTCTGCTGAAAAAATACTAATAGATTGGATTATTAGGCAATGCTCCAGACCCCAACTTAGGGTGTTCCACAACAAAACTTAGATGCATCATTTTACTTCTCTAAAATCTGACAACTGTTTCATTCCAGAACTCATCTGGCTTCCAGAGGTTTAGATAATTGAATTCAGACAGTATATATAGAAACAGTAAATTCAAAATAATAATAGCAACACAACAGATGAAACTTATCAAGCACAGACTACTACCATTTTCTATATTTAACCTATTTGATCTTTGTAAACAACACTTTGCAGTCATTCCTATTATTATCCCCATTTTAGAGGTGAAGAAAGTGAGGCACAGGGAAGTTAAGTAACTTGTCGAGGTCATGGGGCCAGTAACAGGAGGAACAGTAATATTCGCCACCAGGGCCAGGCTGGGTTTAGCCTCAGGTGTGCTTCAGCTTTCTTCCTGTGAGAAGTCGAGATAATAATAATAAGACGCAATCATAACCCTTGGTTCACATTCTATTCCTCTGCTGATGAGGCAGTGGGAACATCAAAGTTATCCCTATGTCTTCCTTGTCTGTAATTCCTCAAGTCATGTAAAACAGATGGCTGCCATGGAAATAGAATCCAGACATGCTGGTCAGAGTTAAAGATCAACTAATTGCATCAAAAATAGCTCATCATGAAAGGGAACCATTCTCTCTGGCTTAGTCATGGATGAGACTTTTCATTGACATAAAACGGTTCTTTTAGTAGACAGCGTTGCCAGGGAAACCTTAGGCCTGTTTGATTTCTGGGGCCCACAGGTCACCGAGGGAGCCCTATCTACCCAGACGGATGTCTCTGGCTACTTCTCAGCCAGGCAACAAGATGCGGAGCTCCTGTCTTGGGTGGTTTCAGGGTTTAGATGTTGCCCAGCACAAGATATTTGCCCCTAGACCCTTAAGCCCCAGCCTGGAGCACCAGACCAGCCCCCTGTAATCCTTATTCCCCCCTGATCTCAGCCTGATGAGACCATCTGAGAAGACTTGATGCTGTCCTGCCCATGATGTGCTATTCCTGTTCATCAGATGCTAGCTTCCTAGCCTGCTCGTCACTCTTTCAGTTTTTATTCAACAGACATTTGAAAAATGAAAACCTGCTATTGTTGAGAAGTCTGCTAGAAGCTAGAGATTCAGAAGTGAAAACACATCCCTGCCCTTGGGATGGAGGGAAAGTGACTGATGTAAGACATTGCAGGCAGGACCATGAGCCCAACTTGGAGGCTGAATGGATATGGGGAAGGAGAGAGAGCATGAGGAGTCATAGTCCCAGTGCCTCACTTGGGTGACTGGTGGCTGAGCAGTGGGTTCGACTATAAGTTCCTTTTCTGTCAGCTTCTTCTTCTGAGGACCTTCCAGAACACTGCCATCCTTCAGCACTAGTCACCTCCGCCTTGGCCAATGACCCAGGCAGCCATATTAGACTTAACAAGACAAGAAATTTCCTTTGGAATGATTAGCCCTCTCAACTTCATGGATTTCTGAATGCAGATTATGCCATTTACAACTTTTAGGAAGACTCAAATGAGTCAGGAGGTCAATGTCATTACAAGAGATCAGAAATTCTCCTGACCTGCTTCCAGAAACTTGGCCTTTAAAGTATGCCCTTTCTCCTTCAGACAGATTCTTCTTTGTTTGCTTCAGACTTTAAACTTTCTATTTTGTATTGGGGTATAGCCAATTAACAATATTGTGATAGTTTCAGGTAACAGCAAGGGACTCAGCCACACATATACATGTATCCATTCTCCCCCAACCTCTTTCCCATCCAGGCTGGCACATGACATTGAATAGAGTTCCATGTGCTATACAATAGGTCCTTGTTGGTTACCCATTTTGAATATAGCAGTTTGTACATGACCTTCCCAAACTTCCTAACTATCCCTTCCCTCTGGGCAACCAAGTTTGTTTTCTAATTCTGTGGGTCTTTTTCTGTTTTGTATGTTAGTTCATTCATATCATTTCTTTTTAGATTCCACATTTAAGGGATGTTAAACGATATTTCTCCTTCTTGCAGAGAGACTCTTAAGTGATTCTCAGCTCTTCCTGCTCTGATGATATTTTTGTTTTCAGTACAGTTTAATTGGATCTTTTTTTCTCCCATAAGTCATCAAGGTTTCCTTTGTCCATATTTAAAATAAAAGGTGTTTACATAGGGTGTATTTAAAGTTCAATCCAGGACCTCTGTATAAAATAAGTAAAACTAATTACCTGCTTGCTGCCCTCCATCTCTCTTCTGAACCAAGTTATCTCAACTTGCCTCACTCTGGGCACCTAGACGATCCCAGCACTTGGGAGTCTCAGCTCTATGACATTTGCCTGAAGTACATAACTAATGGGAACCACACTCTCATAGACAATTTGCCCAGTTCCAAAGCTTAAAAGAGCCCCAACATGTGTGCATTGCAGAATTTCAACATGATCTTCCATACCCTGCTTGCACTGTAAACAGAACCCTCCGATGCTTTGACTCCATATTTCATTGCATTTTATATACACAAAATACACTAATTCTTCTGCATGTTAGGAGATGCAAAGGAACAGTGGGGAAAAAATGTCTCGGGTTTGGAGACAGGTGGCTTAACTCCTAGCCTGGATCTGTCACTTCATGAACGTGGGCCAAATACCCTAACTCAGAGGTCTGCTTCACTCATCTGTGAAATGGGAAGAATGCTCCCTTCCGGCTTCAAAATTCTAGGGTCTCTAAGTCTGCGGTGGGCTTGGCAACCATCATTCTTACGCTTTTGGGTCACTAATGCCAGTTTCTACATTCTTTCTTCCTTTTTCCAAAACCAAGAACACGAGACACAAGCAATTAGGAGCTCTATGATTTCCCTCGGTCAGGTTAGAGCCACCCTGATTATCAGTGTGACTTTGCCCCCCACAAAGAGAGATCTGATTATATGGATGGGGGTGGGGAGTGAAGAATCTTACTGAAAGGGCTGTGCAAGGTTCTGACAGCTTAGTTGGCCCGTATATTCAGAATTTTGCCTTTTGCACCCACTATTCCAGAAAACAAGAAAATAAAAATAATTTCTTTGGCACTGGACTTCTTGTGGTCTCTGACTGATTCACAGTTGGGGGCTCCACTGGAAAGTGATCCTGTCTGTGTTCCCTGCAGGTGGTATTCACAGCCAATGACTCCGGCCTCCGCCACTACACCATCGCTGCCTTGCTCAGCCCCTACTCGTACTCAACCACCGCCCTCGTCAGCAATCCCAAGGAGTGAGGGCGCCTGCCTCGGTGGACTTGAAGGATGAAGGACAGGATATTGTGTAACCAAGAGTATTCCATTTTTATTAAGACAGTGTTTTCACTTTATAAGCTATGTTAGAAACCAGGCAGAAACAATAAAACATGCCTATTAAAGCACTTCCCATTTCATTTGTACTTGCTTTTTTTGATTCCCTTGTCATCCTCTCAAAAAAAAAAAAAGAATCTAAATTTGACAGAGATGCAAAGGAACTAAAAGAAACGTCTCTGGATGCACTCTGGGAACTCCAAATTTCCATTGTTTTCCTAGCTAAGCATATATTCGTTCTGGTTGGCGGCTATTAAAAACACACATTCTGAAAATGAGAAAGCTATCTTTGCCTCTCACCTTCAGTGAATAGCAAAAGGCAAATCCTAAAGTCCTCTTCTTTATTCTCTGCATTTCCTTTAAGTGCTTCACTGATCTCAAGAGTAGCCCAGCTCCACTGGGACAGACTTAGAGTGACTCAAGCCCTGTAATCCAACTCAGACTAGGAGATGTAATCAGTGGACCCTTGCACCCCTAATTCACCTCAGTTCAGTTCAGTCGCTCAGTCATGTCCGACTCTTTGCGACCCCATGAATTGCAGCACGCCAGGCCTCTCTGTCCATAACCAACTCCCGGAGTCTACCCAAACCCATGTCCATCGAGTCGGTGATGCCATCCAACCATCTCATCCTCTGTTGTCCCCTTCTCCTCCTGCCCCCAATCCTACCCAGCATTAGGGTCTTTTCCAATAAGTCCACCCTTCCCATGAGGTGCCCAAAGTATTGGAGTTTCAGCTTCAACATCAGACCTTCCAATGAACACCCAGGATTGATCTCCTTTAGGATGGATTGATTGGATCTCCCTGCAGTCCAAGGGACTCTCAAGAGTCTTCTCCAACACCACAGTTCAAAAGCATCAATTCTTCGGCGCTCAGCTTTCTTCACCGTCCAACTCTCACATCCATACATGACCACTGGAAAAACCATAGCCTTGACTAGACGGACTTTTGTTGGCAAAGTAATGTCTCTGCTTTTAATATGCTATCTAGGTTGGCCATAACCTTCCTTCCAAGGAGTAAGCGTCTTTTAATTTCATGACTGCAATCACCATCAGCAGTGATTTTGGAGCCCAAAAAAATAAAGTCTGACACTGTTTCCACTGTTACCCATCTATTTCCCATGAAGTGATGGGACCAGATGCCATGATCTTAGTTTTCTGAACGTTGAGCTTTAAGCCAACTTCTTCACTCTCCTCTTTCACCTTCATCAAGAGGCTCTTTAGTTCTTCTTCACTTTCTGCCATAAGGGTGGTGTCATCTGCATATCTGAGGTTATTGATATTTCTCCCGGCAATCTTGATTCCAGCTTGTGTTTCTTCCAGCCCAGCGTTTCTCATGATGTACTCTGCATATAAGTTAAATAAGCAGGGTGCCAATATACAGCCTTGACGTACTCCTTTTCCTATTTGGAACCAGTCTGTTGTTCCATGTCCAGTTCTAACTGTTGCTTTCTGACCTGCATACAGGTTTCTCAAGAGTCAGGTCAGATGGTCTGGTATTCCCATCTCTTTCAAAATTTTCCACAGTTTATTGTGATCCACACAGTCAAAGGCTTTGGCATAGTCAATAAAGCAGAAATAGATGTTTTTCTGGAACTCTCTTGCTTTTTCGATGATCCAGCGGATATTGGCAATTGGATCTCTGGTTCCTCTGCCTTTTCTAAAACCAGCTTGAACATCTGGAAGTTCACGGTTCACGTATTGCTGAAGCCTGGCTTGGAGAATTTTGAGCATTACTTTACTAGCATGTGAGATGAGTGCAATTGTGTGGTAGTTTGAGCATTCTTTGGCATTGCCTTTCTTTGGGATTGGAACGAAGACTGACCTCTTCCAGTCCTGTGGCCACTGCTGAGTTTTCCAAATTTGCTGGCATATCGAGTGCAGCACTTTCACAGCATCACCTGTGAGGATTTGAAATAGCCCAACTGCAATTCCATCACCTCCACTAGCTTTGTTCGTAGTGATGCTTTCTAAGGCACACTTGACTTCACATTCCAGGATGTCTGGCTCTAGGTGAGTGATCACACCATCGTGATTATCTGGGTCATGAAGATCTTTTTTGTACAGTTCTTCTGTGTATTCTTGCCACCTCTTCTTAATATCTTCTGCTTCTGTTAGGTCCATACCATTTCTGTCCTTTATCGAGCCTATCTTTGCATGAAATGTTCCTTTGGTATCTCTAATTCTCTTGAAGAGATCTCTAGTCTTTCCCAATCTGTTGTTTTCCTCTATTTCTTTGCACTGATCGCTGAGGAAGGCTTTCTTATCTCTCCTTGCTTTCTTTGGAACTCTGCATTCAGATGGGAATATCTTTCCTTTTCTCCTTTGCTTTTCGCTTCGCTTCTCTTCCCAGCTATCTGTAAGGCCTCCTCAGACAGCCATTTTGCTTTTTTGCATTTCTTTTCCATGGGGATTTTCTTGATCCCTGTCTCCTGTACAATGTCACGAACCTCTGTCCATAGTTCATCAGGCACTCTGTCTATCAGGTCTAGTCCCTTAAATCTATTTGTCACTTCCACTGTATACTCATAAGGGATTTGATCTAGGTCATACCTGAATGGTCTAGTGGTTTTCCCTACTTTCTTCAACTTAAGTCTGAATTTGGCAATAAGCAGTTCATGATCCGAGCCACAGTCTGCTCCCGGTCTTGTTTTTGCTGACTGTATAGAGCTTCTCCATCTTTGGCTGCAAAGAATATAATCAATCTGACTAACCCAAACTTCTAACCAGCAAACTGCTGTATGCCAAGCATTATTTTAGATGCTGTGAACCTAAGGATAGATAGAGTGCCTGCAAATGAAGAGCTCACAGCCTTTTAAGAAGATAACTGTGTCAACATGATTTGACAAGGGCTATGGTATGGTCCAAGGCAGGCTTCCCCGATGGCTCAGTGATAAAGAATCCACCTGCCAGAGGAGCAGACGCATGTTCAATCCCTGGGTCGGAAAGATTCCCGTGGAGAAGGAAATGGCAGCCCACTCCAGTATTCTTGCCTGGAGAATCCCATGGACAGAGGAGCTTGGCAGGCTATAGTCCATAGGGTCGCAAAGAGTTGGACACAACTGAAGCAACTTAGCAAGCATGCAAGTTGATAACAAGATTCAACAGATGGAGAGAAGACAGTGTGTCAATTCTCTCCAGCCCAAATCAACAAAGAGGAACACATCTGTGTAACTGAACCCACTGGACTTACTACTCATCTCAGCAAGAGAGAACTTACAATACTCTAAGAAAGTATTAGATCTTACGAAGGACTTTATGCTTTGGCTGGGTGACTTCGGGGAGTCTAAGAAAGTGGAACTTCACTCTAGACTGGATGTCATCAGAAAGTGGGTGCAATTCTATGACAGTCTCTGTTTATCTGTAGGGCAGACAGACCAGAACAGACACAAAGCTGTACTTGGAAAAGCAGACATAGTTACTCCTTTTAGTGAGAAGGGAGGTTTGAGATCTTGTGAGTTCCAGTGATTTTTTTTCTGGCTTTATCATGGTCTTAGACCGACACTGTCTGATGTTCGGTGAGACTGTCACACCCAAGAGAACAACAATGGCCCCAACCCGCTTGTAATAACCTTGAGGCCAGTTCCTGGAGGTCAAGCTGTCTCCACCCCCTCTTCCTCAATGTCTATAGAGCTGCTGATCTGCAAAATATCAGCAAATAGCTGCAATAGCTTTGTTGTAAAAGGGGGAGAGAATTAGATATATCTGTGAAGTCTTGGTGCTAGTGGTAAAGAACCCACCTGCCAATGCAGAAGACCTAAGAAATGTGGGAGAGCATGGCAACCCACTCTAGTTTCTTGCTTGGACAATCTCCTGGACAGAGGAGCCTGGTGGCTTACAGTCAATGAGGTTGCAAAGAGTTGGACACGACCGAAGCGACTGAGCATGCATGCACACATGAAAACTTAGGCATCAGTGCTGGCCAGCAGATTGAATGGACCAGCCAATAAGTGAGCTTGGAAAAATGGGCAAAGGGCAGATTTGTAGTCAGCAATGGTGAGCTCAATTTTAGTCACACCGAGCTTGAAATGATCAAGCCAGTTTTCAATCTCACACCTTGGAAATCAGCACTGGGTATACACACACATGCAGAAAACAAGACTAATATTAAAATACCTCCTGAAACATTTGGATAGCACCTGCTGAACAAGGAAATTGAGGATACTTATGCCTTATAACCTGTATTTTGTTCACAAAACTTTTATTTCTCACCCAAACCCTCAGTATTATAACTATTCCTTTTTGTCTCAGTTCACAGAACACACACCCTCCCTTAGCCCCATGACTACTTCTTCCTGCCTTTCAAAATGGAAATAAGCTCAGAATCAATTCCATTTTCCTCGTGCCCCATTCTCTGTGGGTTAGAACTGCCCCAGTTAATTTAAAGCCGAGGCAGATGGTAATTCATCTCTGGCAATCAAGGCAAATGCTGAGGTCTGTTCCGGAACCACTGTCGTCAGCAGGGAGAGTGGGGTTACAAGTAGCTGCTTAAATAAGCCCTGAGATGTGGAGCTTCTTCAGGGGCTTGGCAGTCACCCACTTTCTGCTGCTGCCACTGATGTGGCTCCTGGGGAGGTTGAAGGTTGGGAGACTGGGTATAAGGCAGGAATGCAGTGGTGGGTTTGGGAGAGGACCCTGGGGCTGTTGTGTAAGTTCTGGCAGCTGCCCAGATGAAGACTCGTACTGAGCTGAAAGGACACGACTCAACTGCCTTCCTCAGGAAAGTGTATTTGGAAAATACACGGAGTGTATTTCCAAGTACATGGAAGACAGTTCCTAGTATCTAGTCAGGGCTTGATAATTATTTGCTGAAGGAATGAACAGAAAGTTGGCTCCAGGTAGGCAAATAGTTCTCCTCTGAGCCTTTGCAAGTCCCTTGGGTTTTACCAGGGCATGTTCTCCTCTCACACAGATGTGTGAGAAACGGCACCATGAAATGGGCTGGTTTGTTGGGAAACGCTAAAAGGCTATCAGCTCCTGGGAGTAATCTCAAATATTCAGTGCCAAGTTCTGCATCCTTGGATTGACTTCAAGAACCTAAGTCACTGAGAATGTCTACTGTAAAATCAGTTGATTTAAAGTGTCCCACTGGGTGCCCTGCTAGCTCAGTCAATAGAGCATGAGACTCTAAAATGTTCCATTGACTAGGCCCAGGACCAAAACAAAAAGCCTTCATCCAAAACCACAACTAAAGCCCACTGAGTGGGTTTTGTCTCATTGTCTTGAAAGGCAGAGACCCTCTGCCATTCCAGGTCTCCCCATAGAGAAGCGGGATGGGATGGGAGCCTGCCTGGGGCAATGCAGAGGATCTGAGCCCTGCATGGAAGATGGGGCTTTGCCAGAGGTAAGACCCTGCTTGTCTGGGCATACTCTGTGTAGAGGCAAATACCCAGCAAATTTCGCAAGTGCTCTATAATGAATTTGTTGTTCAGTCGCTCAGTCATGTCTGACTCTTTGTGATCCCATGGACTGCAGCACACCAGGCTTCCTTGTCCTTCACCATTTCCTGAAGTTTGCTCAAACTTATGTCCATTGAGTCGATGATGCTATCTAACCATCTCATCCTCTATTGTCCCCTTCTCCTCCCAGCAATATTTCCCAGCAATAGGGTCTTTTCCAATAAGTCGCCTGTTCCCATCAGGTGGCCAAACTATTGGAGCATCAGTTTCAGCATGAGTCCTTCCAATGCACAATCATGATTTCCTTTAGAACTGACTGGTTTGATCTCCTTGCAGTTCAAGGGACTCGCAAGAGTCTTCTCCAGCACCACAGTTTGAAAGCATCAATTCAATTCGATAATGAACATTATGGCTCTATTGCCAGCATCCATTCCATCCATCTCTTTTCCACTGAGTAGCAATGAAAATGCTCTTACTCTTAGCTCCCAGAGAAGGGGAATGGAAGCATCTCCATCTAAGTCAACCAGTGAAATCTCACCATCTTTGTCCTGGTGTTTAGCTTAGGGGCACTTGAGGTCTAAAACAGCCCAGTCAGAAGGAAACCCAGGGCTTCTCTTTCCTGATTAGATCAAAGGAGATGTTTCCTGAAAGTAATGTAAATTTTCATGCTCTAATTTCCCATGAACAATTTCTAGTATTTCTATGTGATCTTTACAACTATAACTTTTAATTTTTGAAAAATTTATCGTATGTATTTACAGTTTAATTACACTCTGCTCTTAATGTGGACTTCCCTGGTGGCTCAGAGGTTAAAGCGTCTGCCTCCAATGCGGGAGACCTGGGTTCGATCCCTGGGTCGGGAAGATCCCCTGGAGAAGGAAATGGCAAACCACTCCAGTATTCTTGCCTGGAGAATCCCATGGATGGAGGAGCCTGGTAGGCTACAGTCCACGGGGTCGCAAAGAGTCGGACACGACTGAGCAACTTCCCTTTCCTTTCCTTTCCTTAATGTGATATACTCAGTCTCAACTTTTTGCACTTGTAGCTAGTGCTGTAATGAAGATTTTTAGGAAGCATATAGATATTTGCTTCTGTTGAATTAAGTGAATGACCTAACATTTCTATATAACTCAGGCTGATGCCTTGGACATCAAGCTGCCTGGAACAGGTCTTATCTCCACCATTACAAACTATTTGATTTTGGACAGATTACATTAACTTATTTTGCCTTGGTTTCATTTGTAAAATGGGAATAATCATAGCACCACCTCCAGAGAGTTATTTAAGACCAGTTGTAGTAAGACATGTAAAGGGGTTTAAAGCAATGCACGTGTGTGCTAAGTTGATTCAATCGTGTCCAACTCTTTGCAACCCCATGGACTGTAGCCCGCCAGGCTCCTCTGTCCATGGGATTCTCCAGGCAAGCATACTGGAGTGGGTTGCCGTGCCCTCCTCCAGGGGATCTTCCTGACCCAGGGACCAAACCTGAGTCTCTTACATCTTCTGCATTGGTAGGCAGGTTTTTTACCACTAGCACCGCCTGGAAAGCCCAAAACATGCACTGTATATATTAAGTCCTCAAGGACTGTAACTACAAGAATTATTACTTGGAATAATTTTAGAATATGAAACCATTAATGTCATAAATTCTATGACACTGAAGACTTACTAGTTCTTATTCAAGTTTTTTGCCACTTTAATAGATACATCATTATATCTCACGATTGCTTTACTTTTTACTTGATTACTAAACATTTCTCCTGTATTTATTTTTCCTGTATTGTTTATTCCCTTTACTAGACACACTTTTCAAGTATGTCTAACAGTCTAAAATGTATGTGACTTATTAATTCACAGGGCGTGTACATCAGTTCCCTCTTGATGATGTAACAAATACCACAAATTCAGTGGGTTAAAACAACCCCAATTTATTCTCTTCCACTTCCAGAGGCCAGAAGTCCAAAATCAAGGTGTTGGCAGAGGTGTGTTCCCTCTGGATACTTGGCCTCAAAAAGTAGGTCTCCTGGCCTTTTTAAATTTCCAGAGGCCACTTGCCTCCTTGACTTATCACCCCTCCTTATAAGGACACTTGGAATTACATTGGATCTCTCAAATAATCCAGGAAAATTTATCCATCTCAAGAGCCTAATTTAATCACACCTGCAGGGACTTCCCTGGTGGTCCAGTGGCTAAGGCTCCGAGCTCTCAATGCAGGGGGCCCAGGTTCAATCCCTAGTGGGGGAACTAGATCCCATATGTGGTAACTAAAGATCCTGCACGCCACAACGAAGATGGAAGATCCCGCGTGTTGCAACTAAGACCTGTGCAGCCAAATAAATAAATAAATAAATAAATAAAGCATTACACCTGCAAAGTTCCTGGCACAGGTTCTGGGAATTAGCATGCAGGTGGCCATTATTCCATCTATGACATCGTACAGGTATTGATTTATCCAACACACTGATTGAGACCTGGTGCTGGAGCTGTAAGGATGCATTAAGACAGAGGGTTTGCCTGCAAGGAATTCATGTCTGTTCTTAGCAATGGAGACAGACATGAAAGGGAAAGAGAGAGAGAGAGAGGGAGAGAGGGAGGGAGGAAGGAAAAAAGGCAGGAAAGCAAACAAGGAAGGGAAGTCAGCATTGCCACAAAAACAGTAAAATGCTACAGTAACAAAACAGAAAAACTTGTTTTCATTCCTGGTATCCTGGAGGCCTCAACAGAGGAAAGGACAATCAAGCTTGTCCTCCCAAGCTAAGGAAGAGGCAGGCACATAAGTAGGAAAAAGCCATTTCTGGAGAGGAGACTGAATTGCAGAAGGACAAAGATTTGAGAGTGTATTAAATATGCAGAGAAAAGCAAGCAATTTGGTTTAGTTAGTTAGAGGCTAGGAGAGTTCAGATCAAAGTAGCAAAAGACTGAAGGGCTGTGCTAAGAAGTTGGAGGTCCTGTAGAAAACGGGGAGTTAGTGAAGGTAAATAAATGAGCTGATTTGACCCAGGTTTTCGAGATCCCAGTCTTGAGTCTAGGGTAGACTGAGGGATGCCTGAAGGCTGTCACAACTGTCCAGGGGAGGGTAGTAAATTCCACTTATACATATTTTAAATTGATATGTAATAAAAGAAATGGGAACAAAAGAAATAAACTAGCTGATTTCAAAGTTACCTTCCTGACGTAAAGTTCTGTGGTTTCATGATTCCATTTGTTCTCCCAATGGGATTGGGAATTACACTTTAGCTACTAGGCCTAGAATAAAAAATTGTATTTGCTGTACTCCCAGTAAATGACTAAATTCTAATTTCCCCTACAGGAGCCCCGTTGAAGGAAATAGCAACCTACTCCGGTATTCTTGCCTGGAGAATTTCATGGGCAGAGGAGCCGGGCGGGCTACAGTCCACGGGATCGCAAAGAGTTGGACGCGACTGAGCAACTAACACTTACTTACAGTAAATGACTCATAAAAGAAGTATTTAGATAAATAGCTACTAAAATTTTTATTACTCTTATTTCCTCCAACATATACTAATAAGCCTAGTTTTTTCCCTTACAAAAGCACACTATAAAAGCAGTGCCATATTTTTTGTAACCTAGAAGCAGCAAAACTCCTCAGAATGCAGACTGAGAAGAACAAGCAATGCTTGCTGTTCAGCTTTTCTTTTTTTTAACTTTAATAAATTATTGGACTTTGAAGTTAAAAGTCTAGAGTTAGGCATTCATTTCTAGAAAGGTTTTTATACGACCTTAACAATGCAAAGTAAATTGTACGAAAAAAAGAAAAACGCTCAGTAAAAAATAGGAAGAAAACAAGACCCTGCAAAATGCATCAGGGACATTTATATAATGCAGCAAGAACAGTAATTGAATAGGAACCATCATCTTTCTACTTGTTAAAGTTGATCACCAGCTAATGAAAGACAAACTCATTAAACATCTGTTCTGCTTTGTTCTAATAATTTTAAAAATTTGTTTCTGCTTAAGATCTATTTTAGGGTTTGCTAAATTGGATTTTTTGATTATATAAAAAACACTGACACGGTTCTAGTTCCTAACTATTTAAAAATGTATTAAAGGCTCAGTCTCACTGCCAGTCCTGTGCCCTCCACCCCCTGCCACTCTCTCCCGACAGGCCATTTTTATTAGTTTCTGATTTTTTCTGCTAGGTTTTGTAGGAAAAAAACAACACAAACAGAAATGCATATATTCTTAGTTCCCCTTCTTTTACACACAAAAAGTAGCATTTTAGATAGTGTGTGAGCTTTATTTTTTCCCACAGGACACTACTAGTCTGGAAATCAGTACATACCAGAATGTAGAATTTTTGCCTCCTCTCTCATATGGCTGGAGAAGGGCCCATGGAGTGGGTGACCGATGCCATTCAACCAGCTGTCCCCCTGCAGACATTCAGGTGCTCCCAAACCTTTGCTGCTCTCATGCCTCCATGAACAAACTTGCACGTGTTTCATATCTGTAGAGGTGTGTCTTTAACGAAGATGCCTAAAGAAGTATTTCTGGGACAAAGGGCAAATTCTTTCATCATTTTGCTGGTTTGGCTAAATTCCTCTCCAGAGGATGTGACATTTTGTATATTATGTATGAGAGTCCTTGATTCTCCACAGTCTCACTGATAGTGTTGGTGAAACTTCTGGATTTTTGCCAATCTGATAGGTTAGAATTGATACTTTGATGTGACCTGAATCTGCATCTCTCTTATTGTGAGTGGAGTTGATTATCTTTCATATAGGTAATGTTAGTCGCTCAGTCTCTATGCGACACCATGGACTACAGCCCACTTGGCTCCTCTGTCCATGGAATTCTCCAGGCAAGAATACTGGAGTGGTTTGCCATTTAAAAAAAATTAGATTTATTTTTAATTGAAGGATAATTGCTTTACAATATTATGTTGGTTTCTGCCAAAAAAGATTGATAATTTTTAAATTTTGAAGTCACTGTAGACTCCAGTTGTAAGAAATAATACCGAGAGATCCCTGGACCCATTACCCAGCTCTCCTCCCTGTGCTCACATGGTGCAAAATTATAGTGCAATGTGACAGCCACCAAACTGACATCCACACCATCAAGTACAGAAGAGTTCCTGATCTTCCTTTTTACATGATGTTTTTCTGTGAGTTGGACAAATTGAGGTAAACGCATCCCATTCACTTCTCCCACCAATGACCAAACAACAATGAAAGCCTATCAGAGGATTCTGGAAGGTGGGGTAAGGAAGACCAACTCCCCAGGGACCCGGAGACTCAAGCAACAACTCAGCCATGGGAGTTCCTTACTTGCCTCTTCATTAGATATCCCAGCCTGGGTGCTAAAAAGGTCAGCAACATAACTGACCCAAGTAGAAAAAGCCCCAGAAGAAAAGCCTGCTGTTCTCAGCCTGAGACACAGCAGGGCACAGACCAGCAGGCACCATTCAACCATACTGTCTGTTCTTCAGAAGAGCATCCCAAGAACAGCCAGGGCCCTCTCTGCTCCCCTTGGGGAACAGTGGTGGCCAAACCTGGTCCACCCCACTCCCCACCCTCATGTCCTCTGTGGTGAGGAGCCTGTGGGGAGGAACTCTGGGGACTCCCCTACTTTATGTCGCCTAAGACTTCTGCCCCCTTTTCTACTGGGTTTCCAGGTACGTTATAAAATACACAGGGCTTCCCTGGTGGCTCAGTGGTAAGGAATCCGCCTGCCAATGCAGGAGACACGGGTTCAATCCCTGGTCCAAGGAAGATGCCACATGTGAAGCAGCAACTAAGCCTGTGTGCCACAACTATTGAGCCTGTGCTCTAGAGCCTGGGAGCCACAGTGACTGAGCCCTTGCACGGAAGCTACTGAAGTCCATGCACCCTAGAACCCATGCTCTGCAAAAACGGAAGCCATCGCAATGAGAAGCCCATGCACCACAACTAGAGAGCAGCCTCCACTCACCACAACTAGAGAAAAAGCCTGCATAGCAACAAAGACCCAGCACAGCCAAAAATAAATAAAATTATATAAAAAATAAAATAAAGGGATAAGTGGTTGGCCCCTATGAGAAGCCCTTGGCAAGCATCTCCCTTACTTGGCTGTAGTCCCCTCAGGGGAAGGAACCTGGTCTTATTCACTCTCACGCCACCAGCACAGCCCAGTGCCTGGGACAGAGCAGGTGCTTAATAAATGGCCTAAAATATTGGGATCAGAAAAACTAGAGACCGGGCTGCCAGAAGCTGCTACACAGGCTGAAAGACTGCAGTTACCCTATGCAAAATGACATTTATACAAGGTCAAGGGATACAGGAATAAAGGGGAGGTCTGGTTACCATAGCAACCCTGTTCTGCCTGAACAAAAGTACTCAGGGGATTTCATTAAGACTTCAGGGAAACAAACAGCCGCCAGCCGCCATGATGTTTCCTGATTCTAACAACAATGGTGATGGTGGAAGGAGAGAGAAGAGCAGGTAAAGGAAGGGAAGAAGGGGAGGAAAGACTGTGTAAATGAAGCAAATCCTTGGACATGAACTAAGTAAACTGGAAGTAATATTCCAGACATAAATTAACACCTTCTCTTTGATAACTCAAGCAAGTGTTTTCAGCGTCTGCTCTCAAACTCTTTCATCACCATATTTGTGCCTTGAGACATTTATTTTACAGTAGGGATGACTGTCACTTTCCTTGTTAGATTTTTTAATTTAGCAAGCAAAAATTATCTTGGCAGTGAATTCCTTGCTATTCTGGTTTTTTGGTTTTATAAACTAATCCATTTTAATTTTTTAAAACAGTAAACATTTTTTTTTAATTTACAAATATATTGGACAAAAAGATGAGCCTCTCTATTCAGGTAAATCTGTAGGTGGAACAAAACACATTCTGACAATGATCTTTAATAATAAGGCACCGATCCTACTTAACACAGTTGAGTAAGAGGGTATGATGGGTGTGCATTAATGAAGCAGTCATTGGTAACGCTGAGGTAGGATCTGCTCTTTTAGATGGTAAACAGTCTCCCCTGATAGAATCACTCATTCACTGAGCACTGAACTAGATGCTGGGAGTACAGAAATGAACTGACACAGACTACCTGGGAGTTTCCTACACACACCTGGGGGACCATGTGCTCAGTTTTGCAAATACAAGAGATCATCTGGTATATGTGGCTATTTATTTACAACTGAACAAAATTAAAAATCCAGTTCCTTACTCAAACCTGCCACATTTCAAGTGCTGAACCACCATGTGTGGCTAGTGACTATCATACAATATATCACAGAACACTTCCATCATCACAGGATAGTCTACTGGGCAGTGCTGGAAAGTGTCCTAGAAAGTGAATTACTGATCAGAGCAAAGAGAGGGGAGGAAGAACAAAAGGCAGAAAAAGAAGGATCTTCCAAGAAACGGAGAATAAGTGAAGAAGCCACACCCAAAAGGCAGGAGAGAAAGAGTAGGAGTTCAGGCCCAGGTGGACGCTGAACTGCTTCAGCTGTGTGAGAGAGAACTACGGAATCCTTTCCATGAGTTCAGTATTGTAACAGGTGCTTGCCACGTCATCTACTTAAGATCAACAACAAAGCCAGATTCTCATTTGCCATACACTTCTTCTCATGACTGTTATCGCCAAGTTATAATTGTGTACTTTCTTTCGTCAGTTTACTAATTGTTTACATACATTCTCATGCATAGGGTAATCACTGACTTCATTTCCTAGCAGAATTAAGGAGCGTGGTATCATTCTTAAAATATGATCCGAGACAATCTGTATGAAAAGAAATTCACTCTAAAACTGGAAACTGACTTAATATAAGTCAAGTTTGTGCTTGGAGTCCAGCACTGTGCTAAGTGCTCTATTAGAATTAGTTACTTTAATCATTTGAATGACCCTCGGGTAGTTTCCTCATCCTCCATAGAGAGACCAGGAAATTGAGGGCCACAGTGGCTTAAAATTTTGCTAAAATTTCCCAGGTGGCTCAGTGGTAAAGAGTCTGCCTGCCAATGCAGGACACGTGGGAGACATGAGTTGGATCCCTGGGCTGGGAAGATCCCCTGGAGGAGGAAATGACAACTCCCTCCAGTATTCTTGCCTGGGAAATCCCACGGACAGAAGTACCTGGCAGGCTACAGTCCAAGAGTCTGCGGGGTCACAAGAGTCAAGGCACGACTTAGCAACTGAGCACATACAGTTAATCACAATCAATCTGTGAATTCAAACTCAATTCAGTCTGATTCCAGAGTCTTCACTTATAACTACCACCTTTCACAAAGTTCTTTTAAGAGGTAACTGCAAATCAAGGTCCACAGTTGCAGAAAAGCAATTATTTCAACTATCCTTCTGACATGTAGTGTTTCCAGCAGAGAAATACTCTATTTTTGGCTTTTAAAACTTATTCTAGATTTAAGTATAGCCAATTAACATCGGCATGCCAGTTTCAGGTGCAAGGTAGAAAGACTCAGCCATATGTATAACATGTATCCATTCTCCCCGAAACCGCCTTCCTGTCCAAGCTGCCACATAACATTGAGCAGAGTTCCCTGTGCTCGGCAGTAGGTCCCTGTTGATTATTCATTGGCTGAGAAATATTCTGCACCTGGAAAAAAGTCGCTCAAGACACTGCGTTGGCTCTCTAATATTGCATGAGTTAACTACACAACAGATGTCTGCAGAGGGCACAATCAAGCACCTCACTCGACAGGAAGATCCCCTGGAGAAGTGCATGGCAACCCACTCCAGTATTCTTGCCTGGAGAATCTCACGGACAGAGGAGCCTGGCGGGCTACAGCCCATGGGGTCACAAAGAGTCAGACACGACTCAGTGAGTGAGGACACATAGGTTTTCAAGTGTCCCCCTCTGTCAGTTTTACACAGAGGACAGTAAACTCCTTGAAAGTAGTTAATGTCTGATGCTTCTTGGAGATCTCCCAGAGCACAGACTTCAGCTGACAGAGTTGGGAAGATTAAATTAGCTATGGAACTCAGGTCCACCAAAATGTATCTTAGGAATGTGCTGAGAAAGACACAAGTTTTACTTTTCAACCCATATATTTTTCTTGTAATAATTTGCTGGTGATACAGGACTATCTTTTCTGAAGTCACTTAAATCAAGAGCAATAGAGTACATGCTCCTTAAGAAGCACCTTTTCTAAAAAAATAACTTTGGTCCAGAATATCTCCACAACCTTAAATCCAAACAAGGAAAACCCTTTTTTTCCCCCTTTTCTTTTGCATCTATATGAGATGATGGGTGTTCAACTAAACTTACTGTGGTCATTATTTCACTATGCTGTACACCATTATTCAGACAGTGCTGTATGTCAATTATACCTCAGTAAAATTGGAAAAAAATAATAAAGACAACAAAAAAATATAAAACCATTCAATTATGCTGGATTATTCATCAGAGGACACACTAATACTATAGGTAGGAACCTGGGGCAGACTAAGCAAACTCCATTTTCTGGCTTAGTAGGATTTGAATAACTAAATGATTATGATTTAATGACTGGCTTTATTTGTGATGTATAGTGACAATATCCTGGTAAGTCACACCATGTATAAAAATTAATAACACTGAGACTTCATTACACAAATAATTCAAATCGACAGAAGTCATGATCTCATGATCTAGTCCCAAATGCAAATTCAGTCTCAAGGTATTTCTGAGATTGACTGCCTTAAAGATCTTCAGATTCCTGCCTACAACACACCAGCTTACTGAAGTTGCGCAGGGAGAAGAAACTTATGCCAAAAATGACTTCTTAACTATTCATTTTGATATAGTAGATTACTAATTGTATTGATGAACAGTATTTAAATGTCACTGTGTGTCCTCTGAGGTCCAAGCTATAAGGTCATGTCTAAATGTATTTAACTGACACTGTTGCAAAGGTAGATGTGATCACCTCATGATTACAGTGTAAATCCTAGTACAAGCACAGTATTCAGCAATAATCCACTTGAAAATCAGGAACACAAACACAACAAAACTCCAGACAACCCAAAAACAGGTCCTGTGAAAATAATTACATCATCACACAGGTCTTTAGAACATTATATTTCATAAAAGACAATGATAAAAAAGTACAAACATTTCCATGAGAAGCAAAAAAAAAAAAAAATGAGAGTACAAGAAATTACTAGCATTTATTTCAGTGCATTTATATAGAAGCCTTTTAGATCTTAATAAATAAAATAATCTTAAGTACACTTCCTTTTTCTGATAAACACTATGACCATTTCAGTTCTCTCATTGGCATATTTGCAAATACAAGATAATAAATCTAGAGTACCAGCATTTGTCTGAAAAGTACACAAAGAAATATAACAGAGACAAACAAAGGCCAAATAAAATGACACACAATCTGCTTTAACTTGTACAGAACCTCCAAAATGAAGGAGAATATTGAACTGGATATTTTTCCATTTTGTTTTAAAATGGATATCAATACCTTGGCTAGGGAAGGAGAATAAGCAAGTTTTAACACATAATTTTGTATTTACATAACATTGCAAATAAGGGGTTTTTTTATGGAACACCTTTTCACAAACTACAAACAAATTTATATTTAGACTAAAAAAATATTCATTAAACCCCAGTTTTGGCAAAGACTTAAATGACAATCTCCACGGTGAATGAGACATAATGTTACAGCAAATGGGTACACTTTTTCCTTTTCTTTTCTACAAACAGGCCCATTAATCATTACTACTTTCTCTAGTCAAAAGGCACTGTATAACTTTCCCAGTAGTGCTATAGGGAGCTCGGAATTATGTCTATCTATATAAATTTCTTGCCTTTGAGACTAAAAAATACAATGCATAAGTTAACAGAAGACGTTTTCATAATTTTAGAAAGGTTTTAATTTGCTTGACTTGATTTGTTTAGAACTGAAATAAGATATTTTCTGTAGACATACCTAGCACAGCACCTAATCAAGTAGGTTATCAATACATGCACGCTAATAAATCCACCAAACTATAGAGATAGTTTGCATTTGTAATGTATTTGTTAATTTTTATGGGACAGAGTTACAGGCTTCCCTGGTGGCTCAGTCAGTAAAGACACCGTCTGCAAGGCAGGAGATGCAAGAAACCAGGGTTCAATCCCTGGGTTGGGAAGATCCCCTGGGGAAGGAAATGGCAACCTATTTCAGTATTCCAGCCTGGAAATCCCATGGACAGAGGACCCTGAAGGGCTACAGTTCATGGGGTTGCAAAGAGTCGGACACAACTTAGGTACTAAACCACCACCACCAGAGTTCTTTTCATACAGGTAATTGGCAAAGCTCTATCACATATATGCAAACATAAAAGTTACTCTTTATATGCAAAAATCAATTTGAGGTCTGCACTTAAAAAGCAAAACAAAAGACAAAAAGCTAACTAAAGAGATGGCTTTCACAGGATGCCACACTGTATCCAAAACTGAAAAAAGCAAAATAATCATGGCCCTCACTTAAAACAAAATTACTAGTAGACTTAATCCAAGAAAATAAGGCAAATACTAGTTGAACAGAATTCTCTTGAAACTATAAAAATGTGTATCAAAATGAGAAGATTCCAAAATGTGGACAGCTACATATTGAAGAGAAAAATATGTTTTCCTAACAAGACTCAGAAACAGCCCCAATTTCCCCCATGACTAAAATATTTAAGTATTATTGGGTTAATTATGCTCCTACACCCCTACCATCTTGTTAGTCATCAACAAATGTTAACTTTTTCAATCTACTTTCTTTCATTTCATCAAATTAAAAAACTACATTGGCTTTGCTCTCAAAGATACACAATTTAAGAACAAATATCTTGCTTTCCAGAAGGTTTGACTTTTCATCAAAAAATGAAAAATATTTTGGAAATATTTCTAAGAAATAAATGTAGAAAATTTGTTACAACAGAGAGCTATCAGTTTTCTCAAAGTGTAAGAATTTCAATTATTTTATGGTTTTGTTTGCAGTCATTTGTGTTATCAATATTTGCCATAGAAAATGACAATTAAAATTAAACTTACAACCTGAGAGATAAATAACTATATCTGTGTCAGGTGAATAATCCATTTTGTTCCTCGATATTGAAGGTTCATTTTATAGATATATAATTTTTTGTTTTAAATTTGTGAAAATATCTTTAGACATTTTAAAGAAATTTTGGTCAATCATAATTGATAACTTTCAAAGTAAGGATACTGTTTGGTTTTGTTATGAAAATGCTATCCAAATTCAAGATTAAGTAATACACTTGATGTCAGGGAGAGAGACCTGTTTTTAGAGAAGTGTCTTAATAAAGCCAATGCATTTAAATGATTGGTAATGTATTTTAATATAATTCTATTAATTTATGTTTTTAGTGAGGAAATTTTAACACCAGAGATGTAATATCTTAAAAGTGAAAAAAATACGCAGAGTTTGAATGAAACCAGCCAACATTAAAAACGGTCCCTTCCAAACTTGAAGTTCTATGAGTCTGATAATTAAACTTACAATCTGCTTTTATCTACTAAGCATTTATCTTCATAAAAATAGACCATTTAATTTTTTATCTAATAGTATAATTCGTTTGTATGTTTTAAGTACTACTGGGTTTTCCATAACTCAATCTTTTAAAAAATTGTTTTGCTTTTTTCTTAAATGAAAATTTTTTTTGGCTCTTCTGAACTGGAAATAATAAAAGTGCTATTCACTGTGAATTAAAAAAATACAGTGTACAACCACACGCAACCTTGGGAACATTTTTTGAGGCATAAAATCCCTGACACTTACACCAGAGGTACATGAGAGACGCTTAACAAAGAGGTCCTTTATATCGGGTCACATCACAACTCTTAAGATTTTCTTAGTAATACTCATGCAATATGCATAAATAATATGGTTGTGATTTAGCAAAATCTGATGAGATTGCAAGCAAGGAAAAAAAAAATTGGTAATTCTAGTAGGAAGAAAAGCTATTTAAGTCCTTTCTTCTTAACCTTAAAAACCCTATGGAAGCAGTGACTTCTTCCACACAAAAAGCTGAAGGTCTAAGCTCAAAACTAGTGTAACAGTGTACTGTATTAGTTGGCTGTCAATTACTGACAGTTCCTTCATTTCACACAAGGTTAACCTTTGTTTAGTGACATAAATTTACAGGGTTTTATTCCATGCAAATAAAAAATGTTTATAAAAGTCCCATAAAGGCATCACCTGTTACATGCAAAACTGTAACACATCTTATTTTTCAACAATTTGAACACATTAATTTACATCACATATGTACAAAATATGTTTAAATGGAAATAAAGCATTCTCTTGAATTAAATTATAGATTTTAGTATAAAATTTTCTCTTCGTAGAGAGCTCCTGTAACTGCCGGACTTAGCTGCATCTGGTCTCTGCGGTGCTCGCCAGGGGTGTGTCTCAGGGTAGAGGATGGGTGGCTGGAAGAAGGCTGACTGCGTACAATGCCACAAATAAACACTGAGAACGCAGGCTCTTCTCACCACCCAGAGCACTGTGACGCATCCATTCACTGACCTCCACTAGGGGCGCGCTCCCAGTTTCCGATCCAGCATTGAGGTCTTGCCATGAGAGCTACTTCCTTTAATAGTCTTCGATTGGAGCTAACTCTGGCATGAGGTTTACAGATATATTTGTATACAACCTATCAACCAGTATTTTTGGCATGTATACTAAATTGTTCAACCCATCGATGTACTGGCGCTCTTTTGAGTATCTGAGTAATTTATACCTACAGCATTAGAGAAAAAATTAACAGAAACATGTTTCAAAAGAAAAACATGAGAGTATGCTCAAGGTCATTCTTATTAGTAAAGCACTTAAAGCTCTTCACAATTTTGGGTTCTTATACATAATTAAACATCCTTCTACACCACATTCTAAATTAGCATTTTTACTAGTCTTAAAATGCTACCTGAAAAATAAATTTTGTACTCTTACAACTTAGATATCCTTAAGAAATAAAATGCATTAGGCTTTATGCTAAGGAAAAACTTTTTATATGAACAATTAACCAGGCTCTTTAATATATAGGGGGGGTGTGTGTGTGAGTATACATACACGTGTATCTTTTCAAAACAAGCTCAAGGACTTCCCTGGTAGCTCAGTGGTGGAGAATCCACCTGCCAATGCAGAAGACATGGGTTTGACCCCTGATCTGCGAAGATCCCACATGTCACAGAGCAACTGAGTCCACGTGCCACACCTACTGACGCCGGCACGCCTCAGAGCCCGTGCTCCACAAGAGAAGCCACTGTGATGAGAGGGCTACGCACCGCAACTAGAGAGCAGCCCCACTGGCCACAACTAGATAAAAGCCCACACAGCCACAGAGACTCAGCGCAGCCAAAAATAATCAATAAATAAAATTATTTTTAAAAAACAAGCACAAAAGATAGAAATATAGATCAATGGAACAAAATAGAAAGCCCAGAGATAAATCCATGCACCTATGGACACCTTATCTTCGACAAAGGAGGCAAGAATATACAATGGAGAAAAGACAATCTCTTTAACAAGTGGTGCTGGGAAAACTGGTCAACCACTTGTAAAAGAATGAAACTACAACACTTCCTAACACCATACACAAAAATAAACTCAAAATGGATTAAAGATCTAAACGTAAGACCAGAAACTATAAAACTCCTGGAGGAAAACATAGGCAAAACAGTCTCCAACATAGATCACAGCAGGATCCTCCATGACTCAGCTCCCAGAATATTGGAAATAAAAGCAAAAATAAACAAATGGGACCTAATTAAAATTAAAAGCTTTTGCACAACAAAGGAAACTATAAGCAAGGTGAAAAGACAGCCTTCAGAATGGGAGAAAATAATAGCAAACGAAGCAACAGACAAACAATTAATCTCAAAAATATACAAGCAACTCCTGCAGCTGAATTCCAGAAAAATAAACGACCCAATCAAAAAATGGGCCAAAGAACTAAACAGACATTTCTCCAAAGAAGACATACAGATGGCTAACAAACACATGAAAAGATGCTCAACATCACTCATTATTAGAGAAATGCAAATCAAAACCACAATGAGGTACCATTTCACACCAGTCAGAATAGCTGCTATCCAAAAGTCTACAAGCAATAAATGCTGGAGAGGGTGTGGAGAAAAGGGAACCCTCTTACACTGTTGGTGGGAATGCAAACTAGTACAGCCACTATGGAGAACAGTGTGGAGATTCCTTTAAACTGGGAATAGAACTGCCATACGACCCAGCAATCCCACTGCTGGGCATACACACTGAGGAAACCAGAATTGAAAGAGACATGTGTACCCCAATGTTCATCGCAGCACTGTTTATAATAGCCAGGACATGGAAACAACCTAGATGTCCATCAGCAGACAAATGGATAAGGAAGCTGTGGTACATATACACAATGGAATATTACTCAGCCATTAAAAAGAATACATTTGAATCAGTTCTACTGAGATGGATGAAACTGGAGCGCATTATACAGAGTGAAGTAAGCCAGAAAGAAAAACACCAATACAGTATACTAATGCATATATATGGAATTTGAAAGACAGTAACGATAACCCTATATGCGAGAGAGAATAAGAGACACAGATGCATAGAACAGTCTTATGGACCCTGAGGGAGAAGGTGAGGGTGGGACGTTCTGGGACAATAGCACTGAAACATGTATATTATCATATGTGAAACAGAACACCATTCCAGGTTCGATGCATGAGACAAGGGCTCAGGGCCGGGGCAATGGGATGACCCAGAGGGATGGGATGGGGAGGGAGGTGGGAGGGGGGTCCAGGAGGGGGAACACATGTAAACCCATGGCTGATTCATGTCAATGTATGGCAAAAACCACCACAATATTGTAAAGTAATTAGCCCCCAACTAAAATAAATAAATTAAAAAAAAAAAAAAACAAGTACAAGAATGTTTACTTTTATAAAGAAAAATGGTATCGACAGAAAATTCCCTTCAAAAGTTTTTTTTTGTGTGTGGGGAGTACGATGCATTTTTAAAAAGATCTTTCATATGTTAAATAACTTTGAAACCTTGCTATCTAAAGATGATATTAAACTTACCGTCCTAAGAACTGGACTTCACCTCGATGGTGATGAGGAATAGACTTGTATTTTCCCAGGTCCCCCTCTGGTCTTGTCACATTATATCCAGCATAGTGAACCCTAAGATACAATATATGGAAATGAAAATACATTAAGAATAAAATATGACATAAAAATAATTATTTGAGTTCTATTTAAAATACAAGAGAATGCTCTAATGTACGTGCTGTAATTTCAAAAGGGCACTCAATGAAAAAAACGGAAAAACACAACATAGGATTTAGGAACCACAAAGATTTTCCATCCCCAAAATCCTTTCCTGGGATAGAAAGTACAGTTTACTTAACAGAAAGGAAATTATTAGAAATTCCAATTTTAAGTAATTGGTACCTCAACATACCTATTCCAAAGGTCATCGTCTTCCCCTCCCCAGCCCCAGAAGGCATTAGGAAAACCATTGATCTTTCTGAACTGTTCCACTGTCAGTCCACTTACACCGCCAAAAAACTCTTTATAAGGAAGACTACAAAAGAAAGCGGAAAACAGCGTTCTAAAAATGAAATCAAGACAGTTTGCCATATGAAGTCGAGTTTTAAATCTTCTACGTGCTTTGCAAAATATACCTCTATTTCCATATAAACAATCATGTTGATTTAATCTTATTTTTGGAAATATAAAGCACACCAAGAAACAAAGCATCTTCATATTCTAGTGAAATAGGTACACCTAACTGTATTACATAAAACACTTGTGGTAACCGAAATTCACTATTTAGTATTGTTACTTTGTAAGACTCAAAACCTAGTGTTCAAAAAATGGTCCATTTTCACACCAAAAGTAAACTTGATCAAATACATCAAGAGCTGCTACTGCAATGTTAGATGTTACCAACCTAATTTCCAAATTAATTGATCTTAATTTATTAAATACATTATTATATAGATGAGGATAAATATAAACTAGTAAAAGCAAGTCTAGCATTTTATTTGGAAAAAACTAGCTGCCTGTTCCTGCAATGCTCTTCCAAGATACCCTACCAACCCTGGGATTAGTCTGTATGCTAAGTCGCTTCAGTTGTGTCTGACTCTTTGAAACCCTACGGACTGCAGCCCACCAGCCTCCTCTATCTATGGGATTCTCCAGTCAAGAATACTGGAGTGGGTTGCCATGCCCTCCTCCAGAGGATCTTCACCATCCAGGGATTGAACTCACATATGTTCTGTCTCCTGCACTGGCTGGCGGGTTCTTTTTTTTTTTTAATTATTTTAATTGGAGGTTAATTACATTGCACTATTGTAGTGGTTTTTGCCATACACCGACATGGATCAGCCATGGGTGTACATGTATCCCCCACCCTGAACCCCACTCCCACCTCTGTCCCTCCCCACTCCATCCCTCAGGGTCATCCCAGTGCACTGGCCCTGAACACCCTGTTTCATGCATCGAACCTGGACTGGCGATCTATTTCACATATGGTAATATACATGTTTCAGTGCTATTCTCTCAAATCATCCCACCCTCGGCTTCTCCCACCGAGTCCAAGAGTCTGTTCTTTATATCTGTTTCTCTTTTGCTATCTCACATATACGGTCTTTTTTATCATCCACTAGTGCCACCTGGGAAGACCTAGGATTAGTCTAGGTAGATAAGATGACTTTATTCATTAGAAATTAGTATTTTCAAACAAAAATTGAGAACTCTTCATTTCTATGACACTCATGATTATCTTTTAGCAAGAATCTTTATTAAAATTTATTAAATTTTAATTTATAAGATTAAATAATAATCTTTAGTAAAATTTAGTGAAAAAAAAAAATACCACAGATTTTTTACCAGCTGAGCCACAAGGGAAGCCCAAGAATACTGGAGTGGGTAGCCTATCCCTTCCGCAGCAGATCTTCCTGACAGAGGAATTGAACTGGGGTCTCCTGCATTGCAGGTGGATTCTTTACCAACTGAGCTATCAGGAAAACCCTAGTAAAAATCAATTCCCCTGAATTTAATGTGACTCTAGCAGATTGACCAAAATTGAGTTTCTAGAAGTGCAAAGAATTAGATCCTGAACCAGGGTGACCTTCCCAAGGTAATGCCAGACTTGGATTTCTGATACCACAGTAAAATGGAGATTTTCTAATGATGACACTGACTAATTTTAAAAACAAAAAGCACTCTTTTCTCATTTCTGAGCTGATTCGCCAGGTCCTATCACAGAGACTTTCTGCTTCTCGAGCTCTGCAGGTCAGGTAGCAGGTCAAACAGTGATGGAGCCATCACCACCCTGTTTGAACTCTGCAGGTCGGGCAGCAGGAGAAACGGTGATGGGAGCCAACATCTCCCTACTCCAGGCTATTTTCTCTACTCTCCACTTCTGTTAGTCAATGAAAACTGTGATCTCTTTCCCAGATCAGACGTGCTTGCTTTAATGTCAATTTAAGTTTACTGTCACAGCTCCAATGATGGTGTCATTTCAACGGATCTCCCGTCACAGAACGGAAAAAAACATTTCTTACTATTAAAGGCAGGTCAAGAAAACACAGCTGCAGAAGAAAATGGGTTGCAGAAGAGAGGGCCTTCCATGCACTGGAAATCCCCAGAGGAGGGGAACACAGGGGAACCAACCTGTGCCCTGCTCCTACCTGGGGCAGCCCAGCTCCTGGGAAACTGCAGAACCCATGGATGGGCTCTACTGCTTCCTGAACAAGGAGACCCGCGTTCAGAAATGCACGTCCTGGGACAACCAAGCCCTCTAACTGCTAAATGTAAGAGCCAGAAACTGGGTCCACATTTCCTTGACTGTAGAAACCAGGATTTCTTTCCTACCACCCCATGCTGAAACCTGTGTGTGAGGAAGCGCTGGGATGACAAGTGACTCTATGTACCAGCTCCCTGTGAAGGTGGGCTGGAGTGACAGGGAATCTCTAGGCTCTTGGGCCCCTTCAGATCCAGGCACATAATGCTGCTTCCATTTTAATGATATAATTCTGCAGGTATGTTGCGCTGTATCTGGCTTCCCAGGTGGCTCAGATGGTAAAGAACCTGCCTGCGAAGGCAGAGACAGCAGGTTCAGTCCCTGGGTCGGGAAGATTCCCTGGAGGAGGGCCTGACAACCCACTCCAGTATTCTTGCCTGAAGAATTTCATGGACAAAAGAGCCTGGCGGGTTACAGCCCACAGGGTTGCACAGAGTTGGACATGACTGAGCGCGAACACGTTGCACCATATCAGAAAGACTGCCATTACTTACATATACATGTATTTATCCAGCTTGGCTGCAAAGTGACGTGGCATTTCTCCACATCCATAATAGTTTCGGTCATTTTCAGGTAGGTGATCCACATCGTGGAAGATGACACAGTCCCAAACACTGTCTTTCATGGCCTCTTTGAAGCCCACGTTGAAGAGCATTGCTCGGTTAAAAGGCTGTGTGCCAGTCTACACAGAGAGAAAAACAGAAATGTACTCAGGCTCTGCCATGACTTTTTTCTGTAGCTTTCTAACTTGTTGAATCATGGTCAAATAGTAAAAACAAATACATCCAAATCAAATAGATAACATAGTAAACATGCTTTAGGATTATCAAATATACTGTTTGAATTATTACCTTATTATATACTTTGGTAACACACAAGAAAACACTATTATTATCAAGTCCATTGGGAGATCATCACATTTATATAATGATGTAATTCATGTTTCTGTTTTACTTCAAATACATCAGGATATAGGTTATTTATGACCAGGAACAAAAAAAAAAAACAAAGCCACTGAAAATAATACAGGTTGTATTTTTTAGTGAAGCTTTCCATATGGTATCAAGACTAAAAGGAGCAGGAAATACAGTGACTCAAGAAGCAGTGACCCTTCTCTTATATAATAAGGCCAGGGAGGGCTAACTTTGTATTGCTTATAATAGACACAAAGGTATTTGTAGAGACAAAAACAACTGGAACTTATTATATAAAACCAAACTACCTTTATTATAACCATTTTCAACTCATATCTATTGAATGGGTGATGCCATCCAACCATCTCATCCTCTGTCATCCCCTTCTCCTCCTACCTTTATACTTTCCCAGCATCAGGATCTTTTCTAACGAGTCAGTTCTTTGCATCAGGTGGCCAAAGTATTTATTGGAGCTTCAGCATCAGTACTTCCAATGAATATTCAGGACTGGTTTCCTTTAGGATTGACTGTTGTGATCTCCTTGCAGTCCAAGGGACTCTCAAGAGTCTTCCCCAACACTATAGTTCAAAGGCATCAATTCTTCGGCGCTCAGCTTTCCTTATGGTCCAACTCTCACATCCATACCACAGCTTTGACTATCTGGACCTCTGTCAGCAAAGTAATGTCTCTGCTTTTTATTTTATTTTTTTAATTAATTTATTTATTTTAGTTGGGGGCTAATTACTTTACAATATTGTAGTGGTTTTTGCCATACACTGACATAAATCAGCCATGGGTTTATATGTGTTCCCCATCCTGAACCCCCCTCCCACCTCCCTCCCCATCCCATCCCTCTGGGTCATCCCATTGCCCCTGTCTCTGCTTTTTAATATGCTGTCTAGGTTGGTCACAGCTTTTCTTTCAAAGAACAAGCGTCTTTCAATTTCATGGCTGCAATCGCCACTCACAGTGATTTTGAAGCCCAAGAAAATAAAGTCTGTCACTGTTTCCATTGTTTCCCCATCTATTTACCATGAAGTGATGGGACTGGATACATGATCTTAGTTTTTTTGAATGTTGAGTTTTAAGCCCACTTCTTCACTCTCCTCTTTCACTTTCATCAAGAAGCTCTTTAGTTCTTCTTCACTTTCTACCATAAGGTGGTGTCATCTGCGTATCTGAGGTTATTGATATTTCTCCCAGCAATCTTGACTCCAGCTTGTGCTTCATCCAGCCCGGCATTTCGCATGATGTACTCTGCATAAAAGTTAAACTAGCAGAGTGACCCTATATAGGTTTGACATACTCCTTTCCCAATTTGGAGCCATTCTGTTGTTCCATGTCCAGTTCTAGCTGTTGCTTCCTGACCTGCATACAGGTTTCTCAAGAGGCAGGTCAGGTGGTCTGGTATTCCCATCTCTTGAAGAATTTTCCACAGTTTGTTGTGATCCACACAGACAAAGGCTTTAGCGTAGTCAATGAAGCAGAAGTTGACGCTTTTCTGGAACTCTTGCTTTTTTGATGATCCAATGGATGTTGGCAGTTTGATCTCTGGTTCCTCTGCATTTTCTAAATCCAGCTTGAACATCTGAAGTTATGGTTCATGTATTGCTGAAGCCTGGCTTGGAGAATTTAAAGCATTACTTTGCTAGCGTGGAAGATGAGTGCAATTGTGCAGTAGTTTGAACATTCTTTGGCATTGCCCTTCTTTGGGATTGGAATGAAAAGTGACCTTTTCCAGTCCTGTGGCCACTGCTGAGTTTTCCAAATTTGCTAGCATACTGAGTGAAGCACTTTCACAGCATCATCTTTTAGGACTCGAAATAGCTTAACTGGAATTCTATCACCTCCACTAGCTCTGTTCCTAGTGATGCTTCCTAAGGTCTCTTGACTTCGCATTCCAGGATGTCTGGATCTAGGTGAGTCATCACATCATCATGGTTATCTGAGTCATGAAGATCTTTTTTGTATAGTTTTTCTGTGTATTATTGCCACCTCTTCTTAATATCTTCTGTTTCTGTTAGGTTCATACCATTTCTGTCCTTTATTGTACTCATCCGTGCATGAAATGTTCCCTTGGTATCTTTAATTTTCTTGAAGAGATCTCTAGTCTTTCCTATTCTATTGTTTTTCTCTATTTCTTTGCACTGATCACTTAGGAAGGCTTTATTATCTCTCCTTGCTATTCTTTGGAACTCTGCATTCAAATGCGTATATCTTTCCTTTTCTCCTTTGCCTTTTGCTTCTCTTCTTTTCTCAGCTATTTGTAAGGCCTCCTCAGACAATCATTTTGCCTTTTTGCATTTCTTTTTCTTGGGAATGGTTTTGATCACTGCCTCCTTTACAATGTCACAATCCTCTGTCCACAGTTCTTCCGGCACTCTATCAGATCTAATCCCTTGAATTTATTTGTCACTTTCACCGTATAATATCCAGGCAAGAGTTTCTATTTTTATTATTCTTATTTATGATAAAGACCAAGAACATTTTAAGAGACATGAAAAGTGGGAACTTACTACACAGAATCCAACTTCCTATATTATAACCACTTCCCTTTACTTATGAGGGAAATTATATAAAGGTACATTGGCAACAAAACTTTCATTCTACAGCTAAAGAAAATTAGAGCGAAATTACCTATGCCTTAGCAATATTTCTCAAAATCATTTACAAAGCATAAAACAAAAAAAGGATTATGACAGAAGCAAATGAGATAACACAATGCAGTCATCACCAGAGCGCTCCCTCAAGAGTGCAAAATTACTAATTTTTAGTCCTGAGTCCTTCACTAACTTGAGAAAACAGAAATCAGTTTATTTTTTACAGCTTTTCCTCACCAGTGAGATGGAGAGGATAAAAACAAAAGGCAGTTGAATTATAATGTTACTACCGGTACATCATTGGTTTGAACAAATGACTTTCAAGATTTTAAAAAATTGTTTTTATCAAATGTGGATCTAATACTTAATGGCTTATAATAAAAATAAGTTCTATATCTAGCCCCAGTTCATCTTCCAAAGGCAATACATTTACACACCTTTAGAAGTTTATTCTAGTACTCACCTTTATATTTCAAGGTAATGAAAGTTCTGATATTCCCTTGCCTCATTCACTTTTTAGACACTATTGATTTCTTATCATGGTCACTGAGGATTTATACCTCCACACTCACTGCCCCTCCATCCACTCTCCCAACAGAGTTATGCCACAATTTTTTGTTAAATCAATGGTGTTTGCATTACTACAACTATGTAAATATTTGTGTTGAATAAATTACGATTCTGTTTTCTTTCTCAAACTGGGATTAATAACTGTCTTCAGTTTTCTGAGTTTAATATATAACTGTTATTATTTTGTACAAAAGCCCCAATGGGCATGCCATGTTTATTAATAACTGATGCAATCATTCAAATGCATCAAATCATCTATCACTTCCTCCTCCAGCCGCCAAGCTCAGCTCTAGCTCCCACTGCCCTCACATCTTGCTCCAGTCTGGACTGGTCTGAGCAGCTGTGGCCATCAACCTGGGTCTCCTCCTGCACCCTCTACATCAGCTGTGTCCTTCACTTGGCTCTGTCAACTTGTTGAGGAACATCCTTCAGCAGCTTCCTATGTCAGGATCCATGGGGGGAAATTAAATATATACATATATATATTTACATAGCATATATATGTATATGTACACAGGCTTCCCAGGTAGCTCTAGAAGTAAAGAACCCACGTGCCAATGCAGGAGACATAAAAGACTAAAACACAGGGGTTTGATCCCCTGGAAGGGGCAGGACAACCCACTCCAGTCTTCTTGCCTGGAGAATCCCATGGACAGAGGAGCCTGGAGGGCTGCAGTCCCTAGAGTCGCAAAGAGTCGGACATGACTGAAGTGATTTAGCATGCACACATGCACATATATATGTGTGTGTGTGTGTGTGTATATAAATACATATATATAGAGAGAGGGCTTCACAGGTGGCTCAGGGGTAAGGAATCCACCTGCCAATGCAGGAGATGCAGGTTCCATCCCTGGGTTAGGAAGATATCCTGGAGAAGGAAATGCAACCCACTCCAGTATCCTTGCCTGGGAAATCCCACGGACAGAGAAGCCATGGGCAGGCTACAGTCCACTGGGTTGTAAAGAGTCAGACAGGACTAGGTGACTGAGTACACGTGTGTGTGTGTGTGTGTGTATTTAGCTAATGAATGAAGACTGAGTACACGTGTGTGTGTGTGTGTGTATTTAGCTAATGAATGAATGAAAATGCCATCAGTCTACTTGCACACCTGATTGATATACTGACTGGGTAAAAAAATTCTAGGTAAAAATTACTTTCCCCTAGAATTTTAAAGGCATGTAGCTCCACAATCATCTAGGTGTCAGCACTGATGAGAAGGTTCATATGATTCTGACACATAATCACTAGCAATTGTTCCTACAGAATGTTTTGTTATCTTCTCTTTTTAATTTGTATTCAAAAATTTCCAAGTAATATGCTTTATAGATCTGTATTTTATTCATGTATTTATTCATCTGTACATGTGGACCCCTTTAATCTGAAGCCTCATGTCTTTGCTTCTCAGAAATATTATGCTATTTCTTTGGTTGTTTTACCCCTCCCATTTTTTTTTTTTTGCTATATTTTTCCAGAACTCTGATTAGGAAGTATATTTGTCATCAACTGATGTGTAACAAATCACAGCAAAACCAGTGGTTAATCACACCATAGCATTTACGATGCTCAAAGCACTGTGATAGGAAATTCTGATAAAGATCCCTGATCACTGTTCTGTGATGTCTGGGCTTCAGTTGGCAGATCCACTTCCAAAATAGCTAAGTCACATGGCCAGCAAGATAACACTGGCAAGTCAATTTTCTCCATGGGGTTGCCTGAGTGTCTTCATGACATGGCAGTTGGCTTCTTCAAGAGCAAGAGATCCAACAGACCAAAGCAGAAGCAGCAATGTCCTTTATGACTCAGCTTCAAAAATCACACACTGTCACTTCTCAGTGTGGTTCCCATATTCACTGGGGCAGGAGACCATACAAAGAGGCAGGGATACTTGGGGACCATCTTGGAGATGGTTACCCCTGTGACGTACTAGTACTTTCTGATTAACTCTTAACTTCTCCTGCTTTAATTCTAGTTTAAGAGTTACCTTAAGTTTGTCTACTGAAAGCTTTCTTTCACTTATCACATTTTCTTTTCTAACTTTCTCTGATTTTTTTTTTTTTTTAACGAAGTCCTGTTTTCATTTCACGGGTTCATTATCTTTCCTTTACTCTCTGTGGATAGTGATTAGGAATTTGTATTACTATTAATTTCTTTTTTTCAGAAATGTTCTCTGTTCCTTCCACTGTGTCTATTTTCTATAATCCTTTTTGTTAGATTGGCTTTGTCTCCTCTTGTGGGAGCTCTTGGCTATCCATCGTGGTTGAGAGTAAGGCACTAAAATGCTGAGGGGAACCTCCACATAGGTACATGAGATTGTGGCACAGCGCTCTCACACACACACACACACACACACACACACACACACACAGCACACACACAGCACGCGCACACACACACACACAGCACACACACAGCACGCGCGCGTGCACACACACACACACACACACAGGCATATGCTCGAGCAAATCCCTAAGCCAAACTGAAACAGAAACAGGAGCCCCATTTCTCCTCGCCAGTATTCTGTGTGCCCACAGCTCAGAAAACGGCAACACCCTTGTTCAAGGCAAAAATGTTGCATCCTGGTTGACCATTCTCCATCGCTCACAATGTACATCCAATTCAACAGCAAAAGAAGGAAGAGACAGAAATGTGTGTACTATCCATCATATAAAACTGAGGGTTCTGAGCTGCTCGTCAACGGATTGGCTCTTCTAGGCACCAGTCCAGCAGGAAAATAACTCTTTACACTTCCTATGTGGTAAAGATGTTACTAGCTCAAAGCCCCACACTACCAAATATACAAGCCTGAATAAATATTGATCAAGGCTGATATTCAGACTTAAGAGGTTTAGAAAATAAGGATCTTAGCTGCTTTTATTTTTTCATCACATACACAAAGTAATTCAATTGTGTCGGACTCCCAGATGATAAGCCTTTGAAGACATAGAGGTAGGTATAGGTATCTCATCATCCACATTATGAAGACTGATTCAAAACAGGAAACTAGCAGTTGGTAAAACGGACATAGAAGTTTGGCTACCGTGTATGTGTGCTCAGTTGTGTCAAACTCTTTGTGACCCTATGGACTGTAGCCACCAGGCTGCCCTGTTCATGGGATTTTCCAGGCAAGACTACTAGAGTAGGTTGCCATTTCTTTCTCTAGGGGATTTTTCTGACCCAAGGACTGAACCTGTGTCTCCTACGTGTTCTGCATTGGCAGGCGGATTCTTTACCATCATGCCACCTGGCAAGTCCCATGGCTACCATGAAAGTGGCTAAAATTTTTAACTTACTATCAGGTTAAAAAAGTTAATTTTCATAATATAGGCAGTTGCATTAAAAAGCATATATGCACTATATATTAATACATCATTATATGAACAGGAAACAGACCATAAAAGGGTGATTTACATACCGACCAAGTTTAAGTTATATTAAATACCAAGTATTTCCAAGGTGGGAAATGGAGGCAAAAAAGCTAAGAGTGAAAAAATAAAAAAAGATGGAGAATCAGCCATAAAGGAGCTGGGAAAACACATTAAATGGAACAATCTTAAGAAGAGAATTTGAATATTTTCTAATATTTCAAAAACAAAAAGCAGAAGCATCTAATATAAACTAGGTCACTTTCTGTCTACTAATAAATAAGGAAATATGCTTTTAGTCAGATTTAGTAAAAAGAAGGAACAATCAGGATAAAACGAGGTCAACAATGTTAAAACCAAAACTATCCAAATTACAATGTATTCAAAACATGAACAAAATGCACCATTTTAGAAACAGTATACAGAAATCAGTAATAAAATTCAGCAAGGACTCTAGTGTTTGGGAAGTGAGGTGGGGGAAAGACCAAGGAAGAAATCCACGATGACAACTTAAGTACAAAACTAGGTGATGACAGAAGGAGAAAAACACAGAGGTATAGAGAATATTTCCAAAAGGTTTAGGTAAGACTGAAAGAAACTGTATACATTGAATCCCAAGACAAAAATATTTACAGAGAAAAAACCGAGCTGATAGTCTCAAGAATACTTACATGCACATTTCACTTGAATAGGTAAGACATTAGATTATTAAAAATGATAGGAGCATATCAACTGATAAATGGGTTAAGCAAATGTGGTTCACGCAATTAACAGGCTCAACCCAAAACGAAACTGTGCCCAAATATAAAACCAAGGTACTAAACATCTCTAACCACACAATATCTAAGAGTTTATTAAGTTCTAGTATACCTAGTTACCATTTTGAAAACTATTCTCACCTGTTCAATGACATAAAAGGCAAATTCCAGCCGCTGTTTTTGGAGCATTGGGATCAGATGCAAGAAAAAAATTGGAAGATGTTCATGGCGATTGCGGAAAGGAATGAGGACTGCCACCTTTAAAACAAAACAGTCACATATGTAAATAAATACAGCAGCAAGTCCTAGAGGTAAAAGATAAAAACTGACTCTCTTACTTATGAATTTTCTCACCAGAGATCCAACAGTGAACAAAAACAGACATGGCCCCTGCTTTTGCGCCATTTATGCTCCTGTGAACCTGTGGTGGTATAAACGGGCTGTTCTAAAGATAGTGGTCTTTTCCCCACGAAAACCACAGAAGTCACGGGAAGATGTGAAAGGAGCGATATGACCACCTTTGGTGACAGCAAACACTACTGGAGAAAACCAAAAACGGACTCAGGGAGCTGGTTAGAAACTAAATGCCAAGTCAAGACAAGAGGTAATGGCAGCTTGAGAAGGTCAAGAAGGGTAGCAGCACGTGGATTTTTGAAACATTTAAGAGGCAAAGCACCAGGATTTGTTCGTGGATTGGATATATAAAGAGTGAACGAGACGGATGTGTCAAGACTCATTCTAGGTTTTCAATTAAATCATAAATAATAACTTTCTGGATTTCAAACTGAATTTAGAAGAGATTCCACTTGAACATCTAGTATCTAATATGGCTTATCTGGCCTAGCGATATTTTTGAGAAATATAACGACATAGCATGGAATATAAATGAAGTTTGATAATTATATTAACGTTTTTCATTTAATAAAAAGGCACAACTAACAAGATATTATAAATCAACTAGATTTCAATAAAAAGATGCTAAACAAATAATAAATTTCAAAATCATGAGATTTTCAAAGAGCATAAGAGTCAAAATATGTCTAATAACAATGCTTATGTGTTATTCTGTATTCTGGGTTTTTAAATAAAGCCTAATAAACTGGTTAAACAGAAAATCTGGGATTTATTAAAATTTCAACTATACCAAATACACTTTACTAACGAATGAACAAACGCAAAAAATTGACAGTGCATAGATTTAGGATCTAATCCTACTTGTAGAATCAGCACATGACATTAGAGTCGATAGAAAATAGTAATGTTTACCTATGTATTTTACATTACCAGGATCAGACATGAGAGAAAATTTCAGATTATTAAAAGTTTTATTTTAAAAGAGAACAAAAGATGGTTTCAGAAAATTGAAGATGTCTGAACTAAAAACTCTGTCACTAATTTTCCCTTAATGATGACAAAGAGTGAAAAAAGAAAGGGACCTACGTCTGCTGGAGGCTGACATTTTCACATCCACACTGTACCAGGCTTGGTACGTGGCAGGAACTAAACAGGTTCTGGCGTCCCTGCCAGCCCCACTTTGGGCTCCTTTCTCCTTTGGTTTGCTCCATAAGGAATCTCTTGGCTTATCAGCCTAAGGACCACGAGGCTGCCAGAGCAACTCGGAACCCAGAGCTGGGGGTCCCTTCCGTTTTACACACAACAGTCACTGCTGGTGCTGGGCGCTCCCTACTGACTGAGGACTTGCTGATGGGCCTCAGGATCAACTGCTAACATATTTACAGAATTTCCAAATCTACACAACTCAACAGAGCAGTTCAGGAGCCCCTAGGTTTACTCTCAGGACAGGAAACTGTTATGAAAAGTAAAAGGAAAAAAAGGAGGTGGATGGTTGAGTACCAACCTCTACCACTGACCTCATCTGATATATATCAGTGTGGTAACTTCTTTGGGCTTTCCTGGTGGCTCAGATGGTAAAGAATCTGCCTGCAATGCAGGAGACCCGATTTCTAGAAAATTAGGCTTGAGCTTGCTCTTCTTGGTTTTGAATCTGGCCACAAATTGGCAGCCTATGATATAAATGGGCTATAAAAGCAGTTAAGGTGAATTACAGATATGGCTACAGTCCATGGGGTCGCAAAGAGTCGGACACAACTGAGAAACTGAACTGAACAGATATTTAAGGAAGTCACTCAGTTGTGTCTGACTCTTTGCGACCCCACGGACTATAGCCTGCCGGGCTCCTCTGTCCAGGAGGAGGAATTCTCCAGGTAAGAATACTGGAGTGGGTTGCCATTCCCTTCTCCAGAGGACCTTTCAAACCCAGGGATTGAAGCCGGGTCTCCTGTGGTGCAGGCAGATTCTTCACCATCTGAGATACAGGAAATCCTATATTTAGGGAAAGAAGCTATTAAAAAAGTGTAGAGTCAAATTAAAGACAGCTCGTATTAATTAAGTACAATTAGGCTGAGTAATCAATTGAACATAAGACTAGACAAAGGTAGTCATGGCCCCTAATAGAGTAATTTCTCCAACAGAACATTTAAAATACTGAGTTTTTTTTTCCTTTCTTAATCTGATGTGGAAACTGAGAGTTTATAAGAGAAAAAAATGCCCCAAATCATGGCAAGTTCAAAGCTAAACTGACATTTTTATAAAGAGGCAGATATTAAAGATTTTGAATATGCCTGAAGTTTTTATTAAAACAAAGCTAAACAGCATCTAAAGATTCATTTGGTATGTCCCTTCCTGTGGCATGGAATGACTCTCAATAGTTTACACCTTACTTTCTAGAAAAAGAAGCTCTCGGTATGCAGCAATAATTTATTTCGAGGTTTGACAGCCTTTGTTTCAGGAGATTCTTCCTTACATGTGCCCTAATTTGCTGCTGGAGCCATTTTCCTGTTGATGTATCTCCATTGGAGATGGAGAACATCTGATCATTATCTTCAGAACAACAAGTCATCTTCATGAATCTCTCCACACCTCTTTAAAACCACTAAAGTTACTGAATTTATGCACCTATTTTTCTTCCCTGCTCATTTTCTCCTACACTCACCATGAAGAGATTAGCAAGAAAAATGTTGACTACATACATTGTCCCCACCAAGATTTTGTTCTACTTCCAGACTTTAAGCACACCTCCCACTACAGGGTCCCTAAATGACTTGGCTTCCGATTTGCCTACCTTAGGGGAGTAACTAAGACAGACCAGAGCAGAAGCCGACAAGCCTTCGCTCGGAATGTCTGAGGAAGGGGCTCAACAATCTTCATTTTTACCAAACACCCCAGGGAGCACTGGAACAGGTGGTTAAGACCCATCCTTGAGGAACCTCACACTAGAAACACAATTCTAGGCCTCTGACCAGATAAGCCCAACAAGCAGCTGCCTGGTTCTTTAAAGCCTTCAGCGTTTTAGACCAGAGTGGTTCAGGCCTCCACCTGGACCCTGAACAGACAGAACACAGGTAATGTCACAGGTAAACACTTTAATGATCTGAAAAGCATTACCTTCCTCCTCTTTCAATCTCCCTTTTAGAAACAACCTTGCCTCTATAAGGCATCTGTCCTGTCCTAAACCTTCAATGAGGACCTGTGGTGTTCAGATTACCTAGGAATTGCTGAAATCACTAGTTGTAGCAGATCTCAGTTCCAATTAACTGGCCATCAACAAACTTTTTTTTTTTTTAAAGACAACTTAGTTGTTTTCTTTAAAAGAAAAAAAAAAGATCCTCAAATATTAAGAATCAAGTTAGCAGCAGATGTTTCACAAAAATCTAGTTGCATCTTCTCTCTCACCTCAGTTCCAAGATTAAAATGGGACATTATTAGAATGTAAACAGGGGGTGGGGTCAGGGGGAAGGTTATTTGATTAAACATGGCAAGTACAAGTCACCTCTGAACTATCTCCAAATTTCCTCCCATACCTTGAGCCGCATGGCTCAGAAGCTGAGACTAGACGTAACTCCAATAAGAGCAACAGTACCATATGGTTCTTGAATAAAAATAAGCTAATTTTTAGAACCCTGAACTAGCTGGCTCCTGAAACTACACTTTCAATAGTGACCTACCCATCCACTGGAGTTTAGAGTCTACTAAAATCTGTAAGTAGGAGCTACCTATGTGTAATACATACCTCTCTCCCGGAAAATGAGAAGGAAACAAACCCTAAAACACTTTAAAATGCAACATCTGATATAGACCATTAGCGAAAGGACAAAATACTCAATTTTTCTGACCCCAAGTCATCCTCTGATACCACACAGTGCACACCTGAGGGGTATGTATCACGTGTATTAACACATCTGAGGACCAACCTCCATGCTTTCCCACAGCCTCTGTGATTGAGGACACTTTTTCCATCAGCATTCAACACACATATACTCAACACACATATACTCATCACCCAAATAAGAAAAATAATTTATTTTGCCCAGGACATTTTAAAAAGTGGTTATTATGTAAACTGGGCCATATTTTATATACAAACATGATAAAATCAATCATGAAATTAATTTATTATCTGAATCTGATCTGCAAAATAGCATAAGGCAACTGTGAAACAGAATGTATTGCCAACATTTGTACTGGAATCCATTTCAGCAGTTTTACAACTTTTTTGAAGAAAAAAAATTATTTAATAATTTGTAACAAGGCATTTATCTGTCTCATAAACTCAACTCAGCAAAGCTGGATTTATTGCTCACGTTATACCAGAGACTGGTGTCTACATTATGGACGCCAACATGAGTACTACAGACCCCAACACCCCCAAACACAAAGGACTCACGGCCAGTGAAGTCAGACAGCTTTCATCAAGAGCGTAACAGCATACAATTCTCCTTCCCAGGAGTGATTATCATTTTTTGGTACCAAAGGAGAAATATTTTAACAAAATACTAATATTTAAAAGGAGAACTGAAAAATGTTCCCAGATTAAGGCTACATCACAGCCCTTCAGGATATAACATCCAATTTAATCATACATCTGATTTAATCATATGCAGTTTTCACCTGAATTGCGTAAGTGCTACTTCCTATTCAAACATAACAACATTACATGGGCATGCACTTATTAACCAGTTTCACAGTGTCGAGAGCAACTCGGACTTAAACCATGGTTTTCATTCTTTTTTTTTTTTAAGCAGCAGGGGCAGGTTGACTCCCTTACAGTTTTTTCAGACAAAACATTAAAAGTAGGATTGTGACATATCAAAAAGATGAAAAGCTTACACTCTGCTTTCTGAAATAGAGGCGAAAAGGGCCCAAAGTTGTTTTTTGTGTCCTGCAGTGACCGCCAAGCAGCCTCTTTAGAATCCTGGGACTCAGGAACCCCAATGCTAGACCCAACTGGAAACCATGGCTCCAGGCCTCTGTGGGGATCACCTGCAGGTGTCAGTAACCAGCAGGGGCAGCAGTGGGAGGCAAAGAAATCATTGCCTCTCTTCCAAACAGAACAGAAGAAACATTTGTTTCCCAAGCCAGTCTCAAGTGAGGAACCGATCAGCAGGATCTCTGAGAGGATGAACACAGGAGCCTGGTATTTGTATAAGCACAGATGTAGTTCATCTTCACGGGTCACACAACTAACCCAAATTTGAACTGTGAATACTTAAACATTAAACACAAAATTGTCTTAATTTATCAAGACAAAGGGATTTCACTATATATTCTGAATTGAAAATACTTTTCTCGAATACATAGTAACAGTCACATGATTTGTGAAAAAATGGACCTCACCTTCCACCTGGGTTTACAGTCTTTAGGCCTCCAGTGACCTCCTGGCTCAATATCTAAATCCTTGGAGAAGAGCTGATGAATTTCATCAAAACTGACTTCACTTACATTGACACTGAGGAATCCCCCTAGAAGGTCAAAAATGAGAAGAACCGCTTTAATATGAAGTCAGACAAACAACAATCAGTAACGTGCTGGCATAACGTATTTGCTGGCATAGTAGCATTTAGTCCTGTTTTCACCATATAATTGTTAATACCACCTTTCAGTGTTACTTTGGATGATAAATTATATGGTTACCCTACCATCCTTGGGAAATCAGCCAAAGAAAACCAAAACACTTAAGCTTTTTACTTTTGAGTAATATGATGAATATTATAGTATTCTTTAGTAAATGTTTGCAGTCATGACAGTATAGCTTATCATTTCAATTTAATCAACTATTTAAAAGCCATTTTTAATTTCAACATAATCAACATAGAAGACACGAATGCCCAGTATATAAGAGTTATTTAAGCAGTTAGTTTGGGAGTTGAATCCTAGCTTCTGTGTCTTAGGGAAATTACCTAACTTCTCTGTGCCTCAGTTTCCTTATTTGTAAAAAGAGATCTGCCTCCCACTGTGGTCATATCCATTAGATGCTGGGCACAAAGGTACACAGGCAGGAAATCTAGCTGTCACTATTGTCATCCAGTTTACTGATATTTCTTCAGAGAGAATCTGCAAGCACAATTCAACAAATTTATTTTGAGCACCTACTATGCATCACCTTGACATGCAAAGTGAAAACTATAAACTTCTAAGATGTTCCTGGTCTACTAGGCTCTCTCTCTTCAAATTAGCAAATAAATGATATTCCTGGAACTGTTCTTGCTAACAGTTTTTCTAACAAATTTTCTAACATACTATGGAAACAGGAATGACTCTTGCATGGCAAACCATTTCCATTAACTCAATCAAAACCAACCAAGAACTAAGGATGTATACATGTATCTATTCTTCCCCAAACTTCCCTCCCATCCAAGCTGCCACATGATACTGAACAGAGTTCCCTGTGCTATAAGGTAGATCCTTGTTGGTTATCCATTTTAAATACAGCAGTGTGTACATGTCTATCCCAGACCCCCTAGCTGTCCTTTCCCTCCACCCTTCCCCTGGCAACCATGCGTGAATGGCTGAGTCCCTTTGCTGTTCACCTGAAATTATCACAACACTGTTGATCAGCTATACCCCAATACAAAATAAAAAGTTACAGAAAATAACTTAAAAAAACAAACAAACAAGAACTAAGGACTAACGACTAAGTTCTTTCACCTCCTTGTCTCATAAAATGCAAACCAACAAATATTAAGGCTTCTTATTTCAAGCTGTCTGAGCTCAGTGACCATGATTCCACACATGCAGTCCGCCAGCCCTCTGTATCCATGAGGTTGGCTGAAATCTGTGAATGCAGAGCCTACATATGGAGGGCCGACAGTAAGGGAAGGACTTGAGCATCCTCACATTTTAGCCCTTGATCCAATGGCTCTCAGATACCGAGGGACAACTGAAAAACACTCAGTCGCTCTTCGAGAGAGCCCCTTTCCTTTCCTGCTGCTACTTTCTATTCTATAAGATTTTATAGCCGCCCATTTCCCATCCCCCTCCTCAACCTAACTAGGCAGGAACATAGTCGCTACCATCAAGCACTTAGGCATTACTTGTTCCATTTGTTGTGTGCATTCTTAGTCATGTCTGACTCTATGCAACCCTGTGGACTATAGTCCACCAGGCTCCTCTGTCCATGGGATTTTCCAGGCAAGATAATGGAGAGGGTTGCTGTTTCCTACTCCAGGGGATCTTCCCCACCCAGGGATTGAACCGGCATCTCTTGAATCTCTTGCATTGGCAGGCATACTAGAGAGAAGTATCTCAAAATGCAAATGGCTTTGCTACATAGAGTAAGCTGGGAAAAAATCTGAAATCTTCTCGTGTCTGTTCCTCTAACGTGTGTCATCTTTTATAACGAACTACCCACCCTTTACTGTGACAAGAAATGCAAAGTAGCTAATCTTAGAAAGGTCATATTTACCTAATCTATGAACTTGCAGATAAAGGACAGATCAAACGTAAGATCCATCATGTGAGCATAGACTATCATGACTCAGCTGACAGAAAACAGAATCTGTAACTGTAATCAGATAAAATTCACACAAGTAAATCTGACGCATTTCTTGGTATGCATGATTCCCCAAATGATAGTAATTAGACTAAATAACAAGCAGTTCATATAAGGAACTGAAGTTGGTATTCTTTATGCACTGTTAAACCAATTTTTTTGCCTTTTGCCCAGCTTTATAGCTTCAACAGCTGCAATCATCATTATTGTCAGCAGTTTGCTCCAGCATCATTTGTAGTTTAATTTTCATTTTGAACACACATGTGCCAGCAAATTAAGAGGTGGGCCTTATATCTTTCTCCTCAATGGGGGCGGGGGCTCCAGTGCCCATCACTTAACAATCTCTGATGCCCGATGCACCTGAAGTTCACCTTCCTCCCCCCAGCAGCCCCCCCATTCACATTCCTCAGAGACCCTCAGCATCTTTTCTATGTGCTTATTGCTCTGAACTCTTAATATCTTATTGGCTGAAGGCCTAACATGACCCAGTGGCATGAGGTTGTCATGACAGGACTAATAGCAACCTCATTACTGGGGGGGTGGGTATGAAGGGGTGGGGGACAGGCTCCAGGATAGACACCACCACCAGGAACAGCAAGAGTGTGATCAGAAAGAGAGAGGAGGGAAAATAAACACTGATTAGTGGAGGATGCGGTGGGGTGGGTTGATGAGAAAAACCAACTTCTGTTCCTCTGAAAACACAACCATTTCTTTCTGAGTTGCTGCCTATGCGTTTCACAGTGTGATAACCCTGCTCACACCCAGAGTCTGGACATTTAGATAAGAACTTGAGTGCAGGATGCCCATCACTGAAGCGCCTACTCTGCTTTTTCTGGGGAAGCTTCTCAAATAAACAGAGTTAAGCCTCCACCCCAACCACCTTGTAAGTGATAGGTGCCTGTTGTCCTGCTCTCCATCTGCTGGCTGGTGACCTGGGATGGACAGCAGCCCTCTCCACCAGCTCCCTGGGCCCTGGCCCCCTCTGGAATCTGTGAGTACATCTTGAGACTCTACTTCCTTCTTGTGGTGTACTGAAACTGCACCTTCCATCAAAATGACCCCCGTGTTCCACTTCCCCCAAGTAGGAGCTCAGATGCTAAGGGAGCCACCTGACAACCAGTATGGGTGGCGGGTGCCCCCTTATTCAGCAGGTCATCATCTGCAGGTTCTTAATACACCAGCTCTAGCTGCTCAATACACCTTAAAAGGAGGATGGGATGGTGGGTACGGTTGGGGCCCCATACTCCTAGATGTCTAGGAGCTGCAAACGGCTCTCTAACTTCCTCCTCCAGGTTGTTCAGTCTCTCAGGGAAGGAACCACCGCTGGCTCTGGAAGTTGGCTCCAGAGCTCTGAGTTGCCATGTGTCGCTGATGCCAGGCTTGGCAGAGAAGCTCCGCCCCCCACCCCCAAACTGCTGGTGCTGTGCCAGGTCATATTCCCCCGCAGAGTCTGGCCAGCAGCCCCCAGGCTAACGCACCTCTGCTTCCCTTTATTCTCTGAATGAGACCCCACCTGACGTCGGGTGTGGAAGTGATCGGCTACAACCACCTGTGAAAGTTGGGGTGCTGGATGGTAGGGCTCTGCCTCTCTCTCTCTCTGGGCAGGGGCGGAGGCACGGGCTCTGAGGCTCTAGGAGCCAAGGAGAGCTCCCTGGAGCCCTAGAGTCAGAGGGGGAGGCCAGCTACAGGGCCCCCTGTGTTGGGTCAGGACTGGATGCTGAGCTTGGAGAGCCGCTCTAACCCTTGAGGCGGGCAGCTCTACCAGGACCTGCATGGCACCCAGGAGGCAAGTGCATCATACGTTGTTGAAAGTGGGGCCCCAAGCACTGGGTACCAGCTCCTCCCAAGCCCCCAGAGGAGGTGAAAAAACTACTAGAGGGACTTCCCTGGCGGTTGAGTGGCTAAGACTCCACACTCCCAATGTAGAGGATCTGGGTTCAATCCCTGGTCAGGGAACTAGATCCCACATGCCGCCTGGCACAGTCAAATAAATGAATATTGAAAAAAAAAAAATTACTGGAAGCTTCTAAGATCCTCATGGTCTGGGCATTACTGGTGGCACATGCACATACCAAGTTGTGAAGGCTACGTTCTCAGTGCCTGGAGCTTTCCCAAATGTGTCTGTTAATGCTGCACTGGTGGAGGTGGGTTCCAACCCCTTGGTGGTCAACTGAGACCCCTGGAATGGGAGGTGGCACCACAGGAGTTGGGGAAGAGGTGACCTTTGCCCCAGGCATTCCTTGTTACTATGCAGCAAATACCAAAACGTCCAGCGATGGCCAGTGTGAGTGAGGAACGGGGACACCTAGCTATAACATGATAGAAATGCAAGAGCTTTTTTTTTTTTTTAGGAAAATTCATTCAAAGGGAGAGGGAGAAGAGCACCGACTGGCTCTTAGAAGTCTTTGGAACTGGTTCCGGGCTCTGATTACAGAGAAAGAGATCCTTCCAAGCCTGTAGAGACAGAAGTAAGAAGCTCAGCCTCCCTCATGAGATGAGGGACAGGCTCCGTACTGGAGCTCCGGAGATCAGGGTCCCTGGTGACTTAACCTCGGGACAGCTGAACACAAGTTAGATGCCTTTGTCCAGGTGCTCTTCAGGAGACAGTGGTCCCATCCCGGAGGATGCTGCTGTCACATTTTGCAGTGCTCCCCCTCAGAAGCTCAGAACCCGGGATCCCACACCTGATCTCTGAGAGTGACAGCCACCAAGACCCCTGCCCTAGGGATCCTGCAGATCCCTGAACCTGTCCCTTCCTCTGGGGGACAATCACCTGTTCTCTAATTATCCAGTGGGATGTTCTCATTGACACTGGAGGCCAAATTGCATTGCCTCCCTGGAACTGCTCCAAATAGAAGTGAAGGGCACCCTGTAAGTTACGAGAAATAACAAGTAGGACAACAGATGTCACTACTGAAACCATCTTTCTTAACAACCTCCTGGTGGTAGCCATCTAACCCGACCCTTTCCTGGCACAGGTATGGATGCCCTGACCACATACATGGAGGACGAGGACCCAGACCTGGTCCCAAGGAGCATAATCCCCGTCATCGTGGGTCTCACAGTGCAGCCATCTAGGGAGGACCCCTGACTTCTCCTCCTTCCCTCCACTCCCCTGCACCTGTTTTCACACCAGGCCCCTTCAGTCTCCCTGGGAACACCCGCATCACTGAACAGAACCCCCCAATTCTTCTTCTGCCCCCTCACGTCAAAGCCTGAGACATTCATGCCATTACACTGGGAGCAGGTCTGCTGCCTCCCTCGGTGGGACTGAGGTGACTCAAGGTGTCACCGCCCTGGGCACAAAACAACACATCATTACAGCAACCCCCGACCTGTGAGCCGCCCTGGCCGAGCACACCGCACACAAAGCCCAGCCTTCAGGCAGCAGCAGCGGCAGTGAGATTCTTCAGCACAAACAGCGTGGATAACCGTTCAGCTCTGGATTACTCACTGGCCCGGGAAGAAGGTGTGTGTGCGCTGGAAGGGGCACCCCCTCTGTGTATATATCAATAATTCCACACAAACTTCAGACAAACATTCAAAAGATGGCCCAACAGGTATTAGTATTCCACAGTCTCACCAGACTTTTTAAATCAAATACCTACCTTAACCTTATCCAAGGGCTTTATATTTTTGGCTGGACCCCAAATAATGGAGTGGGTGGCTACAGAAAGGATTGCAAATTGGCATTTGTCTATTGATACTGCCAATGGCATTTCTGCTTTGCTCAAATGTTTCATGTGCTGGGTGACCAACACCCTGCCAATGGCCTTTAACATCTCCACCATCCACACAGTGTCTGTGATCTGCCCTGAAGATTAATAATGCTGAGGCATCACAGGATCAATTGTGATGAGAAAAACAACCTTTGTTTTCCTAAGCTGCTGCCTCGGCATTTCACAGTGTGCTAACCCTGCTCACATCCTGAGTCTGGACGTTCAGATAAGAGGTTGAGTTTGGGATTCCTGCCAAAAAGCTCCCACTTTGCTTTTCCAGAGGCCCCTTTAATAACAATCACTTAGAACTAAGGCCAAGAAAACTCAGTGACCTCTGCCCCAACCACCTTATAAGCAACAGATCCCTGGTACCTGCTCTCTACCTTGGGACGGCAGACCACCCTTCCACCAGCTCTCTGTGCCCCTGACAGTTTCTCATCCATGAGTAATAAGCCTTGTGACTCTTCTTCCCGTGTGAGGTGTACTGAAACGGCACCTTGAATCAAAACAATCCTGTGGGTGCCACTTCCCCAGAGCAGAAGCTCAGATGCTGAGGGAGCTCCCTGCCAACCACATGTCAGGGGCTTGTGCCCCTTTATTCAAACAGGTCATAATCTGCCTATTGTTAACTTCATACACCAGCCCCAGCTACTCAACACGTGGTACCAGAAAGAAGACTCATTCCTGTGCACAGAGAGTGAAGGAAAAGGGACACATTATAGAGAGTGGCCTGGAAGAGGCACAGCGCAGGTGAGCGAGTAGCAGCACGGTTTCCAAACTACCCTCGGTGGGAAGAACCTCACAGGTGAGCCTGTGGTCGGGACCCCAAGTCCTTCCTCCCACGGTACCCACCAAGGCTACTCTCATCTCCTTCCATACTGGGTGTCCCCTCCAGGTTTCACTCCAGAAAGTGTTCCACCCTCCAACACTATCGGCAGGAAGGTAAGCTGGTGTAATCACTACAGAGAACAGTGAAAGTGTTAGTCCCTCAGTCGTGTCCAACTCTTTGAGACCCGATGGACGGTAGTCCACCAGGCTCCTCTGTCCATGGGCTTTCCCAGGCAAGAAATGGGTAGCCATTTCTTCCTCCAGGGGATCTTCCCAACCCAGGGATCGAACCCATGGTTCCTACACTGGCTGAGAAGTTTCCCACATACTGTACCTCAATGTCTTTTCTAGAATATCACCCTCACTCTTCATCTTAAATGAAACACTATTTTTCTTCTCAAACTGTGCTCACTGCTTACTCTCTGAGATCCACAGTACTGGAGTAAGGCAAATAAGAAGGTACTCTGCAGATGTATACCTACATTTCATAAAAAATCATTACTTTCTTTTTCATAAGTTTATCTCCTTTGAAGTTTCTGACTTTTAGCCAAACTACCTTCCAAAATGCAGCCACGTTCACTGACATTCACGTCCTTCCCTGGACATCCTCCTGGTAACACCCAACTCTGAACTCACACCCTGAGCCCCACTGTCACCTGGAATGACTGGCAGCGTCAGAGCTGACAGCCAGCCAGTCCTGGCTTGAAGTTCTCTCTGCTGTCTCCCCATTTTTTCTGTCTCCTCAGTCTCCTAAAAAAAGCAGTTGCTAATTTGGATGGAGTGGCTAAGGATCACCAGGCCTGCCTGTGGAGAATGAAGGTCTCGGGCTCATTCTCAGAGCTCCTGTGTCAGTAAGTGGGTCACGTTTGTGGGCATCCAGCTTTACCCCAAGACATTTCAGGGCTTGCACAACTGCCCACTGTTGAGTCCTGCCTCCCAGAGGAAGAAGCTAGAACCACTCTCCCAAGCTCTCAGCAGAGAGAGGGAGTCAGTCAGGAGGTGCACCTGATGGTGACGCTGAGCAGACGTGACAGTGACGGCAGAGGCATCTGGTGTCAGGGCCCCAGGCCCGTGCAGGGGCAACAGGAGCTGTGACCACAGCCAAGTGGCAGCAGGAGATGCTTCCCACGGCGCTCTGGGGCGTGCTCTGGCTGCTCAGCCTCTGAACCAAACTCCGCGGCCACCCAGGCTTTCCGGAGCTGCCTGGTACCTCTTTATGGATTCCCTTTCCTCTTAAACCAAATCAAGTCACATCCCGTGGTTGGCAACCCAGAAATCTTTCTTTACGGTTCTGGGCTTTGGCTTAGAGCAGGGGTCCCCAACCTCTAGGATCTGATGCCTGATGAGCTGAGGTGGAGCTGATGTAATAATGGAAATAAGTGCACAATAAATGTAATGTGCTTGAATCATCCTGAAACCATCCCCCCACCATTCCATGGAAAAACTGTCTTCCACAAAACCAGCCCCTGGTGCCAAAAAGGTTGGGGACTGCTGGCTTAGAGGCCTGCATTTTTAACCCACCTCCTCACTGCTTCTGGCACACACTGATCATCTCTGGACCACACTTGGAGCAACACAGCTCCATGAGTTTCACCCAATGACTGCACACCTGTGGAGAAATGGGCTGAATGTTTATGTCCCCCTGCTCCCAAATTCATACGGTAAAATCCTAACCCCTAACGTGATGGTATTAGGAGGCGGGGCCTTTGGGGAGTGGTTACATCATGAGTATGAGGCCCTCATGAATGGGATCAGTGCCCTTATAGAAGAGACCCCAGAGAGACCCCTCACCCCTTCCACCACATGATGACAAGCAAGAAGACAGCCATCGATGAATCAGCAATCAGGCTCTCACCAGATAGCGAACCTGCTGACATCTTGAACTCAGATGTCTAACCACCAAAACTGTGAGAAATAAATATCTGCTGTTTAAGCCATCCAGTCTATGGTATTTTGGCTTTAGCAGCCCAAACAGACTAAGACACACCCAGACACTCACAGACACTGTTATTTTCCCTCCCTCCTGACCTGCCACACCTGATCAACAATTTTCCATGCTCAAATTCTTCACCCTAGAAAATCAAGTAAGCGCACAGATTAAACTCATCATTGAGGTGACAGTACCCAACTGATTGCCTTAAACAGAAAAAGCTTCCAATAGAAACAAGAGTCACATTATCTGTAGCTTCTGACCACCCCTGTGGGGGCTCTCTTGGCTAACAGGTAAGTCAACACCTTTTACCATATGATTTATTGACTCAACTTTGCATTCCTTACAACTACTTTTTAAGTATTTACTTCTCATGGTTCAAGCCGCCTGGTCTTTCGTGGCCGCCCCCTCATATGCATGTGGTCTCAACTCTACTGGGAACATAGAAGCAACAGGGCTAAGCCCCCTCAACTTTCTCCCAATCGTCTCCAAATGCGTCTCACTCCTGCTCGGGGGAGGCGGTGTCCCTACCACCTCCCAGGGCTAGTTCTTCCACCGGAGCACATTCTGTCTCCGGTCACTTTCTCCAGGATCCGGGCTCCCTGGACACCTCCCTTCTCTTCCCTTCACTCTGCATCTCAGTCTGTCACAGTGTCCTCCCCGGCGGCACTTAAAACTCACTTAAGTCCATCTCTCCCTAAATCGCTCTTCCCTTAACACCACCTCATCTACAGACTCCTTCCCCCCAAGTCTCCTTCCCTTTCCCACAAAACTTCTTTGTTTTGTTTGCTTTGCTCTTTTTGGCCATGACCTGAGGCATGTAAGGATCTTAGTTCCCTGGCCAGGCGTTGAGCTTGCACCTCCCTGCATGGAAGCCCGAGTCCCAACTACTGGGCCGCCAGGGGGTCCTGAACTTCTCTGTTTTAAACCAGCTAGTTTTTACACACTTCTGGGTCAGGATACCTGGCTTCTCACGTCACCACCCCTCTGAAATCATGCTGGCTGTGCTCCCGTAAGTGTAAGATGTGCCCAGACACTCCCTCTACTGCTCTGAGATAGGGGACAAGGCAGAGCCCTCTCCTTGTCCTTCGGGACACATCCCCTGACTCCCCGCCCCCCATCCCTGGCTTCTTTCCCTTCTTCGCTGACTCTCAGGTGCTAATGTTCTCCAAGGGCCCACTCATATGCAGCCTTCTTCCAGGCTCACTTGCTACCACCTCCAGCCCAGATCTCTCTGAAAAAATTCAGACCCCAAACGAACTCTCCTGAGCTTTCAACAGAACAAGCCCAACACTGAACTCATTCACTTCCCTGTTCTCCAAGTGTGAGGTTTATCCTGCAATCCGCATTTCAGTGAACCGCCACCGAGCCAAAACCTGGAAATCAACCCTGATCCTTCAGTTGGTCACCACATCGGACCAAAAGCCCATCTCTTCTCTTCAGCACCACTGCCCAGCACGTACCCTAGCTGCTCCTCCAGGCTGTGCAGGGAGCTCCGTGTGGCTCTCCCAGACCCTGGCACTTCCCCACTCTTATTCATTCTCAATTGCTCATCAGAAGCATCTTTCTGAAGTCCCATCCCTAGTCCCGCCATGTATCAACCAAAAGCAGGTAAAGGTTACATTTCCCAAAGTAGTGTTTTCAGCTTTGTTTTACCCTTTTCTGTCCCTGCACTCTTGGAAAACCAGGCACCCTTAGAGATGCAGACCTGGCTGGAAGTCAACCCTCTGCACACATGCCCAGCGCTCTGCTCCCCCAACACCCATCTCACGGATGCCCAGTGATTCATGGGACCCAGGCAGCCCTCGGACTGGTGAGTCCTTTACACAGTGGCTCAGATGGTAAAGAATCTGCCTGCAATGCAGAAGACCCTGGGTTGGGAAGATCCCCTGGAGAAGGGAATGGCTACCCACTCCTGTATTCTTGCCTGGAGAATTCTATGGACAGAGGAGCCTGGCGGGCTACAGTCCATGGAATCACAAAGAGTCAGATACGACTGAGTGACTGACACTACTACTACTATTTCACCTTGCTGTGCAGCCTCACCTCCCACACGTCCCACTACACACCCACCCCAGGCATAGCCGACCACTCCCCACTCTCAGGATACAGAGCCTCCTGTGCCTGCAAACTGCCCCCTCAGCTATCTACTAAGCCACCCTGCGAGACCCACTTTCAGCGTGCCCCCTCTCTCTGAAGTCTCTTTCCTTACAGAAGGAACCGCTGTCTCCCTTTTGTCACAACCCCTCCTCTGGGTGTGTCGCCTGCCTGGCTGGCAGGCACGTACTCAGCTGTGTTTCTCCCCACCAGCCCCCCTGAACAATAGAGGCCCTGCTGCAGGCGGCTCACGATTCTGCAATGGCTCCCATAGCTTTTGTCTACGATCAACACAGGCAGGACGGTTTGTTACCGTAAGCGTTACTCGAGCTTGTCTGAAGTTTATTTGCTAATCTTTTCCCTCTCTGCTGATTTTTCATTTGAACTATTTAAACTCATCTCAAAAAGTGCCTGTGGCTTTTGCTGCTGTCTTAAGGCTAGCAACCATAGAAACTATCAACATTAAACCACAAAGGCAACTATCCCAAAGACACAATGGACGAAACGCATTAAGGGGTCCCTACAGAGGCCCTCTCTCTGAACAGGAATTGAATGACAGGAAATCTACAGGTAGTCTGTCTTCATTTCAATGCAGAGTGCACAGCTGACATTTTCCATCACTGACCTCGCACAGAAAAATCAGAACATCCACACTAACCATTATTTTACAGCTCCAGATAAAGTGAATATTATTAGTACGGAGTGCTTGCTCAGGCACTCAGTCGTGTCTGACTCTTTGTGACCCGTGGACTATAGCCTGCCAGGCTCCCCTCTTTCCATGGAATTCTCCAGGCAAGAACACTGGAGTGTGTTGCCATTTCCCTCTCCAGGTTAGTACGGAGAGTCTCCTGCAAATTCAATAAAGCTGAAAGTGGATTTGCCCTCTGGAGAATCTATAAACCCTAACAATAAAGAAGTGTTCACTCATATTGTATAAATAACATCTAAAATAGATCTTATAATGTAATTGACTGAATATGAAATAAACGCTGAAACCCATGCAGTCAACTGTACGTGAATTCCAACTGGAGAAGTTCACTCTTATCTTTATGGTAATCAAGTGCCAGTAAAAATCAAAAACGTTACAGCCAGATAATCAAACACCAATTTTAAGCTCTAACCTTATTTTCAGTGATTACAGGGAAATTCAGTATCATTCCTACCTGAATGGTTTTCATCTAAGTAGATCATCTTTTTACACAGCCTCTCCTTAACTATTATTTGGGGAGGTATGGGATTCAATCACTTTGTGTGACATTATGACAAGATTTTTATAATTAGGTATTTTATTATGCTTTTCTCTGTCATTGATGGGAAAAAAATTCTGGTAATTAAAAAAAAATTTAAGGATGCACAGCTTAGTAAAAATAAATGCCTTCATTCTACACACTTCTCCTAGGTTTCTTACTCCCCTGACCACTGTAAAATCTGTCTCCATCATTCAAAGAAATGAAGAACAGGAGAGGGAATAGCAAATTAACAACAACCAAGCTTCAGGCACTGTGCTTCTCTTTATCCTCACGAAGCTGACATATGGTTCCAGATTTTACAAACAGGCAATCTGAGGCTCGACTGTGCAGCGGTCACAGGGCTAGTGAGGGGGTCTCCGGGATGGCTCACGCCAGCCCTCTTGGCAGAAGCCTCAATGTGGTGGCTGTGCCTGTGGCCCCCTCCTCAGGAGTTTCTGTCTGTGACCATCTTTTCTATTAACCGTCCCATCACGCTGGCCACAGCTAACTGGACAGGGGATTGGAGCTGGACCCAAAGCCGGCAGAGCCCTGCAGAGTCCTTCCAGGAAAAGGTGGCTGGACAAATTGATGTGATCCTCTTTTGCAAAAGAACGCAAGACTGATGGAAGCAGAGGGAACGAGCAGGAACACCAAGACATTCCGTGAAAGGCAGGGAGGGGCAGCCGTGACGCCATCTTTCAAGCCCGTGACAGGAGCGTTCACGGTTACGGGGCTGGGGGACAGGGTGGGGAGAGGACGGGGGACAGGATGGCCTGGCTGGCAGACGCTCTGAAACAAGACTTCAATTAGCACCCACAAAACACTAATTAAGAAAGTGGCAGCTAAACCAAGAACAGAAAGACTTCCTAAAACTCTCAACCCTTGAATATGCAAATTATGAAAATGAAATTATTGTAATCAATATTTCAACAGAGCATCACCCAGTAGTTTCAGCACTGCACAGACAGAAACATTCATTTTTAGAAGGCCTAAGCTGCAACGACAAAGTTGACAAATATACAGGCACAAAAACCACAGCTTCAGTCCCTATTATGGGACAGCAAAGGAGATTACAATACTAGAATCAACTGAGATTTAAAAAAAATAAACAATACTGAGGTCCCAGGCTTCCCTGATGGCTCAGTTGTAAAGGATCCACTTGCCAGTGCAGGAGACACAAGTTCAATCCCTGGTCCAGGAAGATTCTGCATGTCGAGAGGCAACTAAGCCCATGTGCCACAACTGCTGAGCCTGTGCTCTCGAGCCCAGGAGCCGCAACTACTGAGTCCACACGCGGCAACTACTGAAGCCCGTGCACCCCAGAGCCTATGCTCTGCAGTAAGAGAAGCCACCGCAATGAGAAGCCCAAGCTCTGCAGCTAGAGTAGCCCCCGCTCACCGCAACTAGAGAAAAGCCCTCACAGTGACAAAAACCTGGCACAGCCAAAAATAAATTAATTAATTAAAAAAAAAACAAAACTGAGGCCCCACATCCAATTAATAAAAATCAGAAACTTAGGGGTGGGCCCAAGAATTATAAAAGCTCCCCAGGCTACAGCGTAGCCAAGATCGATTCTAGATCAGTGGGTCTGTGGCCCAAGGATCACCAACATCAACGTGACCTGGGAGCTTGTTAGAAATGAAACTTGTCAGACCCCACTCCACATCTACTGACCAAAACTCTGAGGCTTGGGCACAGAAATGTGCACTTTACAAGACTGTCCAGAGATTCTGATGCACCCTAAAGCGTGAGAACCATGGCCTTAGACAATAATAAAAGGTGAATCTTGTCAGGATACATTTAACAGGAGGCTTCCTGTGTGCTGTTTTCAGTCTTGCATGAATTCTATGTTCCTTAACAGCACCTGAATACAGGTGCCAGAGAGCTGGCAAGCCGTTGGGGATAACAGAAATTCGGGGATAACAGAAATTCATGTATCTCATTCGTATGGAAATTCCATATGGTGAACAGCAGCCATTTACAAGTCTCCTCCTTTCTGATATGTAAAGTTACTTTTACAACCCCTTCTCTAGAGAATAATTCTAGCCTCCGGCTTTCTAGATGACTTGTTAGATTTTTGATCCCTATCTCTGCTAAAAAGGGCTATCTGGTAAGAGAGTATATATATGCCCACAATATGTTGAATAAATGCCTTTGTTCCACCAGAGCACTGGTCCCTGTGTCTTTCCTCATTTTCTCTTTCGCTCTCTCTCTCTCTCCCCCTCCCTCCCTCTCTCTCCTCTGTCCCCTTCATGCGGCTCAGCCTCTTTTCTTCCTTCTTTCACTTTCTTATCAGTCGGCTCTGTACCACCAAGTTCTGGTCCATTAAAGGACCACAACAGAATCTTACTTTTAATTATAGTCATATAATATCTATCAAAAAATATACTGAAAAATCCTACAAATATGACAGGCTAACTTCCTCAATAAAGAAAAGTTATATAAAGACATAAAAAACACACTTACTTAGGACATTAAAAATAAGCAATTCAAAATAATGTTTATTTAAATTTTAACTATATAAAGATCAAGATACTAACTTATATTTATGAAGTATGCTTAAAATCAGGGGAGGGTGCAGACACAAACAATGAAAAATTGCAAATAACAGCTACGTGGCTTCTGAGTGATTATAGAGCTTTTTTTTAATGATAATGTATTATCTTCATAATTTTGAAAAAAGACATATTTAAAATACAGTATCTTGACCTTACCTCATATTATACACAAAAATATAGAACAAAATTATTAGAAGTAAATAAGAGAGTATTTGTACAGCTTTTGGATAATAAGGAAAGCTTTCTTGAGACCAAAAAAAAGTGAAAACCTTTATGTGATCAATATGCTTAGAAACATAATTTTAATAATTGACTCCATAAACAAAATGAAAAGACAAGCCAATTACAACACAAATAGCAGACAATAGGACACTGCTAGAATATATATAAAGAACTCCCACTGATCCATACAAAAATCTAACTAACCAATAAGGAACCAATAAAGCAGTGACTGAGCCACAGGAGAGAAAATTCAGAACTACTCACAAACACAGGAAAACTCACGTAAAGCCACTAGTAATGAAGAAAGTAAACAGACAAGATAACTTTTTAAATATCATAATAGAAAAAGTGTTTTATCCATAAGAAAGGCAAAAGTCTTAAAAGTCCATCAGTGTCAGAGTGATGCATTCGTGCTTTGCTCCTGGGGATATAAATGGGTATAGCTGCTGTGGAGTGCAACCTTGCCAGCCAGCCCAGCAATTACGCTTCTAGGCACAAGGAAATGTGCCTGAGGTTGTCCTACAGCGCTGCTTTGTGATAGCAAAATATTAGAAACAAACTAAATTTTCATCAGCAGAGAGAAAGGTAAATGAAATAGCATACATTTATTCAAAAATATACTACACAGTGGGCTTCCCCAATGGCTCGGTGGTAAACAATCCACCTGCAATGCAGGAGACAAAGGAGATGCAGGTTTGATCCCAGGGTCGGGAAGATCCACTGGAGGAGGACATGGCAACCCACTCTAGTATTCTTGCCTGAAAAATCCCATGGACAGAGGAGCCTGAAGGGCTACCGTCCAAAGGGTCGGACACGACTGAGCACATACACACACAGTTCACTTTTTTATACTGTATGATAGTTAATGGCAATAAACAGATTTTTTATGTATCAACATGATCCATTCTCAAAAAATAAGAAAGCAAGTTACAGAAAAAAATGCAATTTTAAAACCATTTATATAAATTCTTCAAGCCTTTGAAACATTCTAATTTTCTATCTATATAAAAGATACTAAAATCACTTTAAGAGTAATTTTAAGAGCACATGAAACTCACACAGAGGTTATTTCTGGGTTAGTGAAAAGCTTTTCTTCAGTTTTTCAATCCTCCTCCCCCTTACAAAAAATTGCTCTGCACCCCCAAAAGTCAAATATAATAACATGCTACACGATATGACCCTGAGCACCCTGATAATGACCTGAGGGTGGTGTGCTCAAACCATGTGAATTTTATTATGTTATTATAATACAAGCACATAGTTTAAGTGAAAACGAGATGAAACTTACGCATGTAAGGCAGTTTTTCTGGGCAGGGGAGGTATGGTGAATATGTGAAGTTTTCCGGAAGATATGTTGTTGTTTGAACAAGATAATCACTTGAATTATTGCCTTCGGGATAATCTTAGAGAGAGAGAGAAAAAAGTTACGACCAAAAAATTGCCTTTTGCTTTGCTCCTAGTATGAAATATGTCCCTGTCACTGTGTAAAGACTATACTCTGTAATCCACAGCAGCACTTAAAAGGCAATTATCTAGAAAGAACTAGAGAAAAGCAAAATACACCTGCCAGGACTGCTCTCCCATTCACCCTTCATGGCTGCCAGAAGGGACCTCTCAGCATGATTTCCCCGGGGACCCTGGGACGCGTCTGGGAGCAGAGCGGCCGGATCCATGCGTGTACACACACAGCAGACTCATCTGCAACCAGAAGAGAACACCTGCTCCCACCCCTCCCCCAGCCGAGCTAGCTGCCAAGGGGGAGTGAAAGTATACCAGGGTGAGAGAGCGTGGTCTCAGCAGTTGTGGTGCACAGGCTTAAGTGCCCTGTGGCGTGTGGGATCTTCCCCAACCAGGGATCGAACCGGTGTCCCCTGCACTGGCAGGGAGATTCTCAACCACTGGGCCAAAGAGAAACCACCACGATGAGAAGCCTGTGCACTGCAACGAAGAGTAGCTCCTGCTTGCCACAACTAGAGAAAGCCCACACACAGCACTGAAGACCCAGCACGGCCAAAAATAAAATACAATAATATATATACACACATATATATGAAGAAAGTGCCCCAGGAGGATCATCTCCACTATCAGGCAGCCCAGGGTGCTCTGGACACCCACGTGGCCACAGCACGCTGCATTTGCAGCCACAGAGAGCAGACGGTGGGAGTAATGTTTTCTCACCACCTCACACTTAAGAAACTGAGATTTACCCACTCAACTGACTTCTGCAATACAGCCCAATTAAAAGTCTTAAGTTAGTCATTTCCAACCCGTGGGCTTCAGTTTCTGGAGCGCCCAGGAGCTATTATTACTCTATTATTTTTAGAGTCAGCAAATTATGGAACACAGAGGTACTGGTTTAGAGTGCCAAAATCAAGTACTGAGTTCAAATCCTGCGCCAACACACAGCTTGGTGGTACAAAGCAAGAGAACAAAAGTTTCTCTTCTGCACCCACCTCGTGTTGTCATTTTCAGATTTCAGAAAGATAAGTGTACAAAGTGCTCAGAACAACCCCAAGTCCATATGCATATTCAGGAACTTCACCTACGAGTGACCGCATTAGAAATGAGCCTCTCAACCTGGATCAATCAGAGCCTTAGGAATTTTTTTAACTTGGAACTGAGGAGATCACATCTCAGTCCCTTTCTGGAACAAAGTTCTGAGAAGTTCTGAGATGCAAATCTGGGAACCATGACCTGCTAGCTTCCTGCTATGCAAGAGGAAGCTGGTCTAAGAGAATGAGATCAGCACGCAGTGAGTAAGACATGAGAAATGGAAACTGCTGATTATACCACTGTCTGTCTTCTGGATCACAAACTCTGTACCCATAGGAAATGAAGTTCCAGCAGCTGCTCTGGAAAATGTGAAGACTTTATTTCAGTCTTCAGTAATCTGCTCTAATGAAAAAGGCATTCCTATAAGAACTGGCCAGCAAGAAGAGAGTTAGGAAAGGGGAAAACGTACATATGACTTAAAAGGGAGGTCTGCCTGCCAGCGACCAGCAAGCAAAAGACTGAGGGTCAAAATCAGAGGCTTACTGAACTGCAAAAGTTAAACCTTCTCACCGCAGACTCCTAGAAATTGAATATGAAGCACACGAGAAGAATCAAAGAAACCTAAATACCTCTGGTCCATGTCATGATCTAACATAAACATTCATGCATCATCAAAATACAATAGATGAAGGGAATTCCCTGGTGGTCCAGTGGTTAAGATTTCTTGCTTTCACTGCCAAGGGCCCAGGTTCAATCCCTGGTCAGGGAACAAAGATCCTGCAAGCCATAGATGTGACCAATAAATAAATAACAAAGTAAATTGAAGACATTCTTAAAAAAAAAAATACAGTAGATGAAGATGCACCTGGGAGCCAGGAAGACACTCTGGAGCAAAGACACACACCCCACCTTCAGGCCTACCTGCTGGAAAAGGCCCTGTAGACCAGACCCCCTTATGAATAAGTGGAAACTCCTCATGAATTTGGCAAGTTGTCAGTCAGGTTTGAAGGCAAGTATATTACCAGAAAACCTCAACATAACAAATAGGGCCCAGTGACGGTACAATGGCTAAGACCTATTCCACCAGAAAGTGATAAAGCCCCAGTAACAAAGTCCTCCCTCACTCATGCCTTTCTCCAGGGAAGACAGCAGAGCGTTTGGTAAGGAAAGCCCTCTAAGACAGAGGGCAGAGGGGGTCAGTGGACAGCAGCAGTTTTTATGCCAATACATGCAGGGACAGACAAAAACCACAGAAACCCCTCTAGGAGGCCACACCTGTATCGCATCCATAGATACCTAAAAGATTTAAAGATACTAAACATGACATAAGTGTGCGTCCTAAGTCACTTCAATCACGGCTGTCTTTTTATGACCCCATGGACTATAGCCCACCAGGCTCCTCTGTCCATGGGATTCTCCAGGCAAGAATTCTAGAATGGGTTGCCATTTCCTTTTCCAGGAGATCTTCCCAACCCAGGGTACAAGCCCTCATCTCCTGCAACGGCAGGCGGCTTCTTTACCACTAGCATCACCTGGGAAGTTTCAAAATAAGTGTCAGGAAGCCCAATAAAGTTCTGATTCTTTTTTCAAAATCCTTTAAAAACTATATATCTAGATATATGTATCAAATTTCAAGTTATAGTAAAAAAAAAAAACAAAAAACCAACTCTTCTCCTTTTATGGGGACTCTAACTATGCCAGCCAAGCATCTACTCTATACTGTGTATTATTTGTAGGAGCTGAAAACAGAAGATAAACAAGCTTGTCCCTGGGAGTCCACTGCCTTTCTGTGTTCCAAAGGCCCATTTTCTTGTAATCCTGAAGAAGATAAGTATTAACACACAGTCCCAAAGTAATTTTTTAATGTCATGTAAATTTAAATAAGAGCATTTTCTTACTATACATAATTTATTAATTCTTATCATTAAAGCCCGGTCCCCTTCTCTTAGCCACAGACTCTGACTCTAAACTCACATCCAAGTCACAGAAGTTTAAAGCTCTCCAGACATCTCTGCAAAACAGACTGTTAACACGGCTCCCTTTGGGGAGTCTCATGTCAACAGGAGGGCTGGAGGATTGTTTTCACTTTTTATTTTCATGCTAAAATGACTGAATTTGCCATGAAAGAAACCATGGATCACTTTTATCAGTTTATAAAGAATCAATTAAAAAAAAAAAACTCAGAGACATGCAGTATCATTTTATCCTTTAAATACAAAGTTTTTTTAGCTGAAACATGTGATTCTTGACAGCATCCTTATAAATGATCACAAGATCTCAACTCATTGTCAGACTAATAAAAATGTCTGTACCCTTCAGTAATGCATCCAGTGGTAGTTGTATCACCCCAGTGTATTGTGTATATAAGAACTATGCACCCTCTTGCCATATGTCTGTAAATCTCTTTTAATTGAAACCAAATTGCCTTTGATTTCTAGCATTTAATACAGCACCTACAACACAAAAGACACTACAAATGAATGCTTCACAACTGATAATATGGACAACAATGATTTAAACTTTGGGAGACTATGATGTAATAAACCCACAAAATTGTTATTCCTACCAAAGTGCTGAGGCCCATGTAGCACAACCCCAGCTTCAAAACCCAGGAGCTTTAAAAGGTGACGCATGACAGATGCTCCAGAGGCCAATCTACCACAACCACTATAAAATGTAGATATTATTTCATCTAATGAACAGATGAAAACACAGTGAGACCTGGGCCCCTGGCTTCTTCCTCCCTTTCAGAGCTACACCAGAAAAAAAGGAACCCAGGATGAAACCTGTCAGACAAGCCCCTCCTCGGCTCTCACTGGACCTTAGGAGAACAGGCCAAATGAGCCCTCTCCAGGGCTTTGTTTCCCCTGTGGCTTAAAGCAGGTAATAGAAATCCAGTGAGTGTTCTGGTCTATTTACAGCTTGCCGTGTCAGGTTGGCCAAGTCTGAGGGCCTCCGACCATGCACCCACCAAATGAGGAAGTGTGCTGGCTTATTTCTAACAAGGCTGCTGGCTCTAACAGCACGTGACCTTTGTCATCTGTTTTGATAACTGCCGACTGAATACATTTCGTTTTCTTAATTTAACTGATTCCATGGGCTACAAGGCAAGGTACCATTTGATTATAAAAGTACATGATTTCTTCACAAAAATTTTATATAGATCTCTTTACACTTCATGCTTCAGAATGTCAGGCACAGGGTTAAAAAATCCTGTTTGGAATCAAAAGTATTTAGAAATATCACAATTTGCCACTGTGAAATATTATGCTTTTTGCTAACTAGTTTTATTGGCATATAACACTGTATTAATTTAAGGTGTACCACATAATGATTTGATATGTGGATATATTGTGAGATGATCGCCACCAGGCTAATTAACACCCATCACTTCACATGGTTACATATTTTTTTCTTGTGATGAGAATTTTAAAGATCTAATCTAAGTGATAAATTTTCAATGAGTCAATACATATTTCTCAACTCTTTCCTGGAGTCCAATTAGTCCTTTGTACACCTTACTGACCACTGTCTCCTTTTGGGCAGATTTTATCTGTATACATCTGTGCAGAAATAAATCACTATATTATAAGTAGCTACTTACAGTTTCATCTCTCCCAAAAGTCCAGAGATCTTCCATAAAATGAAGATCTTTTATTCTTTTTTGGGGGGGTGGGGGGGTAGGAATCCTTTATTTTTGAATTGTACTATCTGCCTTTTGGGCTTTCCTGGTGGCTCAGTGGTAAAGAATCCCCATGCCAATTCAGGAGATTTGGATTCAATCTCTGAGACAGGAAGATCCCCGGGAGAAGGAAACAGCCACCCACTCCATGATTCTTGCCCAGGACCCCAAGGACAGAGGAACCTAGCAGGCTACAGTTCATAGGGTTGCAAAGAGTTGGACGTGACTTACAATAATATCTGCCTTTTACAATGAATGCTACATGCCAGATTTTCATTTTATTCTAATAATTCTATGAAACAAGGTAAATGAAAAAGCTGGGCATAAAGAACTTGGAGAGTCTTTTAAATATGCACCAGCTAGTTGGTATAAGAACAAGTACTAGATCCAGAATCTTTTGATCCTTAAACCAGAGAACATCAGCAATCTGGAAGACAAGCTCTCACCCTGACCAGTTATAAGCTGTGCAGCCCCGGGTTGGTCACTTCGTCTGGGCCCTGTTGTCTCAGATGTATAATAATGGGGTTGAAGCAAGTGATCTCTAATGGTCCTTCTAGCTCTAAAGTTTCAAGATTATTTTCCCTAAAAAAGGTAACATGGCAATGTGGGAGAAAGACCATGCTGTTGGAGAGCACAGTTTTGAGAGGATGTTTTTCTTCATGTTGTGTCTCTAATATCTAGCTGAGTATTAACTATACTAGCTGCTCAATATAAATGAACACAGCAGTGCTTCATAGTTACCTATTCAGACTCCATTTTCCCTTTCTTCCTAGATAAAGTGAAAGTGTTAGTTACTCAGTCATGTCTGAATCTTTGTAATCCCATGGACTGTAGACTGCCAGGCTCCTCTGTCCATGGAATTCTCCAGGCAAGAATACTAGACTGGGTTGCCATTCCCTTCTCCAAGGGATCTTCCCAACCTGCATCTCCTGCATTGCAGCTAGATTCTTTACCGTCTGAGCCACCAGGGACAGAATCCCAATTTCATTCAGAGCACCAGAGGCCAGCTCAAAGACTATCATTCCCAGTCGCCCTCACAATTAAGTATGTCACTTTGCTGACAAAGGTCTGTGTAGTCAAAACTATGGTTTTTCCAGTAGTCATGTACAGATGTGTAAGTTGGACCATAAAGAAGGCTGGGTGCTGAAGACTCGATGCTTCTGAACTGTGGTGTTGGAGAAGACTCTTGAGAGTCTCTTGCTTGGATTGCAAGAAGATCAGACCAGTCAATCCTAAAGGAGATCAACCCTGAATATTCACTGGAAGGACTGATGCTGATGCTGAAGCTCTAATACTTAGACTACCTGATGCAAAGAGCCAATTCATTGGAGAAGACTTTAATGCTGGGAAAGACTGAAGGCAAGAGAAGAGGGAGGCAGAGGATGAGACAGTTAGATAACATCACCAACTCAATGGACATGAATCTGAGCAAATTCCAGGAGATAGTGAAGGACAGGGAAGCCTGGCATGCTGCAGTCCATGGGGTCACAAAGAGTTAGACTCAACTTAGCAACTGAACAACAAGGAGACATGAGTGGGATTACCACGCGGGACTTCTGGGGAGGATCCTTACAAAGGGGGAGCTCTGTTTCTCTTCCCTTCCTTCCACTGCTCCTTCTAATGACCCAAGAGCAAACATGAAGCCTGGAGACCCACCGTGTCTTAGCCTGTGAAACATGACACAGCAGAAGGGGGAAAGTGCGTGAAGAGTTTCTCAACAAAAGGAAGTTATCCAGCTTCCAGACTTCATTTATACAAGAACGTAAGCCTCATGTGTTTAAACCACTGCGGTCAGCTTTCTCTTACAACCAAACCCAATTCCTAACTGACACAATGACAGTCTCCTGAGAAGAGCTGCACCATCAGTAAAGGAACCAACTGAAAGGCTTCCAAAGATTCATAAACAGCAACCTTTAATCAAAGGATGCATTGGTTGGTTGGTCTTCACTGAAACTCTGAGTTAGTGAGGGAAGGAGGGAATTTCTTTTCAGTTGTGACGTATTGTGGTGGGGTTGGAGGTGGGGTTCATCTTGCCCAAATAACTAATTCTCCTAATGAAGCACAATATTCACACATATAACTTATTCACCCCCTGGGAAAAGAACCTGATTATACACAGATTTCATAAGCACTCACTTACACAAATACAGTAACCTAAAGATGCTTAGTACTTCTGTTCAGTTGAATGAACTTTTCATGAATACTTCCACAACCAACTTATTCAACCAGGAAAGTCCTAGTGAAGCTTTTAAAATGTTTCGATTTCTCTAAAATTGACCTATTATTCAGAAGACTAATTCAGTCAGAAGACCACTTCATGAGACTTTCACTGTACTATTAAAATACCAACTCAGATGAGACCGTTCTTTTGAAGGAAATTTCTTTAAAGTTAAAAGGAAGAAGAAAATTAAGAGTGATTAAAAAAACATTGATTGGTGGCATTGTAACACAAATTAGGCAAATGACTAAAACAGATTTTGTAGAAGCTGGGTGACACTGAAGTTAAGAATCAATATGCAACAGTCTTGAGATGTGAGAAGGGTCTAAAACTATTACCCACCTTAACATACATTTTAAGAAAATGTACCTATGACCGGGGGAGACAGGGACTTCCTATTAGCAAGTAGGGGGTATGTGTGTGTGATTTATAATGACACAATGAATGAAGAACTGTTGACATAAATTAAATCTTGAATTTTAACTGCTTAAAATAAGAATACGGTGGATGCAACAACTAACAATCAGCCACTGAACCCTTAAAATAACATCTAATATGGCTTCCAGAGACCATGTGCAAAACGCTGCTACAAAAGAGCACATGCATTCTTCCACAACAGTCGCCTCTACTCACATTAGCTCTACCATTAACTAAATCATGAGTTGGGCCTATTACTTAGGCTTTAACTTCCTGTGATTTTGATGGAGATTCTTCTTCTAAGTTATATTTTAAAAAGGCAAGAGCGGCTACTGATTTCCAACGTTTTATGATTTCTTCCTTTCGCTCCTAAAAAGGCCATACAATTATTAACACTTTCCTGTAACTGAAACAAGTATTTTCTAGACAAAGTTGGCAAATCATCTTAGGAATTAAAATGGGCATGAAGAAAGATGGCAGCATGGCTAAGATGCATAAATAACCCTGTGGATAATCTGTCTTTAATATGGAAGGTGAACTGAAAAACAAAAGTTATTTTTCATATTTCATGTTTTCAAGAATTAACTTAAGTATCTTTATACAAAACCCCATCACCTTGGTGATAACACCTTTTACATCCAAGAATACATGACAGTCCTAACAGTGAAAGACCTTTCCAGTGCACTTAGAAGGAGACCTTCCTCTTTTAACAGGAAGTTACTTGGAGTCAGGACAAAGATGAAGAGATCTGGTTTACTAATTTATGATGACAAGGCTAAGAAGCAGAAGTAAAGCAAAATTAAACAGGAAGCAGTCTTACCTGTACCGTTGAGTGTAGTGTTTTTATTTGTGTACAGCCTGATCATATGTCCTATTGTTTTCACATTTTCTCTTAACATTATTCCTCGAGCTTGTACCATAAAGAGATATGTATTGGCTATGAAAGAAAAAAAAAAGAATGACATGACTCAATCAGCTTTTTTAAATTAAAAATATAATATTCAGAATTGAGGAACTACTCAATAGACTCAATCTGATTCAACTAGTACATCGAACAGGAAAACATAAATATAAAATTACTATTTCCCATTATCAAAAACTCACAAACTCCTTTTAAAAAACAACAATAAAATGAAAAGGTAAAGTAGTAATATCCATCCATCAACTAGAATGAGACTAAATAAGCACTCCAAAATATAATTCCTTTATCCACATATGATTTTCTACTATAAAATATACTCAGGAATTTCAGCAAGGCATTCTTTACCACATTCAACCACATAATCCTAAAATTCACTTTCTCTAATTCTACATTAATACCCTCGAACCAAGGACTCCACAGAGGTTAAGAATTCCCTCATCAATCATAAACATACATCACAAATCACCATGTCTAGTCTGGGTACAGATCTTTCAAATTCTCAGTGTTGGGGGGCACACGCAGGATGACCTAGAATTACAATCTCTTTTGGTAATTTCTCTTGATTACTTGAAATTTTACACTCTCAATCACAAATCTACCTACCAGGATTATAAAAGCAGACAAAATCAAAATCGACATGGCAGCACTACTTACAATAGCCAGAACATGGAAGCAACCTAGATGTCCAATGACAGAGAAATGGATAAAGAAGATATGGTACCTATATATAACGGAATATAACTCAACCATCTAAAGGAACAAATCTGAGTCGGTTGTAGTGAGGTGGATGAACCTAGAACCTGTTACACAGAGTGAAGTAAGTCACAAAAACAAATCATCTATTATCATCTATAATATCATCTATTAAAGCATACATATGGAATCTAGTGGAGAAGGAAATGGCAACCCACTCCAGTATTCTTGCCTGGAAAATTCCATGGACAGAGAAACCTGGTGGGCTACAATCCATGGGGTTGCAAAGAGTTGGCCACGCCTGAGCAAATCAGCATGGAATCTAGAAATAGTACTGATGAACCTATTTACAGAGAAGAAATGGAGACACAGACGTAGAGAATGGACTGTGGACACAGCGGGAGAGGGAGAGGTGGGACAAATGGAGAAAGTAGCATCGACATGTACACGTCATTATGTGTAAAACAGATAACTAGCCTGGCGCTCCATGATGACTGAGAGGGTGGGATGACACATACATAATCATGACTGATTCACATTTATGTACAGCAGAGACCTCCACAATACTGTTGAGCAACTGTCCTTCAATAGAAAAAAAAAATTTTTTTAAATACGTCACTAGTGGTCTCATTTTAATTATAAAAAAATCAACGTGGCATTTTCAACTTGTTAATTTCAATCTCCAAGTGCTTCAAGAATAATTTATATTTTTTTTCCTCTGGGAGAAACTGGTAATTGGACAAAGATTACAAAAGTCACTGCCTTTTGAGATGCCAGCCTCCTCAAAAGCACAGAAGTCGAAAGACTCTTTCTTTCTTTGTCCTGATTCTGCTAGTGCTGGGCATAACTTTGGACAGCTCACCAGATCTGTTCCCTTGCCTAAAAATGGCAGTACTACACCAGGTTTCCCGGTAGCCCCTTCTATGCTAAATGTTCCAAGCAAAAAGCTAAAAATCATAAGCTCCATTCAGACAAGAGGAGGCGGCTCATTTTCACAGCAAAACCAAGAAACTGCAAGGCTTGGTTAATGACTCTTTCAATTTTAAGATAAGCTGTCTTTCAACACACTAATGGCACTCTTGAAAAATGAATGCTGAATGAAAAGATCAAAAATGCCAACTCATTTTCTGGGCCCAGTTCTGCTTCTTTGAGATGGCACAGAGAGATGAGCAAAATGTTTGCTACCTCCTTTCTCCTTTTATTGAAATTTGAACTTGCTCGAAGTACAAATGAGCAGAGAATAAATAGAACAGAGAAGTGGAGTAAAATAACACCTTTTTTTTCACTTTTAATCCATAGAAGAGAAATGCAGGTTTCACATAAGCTCCAGCTCAATCATTTTTAGACGCCTGTCTGGAACCTGCCTGCCAATGCAGGAAATGTAAGAGACATGGGTTTGATCCCTGGGTCAGGACAATCCCATGGAGAAGGGCATGGCAACTCACTCAAGTATTCTTGCCTGGAGAATCCCATGGATAGACAGTCCATAAGGTCGCAAAGAGGCGGACATGACTGAGCGACTTAGCACGCACTCACCACATCCTCTCTGGAAATCAGTCCTATAATTAGATCTAACTTGTTTAGGCTTGAATTTATTAAACCAGGCTTACAAACCCCACAAGTTTTTATTACATTTTTGTTTTTTTAGTGGACTTTCAAAGACAGATGAGACAAAGTGAAAAATGAAACTAAAGAGAACAGCCAACCAAAAATGCGGGAAAATGTTCAAGAAAAGCCAAAGTAACATTAGCAATTCGACCGAAACCAAGATTTCAACTGAAACGACGCAGAGAAAAAAAATGAAATGGATTACGAGTATCTACTGATTTACAATTATCTTGGCTCATTTAATCCTAAAATTATACATGAAATTTGTTATCAATGGTGTAAACAGCCTATAATATTTGTTATGCACCAAACTGGGGGGAAAAAAAAGACCTGGAGAAGGAGGACTGAATCAAGAGTTATTAAGCCAAGACCAGTACTGGGAGAAACAATACTGCCCCAAACAAGGATACACAAGGTAAGAACACATGTGTGTCCTGGAAATAGAATTTTCACAAATTACATAGGTTTTTCTTTTAATTAACATACCTACTCTAATAGAGAAAACTGTTTGAATTTTGTATGCTTAGTCGTTCAGTCGTATCCAGCTCTTTGCAACCCCATGGACTGTAGCCCGCCAGGCTCCTCTGTCCATGGGATTCTCCAGGCAAGAATACCGGAGTGGGTTGCCATGCCTTCCTCCAGGGGATCTTCCCCACCCAGGAATCAAATCTGAATCTTGAAACCAAGTCAAATTTAAGAAACAAGGATAATAACCAGCATAGAAAAGGACAATCAAAGTCAAATTTTCCTAAAAACTTTCAAAACATCAGGTAACCAAACTGTTAATAAAAAAATAATTACTGATGGCACCTGTGACAAAGGTGAATTACTTAACAAAAGCATGTATTTACTGTGCATTAGACAGATGGAGAAAAAATAAAGGTGAGACACCAAGCTCTCCAAACGGAAAATCTATTAGTTTATTTTAAATCATTCACAGCTAATTGAGCTACATTCCTTAGGTTAATGGTCCTCACGGGTTTAATCCCTAAAGATCAAAACACATTAAGGAATGAAGCTGTATTTAAATAGAGGCACTGGTAACAGGAGGAAGGTCGTGTGTCAAAGTGTTTCAAGGCATAAGAAACCAGCATGGAATAATCCAGATTGACTACCAAACACCATAAAACTACAGTAACTCACACTCAGGTAATTCTACATGCCTGCTAATCATCATTATTGTAAAACCGAATGTCTTATTGGCAAGCCAGGAAATCCTTGTCTAAGATTTCTATTCCAGGGACTACCCTGGTGGTCCAGTAGTGAAGACTCCACGCTTCCACTTCAGGGGGCTATGAGTTGGATCCCTGGTAGGGGAATTAAGAAGCCCAAATGCTGCAAAAAATAGTTTTAAAAAAGAGAGAGAGAGATTTCTATTCCATCTTACAAGTGATTACATTTCAGAAAATAGGGAAATCTTCCCCATGATTGCCCTTTGGTCTCAAGACAACTCAGAAGAGCACTAAAAACCAGCACTGCTTCATTAAAAGGAAGCTATGTTCTCTAATTTAGTTCACTTGCTATTTGCCTCTGCATTGCGAGACATAAATTTCACTTATTTACCTAGTCTGTTTTCCAGGGGGTTTGGGGGGGACTATAACTTAAGGTAAAAACACTTCAAAAATTAACAACTTACAATAGCTTGTAGGCATCTTACCCTGGGTTTATGAGGGAGAGATTTATGAACGTGCCTCATTCTCAACTTGAGAAAACTAGGGAATGTATCTGCTGTAAAGCTGTGACTCCACACCCCTTCACATACGTGCTTTGCTCCTTCAAAGCACAGAATAGATTCAAGTCAAGGAGCTCTGTAGTCTGCAGTTATCTGGCAAAGGCTTCCTCAGCTTTGAAGGACTCAAATACAAATCCCTCTGATCTCACCATCCTTGTCCCTGACTGCCACAATCTCCAGGTCCTTTAACAAACCAGAAGTCAACTGCACAGCTGATTCTGAGAGGGAGACGGTGTTGTTAGACAGTCTCACACGCAATTATAAACACAGTGCTAGAGCTAAGAGGAGTGGGGTACAAATACAATTGGGACAAACATTCATACAAAAGTAAAAGTGGGAACCATGGTGATGAATTACCACAGGAAAAATTATCTAGAAAGGAGATAAGAAGGTGGAGTTCAGACCACAAATAGAAGATATAAAATTAAAAGACCTCAAGATGAATTAATCTGAGCTGGAACATGGTGAAGAAGCCATTGGACAAAAGAAAAAGGGAATGGTCAATCATGACAAACGCCAACACAAAGGAGAAGAAGAAAGACAATAAGGAAAAAAATCTTAAAAAATGAAAAGCTAGAAAAAAATAAATAAATAAATAAATAAACAAAAATGAAAAGCTAATACCTAGCACTTACTCTACTGGGCATCCTTAGAAGTTCTTTATATAAACTAATAAACAACCCTATAAGGTAGATATTAATATTCCCATTTTACAGACAAGGAAAATGGAGTTAAGTGATTTGCTCAAGGTCACACAGTAATTTATTAGCAAGTGGTGGTGCTACGATTCACCCCCAGCAGTCAGCTCCAGCAACCCAACTCTTCATCACCATCTCAGTCAGCCTTTTAAAATGCTATCAGAGGAACCTCCCTGGTGGTCCAGTACTAAGATTCTGCTCTCCCAATGCAGGTGGGGCCTGGGTTCAATCCCTGGTCAAGGAACTAGATGCCACATGCTGCAAAAAAGATCGAAGATCCCAAATGCCACAACTAAGACTCGATGTAGTCAAATATTTTTTTAAAAAAATAAATAAGAGTGCTATTAGATCCTGGTCAACCTTCAAGACAGCAGTTTCACCCAAATAATAGGAAACAAAAAAAGAAGAAATTAGTAGAGAGTTGAGTGGATAAAGTGAAAGCAGTCCAGTTTCAGAACAGGTAAATGAGAACCAGGGCAAGGGGAAGTTTTCTTGGGCAGGAGGGACCTGAGCATGACCTAAGTAGAGCAAGGAAAGAAGAACTTTAAAGTGAAGGCTCTAAGTGAGGAAGAGGAAAGAGGGAGAAGAACGTCTCCACTGATGGGCCGGCACAAGCAGACACTCTGGGATGCACGGCTGCAGAGGACACTCAGGGATAAGCCAGACAACCTGAGGAGCGCTGGCAGCAATGGACAGGAAGCTGTAACGGTCCCAGGAGGTAAACGGTGTGAAGAAACAGAGAGGTGAGGAGAGGACTTGGAGGTCCCTGTGAAGGTGCGAAGTAACATTAATGGGGACTCCCCTGGCAGGCCAGTGGCTAAGACTCCGCGTTTCCAATGCAGGGGACCTGGGTTTGATCCCCGGTCAGGGAACTAGTTCCCACATGCCACAACTAAACATTGAAACATGTATATTATCATATGTGAAGCAGAACACCATTCCAGGTTCGATGCATGAGACAGATGCTCAGGGCTGGGGCAGTGGGATGACCCAGAGGGATGGGATGGGGAGGGAGGTGGGAGGGGGGTTCAGGATGGGGAACACGTGTAAACCCATGGCTGATTCATGTCAATGTATGGCAAAAACTACTACAATATTGTAAAGTAATTAGCCCCCAACTAAAATAAATAAATTTATTAAAAAATAAGATAAAATAAATGATTTTTAAGTACTTCCCTATGACCAGTTTGCTATGATCAGTGCATTCTCTTGGCAAAACTCTATTAGCCTTTGTCCTCCTTCATTCTGTACTCCAAGGCCAAATTTGCCTGTTACGCCAGGTGTTTCTTGACGTCCTACTTTTGCATTCCAGTCCCCTATAATGAAAAGGACATCTTTTTTGGGTGTTAGTTCTAGAAGGTCTTGTAGGTCTTCATAGAACCGTTCAACTTCAGCTTCTTCAGCATTACTGGTCGGGGCATAGATTTGGATTACTGTGATACTGAATGGTTTGCCTTGGAAACGAACAGAGATCATTCTATCGTTTTTGAGATTGCATCCAAATACTGCTTTTCAGACTCTTTTGTTGACCATGATGGCTACTCCATTTCTTCTAAGGGATTCTTGCCCACAGTAGTAGATATAATGGTCATCTGAGTTAAATTCACCCATTCCAGTCCATCTTAGTTCGCTGATTCCTAGAACGTCAACGTTCACTCTTGCCATCTCCTGTTTGACCACATCCAATTTGCCTTGATTCATGGACCTAACATTCCAGGTTCCTATGCAATATTGCACTTTACAGCATCGGACTTTGCTTCTATCACCAGTCACATCCACAGGTGGGCATCGTTTTTGCTTTGGCTCCATCCCATCATTCTTTCTGGAGTTATTTCTCCACTGATCTCCAGTAGGATATTGGGCACTTACTGACCTGGGGAGCTCATCTTTCAGTGTCCTATCTTTTTGCCTTTTCATACTGTTCATGGGGTTCTCAAGGCAAGAATACTGAAGTGGCTTGCCATGCCCTCCTCCAGTGGACCACATTTTTTCAGACCTCTCCACCATGACCCATCCGTCTTGGGTGGCCCCACACAGCATGGCTTAGTTTCACTGAGATAGACAAGGCTGTGGTCCGTGTGATCAGATTAGCTAGCTTTCTGTAATTTTAGTTTCAGTGTATCTGCCCTCTGATGCCCTCTCGCAACACCTACCATCTTACTTGGGTTTCTCTTACCTTGGACGTGGGGTATTTCTTCACGGCAAGAGAATACTCTACATGTGGACGTCACCAGATGGTCAACACCGAAATCAGATTGATTATATTCTTTGCAGCCAAAGATGGAGAAGCTCTATACAGTCAGCAAAAACAAGACCAGGAGCTGACTGTGGCTCAGGAGATCATGAACTGCTTATTGCCAAATTCAGACTTAAGTTGAAGAAAGTAGGGAAAACCACTAGACCATTCAGGTATGACCTAGATCAAATCCCTTATGAGTATACAGTGGAAGTGACAAATAGATTTAAGGGACTAGACCTGATAGACAGAGTGCCTGATGAACTATGGACAGAGGTTCGTGACATTGTACAGGAGACAGGGATCAAGAAAATCCCCATGGAAAAGAAATGCAAAAAAGCAAAATGGCTGTCTGAGGAGGCCTTACAGATAGCTGGGAAAAGAAGAGAAGCAAAAAGCAAAGGAGAAAAGGAAAGATATTCCCATCTGAATGCAGAGTTCCAAAGAATAGCAAGGAGAGATACGAAAGCCTTCCTCAGTGATCAGTGCAAAGAAATAGAGGAAAACAACAGATTGGGAAAGACTAGAGATCTCTTCAAGAAAACTAGAGATACCAAAGGAACATTTCATGCAAAGATAGGCTTGATAAAGGACAGAAATGGTATGGACCTAACAGAAGCAGAAGATAAGAAGAGGTGGCAAGAATACACAGAAGAACTGTACAGAAAAGATCTTCACGACCCAGAGAATCACGATGGTGTGATCACTCACTTAGAGCCAGACATCCTGGAATGTGAAGTCAAGTGGGCCTTAGAAAGCATCACTACGAACAAAGCTAGTGGAGGTGATGGAATTCCAGTGGGGCTATTTCAAATCCTCAAAGGTGATGCTGTGAAAGTGCTGCACTCGATATGCCAGCAAATTTGGAAAACTCAGCAGTGGCCACAGGACTGGAAAAGGTCAGTTTTCGTTCCAATCCCAAAGGCAATGTCAACGAACGCTCAAACTACCGCACAATTGCACTCATCTCACATGCTAGTAAAGTAATGCTCAAAATTCTCCAAGCCAGGCTTCAGCAATACGTGAACCGTGAACTTCCAGATGTTCAAGCTGGTTTTAGAAAAGGCAGAAGAACCAAAGATCAAATTGTCAATATCCACTGGATCATTGAAAAAGCAAGCGAGTTCCAGAAAAACATCTATTTCTGCTTTATTGACTATGCCAAAGCCTTTGACTGTGTGGATCACAATAAACTGTGGAAAATTCTGAAAGAGATGGGAATACCAGATCATCTGACCTGTCTCTTGAGAAACCTGTATGCAGGTCAGGAAGCAACAGTTAGAACTGGACACGGAACAACAGACTGGTTCCAAATAGGCAAAGGAGTACGTCAAGGCTGTATATTGGCACCCTGCTTATTTAACTTATATGCAGAGTACATCATGAGAAACGCTGGGCTGGAAGAAACACAAGCTGGAATCAAGATTGCCGGGAGAAATATCAATAACCTCAGATATGCAGATGACACCACCCTTATGGCAGAAAGTGAAGAAGAACTAAAGAGCCTCTTGATAAAAGTGAAAGAGGAGAGTGAAAAAGTTTGCTTAAGCTCAACGTTCAGAAAACTAAGATCATGGCATCTGGTCCCATCACTTCATGGGAAATAGATGGGGAAACAGTGGAAACAGTGTCAGGCTTTATTTTTTTGGGCTCCAAAATCACTGCTGATGGTGATTGCAGCCATGAAATTAAAAGACACTTACTCCTTGGAAGGAAGGTTATGGCCAACCTAGATAGCATATTTAAAAGCAGAGACATTACTTTGCCAACACAAGTCCGTCTAGCCAAGGCTATGGTTTTTCCAGTGGTCATGTATGGATATGAGAGTTGGACAGTGAAGAAAGCTGAGCGCCAAAGAATTGATGCTTTTGAACTGTGGTGTTGGAGAAGACTCTTGAGAGTCCCTTGGACTGCAAGGAGATCCAATCAATCCATCCTAAAGGAGATCAATCCTGGGTCTTCATTGGAAGGACTGATGTTGAAGCTGAGACTCCAATACTTTGGCCACCTCAGGCGAAGAGTTGACTCATTGGAAAAGATCCTAATGCTGGGTAGGATTGGGGGCAGGAGGAGAAGGGGACGACAGAGGATGAGATGGTTGGATGGCATCACTGACTCGATGAACATGGGTTTGGGTAGACTCCGGGAGTTGGTGATGGACAGAGAGGCCTGGTGTGCTGCAATTCATGGGGTCGCAAAGAGTCGGACACGACTGAGCAACTGAACTAACTATGACCAGTTAACTAGGTCATTCTCAACATTAAAAAAAGAAATAGTACTAACATTAATGAAGGTGAGAAAGTGCCAGATGTGGAAGGTTAGGAAGACTATGGTCTGGAGAGAAGGGGGACAGGGTGGAGCAGGAAGGCTCTGGATTGAGCATAACTCAGAAATCATCCCAGGCTGTGGAACGTCAGAGGGCATGGGTTTCTAAAGAGAAGGGAAATGAATTAACGTGAATTGAGTACCTCCATTCGTCAGGCACTGAGCTAAATGCTATGTATTACATTTCATTTAATTCTCCTGTAGCAGGTTGAACAGAGACCGCCCAAAAGATATGTGCACATCCTAATTCCCAGGACCTGCAAATGTTATCTTATTTGGAAAAACAGTCTTTGTAGATGTAATTCAGTTAAGGATCTCGAGATGAGATCATCCTGGATTATCTGGGTTGGCCCTAAATCCAATGAAAGCGCACATACAAGAGAAAGGCAGAGTGAGACTTCTATACACACATACACACACACACACACACGAAAGTAAAGTGAGGATGAAGGCCTAGGAAGCCAAGGAATGCCAACAGGCACCCAAAGCTAGAGACAAGGGAGGGTCTTTCAGAGCCTTCAGAGGCTGCACAGCTCTGCTGACTTCTTGATTTTGAACTTCTGGCCAACGAAACTGTGAGGGAATGCGTTCCTGCTTTAAGCCACTCAGACTGTGCTAATTTGTATCGCAGCCCTAGGAAACAAATATACTATCCCAGGATAGAGGCACAACTTTCCGCATTTTAAGACCAGAAAACTGATTTCCCTGGTGGGCAAGTGGTTAAGAATTCACCCTTCAGCGCAGGGACATGGGTTCAATCCCTGGTCCGGGAAGATCCCACACTCCTCCAAGTAACCAAGCCCGTGCACCATAACCCCTGAGCCCACATGCCGCAACTACTGAATTGCGCCACAAGCCACAATCAGAGAATCGGCGCATTGCACTGAAAGATCTCACATGATGCAAAGATCCCACATGCTGCAGCTGCAACTAAGACCTGACACAGGCAAATAAATAAGTATTTTAAAAAAGAGATCAAAAAGCAAACTCAGACATTACACAGGTAGAATTTTAAAAACTCAAGATTCAAGGACTGCTCTAAATGACTCTGAGAGGCAGCAATCTGGGAGAAGCAATGATTGGGAAGTCCTACAGGAGACAGAGAGACTAAGAAAATGAAAACTCTTCAATGCAAAAAGTTATGAGGGAAGTGACAACAGAGGGGATTTACAGATTGCAACCAATGCAAGGAGGATATCAGAAGTAGTACTTCAAAGTCACAGGACAGAAAATGGTTTCCCATATAATCTACAGAACATGTAATGAAATAAACAACATGGAAAAAAGCAAACCACTTTATATTTTTGTTGTTCAGTCGCTAAGTTGTGTCCAACTCTTGGTGACCCCATGGACTGCAGCCCACCACACTCCCCATCCTTCACTATCTCCCCGTGTTTGCTCAAACTCATGTCTGTTGAGTTGAAGATGCTGTCTAACCATCTCACCCTCTGCTACCCTTTTCTCCTTTTGCCTTCAATCTTTCCCAGCATCAAGGTTTCTTCTGCTGAGTCGACTCTTCGCATCAAGCAGCCAAAGCATTGGAACTTCAGCATCAGTCCTTCCAATGAATATTCAGGGTTGATTTCCCTTAGGATTGATTGGTTTGATCTCCTTGCTATCCAAGAGACTCTCAAGAGTCTTCTCCAGCACCACAATTTGAAAGCATCAATTCTCTCACGCTCAGCTTTTAGAGCCCAGCTGCATATGTACATCCCTTGACAGTAACCACAGACAGTTGAATCATGTACTCTATGAACTTTTAAGAACTCACAATAACCTTTTAAATATCTATTTCACATGCCTGTAAGTTTTCTTCTTTCCACATCTAGCTCCTTGTTCAACAAGTTCCCAGAAATTACTCGTCTGAGTCTGTAAAAGCTAAATATATTATCTCTATTAATAATGCTGTAAACCCCAGGATGAGGCCACATGACATATGAAAAAGAGTTCATACTGTGCCTAGAACCGAAGCATTGCTTAAGTCAATCCCAAAGAAAGGCAATGACAAAGAATGCTCAAACTACCACACAATTGCACTCATCTCACATGCAAGTAAAGTAATGCTCAAAATTCTCCAAGCCAGTCTTCAGCAATATGTGAACAGTGAAATTCCAGATGTTCAAGCTGGTTTTAGAAAAGGCAGAGGAACCAGAGATCAAATTGCCAACATCCGCTGTATCATCGAAAAAGCAAGAGAGTTCCAGAAAAACATCTATTTCTGCTTTATTGACTATGCCAAAGCCTTTGACTGTGTGGATCACGATAAACTGTGGAAAATTCTGAAAGAGATGGGAATACCAGACCATCTGACCTGTCTCTTGAGAAACCTGTATGCAGGTCAGGAAGCAACAGAACTGGACATGGAACAACAGACTGGTTCCAAATAGGAAAAGGAGTCCGTCAAAGCTGTATATTGTCACCCTGCTTATTTAACTTATATGCAGAGTACATCATGAGAAATGCTGGGCTGGAAGAAACATAAGCTAGAATCAAGATTGCCGGGAGAAATATCAATAACCTCAGATATGCAGATGACACCACCCTTATGGCAGAAAGTGAAGAAGAACTAAAGAGCCTCTTGATATAAGTGAGAGAGGAGAATGAAAAAATTGGCTTAAAGCTCAACGTTCAGAAAACTAAGATCATGGCATCTGGTCCCATCACTTCATGGGAAATAGATGGGGAAACAGTGGAAACAGTGTCAGGCTTTATTTTTGGGGGCTCCAAAATCACTGCTGATGGTGATTGCAGCCGTGAAATTAAAAGATGCTTACTTCTTGGAAGGAAGGTTATGACCAACCTACATAGCATATTTAAAAGCAGAGACATTATTTGCCAACAAAGGTTCGTCTAGTCAAGGCTATGGTTTTTCCAGTAGTCATGTATGGATGTGAGAGTTGGACGGTGAAGAAAGCTGAGCGCCAAAGAATTGATGCTTTTGAACTGTGGTGTTGGAGAAGACTCTTGAGCGTCCCTTGGACTGCAAGGAGATCCAACCAGTCCATCCTAAAGGAGATCAGTCTTGGGTGTTCATTGGAAAGACTGATGTTGAAGCTGAAACTCCAGTACTTTGGCCACCTCATGCGAACAGCTGACTCATTGGAAAAGACCCTAATGCTGGGTACGATTGGGGGCAGGAGGAGAAGGGGACGACAGAGGATGAGATGGCTGGATGGCATCACCGACTCGATGGACATGGGTTTGGGTAGACTCCGGGAGTTGGTGATGGACAGAGAGGCCTGGCGTGCTGCGATTCATGGGGTCGCAAAGAGTCAGACACGACTGAGCGACTGAACTGAATTGAAACCCCATGATGAGGCCACATGACATATGAAAAAGAGTTCATACTTTGCCTAGAACCAAAGCATTGCTTAAGTTAAAAACAAAACATAACAGACTTCTAGGCTGTGCCATGCTGCAAAACAAATGATTCCCTTTATGTCAAAGCACTATTTAAACAGACTATTTTACTATTTTATGGTGATAATTCAAAGTCAAGTTGGGCTCAAGGAAATCTGCAGAGCAAGTAATTATTAGCTTATAATATCCTCCTCCCCATCCTTTCAGTAAATCACAGACTGACTAATAAGTAGAATGAAAGAATTCTGTGCTCAGAATCCCATTTTATCAAGCAATCATGAATACACTGATCACATACAGCACAGATCTATTTCAGATCTTAGCCAATGGCTCAAGCTCTGCTGATGTAGGCACCAAAAATTAACAAGAAATTCTTTCCGACAGGTGCTTTTTACCACTTCCACTCTGCAGTTTAACAGCTTTAAGTTATTTGAGGATGACTTTTCTAACAGTCTTATTAAAGACGTTCAAAGTGGAGACATGTGTTTATTTACAATAAATATGTGTTGAATAACCACCAACTGCCAAGCAGTATCAGCAACTAAAGAGCCATGGGGGCCCCTCTGTAAAAACCAAAATCCTAAGAAAGGGTAAACTGCCTAAAACATTGGAATTACTTCTTCTACAACAACCAGATGACCAGCTCAGCCTGGTTTAAACTTAGCTGAAAATTCAAAAACTAGACTCTGAACACATGATCTAACACATGACAGCTTTCAGCACTGTCCTTTGTTAATTGATTGTTACTCACTTAAACATATGGCTTCTTTAAAGCATGACAGGAGCCTAAAGAGTCAAGAGTTATAAACCACATTGGAGACAAGTAGAATCAGGAGGAAATGAGGGAACCAGGAAAGAAAAATGCAGGCAATTACATTTTTAATCTAATCAGTAAGGAAACTTATCTAATGAAATTATAGACTAAAGGATGAAGCCATAAATAAACACACCCAGGAAACATTGTAAATCTGCTGAAAATAAATGATTTCAGAATGCATTTAAAGTGAATGAAATGAACCTCTACCCACTTGAGAACGCTATCATAATGAGAGGACATAAAAGAGAGACCTATGTGAACTATATGCTTTATAATTATCCCCAATTTCCCTGTGTTTTCACAATTAAAATACCGTTCATAATTTCAACTTACATATTCATGAAAGGAGAATGACTCTAAAACAAGCAGGAGAGAAGGGGACACAGCATGGAAAATGCATTTCAACGATTTCCAAAGCCAGGGCATACTTTCAAATCAAAAAACAAGGCATCTTTTAATTCTCTACCACTGGTCCTCTTGAGTCAAATGAAAATGAAGTCCAAGTTCTCTTCCTGCAAGTCACGCTGGACATTGCACTATGATTAGAAGTCATAATATCTGAGCCATTAACTTAATTATCAAAAAGGTAATACATAAAACATGATTTCAGTAAAGAATTATTAACACTGCTACTGCTGCTAAGTCGCTTCAGTCATGTCCGACTCTGTGCGGCCCCATAGACGGCAGCCCACCAGGCTCTGCCGTCCCTGGGATTCTCCAGGTAAGAACACTGGAGTGGGTTGCCATTTCCTTCTCCAGTGCATGAAAGGGAAAAGTGAAAGTGAAGTTGTTCAGTCGTGTCCGACTCTTAGCGACCCCATGGACTGCAGCCTACCAGGCTCCTCCGTCCATGGGATTTTCCAGGCAAGAGTACTGGAGTGGGGTGCCACTGCCTTCTCCGTTATTAACACTAGCAAGTCTCAAATACTTAAAAAAGAGATAATATTTCAATCAAGGTGTGATGGTACAATAACCAACTTCACAGAGCTTCTTAATTATGAACATGTTATAAAGAGATTTTTATAAGTCTTTTGTTTTGAAATTATTTCCACTGGTTAACGTGTAGAGCCATCAGTTCAGTTCAGTTTCTCAGTTGTGTCTGCTCTTTGTGACCCCATGGACTGCAGCACACCAGGCCTCCTTGTCCATCACCAACTCCCAGTCTACTCAAACTCATGTCCATTGAGTTGGTGATGCCATCCAACCATCTCATCCTCTGTCGTCCCCTTCTCTTCCCACCTTCAATCTTTCCCAGCATCAGGGTCTTTTCGAATGAGTCAGTTCTTCACATCAGGTGGCCAAAGTATTGGAGTTACAGCATCAGTCCTTCTAATGAATATTCAGGACTGATTTCCTTCAGGATGGACTGATTGGATCTCCTTTCAGTCTAAAGGACTCGCAAGAGTCTTCTCCAACACCACAGTTCAAAAGCATCAATTCTTCTGCGCTCAGCTTTCTTTATAGTCCAACTCTCACATCCATACATGACTACTGGAAAAACCATAGCCTTGACTAGACGGACATTTGTTGGCAAAGAAATGTCTCTGCTTTTTAATATGCTGTCTAGGTTGGTCACAGCTTTTCTTCCAAGGAGCAAGCGTCTTTTAATTTCATGGCTTCAGTCACCATCTGCAGTGATTCTGGAGCCCCTAAAAATAAAGCCCGTCACTGGGTCCCCATCTGTTTGCCATGCAGTGATGGGACCAGATGCCATGATCTTAGTTTTCTGAACGTTGAGCTTTAAGTCAACTTTTTCACTCTCCTCTCTCACTTTCATCAAGAGGCTCTTTAGTTCTTCTTCACTTTCTGCCATGAGGGTGGTGTCATCTGCTTATCTGAGGTTACTGATATTTCTCTGGGCAGTCTTGATTCCAGCTTGTGCTTCATCCAGCCCAGCGTTTCTCATGATGTACTATTTATATTGATCCTATTAAGTGAATTACAATGTATCTCTCTAATAATTAAAAACGTTAAATAACAAATTTAGGATCAACCTATAACTCAATCACATAGTGGTTTCATAAAGAAATGCATGATCCTGGTTGCCTTAAGTTATCTGTACATTCTGTCCATTTTTATTCTGGAGGAAAGAAATTCTTCACCATGAAAGCTCTTTCTCCAGTAAAACACGATGCTATAAACAAATTAATCTGGTTTTTAACAGGTAAGATTAGTTAGATGAAAGATCAAATGAGATAACCAATTTCAAATGTAAAACTATCTCACACTAAAGGATTTCCCAACTGTTTGGGGTGTGTCTCAGAAATAAAGTTCCGAGGGTGAAGGATTAATTAAAAAATCAATCAGGGACTTCCCTGGTGGTCCAGTGACCAACACTCCATACTCCCAATACGGGGGTGGGGGGTGGGCCAGGGTTCGATCCCTGATCCAGGAACTAGATCCCACAGGCCATAACTAAGACTGCACATGCCACAACTAAAGATTCTGCATGGTAGTTTTATTCCCAGCATGCAGGATCCTCTACTTGCCACTTGTGAACTCTTAGTTATGGCATGTGGGATCTAGTTCCTGGACCACGGATCAAACTCAGGTGGGAGGGAGGGAGGGACATGTGTATACCTATGGCTGATTCATGTTGATATACGGCAGAAACCATCACAATATTGTAATTATCCTCCAATTAAAAATAAAAATTTTAATGCAAAAAAAAAAAAAAGATCCTGCACACAACTAAGACCTAATGCAGCCAAATAAATAAATAAATAATTAAAAAAAAAAAATCAGGATCCCAATTAGATTCTCTAATGATAAGACCCAGGTTGCCTTAAATAAGGCTTGAGCACCTTCATGTTTGAAAGCCACTGCTTGTAGTAATTCTCTAAACATCACTAACATTTGTAACAGGCGAAAAAATAGAAGTCTCCTTTCACAGTTTAACTTGTATAAATACATCCTCTTTTATACAGCTTTCTAATTTATGCGCAATTCATTCAGACAATGAATCTATGTTTCATCCTTAAAGAACATACAACATAAAGACTTCGTTGAGAGCCAAAGACTTTTACTAACTTGACTATTTAATCATGAAAACCAAGATGCAAGCAAAAAGTCATATCTACTACCCCTCTGGAGAAAAAAAAGTAATTACAATTTCAATATTTAAAAGCACTAAGTTATGTTTTCCTGAACAGTCAAAAATAAAACATTTCATAATTTCAATTTACTTATTCATGAAAGGAAAACGACTCTAAACAAGGAGAGAAGGGGACACAGCATGGAAAATGAATTTCAAAGATTTCCACAGCCAGAGCATACTTTCAAACCAACGAACAAGAACAAACATCCTTTCTTTCCTACTTTAACTGAGGAGGGTTTTTGCTGTGGTTTAAACCAAACACCATCAAGTTCTGCTACAACCAAAAACAAGTATGCCATCAAGTCGGCCCAATGTAGGATATACATGCTATGGAAAAATAAAATTGGAATGCTACCTGAAATTCTCCAACGGGTCTAAGACATGAGGAAAAAATACCTAATGATAACTGGAGTAAAACTCTTGATTTCCCAGTGGCATGTTAATGGCCTTGTAGGTATTCTCAGAAAATCTACTTTTAACCTTCAACTGACCCAATCTTCAACTCTAATCACAATATAACCCATATATTATTCTCTCTGTTATTACCCTGAGGAAAGGCAGAAACATAAAGATCTTTTATATACTCAATCACTGGGTCTTTCAGGAATTAAGAAAAAATGATTCAGAAGAAAAAAGAGAAAGAAGAGGAGGGAGAAAGAGCTGGGGGTAGGCTGCTCTGATGAAACTGGTCAAGTGCAGTCCAAGCAGCGGTGACGATATTCAGTTTGGTCTCAGGTGGCGAGGGAAATGAACCAGGAGGAGAAAACTGGCAATACATAAGGTCTGCGGGGCTCTCCATTGGCCAGGAAGGCCCAAACAGGACCTAGGAAATTCAAGTTCTAGAATAATCTCCCAGAAAAGGACACAGCAGGGGAAGGAGAGGGTGGGATGAATTGAAAGAGAAGCACTGAAACAAATACATTACCGCATGTAAAACAGCGAGTGGAAAGTTGCTATGCAACACAGGGAGCTCAACCTGGTGCTCTGTGACAACCTAGAGGGGTGGGGGGTGGGAGGAAGGTTCAAGAGGGAGGGGACGTATGTACACTCACGGCTGATTCACATTGTTGTAGGGCAGAAACCAACACAACATGGTAAAGCAATTATCCGCCAATTACAAAAGAAAATTTACTCATAAAACAGTAACATGGAGAATGGTTGTGAAGCACTGTCAGATTTCAATGAATTCATTTTCCCTTTAAAACTACCTGATTCTTCACAAGATCATAGAATTGAGGTTCACTTCTGCTGGAACAATACAGCTGAATTAACATGTAGGCTCAAGAATGGTGGCCAGAAGATAAAGTAAAAATAAAATAATAAAAACAAAAGAATGGCAGCCTGATGGAGGTAAGCAATTTCTGAGATGGCTCCCCAGCCCGTGACCGTGCACTGGCCCAAGATGACTCTTCTCTGACAAAGAAAATATGGCGAAAGTAATGGGGTCCTAAACTACCCAGTGGAGAGGCTCCGGGGCAAGGAAAACTGAGTGAGGTCTCCAGCCGACTACCTGCCAAGAACCGAGGTCCTCAGAGCAACAACCCTCAGGGGGCAGAATCCTGCCCAAATGCACACGGCTGAACTTGGAAGTGGATTCTTCCCCATTGGAGCCTCCAACCACAGCCCTGACCTACACTCTGTAGCAAAGTAACAGACCTTGAACCAGAGCCATCCAGCCAGATCGTGTCCAGATTCCTGGCCACAGAAACTAGGAGATAACACGTTTGTTGTTTTAAGCCCCTAAAATTGGAGGTAATTCCCTGGTGGCTCAGTGGTAAAGAATCCGCCTGCCAATTCAGGAGATGTGGGTTCAGTCCCTGGGTTGGGAAGATCTCCTAGAAAAAGAAATGTAAACTCACTCCAGTATTCTTTCCTGGAGAATCCCATGGACAGATCTGCTTCCAGAGTCACGGAAGAGTCAGACACGACTTATAGCGACCAAACAACAAATAGACAACTAACACACGGACAGACCCTGGCATCTTCACTGTTCCTCATCTCCTGCCAGCCCCTCCATATTCTCCCAGGGGTCTAACATCCAATACCAGGATATTGATGGGTGGGCTGGGGAGAGAAGGAACTAGAGCAGCCACACCAAGAGAAGTGATTAATTGGAAAGACTCAGTCACTCGACAGCTCTTCACTAAGCCTCCAGTATGTGCCAAGGCAGAAACCAAATCTCTGAAGCTAGTCGAGCAAACGCGTTGCTCTATACCAAGATTTGTTCACAAGAACAGAGCCCCTGTAAAGAGCTTAGACACCCACCTTATCAGATATGAATGTCCTCGACCTCCCTCTTCATATGCATCCAATTTTTGCTATCAAGAGCATCTTTATCTACTCTCCCACCTCTTAAAAGTAATCCCCTTATACACTTGACCCTACTCCCTCTACCTGGTCTCCCTCATTCAGAATTGCTGCCTTAATCCATCCACACCAATATAGCCTAAGTATTCCTATAAAATGCAAACCTAATCATGTCACTCTCGTACTTAAAATCTAAACTCAATGGTTTGACATTGTTCTCAGGCTAAAGCCCAAGTTCTCAAATCGAGCTTACAGGTGTCTGTATTTACGTCTCTGGCTTTGGCCCACACTCTGCTCCAATTTTTATGCCTTAGCCTCTACTTTTTTGGTTATTTTTTAACTTTCCATTTCTCTCCCACTTCTTAACCTTCAACTGTTTTATTTCTACCTGAAACACCTGAAACACTTTTCCCCAGGTCTTTAATTACCTAACCTAAGCTTCTGGCCTTAGGTTCTCCCTGATGCCTAGACAAGTTTAGTGCCCTACTCATCCACCCAACCAGTGCCTCCACAGCAAACTCGCACGATCTCCTAGAATAATGAGGGGCTTTCCAGATGGCACTAATGGTAAAGAAACTGCCTGCCAACACAGGAGACATAAGAGACTCGGGTTCGATTTTTGGGTCAGGAAGATCCCCTGGAGAAAGGCATGGCAACCCACTCCAGTACTCTTGCCTGGAGAATCCCATGGACAGAGGAGCCTGGCGGGCCACAGTCCACGGGGTCGCAAAGAGTCAGACATGACTGAAGCGACTTAGCATGCATGCTTCAGCTCTATGAAAACAGGGACCATGTGGATCCTGTTCAATGCAAAACCAGACAAATATGTATGGAAGAGTAAATTGATGCTTTCAAACTGTGGTGCTGGAGAAGACACTTGAGAGTCCCTTGGACAGCAAGGAGATCAAATCAGTCAATCCTAAAGGAAATCAACGCTGAATATTCACTGCAAGGACTGATGCTGATGCTGAAGCTCCAATATTTCAGCCACCTGATGCAAAGAGCCAACTCACTGAAAAAAGACTCTGAGGCTGGGAAAGACTGAAGGCAGGAGAAGGCGATGACAGAGGATGAGAGGATTAGATGATATCACCAACTTACTGGACATTATTTTGAGCAAACTCCGGGAGATACTGAAAGACAGGAAAGCCTGGTGTGCTGCAGTCCATGGGGTCGCAAAGAGTCGCACAGAACAGAGCGACTGAATAAGATCACGTCATAATCTGTTCCCTTCTTCAAAGCATGTCCTCACTCCCTGAACATCCACATAAGCTCAGGTCTTCCCATCTTCTAAGATCCCTTTGATCCTACTTTTCCAGAAATCAGCCACTTTCATCTGACTTGATTTATTAATACTATCCAGCCTCAGGCAGTCTTACTGATCCCCTCTAACATCACAAAAACAGGTCCCCTGGTGGCCATCACAGAGTTCCTACTTACCAAATCCATGATTCTCCTTCCAGACTTGACTCTACTCAACTACAGCCCACTGCAATGCTTGTCTTGCTGATCATCATTTTTACTTACTGCCAGATTCATTTTTGCAAAGGCCTCCAACTCTCTTCACTTTCATGGTACCTCCCTCCCTTCATTTTCCTGTTTCTGTTTCTTCTCTCGCCCTAGGCTGATGGATTTCATCTGTGGCTGCCCTGTCTTCAGCCTCCACAAGCTCTCCTTGGGTGGCCATCTGAACTTTTCCACGGTGTCGATCACACTGCCCCCTTTTGGGGCTGGGGAGTGAAAAAGGTAACAGAGCCTCATGGGAAATCCTTCAAATTACACTTGTTTAGTCACTCAGTTGTGTCCAACTCTTTCAAGACCCCGTGGACTGTAGCCTGCCAGGCTCCTCTATCCATGTAACTTTCCAGGCAAGAATACTAGAGTGGTTGTCACTTCCTCCTCCAGATGACCTGCGTCTCCTGCATTGCAGGCAGATCCTTTACTGCAGAGCCACCAAAGAAGCCCTCAAACTACACTTGGACCTCCATCATACTCCCATTTGACACCTATCATTCCATATTTACGAGTAACTAACTTAGTGAGTCACATGCATGAGTTAGTCTTATTAACTCAAGTGTGTAGGGGGAAAACAGGTACATATCATTCACCTATATGCTGATGACATCTCTCTCCTGTTAGACCTCTGTCATGGGCTCTAAGCCCTTTTTTCCATCTGCCCATCTGCTGACAAGTTCTTCCTCGCTATCCTAAAAGCATCCCAACTCAATTTCTCTAAAAGCAAAATGGCCTCCTCAAGGCACCTGCCTTTCTACAGCCCCTTTGCCCCACTAGAATACAAGTGTCTAGGCCAGAATTTGTATTCTTAAATACACTGTCTTAAACATCTCCCTTTCCTTCAATTCCATTGTCCACATTGTCTCAAGTCCTTCTATCGCCTGAGCCACTGAAATAACTTCCCACCTGGTACCTCTGTTCTGTATAACCTGTACTCCAGGCTAGAAGAACTGCTCTAAAACAAAGGATTCCAGCATTCCCATTTTCAGAACATCTGATGTCTCCTGCTACTCACAGGACAGAAACATAAGTCTGTGAAGCCTGACTGGTAAGAGAAGACCACAAAAAAGAAATGCCCAACACGTAGCCCAACCAAAAGAACCCTCAAAAGGAGTCACAGTGACCAGTGAACTTGGTGGGGAGAATAACTAAGAGGAACTCTGAAATACAAAGCAAAGTGTAACACCTCAAAAAAAAAAAAAAAAACCCACAATTAGGCTCACCCCCAGGAGGGTGAAAGGCTGTGATGAGAAAGCTACAGGGCAACAAACAAGCTACTCTCTGAGCAAAGTTACAGAAACCAGCCAGAAATGTCAGGGAGGCTCTGAGCAAGGCCCTACTAAGCCACACCCTCCCACAACACACCCTCCATGCCCGGCCCACCCATCAGCAACTCCACCTGTCCCAGCCAGGCATCCACCCACTTGAGACCCAAAAAGTGAGGCACAGAGCCCGGTAATTCCTTAAAGAGCTCACAGGAATTCACACCAAAGTGATCCAACCAGATTCTTCCTCTGCTCAAAGAAAAAAAGAGCCCATCAGCAGGTCAAGCAAAGGTCAGGATGGCCGGTGAGTCAAGTGGACAGCAAAATCCCCACTCCCAGGGCAGCTGTGTGATCTTCCCCACAATACTGCCCCACTGAGTCAAGGCACATCAACTTCTTTCTTAATCACAGACTGCTTTCATAAAGCTATGTGAACCGAGGCCAGTCACTCTCAGCCAGGAAGTTTAGGGACCTAAAGAGCCAGAATACTAGGCTGGGCAGGGGAGACCCATGAGTATTTTCCAGTCTGGCCCATCTACCACCCCGTGCCCTAAGTGGTACCAGACGGAAATACTCCTACTTTCTGGAACCTACCTTTGTTCCAGCTGTTCCCTCTGACTAGAATCCCTCTGCTCAGTCCAGATAAACCCCATCCGTCACCTCCTCAGGAAATCCTTCACCAGCCCGCACGCTCCACTGCATGCTTTCCGAGGACTGGCTGGAGCCCTTGCATGGTGCTCACCCCATCACATGAGGGAAGGAGGCCTGTCTTAGTCATCTGTCTTCCTCAGACAAAGCCTAGCCTATCCAAGGTGCTCTATTCATGTTAGGTGAATGAATCTAAGTCACTTCACCTACTCCTCTGATATGACGGCAGGAAAATGACAATGCGATGTTATATTAGAAACAATTCCATGCTAAATGGAATTCCAGTTTCAATTTAACCAAGGCAAGACCTTAGAGGGAAACTCTGCTCATCATTTTGCAATCACAAAGGAAGAAGGGGCTTCCCAGGTGGCTCAGAGGTCAAGAATCTGCTGCCAACGCAGCAACATGGGTTTGATCCCTGGATCAGAAAGATCCCCTGGAGAAGGAAATGACAACCCACTCCAGTACTCTTGACTGGGAAATCCTATGGACAGAACAGCCTGGTGGGCTACAGTCCACAGAGTCGCAGAGGGTCGGACACGACTGAGCAGGTAAGTACACATGCACTACTATGTGGTACTAGAGAGGGAGGGAGGAACACGAGGGATGGAGACTAACAAGAGTCACTAAAATGACTGGACTGTCTGGGGGAAGGCACACAACAAAAATAGGTCTCTGGGCAGAAAAGTCAGGAAAATACAACTGATGGCTACTAAACAGGTTGATCTGGATAGGGCTCATACCGATTTTTTTAACAAAAGAGATTCGAAACATTTGAGATCAATTAAAAAAAATGCTCTCTTATACAACATGTATTTTAGTCATAAGAAAACTGCTCCAAGATGTTAACCCAGGCTAAAATATGAATTATTTCCAAAAGAGTCTATGGACATCTAATGTAAACTAGCTATAAGAAACTACTTAGTTTAGGGTATGTCTCATTAATAAGATATCTGTGATGCAGAAGTAGGAAATCAAACTTATGGTTATCAAGAGGGAAGGGGGAGGGATAAATTGGGAGATTGGGATTGATACACACGACTGTATGTTGGGTTGGCCAAAAAGTGCCTTCAGGTTTTCCCAAACAAATTTTTTGGCCAACCCAACATCAACTAGATAGCTAACAAGGACCTACTGTGAAGCACAGGGAACTCGACTCAATACTCTGTAAGGACCTGTATGGGAAAAGAATCTAAAAGAGTGGATATATGTGTATGTGTAACTGATGCACTTTGCTGTACAGCAGAAACTAACACAACATTGTAAATCAACTATACACTAATAAAAATTAATTAAAAACAAAGAAAATCTGTGATGAAATGGGAAGCATGCATAAGGCATTTCAGCAGCATACCAAAGGACCATGGTTATCTTGAAAATCAAACCGTGTAATAGATCATTGCACTGGGAGCTGAACTAGCCACATTTTTCTCATGGAACATCATTTTTACTTCAAGGTACAACTGAAGAGATTCCCTGATGGCTCAGTGGTAAAGAATCCACTTGTCAACGCAGGAGACATGGGTTTGATCCCTCGTTCAGTAAGATCCCACATGTCTTGGAACAACTAAGCCCATGGGTCACAACTACTGAGCCTGCATTCTAGAGCCCAGGAATCGCAGCTACCGAAACCCACACGCCTTAGAGCCCATGTTCCGAAACAAGAGGAGCCACCGCAATGAGAAGCTCACACATTACAATGAAGAGGAGCCTCCACTCGCCTCAACTAGAGAAAAGTCGGAAGAGCAACGAAGATCCAAAACAGCCAAAAATAAATTAAAAAAAAAATTTAATGTGACATTACTGTTTTTTTTTTAAAAAGGTACAACTGCAAAACTATGGTTATTTACCATATGGTTATCTCAATAGATGCAGAAAAAGCCTTTGACAAAATTCAGCATCCATTTATGATTAAAACCCTCCAGAAAGCAGGAATAGAAGGAACATATCTCAACATAATAAAAGCTATATATGACAAACCCACAGCAAACATTATCCTCAATGGTGAAAAATTGAAAGCATTTCCCCTAAAGTCAGGAACAAGGCAAGGATGCCCACTTTCACCACTACTATTCAACATAGTTTTGGAAGTTTTGGCCACAGCAATCAGAGCTGAAAAAGAAATAAAAGGAATACAGATAGGAAAAGAAGAAGTAAAACTCTCACTGTTTGCAGATGACATGATCCTCTACATAGAAAACCCTAAAGACTCTACTAGAAAATTACTAGAGTTGATCAATGAATATAGTAAAGTTGCAGGATATAAAATTAACACACAGAAATCCCTTGCATTCCTATACTCCAATAATGAGAAAACAGAAAGAGAAATTAAGGAAACAATACCATTCACCATTGCATCAAAAAGAATAAAATACTTAGGAATATATCTACCTAAAGAAACAAAAGACTTATATATAGAAAACTATAAAACACTGATGAAAGAAATCAAAGAGGACACAAACAGATGGAGAAATATACCGTGTTCATGGATTGGAAGAATTAATATAGTGAAAATGAGTATTCTACCCAAAGCAATCTACAGATTCAATGCAATCCCTATCAAGCTACCAATGGTATTTTTCACAGAACTAGAACAAATCATCTCACAATTTGTATGGAAATATAAGAAACCTCGAATAGCCAAAGCAATCTTGAGGAAGAAGAATGGAACTGGAGGAATCAACCTGCCTGACTTCAGACTCTACTACAAAGCCACAGTCATCAAGACAGTATGGTACTGGCACAAAGATAGAAATATAGATCAATGGAACAAAATAGAAAGCCCAGAGATAAACCCACGCACATATGGACACCTTATCTTCGACAAAGGAGGCAAGAATATACAATGGAGAAAAGACAACCTCTTTAACAAGTGGTGCTGGGAAAACTGGTCAACCACTTGTAAAAGAATGAAACTAGAACACTTCCTAACACCGTACACAAAAATAAACTCAAAATGGATTAAAGATCTAAACGTAAGACCAGAAACAATAAAACTCCTAGAGGAAAACATAGGCAAAACACTCTCCGACATAAATCACAGCAGGATCCTCCATGACCCACCTCCCAGAATATTGGAAATAAAAGCAAAAATAAACAAATGGGACCTAATTAAAATTAAAAGCTTTTGCACAACAAAGGAAACTATAAACAAGGTGAAAAGACAGCCTTCAGAATGGGAGAAAATAATAGCAAATGAAGCAACAGACAAACAATTAATCTCAAAAATATACAAGCAACTTCTGCAGCTGAATTCCCGAAAAATAAATGACCCAATCAAAAAATGGGCCAAAGAACTAAACAGACATTTCTCCAAAGAAGACATACAGATGGCTAACAAACACATGAAAAGATGCTCAACATCACTCATTATTAGAGAAATGCAAATCAAAACCACAATGAGGTATCATTTCACACCAGTCAGAATGGCTGCTATCCAAAAGTCTACAAGCAATAAATGCTGGAGAGGGTGTGGAGAAAAGGGAACCCTCTTACACTGTTGGTGGGAATGCAAACTAGTACAGCCACTATGGAGAACAGTGTGGAGATTCCTTAAAAAACTGGGAATAGAACTGCCATATGACCCAGCAATCCCACTGCTGGGCATATACACCGAGGAAACCAGAATTGAAAGAGACGCGTGTACCCCAATGTTCATCGCAGCACTGTTTACAATAGCCAGGACATGGAAGCAACCTAGATGTCCATCAGCAGATGAATGGATAAGGAAGCTGTGGTACATATACACAATGGAATATTACTCAGCCATTAAAAAAAATACATTTGAACCGGTTCTACTGAGATGGATGAAACTGGAGCCCATTATACAGAGTGAAGTAAGCCAGAAAGAAAAACAACAATACAGTATACTAATGCATATATATGGAATCTGAAAGATGGTAACGATAACCCTATATGCGGGACAGAATGAGAGACACAGATGCATGGAACAATTTTATGGACTCTGAGGGAGAAGGTGAGGGTGGGACGTTCTGGGAGAATGGCATTGAGACATGTGTATTGTCATATGTGAAACAGAGCACCATTCCATGTTCGATGCATGTGACAAGGGCTCGGGGCCGGGGCAGTGGGATGATCCAGAGGGATGGGAGGGGGAGGGAGGTGGGTGGGGGGTTCGGGAAGGGGAACACATGTAAACCCATGGCTGATTCTTGTCAATGTATGGCAAAAACTATTACAATATTGTAAAGTAATTAGCCCCCAAGTAAAATAAATAAATTTATAAAAAAAAAAAAAAAAAAAAAAAAAAACTATGGTTATTTAGATTTCTGTATCTGACCTACATTTTCCCAAAAAGTAAGCAAAATGAGCTTGACACTCTGTCAGAAAAACTGACAGTATGTGTTACCAATGACAAAATCCAAGTTTCCAAACAAAAGTTTGAATTTTGGAAAACTGCTTCTCAATAATTAAAAGATAAGCAGGGCTTTTTTTTTTTTTTTTTGCTGCTAAGTAATAATGGTTTGAGAAACAGATTCAGTTTAACAAATCCTTAACACTAAGTTTTGGTTTTCATTCTTTTTACTGGTTTCAATCAATCTTTTTAAGTATAAATTAGAAGACCCACAAGAATAATTTAAATCATGTCAATCTAGTTGCCTAGAAGACAACTGCCAAAATTTTTATGACATATCAGTGGCTGTTCTACGGTAAACATTAAGTATGCAAATAAGGAAAATGTCTCAGTATTTCATACCAACAGAACTTTAAGAATATACACACAATATATTAATACAATAACAAAAACTGGCTGATTATGAAGTGAAAAATGGACTTCTGAGTTCCTTTGGTTAGCTTTTTGAGTAACATTATTGTAATATGTTACTCAAAATACCAAGAAAGTAATAAAACTGTTAGCTCAGTACCAAAAAAACCCACTTTTTTCTCCAAAAATCTCTCAAAGTTGAAATATCAGATAAAACTAACATCCCCCAATGATGTCCAATCTTTAAAGAGCTACAAGTAAAAAAACTGCTGTAGAATGAGTAGTTAATTAGTAAGATTTCCAAAATGGCAGAGGATCTTAAGAAAAAGCCTACTGAGTATTTTGGCTAACAATTCTGGAATCCATTGAGCTACCACTGTCGTTTTCTACTACAGGCTTCAGGAGGTGTCTGATGTAGCCTAAACAAAAGAAAAACTGCCTTAAAAGAAAATACTATGTTAAAATATTCACTTTTTTTTTTCAAACTTTTAACCTCAAACTTCTATTTTGGGTTATCAAGATTTCAACAATTTATGCCTTCTCAAGTATCATTCTGAGCCTGTACATCTTACTTGAACCTGAAAATTTTATCAAGAATTGTCACAGTGATTTTTAGGAAATTCAACAGTCCTGATGAGGTCTGGGGATGGTCTGTTTCTTCCTTTCCCCCTACAATTCATTACAATAATCTATTACCGTGTGAGACAATGTCCTGGTAATAATTCCACCTTAAAATCCTGCAGGTGTTTTCACTCTAAGAGGCCATACATTTTTAGCTCACTCAGGGGAGAAATGGTATGGCCTCAAAATATTACTAGTGTCTAAAAAGAAATGATAGGAGATGCACAATGTTACTAATTTAACATTTAAATACGTAATAACCAGAAAAAACTCAGAGAAGTTCTGTAAAAACAACTTCCTAATATCCCTATGAAGTTCCAGTTTTTCCATCATGAGAATGCCACACTGGTACCTTTTCAATCAAAGATGCTGAGAAACTAGGATATTTAATGAAGAGGCTAATTCAAGCAGATTATACAAAAGTGTGTTTTGGACCAGAAACAAACGAACAAAAAACTAAATAGTTAACATTTTAAGCTATTTTGCATGATTGTTCTTTTAGTTATTATTTTATTTCAGAATTCATCCTGACAGGTAGCAGAGGTTACCTACCCTTGAAAAACAAACCCAAGCAGACGAAATAATGGAGCATTGTTTTTAATAGACAACTCATCGCTTAAAAATTCCTGAAGTGAGGCACAAATGTTCATTGACCCCATTCTAAAAAAGTGACCTGGAACACTACACTAGTACATTCTTGAACTCAATCACATTCCTTACTGTGGGTTTCTCCATCGTCTTTTTTACAACCAGTTAACACAGCTGAGGATATTTGAATAAAATTACAATTAAGCACTAAGTTTAAGCTTAAAAACTTAACATTAAATGGCTAATAGTATCAGGAATACTCAAGAAAGCGTCCAGGGGTATCTCAGGTCCATCAAAATGAGGTCCATCATACCTCATTCTGCTCTATCCATTTAACGCAGTCTTTTAAGTTAGTTAAACGTTCATTAACAAAACTCACGTGCCAAAACCATGCCCCGAAGCGGGCTATGTGACACATCTCATTTGAAATAAAATGCTTTCTGCCGGGCCCCGGTACAGACAGCTTCCCAATACCTTAAGTAACATGCTACACTTCCTTCACCGCTACCGTGGGAAGGGAGGGTGTGCCTCGGTGCTTACCGATGCCCGGAGCCACATAGATGAAGTAGAGGCAAGACGAGGACAGGGAGAAGAAGAAGATGAAGGCGAGGAGCGAGCGATTGGAGACACGCATCATCCGCTTGAGCACAGACATCTTCCTCTTCCCGGCCGGCAGCTCGGGCTGCGCTCCCAGGCCGGACTTGGGGACACCGTCCAGGCCCTAAACTTCCATGAATGTGCTAAAAAAAAAAAAAAAAAAAACAACCCCGAGACTGCAGCGGGGCCGCGCGGGGAGGCTCTGGGGAAGCGGGAAGGAAGAGAGAGGAGGGAGCGGCCGGAATGAATGGGAGGCCTGGAGGATGCGGGGAGGGGGGGGCGGAAGAGGGGACGCGGGGCCCGGGTCTGGGGACTAAAGGACCCGAGGAGGCCGTGGAAGGGCGAGGAGCGGCGTTCGACGCGCCCGGTGGCGGCGGGAGGAGGGGCTGCAGGTGGGGAGAGGCGCCGGCTGCGCGCCGCGGCGCCCCTGCGGAGAGGACGGCCGACTGCAGCACGCGCGGCTCCCCCGCGGCTCCGGCTGCCCGCGCCCGCCGGCGTCCAGGTCGCGAAGCCCCCGCGCGCGGGGTCCGGGCCGCCCGCTCCAGGCAGGCCTGCGCCGCCGCCTCCTCCTCCTCCTCCTCGGGGCCGCGGCGTCTCGTGCCTGCGCGGGGCTAGCGTGGGCGCCGGGGCCGCAGCCGGCGCGCGCTAGGCGCGGGGGCCCGCAGGGGCCCTGGGGGCCGAGGAGCTGGGCGCTCGCCGGCGCACAGCCTCCTCCTCATGCCGCGCGGGGCCCCGGCGTCCCCCGGCGGCCGCGGGAGCCGAGCGCAGGCGAGGGCGGCGTCCCGGCCAGCGGCGAGCGCGCTCCGGCTCCGGCTCCTGCCTCCGCCCGCTGTCCGCCCGGCCGCAAGGGCGGCAACCGCAGCAGCATTACCGCCGCCGGCCCGGGGTGAAGCGCCCCCGCCGGCGCCGCCCCCGCACGGCCCGCAGACACCAGGCGGAGAGCCGCGGGGCGACCTGCGCTGCGGACAGGGCCGAGGAGCCCGAAGAGGGGGCGGCCGGGAGCCGTCGGAGCCGCGTCCGGGTCGCTGAAGAGGCGAACTCCAGAGGGTGGGGGGAGCCGCGGAGGAACACGGGCCCGGCGACGGGTCCGGAGACCCCCGGGGGCTCCGCGCGCTCGCTCGGAACTGCAGGCGGCGCTGCGCCGGCCGTGAGGAAACCTGGCGGCCCCCGCCCACCGTTCCCCTCCCCTCGCCCGAAACACTGCGCCTCCTGATTGGCCCGCGCCGCCACCCCGCTCCCCGCGCGAGGACCCGCGCCCCGACCGCGTCCTGCGTCACCGCGGCCCCCGCCCGCGCGCGCGGACCCCGTCGCTCGCCGCGCTCCCGGGGACTGAGGGACCGCTCTTGAGCCTCGGATACGTTCCACTTTGGGGCTCGATAGCGAACGATGCTGTGCCTGTATCTCAAGGAGGAGGCTTCGGTGGTGTGCGTTCCTCCCGAAATATACTCTCCGGAAACAAGGTGTTTTCTGGTCCTGGATTAATGAAACCTCCCATCCCGCATTAGCTATAGAAACATTACGGTCGGGATGTGATACCTATCTACGTATATCTCTCATAATATAACTTGCCTTCTGATCTGAAGGTGAGCCCTGGATAGCCCTGCTTTAGCTGTATCCGTGCAGGCGGCACAGAAAAGACTTCTGTGCAACCAATAGGCCCTTAAATGCTGCAACACTAGCCAGCTTCAATGGGCAAATTGCTTTACTGCACCTCCAAGGTCGTGGTCTACCCTATGTTCAAAAGCTACTTTTTCCTACCAGTTGGTCCTTAGCTATATCACATTTTTCCAACGTGTGTTTGTGGGTGTTTCTTTTGCAACTAATCACGTAGGAGGTGGCTGGATGCCCCCTGCTGCCATTACTTGCTCAGTATTTCTAGATGCAGTGGTATTGAATTACCACTTGATTGCCAGCAGATTTAGTACCTTCTTAGCAAGAGACCCATGCCTTCCATCGACTCTGATATAGCACTATGCTCTGTGGAGCCTGAAACACCTGAGTTTATAATTCTGCCAAGGCCTTTTATTAACTGTGAAACTTATGCCAAGCCATTACCCTCTCCAAGCCTCTCTTCTCAGTCTTCAAATGGTGGGTGTGATACCAGCTTGCAGGGGATGGGATTAAACCTGATAACTCTGCAAAAAGCTAAACATGAGTTCTGGCACCTAAGGGGTTTCCTCACATCTCTTTAGAGGATCGACTGGATAGAATCAGCAAATTCATCTTCATTTTGCTTTTTGGAGTACTTACAAGTTACTCAACTTCTCTGGCTAATTTGATATTTAATGTAAAAGTAAATGACACTTTTGTAACAGTTTTGTAACATTTTGTAACATCTGAAATACAAAATGGAGCAATATATAAAATAAGAGATAAAAATCTCTTGTAAAAAAAAAACAAAACCTATACAAGTGAGAAAGAAATCCATGAATGGTGAGAAAGCAAAATTGTCTTGTTTCCCTCTCTCAGCCTGCTGACTTTGATCTGTGTTTATTTTCACCAGGTCAACTATTGTTTACAGTGCTTAATACCACTAATATCATCGCTGGCTTGGCAATGGATAATTCTCAGGGAAGATTGGGTTTTTGAAAGGAAAGTTTACTATAAAACTGAATGAGAAGATTAACCTCTTAGAAATTAATGATTAATCTTATTTTAAGAACTCTGAAGTTTCTGTATAGATGGGCTTGGCTGGCATAGACTTAGCTGCCATTGCTCTCTCTCCCAGGTTCACCACAGTACTTGTTAGAACTGATTAGTTCTTCTCTGGATTTGAGCAAGTACTAAAAAACCAGTTTAGTCGGTGTGCTTTTTAGCACCGTTGGTCACCAGCCACACAGAGAGGTAACCATGCCTCTTGCCAAGCAGCCTGGGGTTGAATCTCAGTCATTCTGGTCAAGTGACCTCAAAGGTTACTTAAAACTTCCTGTGCCTCCCCTTTCTCATCAGCTAAAGAAAATAACCATAGTACCTGTTAGGATCATCGTGAGGATTAAATTGAGTGAGTCAGTGCTTTAGAAAGCTTGGGAGAACCTGGTACCTAGTAAGCACTATTTGAATATTTGTTTAAAAAAATTTTTTTTAATCTTTCCTTTAGATCACTCTGTGCCAACAGTAACAAGTTGTGCTGGTCTATTCCTGTTTAAAAACTCCTACTGAGTCAGCCTTGACGTCTCAGTCTCTAATAGTCTGAAGTATGCCTCAAGGTCTCAGCTTATTTATAAAGCAAAGAGCAATGAAATACTCAGAAGCAAATCTTTTCAGCCCAGATCATCACCTGATCCTTTCTCAGGAGCCCGGTAAGGCCCACAGCAGAAGGGTGACCTACTCAGTTTCATTTTATGATACCAAAGAGACCTTAAACTTAAGGTGGTAAGACATAGTAGCAAGATCCAGTAAATTTCATGTTAGCTGTTTTGAGCTGAAATGAAGTGAAAGTCGCTCAGACGTGTCTGACTCTTTGCAACCCCATGGACTATATGGTCCTTGGAATTCTCCAGGCCAGAATACTGGAGTGGGTAGCTGTTCCCTTCTCCAGGAGATCTTCCCAACCCAGGGATTGAACCCAGGTCTCCTGCATTGCAGACAGCTTCTTTACCAGCTGAGCCACCAGAGAACCCCAAGAATATTGGAGTGGGTAGTCTATCCCTTCTCCAGCAGATCTTCCTGACCAAGAAATTGAACCAGGGTCTCCTGCGTTGCAGGCACATTCTTTACGAGCTGAGCTACTGAGCTGAGAACCAACTTAATTAAGTTACAACTAATGGTTTTCTATTTATATTAATCAAAACTGTATTACTGAGATTGTAATTACCATGCAAAAAGGAAAAATGTACTTGTTTAATGAGATGGATGATATTTCATTTGGTTTGTGCTAGGATAAATAATATCCATTAAGTGTTTTGGCCTTACTCATAACCTTGGTTAAATAAAAATCAGTAAGTTTTTTTCCAGGGAAAAAAAGAATGAAAGAGCACATAGAATCTCACTTCTATGATTACTTAGGGTTCACACCTCCATATTACAATCACTGATTAAATATAGTAATTTTATATGTTTAAGTACATGGTCTCAGCATCTGAGATTCAGTTCAAGAAAATTGTTAGGTTGATAAATTGTGCTTAGATGAATTTTTTTACTTACATAACTGGAATGTAGATTGTATGAGTTAGATATTGGCTTGATTTATAAAATGGAGTACATAGTCCAACATATTATTAAAGAAACTTCCCTTAAATAAAGCCCATTTTCCCACTGATTTCCATTATAAATATAGTCAGAGTTCTGCTGAGAAAAAAAAATATTAGTCCCTATCTTTAAGTTATGTTACATCTGAGATCAAACATAATCTCCTTAAAGCCAAATTTTAAAAGTTGTATATATAATTTTATTATTATATTATACTTAATTTTGAAAGAGAAAACCACTATAGTGGCAACAATCCCTAATTCAGCAGTTGACCCAAATTCCATACTCATCTTACATTGCCTTAATCTTTTCATCCTGAATCCAAGATCATTCTTCCTCATCATAAGAATGCCATGTAGCATTTTCAAGTATTCAAATCACTTTCCTATCATTTTCATAACATCCCTTTGGGGTAGGCATGGCAAGTATTATTAATATGTCATTTGGGCATGGGAGAACTAAAGCTCAATGAGGTACAGTATCTGGCCTTGGGTCACATGGTGATCAGTAGTAACAGAACTGAGGAGAGAGCCAGAATGTTAATAGCTTCATTCAGTGCCCTTTCCACAAACTACACCAGCTCTCATTTTCACACATATTTCTTTGCCTATCTGGGAAAATGTTTGATTTGGTGTATATTTTCAATTTTTCTAGAAATGAATATATGCAATCCATTTTTTTCAAACTTTCTCTACCAATTTTGTCTCAGACATCTGCTTCAGGAACTATATTCATTGGATTGGAACCCACTCTAGTATTCTTGCCAAGAGAATCCCATGGACAGAGCAGTCTGGGGGCTATAGTCCATGGGGTCTCAAAGAGTCAGACACGACTGAGCCTCTGAGCACAGCAGGATGGTGCATGAAGTTAGGGCGCAATTGTTCAGTTCTTGCCTGTCATCAGTTGTTAAGTCAGAATAAGAAAATGAATTGATCGTGTTTGCTCCATCCATTCTTCTTCTCAGTTTAATGCTAGGTTTAGTCCACAGATGGCTAGTTTAGCCTTAAAGGGAATCTGAGCAGGCACTGATTTGCCCCCTGAAAAAGAAGCCTACCAATGGCAATGGAATTAGAATCTGTTTGGAAAATTTGGAGGGTAGAGACAGACGACAGACAACAAAAAGCAAAGATAGGAGATTGAAAAAGTAGGCAAGTCACATATCAGGCAGTGCCCTGTATCTTATGTGGAGAGGACACTATTCTGGCTTCTTCCAGGGTAAATACAGAGGCTGTCTCTGGACCTGCTTGAGGCTTCCTCTGAAAGCTGAGGAAAATCAGAGTCCTGGCACATGTGTAAGCCAGATATACAGGCACCTCGGGTGCTATGTACACCAGCTGGGCAACCTAGCCCTAGAGAGAAGAACCATAAACTTGGCTACCGAACAGACAAAACAAATATCCACATTCCTAGGGGAGCCTAGAATTCTGAACAGTAGTTAGTCCTGGGTAACTCTGAGAAAGACCTTTCTTGTTAATATGCATATCCGTAATATAAAGGCTTCCCTGATAGCTCAGCAGGTAAAGAATCTGCCTGCAATGCAGGAGACCTGGGTTCGATACCTTGGTTGGGAAGATCCCCTGGAGAAGGGAACAGCTGCCCACTCCAGTATTCTGGCCTGGAGAATTCCATGGACTGTCTAGTCCATGGGGTCACAGAGAGTCAGACACAACTGAGCGACTTTCACTTCACTTCATAATATAAAGAAGGAAAAAACAATGCCTATTGCTTGATGCAGTTAAAAGAATCTGCTCGTTAGAGTCAAAAGAGCCTACCATCAGTCATTTCATTTTTTTAAGTAGTCATTTCCTGAACACAATTCTATTTTGATGATTTATAGTTATTTCCCAGGACTCAGTACAAAAGCAAGGCGGTAGATAATTAGTGAATGAATTAATTAACACAGTCTTAACTTTTACACAGTTATGTATATTCTTTTCAGTTTATCGTAACAAGGAGTACAAGTTAGTTCACCTTGTCTCTTCCAGAGGGTTTTTATCAAAAGAGCCATCTTTATAGGTGAATGACTCAGAAAAGCAGAGGATAAAATAAATAGGTGAAAGATGTATGCTATCAAAGTGTTCTTCTATCATATCAAGAATCTTAATAGCTGTGGCAGACAAAAGCTTTTTAAGGAATGAAATTATGATACAGAATAGCTTTTAATGAAGGACAGTGATAGGCCATTTTCTATCCATTTATTTTCATGTTTAACATGTGCCTCACAGGATTTTCTCCGTCTGTGACTAAACCATTCTGGGAAAAATACTGGTTTCAGAGCTTAACTGGGTAAATGTTGAAGTGAGAAATAGGTCTCAGGTAAATTCAATAAAGGATTTCAGTGCCTCTGTGTCTGGAAAGGGAATTTTGGAATACTGAGGTCCTGGCATGCTGAAATCCCCGAGTTCATATTCACAAGCTTGATGTAAGTTATTGTAACAAGACATGTGAAAAAGTAAGAACTTCAGATACATCAGAGCTAACTAAAAGAAAGAAACCAAAATATATTCATCCTAAAAAGTATGAATAATACCAACTTTCCATGACCAATAAGGAATGCCTCCGAAATGTAACAACCTGGCAACATTAAGCAAATTATTGAAAGGTTAGAGAAAAAAATACAGTGTCTTTTTTCAATAGGTGAATGTATAAATATAGCACAATTTATTTACCTACCTTGTGTGTTAGTCACTTAGTTGTGTCCAACTCTTTGTGACCTCATGGACTGTAGCCTGCCAGGCTTCTCTGTCCATGGAATTCTCCAGGAGTGGGTTGCCATTTCCTTCTCCAGGGGATCTTCCTGACCTAGGATAAAACCTGGGTGTACTGCATTGCAGGCAGATTCTTTACCATCTGAGCTACCAGGGAAGGCTATTACTTGTTAAAGGACATGGCTTTTCAGTTTGACTCAATTATGAATAAAAATATATTAACATATATACATACTATGTATTTCACTTTGGTTATATACCTAGTAGTCAAAATTCTAGATTTTATGATATGTGAATGATCAGATTTCATAGACAATGGCAGAAAATTTCCCAAGATGATTACACCAGTTCAAAATCTCATCAGCAGCATTTGAGTTCAAGTTGCTCACCTCACCAACACTTAGTATATTCAACCCTATTAACATTAGCATTTCAGGTAGAATGTGATGAGTGTCTCATTTTGGTTTTAATTTGCACTTTTCCTGAGGGCTAGTGGGATTGAACAATTTTTCAAAAATTTATTGACGTACAATGTCTCTTGAGGCTTGAAAAGCATTTGATACAATGAAAATTTCTATGTTGAAACTCTTCATAAAATAAGGATGAAGATATGTTCTATTTTGTAAAGAGCTATTGCAAGCAAATTGCATCAGTATGATTAATGTAGAATCATACTCATTCAAGTCACAAAAAGATTTGGATTGGAAAGAATTAGCCAATGCTCTTGGATAATAAAATTAGGTGCTGAAAATAGAAAGAATGTGATAAGAAAAATTATTATTATTTATAGGTTTATGATTGCCATAAAAAGCGTTAACTGGAAAACATATTAGATCTAATAGAGATTAATAAAGAGCCACTCAGGAAGTAAGTCAGAAGGAGAAAAGCAAATGTCATATGTTAAAGCATATATATGGAATCTGGAAAAATGGTACTGATAAACCCATTTGCAGGGCTAGAATAGCGATACAGACTTAGAGAACAGACTTTGGACATGGCAAGGGAAGGAGAGGGCGGGACAAATGGGGAGACGAGCATTAACATATATACACTACCACGTGTAAAATGGGTAGCTAGAGGGGAGCTGCTGGGTAGCACAGGGAGCCCAGCTCGGGGCTTTGTGGTGACTTAGAGGGGTGACATTGGTGAGGAGGAGGGAGGCTCAAGAGGGAGAGCATATATATGTATACCCATGGTTGATTCACATTGTGCAGCAGAAACCGACACAATATTGTAAAACAATTATCCTCCAATTAAAAATAAACTTTAAAAATTAAATAAATACAGTTGAAAAAAATAAACAGCCACTCAAATATACATACACACACACATAGTTCAGCATGGGGATACATCCCTAAAAATTAGAGCTCTAACTGGGCTTGATTATACAGAGTCCCATAGTTCCTATGGAGAAGGATTTTAAACATTATACTTAAGCAATTGCCCAGTCATCTCAGCTTTCCTTGTTTAGGATGTCCTTCAAAATGTCAAAAGATTTATACCAATCTCCTAATTATCTTTATCCTCTGCTTCCTGAAGCGTTTCCTTAAATCATCACAAGTTGCCTGAAAATTTATGTTTCTAACCTAGTGCCTAGTCCTTCACCCTTTTCCTTTTTAGTAGGTAGAGTACTATGGTCCCATAACTTTGGAAGTAAATTTGTGTCAGAATTATTTACCAGAACTCAAAATAAATCCCTGGAGAAGGCAGAGCAGAGAAAACAACATATACGATAGAATTATTCATCTCAAGATGGCTAGAACATTCCTCACTGTTTATGTTTAGTAGCAGTATATTCCACTGGTACCTCATAGGGCTAACATATGATGGCGCTCAGAGCATAGAGAAAGCCTTAGTAACAGGATGATATTAGATTATTCTATGTCTAAATGCATTGTTTACATATGTATATAGCGTATGTATAACACACGCTTTTAAAATGTAGAGACAGGGAATTCCCTAGTGGTCCAGTGGTTAGGACTCGGTGCTCTCACTACCAGGGCCCTGGCTCAATCCCTGGTAGAGGAACGAAGATTTCTCAAGCTGTGTGGCACAGCCAAATAAATAAATAAAGATATAAAGATGAATAGCAAATGGAAGCTATAAAACACCTGATTATATTACAAAAATAGATAAAATTGAATCAAATTACCTGGCACAAACATTAACCTTTGAAATTATATAATAAATACACAACAACAAAAAGAACTCAAGAACAGCAGCAAATGCATGTAAGTAATATTTATAAATGGACTTCCCTGGTGGCTCAGGTGGTAAAGAATCCACCTGTAATGCAGGAGACCTGGGTTTGATCCCTGGGTCAGGAAGATCCCCTGGAAAAGGAACTGGCAACCCACTTCAGTATTCTTGCCTGGAGAAATTCATGGACAGAGGAGCCTGGCGGGCTACAGTCCATGAGGTTGCAAAGAGTCAAACATGACTGAGCAACTAACACACATACACACACAATACTTATGAATAAACTGCAAAGGAAATGCATAAAACTAACATGAAAGAAAAAAAAATGGAGACTAGACTTAAGGAGCTTAGAAATCACTCTTCTGTCCCATCTACGAGCAAAACAATGAACACACTGAAAAAAAATCAACAACTCTTCTTGGAATCTTAAGAGAAATGAGGATACACGACAAGCTGCTATCCCCAAGTTTGGAGAAACAAGCAAATACAGGGACTTAGGACTTCTAGGGGCAGAAAGTGCTAAGCAGAAACCACCTAGGGAATCAGTGCTGGTGTAGGAAAACCTGAATGGTAGCTATTAGTAAGAAATTGCTAGCAGCTCTGTGGACTTCCCTGGTGGCTCAGATGGTAAAGAAATCTGCCTGCGGTGCAGGAGACCTGGGTTCAATCCCTGGGTCAGGAAGATCTTCTGGAGAAGGGAAAGGCTACTAACTCCAGGATTCTTGCCTGGAGAATTCCATGGACAGAGGACCCTGACAGTGGGCTACAATCCATGGGGTCACTAAGAGTCAGACAGGACTGAGCGACTAGCTCACACACGCGTGCGCACACACACACACACACACACACACACACACACACACAAACACAGGCTCAGTATGAACAAACCTGAGGGTTAAAACCTCTAGAGGACCCAGTCATAGAGGACCCCACACTTTTGTGGCTGTTGTCTCCAGGAGCTCAAACATGTTCCCATAATAAATATCAGCGAAAAATCTCCTCATGATTCCAGGAGAGACTAGCTAAGCAGAGTTTGACTGAGTGAGGCACTATCAGAGCCTAACTGTCCTGGGGAAGGTAACTGTCCGACTCCAGTCAGTTCCAGTCATCTGGTCCCACCTAAGGGGGAGCAAAAAAGCTGAGAAACACTTGTGACGTTCACAGCCCAGAGGCATGGACTCTCTAAAAGACTGAGACCTAACCACAGGGCTACAGAACACTCTCCCTTCCCCTGCACCACTGCATTATTACAGACCTGTTTATAGTAGTTCCTTTTATGTAATACATCATGTCCAACTGTCAAGAAAAAATCACTAGGCATATTAAAGGTAAAAAAAAAAATGTAACTAGAAGAGACAGAGCAAGCATCAGCACCAGGCATGGCAGGATATTGGAATGATCAGAGAGGGAATTTTAAACAACTATAATTAATATGCTACGGGCTCTAATGAATAAAGTAGACAACATGCAAGAACAAATAGGCAATGCAAATCCTAAGAAGTAAGCAAAAGGAAATGCTAGCAACAAAAAATACTTTCAGAAAAATGAAGAAAGTCTCTCATGGGCCTTTACTACAATGGACACAGCTTAGGAAAGAATCTATAGTCTTGAAAATATATCAGTAGAAACCCTTCTCCTCCAAACTGAAAAGTGAAGAAAACTAAGACTGAAAAAAAGAGAAAACAAAACAGAATATCCAAAGACTGTGGGACAATATACACATAATGAGAAAACCAGGAAAAGAAGAAGAAATATTTGAAACAGTAATGTCTGAGAATTTCTCCCAAATTAATGCCAGACATCAAACCAGAGATCCAGGAACCTCAGAGAACACCAAGCAAGATAAATGCCAAAGGAAACTACACCTACAGATATCATTTTCAAACTGCAAAAAATCAAAGAAAAAAATTCTTAAAAGAGCCAGAGGGAAAAAATACCTTACCTATAGATGAACAAAGATAAGAATCATGTTTGATTTCTGCTCAGAAATCAAGAAGAGAGTGGAGTGATGTATTTTTTGAAAGATACTAGCTACCAAACGGAGAAGGCAATGGCACCCTACTCCAGTACTCTTGCCTGGAAAATCCCATGGACAGAGGAGCCTGGTAGGCTACAGTCCATGGGGTCGCTAAGAGTCGGACACGACGGAGCGACTTTACTCTCACTTTTCACTTTCATACATTGGAGAAGGAAATGGCAACCCACTCCAGTGTTCTTGCCTGGAGAATCCCAGGGACAGGGGAGTCTGGTGGGCTGCTGTCTATGGGGTCGCACAGAGTTGGACAGGACTGAAGCGACTTAGCAGCAGCAGCAGCAGCAGCAACCAAAACGCACACAAGAAGAAATAGAGCATCCGAATAAGCTTATATCTATTAAAGAAATTAAATCAATAATGAATAACCTTCCAAAACAAAAAGTATGAGGCCCAGATAGGTTCACTGGTGAATTATACCAAACTTTCAAGGGAGAAATTGCACCAATTTTGTACATTTTCTTCCAAGAGGTAGAAGCAGAGGAAATACTTCTTAATCCATACAATGTGGCCAGCATTATACTAACACAAAAACCAAAGACATTACAAGACAAGAAAATTACAGACCAATATCTTTCATGTCCATAGATGCAAAAATCCTCAACAAAGTATTACCAAATCAAATCCAACAATGTCTATAAAGAATCATGTGCTAGGACCAAGATGGATTTATCCCAGGTATACAAAACTAGTTCTATATTTAAAACTAATGTAATCCATCACATCAACAGGATAAAAAATAAAAATTACAGATTATAGCAATATATACAGAAAAACATTTGACAAAATCCAGCACTAACACCCACTAATGATAAAAATTAAAAAAAAAAGAAAAACCTCTCAGTAAACTAAGAATAGAGGAAAACTTCCTTAACTTGATAAAGGCTAGCTACAAAAAAAAAAACCCAAAACCCTACATCCAACATCATATTTAATGGTGAGAAACTCAAAGCTTTCCCACTAAGATCAGGAAGAAGGCAAGGGTGTTCCCTCTTATCACCCATTTTCGGCATCATCCTGGAAGTTCTAACTAATGCAACAAGGCAAAAAAAAAAAAAAAAAAGAATTAAATGATACACAGATTGGGAAGGAAGAAATACAAAAGTCTTTTACAGATGACATGACCAATGTAAAAAATTCCAAAAGAATCTACAAAAAGCAAACAAAACAAAAATTTGAAACTAATCAGCAATTAGAACAAGTTTGTGGGACACAGGGTTCATATGCTGCTGCTGCTGCTGCTAAGTCGCTTCAGTTGTGTCCGACTCTGAGCAACCCCAGAGATGGCAGCCCACCAGGCTCCGCCGTCCCTGGGATTCTCCAGGCAAGAACACTGGAGTGGGTTGCCATTTCCTTCTCCAATGCATGAAAGTGAAAAGTGAAAGTGAAGTCGCTCAGTCGTGTCTGACTCTTCGCGACCCGCCTACCAGGCTCCTCCATCCATGGGATTTTCCAGGCAAGAGTACTGGAGTGGGTTGCCATTGCCTTCTCCGCAGGGTTCATATAAAAAAGCCAATTACTGGACTTCCCTGGTGGTAAATCTGCCCGCCAATGAAAAGGACACAGGTTAGATCCCTGCTCCTGGAAGATTCCACTTGCCATGGAGCAACTAAAACCCGTGAGCCACAACTACTGAGCCCGTGTGCTACAACTACTGAAGCCCATGTGCCAAGAGCCTGTGCTCTGCTACAGGAGAAGCCACCACAATGAAAAGCCCGTGCACCACAGCAAAGAATAACCCTCACTCACCGCAACTAGAGAAAGTCCATGCACAGCAACAAAGATCCACACAACCAAAAATAAAAATAAATTCTTTTTTAAAATCAATTACTTTCCTGTAGATCAACAATGAACAAGCGGGATTTGCAATTAAATACATAATACCATTTACATTAGCATCTCAAAAATTTAAATACTTAGATATAAAATTTAACAAACAATGTACAGGGTCTATATGAGGAAAACTACAAAACACTGATGAATGAAATATAAAAGCTAAATGGAGAGATATTTCTTCTTCATAGATTGGAAAACTCAATATCATTAAGATGTCAGTTATTCCCAAACTGATATCCAGGCTCAGTGTAACAATTAAAATCCCAGCAAGTTGTTTTGTAGATATCAACAAACTGACTCTTAAATGAAAAGGCAGAAGACCCAGAATCGCCAACACAATATGGAAGGAGAACAAAGTTGGAGAACTGATACTACCCAACTTCAAGACTTATTATAAAGCTGTGATAATCAAAATAGTTTGAAATTGCCAAAGAACAGACAAGTAGGCTCACATAAATTTAATCAACTGATGTTTGACAAAGCAGCAAAGCAATAAAATAAAGCAAATATAGTCTTTTCAACAAATGATACTAGAATAACTAGACATCCACATGAAAAAAAATTAAGTTTATATCCTTCATAAAAATTAACTTAAAATGGACCAGAGACCTAAATGTAACATGCAAAACTGAAACTCTTAGAAGACAACATATGAGAAAAACTAGAATCCCTTGAATTTGGTGATGACTTTTTAGATACAACACCAAAATTATGATCCATAAAAGACATAATAAACTAAACTTTAAAAAAAAATCTTCTCTGCAAAAGACAATGTCAAGAGGATGAGAAAACAAGCCACAGTCTGTGAGGAAATGTTTGCCAAAAATACATCTATCAGATGTATAATGACTGTTATACAAAATACACAAGGAACACTTGGGACTTTTCCTGGTAGTCCAGTGACTAAGAATCCAATTTCCAGTGCAGAGGACACAGGTTCGATCCCTAGTCAGGGAACTAAGATCCCACATGCCTCAGGGCAGCTAAGCCCGTGAGCTGCAACAAAGAGAGAGTGCAGCCAGGAAAACAAAACAGAACATTCAAGGGACTCTTAAAACTCAATATTAAGAAAACAAACAGCTCAATTAAAAATAGGGCAAAGACCTTAACGGATATCTCTCCAAAGAAGATTATAGATAGCAAATAAGGATATGCAAAGATGCTCCACATCATGTATCATTAGGAAATGCAAATTGAAAAAAAGCAACAAGATACTACTACAAACCTATAAGAATGTCCAAAACCCAGAACACTGACAATGCCAAATGCTGATGAAGATATGGAACAACCAGAACTCAAATTCACTGTTGGTGAGAATGCAAAATGGTACAGCCACTTTGGAAGACAGTTGGGCAGTTTCTTGCAAAACTAAACACACTTTAACCATATGACCCAGCAATCATACTCCTCGATATTTACCCAAAGCTGAAAACTTATGTCAACACAAAAATCAGCACACAGCTATTTACAGCAGCTTTATATTTGTAACTGTCAAAACTTAGAGGCAACCAAGATATCCTTCAGTAGGTGAATGGATACATAAGCTGTGATCCATACAGAAAATGGAATATTATTCTAGGCTAAAAGGAAGTGAGTTATCAAACCATGAAAAGGTGTGGAAGAAACTGAAGTGCATATTACTAGATGAAAGAGGTCAATCTGAAAAGGCTACATACTGTATGATTCCAAACTATGAAGACAGTGAAAAGCCCAGTGCTTGCCAGGGTTGAAGAGAGGCGGAGGAATGAACAGGCAGAGCACTGACGGTTTTTAGGGCAGTGAAAAATACTATTTTACTGCAGTGACGAGAGAGTATGTGCGTGCAGACTTGCCCAGTCATGTCCAACTCCTTGGAACCCTGTGGACTGTAGCCCACTCAAATCCTCTGTCCATGGGATTTCCCAGACAAGAATACTGGACTGGGTTGCCATTTCCTTTTCCAGTAACGATGAACACATGTTACTATGCGCGCATGCTAAGTTACTTCAGTCGTGTCCCACTCTTTGCAACCCTAAGGACTGTAGCCCGCCAGTCTCCTCTGTCCATGGGATTCTTCAGGCAAGATACTAGACTAGGTTGCCATGCCCTTCTCCAGGGGATCTTCCCGACCCAGGAAGTGAACCCACGTCTCTTTATGTCTCCTGCATTGGCAAGTGGGTTCTTTACCACTAGTGTCATCTGGGAAGCCCACATGTCATTATGCATTTGTTCAAACTAATAGACTGTACAACACCAAGAGTAAACCCTAATATAAACGATAGAGTTTGGGTGATAATGGTGTGTCATTGGAGGTTCATTGATTGTAGCAAATGCACCACTTCTGGTGAAGGATGTTGATGATGGGAGGGGTTTGGGGGATACGAATAAGTGGAAGCTGAGAGTACATGGATAAATCTCTGAATCTCCCTCTCAACTTGTCTGCAATCCTGAATCTGCACTTAAAAAACATTTTTTAAAAAGCCAATCTCTTAAAATAAGGGACCAATTTAAAAATCAGTTTAGGGACTTCCGTGGTGGTCCCATGGCTGAGACTTTGAACTTCTAATGCAGGGGATCCCTGATCAGGGAACTAGATCCCACATGCTCCAACGAAAGTTAAAGATCCCACGGGCTACAGCTAAGAAGCGGCACAGCCAAATAAATAAAAATAAGTTTAATTCATGTTGAAAATCAGATGTTTTTCAAAGTTAATTTGCTTACCCCCGAATGGAGATCAAATAGAAGGCTTGAAAATGGAAAGGGTGGGAAATTCAATAAGATAAAGATATGGATTCTCCTTAAATGAGACGATGAATTTTAGAGAACGACCAGGTTAGAGAGTTACAGTCACTTCTCCCAAAATAGATGCTTTAAGACAGGACACACAGAAATAAGCAGGCCTCCAAATCAAGAGACAACTCTCAAGATGTAATGTAACAATATTCATGTGTGCATGCATGCATGCATGCGTGCTAAGTTGCTTCAGTCATGTCCAACTATTTGCAATCCCATGGACTGCAGCCCGCCAGGCTCCTCTGTCCATGGGATTCTCCAGGCAAGAATACTGGAGTGGGTTGCATTGCCCTCCTCCATGGGATCTTCCTGACCCAGGGATTGAACCCACATCTCTTCTGTCTCCTGCATTGGTAGATGGGTTCTTTACCACTAGCGTCACGTGGGAAGCACAACAATATTCATAATCATTGCCAATTATGTTTCTTGTATTGTTCATCTGACAAGACAGGAAAGATATGGTTATTGTGAGGGTGAGAAAGATGATTGATCTATCTTTAAATAAGTGGAGTCGCTCCTTCAGGAAGATGTAAGGCGAAGAGGAAGCATTTCCCAGCTAGTCAGCTCAGGTGTCTGAGATGGAGAAGGTTAGCACTTGTAAACAACACTTTGCCTTCCTAGGTGGAAGCATTATTGCTTGCACTAAACATAATACCCCTTTGCTCATTACCCAGAGCACAGACACATCCCCAGCAAGACTGGACATCTTTGAACACATCAACCTCTTTATGAGGCTAGAGGATAGAGAATGATTGCTCATAGTCTCTCCAGACTTTCCAGTGGGCTAAAAGAGACAAAGTACCAAGGAGAGAACCTAAGTGAGTTCAGAGTCCTTTACTGTAAGATCTTCCCTAGTCAAATGATAAGCATCCATAGAGTTGGTTGTTTTTTCTTAAGATATTTTTGATGTGGACCCATTTTAAAAGTCTTTACTGAATTTGTTGCCATATAGCTTCTGTTTTATGTTTTGGTTTTTTAGCCATGAGGCATGTGGGATCTTAGTTCCTTGACCAGGTATCAAACCTGCACCCCCTGTATTGGAAGGCAAAGTCTTAACCATTGGACTGCCAGGGAAGTCACCATCTGTAAGGTTTTTGTTCACATGGATATTCACAACAACCGGCCATTATTACTGAGTTATTGTTGATTTAGGTTCTGGTCCTGATATAAGTTTTTTTTAGAATAACTTATTTCAATGGAAAGAAAAACTCCCTATTTTGGCTTAACCCCAAATCCCACATTACCACAATAATATGCAGAACTGTGAAACTGATAGTATGACATGAAATGACTGAAATGTACCTTTCCACATTTCACATCCAGGCATCCCCACACCTCATATATCTTTAAATTGTAAATGGTAGAAGAATTTTATCAATATGAATTTCATGGTGGTTAATAAAGACATTTAATTTTAAACACTCTCACTGAATTCCTGACTCAATCCTATTTAAAACAACATTAAAATCCCCTAGGAGCCTTTATCATGTATGGCAAGTCTCAAGAACTGTGGAATATGTGGAGAGGAAATATTAATACCATGAAATTTAAATTTCATTAAAATGAGATGGCCTTGACTTTTTTCCTATCTTTAAGAAAAAAATTCTGGTCAACCCTTCTCTACTGCCACAGAGAAAAGGGGCTGAAGCAATAAAAATATTATACATGTAGCAGAAAGAAAGCTTGTTATTAAAGGCCAGGCTGGCAGAAAGAAGTTTCCAATGTAAACCAATAAAATGAAAACAGTCTGCCACCTCTCCTGCCTGAAATCAACCAAAAATAACAAGGAGTACAAGAAAAATCTTCACTGATGCTGGAAAACACCTAAAACTCTGAACAAGCCTATAGGAAGAAAGTCTGGGAAGACGATCCTCCATCAGAGAGAATGCTGGCAAAGGCTTCCTGCTCAGAACGTTTGAGACAGAGGTGTCAGAGCTCAGAGTTCTCTGAGGCTTGGAGCCCTGAGAGGCAAAACCAACACCGCATCCGTGGAAGGCGAGGTGGTGCCAGGACGCCAAGACAGCTTCTCTGACCTCTCCTCACAACATGGCACGGGAAGTATTCAACAGCACAGTACAGCCACACCATTTCTCTAAGGAGCAGGCTGTCGGTGTGGCCTGTGGAGACAAAACCTTGGATGACTTGTCGTCCTGAGCTGCCAATATTTTATAATCTGAAGAGTTCAGTTCAGTTCAGTCGCTCAGTCGTGTCTGACTCTTTGCGACCCCACAGATTGCAGCACACCAGGCTTCCCTGTCCATCACCAACTCCCGGAGCCTACTCAAACTCATATCCATCAAGTAGGTGATGCCATCCAACCATCTCATCCTCTGTCATCCCCTTCTTCTTCTGCCCTCAATCTTTCCCAGCATCAGGGTCTTTTCCAATGAGTCAGTTCTTTGCATCAGGTGGCCAAAGTATTGGAGCTTCAGCTTTAGCATCAGTCCTTCCAATGAATATTCAGGACTGATTTCCTTTAGGATTGACTGGTTTGATCACCTTGCAGTCCAAGGGACTCTCAAGAGTCTTCTCCAACACCACAGTTCAAAAGCATCAATTCTTTGGCGTTCAGCTTTCTATATAGCCCAACTCTCACATCCATACATGACTACTGGAAAAACCATAGCTTTGACTAGATGGACATTTGTTGGCAAAGTAATGTCTCTGCTTTTTAATATGCTGTCTACGTTGGTCATAGTTTTTCTTCCAAGGACCAAGCGTCTTTTAATTCATGGCTGCAGTCACCATCTGCAGTGATTTTGGAGCCCAAGAAAATAAAGTCTGACACTGTTTCCATTGTTTCCCCATGTGTTTGCCATGAAGTGATGGGACTGGATGCCATGATCTTAGTTTTCTGAATGTTGAGCTTTAAGCCAACCTTTTCACTCTCCTCTTTCACTTTCATCAAGAGGCTCTTTAGTTCTTCTTCACTTTCTGCCATAATGGTGGTGTCATCTACATATCTGAGGATATTGATATTTCTCCTGGCAATCTTGATTCCAGCTTGTGCTTCATCCAGCCCAGCATTTCGCATGATATAGTCTACATATAAGTTAAATAAGCAGGGTGACAATATACAACCTTGATGTACTCCTTTTCCGATTTGGAACCAGTCTGTTGTTTCATGTCCAGTTCTAACTGTTGCTTCCTGACCTGCATACAGATTTCTCAGGAGGCAAGTAAGGTGGTCTGGTATTCCCATCTCTTGAAGAATTTTCCACAGTTTGTAGTGATCCACACAGTCAAAGTCAAAGGCAATCTGGAGAGTGGTGAACACTAAGTCACATGTAAGCATATTGGGAACTTAGATTATATGGAAATTCATGAAAAAGCAGTGCAACATCTCCTAACCTGGGTTAGAATCATGCCACAGGGCAAAATGCCTCCTGAAAGTTTTTGTAGGGAACACCTGATCATGTAGATCCTCCTCAGGTGCACTCCTTGACCCTCACCCCTACTAGGCTGGGAGTGTGTGTGTGCCTGCTAAGTCACTTCAGTCATGTCCTGCTCTTGGCAACCCACCAGGCTCCTCTGTCCATGGGATTCTCCAGGAAAGACTACTGGAATGGGTTGCCATGGCTTCCACAGACTGGGAGTAACTCCAGACAAAAGAGGATTAATCAAGAAGGGGCCGGCATAAAACACAAGAAAAACAGGAGGGGGAAAAAGAAAACAGGAGTGTGAAAGATTATATCATAAAAGATTATACCGTGAATAAGATCAGTATAGATTTTTTTTTAATTAAAAAGAATGTTCATACACACATCTGGAATATAAATAGAGAAAGATATAAGGGCTCAAAGAATGACTCCAGGCTTCTCCACAGGGACACTGACTTCTTCAATAATTTTCAGAAGTCACCAGGGAAAGAAAATATCATGCACTAATTTTATACCCAGAGAATTTAAAGTTTTAGACACAAAAATATAAAAAGTGAAATGGTAAAAATACTGGAAGAAAGAAAAGTGAGTCTTTTGTTATAGAATGAACAAGGTCTTTCTAACTAAGACATTAAAAGAAATGATTAAGAAATGTTACTAAACAAAATTTCAATGTCCCTTAAGCAAAGATGAAAATGAAGGACAGGGCTTTCCTGGTGGCTCAGTGGTAAAGAATTCGCAGGAGACACAGGTTTGATCCCCAGTCTGAGAAGATTCCACATGCCTTGGAGCAACTGAGCCTGTGCACCACAACTACTGAGCCTGTGTGCTGTGGAGCCCTGGAGCTGCAACTACTGAGCTCATGTGCCGCAACTACTGAAGCCCACGAGCCGCAACAAGAGAAGCCACTGCAAGGAGAAGCCTGCACACAACTAGAGAGTAGCCCTTGCTCACAGTAGTAACAAAGACCTGGCACAGCCAAAAATAAATCAATGAAATAAAGAATTTTTAAAAATCAAGGACAATCTGAAAATAAATATTAGACACACAGAAAAGAGACAAAGTGTTAATTAGTATATTAAAAAAAGTACTTACATATCAATAAGAGATATAAGGAAAGGAAGTTCTCACGGGAAAAAAAACAAAGTTTTAAATAACCAGAAAGTTGCTGTCTTTTACTCAAAATTTTAAAAATGCAAATTTTTAAATTAAAATGGCAATGAGATTCCATATTCCACTTACTGATTTGAGAAAGAATCAACTGTATTAGCAAGTGGCAGTATAAACTAGTACAAACCTCTACAGGGGCAAATGTCAGCATTATATTAATGACTTAAATGCATATAGTTTTTGGTACAGCAATTACTAATTTTAAAAAGTATCCTCCAATCCTACTTGTACATATGTGCAAAGAAATGAACACAAGGATACATGTTTGCAGCAACGTTATAAGCATAGGAAGACTGGAAATAACCTAACTGCCAACAATAATGGATTGGGTAGATAAATTATATCAATGCAATTGAAAATTGTGCTTGTAAAGGCCTAAGGTCAATTTCGTATGAGTCAGTACAGCCTGACATCAAAGCTCCTAAAACTCGTGCATTTGGTGCTCCCATTTACATCTTTAGGATTCTAGCAGGCAACACTCAAACTGAATATCTATCTAAGGAGTTTTCAAAGGAAACTGCTTATACATTCTGGATGGGGGTAACCACAAAATAGGCCTGAAGAGGGGAAGGAAAGGCCCAGTTATGTGAACTGGAAGGAGAGGGTGGTTGGAGAGAGCCACCACGGGACCTTAGGAAGCCAGGCCAAGGCCCCATCTCTCTCTTCTCCCACTTAGATCTTTCAGCCTGAAGCCAGAGGTGAGGAAGTCTGAGGATGAATACATCACAGAGCTCTAATGAGGGAACGAAAAGTACAGAGTAGATCTGGAGGGGAAAATGGGAGATACACAGAGCTCTGTTTTCTGGAAAGTAGAGTTATACACATACTTAAGCACCCAAAAGTCTGGCATGAGGGGCCTTTGGGAAGGAGAGTCGTATAAAAATAAGAGTCTTTGGACTTCCTTGGTGGTCCAGTGGTTAAGAATGCACCTGCCAGTGCAGGAGAACAGGTTTGATCCCTGGTCTGGGAAGATCCCACATGCCAAGGAGCAACTAAGCCCATTTGCCACAACTACTGAGCCTGCGCACCCTAGAAACTGTACTCTGCAACAGGAGAAGCCACTGCAATGAGAAATCCTCACACCACAACTAGAGAAATCCTACAAACAGCTACAAAGAGCCAGCTCAGCCAAACATAAAAATAAATAAATAAAAATTTTTTTAAAAAATAGGAGGCTTTGAAGTAAAAGATAAAAGAAAAATCATACTTTCTCTGCATTCTTTTTATTTTCATTTATATGTATTTTTTATTTATGGGTGTACCTATGGCTGATTCTTGTTGATTTATGACAGAAAAATCACAAAATTCTGTAAAGCAATTATCCTTCAATTAAAAAATTTTTTAAAAAGAAAATCATACTTTCTCTGCATTCTTTTTATTTTCATTTTTATGTATTTTTTATCTTTATTTTATTTTTATTTATTATTTTTATATATAAACTCATTTTATTTATAATTTTATATTTATTGTTGAATTTTTTAAATTATAATTTTGTAATTATAATTTTGTAATTTTATAATTATATATTTTTGTAATTATATGTGTTTATATATATGTGTATGTATACATATATATATATATATACACACACATATATAATTATTTTAAAACTAGCTGGTAGCAGAATTCAGGGAGAAAACTGTTGGTAGGTTATCCTGGCTGAAGAAAATGGTATCAGCAAGGCAAAAAAGAAAGACAAAGAATTAAAAACAAAAGAAAAAAATTGTTTTCATAACACAATAAGAATCATTTGGAGAGGGCAAGGGAATCCAAGAATAGGTAGACAATAGAGAGAAGTGAAAACTTTGAGGAAAAATACAGGGGCCCAGAAAATGCTGGGTGGCTGAGCCCAAGGAGAAAGAAGACCAGGATGAACCAGAATTGAAGAACAGGATCTGTACACACCGTTTTGTGTTACCCCAATCCTTCAGAAAAACCTTGTGTTTATGTTACGTGAATAGAGTGGGTGGGAGAGATTAAAGGAACAGGAATTCTGTTTGCTGTTTCAGCTGCTTTAAAGAAAGAAAGAAAGAAAGTGAAGTCGCTCAGTCGTATCTTACTCTTTGTGGCCCCATAGACAGCCTATAACACTCCTCCATCCATGGGATTTTTCAGGTAAGAGTACTGGAGTGGATTGCCATTTCCTTCTCCATAGGATCTTCCTGACCCAGGAATCAAACCTGGGTCTCCTGTATTGTAGGCAGATGCTTTACCATCTAATCCAGCTGCTTTAGGATAAGAGTAAAAAAGAGTTACAGTTGGACAGATATTAAAAACAAATTTCATCCTAAACCAGATATAGGGCAAGACTTTGAAAACCATAAGCCCCTATAAAGTCTTCATCGGTATCACATTTAAGGTCAGAGATCACACCAGTTTGAGAGAAGAGGGAGCCATATAGCTGGAGCTCTGAAAACACCTGGGGAAGCTGTGTGATATAAATAGAATCAGATGAGAGCCAAATAAATGTATTCAAGGACAGACTTGACTCAGGTATATTCCATAAATGTCTAAGAATCCATATGGAGAAATCTGTAAAGCTCTGAGCAGCTAATTTGCACTGGCTTTTTTGCATATTGGGCTTCCCTGGTGGCTCAGACTATAAAAAATCCACCTGCAATGCAGGAGACCTGAGTTTGATCCCTGGGTCGGGAAGATTCCCCTGGAGAAGAGAATGACCACCCCACTCCAGTATTCTTGCCTAGAGAATTCCACAGACAGAGGAGCCTGCTGGGCTACAGTCCATGGGGTCACAAAGAGTCAGACACAACTGAGTGACTAACACACTTTGTTTTTTTTTTTGCGTAGCAGTGGGGTTAAGAGGTTTAAATATTATTCTGGGAGTTGAGAGTCAGTGGTTCACGACTCAAGATAACTAACTACCAAAACTTTTCTGTCATAATAAATCATGTATCCAGACCCTGGGACTTTAATCCTTCTTTGTTATCTCTATTTTCAACAAAAATGATGACATTAATGACAACAACAAAAACTGAATGTGAAAAACTAGCCCTACAAGTTTTGCAGTAAATGATAAATCAGAACATCAAATACAAAACATTAATAATAATTTTACAATTAATTAATAATCTGTAGAACTTAGAGGACTTCAAGATACATAGAAAAAATAGAACTGGGTGAGCAAAACCAAGATATCTTATAAAGGGGCGTAAAAGAGCTTTTTCATATCAAAAAAGGCCTGCATTTTTTTTACATGCCTTGTCCCAAATGTATAAAATCTGATAAAATCAAGTATTTGGACTTAATTTTCTAAGAGTGATGATGGATTGCAGTTTTAGAAGACATAATATGTAGGTTTTTGCTCTCTCCTCACCACTTATAACATATTTGTGAATTAACCAATTGGTTTAGGAATGCAGACAATGGTTACTGAAGAGTTTTTTATATTAGAGTCAAGCAACCCATATTGACCTCATTTGTTGACAATACATACAATAATCAACTGGGCTAAGTGGCTCAGGGTTTTGGCAAAGAGGAAAGAGTCATGTGATTAGTAATTAATTTACAATAGGCATACAAAGTTAAATCTTTACAGATAAAACTCTATATTAATATTCTGTTAACCCATCACAAGAATTTGACATAGCCTGTCATTTAAAAATCACAGATACAACAATGCCAAACCAGTCAAGTAAGACAAAAGCTAGGTAATAAATATGAAACTCTGTGGATTTAGTTATTCTCTATTTATATATGGTAATAATAGCTATTTTCTATTTATAGATGGGAATGTAGAGTAGAATAGATCTGCTCTAACTCAGATCGTTTCATTGCCTTATAAAATATATGTGATTTTGCTTATTTGAATCTGATTTATCTCTACGAAATTAATGAGGATAATAAAATTACTTACACAGTTTTGTTGTTGTTTTAGTTGCTAAGTCGTGTCCAACTCTTTTGCAACCCCATGGACTATAGCTGGCCAGACTCCTCTGTCCATGGGATTTCCTTTGCAAGAATACTGGAGTGGGTTGTCATTTCCTTCTCCAGGTGGTCTTCTTGACTCAGGGATCAAACCCACATCTTCTGCATTAGCAGGTGGATTCTTTACCACTGGGTCACACCAGGGAGGCCCCCACTTACACGACAGGGTGTGTTAAAAGATATGACCTAAAAGGCAACAAAGGAACATGGTTTAGTTGTCCCTCAGCATGTGGGATCTTAGTTCCCAGACCAGGGATTGAACCCACGTCCTCTGCATTACCACTACGGAAGTCCCAGCGTGTGTTTTCAGTGCCATACGGGGACACTGTTTAATCAGCCCACTCATGGGTTATTTTATTATCTAGTGTAACTTTCCTTTGTTTGACATTTGTACAGAAATTTTGGTATGAGTACATGAATTAAGATCTTAGACTCTTTGCAGATAAGTGCTAACTTGAAGGTAGCTACAGTGGAACCACAAGCAATTTCTGTTGGGTAGAAAAGATAGCCCCAAAAGTAATTTTTTTAATTGCCCTACTGATCAATCTTATATTAATATTTCTCTCTTGTTGATATTTAGTCACTAAGGCATGTCCTCTTAAATGCCTATAAAAACCTACTTCTTGAACAGCTTTTTATCTTGCTGATTCTCTCACTAATGAGTTAATAAATATTTTAGCATGTGTTCATACTATTTTGAAATGATAATCATGTTTTTAGCTTCTTGAAAATTTTATTTAGACAGGTAGTTATGATGGTTAAATAAGATAACATACCTAGAACATAGTAAATGCTCAATCAATATTAGATTTTATTAAGTTTCATGCTCTCTGAAAGAAAAATGTAACACTATGCACAGAGGGAATAAATATATATACATATGGTATATAAATCTGTTTAATATGTATATATACATACATACTATATCTATTATACTGTTATAGGTATCATATACATAAAACATTTACTACAGGAATCTTAGATAACTTCTAGGAAACCTCCATATTTCCATATTCCTATAAGTGACTTTAATATTTTATAGAAAATATTAATAACCAATACCAATACACTCAAGTCTGATTTTGGCTTTATATCTCTGAGCTGAAAGTGCTTAAACAGATCAAAGCAGAAAGAATAGCAGTACCATAAAGTTAACTCTGAGAACTGTACTAATTCAATAAGAGGCACTTACAGACTTCTTGAGAAATACTAACCACGTGACATGCCTAAACCACTAGAGTCACTCATTTATGAACATCCACCTTGAACAGACACTTACTCATGCGGCCAAGGTGTGTGTAAGGGAGGTGGATAAAAGGCAGGAGGAAACAGCACAGAAAAACATAAATAAGCACTACTTGTCTGTACTTCTCTCTTGGTAAAAGTGATCACAGAGTGTCTGGGAAACTATTTACTGGGTTGGCCAAAAACTTCGTTCAGGTCCCCACAGCATCTTACAACTGAATGAACATTTCGGCCAGCCCAATGCCTTGCAAATAAAAATATGAAGGAAGATTTATCCTAAAACTTTTTACTCAGGGAGGGACCCAGAATGATTAACTATACCTCTGACTACGAGAAACAGTCAATCGATTTATTTTTTAAAAATTTTTAGACATTTAATTTCACCTAGGAAAACAGAGGATCTTCCCTGGTGGCTCAGTGGTAAAGAATCTGCCTGCAAGGCAGGAGAGATGGGTTCCACCCCTGGGTCCGGAAGATCCCCTGGAGAAGGAAATGGCAACCCACTGCAGTATTCTTGCCTGGGAGATTCCACGGACAGAGGAGCCTGGACAGGGCCATGGAGTAGCAAAGAGTCAGACACAACCTGGTGACTAAACAACAACAAGAGGAAAACAGAATCTGTTTCTCCCTCGTTAATAAAATAGTCACCTGGCAGAAACCAACCCTACCTTGTCAAACAATTATCCTCCAATTCAAAAAAAATTTTTTTTTAAATAGTCACTTATATTCCAAGATACTATAGTGTTCAGGTCAGTTTAGTCGCTCAGTCCTGTCTGACTCTTTGTGACCCCATGGACTTACTACATGGTAAAATATTTCAGTAGTGCCTGTGACCCAATGTGTCTGCCTTGAAAGATGATCATTTTATTGCTTCTTCACTCATAGAAGCTGATCAACTGACGTCATTAAGAGTTTTCACTTTCACCACAATGAATAAGGTGGGAGGGAAATTTTGTATTCTTCCCTGTTCTAGTTGAAAAGATTAATTTACAGGACAAGTTAAACATGTGCTATCTGTAATTTAGAACATTTGTAAAGAGTAAGCTCAGGAAAGAGATGAATAAAACACTTTTCACAGTAGTAAATTATTTAAATGGTATTAACTAACTTAATCCTCTGAAGAACCTTCCCTGGCATTGTCGTTCAAGGACAAGGGCTTCTAGGCAGTTACTTATTTTAATATTTTCCCCCAATTATACATGGTTCATAATAGACTCATTATAAAAATGTGAAAACAGAGATATATTGAACAAAGAGCAAAAGTCTCTTCATACCACTGTAGAACTCCATCTGTCTTTTTTTATGTTATGCTTCTTGTTTTAATCACTAAGTCGTGACTGACTCTTTTGTGACCCCCCGGACTGTAGCCTGCCAGGGTCTCTGTCCATGGGATTTCCCAGGCAAGAATACTGGAGTGGGTTGCCATTTCCTTCTCCAGGGGATCTTCCCAGCCCAGGGATTGAACCCACATCTCCTGCATTGTAGGCGGATTTTTTACGACTGAGCCACCACAATATCACCTATTATACTATATGTTGCATGTATTATACATATGATATATATTACAAAAATAAATGAAATCATCTTAAATCTATTATTCTTTAACCTGACCTTTTCACTCACACATTATGGACGTATATTAGTGTCAGTTCCTACGGACCTACACTGTCCTTTTTGGTGGCTGCATAATATTCCTTTGTATGATTATATCATGAAGTAATTTAATGTATTAATTAACAAATTGCAATTTACATTAGGATCACCTATGAGGTTTGGTGATTGTCCTGCTTCCACTGTCCAAACTTATACATATTTAGATTCAGAAGGTCTAGTGTTTGGCTCAAATATCCATATTTTTAAGAGTGTTCAGAAGAGATTCTAATACAGGCCAAAATTTGTGAACCACTTAGTTAACAACTTTCTTGTTGGTGGATATTTAGTTTCTATTTTTTTAATTTATAAAACTGTAAGAATACTGACATCTGAAAACAGAAGCAGAAAATTGTTGTTTAGTTGCTCAGTCATGCCCAACTCTTTGTAACCCCATGCATTGCAGCACACTAGGCTTCCCTGTCCTTTACCGTCTCCCAGAGCTTGCTCAAATGCATGTCTATTGAGTCAATGATGCCATCCAACCATCTCATCCCCTGTTGCCTCCTTCTCCTTCCCTCAATCTTTCCCAGCATCAAGGTCTTTTCCAATGAGTCAGCTCTTTGCATTAGGTGGACAAAATATTGGAGCTTCAGTTTCAGCATCAGTCCTTCCAATGAATATTCAGGATTGATTTCCTTTAGGACTGACTGATTTGATCTCCTTGGTGTCCAAGGGACTCTCAAGAGTCTTCTCCAATACCACAATTCTAAAGCATCAGTTTTTTGGTGCTCAGCTTTCTTTGCAGTCCAACTCTCACATTCATACATGACTACTGGAAAAACCACAGCTTTGAATAGAAGGACCTTTGTTGGCCAAGTAATGTCTCTGCTTTTTAATACGCTGTGAAGTAGAAAGTTAGGAAGAATCTAGTTTCTCTCTCCTTCCCTTTATTCCTTTCCAGCTTTCCTCCTTGTTTCTGCCCTACCCTTGTCTCTGACTTTCCCACTTTTTCCATAGTAAAGATTAGATAGATTTGGGAGAAAACAAAGTGCTGAAGGAAGGTTGGACCAAAAAAGGAGTTCAGCAGATAATAGTGGGAGATACTGGCAGAAGGGAAGAAAATAATGTTGTCAAAAAGGCAAAGCATTCATTAATTTAACTGATGCATTTAATTAGAAAGATGCAAAATGGTGACGTAATGTGGGAGAGAGGGTATCCTCAGGTTTTGGAATTAAGTGACTGAAGAAACATGAGACCAGGTGGGTTATTTTAGATGTATCCTTGTGAAATAGAAATGCTTGTTTCAAGCCAGTTTTCATTTCATCAGGACATCTACCTCATCCATTTAATTCTCACAACTGTTGCAAATGTAAGCAGTAAAAGCAAATGAGTTCTCTTTCACTTGCTAGCGGTGTAATGTTCAGCAAGCCCATCTCTCTTGCATCAGTTTCTCTGTCAAATGTGTGAGCTAGATTAATCTACAAGCATCATTTGCCTCCAATATTCTTTAATTCTATGAGACAGCAATTTATTTTATTTTGTAATTAACCCCATTTCAGAAAAAAATAGCCTTTTCTTAATAGAGATGCAGATATCGAGAACAGACTTGACATAGTGGGACAAATGAAGAAAGCAGCACTGACATATATACACTAGCATGTGTACAGTAGGTAGAAGGTGAGAAGTTAATGTATAGCACAGGGAGGCAGCCTGGTCCTCTGTGATGACCTTGAGGAGTGGGACGGAGAGAGGGGAGGGAGACTCAAGAGGGAGGTGAGATATGTATAATTATGACGGATTTGCCTTGTTGTACGGCAGAAACCAATACAACATTTGTTTCCTCCAATTAAGAAAAGAAAGAAAAAGAGCCTTTTCCTTTTCTTTATTCTAATTTTAAAACCCATGGGCCTTGGGGTATGTGACTATGAACATTCTGCAGCCATAAATGTCCATCCTTCTGTAACCTTTCTCATTCAAGATGCATCAGATACCATATGTTATTCTGCAACCCCAGAGGCCCAAAGAGAACTCCTCGATTGTGGGAAGGTTTTAATAGTTCAGTGGAAATCAATCCACAAAGAGTTACAAGTGGGGAAATGATATCTCTAGGATAGGAACAATTTTAAACAAATTCTAGGCAAATGGAAAATTTAGGCTCAAACTCTAAGATTACCAAGTGACAACTCAGGGACTTTTCATCTTTCAGCAATAAGAAATGCATCAATGAAAACAGTGTTTTTCTTAAAATCATAATTTTACTTATTTATTTTTGGCTGTGCTGGGTCTTCGTTGCTGCCTGGCTTTTCTCTAGTTGCAGTGAGCAGGGGCTCCTCTCTAGTTGTGATGTAAGGGCTTCTCATTGCGGTGGCTCCACTTGTTGCAGAGCATGGGGTCTACGGTGTTCAGGCTTGAGTTGTTGTGGCTCATGGGCTCAGCAGTTGCGGCGCCTGGGCTCTGGAGCACAAGCTCAATAGTTGTGGCACACAGGCTTAGTTGCTCCACAGCATGTGGGATCTTCCCAGATCAGGGATCAAACCCATTTCTCCTTCATTGGCAAATGGATTCTTTACCACTGAGCCACTAGGGAAGCCCCAAACTGCGTTTTTCTGATTAAAGCAATTGCCTTGTCAAGATAAGACCAAACCATACAGTATAACATGAAGAAAGACTGCTTAGGCTGAAATAAACACCAAGTAAGTGACAAACAGTTCAGCATCAGTGAACCATAAGCCAATACCATACGTTGATCACACAGTATCAGACAGGAGGCTCCTGCTTGCTTGTTGGCCCAATGGATACCATGACTCCTCTTGTAGTGGATTGAATGGTGGCCCCCAAAAGATATGTCCACCCAGGACTTGTGGTTGTGACCTAATTTGCTACAAGGTCTTTGCAAATGTAATGTGTGCTGCTGTTGCTGTGCTCGTTCATTCACTTGTATCCAACTCTTTGTGACCCCATGGAGTGTAGCCCACCAGGCTCCTTTATCCACGGGACTTTCCAGGTGAGAATACCAGAGTGGATTGCCATTTCCTTCTCCAGGGGATCTTCCCAACCCAGGGATGGAACCCACATCTCCTGCATTGCAGGCAGGTTCTTTACCACTGAGCCACCCTAAATTCAGTGATAAGCGTGCTCATAAAAGAGGAAGAGATGATGTGAACACAGAGGCAGAGATTCAATGATGTCTATAAGCCAAGGATTGCCCACGGCCACCAGAGCCAGGAGAGAGACACAGGATGAAAACCCTGTCTAGAGCCACAGGAGGAACCAACCCTGCTGATAACCTTGATTTCAGACTTCTGGATTTCTGGCCTCTGTAACAGTGACAGAATTCATTTTTGCTATTTTAAACCATCCAGGTTGTGGTAATATGTCACAGCAGCCCTAGGAAACAAACACACTCCTTTAGAAATATAGTTTCCAAAAATACTGATCTGCTCAGAGTTCCCTGAACACACTGTACACAGGCACATGAGATATAATCTCTGAATCCTTTAGGGATAAATGATGCTGGCCTAAATGCCACTTCCATGACCTCTCACAGTCACAAACCCTCCTCGGTGCATACTTTCTCACCACTGAGGGTTTGCCACATCGGGTTGCTCAGGCTGTGCACTGCAGAAGAAGGTGCAGCCATGGGGGTAAGTGGGAGCTGCAATAAATTAGCACTTTGCCCTCAAAGCTGTGCCCTTGCTGTGGGGCTGCAAATGCCTCTTTTTGGCCCAAAGCCACCACCCAGTCCCAAAGAGGTTTCTTTGTAAAATTTGTACAAAAATGACATAACATCAGCCGTGGTCTTGGTGGTTCTTTATGTCTGTCCTCTTGCCCCTGTTCTCATGATCTTGGCTCTTTCCCAAGACTGGTACCCACAAATAATTCCCAAATATCAAGCATCCCTTGAGACTACTAGAATTACCCAGCTGGGTAGGGGTAGCATAGAGGAGAAATATATCACATACCATACAATTTCAACATCGTGCTTAGTTTTCCCCTCATGTTACCCTCTCCTTTCCAAAATCCCAAAATTCTTACACACATTTCTGCTCCTAGTATAAGCCATCCCACCAATCTTCTCTGTGTACCATACTCTGGAGGATAAAACATTCTCCATCTTGTATTCACTATTTTACATCTCTGAGCCTTTGAACATGCTGGCCACTATGCTTGGAATCACTTTCTCCCCTTGTCCACCTGGTAAACTCTTACTTACCTATTCATCTTTCAAACCCCATTCATAAATGAAAGAAATGGGATGATTAAAAAGTGAAGATTAGGCAATGCTATCTGAATTCACCAGTCATCATCTATCTTTTACATATTATCCTCTATTCACTCCTATCTCTCTCAGCTTGATGATAATTGTTTGAGAGCAGAGCCCTGACTGGTTGCTCCCATTTCCCTGCATTTAGTTTATGCTCAAATGTTTGTTTCCTAAACATCTTTTAATTACCAAATATCCTAAAAGGATTATAGTCACTCAAGTTTAGACTCTTGCCATCTTTCAAGCTTGACAAGTTTTTGCCTGCCTTCCCTTCTCCTGGTGATGTAGACAGTCTATAACATAAAGTCCTTTTCTTATTTACCATTGGGTTTCTGCAACAGTTTGTGGTTGCCACTGTTTTTTTCTCTTCTATTGATACATAGTCTTTCATTTTGATTTTCTCACATAGTATCTTTCAGTAAGACTGTTTTTACTTCTTCCCTTGTAATTTGCTTTGTTGTTCTCACATTTTTATTTACTACCCCATGTTTAAGGGCTTTTGATGATGTTGAATTCCATCTGAATTTTATTTCATTTTCTACTTTTTGTTTCTTTAAAATTCCAAAATTAGCAATGCCACTAAGCAAGGAAAAGTGTGTTCATGAGCTAATTTCATCTTGACAGGCTCAAAATGCAGTTATTTTTTTGTAGGGTGTATTAGATTATGACAGTGAGTTTAACCCAGGAAACATATGAAAAGAAACTTCCCTAAAAATTTCCTCCATGTGGTTGCAGCACTTTATTTCTTCCTTTATTAATGAAGAAAGTTTTTTCCAGGCACTTAGTTCTCACCAGTTTCTTTCAAAATTAATGTTATCTAAATATAAAAGCTATAAAACAAACAAACAAATAAATAAATAAATATAACAGCTATGACTTAAATGAAAATGTTACTTTCTAAATTTTAAGCTTATTATTGAGCATGGCTATAAAGTTCTTTATATACCTCACTGTAGAACAACCTCGTAACAACACCAAGAGGTAACTACCATTGTTGGCTTCATGTTATAGGTGGTGAGTTTCTGAGAGGCACAAGGACTGTCCCAAAACTGTCCACATGGAACATGAATCATCCATCTTGCTATCCTGCTCTGACAGAGCTTGAAGCTACTCCTTTCCTGTACGTAGGTCCCTTTGTTTAGTCAGTGTGAGATAGGCAGCTTCTAATTGATATTTGTAAAAAGCACCTCCAAGTTAGGAGTTTTTAATCCATTTGTTTTCATAAAGATGAAACCAAAATGTTGCTTCTCAAACAGGGATCCCCAAATCGATGCCCATGGCAGCCAGGCAGATAAAATAAATGAGGAAAGCAGGTGGGGTGTAAAACAAATCAAAAGCAAAACAACCGCTGATAAACTCAAGTTGATGGTACCTTGAAGGACTGTTGGTTTAATGTTACCAGACATTTTCCAAAGAAGCTAGAAATTCAAATTTTCATTGGAAATATTCCAATTATTAAATGTGAGCAACTAAAATCAGGTTAGTTTGTTTTTCTAACTGTGCAAACCAAGTGTGACTACAACAGCCCACAAGCTGTCAGCCAGCAAGTGACTCTTGTGGAGACTGATATTGGCCCATAAACCACACATCCAATATGGTAGCCACTAGCCACCTGTGAATATTTTAATGGTAATGAAATAAAGTTTGAAATCCTGTTCTTTAGTGACATAGTGACATTTCTGATGATCGGTAGCAACCTGTGGCTTGTGGCTATAGTAACGGGCAGTGCAGAACATTTCTGTCATTGCAGAAAGCTTTGTTGGACAGCTCTGAACTAGAGCAACAAGAAAACCTAGGCTGTTTTTGTGTCTGTCTTCTGTGAGAATCTTCCCACTCGTTTGTTATTTTTGTTGTTACACAGTTGCTCAGTGGTGTTCAACTCTTTGCGACCCCATGGACTGTAGCCTGCCAGGTTCCTCTGTCCATGGGATTTCCCAGGGAAGAATACTGGAGTGGGGTGTCATTTACTTCCCACTGGTACTACAGTGCTTAAGATACCATTCCTCCAAGCCCGTTCCTGCCACTTCTCTTCCACCTGAACAGAGAGAGGTCAAAAACGTCACCTGCCAGACTGAGCTTCACTGTAACAGAACAAGTCGGATCCAGGGCAGGGGACTCTCCTGGTGGTCCAGTGGTTAAGACTCTGAGCTCCCACTGCAGGGGCACAGGCTTGATCCCTGTCAGTGAACTAACATCCTGCCAGCTGCTTGGGGCAGCCTAAAAACCAGACAGACACACAGTCAGATCCAGGGCAAGCCTGGGGAGCAGGCCACGTGAGTCTTTAGTCTTTCCCATATCCTGACTCTGGGATTAAAAGTCAGGCCACCATTCTCCCCTTTCTATAGAGATTCAGGGCCTCATATTCTTTCAGAGTGTCAAAGTGTTAATGGCGCAGTCCTGTCTGACTCTTGGCGATTCCACAGACTGTAGCCCATCAGGCTCCTCTGTCCATGGGATTTCCCAGGCAAGAATACTGAGGTGGGTTGCCATTCCCTTCTCCAGGAGATCTTCCTGCCGGGGATCAAACCTGGATGTCCTGCATTGCAGGCAGATTCTTTACCGCCTGAGCCACCAGGGAAGACTTCGTATTCTTTACTTACTCTCAAAAATTTATTTTTTAGAGAAACAGACACAGAAAACAAACATATAGACACAAAGGAGGGAAAAGGAGGATGGCATGGATGGGGAGATTGGGACTGACACATATACACTATTGACACTATGTATAAAACAGCTAACTAATGAGAACCTGCTCTACAGCTCAGGGAACTCAGTGCTCTGTGGTGACCTAAATGGGAAGGAAATCCAAGGAAGAGGGGGTATATGTATATATATAGCTGATCCACTGTGTCTTACAGCAGAAAATAACACAATACTGTAAAGCAATTGCACTCCAATAAAAAAAATTTTTTTAACTTATTTCTAGGTTGTCTGACTACAGTCCAATGTAAATAATGGATACTTGCCTGATGTTTCTCTATCTTTCCCTTGGTTATTTACATTTTCAGTGTATACAGTTCTAAGAGGAAAATGTCACACCTGCAGGTGGTGAGGCAGGACTTTCTATTCTCATAGGAAGACACCATGATCTTCTCACCAGAGCATCTGAAGTCCTGCCACGGAGTCAGTCACCCCATTTCCCCAGCTCTCAATCAGGCCCTACTCAGGATCCAGGTCAGTAGTTTCAAAAGCAGCTCGCTCGTGAGGATCACCCGTGTAGGATCACCAGCTTGAGCAAGTAAAATACAAGACTCCCAGGCGGATTCTTTACCAGCTGAGCCACAAGGGAAGCCCAAGAATACTGGAGTGGGTAGCCTAAACTCTTCTCCAACGGATCTTCCTGACCCAGGAATTGAACTGGGGTTTCCTATGTTGCAGGCAGATTCTTTACCAACTGAGCTATCAGGGAAGCCCAAGTTAAATTGAGTTACAGCTAAATAATGAGTAACTTTTTAGTATAAAGATGTCCCACGTGCTGTGCAATCTGTGTTTTATCTGGAAATCCTGTGGTACTCTTATAAAAATACTGTTTTTCTGACCTCACTAATTCTAACTCACTCAGATTTAGGCATGATGGATCATAGTCAATTCACATGCCTTTCAGCCATGTTTCATTTCTTAGCCAAATCTTTATCACATTTAGAATGTTTTCATGGAATCACAGTCTCCAATGGTGAAATATGAAACTAAACATGTCTGTGGCCTTCATTATGATCTTCACAACAACCTTGTAAAATAAGAAAGACAATAGTCTCTCCGTGTTGTCAATGAGACAACTGTGGCTAAGAGACTTAAAGAAATTTCCCAGGCACAACTGCCAGTAACTGGCAAACCTAGGACTCACACCCAAATCTTCTGGGTTCCAATTTCAATGCTCATTTAACTCTTCAGGATGAGAGTCAAAGGGGATCAGATTAATATCAGATACAAAGAAAGAGAGAAATTGAGTCAGAAAATGTTTCATCAAAAGTATGACTAACTTACCAATTGTTGTTATTGTTGTTTGGTCGCTAAGTCATGTTCGACGCTTTGGTGACCCCATGGACTGTAGCCCGCCAGGCTCGTCTGTCCATGGAATTCTCCAGGCAAGAATACTGGAGGGGGTTGCCATTTCCCTCTCTGGATCTTCTGGACCCAGGGATCAAACCTGCGTCTCCTACTTGCCAGGCGGGTTCTTTCCATTCTGTTAAGTCACAGCTCTCACTCTCTCTTTTTTAATTTAGTTGACTGCTTAGTCTTAGTTGCTGCATGTGGGATCTAGTTCTCTGACCAGGGATTGAACCCAGACCCCCTGCATTGGGAGCTCAGAATCTTAGCCACTGGGCCACTAGGGAAGTCCAAACTCACAGCTCTCTTACCCACCAGTCAACTAAGAGGCTGAAGGGGCAGACTTGGGACCCAGAATTGAAAAGGTCCCAAGTCCCCAGGAATCTTGGGGTCTCAGAGAGAACTCAGAACTAAGTAATACAAAAAATAGTCTAGAAATTGACTTTGGGACTAGTAATGAGAATGATGACAGAGAATGCCTGAAAGAATGCTTTGTGCTCAGAACAGTTGTTAAACTGAGTAATGAGATACTCTGCCTGTAATTTACCTCAACCACCTAGTTCATACCCTGGAATTTCCTCACAGTAACATAATGAATAGCTCTGCACCTGAACTGACCCTTCGGGCTGCCTTGCCGTAAACAGGGTCAGAGAGGGGTTACTGCTGGGAAAGAAGGGGAAATAGAGAGACCTGGTAAACCTAGGCTCTCGGGCATCAGAGGAGGGAAAACGGCTTCACTCAAATGAATGCCAGAGGGGATGTCAGAAGCTGAGCTGTCTCCAGAACTCATATCCTTGAGCTCTTTGCTGTGGAGAGCGATTCACTGGAGGTGCCTCAAGTCATCACCCATCCACAATAATACTGAACATTAATGTGCTACCAGAAGAGATCTATTCAGTTCCAAGAAATACAATTAGTAAAGTGAATTTCCAAAAAACTTAGAGGAGTTGAAGCAGCATCTATCCATTTTAGTACATCTCATGTTGAACCTTTTCTCTGAGCTATTAATATACTAAATCTTGGGCATGTGTGCCTGCTAAGTCGATCCAGGCATGTCTGACTCCTTGTAACTCTATGGACTATAGCCCACCAGGCTCCTTTGTCCATGAGGATTCTCCAGGCAAGACCCCAGTGTTCATCGCAGCACTGTTTACAATAGCCAGGACATGGAAGCAACCTAGATGTCCATCAGCAGACGAATGGATAAGGAAGCTGTGGTACATATACACAATGGAATATTACTCAGCCATTAAAAAAATACATTTGAATCGGTTCTATTGAGATGGATGAAACTGGAGCCCATTATACAGAGTGAAGTAAGCCAGAAGGAAAAACAACAATACAGTATACTAATGCATATATATGGAATTTGAAAGATGGTAACGATAACCCTATATGCGAGACAGAATAAGAGACACAGATGCATAGAACAATTTTATGGACTCTGAGGGAGAAGGTGAGGGTGGGACGTTCTGGGAGAATAGCATTGAAACATGTATATTATCATATGTGAAACAGAACACCATTCCATGTTCGATGCATGAGACAAAGGCTCAGGGCCGGGGCAATGGGATGACCCAGAGGGATGGGATGGGGAGGGAGGTGGGTGGGGGGTCCAGGAAGGGGAACACATGTAAACCCATGGCTGATTCATGTCAATGTATGGCAAAAACTACTACAATATTGTAAAGTAATTAGCCCCCAACTAAAATAAATAAATTTATTAAAAAAAAACCAAAAACAATAGGTACAATATAATAAAATCAAATTTTGTGAAATAAAATTATATACAGGGAAAATGAAAAAAAAAATAAATAAATAAAATAAAATCCATGGGCCAAACCTCTTTTTAGGCTCTCAAATTATCTCTACTGTTGCCTGACTCCTGATACCACTGTATTTTAAATCAGGCCAATAGTGATCAATAAACAAGGATACATTAAAGCTATGGTTCGAATCTAAAACTTAAGAAAAAAAAAAAAAAGAATACTGGAGTGGGATGCCATGCCCTTTTCCAGGAGATCTTCCCGACCCAGGGATCGAACCTACATCTCCCGTTGCTCCTGTACTGCAGGGAGATTCTTTACCACTGAGAACCACTGGGGAAGCCCACTGAATCTTGAAATATCCCTGAATTCTGACACTTGATTGAGAGGTCCCCACTACAGACATGTAAGCCTGGATGTCATGCTCCCTTAGCACATCAAGCATGGGAGGAGAGCACACGCTCAGCATCCTGTTGTTCCTCGTTAATGCTCTTAATAACTAAACAATGCACCCTTATTAGGTTGTAGCAGAGTGAACGAGTTATTATGATAGACATGTGACCCTCATAAGAAAAGCTCAGACATAGAATCATTTTGGAAGTCTCTTTCTCTATTAACCTCCAAAGCACTCCAATAGTGCTCCTGAATAATATATAATACTATCGGTACTTCACACACAAAATGCACCAAATACTTAGATTTGCAATCAGCTTTCTCCTTCACTCTTTCACAGTAATGAGATTGAGAATTTCTAAGCTTGCCAAGAGCCTGAAGCACAAGAAGCCTAAATCATTGTTTCCTGCACCTGCCCAGTACTGGTTTGCAAACTGGCCCCAGTGCACAGAAGGCAAGGAGAGATAGAAGGAAGATGTAGACCATCCAGACTGGCAGGTGGCAGGTTCAATAAGCAAGGGAACTTACTGATGCGGCTTGTCTTGGACACTGTAAGACAAGTAGATCTCTACACCTGCCCACCAGAATCTTACAAGTTTATGTAGAAGTTTTCATGGGGTTCTATGATGTATACCATCCACATGGTCTCAACGACATCTTCCTTCTTCATGACTATGTCCTCGGAACAGTTGCCCCTGTGGGAACAGTGGGCAGAACATTGATTTCAAGGTCAGGGGCAGGGGTGAGGAGCCTCTGATCACTCAGGTACAGCCTGTAGTTCAACCAATGGTCATGTCCTCTCGATGACCTCCTCCAAAAAACAGGGTAACAACCTAAAAATTATTTTCCCAAGGAACTTCTTCTGACTGAGGCTTAAAATATCATGCTCTTGCTTTTAATAAGACATCAGAGTTGGTAAAAATAGGGTCCATGAGCTTATGTGCTGGTTGGTTTAACAATAGTCCTCCATGGAAATAAAAAGGTTAGAGATCAGAGAGCTTTAGAAGTTATTTCCAGACTCATTTCCAGATCTGTATTATGTGAGCAAATGCACATTTACCAAAATAAAACGCTTAAACAGCAAATACGTGTTCCTGCCCCTAAACGAGCTTAAACTGGAGACAAAAGAAAATAGCCAGTGTGTTATCTCTTTTGAGGAAAATTTCCCACTAGATCCATTCTGATATTGTACCAAGAATAATAATAATGCTGACAACTGGTCACCAGCTAGGCTCAGACTTGATAGTTGAAGTTGCTAGGTCACGAAGAGCATGTGCATAGGCAAGTGAGAGGTCAGACCTCCAGGATGATAGAGGGCATAGCCACTGTGGGAGATAGGGCATCAGGAACTGAAGCAAGAGGGCAAGGAGGCAGGGCTTCTAGAAATCTCTGGGCATGGATGCCCCAGTATTTGCTGGAGATAAATGCTAGCCTTTAGGCTGGCACAACTCGTGCTTACTTATTTTCTCCCAAGCTTTAATACTTATTTCTCTCTTTATAAAAATCAGTGTGATTTTATCTACTGTCGTGATGCCAACTCCATGCTGATGAAGAAGAAAATATATGTTGAGATTGGCTGTAATCATTTTTTCTCTTACTGTTATTTCTTCTAGAAGCTTGAATCTGGTCTGTCAGGTGACCTGTGTGTGTGTGTGTGCGCGCGCGCGTGCGTATGTGTGCACGCACTCAGTCATGTCTGCATGGACTGTAGCCCGTCAGGCTCCTCTGTCCATGGGATTTTTCAGGCAAGAATACTGGAGTGAGTTGCCATTTCCTTCTCCAGGGTATCTCCCCCACCCAGGGATGGAACCCACATCTCCTGCATTGGCAGGTGGATTCTTTACCACTGAGCCACCAGGGAAGTCAAGATCACATAGCCAACTGGAAGACATATCTCAGATTTGAACCCAGGCTTCCTGGCTTCAAAACTACACACTTATCCACTGCATTACAGTTTCTACTCCCATCCATCTTCAGAGAAATTAAAGTAAAATTCCCCCTAGTTCTACTCTGCTTTAGGGAGGGGGCCCACAGGGCTATGGTATCCCACATACCTAATTTATCTTGGATGACCTGAAGATATTTCACCAGTGAGCACAACTCCAGCCCAGGTAAGGGGTGACAGTGCCAATCAGGATATGTTTACTGTGACCTCCAAAATTCAGGATGTGGCACGATGAACAAATATATCATCTAAATAATAATGTGCCACCAAGGAATACACCTCTTTAGCTGGGTAGAATCCATGACAACAATTCTCTTCAATCGATCTTCTACATTACAATCAGAGTTATCTTCATAAACACAAATTTTAGCCTGTTACTCCTACAATGAAAATATTTGAGACTTTCATCATCTACCCAATAGAGTCTAAATTAAATAAAATTGTTGTTTTGCAATGTATACAAACATCAAATCATTATGTTGTATACTCCAATCTAATATTCAGGATAATGTATGTCAATCATGGGCTTCCCAGGTAGTTCTAGTGGTAAAGAACCTGCCTACCAATGCAGGAGACATAAGAGATGTCGGTTCGATCCCTGCATCAGGAAGATCCCCTGGAGGAGGAAATGGCAACCTACTCCAGCATTCTTGCCTGGAGAATCCCATCAACAGAGGAGCCTGGTGGGCTACTGTCCATAGGATCTCGAAAGAGTCAGACATGACTGAAGCGACTTATGGGCGCGTGCGCACACACACGTCAATAATCTTCCATAGAAAGAAAAGAAGGAAAGAAATAAGAAAGAAAGAAAGTTATATTTGGCCAAGATCTTGTCCCAATTTAACTTGAATTTCACACCGCGCTTTCCTAGTCACAAAACCTTAATTTTAGCCCTTTCTCACCTTGTTTGCCTAGATCTTTACTTGTCCTTAGAAATCCAGTTCAGCCAGAGCAGAATGTGAAATTTTCACCTGTGTAGATATTAAAATAGCCAATCACTGGAACAGAAATAGAGTTGAAGAGAATAATAGTCATTCAGGAACTTAAAAAAAATAGAGAGAAATGAAGGAATGTGATCTGGGGGTTGGTGGAGAATACCAACAATGAAGAGACGTGGTTGAAAAGCCCAGTGACTTGAGATTCAAGAATAGGTGTTTGGGGAGGAGATGAAATGACCTGGAAGAGGCCAACAAGAGAAGAACAATTATCAGCACTCTTCTTTCCTATAGAGAAAGCAGTGTCTTGGTGGGGGGTGGGTAGGGGGGCTGGGAGGGGAATGGAGAGGCTTTCTTGGGAAAGACTTTGTTTATAGAGGGAATTTAAAGTTTGAAGGAGATGTTTTAAAAATCAAATTCAGTATCATTTTCCCCTCCTTCCCCAGCAAAATTAAGAACAGCCTCCAGAACACTATAAGACATGACTCAGGTGGAGCTATTGCTATTGCTAGTGAAATTTACATGTCTAAGGTTCAGTAGCACTGCAGAAACAATTAAGTGCCCTTCACTGAAGTATTAATTAGAAAATTATGCACCCTGTAGCTAGAATTTGCAGTCATAAACAAGAAAGTTTTCTGTCCTTACACTGAATTTTATCCAAAGCAATATTAAGTGGAAAAGGCAAGATACAGAATAACGTATATGGAGGTTAATGTTTGTATAAAAATAAGGGAGAAGATGGGGCTTCCCTGATGGTTCAGATGGTAAAGAATCCACATGCCAATGCAAAAGACCTGGGTTCAATTCCTGAGTTGGGGAGATCCCCTAGAGGAGGAAATGGCAACCCACTCCCGTATTCTTGCCTGGAGAATTCCATGGACAGAGGAGCCTACAGTCCATGGGGTTGCAAAGAGGCAGACACGACTGAGTGATTAACACTTTCACTTCAAAGGAAAAGGCAGGGTGATACACACACACACACACACACACACACACACACACACACACACACACACACACACACACACCCCCCACTGCCTCTGGAAAGATATATAAAGAATTGGTGATGTTCGGTTGTTGGGTAGGGTAGTATTAGTTGTTTCTGGGGAATAAGAATATTCTTTTTTAACTTTGAAATTTGGTAAAAATAAATCATGAAAACAGCAATTTGAAATGAAATGAAATTGAAAAGCAGAATATTATTAAAGAAAGGATGTAGAATCCTGAATATCTGTACAGAATTGCTAACAGGCTTGTGATTTTCTGCCCTCTAGAGGCTGCCTTGAGAAGAACCTGAAACATTCTTACTGTGGACCCCTCACCATCCAGCCTCCAGTTAGTCTGGGAGTACAGGCATGCAGTGATTGGTTACAAGATGATTTTCCGCTGCCCACAAGCCAGTGGTTCCTGTAATGGTGGTCTCAATGACTACTAAAGCAAGAGAAATCAGAACTTGAAAAACCATAGCTCTGTTGAAATCTCTTAGAATCACACATGTTAAAACAAAACTGAGCCTAGGTCTTTAGTCATGAATGAAATACTAATAATTTTTTATTATGGTCAAAAATAGAAAACTAGAAAATAAAATTGTGGAATGATTTTTCTATTTATGAGTGTAGCCTTTGACATAAAAATGACTTACATAATAAATCATGGATGTCAGATCTTAAATCCTGGCACACACAAAATATATAGAAAGAATTTTACAATCAGATGTTCTCACTGAAATCTACAGCTGGAAAACAGAGTTTTTTTTAAATACTTAATTTTAAAAAATTTACATAATTTTAAACTTAATATATTTCCATCATCACACAGTCATTGTTAATATTTTTCATATTTGCTTCCAACTAATTGCTTCCTAAAAAACTAAGATATATTTTCCAATTAGAAAATGATGACAGATTCATTATTGACAATGTCAAAAATATGGAAATTTTAACACTGTTATCAGGAGTAATTAAAACAATATGAAATTGACAGAAATAAGTCTATTGTTTCTGCAACAAGAATTTTCAAGTCAATGCACATATTCATAACTTTTAAAAGTCTCTTCTAAAAGATCACCAAAGACTATTTAATCCTGTTTTGTGCTAAATTCTTTGCACACTATTACATAAGGAAATATTTCAGTAATAGTTTAAAGGATGATGAAGCAACTTATTTTATGTTAATTATGTTAACATAATTATGTTAATTATGTTAACATATTTATGTTAACATATATTTATATTAACATAATTATGTTAATTATGTTAACATAACTTAATGTATGTTAATTATGTTTTGTTGTGGTTGTTCCTCGAAAGTCACATCCGACTCTTTGTGACCCCATGGACTGCAGAACACCAGGCTTCCCTGTTCATTGTAAGTAGTCTCAGCAGTCATCATTGAGCCATCTTAAGTAGTTGGGGAGCAGATAGACTGGTTTGGGTCTTTGTAAACCCAATTAAAGACACACCCTTTGATTTTTCAGAGTGTAAACTCTTGCCAGTACCTCTCCTCTCTCTGACAATTAAATGTTGCTGAGCCTCAAGATTCTCTCCTGGACATCCTGTCCTTATAAACTCGTAGTGCAAGTTCCTTGCATTCTCCTGGGTTAGCTGTCACCTGCATGCGATACCTGGATCATTGTCTCCAACTCTAGACTCTTCACTGAGCTCCAAGCTTGCTGCATCTTCCCATACACATATTTCCTGGATGCATCTAACTCAACATGTCTAGAAGTGAACTCACCATCTTTCCCCCGCGACTGTTCCTTCATCAGCATTCGCTGTCATCTGCTTATTCAGCCAAGAGCCAGTGAGCACCCTTTGCTGTTCTTCTTCCTTGACTTCGTGTCAGATTTCTCAAGTCTGTTCAATTTTACAACCTAAGCATTGTCAATTTTCCTGCCCAAGATCAGGCTCTGAACATCTTTTACCTGCATTGTTTCAATCACTTCCTAATTATCCTTTCTGTATCCAAACTTACCTTTCTCTGCATTCATCCTCAATGCAACCAGAAGGTTGCATCCAAAATGCACTTCTGGAGAGAAAATATCACTTAAGTTCATAAAACCTGGTCTATGAAAAAGTATGAAGCCATATAATCCTACTGTTTCTCCTGGTTATTAAATGTATACTTTTTTAACACCTAGATAATGTTATAAAATATTAATAAAAGTTTGTAAGATCTTTTATGACTTAAAAATGCCTGATATATAAACATCTCTCACCTGGACATAGGTGTCTCATCAAGAGTTCCCTTCCTCCGATTTCCTGCAGAGCCTCCACTTGTACAACTCCAGGGGCATTGAATTCCCAGTGAGGGGGCACGCCTTCAGCTATAATGGTGCTCCCTAGTGTTGGCCACGGAGAGGTACTAACTGGAGGACTTCTCCCTACAGTGCTGCGATCATCAGTGATTCTCGCCCCTTCTCTGCTGCTTGCTTCCCCATCACCTTTATAGTAAGTTCCCTACATATGAACCTTCAAGTTGCGAACTTCCAAAGATGTGAATGTGTGCTCAGATGTCACATAAGTTAGTTCCCGTGTCTGGTGTACATTGTCAGGTGCGTGCATTCTCTACAAATGCTTGTGCTTTTGTGTACTTTACTGTGCAATACTGAATAGAGTATTAGTAGCAGAGTATCTGTATTTCAAGCCCAGGAGGTCTGGAAAGATGCATAAAAGCAGCAGTATATAGCCGATTGTGTTCATTGGGTACCTAAGCTAACTTTGTTGGACTTAACGAATGCACTTTCAGAACAGAACTTGTTCATTTGTAGGGGACTTACAGTATTTCCCTTTTTCTTGCACAGCTGAGGACATGTGCGATCACTGCCCCTTCCTAATGGTTCTGGGGAAGTTCATGTGTGATTCCCTACTGCCACTTTGATTATCAGAGCCCTGTTTGATGGCTCAGGGCTCCCTCTGATACCACAAGAACCCTGGAAACCTCACTGCTGGATGCTGCTTCTGAGGCTACAAAGCAGCAGAATCAGAATGAGCTGAATGCAGAACAGGAGAGAGGAGGGTGTGAACTGACCCCACTGAGTGGAACCCAGAATTGACTTCCTCATAGAAATAATGCTATCATCCTGGCTATGTACTATTATTAATACCATCAAGTACAGACATGCCAAATAGGACTTTGAAGGTCATTCTGGAAAATTAGCGCTAGTGGTAAAGAACCTGCCTGCCAGTGCAGGAGACATAAGAGGTGTGGGTTCAATCCCTGGGTCGGGAAGATCCCCTGAAAGAGGGCAGGGCAACCCACTCCAGTATTCTTGCCTGGAGAATCCATGGACAGAGGAGCCTGGAGGGCTACAGTTCATGGGGTTGCAAAGAGTCGGACACGACTGCAGTGACTTAGCACACCCACACGCATAAGCACTGCAATTGTTGGAAGGTGCATTCTGAACTTAGAAAGGAACACTTGAGAACCTCCCTGATGATCCAGTGGGTAAAACTCTGCATTCCCAATGCAGGGGGCCTGGGTTCAACCCCTGTTCAGGGAACTAGATCTCATATGCCGCAACTGAAATAACCTGCATGGTGCAACAAAGACCTGGAACAGCCAAATAGATAAATACCCTTTTAAAAAAAGAAAAGAACACTTGTAATCAACTGATATTTGGGACCAAATAAATGAATCTTAGAATCATGGTAATGTTTAAAAATCCATCTGAGGCAATGCACACGTGAACTATAATAGCCATCTTCATTAATATGTGCATTTCAGGGGTTTTCTCTAGTACCCCAGAGCAGTTGTCTACAGGAGTGGCCATTTTCCTGGAATCAGGCACACTGGGGTCAGACTTAGAACATTTTTTTTGGAGTAGTGTAGACATCCTGGAATATGAAATCAAGTGGGCCTTAGGAAGCATTACTAGAACAAAACTAGTGGAGGTGATGGAATTCCAGCTGAGCTATTTCAAATCCTAAAAGGTGATGCTGTTAAAGTGCTGCACTCAATATGCCAACACACTGGGAAAACTCAGCAATGGCTACAGGACTCTAGATGATCAGTTTTCATTCCAACCCCAGGCATGCTGCAGTCCATGGGTCACAAAGAGTCAGATACGACTGAGCGACTGAACACAAAGATACATATCCAGAGTCAGTCCCTAATGTTATTCCTCTTGCCCCTCTGCTCCAGTCTGACTGCATTTCTTGAAAACACCAAAGTCCAGTCCACCTTTTAGTGCTCTTGTTGTTCAGAGCACAGTTCCCAAGATTTTTGCTCGACTCTCCCCACACCTACATGTGTCCACTCCCCAAAGACACCGTAGCTGAGAACACCATTTCAAATAGCCTCCTCTCCAGCAACCTTGCTCTGCTTTATTTTTCTTTAAAATACATATTTACCTGAAAGATATGTCTGTCTGCTTCCTTTCTGCTTCTTCAACTAGAATGTAAGACTCGTGGAGGCAAGGAATTTGTTTGCCGTCTTCCCTGATGACACCACAGGAGGCCAGTGAAACACATGGTAGATGCATAGGAGACATAGAAGAAGAAATACACAATTTTAAAGAATGAATGAATTCATTTGCCATTCTGAATATTATGCCTCTTGATGAAGGTGAAAGAGGAGAGTGAAAAAGCTGGCTTAAAACTCGACATTCAAAACACTAAGATCTTGGTATCCGGTCCCATCACTTCATGGCAAATAGATGGGGAAACAATGGAAACAGTGAAAGACTTTATTTTCTTGAGCTCCAAAATCACTGAGGAAGGTGACTGTAGCCATGAAATTAAAAGACACTTGCTCCTTGAAAGAAAAGCTATGACAAACCTATGTGCTAAGTTGCTTCAGTTGTTTCTAATTCTTTGCAACCCTATGGAGTGTAGTCTGCCAGACTCCTCTGTCCATGGGATTCTCCAGGCAAGAATACTGGAGCGGGTTGCCATGCCCTCCTCCAGGGGATCTCCCCTGGAGGGAGGATCTGACCCCCTGGAGGGATCTCCCTAGGGATCAAACCTGAGACTCTTATGTCTCTTGCTTGGCAGGCGGGTTCTTTATGACTGGAGTCACCTGGGAAGCCCATGACAAACCCAGACAGTGTATTAAAAAGCAGAGACATTACTTTGCTGACAAAGTTCCATATAGTCAAATCTATGGTTTTTCCAGTAGTCATGTATGGATGTGAGAACTGGACCATAAAGAAGGCTGAGTGACAAAGAATTGATGCTTTTGAACTGTGGCACTGGAGAAAACTCTGGAGAGTCCCTTGGACTGCAAGGAGATCAAACCAGTCAATCCTAAAGAAAATCAACCCTGAATATTCATTGGAAGGACTGACGCTGAAGCTGAAGCTCCAATGCTTTGGCCACTGGATGTGAAGAAGCAACACTTTGGGAAAGACCCTGAGGGTGGGAAAGATTGAGGGCAGGAAGAGAAGGAGACAACAGAGGATGAGATGGTTGGGTGGCATCATCGACTCAATGGACATGAATTTGAGCAAATTCTGGGAGATGGTGAAGGACAGGGAAGGCTGATGTGCTGCAATCCATGGGGTTGCAGAGATGGACACAACTGAACAACTGAACAACAAACAACAAATAAATAAACATATAGTGATTTACTTTGCTGTGCAGCAAAAACTAACACAACATTGTACAGCAACTGTATTCCAATAAATTCTTTTTACCCTTTTTGTTATCTTTTTTGTTTATAAGTAGGCTCAGGTTCTTCAGTGGAGGAGATCTGAAGGCAGCATGTACTAGGGCCATGTTCATTACCACAGGCTGTCCCAAATAGACAGGCCCCTGCGTTTCATTATTTACAGGGACAATCAGATGTGATCAGAAGCAGATAGGGCAGGCATGTAGGGCCGGAGCTGCCAGGATGGACGTGTCTAACTTCCCAGTCTTTAAAAATAGGAACCGAGCATCCAGTCCCATGTTTACTTATCAAACATAGCATTGGCCTTCAAATTTACACTGCTGTATTATTCTCAACTTGCTTCATCTAGCTAATTTTGGGAGCTGACTGAGGACCAACGAAGGTCTCGTTAGAAAGTGACATTTATTAATAGAGCTCCAAGCCCCCAAATGGGGCTTCCCAGGTGGCACTAGTGGTGAAGCACTCGCCTTTCAATGCAGAAGACATAAGAGATGTGGGTTCGATCCCAGGGTCAGGAAGATCCCCTGGAGAAGGAAATGGCAACCCACTCCAGCATTCTTGCCTGGAGAATTCCATGGACAGAGGAGCCTGACAGGCTATGGTCCATAGTATCACAGAGTTGGACACGACTGAAGCGACAGCACAGCACATAAGCCCGAAAATGGGATTTCTCGGGTACTGGGAACAGGGTAACCTAATAATTCTACCTCTCAGTCACAAACCTATTTGATCTGAGATTGTTTTCAAATTCACTTACTTAAATTAGGTCATTTACTACAATTCATTTGGCAAGCAAAGACAGCCAAATATCAAGTGAGATTCAAAATTTTCTAACAAATTGATTAGACACTCGTTTGTTGATACGATTATGGAATTAGCAAAATGGCCTATTCCTCGGTGTGAAAGATTAAGATCCAAATTACTTTATGATGGCTTATCTCAGTGACGAGTGAAATGAAATGGAGAATCTACTGATCACAAACTAAAAGATCATTGTCAAAAAAATAAAGACCACTGGGACACAGTTTGAAACTGCAAGTTGTGATTTCCATGTGGCCCTCAGGCTCTGTCTATAATGCGGGGTCCATGTCTTAATTTGAAATGGTGCTGATCCTTCATAGCACTCTATTTTCAGGTTGCCTTCCCCCCATTATAAGAAACTTTTTAAAATTGCTTCTGTCTTGTTTCAGTTTTTTGGTTCCGAGGCATATGGGATCTTAGCTCTCCAAGCAGGGGTCAACCTGTACTCCCTCCACTGAAAGGTGAAGTCTTAACCAGTAGACCACCAGGGAAATCCCTCTTACGTTTAATAGGTTAAATTTTCATTAAGACTTTATATTGTATATTCTCTATACACATTTTCACTTATTGCATTAGCTTTTTGAGATTCCAGGAAAACACTGAAGAGATTTTAGGCTTATCTTTTCATTATTTAAATTTAAGGGGATTCATTTGCAGAAAATGACACCTTTTACTCAGAAGAATATCTGTACGCAGTTGGGGAGCGGGCATGCTAAGTCACTTCAGTTGTGTCCGACTCTGTGCGACCCTATGGACTGTAATCTGCCAAGCTCCTCTGTCCATGGGATTCTCCAGGCAAGAATACTGGAGTGGGTTGTCATTCCCTTCTCCAGGGGATCTTCCTGACCCAGGGATAGAACCTGTGTCTCTTATGTCTCCTGCATTGGCAGGTGGATTCTTTACCACTGGCGCCACCTGCGAAGCCCTGCAGTTGGGGTAGAAGGTGCTTATCTTCTTCCTGCTCTTGTATCTATCAGGCTTCCCTGGTGGCTCAGACAGTAAAAAATTAGTCATTTCTATAGAGAGGAAGGAAGTGTATCGAAGGCTTGCCCAGTCCCTCTTTCTACCTGCTAGCCTTGAAACAAGGATGGACGCACCTTTTCGGAGACAATGGAGGCAAAGATTGGGCTCCTGTGTGGTTCTTTCTCAGTCTTCCTGTGAGCTTTCCACTTCTTCAGTTCATGATGAGCCATGAATGTGCCAGGAAGAAAGGAGGGTCTGAGGACTCAAAATACTCTGGTCTGTGTGGCTGGGTCTGAGCCAGGCTGAGATTCTCCGTCTTCCTGGAAAGTTGAGTGTCTCCACCTCTGATCAGGGAAATGGGTGAAAAAACTCTAGATTTGAGGTCAGACAGGAATATAAAAAGATCTGCTTCAACTCAGCACACTGGTAATTGGGATAATTATTTCACATCATTCTGAAAGGCTCAATTATTTGCTGTGTCAGGTTTTGAGTTTTTGGTTTTTTCCAGATCTACTAGGAAGCAAGAGGAGGAATAATTATATTTCATGAGTTGGCACACCCCCTGAGTCACCAGCTCCCTACGCCATCACCAAATCATCCAGTTTATAGCTCTGAAGACTCTGGAAATTATTAAAAGATTAGTGAAAATTATTTCTCTGCATTTTGCTTTAAATAATATTCACCAAAAGGGGTGGGGGAAGAGGAAAATACTGAAATTCTGAGTAAGCATCTAAATTTGACACTACATATCACTATCTTGGTATTTTGAATTAGGTATTCAACCATTTTTCCCCCAATCAGTTTTATGTGCTTCCTAAAAATGAAAGTAACAAATGCCGAATATTTTACCCTAGATTATCATCTGCCACGTGATTTTTGTCAGTGGCGGGAGGGTGGGGAGAATTTTGTGGGAGGTACTTCTCCCTGCTACTTCTCTAAGCTCTAAGAACATCAAGTCTGAAGTCTAACAACCACGTTATGGGCTACAGCAGCCATGATTCTCAAGCTTGGTTGCACATTAGAATCACCTGGGAGATTTCTTTTTACTAGTATGTGTGAGGTCCTCCTGAAGACTCATGTAAACGGTACAGGGTGGGGTGTGAACAGCAGCACCTGTTTCAGGTTCACCAGGTGATTCTAATCAGAAGCCAAGGATGAGACCTCTGAACCGGTGGTAAATGGCTCCTACCTTCAAAGGGGATGACAAAGGATGAGATGGTTGGATGGCATCACTGACTTGAGGGACATGAGTTTGAGCAAGCTCCAGGAGTTGGTGATGGACAGGGAGGCCTGGCGTGCTGCAGTTCATGGGGTCACAAAGAGTCGAACATGACTGAGCGACTGAACTGACCGACTGACCTTCAATCTTCCTCAGAATCACCCCCAAGAACCCTCACAGACCTTCCAAATCAGAAATTCTGGTCTGAAGCCCAGGAATCTGTATTGTTCTATGATCCAGCTGAGCCATGGACCAGCATCTGGAAGTCACCAGGAACGATTTCTATTTCTCATGTCATATATCCTCCATGTTCAGATAAGCTGTTATCACGTCATCTGCTGGGTCTCCAACCCAAGCCCCAGTCACTTCATAGCTAGATTATTCTAAGTCTGTCTTTTCCCTATCTTCAATTTCCCTTGAAACTGCACAAGATTTGCTCCTAAAATGGAACTTGGCTGCAGACAGTTTGACAGAGGAGACACTTGGCCAAATGAAAAGTTCCTGTCAAAGCATACGATCACTTCTCTAAAGAACAGTTTCATGCCAGGTACAGAATTTTCCCAAACATTTCTGACCCTAGTCCATTCCCAACCTTCAACCAGTTGGCATCAGAGTCACATCCTAGGGTTCCCTGGTGGTCCAGTGGTTAAGACTCTGCCTTCCAATGTAGGAGGTGCGGGTTTGATCCCTGGTCAGGGGGCTAAGATCCCACATGCCTCTCAGACCTCCCCCCCCAAAACAAACAAATACACATGTACATATAACAGAAGCAATATTGTAATAAATTCAATTAAAGACGTTAAAAATGGTCCACATTAAAAAAAAAACAACAAGCTTTTTAAGAAAAAGAGTCACATTCCAGCCGGGGCCCTTCTTCCTTTTCAAATCATCAGTATCTGTAACACCTCCTCTACTTCCTCCAGGAGCCCCCTCACTCCTCACCCTGGCTCTCTTTGTCTCCCCAGGGATATAAATCAGCAAAAATTTGAGGCTCAGGGCTAGGGTGAGGATTAATGTTCTGCAGATTACCTGGTGACCTAAAAGCTTGGGAGTTTATTGACATTTCCCCCCCCCCCCACATCACACCAAAATCTCTTCACCCCTTCCCCCTCCAAGGTTTGGACTCCACACCCTCTATCAAAGCCATCTGCAGCTCAAGGAATAATTACAGATTATCCGCCACTCTTTGGGAGGCAATTGAGCCATGGTCTTGGGTATATCTGAGCACAGAAATGGGAAGGGATATTTACAAGGGAGACAAAGCTGGTGGAGCATGAGAATTCAAGCTGGCATCGACAACGACTGTGACTACAGAAGCTGTGTAGCTGAGAGCTTAGGTCTGCTCACTGCTGGGGAGCTTCGTCACGAGAAGCCCTGTGTCCCAGTGGGCTCTTCCTCTCGTCCAGCAAGAGCAGCTTCCTGGTGCCCCCAAGGAGGCTCCCCCAACATCTCAATCGCCCTGGCTGTCCCTTCACTCTCCTAATGATTTTGGTGACTCTCTCTACTTCTCAGACCAACCCCTCATTCCATGCAAACCCCCATTAGGACACATTGTCTTATTGCCCTTGGGTAGCAGTCTCCTCTGCCTCTTCTTCACTTATTTCCTTTAACACAGAGAATTTTCCCAATTTGCATGATTTCTTCTGTTTTTTGGTCCTCTTAGTCATCTGTTCCCCTTATTTCCCCTATAGAGCCTCACAAACATGTCCTCAAATTAGTATATTCTGGTCTGCATTCTTAGCCATATTTCCTCACTACTTTACTTCCTCATAACCAAGTAATCTGTGTAATAAAAAAAGATGGACTCTAATAGTCCCTTTTTACACGAATTCGTGTCATATGATTGAAGCACTTCTTATCAGTCTCACAACACTTGCTGACACAACAAAAACTCTCTCAGTAAATGATTGAGAAGAATAAACAGTCTGTTCTCTTGCAATTAAGACATATTATAGAGCATTTCTTACCATAGTTCAATTTTGCAAATACAGCATAAATACTGTGAGCACAGGCAAGGAGAAGCATATTTTTATCTAGATTAAGTCAGTGCTACTTCCCAAGTCATTTTCAACACTTATCAACCTCCAAAATCATCAGCAAGATTGACTGCAACATAAAAATCATTAAGAAATTTCTCCATTACAAATGAAGTTCATTATTAGAAGCCACAGTAATTACTTTATGATGTTTTATAATTAAGTGGCACAAGAGAGGAGAAGATGGAGTCAGCATGTTAGATTTAAATTCTTTCTTATGCACACCACTGTTAATTTCACACCTAACAATTAAAATTGACAGGCAGTTAAAAACAGTTGGCAAGTTTCTTAAAAAAATATAACGATCCCTAACAATGTTCAGGATTGAGAAAAGAAAGAATAAAATATATTCCATTGTTGGTACCTGGTACACAGCAGTCACTCAATAATTATTTATCACAGAAAGTCTTTTTTATATATTTATTTCTGTTGATTTATTTATTTGGCTGCACAAGTCTTAGTTGCAGTGTGCGGGGTCATTTCCCTGACCAGGGATCAAACCCAGGGCCCCTGCATTGGGAGAGCAGAGTCTTAGCTGCTGAATCAACAGGGAAGTCCTTTATTACAAAAAGTCCTGAAGCCTGAGACTTTCCTTTGTGTCATTCCATTCTCCCTAGAAGAGTAATATGAGCCTCCTCTTTTGGGGACTAAAATCTTATTTATCAGGGCCAGCGGATTACCTACTTTTTTTCCCAGTTAATTCCCCTCTTTAGATGTTGAGTGGTCACAGATAAATTGTCTTTTGAGTTCTGCCTGTCATTATAGAACTTTAAGCAACTTTCTGGGCATCACAGATTAAATAAGAAGGCTCACTGGAATGTCGAAACTCCAAGCTTCAACATGCTAATGTATGTTATTTTCTGAGACTGCCAGGGTCACATGCCAGGAGATGCCAATCTTATCTACCTTCTTGGTTCTCTGTACCTCTTCCCTCCCCTTCCTCCCCTTCATCCTCATGCCCTCTCTTCCCACCTGCTCACACCCCAAAATGTTGTTGTTGTTCAGTCAGTCATGTCGGACTCTTTGTGACCCCATGGACTGCAGCACGCCAGGCTTCCCTGTCCTTCACCATCTCCCAGAGCTTGCTCAAACTCATGTCCATTGAGTCAGTGATGCCATCCAACCATCTCACCCTCTGTTGTCCCTTTCTCCTCCTGCCTTCAATCTTTCCCAGCATCAGGGTCTTTTCTAATGAGTCAGCTCTTTGCATCAGGTGGCCAAAGTATTGGAGCTTCAGCTTCAGTGTCAGTTCTTCCATTGAATATTCAAGACCGATTTCCTTTAGGATTGACTGGTTTGATTGCCTTGCAGTCCAAGGGACCCTCAAGAGTCTTCTACAACACCACAGTTCAAAAGCATCAATTCTTCAACACTCAGCCCAAAATGGATAAAGCTAAATTCTGAACATATTGTTAGCAATGCAGGCTTTCAGGGGCCCTTGGTCCTGGACATGAGCTCAGAGATGGGAATTCCTCTCTGATTCCTAGGGCTATAAACCTGTTAAAAATCAAGAACATACCAAGGAGTGAGAAAATTGTTAATGGGATTCTTGACCTCCTTAATCAATAGAAATTGATCAGAGGCCAGAGAATAAATTCAGGCAAGGCTGTATTGGGGTCCCTGCTGCAGTAGGGGGGAGTGATAACAAACAACAGGTTCCCTTGCTTGCTCACTCCCCAAGGTGGGGACAAGCTTGTTCCTTATATGGGGTGGGGATAGGGATGTGTTGAGGAGTCGAGCTAGAGGGGTGGCTGGGTGGTTTGCCCTTAGGTGGTGCTGTGTGCAAGGGAGCTTGCTCAGTAACTTGCTTTTGCTCCGGGAGCTTCAGAAGTAACAATTGGGTCTTTTGGTCTCTTTGCATCTTTTGTCCAGAATTTGCCCTGAGTGAGAACGCACACAATTATTTTTAGTCCCGCATAGTTTCTTTGTATTTTGTTGTTTCAGGAGAGGTGCGTCCAGGTGCAAGCATTGCAGCACTACAGCAAAAGGTCCCAGGGCCCAGCCTGTCTCAGGGTGATGGTGGGAGGGGTACATGTGGCTGAGAGGAAGTGGGGAGGGGATAGGGGAGAACTTGGGGAACAGGTTGACTGAACTGAGTACAGGTCCCAGGACAGCAGGAGAATCTGGGTTAACACAGGTAGGTTTGTCAAAGATTCAGTAAGGAATAGGAGACAAAGCAAATTTATTATACTGAAATTCATTTTAACTTACTTCACAATTTTGCCTAAGGCCAGCTGTAGTCCTGTCCACTAGAAGTTAAGCACATCCCAGAAATAAAGATATGAGCCCTGATGGCTCAGATGGTAAAGAATCTGCCTGTAGTGCGGGAGACCTGGGTTCAATTCCTGGGTCAGGAAGATCCCCTGCAGTAGGAGATGGCAACCCACTCCAGTCTTCTTGCCTGGAGAATTCTGTGGACAGAGAAGCCTGGCGAGCTACAACCCATGGGATCACAAAGAGCAGGACACAATTGAGGGACTAACACTTTCACTTTCAGAAATAAAGCTATTTCATGAGCTTGATTTAAGTATTTCTTCTAATTAAAAGTAGGATTCTTCAGAAACAAACTCATAGACACAGAAATTAGACTTGTGGTTTCCAAGGAGGAGGGGGGAAGAAGTGGGGAAGAGATAGACTAGGAAATTGGGGTTGGTAGATGCAAACAATTACATTTACAATAGATAAACACTATGGTCCTACTGTATAGCACAGGGAACTATATATAATCTCCTAGGATAAACCATAATAGAAAAGAATATTTGAAAAAGAAGGTATATATATGTGTACAGTTTGCTGTATAGCAGAGATTGGCACAACCTTGTAAATTGACTATACTTCAATTTAAAATATAAATAAATAAAATAAAGGATTCTCTGGAAAAAAAGCAAATTATAAATACAGGCAGTTCTTTCTGTGTGTCTTTTAAACACGTCGTTACCAAGAACATAAGGTAAATTAGAAAATATTTATTTGCTCTGTTCATCTCTTCAAAATACCACCTTTTAATAAAACAAAGCTAAATTTATTAGAAGTTTCTCCCAAAGAGAGAAGACAACCTTGACAATCTTAGCAGCATTTCTAAGAGGGAACTCAAAGTGAGATATAATTAATTCAGCTCTGGGGTCTGAGCTCAAGATGAGTTGAAGTTGGGTCTTCAAGGCAGGGAAATTTATTTATATTGTACATTAAATACAGGGTTTGTTTTTACATATAATATGTTAAAATTACTTTATTATTTACTTATTTATATCTAGGTTGGTCAACACAGCAAAGCAAGGGTCTTGAAAAAGTAACCTGTGGTTAATAAACAAGATTTTGCCCAGGTAAACAACTTATTATCTCTAATGACTTGGTTTGTGGGAATTTCCTGAAGCAAACACTGAAGTTATTTATTGGTTTGCAACTGTATCTGTTTTGAACAAGTTCTCAGGGATGAACTACTAAGTCATGTTGACGTAGTAAGGCTACGGTTTTAGGTAAATCCCACTGACATACTTGTAACAAGAATTTCTTAAAGAAGGAGGGGAGGAAATTTTTAGAGGTGATGGCTTTGTTTACGGCATTGTTTATGGTCATGGTTTCACAGGTTTACATTTACCTGCAAACTCATCGAGATGTATATATTAATATTAAGTAGGTACAGCTTTTTGTATGCCAATCATACCTCAATTTTAAAAATAATTTATTTTATTTTGGCTACACTGGGTCTTTTTTTGTGGCACACGGGCTTTCTCTAGTTGCAGTGCATGGGCTTAGTTGCTCGTGGGATCTAAGTTCTCCAACCAGGAATTGAACCCATGTCTCCTGCATTGTAAGGTGGATTCTTAACCACTAGACCACCAGGAAAGTCCCTTAAAAATAATTCCTTTTAAGTATTTGCTTTTGTTAGAATTAATGGGTGAACAACTTAGAAAAGAGAAGTGTAGAATCTGCTGCTGCTGCTGCTAAGTTGCTTCAGTCGTGTCTGACTCTGTGCGACCCCATAGACGGCAGCCCACCAGGCTACCCTGTCCCTGGGATTCTCCAGGCAAGGACACTGGAGTGGGTTGCCATTTCCTTCTCCAATGCATGAAAGTGAAAAGTGAAAGTGAAGTCGCTCAGTCGTGTCCGACTCTTAGCGACCCCATGGACTGCAGCCTACCAGGCTCCTCCGTCCATGGGATTTTCCAGGCAACAGTACTGTAGTGGGGTGCCATTGCCTTCTCCAGTGTAGAATGTAAGAGTAGCTAAATTTTTCCACATGAGAAAGAGCATGGAGATGCCCATGGAGAAGAAACTTGGGAAACAGAGAGAATAGGAAGAACTTGACAAATTGGGGGCTGGGAGTCAAGAAGAGAGCTAGTATGGTGGCAAAGAACAGCGTGTAAAATAGAAAGATGGCAGAGGGAGTGGATATGAGAGCCTATGTGGAGGCTGGAACTGTGGGGAGCAAGAGTTAAATACTTGTAGTAGTATTTAAATACAATTGTATGAAAGTTAAATTCAATTATATGAAAATGCAGTATAAACCCAGTTTCCAAATTCTCAAGAAATGTTTGGTACAGACCTGCATGGAGTCCAGTCCGCGTTTCTTTTATGTGTGTAATGATTCAGAGACTGGTCTCATGAAGGGTGGGGACATTTAGGTCCCACTGACTGGGCTGCAGTATTCAGATGCCAGGAAATGTTTACATGGTAGTTGCCCTTTAAAAGGCTTCCCAGGTGACTCAGTGGTAAAGAATCCACCTGCCAGTGCAGGAGGTGCAAGAGATAAGGGTTCGATCCTTGAGTGAGAAAGATCCCCTGAAGGAGGAAATGGCAACCCACTCTAGTATCAGAGGAGCCTGGCAAGCTACAGTCCATGGGGTCACAAAGAGTCAGACACAACTGAGCACGCTCGTGTGCGTGTGTGCACGCATGCCACGTGCACACACACACACACTATATCCAGACAGTGAAACCATTGCACGTGTGCGCACACACACACACTATATCCAGACAGTGAAACCATTGCACGTGTGTGCGCGTGCACACACACACACACACACACATACACACACACTATATCCAGACAGTGAAACCATTGCACGTGCGCACACACACACACACACACATACTACATCCAGTGAAACCACTGCACATGTGCACACACACACACATACTATGTCCAGACAGTGAAACCATTGCATGTGTGCACACACACACACACACACACTATATCCAGACAGTGAAACCATTGCACGTGTGCACGCGCACACACACACACACACTATACCTAGACAGTGAAACCATTGGAAAAAAATCAAAATAATAGATCAAGACCAGAAAGGAAGAACTAGATATTTGAAAGGAAATATTAATATTAGTCAACATATCAAAATAGAATCAACATTGTAAATGTTGGATAGACTCCATTTCCACACTAGAAAGATATTGGGAAGAATACAAAGGGTGAGATAAAGAGAAAAGAGAATAATAACAAGTTTCATAACGTGAAACCATGTCATTAGCAGATGCTATATTAGCTGCCTTCCTTGGCATTTATTTCATTAATAACTCAAAACAACCACTTGCGGAAAATATTACACCATTTTCCAGATGAAAAACACAAGGGTCACTTCCCTGACATTATGTAGCTTTTTAATAGTGAAGTTAGGATTTGAACACAGATGAGTCTTATTCTAAAGCTTATATTCTTTACTTCTTATGGTCTGTACTGTTATTTTGGTGTTTTGTTATTGAAATTCCTGGGTAAGGTTTACTGCCATGAACTACAAATTCTGATGGGAAGGAAAAGATTTTCCCAAGCTCACAAATACCAGGCACCATTGTAGACAGAAGGTTAACTAAGCCTCCTGATTGTAGATGAACTCACAGACCTGTCTCATCAAATCAAAACATAAGAGTAGTCTGGGACTTCCCCGGTGCTCCAGGGGTTAAGAATCCACCTGCCAACGCAGGGGACACAGATTCCACCCGTGGTCTGGGAAGATTCCGCATGCTGCTGGGCAACTAAGCACGTGCGTCCTAACTACTGAAGACCAGGTGCTTAACGCCTGTGCGTCACAAGAAGAGAAGCCCCCACGAGGCGAAGCCTGCACACCACAGCTAGAGGGAAGCCCCTCCTTGATGCAACTAGAGAAAGCCCTCATGCAGCAATGAAGACCTAGCGCAGCCAAATAAATAAACTAATAAAAAACCATGAAAGTAGTCTGAATAAACTTCCACACAATGACTGTCTAATATGTGAGAAGGATTCCTTTTGAACAAGCATGGCAATATCTTTATAAATGAGCTGGATAAAATTAAAGCCAGGCGAATCCAAAGATACTAGAAGCCAACAAATCCCTAGATATTAAAAGACATAGACACTACATGTGTTTCTTCCATCGCCAGCCTCCTCTAAGGGTACCATGAAGATATGCTCCCAGTCATTTTCCTAAGGAAATGTTACTGCTACTTCTAAAAATTATCATTTTTTAAGTTGGAATATACTAAGTGAGAAAGAAGAATTTAGGGTAGTTTTTCAGGAAGATAAAACAAGCTTTATATCCAGAAGCACAAAAGCTGGGAATTCATAGCCAGCCACTTAAGCCTTGGAATATTCTCTTAAAAAGAGAGAGAAAAAAAAGATGACGGTAAGGAAAAGATGAGTAAAAGGTTAAAAACTCTATATGCTGCATGGAATTCACTTGGGAGAAAAAGAAGTATCAGGTTGAAGAGGCGTAAACGAAATAACCTTGAAGCCCATTTTGCCCTACAACTCTTGGTGTGTGTTCAGGGAGCATACGTGTGTATGAGAGATGAGCAGAAACAAAAATAACCTCCCTCCCAGGAACAGTGGAAGACTTCAGCCACAAAGTAGGTCATAGCACCTGGCTACACCGCCCTCTGATGCACACTGCCCATTGTAAACAGAGTCAAATGACAGGCTTTTTTTGGGATCAAATGATGGCGCTTCCCTGCCCATCCCACTAACAGATTCCTGTAGCAAATTGCTCCTGAATGAATCCTACAACCCCCTCAGTCCTCTTTAAACTTTAGTGAAAAGAAATAAAACCTTCTCATAGAAGGAGAACGGAGTCACCAACTTTCAGACTCAGATTGATTTTTGTAGCAATGATTTTCATCAGAAATTTAATTGCTGTGTATTAAATATTAGCACTGCTGGGGGCTGGAAGGATATATTTTTTATTTTTTCTGTTTGTTTTGTTTTCTTTGGTTTGGTTTGCTTTTCTCTGACATCGATAGTGAATTCTCACTTTTTCTGTCAAGATGTTGGCAATCAGAATGCGGTGAAAACAGAACTAAAGAGAGATGCTCAGAGTCTCATGGGTGAGAGAACATCGCCCCTTCTCAATGCGTCCCCACCCCCAACACTAGAGCTGAGGTGATCATCTTCCTAACATATCTGCCCACATTTTCTCCTTGTGTAAATCATTAAACAATCTTCCATCTGAAAGATAAAGGTCCCTCATGATCTGATGTCTTCCGACCCTGGGCCCTATCTGCCAACACACTTCAAAAAGGCACTTTTTGCACCAGCCCCATATCAAATGACTCATGGTCTCCAGAAATAAGGATAACGTGGTAGCTGACACTTCTTTGCCTTTATATTGTTATCCCTTCTGCCTAAACTGTCCTTCCTTCTATCTCCTACTTCGCTTTTGGGAGTCTTTCCTAAATCCTCAATCTAAACATGGACCCCTTCTCCCCATACAAACACAGTGAGGCCCTTGGCACCCTCTACTGCATCCACCATTGACTATGTTCAGCTTCGTGAAGACACAATCCACTTCTCATGCCACTATGCATCCCCAAGGTCTCAGCACTTGCTTAGGTCTTCACCTGCTGAAGAATGTTGATATTTATGTGTGTGTGTGTGTGTGGTGAAAATACTTCAGTTCTACTCTCATAGCAAATTTCAATTATACAATGCAGTATTATCTAGGATATGCCTTTTTAATAAGCCTGCCCAGATGACTCTGATGGGGATCCTATAAGTCAAAAAGTTAGTAGCAGAGCTAAACTGAAATCTTGAGTGATGTTTTGTGATCTCCACACTGTCTGCTAACTTAGAAGTTTAAATGTGAATATAAGCAAGACACTGATTTTGATTCTGAGTGAAACTCTAAAACAGAGCTCTGTATGGGGCACATCCAATGGTCAAAGGCAAGTACCACCTTCCCTGCCCCATAGGTTTTTGTATCTTATACAACATACTCCAGTTTTAAAATCAATCAGATGAGTTTTGAACATTTCTTGCTCTGATCAGCATATGAGTATCTTAAAAGCAGACACAGTGTCTCATTCACTTTTGTGACTCCCAGTGGCAAGGCCTGTCACATCATAGACCAATAATCTTTAGTGGGTAAATATCTGGATCAAAGTTTCCATTCTAAAATTATTTCAAAACAGAGAAAAAGTTAGAGCGCTAACAGTATTTTTATCAATATTGCATGACCGTTTAATTACAGAAAATAATTTAATATCCTGCTAAAACTGAGCAAGTTGTCTAATAAAAGCAACTAAACTAATATACCAAATAGAGTAGGTGGAGTTAACCAGCATGGCTTCAGCTTGGCAAGGATTTAATTAGAAATATGCTTTTAGTGAATTCCAGTACTAAACAAAGTCACCAGTGATGCGATGTTTTATCTGAAGAACTAACACTCTATTTCAAGCCAGGACTCTAGATCCTCCTTCCTTACAATTGTCAATATTTACATTTTTAATAGAAGCCCTGTTTGGGAAACTGGCATCATAGTGAACATGTTCACCATAGTGAACGTGAAGTATGATCTCTCCTGAGATCCTACTCTAGCAGAATGGGTTAATGGCGTTTCAGGGACACACCCAGGACCTGTGGTAAAGAATCCGCCTGCCAATCCAGGAGACTGGGGTTCGATCCCTGGGTCTGGAAGATCCCCTGGAGAAGGAAAAGGCAACTCACTCTAGTATCTTGCCTCAGAAATCCCATGGACAGAGGAGCCTGATGGATTATAATCCATGGTGTCTTGGCGACTAAAGACAGGACTTGGTGACTAAACAACAGCAACATTCATAACATAGGCCCCCAACAGAAATGACTCTTCCCCACACACAAAAAAAATAATGATAATAATTAGACTTAGAACAAAGAGGTAGCACAGACACGAGAAGACTGTAACCTTGAGCAGCCATTCCTTGAGTAGGTATAGAAGTAGGTAACCAGAATTTTGAAAAGGATATTGGAGAAAAGCAAAGACTTCTTGGTATAATTGAGATAAAGATTCAATTCCTAAAGTAGTGATAAATGTTGATATTTGCAGATGTCAAGGCAAAGAATTGTCTGCAAATACAAATCCACAATCTCTTCTTTGAGAACAGTTGTGTTTCAGGCTTCAGAATGTTTCAGATTTTGAAAAGGAATACGGTGAAGACCCAACAAACACAGAGTACTCCCAGCAGGATCTGTAGCAACATCTCATGATCAAGCATGAAAACTTCTGCCACGATGTACACTGCTTTCCACCCGAAGTGGTAAGAAGCCTGCACGGTATTTCATCTGTTCTGACATGGTTGTGCAGTCAAGTAGATCAGGATAGTTTTGCTACCGAATGCGTTTCATTTTCAGAGATTTTTGGACGTTGAGTGTAAAAAATTAATAAGGAGGAATCTCAATTATTAGAGACTTGGGAAGTCAGAATAGGGTGCTGTCTTGCCCTACAATGAAAACAGAGCCCAACAGGAGAAGAAAGACTTGCTCCTCTGGCCTGGCAAGAGCTCAGCTGGTAAGCTGTTCAGTTGCTAAGTCGTGTTGAATTTCTTGTGACTCCATAGACTGCAGCAAGCCAATTCCCCTGTCCTCCACTGTCTCCTGGAGTTTGTTCAAATTCATGTCCGTTGAGTCAGTGATGCTACCTAACCATCTCATCCTCTGCCACTCCCTTATCCTCCTGCCTTCAGTCTTTCCCAGCATTGGGATATTTTTCAATGAGTTGGCTCTTGGCATCAAGTGGCCAAATTACTAGAGCTTTAGCTTCAGCATCAGCTGATAAGAGACTCTCACCACTCAGCCAATGAAAAGCCACTATATTTCAAACCCTGAATTCCTCCGATGGACTTTTTGCTTACTGTGGCCCTCCCAACTTCCTTTTCCCCTCTTTGAAAGTGTTGTCCTCTTTGCTGTAGTAGACTTGCACAGGGTCCGCCATGATTACAGACCCCAAATTGCAATTCTTTGTGGAGCTCAAATAAATCCATTTTTTGCTGGAGAAATAACTGGTCATCTATTTGTTTTAGGTCAGCCTTGTGGTGGCCTAAAACAAGGCTCCTGAGCTAATAAACACAGTTCCCACCCATTGAACCTGCTGCTCCTCACTGCTTTTCTTGCCAACTCTGGGGTTTCAGGGTAAGTCTTTCTCCTGGATCCCAGCTTCTGCCTTCTTTGCATTTTGAAGTTCTCCAGGTGTTATTCAGGATCTATGATCTATTTAAAGTTTCATCCTTTCTGGTTAAGGCCTTGTTCTGTACACAAGGACTCGTTTGGCACTTGGGAATGATTTTAAAATTAGACTGCCCTGGAAATGGCTAGTTCAGTCCATGAGCTTGGGTACAGAGAATGTTTCATTGGAGCTGTGTCGGTTCTGTTTCAGCCCAATTCCATTCTAAGTAGGGGCTGCTCTAAAAAATGACTGTGTCCACATGCTATGAAGGTTTCTGGGTTTTCTGCTGCTAAGGTCAGAGACCCTGATTTGGAATGTAGGAGGGACTAGGGAAGGAGCAGTGAGATGAGAGGAAAGGGAGCTAGTCAAAATTTCTCAGAAAGCATGAATGCATAAGATTCATGCATCATGAGATACTGTTTTCCAGTGGTGCTGAGCATCCACTTTTTGCTTCTTTTCATGTTTTCGTTTGTAATTCCACAGGTGTTCATATGTTGGAATGGTACTTGCAAGAACTACATGTTGTGGCTGAAGAGCAGGCGTTTTGCAATATGGGTTCTGATTAAATTTATATATGTATAGAGGTCTAGAGGGAATGCAAATGAATCATGGGGCCACTTCTTCACATTATTGTATGGATCTAGTGATTGCTTTGAGAGATGGTGAAATACCTATATAAGTGGTAGTGTATTAAATGAAAGTAAAATAGTTTGTAAAATTTTAAAAAAGAAACAGGGGCTGTTCTATTGGAATTGTACTGTTAAGCTTTTAGTCTGGCTCCTCTGGAATCAGGTTGTTCTTTAGAACTGGCTAGTATTAGGCCGTTGTAGTTATTTGAATGGCTAAGGCTACTTGAAAATATTTCTCTTACTCTAGAGTAAAACCTCTGAGAAACGGGATCCCAGTTATCTAAATGTTTTCATGTTCACATTTCATAGTCTCTCCAGGGACCTCAGCTAATTTTATGTTTGAAAACCTCCATCGTTCTTTATGTGCATTTCTAACTAAATGGACCGATTTGAAAGTGAAAGTGTTAATAGCTCAGTCGTGTTTGACTCTTTGTGACCCTGTGGACTGTAGCCTGCCAGGCTCCTCGGTCCATGGAACTCTCCAAGCAAGAATACTGGAGTGGGTAGCCATTCCCTTCTCCAGGGTATCTTCCCAACCCAGGGATCGAACCCAGGTCTCCTGCACTGCAAGCAGATGATTTACCACAGAGCCATTAGGGAAGCCCCAAAATGCACCGACTTAACTAAAGGCAATTTGGAACATCAATGGCCATAATCACTTTGCCGACAAAGAGCCATATAGTCAAAGCTGTGGTTTTTCCAGTAATCATGTACAGATGTGAGAGTTGGACTATAAAGAAGGCTGAGTGCTGAAGAATTGATATTTTCCAATTGTGGTACTGGAGAAGACTCTTGAGAGTCTCTTAGACTGCAAGGAGATCAAACCAGTCAATCCTAAAGAAAATCAATCTTGAGTATTGGAAGGACTGATGCTGAAACTGAAGCTCGACATTCAGAAAACTAAGATCATGGCATCTGGTCCCATCACTTCATGGCAAACAGATGGGGAAACAGTGGAAACAGTGGCTGACTTTATTTTCTTGGGCTCCAAAATCACTGCAGATGGTGACTACAGTCATGAAAATAAAAGACACTTACTCCTTGGAAGAAAAGTTATGACCAACCTAGACAGCATATTAATAAGCAGAGACATTACTTTGCCAACAAAGGTCTGTCTAGTCAAGGCTATGGTTTTTCCTGTACTCTTGTATGGATGTGAGAGTTGGACTGTAAAGAAAGCTGAGCACCAAAGAATGGATGCTTTTGAACTGTGGTGCTGGAGAAGACTCTTGAGAGTCTCTTGGACTACAAGGAGATACAACCAGTCCATCCTAAAGGAAATCTGTCCTGAATATTCATTGGAAGGGCTGATGTTGAAGCTGAAGCTCCAATACTTTGGGCACCTGATTTGAAAAACTGACTCATTGGATTCAATGGACTCAAACTCAATGGACATGAGTTTAAGTAAACTCTGGGAGTTGGTGATGGACAGGGAGGCCTGGTGTGCTGCAGTCCATGGGGTCGCAAAGAGTTGGACACGACTTGGTGACTGAACTGCAACAACAACAAACTAAAGGCAATTTCGAATGTCAGTGGCCATAATGGGGAACTTTTGATGTTCCCAAACTTACTTAACTCTAAAATTTCCAAAACTAAATGCAAAGCCTATTTGATTGGTATTCTGAGGCTTCTAAATGTTATTAGGAACCTAAAATTGCCTCTCTGAAAAATAAGATTTTAAGATTAATTAAGGCAAACAAATGATTAAAGAAAGATAAAATGGCTTCTCAAGCCACAGGCTCTTCCTCCCCAGCTTCTGTGTCTCAGACTCTGCCTCTGGCACCATCTTTTCCCTTCCCTTCTATGTCACCTATACCTCCTCTACACCCCCCCACCTGCCCCCAACACTACTTTTCTTGTCAAATTTCCCTTTTCTTCTGAAACTCTCCATACTCCCTTTTCCTCTGAATTTATCAGAATCTGTTCTTTTAAAATTCAGCCTTCCAAGGATCCAGAGGCTAAACTCTTAATTTTTTCTATTCCCTGGACTAAAGCTGAACTGTGAACCATAGTCAAAGATTTACCCAAAGTAACTGAAGATTCTCTAGAGTTACTGAGGGATTTAAGATAGCCATTCAAATGTATCAACATGGTTTCTCTGACTTCTATTGGATAGTTCATATGCATGTCAGCGAAGGCCAGGCCCAGTACTGGATGAAAATAGCTAACTGGAAAAATCCTGAAAGGTCTTTAGAATTACAACTGGGAGACAGTCGGCTAACATATGATCAGGCTTGAGCAATAGTTAGTTGACTTCACTGAGCAATTCCCAGGGCTTTTCTAAAGCCTGCTGATTGAAGCAAAATTCAGGCTTGTATACAAAAATCTGATGAACCTGTTCATGACTATTACAATCAACTTCAGATTATTTTTAAAGAAAATTTGAGTCTTCCTTCAAATGTTGATTCTACCCAAGTAGTTTTAACTTTATGTTTATTAATGTGCTGAACTGGGATATTTCCCTTCTAGTAAAAAGGACCAGGATGGTATGGGAAACTATCCTCACTCTAAATGTGGTTGATCTGGCAAACCAGCTCTCTCACACTCTAGATGAGTTACCGAAAAAAAGGGGGATATAGCCAAAATTCTTAATCTTCAACTGCAGCAAATGAAGGTCCCCAAGCAAAACCAAAACCCTCCTGGCTTCTGCTATTATCACAAAGAACTAGGTCAATGGACAAGAGATTGTTAAAAACCAAAATGTGGGACTTCCCTGGTGGTCCAGTGGTTAAGAAGCTGCCTGCCAAGGCAAGAGACATAGGTTCACTCCCCAGTCCAGGAAGAGGCCACACACTTCGGAGCAACGAAGCCCCAGCACCACAACTACTGAAGCCCGAGTGCCTAAGGGCCTGTGCTCCACAAGAGAAGGCACTGCAGTAAGAAGCTCAAGCACCACAATGAAGAGTAGCCCCCACTCGACTAGAGAAAGCCCTCACACAGCAACGAAGACCCAGAGCAGCCAAAAATAAATAAGTCTTAAAGAAGAGAGAGAGAGACCTGGCACAGCAAAATTAATAAATAAATAAAATTTAAAAAAAAATCAAAACACTTCAGACACCTAGCTCTCTAATCAGCCTTTTCAGCATCCTCGCAATTCTCAGTAACAAGACCCGAAGGAACTGCAGAGGTTCTTCCTATTCCTCTCTTGAAGTTGGCTTGGAGAGACATCTCTCCATACTGGGGATGAATCTCTTCTGGTCCTAACTGACACTGGAGCCACGTTCTTATTCTTCAACCCCACGACTATGAAGCAGCCCCTGTTCAAATTATGGGGATCGCTAATGAACTTCGAGAGGTTCCAAACCTATTCCCTTTTGTTTAGGCCCTTCCCCCACACCCTCAACCCCAGCGGTGCCAGGCAACATGTGGGATCTTAGTTCCCAGTTGTTGTTCAGTCACTCAATCGTATCCAGCTCTTTGCAACCCCATGGACTGCAGCATGCCAAGCTTCCCTGTCCTTGACTACTTCCTGGAGCGTGATCAACCTCATGTCCATTGAATCAGCGAGGCCATCCAACCATCTCATCCTCTGTTGTCCCCTTCTCCTGCCTTCAGTCTTTCCCAGCATCAGGGTCTTTTTTAACGAATCAGCTCAATGCATCAGGTGGCCAAAGTACTGGAGCTACAGCTTCAGCATTAGTCCTTCCAATGAGTTCCCAGACCAGGGATCAAACCCACATCAACTGCATTGGAAGTGCAGAGTCTTAACCACTGGACGGTCAGGGAAGTCCCTGCTTAGGCTCTTTGAGAGATACACATCCCTTTCTCCTTAGTTCCTCCACCCTATTTGGTAGGGCAAGACTTCTTACAGAAGGATTTTGCTGGGATTCCTTTCTCCCAAAAACGGGAAAATAATTTTAGAACTTGGAAATAAGTGATCAAAGCAGCCAACCCAACCGTGATGCATTTTATTTGTTCCATCTCTAACAGTCTTAGCACAAATCTGAAAATACCTATCATTTGTCCCTATTGAATCAGCTACCACTGTCTTTATGAGGAAAATCAGCAAATGATATTAGAAAATTTCACAGCACAACCTTCATCAAGATTCAATAGATCTCTTGAAATCTCTTCCCAGAATGAATCAATATTCTGTAAGTAAAGAAGCCCTTCAAGGCATAGAAGATTACAAGACTTAAGACCTCATGATCCCTTGTATCAGTCTTTATAATTACTGGTGAGAAAACCTAAGGGGTGAGGGTGGCAGTTTATCTAGGACCTCCCAGCAATAAACAACCTTGTTAACGACACCCAGATGTCCCTAATTCTCACACATGACTAACATCCATCCCCACTACTGTAGTTGATTTATGCTGTGTAGTTTTTAGTATTTCAGTTGATGAAGCTCGTTAATATCTCACTGCCTTCAGCTGGGGAGGAAAACAGTTCACTTGGACAGCAATGCTTCAGGGTTTTACTGAGGATCCTTATTTTTTTGCAAATCCTAAAAGCTAATCTGTTTGATATAAAGTTCCCTAGAGGTTCTACTTGGTTGCAGTCAATAGTGGATGACTTATTTCTTTGCTCTTTTTCTCGGGCCTCCTCACAAGAAGCCAGAACCCACTTGCTAAAGCATTTAGCCTTAAAGTGACATAAGATTGCCAAGGAAAATTACAGTTTGCCCAAACCCAGGTTCAATATCTAGGGAATCTGCCATCAGGACAAGGACGACACCTGGATCTAGTTAGGCTTCGTGGTGTCCTGAGTTTCCCAAAACTAAGAAGCAACTGTGACATTTTCTCAGGCAAGTGGATTATTGCTGAAGATCAATTCTAAATGTCTCTCTGTGGTCAAACCACTGTGTTTTACTCAACAGTAACAACCCCAGACCCAAGTTCATGGGAAGAACCATGGAAAGTTCAAGGCCTTAAAGGAGAGTTTGATGAATCCACCCTTGGACATCCAATTATTGATTCCCTTTTTCCTTTTTGTATATGAAAAGGAAGGCAATGCTTTTGGGGTGTAGTAGTAGTGCTTAGTCACTCAGTCATGTCTGACTCTTTGCAACCCCATGGACTGTAGCCCACCAGGCTTCTCTGTCCATGGGGATTCTCCAGGTAAGAATACTGGAGTGGGTTGCCATGTCCTCCTCCAGCGGATCTCCCCAACCCAGGGATCAAACCCAGGTCTCCTGCAATGCTGGTGGATTTTTTACCATCTGAGCCACCAGGGAAGCCCTTGGGGTACTCACCCCCAAACATGGGGCCACCAATGACCCATAGGGTATTATAGCTGGCAACTGGACCCTGGGCCATGTGGGTAATACCCACCTTGTCTTAGAGCCATTATAGCCACTGCCTTTTTGGTTAAAGCACCAGAAAAATCACTGTGGGATCCTCTTTAACCACTTTTGTACCTCATGCAGTAGAAGCCCTCCTGAATTCTCATCACATACAGTATTATTCAGTCGGATGCCTCACCTCCTATGAAGTCCCTTGTTAAATGCTTCTTCTATGACTTCTTTCCACTGTCATAACCTTAACCTGGCTACTTTTCTCCCCTCTGTCACTGACCAAGTCCCTCATGAATGCTTAACACTGACCTGTCATCTGACTCCTTGCAAAGATCTGCAGGAAATTCCACTGGGTAATGCTGACTTCTTACGGTTTACTGGTGGTTCTTACTTAAAAGTGACAATGGCCAATGATGCACTGGGTATGCTATTGCTACTCCTTTTGATATTGTTGAGGCAGTATCTTTAGCAATGGCTACTTCAACCCAACATGCTGAATTATATGCTTTTATGTGAGGGCAAGGGCAAAACTGCCAATGTTTATAACTGGTAGTGAATAGGTTTTTGAAATAGCTTATGATTTTGGAATATAAAGTAAAGAAGTAATGTGACTTCCTTTCTCCCAGTGGAAATAGAATTTTAAACAACCCCTATTTCAGGAATTATTGGATGTAACAGTTTGACCTGCTGTTTTAGCTATTATTAAGATTTCAGGGCATTCTAAACTTGACTCTCTGGAAGCTAAGGGAAATCACCTTGCTGATGTTTCCCAAAAAAAATGCCACCTTTGAGACTTTCCTGTGGTCCAGTGGCTAAGACTCTGCACTCCCAATGTAGGAGGCCTGGGTTCCATCCCTGGTCAGGGAACTAGAACCCGCATGCTGCAATGAATATCCAAGATCCTGTGTGCCATAACTAAGACCCTGAACAGTGAAATAAATAAATAGATTTTTTAAATGCTGCCCTTAAAGAAACCAATAGCAGCCAAGTCTCTGGCATTGTCCTAACAGATGCTTCCCTAAATGATAATTTAGGAAAACTTGTTAGAAAAGTGCAACAACTGACCTCAGAAAAGGAAAAACAAGATTGAAAATTCAGCAACTGTTGGTTTGTAAAAAGAAGAAACTCTGGTTTGCACCAAATAACAGCCTGGTCCTACTGGAGACTCTAAAATTTCCACTCCTCTCCACTGTACATGCTTTAAACCATTGGTCTACTGAAAAAATTGTAGCATTCATGGGTCAATATCGGTGGGGAAACATCAGCAAGGCCACAAAAAGTGCCTACTTCACTTATTCCACTTGTTCAAAGTATGACCCAAGGAAGCCTGTTTGTACAGTTCCTGGGCATTTTAAACTGCCTCATGGACCATTTGAGGTTTGGCAAATGGATTTCATACAACATTCTCCATCTCATGGATATAAATATGGTTAAGTCATGGTCCATATATTTTCGCATTGGACTGAAGTCTTCCCGTGCGGACAGGCAGCACAAGCCAAGGTATACTTTGCAACTTTCAGCCCCATAGAACCATCAGTTGAGGGCTTGGTTGCTTCAAGTCTGGTCCCCTTTGTGGTCTCTATGCCAGTGTCAGACACAGATGTGACTTTCAGTCCTTCCAGACCTTCCAACAGGTCACTATCAATAGTAAATAGATCTCTTTCACACACACACACACACACACACACACACACACGCATGCACAATGCTCATGAGGACAAACACTGATTCACAGTATGAATCCATATACTTTTTCATCTGCATGCTTGTTCTGTGTGCTTTTTCCTGCCTTGGGAGTATATCAATAAGCAAAGCATCTAGTAATGAGCATTCTTAAATTCATCAAAGGCCCAGCATACTCTCTAAATGAAAGTTTTGTGTTTTTTTAAATTTTTCTGCTTTGGAGGGTGATGTCAAATGCTCATGCAATTTTTGGGGTCAGTTCTATAAGATGAAGAACACTGGATGGGCATCTATCAACCTCAGGTCCCCAAAGTGTGGGAGAGGCCTTAATTTTCATCTTCCTGAAATGCAGCTGTTTCTGAAATCAACTTCCAAGTCCATATCATGAAGACTCAGAGCCCTGGTCTAGGAAAATGGTCATTTTCCATCCTAGTCTGCAGTCCTCTTCTTGACTCTAAAAATATTTTCCTGTTTCCCACATCATCATTTCCCACCCTCAGCTACACCAACTTATCATCTTTTTATATTAGGTCTCTTTACTGTAGAGGTTGCTGTAGAGTTGCTTCCATAGTGGTTCAGACAGTAAAGGATCCACCCACAATGCAAGAGACCTGGGTTTGGTCCCTGTGTCAGGAAGGTCCCCTGGAGAAGGGAATAGCAACCCACTCCAGTATTCTTGCCCGGGAAATCCCACGGAGAGAGGAGCCTGGCAGGCTACAGTTCATGGGTCACAAAGAGTCAGACATGACTGAGCGACTAACACTAACTGTAGAGGTAAATAGTCCATTACTTGCAACACTTGTTCACCTAAAACAAATAGACAACCTATTATTTCTCTAGCAAAAAAAAAAAAAAGTGTTATTCAGGATCGACAAAGAATCATAATTCAGGGTCTGCAACCATGGCGAGCCACATGCAAGTTCCCTGCAGCAAGGAGAGAGAGACTGTTTTAAAGAGGGGGAAGGAAGCTGGGAGGGTTAGTAAACAAACTTGGAAGCATTGAGAGTTCAAAGTTTAGTGACTTTTCATTGACTGAGTTGTGACAGCTTCTTGTTGGCTGAATTCTTGTAAATGTCATTCTGTTTTTGAAAATTCAAGCTAAATAAGGTGAATCTACTTGCCCACACTTGTGAGAGGTCTAATGTACAACAGATTAGAACTTTTAGTGGTCTCCAAGGGTTTCCTTGGAATAAAAGCTATGACAAACCTACACAGCATATTAAAAAGCAGACATTACTTTGCTGACAAAGGTCCATATAGTCAAGCTATGGATTTTTTCCAGTCATCATGTATGGATGTGAGAGTTGGACCATAAAGAAGGCTGAGCCCTGAAGAACGAATGCTTTCAAACTGTGGTGTTGGAGAAGACTCTTGAGAGTCCCTTGGACTGCAAGGAGATCCAACCAGTCCATCCTAAAGGCAATCAATCCTGAATACTCATCGGAAGGACTGATGCTGAAGCTGTAGTAATTTGGCTACCTGATGCGAAGAGCCAAACCATTGGAAAAGGCCCTGATGCTGGGAAAGCTTGAAGGTAGGAGAAGGGGGCAACAGAGGACGATGGTTGGATGGCATCACCAACTCAATGGACATGAGTTTGAGCAACTCCAGGAGACAATGAAGGACAGGGAAGCCTGGCGTGCTGCAGTCCATGGGGTCACAAAGAGTTGGACACGACTGAGCGAATAAACAACAATAACAAGGATTTCTGCAAATTCCCCAGAGTTTATGTTTCCCTGAGCAATTCTGGCTTTGTGCTCCCAGAGGATTCATGAAACTCAGAGATCTGTCACCTCCTGTGTGCCAGCCTAGCTGTCAGATCCAACTTCTTGTCCTTGGTTAACATACACATAGACTCACACGCTCATACAGAGTCAAAATGGGGCATTCATGCATATAACAGAATTTACTGACATTTGAGGTCAACAGAGGTATTCAAGAGACAGCAATTCCAAATCCTAAACATTAGATGAAGCCCGATCTTAAATTGTTTTTCACAACCTCATCATGTTATTCAACTGCCCTCATTCTTCCAACACCATTTTCTTTTCAGAGATTCCCTTTCTCACACAGTCCACAGAAACTTAACTCTCCTCACTTTATTACTTAGAACAGTTATATTGTCCCATATGCTCTTTAATAGTATTGTTAGGGGAACCACTGACTTGAAACCACCTGCCCTGGCCAGGACCAATAGTAGCCACTTGCATGAGCTGTCCAAAACAGGAGGTCCTGGTAAGGAATGTGGAATTAACAAGTTACCACCAACCGGAAGAATTCAGGAGCAGTCTAAAGGAGAGAAGATATGTCAGTCTGTATGTCCTACCAACCTCCCAGACTCCTCTCACTGGAATCAATCTTAGTTGAGCGATATGCATCACCAGGAAGGACCCTGAGTCAGAAAGACTGATCAGAGACAACTACCATAAAACCCGAGACTAAAGCTGCAAGGCAGAGCAGTCCTCCTGGGCTCCCTCCCCCTGGCTCTCTGCCCAGGCGCCCCTTCCCAATAAAGTCTCTTGCTTTGTCAGCATGTGTGTCTTCTCAGACAATACATTTCTGAGTTAGAAAAGAGCCCACTCTTGGACCCTGGAAGGGGTTCCCCCTTTCTGCAACAATATCATGGGGGAAAAATAGTCTCCAGATTGGAAAGTAAAAGAACTGTGTGTTCTGCATGGATCCTGAAAAGCATCATGACAGGCAATGGCCTGTTTAAAGTTCAGCTGCATTCCCGGGCCCTCCGCTTCTGCTCTCCACCTGACCCCATGTCATCCTTTCAGGTTGAGGGGACTAATGAGCACCTCAGCTGGGGGAAGAAATTTTGTTATTCCAGTGATGAGCACCATAGATATATCTGCATCATCTGCTTGCAGACGGTTGTTCTTTCCTGTTGGGTAGACAGCACACCTGGCATCTGGGACCCAGCCCTCACAGACTTTTTTGTAATCACTGATAGAGTCGTGATATGAAATGAAACTATAATATTTCCTACTCTGAAAAACATTAGCTACTTATGTAATCATTCTTTCTCCCAGCTAGTTAATACTTTGATTTTCATTGCCTCTGTCTTTCTCCCCTTTGAACTTTACTGGTTCCCTTGACCCTAGAAAATTAATAAATGTAGGCAAAATCATGATCAAATTTGTCTAAGAAATTTTGTTCAACAATAAGCTCTTCTAAATTAATGACCAAAAGTTACATGAAAAGACAGTCTACATTATTTATGGGGGAAATACAACTTAAATCCCCTATGAGTTACTACCTCAAATCTACTAGAATGACTAAATGTAAAAGAACAACATCTCAAGTGTTGAGGAGGCTGTGAATGACCTGGACTGTTGGTGGCAATATAAAGTGATACAGCCACTTTAGAAAACAGTTTGGTGGTTTCTGAGGTGGTTAAATGTACACCTTTCTGTAATCCAGACACTTTATTCCTTGGCATTTTACCAAAAGAAATGAAAATATATGTCCATTGAATGACTTATACACAAATGTTCATAGCTGTTAGCTAAAGTTAATTATGATAGCCAAAATCTGGATATGACCTAAATATTCATCTACAGGTGAATGGATAAGCAAACTAAAAGACTAGGTACTTACAATTCAATTCATATATTAGGTTGGTGCAAATGTAATTGTGGTTTTTGACAGAGAATTTTAAACCATTGTAACCACTGGGCTCAAACACATCTTTATTAATCAAAATAGAAACCATTGCAATCAACACATTTTTGCCAATGAGAAATAAGTTTGTTTATTCCTGTAGCATAAACATCTGTGCTTTGGGATTCAACAAACTCTTGGAAAGCATTTTTTTTTTTTTTGCCTCTTGCTAGTTGTGGAATTGTTTTCCCTGCAAAAATTTGGAACCAGTCTGTTGTTCCATGTCCGGTTCTAACGGTTGCTTCCTGATCTGCATACAGATTTCTCAGAAGGCAGGTCAGGTGGTCTGGTATTCCCATCTCTTCCAGAATTTTCCACAGTTTGTTGTGATCCACACAGTCAAAGGCTTTGGCATAGTCAATAAAGCAGAAGTAGATGTTTTTCTGGAACACTCTCACTTTTTCAATAATCCAACAGATGTTGGCAATTTGATCTCTGGTTCCTCTGCCTTTTCTAAATCCAGCTTGAAAATCTGGAAGTTCATGGTTCACATACTACTGAAGCTTGGCTTGAAGAATTTTGAGCATTACTTTGACAAAACGTGGTCCACTGGAGAAGGCAATGGCAAACCACTTCAGTATTCTTGCCTTGAGAACCCCACGAACAGTGTGAAAAGCCAAAAAAATAGGACACTGAAAGATGAACTCCCCAGGTCGGTAGGTGCCCAATATGCTACTGGAGAAGAGTGGAGAAATAACTCCAGAAAGAATGAAGAAACGGAGCCAAAGCAAAAACAACACCCAGTTGTGGATGGGACTGGTGATGGAAGCAAGGTTCAATGCTGTAAGAGCAATATTGCATAGCAACCTGGAATGGGAGGTCCATGTATCAAGGCAAATTGAAAGTGGTCAAACAGGAAATGGCAATAGTGAACATCGACATTTTAGGAATCAGCAAAATGAAATGGACTAGAATGGGTGAATTTAACTCAGATGCCCATTATATCTACTACTGTGGGCAAGAATCCCTTAGAAGAAATGGAATAGCCATCATAGTCAACAAAAGAGTCCAAAATGTAGTACTTGGGTGCAGGCCCTGCATACACCGTAAGCATATCAGGTCCTTGAACCTTTCCTATAAAGTGCCTTAGGTAAAGTAACACTAACCTGGATGGGTTCTAGGAAGAGAAGATTGTGAGAAGAAAGTAGAAAAAGCCATTTATCACCACCTGGATTAAGAGGCAAAAGTAAAACAGATACTCTTTGTCTCTGCAAATACATGTTACAGCTCATGAGGTGCAAAACTGACATGAAATGGACTACTACATTTTTAAAAGATTATTTTCCTTGCTTATTTTATGTCCTTGGCCCTAAAACTGAGGAGAAAACCTTCAAAGTTGCTAAGAGAGATGCCAAAAGGCGACCAAACCAGAATGTGAGAACTTCATTTACATCAGAAACCATCTGCCAGTCTCAACTGTTAAGCAAAATCTATTAGCTTGTTTAATGGTGACAACTTGATCTGAATGGGTGAATTGTGCTGAAAGAAAACATGCATTTATCTTCCTTTCCTTTTGGTGTAAAAGCAGTTCTGAGGTTATCTCTGCAAGGAAAACTGGCATGGTCTTGTATTTGCATAATGACTATCCTTTGTAGCTTCTGCCAGTCCTAGCTAATTGCCTTAGAATACTTCTGCTACATCTGTTGGGTTTTCCACTTTCTTTTGTTGTTGTACAGTCTCCAAGTCGTGTCTGACTCTTTCTAACCCCACAGACTGCAGCACGCCAGGCTCCTCTGTCCTCCACTATCTCCCAGAGTTTGCTCAAACTCATGTCCATTGAGTCAGTGATGCCATCCAACCATCTCATCCTCTATCACCCACTTCTCCTCCTGCCCTCAATTTTTCCCAACATCAGAGCAGATAAAACCAACGAGGGTCTTGGAATGCAGGAACAGAAAAACCAGACCCTTATCACCCTTCCCTCCCCCACGCTGTAACTATTAACGGATTTCAGGTCCTCCTGTGCAGTATAACCTGTCTCCCCTCCTACCCCATAGAGAGAAGGTATTTGCCTTACTCTTCCCCCTACCCGGTATACGTGCTTCATCCAATCAGCAAATGACCTGCAAGACCCCTATCCCACTCCTTGTACTCTGGGCATAAAAGTGGACTAAGGACCTCTGTTCATTGTCACTTCTCCCTTGAGCTGGCCCGCTGTGCTAACAGCGTCTCCCACTCTAATAAACTATTTCCCTCTCATTCTGTCTCATGTCTGGAAATTCTTTTCTAACCCGCGCCCAGACCACGACAAACAGTAGAGGGTACAGACATGGTCCTAAGGCTATCCAAATTCCTTGATTCTTGGCTAGCAATTCCAACAATTTCATTTTTTGGCCATGCCGCAAGGCACATGGGCTCTTATTTCCCCAACCAGGGGTTGAAGCCACACTCTCTGCATCAAAAGGGCAGGATCTTAACCACTTCCCAAAGCCAAAGTGTTAGTCCCTCAGTCATGTCCAACTCTTTGTGACTCCATGGATTGTAGCCCACCAGGCTCCTCTGTCCATGGAATTTCTCAGGCAAGAATACTGGAGTGGGTTGTCATTTCCTACTCCAGGGCATCTTCCCAAACCAGGCTTCAAACTCAAGTGTCCTGTACTGCAGGAAGATTCTTTACCAACTGAGGCACCAGGGAAGCCCTCAGATTACATGCTGAGGTGTAAAAGTGTTTCTCCAGTCTTAACATTACTTTGGAAAGTTGTTAATACTCAAGTAGCCTCAAGGGACAGAATACTGCTTTCTGTTGGAAGACAGTTCTCCATGGGGCTCCTGCTTTTCTGCTTGTCTTGTGAGCTAAGCCTTCCTCTGGCCCTTCGTAGCAGACCACCCTTTCCAGGATGTTTGAGTAGTGAACAGTCTTAGAAGATAGGTCTGGGGAAAACCTAGCTAATGACACCCTCTGCAGTGAAGTGCAGGCAGGTTGGCTTTATAGATCATTAAAAAAAGTATCTTACAAATGATGAAATAAAATTCGTATTTTATGGCAAGACAAGAAAAATTTAACAAAATTTTTCTCCGCCCAGATAGGCCTCCTCCCTCGCTTCCAGTGTGTCTGATGCATCTGCATTAAGCAGCCTGCCTTAGGAGATAATCTTCCTTCTTAATCTCATAGGGCCTCCCTGGTGGTTAAATCAGTGAAGAATCCACCTGCAATGCAGGAGACCCAGGTATGATCCCTGGGTTGGGAAGATCTCCTGGAGCAGGAAATGGAAACCCACTCCAGTACTCTTGCCTGGAAAATCCCATGGATGGAGAAGCCTGGTAGGCTGCAGTCCATGGGGTCGCAAAGAGTCGGACATGACTTCATTTTCACTTTCATGTGGCAGCTAAAGATGTGGCTCTATTAAGTGAAAGGAGGAGAGAACGGGTATCATGAGATAATCAGCAATCAATCCCCACCCATAGCTTGTATAACACAATACAGTAGGCAGTGCCCTGTGAGCTACGGGGGTGACTTCTAGGCTTCAGGGGAGCTTCAGGGGCACTTCAGGGAAGAGATCTAGCTGGAATCCTGAAGGACAGCTAGGCTTGTCCTGAAGACATGTGTGAGAGCGGACATTCCAGGTAGAGGGTCAGTTTACATAAAGACTCAGGCGTGAGAGAAACCACAAAGCACTGGAGAAGCCCATGGTCCTGCTGAAAGCTGAGCTCAGAGTGCAGGGTTGAGGCGAGTGGGAGATGAGTCTAAAATAAAATTCAGGATGAAGAGCTTGCTGGGAGTTTAGACTTTCTTTAGGGGGAAAAGAGGGGCCAATGGGGAAATAACTTGAACAGCTTTGCATTTTATTCTTATTTTTTTTTCCCTTGGGTTAAGACTAATTGCTTTTTGCTTCTTAACAACTTCTGAGAGTCTATGATAATCAAGCTTTAGATCACAACAACTTTGATCAGGACTTGGCAAAATTCTGATCGATGATAGAACTCTCTTTGGATAATTTTTCTATTAGTTTCTTCTGGTTAAAATCTTTTTTTTTTTTTAAACTGGAGTATAATTACAATGTTGTATTAGTTTCTGAGTACAACACAGTGAATCAGCTACATGTATATATATGTCTCCTCCTTCTGGAGTCTCCCTCCCCTACCCCATTTAGGTGAACACAGAGCACCAAGCTGAGCTCCCTGTGCTACACAGCTTCCCACTATCTATTTTACACACGGTAGTGTATATATGTCAATGCTTAGATGGAAACTCTGACTGTAGCGTGGCAACTGGATTGGAGGTGAGGTCGCACAAGGGTTAGACCCCTGAGATCATTTTTGTAGTAAACCAGACTAGCCATCACAGCAGTCTGAAGTTCTGGAAGTATCAGGGCAAAAGGAGAAAGAAGACAAATTCATGTGGAGGAGACAGTAGCAAGAGGACGTGGCAGTTCATCGGATGTGGAGAATGAGGCAGAGGATGAGGTTGGGAACAAGCCTGTGTGTCATGGCTTGGGTGTGGCTGATGGTAATGCCCCCTTGAGACAAGGAAGTTGATAGGGGCATCAGGTTGGGGAGGGGAGGGGAGCTCAGAATACGCTGAGGTCAAATGTCCCGGGCTAAGGCTCAGAGAGAAATTTTGGCTGAAGATACAAATCTGAGATTGATCAACATGTTCGAATGGTGGATCTAAGTTTACATTTTTAAGTTTTTTTTCTTTTTTTAAGTGCACCATTTTTAAAGTCTTTATTGAATTTGTTACAATATTGTTTCTGTTCTATGTTTTGGCATGTGGAATCTTAGCTTCCCAACCAGGGATTGAACCCACACCCCCTACCTTGGAAGGAGAAGTCTTAACCACTGGACTGGCAGGAAAGTCCCTAGGCTTACATTTTAAATGAATTATAACTGACAAATAAAAGCATGTTTGTGAAAAGTACCCAATTCCAAATTCCTGTATGGTAGACCTAAATTTACATTTTAAAATAATTGTAAATAGGCAGATGAGTGTTTGTGTAAAGTTGCCCCTTCCAAGTACCTATATACAAAAGTAAAGGAATTATTATGTTACATTAATAATATTAGATTAATTATGGCATTAGCAATAATCATTTATATCACAAATCACATCTGATTTTCAGTTACCCATTTTCTGATTGATTCAATACGAAACATGCAACATAAAAAATTTAACTGCTAGGCAAATAGTCCCAATTTTTAATATATTAAACTTAACAAATTTGGATCTCCCCAAACTGCAATTCATTTCAGATTAACAGACATTCCGTAGATTTTAATTAACTTTCCTTGAGCCTATGATTCTGGTTTTCATAATAAAAGAATAACTTTCTAAAGAATAGCATTTATTATATCAGAATATTTTAAAAATTCATTTTACCTCATTTCTCTGGAATATTTTTTTCTATTATAAAACTATTTCTCTGTTGTCCTTTTTATTAATTCATCTAGTCCTTGCACACTGTTAATTTTTAAATGCTTAATTTGGCACCCTAGAAATTCAGGAGGAAGGTCACTTTCCCTATGATACCCTGAGCTTATTAACCCCCAAGTGTGGAAATAAAAATTAGGAGTAGAATCAAACCCCCCCTTTTAATGGAAACTTCACTCTGCCCCAAGCAGCTCACTCTTTAAGAAACAACTAGGGACTTCCCTGGTGGTGCATTGGATAAGAATCCACCAATTTAGGGGACACGGGTTCGATCCCTGGTCCAGGAAAATCCCAATGCCTCAGAGCAACCAAGCCCATGCTCCACAACTTCTGAACCATTGCTCCAGAGCCCGGATGCCGCAACTACTGAAGCCCGGGCGCCTAGAGCTCATACTCTGCAACAAGAGAAGCCACCGCAATAAGAAGCCTGAGCACCACAACTAGAGAGTAGCCCCCACTCGCCGCAACTCGAGAAAGCCTCAGTACAGCAATGAAGATCCAGCACAGCCAACATAAATAATTAAAAAAACAACTCGGGCTACCTGTTGGTGGTTAAAGAAAGGAAAAGGAGCTTTAAAAGTTGTCAAAAAAGCAGCACCAGATGTGTCTGAGGAAAGCCAGAAGTGTGTTCTGTCATAAAAAGTCAAGGTGACAGTCTCTCCTGTTTGAGTCTGAATCTGAAGAAAAGCAGTGAAGGGAGGGCTGAACAAGAAATTACACTGACAAGCCATTTCTGTGAGAAAAAAAAATCTTGCAGTGAGGCAGAGTGGAGGCAAAATATCCAGCAGCAGTTTCTACAGCTATTAATCTTAGTTGGCTAAAAAGTAGCAAAGGCTAAAATTATAGATGTATATGCATCTAAAAAACCTTCAATCATAAGAAAAATTACTGGGATTACAACATTATCAACTACATACAACCCTCTCTCCAAGGACCTCTTGCAAATAGGAACAAGAGATCAAAGAACTCATTTCTTTTAAAGAAGGGTTTAGAAACTGTACTAGAATATGTACTATAAATATATATTTGGGCTTCGCTGGTGGCTCAGTAGGTAAGGAATCTGCCCACAATGCAGAGACTTGGGTTCGATCCCTGGGTCTGGAAGATCCCCTGGAAAAGGAAATGCCCACTCCAGTATTCTTGCCTGGGAAATCCCATGGACCAGCTACAGTCCATGGGGTCACAAAAGAGCTGGACATGACTGAGTGACTAAACCACCACCACTATATATATATGGGCTTCCCTGGTGGCTCAGCTGGTAAAGAATCTGCCTGCAATGTGGGAGACCTGGGTATGATCCCCAGGTTGGGAAGATCCCCTGGAGAAGGGAACAGCTACCCACTCCAGTATTCTGGCCTGGAGAATTCCATGGACTCTATAGTCCATGGGGTTGCAGAGGTGGACACTACTGAGTGACTTTCACAACAATATATAAATATATACATACACACATATATGTAATACTACAAGGAAAAAGGAAGAATGAGAGAAATTATCAGAGTAATGTTGACACAGAGCAGACAGAATATGTAACCAAAGATACACCCATCAGATAAAAAACAAACACTTAATGAACCAAACCCCTCTACATAACAAGAGCACAAGATACAGAATCACAAGGACGAGATGTTGAGAATGAGATTTAAACAGCTACCAAGACCAAAGTGCCCAGAGGATGTCAATGCCAGATTCCCACTGCCTCAGGGAGAGAGGACAAATTCTGGGAGATTTGGAGGCAGCCAGGCATATCAAGACAGAAGGAGAGAAGGGTACATTAGAAAAAGGGAGAAGTTAGCCACACTCCCCCCTGCCCAATTTAAGCCTTCCCAGCAGAAAACTAGAACTTTAACATTATGACATTCAGAATGCTGGCTGTTGAAGTGTTTTGAAAATTTAATGATGGAATTGAGGCTGTTCTTAAGATTTAGAGTGACAGGAGGATGTTGAAAGAGTTACTGACATTTCAATCAATATGCCTGGGTGGGTTAGAGGGTGTGTAATTGGGGTGGGTGGGGGGTGAAGAACAGAAGTCTTTCTGTTTCACTCCTACAGAGTCTTGCTCTTTCCAAGCTGCACAAGACAGAAGATTGCAGGTCTGGAGGCAGTCCAAATGGGAGACAGTGAGGTCTGGAAGCCAAATGATAAGATGGAAACTGTGGGAAGTAGGTCAGTTGGAAATGATGCCTAAGGATAAGGGTCATTGAAGGACTTCGACTTGGAAGACTGGTTTCCATTTGCTGTTGGGCTGGCTTCAAGATCAAAGTCCTCCAATGCCACAAACCTTCAAGTTTCTGTTACACACAGAATTTGGGTCACTGGTTCTTCAGAGAATGAAACTGAGCATCATGTGAGGAAACAAGACGTGTTTTGCCCCATGAGTGATGTAAAATAATTCGTGAGAATCTCTGTGGGAACATAGCAGTTCTTTGTCATCAAGGGGAATGGATCCAAGAGCATCATTTAGAGACAAAGAAAAACTAGACTATTATGAGTCTAGTCAATGTGAAAACTGTAGTAATTACCAGCAAAAACTGGTAAATATTGATGCTATGCATTCCTTCAGGAGATAATCTACATTCTATCATGACATTCGTAACAACAAATTCCTAAGGAAACCTAAAAATTTAACATTTTTGTTGTTAAATTTATAAATTCATGATTCCCTACTCAGAGCTGCTTAATTAAAAGCTGGAAATTAGCTTTTAAGTTATTTGTTTGTAGTTATTTCAATTTTTAAAAGAAAGATATTTGCCTAGTTTGAAACATAAATAGAGTGAAAAACAAGTTTCCTTTCCACTCTTGTCCTACTGTTATCGACTTTCCAGTCCAGAGGCAACCACTATGATTGGGTTCTTCTGTAACCTTCCAGAAATAGAGTCTAGAAATCATGCATTTTTCAAAATCCATATTTAAATAGCAGCCACAATCATCAACTCTTGTGGGATTGAAGGTTACAATCTATTCACATTTTAGAAAGCATGTTTGTAAGCTAATTTTCTTAATAGGCAGTAATACTTGCAGTGTTTTTGCTTGCTTGCTTAGTTGCTCAGTCACGTCCAACTCTTTGTGACCCCATGGATTGTAGCCCACCAGGCTCCTCTGTCCATGGGATTTTTCAGGCAAGAATACTGGAGTGGGTTGCCATTTTCCTCCTCCAGGGGGGTCTTTCCAACCCAGGGATCAAACCCACATCTCCTGTCTCTCCTGCATTGCAGGCAGATTCCTTCTCTGCTGAGCCATCAGGGAAAGCCCATTAAGTCACATGCTAATTAATATATTACAACAAGGTTTAAAACCTGTAATGAAAATAAAGTGGTTTTCTTTCTAAGAAAAAAGATACAGAGTCCTCAAATATCAAGAAAGGACAGGATTACATAGCATAACAATTACAGTATGAACAGTAGGTACCCACCATATTAACAAAAATTTTTTAAGTAATATCTATTAGAGAAATGCTAATTAAGACAACTAAGAGGGGAATTCCCTGGTGGTCCAGTGATTAAGACTCCTCACTTCCATTGCAAGGGGCATGGGTTCAATCCCTAGTCAGGGAACTAAGATCCTACAAGCCATGCGGTGTGGCCAAAAAGAAAAAAAAAAAGAAAGAAACACTAAGAATTAACGTATCTGTTATAATGGCTAAAATGTTTTGAAAATAAATACTAATTGCTGGCAAGAATGCAGAGAAACAAGAATTCTCACTTATTGTTGGTGAGAATGCAACAGGTAGAGTCACCTTAGAAAAAATTTGGGAGTTTCTTATCCAGTTAAACATACACTACCTACATATATGTGACACAGTAATTCCACTCTTAGGAATTTACCAGAAAAAAAAAATCAAAACTACGGTCATATAAAAACATGAATCTGAATGTTAATAGCAAGTTTATTTATGATCTCCAAAAAATGGTATTAACTCAAATATCCTGCAGCTAGTGAACAGATAAGCAAACTTGGTACATCCATTGAATGGAATACTCTTCAGCAGTAAAAAGGGATATAAGCTACTGATACAGGCAACAATGTGTATGAATCTCTAATGCAGTATGCTAAATCAAAGAAGCCAGAGACAAGAATCTCTACTGTGTAATTCTACTTACATGACATTCTGAAAAACGAACAATTATGGACCTGAAAACAGGTCAGTGGCTGCCAGGGATGACAGCTGGGGTAGTGGCTGGCTACTGTTATGAGTTGAATTTTGTCCCCACGCCAAGCCAATTCATATAAAGTCCTAATTCCCCAGTACCTCAAAATGTGACCTTATTTGGAAATGGGGTCACTGCAGATGTAACAAGCTAAGATGAAGTCGTACTGGAGTAGGGTGGGCCCTTCCTTCAAAACAACTGGTGTCTTTATAAAAAAAGAGAGAGAAATTGGGACACAGACATCCACACAGAGAGAACCCCAGGAGAAGACAAAGGCAGAGATAGGATGGTGATTCCACACACCAATGACTGCCAGCAAACCAACCAAAGAGATGGGAGAGCGGTGGAACAGGGCTCACAGCTCTCAGAAGGAACCAGCTCTGCCAACTTTGATCTTGGACTCTGGCCTCCAGAACCAATGTGAAATTAATTTCTGTTGTGCGATTCAGCCAGTTTGTGGTCTTTATTACAGCAGCCCTAGGAAACTACAGGGGCAGCATGAGGGAATGTGGACGGGTAATCAGCTCTTCTGTAAGTGACTCACGATGGCAGTCACGTGACTATACATATTTGTCAAAACTCAAAAGTATACACCAAAAGGAATGCATTTACAGTATGTAAATAAAGTAAGCAAAAAATGTAAGTGTTGTGACTTGAAAAATGTAAACAAAAGATTTCATTGTTTGGTTTAGTACATTCACATAGCAAAATATTTTCCTGTAACATTCAAAGATGAAATTTTGATTCTTCACAAATGTACTACTCATATAGTCATTGTCTGAAGAGTGCCACATTTAAGGTAAAAAAATCAATGTATTTTTTTTTAAAAATTATGTATCTATCTATTTGGCTGGTTCCAAATTGAGACAGGAGTACATCAAGGCTGTATACCATCACCCTGCTTATTTAAGTTCTATGCAGAGTACATCATGCGAAGTACCAGGCTGGATGAAGCACAAGCTGGAATCAAGATTGCCCAGAGAAATATCAATAACCTCAGATATGCAGATGGACACCACCCTTACGGCAGAAAGTGAAGAAGAACTAAAGGCCCTCTTGATGAAAGTGAAAAAGGAGAGTGAAAATGCTGGATTAAAACTCAACATTCAAAAAACGAAGATCATGGCATCCAGTCCCATCACTTCATGGCAAATAGATGGGGAACCAATGGAAACAGTGACAGACTTTATTTTCTTGGGCTCCAAAATCACTTGCAGATGATGACTGCAGCCATGAAATTAAAAGACGCTTGCTCCTTGGAAGAAAAGCTATGACCAACTTAGACAGCATATTAAAAAGCAGAGACATTATCTTGCTGTCTGTCTAGTGAAAGCTATGGTTTTTCCAGTAGTCATGTATGGATGTGAGAGTTGGACCATAAAGAAAGCTGAACGCGGAAGAATTGATGCTTTTGAACTATGGTGTTGGAGAAGACTCTTGGGGGTCCCTTGCACTGCAAGGAGATCAAACCAGTCAATTCCAAAGGAAATCAGTCCTGAGTATTCATTGGAAGGACTGATGTTGAAGCTGAAATTCAATACTTTGGCCACCTGATGCAAAGAATTAACTCATTGGAAAAGAGCCTGGGAAAGATTGAAGGCAGGAGAAGGGGACGACAGAGGATGAGATGGTTGGATGGCATCACCAACTCGATGGACATGAGTTTGAGCAAGCTCTGGGAGTTGGTGATGGACAGGGAAGCCTGGCGTGCTGCAGTTCATGGGGTCGCAAAGAGTCGGGCACGACTGAGTGACTGAACTGACTGACATCTATTTGGCTGCACCAGGTCTTAGTTGCTGCATGTGGGATCCAGTTCTCCCACCGGGGATTGAACCCTGCCTGGGGCCCTGCATTGGGAGCATGGAGTCTTAGCCACTTAACCAGGGAAGTCCCCAAAAGTTAAAAGTTAACTTTAAAAGTTAAAGTATTAGTTATTACTGCAGCCAATGCCTAGGATGGGGTTTCTAGCACCTAAAACAGGGCCAAGGCAAAACCACATTCATATCTGTTGAATGAATGATCCATTCAACTCCTATACTTGAAGTCATTTTTAGTGAAAATGTTAGCAAAACAGGCAAATACAGAAGCAAACTCAATGTTTCCACTTTCCTACAATTCTTAAACTTTTGTCATGGATAAAAGACTAGTTATGATTTTCTTCCATTTTCTTAATGGGAAAATGAATTCATATGAATCCAAGTATGTGAATTCAGTTTTAAAAGTTCATTTTAATCAAACGAAGTGCTAGCATTATGAATATTTCTCATCTATAAAGCATTGTAAAGGGCTTCCCTGGTGGCTCAGTGGTAAAGAATCCGCCTGTCAGTGTAAGAGACATAGGTTTGATTCCTGATCTGGGAAGACCCCATGTGCCATGGAGCAACTAAGCCTGTGCACCTCAACTACTGAGCTTGTGTTCTAGAGCCTGGGAGCCACAGCTCCTGAGCCCACGTACCGCAGCTACTGTAGCCCATGCACCATAGAGCCCATGCTCTGCAACAAGAGAAGCTATTGCAATGAGGAGCCTGCACACCACAACTGGGGAATAGCCCTCACTTGCCACAACTAGAGAAAAGCCCCAGCACAGCCAAAAACAAACAAACATTGTTTAAAAAGGCGTTATACATATGTTAAATAAAGCCATTGAAGAACTGTTGCCCACTGGCACTGCTAATCAAACAGTGCATTCTACTTGTAATAGACACAAGGTAATTTAACCAAGTCTTCGGTTCAACTCAACAGGAATTTCTAGCATATGTCCTACACTGTTCTTAGTATTAAGGAAAGGATGATATGAAGGGAGCAAAAAGATTTCATGAGGCCCAAGTCGATGAGCATGAGGCCCAAGCTTGTAATCAAAATAAAGCTTACAATCATGAACAAAATTGGAAACTTAAAATAGTGCAGTGGCTGCTATAGATAGAATTGATTATGGGTTTATGGTTCATACAGTCATTTGAAATGGCATCTATTAGAGGAACTTCCAATGGGTATTCTCAAATGGGATTTAAGTAAATCATGTTTAAAAATAACAGATTATTGAGTGTTCACTACCAGTGAACTAATAAGTTTATGAAATTTTGTCATTTGATCACCACAATGACCCAGTGAGAGGGGAACTATTGTTGTCACACTGTATGAATGAGAACACTAATGTGGGTAGTTGTTACTTTTACTTTCCCAAGGTCTCCTGTTTGAAGGAGCAATGCCTTGGTTTCCAACCCATGTAGACTTAGGAGTCATTGGTACTAGTTCTTCCAAGGTAGTCTTGTTTGCAGAGATTGTGGTTCGTTATCCACAAGTAAACTCATATGCCCCAAATCATAGTCCCTTCCATTTTTGCTTAGAAAATATTACAACTTCCCTTTAAGTATCTAAAGTATTTAAGTATTATACTTGATATCTCAATCTTGGTATTGATTTTGAAATCAAAGTTTTAGTTTAAAATTCTGTAACTTCTATTTCAAAGTTTGAAAGATTGTGCATGCTAACTTTTTCTTGCCCCAGATTATGACTTTTGGGTAACAGTGAGATACTTTTAAAAAGCTGCCCAGGGACTTCCCTGGTGGTCCAGTGGCTAAGACTCCGAACTCCTCACGCAGGGGGCCCAAGGTTCAATTCCTGGTCAGGGAACTAGATCCCACATGCCACAACTAAAGATCCTGCATGCCTCAACCTAAGACCTGCCACAACCAAACAAATACTTTTAAAAATAAAAATAAAATAAAAAGCTGCCTAAATGACTGAATCAAGCTTATAAGTTTTCTTGTTCTCCATATTGCCTAGGAGTTCTGATTTAAGTCATCCTGCCCTGTAATGTCATATCCTGCTGGGAGGAATTTTCCAGTAGCTCACAAACGCATGATTTGACTTAGCCAGCATGCACTGGATACCAACCAAGCTCTAAGAACTTTAAAAACTCATTATCTCACTTAAATATATTGTAAAAGAATCAATCCTGTGTTATAAGGAAACAAAGACATTAAGAGGATTGTCCACAGCTAATAAACAAGGATGGAAGAAGTCTCACCCACGTATTTTATCAGAGGTTTCATTAACAATGTTCCATTTTAGCCTTCATTTTAGATTGTGCAATGACAAATTAAATGACTTTTGATCAATAAAACTTTACAGTGTCTTAAAATACTGTTTCAAGAAAATCCATCTATGTTGATTCTCTGAAATAGACTAAAAAGTCAGCATCAGCTTTAACTAGGAAGTATTTTCTGAGTTAATATCATAACTTTAGGTTGGTGAATTACCATTAACTTGTCTAATTCTCTACAGTAGAAGGAAAAAATGTTTGATGTGATACCCAACTCTACCAAGTGCTATCTCATAAAATGCTAATACCAACATTTTAAAGGCAAGTAGTAAGGAAGGCACTGAGGCAAAATTGAATGTCTGCTGCCCTCTAGTGAATAGTTGGTTTCAGGATCCACTTGCTATGTTTTGAGTACATCAAGGCTGTATATTGTCACCCTGCTTATTTATCTTATATGCAGAGTACATCATGAGAAACGCTGGGCTGGAGGAAGCACAAGCTGGAATCAAGATTGCCAGGAGAAATATCAATAACCTCAGATATGCAGATGACACCACCCTTATGGCAAAAAGTGAAGAAGAACTAAAGAGCCTCTTGATGAAAGTGAAAGAGGAGAGTGAAAAAGTTGGCTTAAAGCTTAACATTCAGAAAACTAAGCTCATGGCATCTGGTCCCATCACTTCATGGCAGATAGATGGGGAAACAGTGATAACAGTGGCTGACTTTATTTTTCTGGGCTCCAAAATCACTGCAGATGGTGATTGCGGCTATGAAATTCAAAGACGCTTACTCCTTGGAAGGAAAGTTATGACCAACCTAGACAGCGTATTAAAAAGCAGAGACATTACTTTGCCAACAAAGGTCCATCTAGTCAAGGCTATGGTTTTTTCCAGTACTTATGTATGGATGTGAGAGTTGGACTATAAAGAAAGCTGAGCGCAGAATTGATGCTTTTGAACTGTGGTGTTGGAGAAGACTCTTGAGGGTCCCATGGACTGTAAGGAGATTCAACCAGTCCATCCTAAAGAAAATCATCCTGAGTGTTCATTGGAAGGACTGATGTTGAAGCTGAAACTCCAATACTTTGGCCACCTGATGCGAAGGGCTAACTCATTTGAAAAGACCCTGATGCTGGGAAAGATTGAGCGCAGGAGGAGAGGGGGACAACAGAGGATGAGATGGTTGGATGGCATCATCAACTCGATGGACATGGGTTTGGGTGGACTCTGGGAGTTGGTGATGGACAGGGAGGCCTGGCGTGCTGCAGTTCATGGGGTTGCAGTGGGGTCGCAAAGATTCGGACACAACTGAGCAACTGAACTGAACGGCAAACGTGCCCAAGGAAAAGGACTTTCCTGGTGACTCAGCAGTAAAGAATCTGTCCGAAATGCAGAAATGGCAAGAGACTCGGGTTCAATCCCTGGGTCCACCTGGAAGATCCCCTGGGGGAGGGCATAGCAACACGCTCCGGTACTCTTGTCTGGGAAATCCCATGGACAGAGGAACATGGCTTCCTAAGGTAGTCTTTGGAGAAGGAAATGACAACCCACTGCAGTATGCTTGCCTGGAAAATCCAACAGACAGAGGAACCTGGTGGGTTACAGTCCATGGGGTCGCGAGAGTCGGACATGACTGAGCGACTCAACAAGAACAACAAGGTGGTCCTCTCTCCTTTCTCTTCTAGCCTTGTCCAGGTTCCCAAGATACGCTGACAGTATCCCTCAGTGTCAAAGCTAATATAACTTTATTTACAGAAATAGGTATTTACAAAAATAGTCACAATCATTCATTTACATTTTGCGTTGGACTGCTTTTGCACTACAATGGGAAGAACTGAGTAGCTGCAACAGATCATATGACCCGCAAAACCTAAACTACCATCTGTCACTTTGCAGAAAAAGTTTGCCAATCTCTAGTACGACTGAAGCGACTTGGCAGCAGCAACAGCAGACTATGAGCATATCATTCGTTCTGAAAAATGCTTTGGTTAGTAAGGCCTGGTCCCTATCAATATGTTTGGGAAACTCCCCATAAAAACACATGAGCAATAAAGATAACTTTTTAGTTTAATTTCATATTTCCCTACTTTTTCAACTAATACCTATTAACATCCTATTCAGTGGAAGACAATTTGGGAGATTCAAGTTTATAATATTGTGCTTAAATTTAAGACTTAAGTCTTATTACACTTCTTATCAATCTAAAACGAAATTCTGTCTTGAACATTGTGCCTTGGGAATCAAATGTTGTATTGAGTATAATTTACTTTAAAATATTTTACCGAAGACAGTGTGACATATATGTATGTTAAATGGTTTTAACCACCTAGGAGTAGTTAAAAAAACACTTCAAGTATCTAACCCGGGGATGGTTATTCAGCCTTTGAAAAATTGGTCAGTCCACAAATCCAGAAGTGGCTACCAAAAGCCTTTCAAATATCAGCTCTCCCAGCAGACATTAGCACTGGAAACCAACATAAAGGAGATGTAAGTAGAGTTCAAGCTATGTGTCTTGGCTAAAAATATTGTAAAGCTCCTCCACACTGGGGTTTAGGAATCTAGCTGGGCCAGTAACCTATTCTCATTGCACTGGCATTCTTGGCCCAGAGCTAAAATTCAGTCCTTGTTCCACGCACTAAGTCATCACTTGATTCTACCACCTGATTCCATCCAATCTGAAGGTTAGCTGAATCTTGTCACCCATCATCACATCTGAATTGGGTGTTTCTGCCAGTTGGAAAACTGTGCGTTCCAGTCCCATCTGAGGTGTGTGGTTTCTCACCTACTCACTACATCTCCCTCTCACGCTCAAATTTGCTTTTTTCTGCAGATCATGGCCCTTAACTTCCAAGAAGGAAATACATGTCCCCAGAGGTGACTTTCCTCTCCACCTTGCCACACACCTGCACCTAGAATTCAGGCAGAAAGTGTAGCAGGGTAGACGAGATGCCCGCATGAGATGACAGCATGGATCAGCAGCTTTGCTCTCAGGAGCCTCAATCTTTCTGAACTAGGAAAATGGGGTTATTGATCTGTCCTCACTTCTGTGCAGCTCCCCCAGAGGGCTGCTGGAACACAGACTGGGACAGTCTGTCTGGTGGCAGCAGGGTTGGGTCCACTTGCCCCAGTACAGCCACCCTGGCTCACCCATAGCCCTTCTCCTTCAAGGATGAAAGCTCCCTTCCAAGCACCCTCCTCTTCCTCTGCGCTTTGCGTTAAAATTCCCTATTGTTTGCCTCTTGCAGTCAAATGCCTCTTCTCTAGCTCAAAAAGTTATATTTTAGTTTTTTTTTTTAAGTTGGTTTTTGGCTGTGCTTGATTGTCATTGCTGCGAGCAGGGGCTACTCTCCAGTTGTGGTGCCTGGGATTCTCCTGTTGTGGAGCATGGATTCTAGAGGGAGTGGGCTCAGTAGTTACGGCTCATGGGCTTAGTTGCCCTGCAGCATGTTGAATGTTCCTGGATCAGGGATTGAACCCAAGTCCCCTGCATTGGCAGGCAAATTCCTTACCACTGGACCACCAAGGAAGTCTCAAAAAGTTATTTTGAGAGCTGACTTTCTAAGCAAGATTGCTAAGTCTTAAAAAGATTTCAGATGGTTTTATACACTACATCCTGGTAGAATATTCAGTTAACTAATGAACTATTCACTCACATGTGAAAATGAACACTTGCTTTTTGCCTTTCACAAACATCCAATTATCAGATGTGTCCTTTCCTGCCATCAAGTACAGAGTAATTCATTCAAGTAGGTAAGGAACTGAGCAGAACTGCTAACAAGTTTTAGGAAAGTTGATGTCAATCACAGCTTAAAACTCAAAACAAAAACATGGGGAGGCAAGGCAAGGAGAGATGACACAGGACACCCTAACTTTTATCCTGAGGTGAGAAACACCAAATAGGACGGACCCTAAGCAAAATCATGAAATAGATCAAGCTTTCTTTCCTTCAGCATCCTATCCCTTCCTCTTCCTCTCCCCAATTTCTGCTCCTCCCACCAGCTCGCCACACATCGTCCCTTCTAGACACTGTTCAGTGTCCCACTCCAAGTCTCACTGCCCTCTTATAGGCTGCCTGAAAAATCTTACGTTTTAAAGACTGATGAGGGTGTGCCATCGGGGGACCTACAGGCATTTGCATTTTTTGAATATTTTGCATTTTACTTTTTAATTGAAGGGTAATTGCCTTACAACATTGTGTTGATTTTTGCCATACATCAACACAGATCAGCCATAGGTATATATATGTCCCTGCCTTCTTGAACCTCCTCCCACCTCCCATCCTATCACAGCCCTCTAGGTTGTTTTAATGGAGTCTTCTGGAACTCAGGCCAAAGGGTCCAAATCTTGAATGGAACAATTTCACTTGATTTGAGTGGCACAAGCCTCAAAATACTCAACACTCTAATTCCTAGGAGGCACTTCCTTAGCTATGTGATGAACAGACCCTATATCCCACCCTCTGCTTCTACAATGCCCCACTGCAAAGTTTCAAGTGCCTTGCCTGTCACAAGAGCTCTGGTCTACCAGATGTCTCGTACTTTTAACAGTCAGGATGACCTACTCTTTGTTGAGTGATTTTGGCTCACCCTTAAGCCCAGTTCTCTTACCTCCCTTCCGCAGTGTCTTTCCAGATTCCTGTCTTCCCCACATTCATCCGTTCTACAAAGACTTGCCATAGATTCTCAAGATAGGCAGCTGGAATTTAAGGCTAAATTTTCAGATTATGTGCAAATAGTCTGAAGTTAGTATTCTATCTAGTTATGCTAAAAGCACAAGGTAGGCATGGTTTCACTTGCTGTTGTTGATTTGTATACTTCATTTGGAGAATGAGTGCAAAGATTTACATTTAGGCAGACACCATAGGGTTTCCTAGGTGGCTCGGTGGTTAAAAATCTGCCTGCCAATGCAGGAGTCGCAAAAGGCACAGGTTCGACTGCTGGGTTGGGAAGATTCCCTGGAGGAGGAAATAGCAACCCACTTCAGTATTCTTGCCTTAACCCTAACCCTAACCCATGGACAGAGGCACCTGGTGAAATACAGTCCATGGGGCTGCAAAGAGTCAGACATGATGGAGCATGTGTGCACATGGGTACACATGTATGTACACGTACACACACACACACACACACACACACAGACACCATTATCCTCAGTCACTAGGAAGTAAACTCTCTGGTTTTGTCTGAAAATATCTTTGTTTCACTTCCCTTTTTGCCAGGTATCCTTGTCTTTTAGAATTCAGGCTTAGCAGTTAGTAGGGTATCTGCAAAGAACTGAAAGGAACTATCTTCTGGCTTTCATTATTTTTGTTCAGAAGTCTGTTATCAGTTGAATTACTGCTACCATTTGCTCATGTAAGTTTTGTCTTCTGTACTCAGGACAGGTTCTCCTCTTGTCTTTAAATTCCAGCAGTTTTACTACAATGCATCTGGATACAGGTTCCTTTTTATTTATGTTGTCTGGGACTTACTGAACTACTTGAATCTGTAACTTGTTGTGCATCTTGGAAAATTCTCAAATCCTATACACCTTCTGCCCTATCCTCTCCCCTTTCTCAGACTCCAAATAAATACATAAGACTTTCTTACAGAATCCAATAGGTTTCTTATCTTTTGGGGGCCTACTTTCTATCCTTTTTCTCTCCTTCCTTCACTTTCCTGACCTATATTTCTTGTCTCAAAGTAAGTCAACTGTAGGCTCCGCTTCTCAGCTGCTCCTTCCTATGTGGGCAAACCTCCCAAGGCAAAGTAGACCCGAGTCTCATCTCTATAGACTTCTTCTCCTGGATTCCGGTCTTCTAATAACGAACTATATTGACAACGCTTTGTTTTCAGTAGTAAAACATCTTCTTTGATTTCGTTCCGACGTTTTGCTTTTCTTCATCAGGAGAGCTAAATTACCTAGTCCTCCGTAACCAGCATCAGAGTCTGCACTGTGGTTATTTACAACAGTGTCAATAAGCATTGATCTTCCTTTCTCCCAAGATATGAAAGGATTATCAGAGTTGTAACTGGGTATCAGACATTACACATTTAAAAGACAAAATTCATTTGCTCATTTATAACACAGCCACCAAGGACTGTAGGAACAAAGACTGTTTTTCACTTTTGGAAACAAAGGTAATGCCTTCTCAGGGAACTGATCTGCTACCTGCTATAATAATATGGTTGGCACTGATTTTGAATAAAGAATATATTAAGTTCTCAGAATTTTTTTTTAAAAGGCATCTAATAAATCTATACAGTGAATAGCATGTCTTTATTCTATTTACAGTACATTTGTTATAAATATAATACATTTTTGAAAAGCTTATTTTTAATTAACTTGAGTAGATTTATATTTTAAACAGATCAACTCAATTGTTAAAGTTACATAATAAAGAATATGATAATTTAAATGACAAAAATCTCATATTGTGAAATAGTGCACTCTATGCTGAGATGAATGAGACAGGGGGAAAAGTCAAACTCCTTCCAAAACTATATTCAAAGCATCAGAAAAATTTTTTTTCTTTTTACAAAGTTATGTATAAGCCATAGGAACAACCAGATACTGAAGTATGAAGACTCATAACCAAAGTTCAAAACTGATTTTAGAGAATCGTGTGAAGACAAGAAAACGTGTATTTAACACTCTATAGAACTTCACAGTAAAGCTGGAATTTATAGACTAATGGCTTAACAGGAGTATTGCCAACAAGGCCTCTCTCTCCTTCCTTCAAATCATCTCCTAATGTTCATATACCATCAGTAAGTTGTAACAGCAGACTTAGACACTGGTTTTAAGATGGGGCTTAATAAGGTGCATGGATATGCTGAAATTCTGTATTATGAGCGTGTAAATTATTACCAGGGTTTAAAGAAATACAAAAAAAGAATTTAAGTATTCTCAGTCCAACGTGCTTTGCATCATCAAGAAATAGACAATCCAAAAGTATTCTGCAGTGATCCGATATCAACCTCCCGAACAAGTTAGGCATTTCAAATACTGCTGTAAAACCCATTCAGTAAAATAAAACTGATTCCTATGGATTTCAGTACAAATCTATAAGTTGTCACACATTATTGATGATGATCAGGGCAGGCATGGAGCTCTGCTGACTTGTTTCAAACACTGTGACTTGGTCCGATAACTTGGCAAATACCCTAGGAGTTCCAAGGTTATAAACACCTGTGTGGACAAAGCATGCTTTCAGCTGCAAACTGTGAATCTCCTGGCTTTTAAGCTGAAGTTTATATTGTGTTTGTCCCAGCCATGTAAATGATCCATGGATTTCCAAAGCTTCTGGGCTAAGGGAGGAGGAAAAGGGTAAGTTGGAGGTTTTTTTCTTCAGGAATTTTTTCCCAAAGCCCCAATAACACATCCCTTTCATCCAGCAACTCTAATTCTACAAATTATTTATGATGCCAACTGCTTATTAATAATAACATCAATAGTAATAATATTACTAATTTTATAATAGTTCACATTTATTAAGTTACTATGTTCTAGACTTAATGCTAAGAATGAATTATCTCATTTAACACTCACAACAGCAGCCAGTAAATATGGAACCTGATTTCAAACCTGAGCTTTTAACCACCTGGTTCTCCATACATAAAAATAAATGTATTTATAAGAATGTTGTTATAATATTAGACTGTTTATAATATTGAAACATGGAAAGCAACCCAGTGTCTACCAATAAGACATTAGTTAATTAATTTATGATACACAAAACCATACACAAAATGTGTTCGGATTTCAGAGAGCTGACCCAGATCCTGTTTGCAGTGTTATACTGTAATTAATAATCAACATATGCTTCACACTGTTTTTCTAAAGATCCCAAATTTTCTGAATTCTGAAAAGCATCTAGCTCTTAAGGGTGCCCATATAGACCTGCATTTTTTTTTTTTTTTTTTGCTGTTAAGCATTATTTTATAAATCAGAAAACAAGACAAAAAAAAAACTTCTATCATGAACTTGGGGAAGGCAATGGCAACACACTCCAGTACTCTTGCCTGGAAAATCCCATGGACAGAAGAGCCTGGTAGGCTTCAGTCCATGGGGTCGCTAAGAGTCAGACGCGACTGAGCGACTTCACTTTCACTTTTCACTTTCCTGCATTGGGGAAGGAAATGGCAGCCCACTCCAGTGTTCTTGCCTGGAGAATCCCAGGGATGGGGGAGCCTGGTGGGCTGCCGTCTATGGGGTTGCACAGAGTTGGACATGACTGAAGTGACTTAGCAGCAGCAGCAGCATGAACTTACTGATTTTCAAGTTTAGAGTTCTTTATCACCAACAAGCTTTTATAAAAATTGTTGTCCCTGGTCAGAATTGCTGCTTTTGGAAACCAGTTTTCATTTGCAACTACTGAGATGCTAAGGCAATCTCTGTAACTCTTCTCTAACACTTCTTTTTTTTATTTGGCTGTGCCAGGTCTTAGTTGTAGCACACAGGATCTTCAATCTTAGTTGTGGCATGTGAGATCTAGTTCCCTAACCAGGGATCAAACCTGGGATGCCTGCCTTGGGAGTGCAGAGTCGGCAAGTCCCTTTGCTAACACTTCTTAATACCAAACAAAAAAGGGTATGCCTGAGTAAACTCTGTCTATATCAGATAATTATTTGCATAATTTCACAATATTAAACTACTTTCCACTCAATCTTTAACTACAAAATAAATCTGCCCTAAATAAATCTTTACCTTGTTGTTTTATGCCGAAGATCAACTATTACATCAACGTCGGCCTTGGAACAATTGGAAAGTAAAAGGGTCACAGGTACTAAACAAAGGCTGTGGAAAAAAAATCAAAAAAGATTAGTGGGGTATTGAAAACAAGCACACTTTCTTGAAAATAAAACTTACAATTACCTAACAGCATAAGATCCTCAAAAACAATCATATTCAAGTAAGGAAAAAAATTGAGTTCTAAAATCACTCAAGCCAACTGATTTGCATAAATAAGAAGTAAAACATATTAATACAATGCTTGAATACTAAATATTAGAATACATACATTCACAAAACCATTTTTATTTCCTTTTATTAAAGCTAATCTTTAAAAATAACCAGAATGTTTCTAGGTGGTTATTTCCCAAAATGAAAAACAGAAGGAAACAACTGCAACTAAGAAAGACCAATGGAGGGAAAAAAATCATGAAAATGCCAACAACTAATGCGGTTCTTTGTGTTTCTCAAAAATTACTTAACTTTGAGAACTTGGCCTAGACTGACATTTGCTATCCTATCAAATCTGCACAGAAGCCATCATGTTTGGGAGATTATGAGAATTCTTTCTGTATAGCAAGTTATGAGAAAAGCCCCTTCAAGTAGACATATTTGCTCAGTTAACCTAGTTTCTGATCTCACTTTATAATTAGTAAATCACTAAAGCACAGTAGAAAGGACAGGGAGTGAGAGAAGAGGACCTAATCCTAATCTCTGTACAAATGAAGCCTGGTTACATACTATTATTTAAAATATTTTACTCTATTAACATAAAGAACAATAGTAAAGAGATAGTAACAAAAAAAAAATCTTATGAGGTTACACAATATTAAAATTCTGCTCAGATAATATATTTTATGCTCTCAGAAATTTTATATCCCCTTACTAAGAAACACTTCCTAAACCACACTGCAAATAACAGATTTCCCTAGACAAAAACTACGATAATTTCAAAAACTCATCCTTAGATTATACTGGCGCTACACCATTACCTTCCCCACAAACTTTTCACAGGAATGGAGGACAACCAAGACTAACGAACAGGGGTCCAGTCTATAGCCCCTCATTAAGTTAAATTCAAGTCACGTAACTTGTAACCCAAAGCAAAACCTCAGGAACTCTAGTAGTGTTACCATTTGAGCCTCAAAACCTCCATGCTCTATCTAAATGCATCCAGTGAAAGAAGAAATGAGAACATTTGGATGCTTCCTAACCCCAAAGTCATTATCTTCATTCCTCTTCTTCCTCCATCACTATCTCAGTGAATAGCACCCTCATCTCCCCAGCAAAGCTTGGGCATCATCCCAAGTGTTTTTTTTTTTTTTAAAGTGGGAATGGGGGCTACTGCCTCATTAGCCCCCCATTCCCAACTTTCTACTATTCATCACAAATTCCTATCAATTCTGTCTCCCACACAGCTCTGGAGGCTGGTGACTTCACTCAAAATTCACATTCCTTACAAGTTCAAGTCACTGCATCTCTTGGTTTACTAATCACTTCTGAATTAGTGTTCTGACGTTAACCAATCTTCAACTGGGTGTTTCTCATACCTGACATGTGACTCTCCCACTACAAAGTGCACCACAGTCACCAGAGGGCTTGATACAAGAGACTGCTGGGCCCCATCCCCAGCGTTTCTCATTCAGAAGGGCTGGGTGGGACCCAAGAATCTGCGTTTCTAATAAGTTCCCAACTGCTGCTGCTCTGGGACCACCTTTCAAAAATCACTGCTTCACACAACAGCCTTTCTAAAACGCTCATCTGATGAGCCAAAAACAGTGCCTACAGACCAAACCGCTAACAACCATTCCCCCACCACTAAAATCTGGTATTATTAAAGGCATGAGTTCTAGAGTCAGATTGCTAGGATTCACATGTCAGCTCAACAATTCTGTTTCTCAGTTTCCTCAACTGTAACCTAGGAATAATAACTTTCAGTTCAGTTCAGTCGCTCAGTCGTGTCTGACTCTTTGCAACCCCATGAATCGCAGCAGGTCTCCCTATCCATCACCAACTCCCGGAGTCTACCCAAACCCAGGTCCATCGAGTCGGTGATGCCATCCAGCCATCTCATCCTCTGTCGTTCCCTTCTCCTCCTGCCCTCAATCCTTCCCAGCATTAGGGTCTTTTCCAATGAGTCAGCTCTTCGCATGAGGTAGCCAAAGTACTGGAGTTTCAGCTTCAACATCAGTCCTTCCAATGAACACCCAGGACTGATCTCCTTTAGGATGGACTGGCTGGATCTCCTTGCAGTCCAAGGGACTCTCAAGAGTCTTCTCCAACACCACAGTTCAAAAGCACCAATTCTTCAGCGCTCAGCTTTCTTCACCGTCCAACTCTCACATCCATACATGACCACTGGAAAAACCATAGCCTTGACTAGACGGACCTTTGTTGGCAAAGTAATGTCTCTGCTTTTCAATATGCTGTCTAGGTTGGTCATAACTTTCCTTCCAAGGAGTAAGCCTCTTTTAATTTCATTGCTGCAATCACCATCTGCAGTGATTTTGGAGCCCCAAAAAATAAAGTCTGACACTGTTTCCCCATCTATCTGCCATGAAGTGATGGGACCAGATGCCATGATCTTAGTTTTCTGAATGTTGAGCTTTAAGCCAACTTTTTCACTCTCCTCTTTCACTTTCATCAAGAGGCTCTTTAGTTCTTCTTTGCTTTCTGCCATAAGGGTGGTGTCATCTACATATCTGAGGTTATTGATATTTCTCCTGGCAATCTTGATTTCAGCTTGTGTTTCTTCCAGCCCAGCGTTTCTCATGATGTACTCTGCATATAAGTTAAATAAGCAGGGTGACAATATACAGCCTTGACATACTCCTTTGCCTATTTGGAACCAGTCTAACTGTTGCTTCCTGACCTGCATACAGGTTTCTCAAGAGACAGGTCACATGGTCTGGTATTCCCATCTCTTTAATAATTTTCCACAGGTTATTGTGATCCACACAGTCAAAGGCTTTGGCATAGTCAATAAAGCAGAAATAGATGTTTTTCTGGATTTTCTGGAACTCTCTTGCTTTTTCCCATCTCTTGAGTTTCTTGTGGTGGCTGGGTAAGATCAAATATGCTTAGTGCTGACAATAATGCCTAGCACAAGTTCAAAAGCTTCGCAAACACTATTTAACATGACTTCTTATTGTGAGGAGCTATGGCAGCTAACTCCAGTATGACGCTTTGTTGTTTCTCATATTCTCATTCCTCTGCTGCCCTGTGTCCCACTGCCGTGACCAAGTCGTCTCCTGTCCTGCCCCTCCCCCACTTCCCATGGCATTAAGAACACTCCTCCAGATCCTCAGTCTCTTCTCTTTATGTGTCCACATCTCACTTTAACTGAAATCTGGCTGAGGACACAGCTGCCTCTCCAGGCCTCGCCATAACAGATGCTGTTTATCTCCCAGTATCTTCTGCATCTCAGGCCAGAATGTCTTGTTAATGTAGTTAATACCACTTGTTGAGTTCTTCCTCCTCTCTCTCCTATAAGAACACCTCCACTTTTGTCATAAACTACTCCAAGGTTTTTATTATTTTTCTTTACCCTCAAATTGACAAACTAAGAACGTAACTCAGTGCAACAGAGATTCCTTGGGGCAGGGGAAGGGATAAGTATTTTGAAATATCTGAGGTAAAGACAAGGGAAGCATCTGCTTCACCCCACCCCACCCTTGATTCACCTACTATGTGGGTCAAGCAGAGGCCTGCCACCTAGACAGAAAGCACTGCATAGGGCTTCTCTTCCACATCATCTTACCGGTTTCATTTATTAAAAGCTTCTGCATGAGTCTGCTTTCTTCTTTTCAATCCTGAATTATGTCATCTTTTCGGAGAACTTCACTATTTAGGTAGACAATTTATTCAGCTCCTTCTCAAACCCTTGATCTATCACCTCCATAACCACCAGGAATATTCAAAACTCAGTCATCTATCTTTCAGGACTTAACTGTGAATTTTTTTTTAGTCACCTAAAATAACTACCTCTGAAATACTCCTCAGCTTTTCCACTCTCTGACCACAATCGCCAGCTCTCTTCATTCAATTATGCTTCTGATCTTTAGTTTCACGGGAATGTCCAATCATTTGACCCTCTACTTCACCGATTCTCAATCCTGATTACTGTGGTAATGGTGATTATTGTTTAACAATTATTCACTCCCCTCACCTTCCAGCTATGTGATGGGGGATCATCTTTGTTGACTGTGAAGGAGAGGCTATTTGGCCAATGGAGTAATAATGACTAATGCAAACAGAAGCTTTAAATGCGCTACTGCAACGTGGCTCACTTTCTGTACTCCAGAGATATGCCATGAGAAGAATAGCTAGTTGCTGCCCATTTGGACTGATCCCCAAAATACATGTGTACAGACGTGAATCCAACCAACCCACAGCCTGAAGGAGAATCAGCAAAACTGTCGATGCTATGCAGACCCATGAGCATAGGAATAAATGTCCTGTAAGCTACTGAGTTCTGGAGTAGTGTCTTACCAAGCATTATTGTGGCAATCTGAGGATTTATTTAAAATATACAAACACCTGGGTCCTACTCCCAGAGGTTCTGATTTAACTGGCCTAAACATCAGGATTTAAAAATTTCTTCAGGTGATTCTAATGTGCAGCCAAGATGGAAGCAACTGCCATATCTCATCCTCCTTGACCCTTCCTTGTTTTCACATACTTGCACGCACAGTTTGAATTCTCTGGTGCTTTATTTTAGCTCACTGTTCTGCTTTAGTTTGACCAAATCTGTCCTGTTTTACATACTTCCCTGCAATGCCAAGATTCTATGATGCTTTTCAACCCTAACAAAATCACATGGAGAAGTCCTACATGTTCCAGCCTCTAACACACGGCCCAGGTTTTAACCACTAAGCAGCACCATGGAATCTAAGATGTCCAGGAAATACATGAAGCAGGACAGGGTTTGATAAACAGGGACAAAGTAGAACCGTAAGGTAAAATGAAATATTATGGAATCAAAACTGTCTATGGAAGCATGTGAAGTCAAGGCAGGTTCAGTAAGGACAAAACATTTCTTTCCTCAGCTTTGGCTGAACATTAGAATCACCTGGAGAACTTCAGGAACTCTGGATGTCCTGCCCCCACCCTCAGCCAATCAAATGGGAATCTCTGGGAGTAGGATCAAAGCATCTGTATTTTTTTTTAATTTCTCCAAGTGATCCCAGCATGCCTCTGTCAGTCAAAGGCACACAGACTGAGTACCGAGCAATTAAGACCTAGACAAAGATTTAAGACCAAAAGTATTTAAAAATAACTCAAATGGCTAAAATTTTTAAAAGTCTGACAACAGAAAGTGTTGGTGAAGGTATCACCAGAAAGAACTCCCACATACTACTAGTGGGATGTACAAATTAGTAAAACTAGTTTGAAAGAAACTGGGCATAAAAAGAATAAACTCTGTATAATACCACTTATACAATAAAGTTCAAAAACCCCACAAAAACCAAAATATGGAGATGTAAACTTGGTTGGAAAATTATAAAGAAAGAGGAGCAAAGAAATGACTGCCAATACTGGGGATGGACGGCAAGTACACAGGGGGCTTCTGAGATTGCTAGCAACTTTTAAATTTCTTCCCTAGAGATGATTTTTTGGGTATTAGTTTTGTGAAAAAAAATCCCTCTGGCCATCCATTTTCAGTTTTGAGAATTTTTCTATGTGTTATACTTCCCTGGTGGCTCAGATGGTAAAGTGTCTGCCTAAAATGCAGGAGACCTGGGTTCGATCCCTAGGTCAGGAAGATCCCCTGCAGAAGGCGATGGCAACCCACTCCAGTATTCTTTCCTGGAAAATCCCATGGACGGAGGAGCCTGGTGGGCTACAGCCCATGCAGTCACAAAGAGTTGGACACGACTGAGCAACTTCACTTTTTTATATTTCACAATAAAAAGGTTTAAAATTGGTTAGCACCATTCAAGTTACTTTTTAGATATTTCTGATGCTCCTAAGTCTCTGTGAAGGTCTTTGTTTTGCCCAGCACTCTGTGTGTTCTTAGCCAGCTTCTCATTCCTCTCAGTAGTTATCCTCAAATTTCACTTTTAAAAATTCTCTATCTTTTCTCCTCTTATTTCCTAGAGTACTTAATCTTGCTCCTACAAACTCTCTAAAAGGGAGGCATGTGCAAACTTGTTAAAATTTCTCCCTACTTTCATCTTTCTGTCCAAAGCTAATCCTGCCACTTTTCAGTGTTACCTTTTCATCTATTAAGGGTTTTGTTGCCCTTCTTGTGTCCCATCATTTCCTTCAAGACCATAAATACATTCATATCTTCTAAGTAAGTAAACAGTAACACTGAAGGATATTCCCTGATCCCTGTTCACAGCCAGGCTTCCTGAAAGGCTGGTGGTCTACACCAGTATCCTTCCTTCCTTCCTGCCCCCATCTCTCCTCAAAACCTACGGTGTCATGCTTCCACTCCCCATACAGTTAATAGTCTTCTCAAAATCAGGAACGATTTCTTTATCGTCAGAACCAATGAAACGACTTTTCTGTAGTAGTTAAAACTGGTGACCACTTTCCTCTCCTTGAACTGCTCTCACTCTACCTCTGTGATCCCACTTTCTACTCACTAGTCTTGTCTTCCTAATTCTTTGACTGCTACTTCTCAACCAGTCTTCTTGATGGACTCCTTTTTCCTTAGCTCATCTCTCCAATACCACTGTTCTACGGGTCACCATTCTCTTTTGTTCTATCCCACCTCTTCCCTACCCCTATCCACGGTGACTTCACCAAAACTTACACCTTCAATTCTAATTTACAGACTGGCTCTAACAGACTTCTCTCCATCTTGTTTTATATCTGCAAACCAGCTCCTTTTTGAAGTATCACCTGACTTAGGACTTTTTATTTTAGAACCTCAAATTTATGTAATCAAGCTATTTATCAAAATTATAAACACATCATTCCCCCAAAAGTTTAACACTTGGTAAACCTTAAGTCAATGATGCTGTCTAAATTTAAACTGTTTGATGAATCTATACCATAGTCATGTTTAATTTCTGTATCTAAAACAAAAACAAAATGATATACTATTTTTTCCTTGTTTTTGGCTTGATAAATATGTTCATCAAAAGAAAAGTTTTGACAACTAATTGGCTGAGGAAATATCCATCTTTTAATTACAGCAGCAACATATAGTAACCATAGTAAAGGGTAAATTACTTAATGGCAATAGACTCAATATTATTCTAGATTTCTTCTTCAATATTTGTGTTAATGCTATTAATAAATGTGTGGATGTGTGTGCATGCACATACAGGTGTGTATATTGCAGAAAAATTTTAACAAAAATACATCTCAAACCTTTTTTGATGAAAGGGATGATTAAATGATTCTGGATAGTGAAGACTCGTTTTAATAAGATTAGAAAGCTGCTCTGCTGATGGTCTTGAGGAAACTGTAGTGCTTTCTGGCCTGAAAAATTTTAATAGTTCCATTTCTGGTGGCTCCTGAGAAAAGAAAAAATATGACAATGAAAACACTGCCTTCTTAAAATAAGGTGTAACAGATATAAACAAAAGAAGCTAAAACCAGTGGAAATAAAGTAAAGCGTGTACAATACTTTTTCTGCTGTAAAAACTAACAAACTAACAGTAGGAATCATGTGCAATACAACCTAGGATAAAAAATTAGGATCTATAATCATTTATTCATTCTCTAGTATGTGCTGGTGTTAACTTGATATACAACAACCTCACATAATAGTTCTATGATCCTGGGTAAGTTATTTAATACTTCAAGACTTCATTTCCTCATATGTAAAAAAGGGTTCACAATAATAATAATTTCAAAAGTTGCTGTCGTTCTCATCTAATAAAACTGCTTAGTATTTAGGCAATAGACATTCAATTGTATATCATCTGCTTCATGAGTTTTTAAAAATATTCTCCTTATTTATTTATGGCTGCACTGGGTCTTCCTTGCTGTGGGTGTGCTTTCTCTAATCAGAGTGAGTGGGGGCTACTCTCTAGTTGCAGTGCACAGGCTTCTCACTGTAGTGGGTTCTCTTGCTGCAGAGCACAGGCTCTAGGTCCATGGGCTTCAGTAGTTGTGGCTGACCCACCCAGTTGTCCCCAGGCATGTGGTCTCTTCCCAAACCAAGGATCAAACCCATGTCCTCTGCATTGATAGGCAGACTCCCAACCACTGGACCACCATGGAAGTCCTCTTCCTTGATTAATTTTTTCTCCATTTCCTTTACCATCAGAAAATTTTGATTTTTTAACTTCCTGGTAGCCTAGTTGGAATGTGATCTACACCCAGGACTGGCGAACCACATCCCATGGGCCAAAGCCAGCTTGCCTCTGGTTTTTGTAAAGAGTTTTATGGAAACAGAGCCACATCCATTTGTTTACATACTGGCTACGGCTGCTTTTGGACTCTAAACAACAGAGATGAGTAATTCTGACAAAGACCTTCTGGCCGGCAAAGTCAGAAATGCTTATTATCTGGCTTTTCTCAGAAAAAGTTTACTGACCCTTGATTTATACAGCTGCAAAAGCAATATTCAAATTTGTTTTCCCCTTATGAGAGAGAGGAAAGTGGCTGTAGAGGTTTACTCTGGAGGAGGAAAAACTTGTGCCTGGAAGCCAGAAGGAGCCGAACTTCTGAAGTGCACATCATGTTCCCTTTCTTAATCTGGAGTGTTATACTGGAGTGTTCTTTAATTTGTGAAAGTTACTCTTCTGTATTTTTGTTAAACTTTAATAAAAAGTTCAAAAACTATCCTATTGTTTAATATAGTATAATCATCTAAGATAAACAAGTTATTTGAGACTTCTAAACTATATTGACTACATCTCTACATACCACCTACCAGGAGCCAAACATATGAACAACAGCCATAAAAGGATACCAAAAACCTGAAGCTAATTTACTGAGGGAATACTGACAAAAGCTTCCGTCTCTCTCAGCTTAAAAGCAGCAACAATTTTCACAATGAGTGCTGAACAATTTGTACAGTAGTTTTTTCCAATAAAGGTGACAGACAGTTGTACCCCAAGACAGAGAGTTCCATCACAAGAGAGGCAAGATATAAAATACTCCCTGTTTTATAAGTAAGATAAAGTTTATCAAGTTATGCAAGTAAATTGCACTAAGTCATCAATCTTAAAGTCTCTGAGCTCCGTATATATTATCCTTAATATGATGAACATGCCACATCTCCCTACTCAGCTAATCATGTAAAATATTTCAAAGGTGAAATACAGAGAAATAAAAAGGATATGCCCCAGACAGTATTTTTGTAAAATGGGAATATAACATGAGTAAATTTTATAGCAGACTTCCAAAGAATAGCAAGGAGAGATAAGAAAGACTTCCTCAGCGATCAACGCAAATAGAGGAAAACAATAGAATGGGAAAGACTAGAGATCTCTTCAAGAAAATTAGAGATACCAAGGGAACATTTCATGCAAAGATGGGCTCAATAAAGGACAGAAGTGGTAGGGACCTACCAGAAGCAGAAGATATTAAGAAGAGGTGGCAAGAATACACAGAAGAACTGGACAAAAAAGACCTTCACAACCCAGATAATCACGATGGTGTGATCACTCACCTAGAGCCAGACATCCTAGAATGTGAAGTCAAGTGCGCCTTGGGAAGCATCACTACGAACAAAACTAGTGGAAGTGATGGAATTCCAGTTGAGCTATTTCAAATTCTGGAAGATGACACTGTGAAAGTGCTGCACTCAATATGCCAGCAAATATGGAAAACTCAGCAATGGCCACAAGACTGGAAAAGGTCAGTTTTCATTCCAATCCCAAAGAAAGGCAATGCCAAAGAATGCTCAAACTACCGCAAAATAGCACTCATTGCACACACTAGTAAAGTAACACTTAAAATTCTCCAAGCCAGGCTTCAGCAATACGTGAACTGTGAACTTCCAGATGTTCAAGCTGGTTTTAGAAAAGGCAGAGGAACCAGAGATCAAATTGTCAACATCTGCTGGATCATCGAAAAAGCAAGAGAGTTCCAGAAAAACATCTACTTCTGCTTTATTGACTATGCCAAAGTCTTTGACTGTGTGGATCACAAAAAACTGTGGAAAATTCTGAAAGAGACGGGAATACCAGACCATCTGATCTGTCTCTTGAGAAACCTGTATGCAGGTCAGGAAGCAACAGTTAGAACTAGACATGGAACAACAGACTGGTTCCAAATAGGAAAAGGAGTATGTCAAGGCTGTATATTGTCACCCTGCTTATTTAACTTATATGCAGAGTACATCATGAGAAATGCTGGGCTGGAAGAAGCAAAAGCTGAAATCAAGATTGCTGGCAGAAATATCAATAACCTCAGGTATGCAGATGACACCACCCTTATGGCAGAAACTGAAGAACTAAAGAGCCTCTTGATGAAAGTGAAAGAGGAGAATGAAAAGTTGGCTTAAAGCGCAACATTCAGAAAATGAAGATCATGCCATCCGGTCCCATCACTTCATGGGAAATAGATGGGGAAACAGTGGAAACAGTGGCTGACTTTATTTTTCTGGGCTCCAAAATCACTGCAGATGGTGATTGCAGCAATGAAATTAAAAGAGGCTTACTCCTTGGAAGGAAAGTTATGACCAACCTAGACAGCATATTGAAAAGCAGAGACATTACTTTGCCAACAAAGGTCCGTCTAGTCAAGGCTATGGTTTTTCCAGTGGTCGTGTATGGATGTGAGAGTTGGAGTCTAAAGAAAGCTGAGCGCTGAAGAATTGATGCTTTTGAACTGTGGTGTTGGAGAAGACTCTTGCGAGTCCCTGGGACTGCAAGGAGATCCAATCAGTCCATCCTAAAGGAGATCAGTCCTGGGCGTTCATTGGAAGGACTGATGTTGAAGCTGAAACTCCAATACTTTGGCCACCTGATGCAAAGAGGTGACTCATTTGAAAAGACCCTGATGCTGGGAAAGATTGAGGGCAGGAGGAGAAGGGGACGACAGAGGATGAGATGGTTTGATGGCATCACCGACTCGATGGACATGGGTTTGGGTGGACTCCGGGAGTTAGTGATGGACAGGGAGGCCTGGTGTGCTACGGTTCATGGGGTCGCAAAGAGTCAGACATGACTGAGCGACTGAACTGAACTGAAATTTTATAGAGAACACTTTGTTTCATTTTATAAATGAAAATCTTGCCTTGTTTCAGATGTTCCAAATTATCAAAATATGACAATTTATAAGTAAAATGAGATTTTTAATTAATCAAATCAGTTTGAGAAAAACAACTTTCTTAAAGTAAGAAACAGATTTGGGGTTATATCTTCATTAAACCTAACAGAAAATTACCATTAGTCATCACTAAAGTAAAAATCAATTCAAATTATATTATTACCACTGGAATGTAAAGCTAGTATACCTAACTGATGCAAAATCAGACATTTACATAGTCCCAAATTATCTCCCCACAATTACTTCTTCTTATAAATAAAAAGAAAAAATAGTAATACTGTGGCGAAACATGGCAGGTAATATCTTAATCAAATGATCCATCAGCTATAATGGGGCGAATTAATATCACGTGCCTTTTTCTGTCTTTTAAAGATTTTTTGATGTGGACCATTTTTAAAGTCTCTATTGAATCTGTTACAATATTGCTTTTATTTTATGTTTTGGTTTTTTGGCCCTGAGGCGTGTGGGATCTTAGCTCCCCAACCAGAGATCGAACTGACCCCTTGCATTGAAAGGCAAAATCTTAACTGCTGGACCATCAAGGGAGACCCTCATGTGCCTTCTGATGTAATACACTGACAGAGATATAACATCACTTAGGAAGTATTTCAGTCAAAAATGTGTAGCTTTAATTTGATCATAAGAAATATTCAAAGTATTTTACATGAAAATAATTGGCCAAGGCTCTTCAAAAATGCCTACATGATAACTGAAAAATAAATGTTCAGAAAATGTTCCAGATTAAGAGCCTGAAGAGACAAGTGAACACAATGCACGATCCTGAACTGAATTCTGAAAGGGAAAAAGCAAACCACGTCTTATAATTAAGGCCATTGATGACATCTGAATTTAGACTGTATATATGAACACTGCATCAATGTTAAACTTCCTGAATTAATAATGGTTTTTGTGATTATGGAGATTGTCTTTGTCTTTAGGAATACTCAGTCAAGTATTTAGGGGCGGATAGGCAAGATGTCTGCAACTTACTTGGAAGGGATTATTCAAGAATGATGAAGAAAAAAATTAATACCTACATTAACAGATAAGCAAATAAGCCAAAATGTTAACCAGTGGTGAACCTGAGTGAAAGGTCTAAGAAAAGCTTTATAAGCTTTTCTCTTTAAGTTTCAAAATTATTTCAAACTACAAGTTGTCAAAAATAATGGAGAGAAAAGCATGACAATTAGAATCAATTATTTATGAACACAATACAAGGTCACTGAATCATAGGACTAAATATGCTTAAATTTTATTTATATATATGATGAGAACTTATCATAAGATGAAACAGTATTTTAGGAGAAATAAAAAAACAAACAGTACTACTAGCTGCTGCGCAACTCCAGAGCCCTCCTTTACACTATATGACCAGCCCTGTGGAGTTTTGCAATGGTGTGGGCCTGCTGAACAATAAGCAAGGTAAGACGAGGACATGGTTCCTTCCTCTCATGCAAGTCAATTCTTTTTATGAGTTCTAGATTCAATAAAGAGTATATCTTAGGAAACTCCAGGATCACAAATGCATCTTAATGCTCTTATTAAGCGCTAGTGAACTTCAAAATCAATTTATGTTCATTTTTAATTTTAATCAGCTTTCTGCCGACAACCCCCAACTCAAATCTCAACATAGAAGCTTGCAGAAATCAGACACCTTCAAAAACACAAAACACCAAACAAAAACCCCCACAAGTTCACAGTAAGGCCCCAAAGCATCATTACCTGTTTCTGAGGATATGAAAAAGCTTCTTTTCCTATAGTGCGAAGAACAACATGGTGCTGACCTTCCAAAATAAGCTGCTTACTGTCTTCGACTACGTAAGCCTAAGAAGAACAAAACACAAAAATGTTACCCCTGCTTGGCAGTAGCCTCAGAAGTAACCAAGGCAAAATCTGCTGGCAAGTTGAGGTATTACAGCTAATATCTATCAAATACCAATACTCATGACTGTGTCAGCATTTCTAACTTTTATTTCTTCATTCAAACAATAAAGTATCTGTCAAAATCTGCTCTGCCTCAATATAAAACAGTTGGCCTGGATATTTGAGAAACAAATTTTGAAACCTTTCCCAATTTTCTCTAGAGTGCTTAAGAAGCTAGCCTAAAAAGAACAGTGCTATACCATTACACAGGGTTTTATCTTTACTGGACTGACAGTACACGGGCAAAAGGCTTTTTCTTATAGTTGTGCTTCTATGCACCAGAGTTATCACAGTAGAGCAAGATCAATGAGTACAACTGTAAATCCTATAAGTGGAAATGCCATGTCCTTGGAGATCTTAAATTTAAGTATGTAAGCTTAAAGAAAAAAAAAAAAGGGCTTTTTTTCTTCTTATACAATGGCCTGATTTAATCTATATTAAAACTTATTCCAGCATGTAATTCTTCTTGATCTTCTTCTATCCTGGAGAAAATAAAATCTCTAAATGGCTCTGATACCCTTAATGTCACATTACGCAAATACAGATGGTTCAATTCTTTTTTTTTTGACAAGCCCAGTGTTTTTTAACTATTAGACTCAACAGATTCAAAATTCCTTAGTCAAATGCTGTAAACATTCCCAAAATGTTTCTTTCCAATTTCTATACTTAACACGTGAGGCGATTTGCCATCCATTGATCACACTTGGAGAAGTGCTGCACTAAGGCCCAGGCAGGCCCAGGGCCTGCTTAGCATCCATCCACGCACAACTGAGAAATGCAGGAGGAGTTAAATAAATACTTGATGAAGTGACCTTTAATCGAGAGGATGACAGCTGATAAAGTCCTGCCACAGGACATACATCTCTTTCAGTGGTCTCATGGGATCAAAAAAAAAGTCATGCATAACCCTATAATGCAGTCTCTCCTGCACAAAGTCTTTGTTTTTCAAAACAAACCTTTATTTTTGGTTAAGAATAATTAGAAGCTGTATTACACCCCCTTGGGCTTTCCCTGGTGGCTCAGATGGTAAAGAATCTGCCTGCCATGCAGGAGACCCGGGTTCAATCCCTGGGTTAGGAAGATCCCCTGGAGAAGGGTGTGGCAACCCACTCCAATATTCTTGCCTGGAAAATTCCATGGGCAGAGGAGCCTGGAGGGGTACAGTCCATGGGGTTGCACAGTTGGACACGACTGAGTGAGTAACACTTTCACACTTTCATTGTACCCCCTTACAACTAATTTTTTTTTTTTTAACAAAAATGTTGTCCAAGGTCTTAGTTTTCTTCTGAATCATATTTTATTAGAGTGCTATGTTCCCTAAGCATCCACTCCACAACTTAAATGAATTGTCAAGTTTTCTTTCAGTCAAGAGGATCCTTTGTGCATTATCCAGAGCCCTCACTAAGGAAAATCTACTAGTCACTTTCTCAAATGAGCTGAATCATAAACTTACCATAGATACTAGCCACTACCAGACAATATCCCATCCTTTAATCTATTCAAACTTCCATTTCCTAACTAAGGAGCATCACAATCTTGGGTAGTTATCTTCTCTTCATGTGATTAGCAATTATAGTAGTTGATTTTCATTCAGGGTGATTTTTAAAACGATAACTCATCCCTCCAACCAAGGTTACTGTGGGCTCAACAGTAAGTATAGAAGACAGCATACATTACTCAAGATCCTATCTCGGATATATTACAATTACATTGTAATATATTGTTATTACTTGGATATATTACAATACATGGCAGGAATCTGTGGAGTGACAGCTACAAATGCATAAAGTCTATTATACATTTAATGGATGGTTGGTTTACATAAAGGGGCAATGCTACTGAGGCTAAAAATAGAATTTTCTTGACTCAAAGCTTCAAGGACATTTGATTTCAAGATAACAAGGTGTAATTTATCCTTTTGGCATTAAGCATCTTCACCTTCTATAATCAACAAGTCAATTTGCTCAAGCACTTTTACTGGAACTCGTGTAAGGCCAGCTTGGTTTCAAGAAAGTTTATTTAAAAACGTACAGCTTAGTAAAAAGAACATGCTGGAACATCTGCATCAATTTAAAATGCACGTTCCAATCATCTACCATGAACATGTCCCAATGTCAGGCCTCTGTATTAGATGATACAAAATAAAACCTCTTCACACAGTTCAGGTGAATATCCCTAGGCAAAATCCTAAATTTCAGTGTAGAATCATTTCTAAAGACACATACTTAAGATACAAAAGGGTATACTGTGAAAAATAAATCTCTGTATTATAGTTCAAGTTAACTTTGTGTGCGTGCTAAGTCACTTCATGCCCGCCTCTTTGCAACCCTAAGGACTGTAGCCCGCCAGGCTCCTCTGTCCATAGGGATTCTCTAGGCGAGAATACTGAAATGGGTTGCCATGCCCTCCTCCAGGGGAACTTCCCAACCCAGGGATGGAACCCTCAGGAAACTTTAGGGGAGACCAGTGCCTAAATTACCTCATTCTAGTCTGCCATGTGTATTTGTAGATGGCATTTGAATCTGATTTTTTTTTTAATTAAAATGATATTTTCAAACAATCTGGAAAATTTCAGAGACCAACAATTAGGTAATTATAAAGAATTTCTATTAATTAGGGTGAGAATCATATGGCAGAGTTATATTAAACAAGAAAGTCCTCATCTGCTAGAAAAAGTTTACAAAATGCTTTTATAGATGAAATATTATGTCATTAAAAATACAGAATACAGCATAAAAAATAAAGGAAGGTAAAAATAAAGAAGCTAATAGAATACAGGTGGAAAATGAACAGCAGCAAATTAGTGGCTGTTGGAGCCTGAGTAATGGGTACCTAGAGGTATGTAGTGTTATTTTTCCTTTTACAGAGTCTGAAAATGCCCACAATAAAGAGTTTAATAATAGCACTTTGCTTTCATGGAGCTTATCATGTTTTATAATATTCTCAGTACCTCTTATAAGTAATAAATAACAGAACAAAGTCATTTAATTTGAATGAATTTTTTTTCCTTTAGGTAAAAAAAAAAAAAAAAGTCACCTGGAACTATTAACAAAAAGTTATAGAACAGCTTTCAAACTCAAACTGGAAAATTTAAGCAGAAAAAATATACACAGTAGCTTACATTTACTGTTCAGTTTAAGAATCAAGTATAAATGAGGCTTGCTGAAATAATTTAACAACACATACCTTCCACAACACCACAATATTCAAATCCACCTCATTGCACTTCTGGATTAATCTCATAACATCCTCTACTGACTGTTTTTCTGTATGCACCGAAGACTGAGCTTGTGGTTTCTTCAATTCAGAGGATAAACTCCTATAGAAGAAGTCTGCACATGGGCTTGCTGAACTTATTATCTGTTAAAAGAAAATCACTTGTCTATATGTGTTTTCAATTAGATATACCCTGCCAAAATTTGTATTTCTACAACTTACGTATTTCTTATCAATTTGGCTGAATATAAGAAGGCCACCCTAATGCTTGAACACCTAAAATATTTGGTACAAATTACCCTGAATCTTAAATCTAGACTGCCATGACATTAACTTGGACCTTCCAAGCATCCAGGGAAGACAAATGGGTATTCAAAGAAAACAGGAAGTTAATTGTTGAGAATCTGAAGAACAACATATATATAAATATGTATGTATAACTGAATCACTTTGCTGTACACTTGAAACTAACAAAATATTGTAAACTATTCTTCAGTTTAAAAAAAAAATTGTTAAAAAGAAAAATTTTTTAATTATTTTTCCTATTTAAAAATTTTTTTTACTATTAAAAATAATAAGTATTTCCCAATCAAATACTTGGAAGACTAGGTGATACCCAATGAAACACAACTCAAATGAAGTTATTGGCATTAACTTGGCTTTTACACTTGAAGGGAGAGAGTAAGAGAAAAGATTTTTAAACAGACTCAGAACTACAGAATTTCCCCTAGTTAATGGAATACTGTGTTTTACTGTAGAATCTCGACACTTAATTTCCTGCATTATGAATTCTGTTAAGTAGATGTTAAGGTTCCAAGTTAATTATTAAATATTAATAAATACATAAGATTTTCCCCCTCAGACATGAACTTTTTCCTGGTAAACCACTGTTCACATAGTTCGCTCATTACAAAAATTACAAAAAATTTTCAGTTATCTCATTACCAAAAACAAATTACAAATAGCATATTATTTAGGTCTCAGAACCATTTGATAATTCCAAATCCAGGGGATCATCATCTGTATGTTCCACTGTGACCACTTTTCCAAATAGATAGGTTCTTTCATATAATCCTGTTCCTTTTTTTAATGCCAAGGGCTAAATTTATCTACTGAGTATCTTACAATCTAAAAGAAAACTAATTTTAAATTACTAATTAAAATGGCATACTACATATAGCATTTTTATTTGCTTTGGGGCATGACAACAAGTCGCAAAACTCAACAAACAAAGCTGACATGTTCATCCACCAAAGAATTTAGAGATTACTAGAGTAATGGTTTTGCCAAAACAGTCAAGATACTCGAGAACAATAACTTTAAATATCAAACGCTATTAGGTTTACTTGCATACCTGTTCATTTCCAAAGATGATATCTGCAAAGGTATATTTTTCTGAGGCCTCCGTAACAACTAAAAAATGGAGAACAAACTACTCATATCAGTGGCATGAAATAGAAAATGATCATTTAAGAAAGTGTGACACTAAAATGAATTTACCTTCTTCTTTCTTACATTGTGTTGCCTTGAAACAAAACTTTCCCTTCTCCCTACTGGCAAGTTTGGCGTCTAGGAAAAGAAAAGAGAAAATTTCAAAGATCTTTCTCTGTTTGTAACATGGTAAAACCTAGTTCATTACGCAGACTTCTATAGTCAAACTGGAAAACACTTCATCATTAGAAATAATGTTTAATGGCATCTGGTCTTATCACTTCATGGCAAATAGATGGAGAAACAACAGAAACAGTGAGCGACTTTATTTTCTTGGGCTCCAAAATCACTGCAGATGGTGACTACAGCCATGAAATTAAAACACGCTTGCTCCTTGGAATAAAGCCTATGACCAACCTAGACAGCATAATAAAAAGCAGAGACATTACTTTACCAACAAAGGTTCATATAGTCAAAGCTATGGTTTTTCCAGTAGTCATGTATGTATGTGAGAGTTGGACTATAAAGAAAGCTGAGTGCCGAAGAATTGATGCTTTTGAACTGTGGTGCTAGAGAAGACTCTTGAGAGTCCCTTGGACTGCAAGGAGATCCAACCAGTCTATCCTAAAGGAAATCAGTCCTGCATATTCATTGGAAGGACTGATGTTGAAGCTGAAACTCCAATACTTTGGCCACCTGATGCGAAGAACTGACTCACCAGAAAAGACCCTGATGCTGGGAAAGATTGAAGGCAGGAGGAGAAAAGGACGACAGAGGATGAGATGGTTGGATGGCATCACCTACTCGATGGACAGGAGTTTGAGCAAGCTCTGGGAGTTGGTGACGGACAGGGAAGCCTAGCATGCTGTAGTCCATGGGGTTGCAAAGAGTTGGACATGACTGAGCAACTGAACTGACTGACTGAAAAACATCTTTGCTTTTCTCTCAATGAAGCAAATCTCATTCAGTTCTTTAAAAGGGTAAGATTAAATTTTTCTGAAATTCATATTCATACAGATAAACAGAAATTTTGAAAAATTAGAATTTAGGAGCCAAGGAGTACCAATGCCACCACTCTGTCATTTCATTTCCTATCAGTATTTTTTCATGTGGATAATTTATATCAGTATTTTTCATGTGGATAATTTATATCAATATTATTATATGCACATACTTTGCTATGATGCATTTTCCCACTATATTACAGACACAGAGGGATGGGATGGGGAGGGAGGGAGGTGGGGGGTCCAGGAAGGGGAACACATGTAAACCCATGGCTGATTCATGTCAATGTATGGCAAAAACTATTACAATATTGTAAAGTAATTAGCCCCCAACTAAAATAAATAAATTTATAAAAAAAAAAAAAGCTCATATATTTTAATGACAAAATGAGTTGTAGCTTAATTCACATTAAAGATACATTCAATTTTTCCCTATTAAACATAACCCTGCAATAAACTGGTCTGAATATATGGATCTTCTTATATTTTTGAATTAATTTCTTTGTATAAATTCCAAAAATAAGAATTACTGTGAGGCTAGGTAAGGGTTTAAAACATTTTTTTAATCTTTGAAAATACGTTGTACAATTCTTTCTAGAAAGAGTAAGTATCATTTTGCCAGCTTCAATCTATTCTGACAAGCACTAAGCACTCTCATATTACTGGCAAGATGATAAAATGATAGAAATATTTTGGAAAACAATTAGACAATACGTATCACAAGTGTGCATGTTCTTTTAAGTGTTAGATGGGTTTGGAAATACACAGAAAAGCCAATCAACATAAAGTATGATTATACACAGAAAAACCATCTTACCAACAGTAAAGGAAACAAAGAGAAACTAGTCTATATGCTTCTGTACTATTTGAAATTTTGACTGTGATCATGTATTCAAGCACTAATTTTACAGTTGAATTTTTATTTTTTTTGGTAGATCATTTTTAAAAGTCACTATTGACTTTGTTACAGTACTGCTTCAGTTTTATGTTTTAGCTTTTTAGCCACAAGGCATGTGGGATCTCAGCTCCCCAATCAGGGATCGAACCTGTACCCCCTGCATTGGAAGGTGAAGTCTTAACCACTAGACCACCAGGGAAGTCCCACAACTAAATTTTTTTAAAAAAGAATATACAAATAGAAAAGATGTGGAATAAAAAGATGGGAAATAATCGATTAAGATGGGTAGTTTCATTAAAAATCATGCAGTGTAATGAATGCACAATTTAATGCTTAAAAAAGTTAATTATAAGAAAGGCACCAATAATCTTATTATATTCTGGTACTATTCTGAAGAAAAGTCAACTAATAAAGATACCAGAATTTATTCTGAAGAGGGAAAAAGCACAAACCTTTGTTTTCAGAGAGATTTACAGACTTCTGCAACTTCCAGTGTTTACTACTACTTGATACTTGCACTATATGGAATTCCTTCACACCTGCTTCACTCTATCAAAAAGAAGTAAGAGAGCCATTCAGGATTTAGAAGCACTAACTTAGTATATTCTACTGAGAAGGACACTCTATCAAAGTCACTATCAGTTAACATAAGATGCAGTTTTTATTCCGAAATAAATTAACACTATATATTTCAGGTATGGCAATTATTTAAAATCCTCCACAAACATTCTTAAAACAAGTAAGTCATTCCCTATCTACGAAACAGATTTAATCATAATATACTTCTGGTGGCAAATTTTTAAATATTGAAAGGCATTCAGTTATTAGAATCTATCATAGTGAGTTATTTATCAAAAATTATTTCTTGTCAATTTTTAATCAAAACCATAGCACTTTCATTTTTTCTCATCTTTCTATCACACTCTTATTACGGCAAAAAAAAGCAACAAAGAACAGAACCCCAAAATACAGTCAACTTCATTCATTTAAACTGCATGCAATTTTTTTTATTCTCCTTAGTAAGAGCTAATTTGAAATTATCCAGACGTTCTTCCTATTACAAATACTGATTTTTAGGAAGATCACCAAACCAAGTGACCTTACAAATTTATGGAGTTGAAAGAAAAAGGATATTACAGAATTAATAACAATTCAAATAGGTATCTAAACTGAATCAATCTGAAGCTAAGATTCTATTTTAATAAGATCACATTTCCTTCCTTCAAGCATTTTTATTTTGATATTTAGAGTACATGAACAGGAATGGTAAATAAAATGTTTGAAATGCTTTATATAAAGGAAATGGTACTGTTGGAAATGTGTAAGTAAGGGGTTATCAAGTTAATACTGAATGTGAAATAAACGACCCAATCAAAAAATGGGCCAAAGAACTAAACAGACATTTCTCCAAAGAAGACATACAGATGGCTAACAAACACATGAAAAGATGCTCAACATCACTCATTATTAGAGAAATGCAAATCAAAACCACAATGAGGTATCATTTCACACCAGTCAGAATGGCTGCTATCCAAAAGTCTACAAGCAATAAATGCTGGAGAGGGTGTGGAGAAAAGGGAACCCTCTTACACTGTTGGTGGGAATGCAAACTAGTACAGCCACTATGGAGAACAGTGTGGAGATTCCTTAAAAAACTGGGAATAGAACTGCCATATGACCCAGCAATCCCACTGCTGGGCATATACACCGAGGAAACCAGAATTGAAAGAGACGCGTGTACCCCAATGTTCATCGCAGCACTGTTTACAATAGCCAGGACATGGAAGCAACCTAGATGTCCATCAGCAGACGAATGGATAAGGAAGCTGTGGTACATATACACAATGGAATATTACTCAGCCATTAAAAAAAATACATTTGAATCGGTTCTACTGAGATGGATGAAACTGGAGCCCATTATACAGAGTGAAGTAAGCCAGAAAGAAAAACAACAATACAGTATACTAATGCATATATATGGAATTTGAAAGATGGTAACGATAACCCTATATGCGAGACAGAATAAGAGACACAGATGCATGGAACAATTTTATGGACTCTGAGGGAGAAGGCGAGGGTGGGACGTTCTGGGAGAATAGCATTGAAACATGTATATTATCATATGTGAAACAGAACACCATTCCATGTTCGATGCATGAGACAAGGGCTCAGGGCCGGGGCAATGGGATGATCCAGAAGGATGGGATGGGGAGGGAGGTGGGTGGGGGGTCCAGGAGGGGGAACACATGTAAACCCATGGCTGATTCATGTCAATGTATGGCAAAAACTATTGCAATGTTGTGAAGTGATTGGCCCCCAACTAAAATAAATAAATTTATAAAAAAAAAAAAAAATACTGAATGTGAAATCCTAATAGAACTTTGTAAATTTAATTATATCAAAAGACGTTCTCAATGGTGAGACTAGAAAGCATTTTATAAGATCTCTTTTGGGTTGAATTAATGGTATGTATGGCTATATACCATATGACTATGCAGCATATTAATACCACTAGATTCTTTTATTTGAAGCACTAAAGGATAAAACCACAAAAGCAAATTGAGAAGTAGGATATTTTTATATTCTATTCAAAATGAACACTTTCTAAATTCCTAGCTTATGCTGTCTTGTGAAGGAAAAAAATTCGTTATTAAAAACAAAGTTTATTTTTAAACCAACTTACAGTATTGGTATTTTCCACATCCACAAAGACTAGCATATTGCCTCCTCTGCCCTCCTCATCTTCAAGAGAATTACTTCGGCAGACAGTGGCTCGCACATTCAAAGATCGGCTGGTACAAATGACTGCAGTATGTCTTAATATTCTGTGACTAAAGAAGTAAAAATTACAAATTTAATCTAAGAACCTCTCCCAGCGTTATGATTCTTTAATTCCAAATAAAGCTTTTAAAACCTATTCAACTCTCAGGACCATTTATACTCGTAAAATAACAAAGACAAATACAATAATGTAAGAGTTTTATCTAGTGAGCCTAACTTTAGTTCTTTACTCCCAGTTTGGAAGAAAACTTCCATTTTATACATTTTACACTGTAGCCAAACTAACTGTATTCAGTTTGTATCTCCTAACTTGTCCATTTTCATCCATATATACAGCTACTTCCTGGAATACCCACTACTCTTTTGCCTATACCCTTTGACATTCAAATTCTGAAATCTTTACTTTCTTTGGAAGCTCATTTCACCACTACTACATTCCACAAAGCCTTAATGAATTGCTTTGGCCAGAGGACTCACCTTCTTAAGAGGAATTAACATTTACTGAGGACCTACAACATACTTTTCCTTACAAATATTGTATTTTTTTTTCTCATAGTAAGCCTTTTACGATATTTTAAATAGTCCAATAAATTTTAAAAAGTAGCACAATTATTCCACATTAATTCTGTAAAAATGACAATGGGATTAGCATGAAATACTTTGTTGTGCAAATATAAAGGCTAAAGCTCCTCGTGTTTTGATTTTTTCAGAGATACCCATAACACCACCCAAATTACTTGCTCTGCAAACACATAAATTTGGGTAGGCAAAGGAGGGCACTAGAGTAAAGGAAAAGTTAAAATAATTTTCTTTAAAAAGGATGACTGTAGGCCACCTGTCTTCATATACAAATGACACTCTTAATTCATTGTACCTGTGAATGTCATTATGATGTGGTAACTCTGACCATAGTACTTAGCTGTATCAAAAAACCATGAAATTTACAGAAAGAAGCATGAAAAAAATTAATGTAGCTTAATTTTTTTCCACTTTTGGCTACTCAGATTAGGGACAACCTCAGATAAAAACTTCATGCATAATTTGGTTAAGGGTAATTTCTTAGTAAACAATGACATATGGTTAACAAATAATAAAATGTCTATTTCAATGAGTATATACTTTCCTGGTGGCTCAGATGATAAAGAATCTGCCTGTAATGTAAGAGACCCAGGTTAGATCCCTGGGTGAGGAAGATCCCCTGGAGAAGGGAATGGCTACCCACTCCAGTATTCACGCTTGGAGAATTTCATGGACAAAGGAGCCTGGTGGACTACATACAGTCCATGGGGTAGCAAAGAGTCGGATACCACTGAGCAACTAACACTTTCACTTTTTTCATACATACGTATCCTCAATGCAGAGGTTAAATCTAAAAAATTTTATAATACTCACCGTATTTTAGGCTGCTTTTTAACGCTTTCATAGTAAAACAAAAAGTTAATTTCATGGACACCTTCTTCATCTGGCCCACGTAACCACATTGGTAGCTGAACTGAAGCTCCAGGTAGAAGAACAGTGTCAGGAAGGGGAACAGGAATCACCTCTGGCTGACTTCCTATGCCGATGCCAAAGTCCACAGAAGAAGCTGATGATACAAGTGCTGTACACACAGAGGTAGAATCTGTCACAACAGTCTTGTAAGCACTACAGTTCTCGGAAGCCGAGGGACTCAGCGGTGTTAGAACAGCTGTGTTACCACCAAAGGTAAAGAATTCTGGTCGTTTAGAAACAACCTTCAATCCAGTAAGAGGACATTTGCTGACATTGACAAATTCTACATAGGCTTTTCGGATTTCTCCACAGAGGAGCCCTGTAGGAAAATGTATAAAGAACACCTGCATTGGAGGGAAAAAATATTATTATATTGTCTGTTAAAAATTCTGAACCTCTACTGAAGAACACTTTAAGGTGCTGTTATTTCTTTACTACAGGGTTACAAGTATTTTATTCATTCTCTTTGATATCTCCCTGTGTATGTGGTTATTAAGAACTCCATTTTTAAAAAGAGGGTAAGACAGAGACCAATGTTACTCAGTAGCAGATTTCTTAGCTACATATTAAAGGTACAGCATCAACAACTAGAGGGCCGCCGGCAAAATTTTCACAACTGTGTAGATTATGGTTAAGACAAGCTATAAGTAATTTAACATGATTACATGAACAGTTATCAGCTGAAGAGCCCTTAACACTGTCAACTTAAAAAGTAGCTCATCTATTTATTTATACATCATTAAAATGAAGTGATACACAGTAGGTCTGAAAAGAGGAGAACATATAGAAGCATGATTCCATATCCATAATTTTTAAACCTGGTATCTCTGAATATCCTTAGGGTTTCCATAATCCAATGTGTGAAAGAAACCTGATCTGACTAACGGAGGCTCTTTAAAGCCTTTCCCATTTAGTGCAATATTCATGTGGTTCATTCAAGCTACATTAATGTGCTTGACAACCGGTGCTGCCACAAACCCAACAGGGGTCACAAAATGTGGAAGATAAAAACACACATGTATATGCATGGTTTCTAAAAATTAAAAAAAAAAATGACTTTCAACACATGCCTGGCCTCAGGATTTCAGATAGGGACTGTGGACCTGTACTAAAGAGCTGGAAATATGGACTAACAAAATCTTCCAGTAAGTCATTTGCATTTAAAAGATCCACAAGCATAAATGTCACAAGTACTCTGACAGAATCAAAGAAAGGAGGAATATGAAGGTAAGAGTATGAGGAGTAAAGTTACAGCTGGCTGTCCCAAAGGAGTTACCAAAGTCCAGGGGAAATACCTGTGTCTTTCAATCTAAGTTTGAATAAGACTTGATTATGGCCAAATTCTTAAGGAATCAGATAAAATCAGGGGAAATGAGAAGCTTCAAAAATGGACATGAGAAAATAAGGGATTAATGCAGAAATCCAAAACACAGGTTAAGAAGTTAGGAAAAAATTAAGCATAACATTATACTGAAAACACAGATAACATACTAATTAGCCAGTATGAAATAGCTTAGTCAAATAAGCTAAAATTTGTGAAGGAATATCAATTTTGAGTTGTTATATCAAAAACAACTGCATGAATAACCAGTGAAATAAGAGTACTGTAAAGATGCACTAAAACACACACCCAGATACCGTGGGTAAGGCAACAGCACTGGTAGAAGGGGAAGGGTGATGGAATAGGACCAGTGATAAACCATATGTAGGATACTGTGTATATATCTTCAGAATAAGGTTTTACTAAATATACTATGTTGACTCTAAGGAGAAAGAGTATATCTAGCCTTTACTTCAAATGCATTTCTGCTAAAAGTCCTCATAAAAAGTTGATGTTTTAGACAGCTGCAAATTTTAATGGAAAATAAGACCGAGAACCAAGACTTTCACTTCCACTAATTAATCCTCAAGATGTGTGATAGGTATAAACATAGTAAGTAAAAATGATACACATAAGGCTAGTCACTGAGATTTCATATGTAACATCAAGTGATCTGACATGATAGGCAAGTCTGGTTGAATAAATGTCATATACACAACATACTGCCTATAGTGAGAACCTGAAGGGCCTGCTCTTCTTTCTACTTTTCTATGTAAAACTTTTTTCTAATGAAATGTAAAAAAAATTAATAAGGGAAGAAGAAGTTTTGCAATGACACCGTTTTTTCTCCAACAGAACTTAAAAAAACAAAATATTTCTAAGCAGTAGATACAGATCACAGCTGTATGCTTTCAGTATGCCACACACGTGACAGTTAACACATGATACTTTAATTTTATCTTTTCTAAGCTTCAGTAATTTTCATGCTCACTCTTGTTTTGATTAAGAGACTATTTCATCAGATGTTGTAGACTGATTACTTTTTTCACTACTCCCTTAAATACTTCAAACTCTACGAAGTATTTCTGACATACAGTATTAGGAATGGGAATATTCTATGAATTTTTTACTAATATTAAGGTATACTATTACTCATCCAAATATAATAGAAGTTCTCTTAACTAAGTTAAAAATCTTAAATGATGAAAACCGCCATATGAAAGATAAACTATGTGCAAGTATTTATTAACCAGAAATGAGCACTGACATCAGTCTGTAAGTCTTCTACTTGCCCTACACAACTCTTTATTTATTATTATTATTATTGTGTCTCCTGCATTGACAGGTGGATTCCTCACCACTGAGCCACCAGGGAATTCCCCATACAGCTCTTTAAATGCAACGTAATTGTTGTTGCTGTTTAGTCACTAAGTCATGTCTGACTCTTCTGAACCCCATGGACTGCAGCCCGTCGGGCTCCTCTGTCCATGGGATTCTCCAGGCAAGAATACTGGAGTGGCTTGCCATTTCGTTCTCCAGGGGATCTTCCCAACCCAGGGATCGAACCCATGTTCTCATACTTGGGAGGTGGACTCTTTACCACTGAGCCACCTGGAAGTCTGCAACATAATTAAGCAAGTGTAAAATCTGGGTAGAAAACACGCAGCTCAACAATATCTTTTGCTCAACACAAACAGATATCACCACTTTCATGAGCATGTTACCTATCCCACCACTATAAGTATCGGATTAGTACCCATAAAATCATCCAATGAGAAAAAGGAAGTAACACCCAATTAAAAGGCATCATGTGGACTTACAGAAGAAAAAAATCCCATGGACAAAAAAAATGAAGACTAACCAACCTTATCAGTTATCAAAGAAATGCCATTTTTCACCAGTCTGATTTACAAAAGTTTAAAAAAAAAAGATAAAAAATAAAAACATGATAGTATCCAGTATGGCACTGACACGAGGCAGCGGCACTCTCATTCTGAAGGAAAAGTGTCAATTCTGAGAGGCTTGCTAAAGGTAATTCTGTGGTACATTGCACAATTGATCCAACAATTTCATTTCTAAAAGTCTATAGCCTAAACTAGAGCATGGACAAAATATATACATAATGTTTACTGCAGAACTGTCAGTAATGATGAAAAGCCAGAACCATACCCATCAATACATAAATGACTAAAATACAGTATAACGTATCTAAATAAAGACATATCTTATGCAGCTGTGAAAGAATTTTTACTGAATGAAAACAAAAGCCAGATTTTGTTGATAAAGGCAAAAAGCAAGTCACAGAATAAAATGTGCAGTATGACTACTAAAAATATATACACATATACAAGGAAAGGTCTGAAAAGAGAAACATCAGTTTGGTATCACTGGCGCTTTGTGAAGGTGAATGACTAAGCTTCTAACTCCCCTTTCAGGGAAATCTGAAGATGTAGAAGGAAGAACTTCCTTACAAGGTTCACACTTACACTTCATGGCCGTGCCAGTGGCCTGCCTCTCAGGTAGACATCTGATTCAAGGTGGGTCACAGTTCTCTCCTAGACACTTGATATTTGTAATGAAGTGGCACAAAGACCCAGAAGTTGTCAGACTAATAAAGTTGTATCAAAATAGGAGTTTGGGATGGACATGTACACACTGCTATATTTAAAACGGATAACCAACAAGGTCCTACTATATAGCACGTGGAACTCTGCTCAATGTTATGTAGTAGGCTGTTGGGGGGGGGATTTGGAAGAGAACGGATACATGTATGTGTATGGCTGAGTCCCTTTACTGACCACATGAAACTATCACAACATTGTTAATTGGCTATAATCCAATATAAAATAAAAAGTTATTTATAAAGTAATGCTTTCTAAAGGTTTTACAAATTTCCCAGAGCTGCTGAGTCCTTATTCTTCCTTGAGCTTACTATTCTATGATGCTTTATAGTTTCCACGAGGTTATTTCAAAATCCTTTGAACTAAATAATAGGTGGAGGGGGGCGTTAATACTACCTAGCATCACTTTCTATCTTTTGCAGCTAAAAGACTGCATGAAGGCATGACAGTGTGGGACACAAAGAAAGTGAAGTGAATGTTGCTTTTATTCATACATCTATCTATATTGCTTAAATATTTTATAAAAATTAACTCCTGTGTTATTTTTATATCTTACCCAGAAAGAGCCACTGATTTTAATAACAAAGTGTTCTTTTAGAAGCTTTTTCCCAACTTCTATTAATATTTTGAGGATTATATCTTATAACCTGGCTGTGACTTAATGCCAATTTGCATGATTATCTTGTCTTTGTGAATTATATCTATTTAACATTAGCTTACCAAGAATTTATTTTTTTTCACCGTCGCAACTCGAGAAGAACCCTGAGCTTCCCGCCGCAACTCCTTGCCAAGAGTTTAAAATTGCACTTCAATATATCAACAATCTCAAAGTCTAAAATTAATCTATCCAAAATATCATCCTCACCTTAGAGATAAATTATTAAGCCCATGAAATTTTTAAAAGTGAAATACCTCCAATAGTGGCATTTCCTCAGTGATTATGGGATCTAGACGTCGATCAGGACCATATTTAATAGACGTTTTCTCTTCTTTTGTGTTGTTAAGTCGAGGACCTTGAATTTCTAAATCCTGTCTCCCTCGGACTGACATACTCAAGGAATGTTTTCCTGAAATAAAAAACAATCAATGCCCTAAAATAATTTGATAGGTTAACTGACATCAAGTTAGCCTGAATATATAAGTACTGTATGTTTCAGATGATTTCTAGAAGAACTCTAGACAATTACCAATTAACATGGTTAAGCAAAGAACTAAGTGTATTTTATGTGCATGTTTAACCACATCTACTATTGCATGCTGCTTAATTTCTCATTTTCTTAGGATTTACTTACTTTGCAGAAGGACTGCACATCATCAAATGGGAAGTTTCTGAAACGTATAATTAACCAAAAAGATCTATCTGACAGAATAGCTACTCATATTCAAATATATATACTAATTTGAATTATTTCTAGATTATAAATAACTACTTTCTCAACAGACTTAACTGTACCTTCTCAATAGACCACACAAAGAAAATTATAATATACATAGCTTTCTCAAAATTAAACTCATTTAATATGCATATGAGCTTTTCCCCAAAAGCTTCCACACTGCACATAGGTGTGAAAATAGTGAAGGCAGACAACTGCATTTCCTGCAGGAATACTTAGAATCTATCGCTCAGTCGTGTCCAACTCTTTGTGACCCCATGGACTGTAGCGTACCAGGCTCCTCCATCCATGGGATTTTCCAGGCAAGCGTACTGGAGTGGGTTGCCATTTCCCTCTGAGCAGGAATACTTAGAGCCTTTAATATGCTGAAGATCACTGTGATATGCCCAGACCAGATGCATAAGGTAGCATTGCCATTACCTCATTTGACCCAGATCCCTACTAGTATTTTACACTAAAACCTCATTCAAATTCTACTATAAGGTACCATTTATTTTAATAGTTAATTCAGGGTCTTCTCCCACTAACATCATAAAAAATTTATAAATTATTTATTAATGCATATATTTGGTACCTTGAATGAAGTAATTAGCTATAATTTATTGACAATCATAACTTTGTGGTACAAAATTAAAATCATAGTTTAGTGGGAAAGGAAAGACGTTTCAAAAAGTTTTTAACACTCAGTTAACTTACTTATTTAAAAATTGGAAATATTATTTGTAAAAGAATTTTCTCTGGTGTTTGTCAACCAAGAATTATACATGTAGTACTAAAATGCAGAATACTATACTTTTAGTGGCGATTTTTTGTTTTATAATTTTTGAATTCTTATAGATTCATTCAATTTCGGTATACATTCCATAAAAATGTTTTACTAAATTACCCTAGATACGCAAGCAAGGAGAAATTTCAAACTGAACTTTAAAAGAACCAACAAATTTTCCAAGTGGTCCCAAAAGATTTCTCAATATTAATAATCAGCTTTTATAAATGCTAAATTCAAGTCTGCTGACTATTAATTTGTTAAAAATAGACAACTATTAAAATGAAGAGACAGAAGAAAGGAATTTTATAGTAAACTCTCTCTCTAGTCTTGTCAACTTAAACTCAAAAAGCAACATATTACAAAATAATATGAGAATGGTTTCCTGAAATTAAAGGAAAAAAAAAAAGGCAAGCTGTGTTAAACATATATCTGGTAGTTTTACTCTTCAAAAATTTGTAAAACTTATCAATTCTGGGGCACCAAAAATACCAGCTTAACTCTAAATCTTTCTCTTTTTACACAACAGATGACAGAATTTTATGTCATTTCACATTCAATGATGTGAAAACACTGGTCCTTAGTTCACTTTATGTTTTTATAAATATTCAAAAAAAAGAATATCCTAAGTCAACCTTTATACTGGCAGTAGACATCTCAACCAATGGTTAGAATACATTAATTTAGAATTTACTAAATGTGGATCAGTAACAAAAAAGAAAAATACATAGGGTAGAACCATAGAATTATCAAAAATACATCAGAAGGGAATAAAGTTGTTTTTTTTAAGCGATGGCAGAGTTAACAATCCAAATTATTCATTCTTTCATCTGATTAAATGTCTTTATTAAAGGTATTTTAAACCTAATTTTAAAATATCTCATTTTTCAATTTATTCTAAGGAGATTTACTTATTAGCTTCTAACTGTTCAGCAATGCTATAGCTTTACCTGTGTGACATCCAGGAAGAGCACCAATGCCATCTACTGTCACGGAGCCCTGAATGGTGCCAAGATTATACACAACTCCCAGAATATGCAGCTCCCCTATGTGATGGGGAAAGAGCTTTAGCCTTGCCTGTGGAGATATTTAAGTCACTCTTATTATCTGTTTTCACAATATCTTAAATAGTGCAACACCTAAATTCTGTAATGTTACAGAAATAAAAGCTCAGACCTGTATTTACTTTAATTCTCAATTGATTTCTCCTACTGGAAAGCATTTTCTTCAAAAGAAACTTTCTAAACTCAGTATATAGGCATTACAACTTTTAATAAAAACCAAGATATTCTGGCCAACCAAATATCATATGAAATTACAACACTCAACCCAAGAAGCAAGCAAAACCTTTTTTCACCAGGCTTCTTAGGAAATTAACAAACTAAAAACCACTGCAAACCTACTTTCCCAATCTATTTCCTTCTGTGTAATTCCAGTTTCCTAAGATGATAAATTTTAATTTTTAAGAAAACTGGAAAACAAACTGAATAAACAGGCTTTTAAAATCTGTTGTCATCTTACTTTTAGAAAGGCGTGACAGAAAAGTAATAAAGTAATTACCACTTTAGATTCTTCACTATTAATTAAGAATTCTGAAATAACTTCCATTCCAATCATTTCAGGTTCACCTTTTACCTGAAAAGCAAATTATGTAAAATACACATTCCAATGAATAAAGTATCAGATTATTAACACTGCTACATATCAATACTTAGCAACAATGACAATAGCTATAGTTAGCATTTATTAGGCTTTTACTATGTGCTAAGCAATATACCAAGTGAACAACATAACAAAACAGAAACAGTTACAGATACAGGGAAGAAACAGATAGTTGCCAGAGGGGAGGTGCTGGGGGGAAGAAAGCAATAGGTGAATGAGATTTAAGAGTACAAACTTCCACTTACAAAGTAAATGAGTCAAAAGAAGTGTACAAAGTGGGGAATATAGTCAATAACTCTAACATCTTTGAATGGTGACACATGACACCTAGACTTATGGTGATCCTTTTGACAGAAATAGCGAATCACTGGGTTGTATATCAGGTACTAATGTAGTGTTTTAAGTCACCTATACTTCAAAAATACAGAACAAATGAACAACCTCATGGAAAAAGAGACTGATGTGTGGTTATCAGAGGCAGGAGGTGGGGAGGGGGCAACTGGATAAAAGCAATCAAAAGGTATACACTTCCAGTTATAACATATAAGAAACAATGTAAAGCATAATAAATATAATTAATGCTGCTGCTGCTGCTGCTGCTGCTAAGTCGCTTCAGTCGTGTCCAACTCTGTGCGACCCCATAGACGGCAGCCCACCAGGCTCCCCCGGCCCCGGGATGCTCCAGGCAAGAACACTGGAGTGGGTTGCCATTTCCTTCTTCAATGCAGGAAAGTGAAAAGTGCAAGTGAAGCTGCTCAGTCGTGTCTGACTCTTAGCGACCCCATGGACTGCAGCCCACCAGGCTCCTGCGTCCATGGGATTTTCCAGGCAAGAGTACTGGAGTGGCTGCATGTTATATAAGAAAGTTGTTGAGAGAAAATCCTAAGTGTTCTCATCACAAGGAAAAATTCTATACTCTTAATTTTCAACAATAAGCATATTATCATACATTTTGTAATGAGGGAAAATAAGCATAAAAAAAGAGTAAGTTCAGCTCCCTAAACAGAAACTGCTGAAATGTTATTACAGCATCTGTTAGACTATTACTGAAACATGCTTATTACAAATACCTTTTAACAACTTACTAGTTCTTTAATTTCTTCATTATCCTTTCCACTGACATATTTAGGTTGAAACTTCCAGAGCAATGACAAATCAGTCAACAAAAGTGGAACTTTCAAAGGGTTTCTAAAAGCCACTTCCACTGTTATTGGTTCTGTAAAAGAAAGGCCTAAATTAGTAATTTTAATAAACCCCACACATCACCGTATGCTTCAATTCTCTGAATATACCCTGCTTTCAAAGCTCTGCATTTCTGCCTAGACTGTCCTTTATCACTTTGTAAATGTGTATTTATTTAGGATACAGTTTTAAAATTACCTTCCTTAGAAGATTTCCCCCATAATTTTTCTGTACTCTTATTCTCTCTTCTACATTCCAAAAGCACATTGAATATTCCTGTATTAAAGTCCCCAATGCTTGGTTTTATAAATGCAACTCACTAGGTAAAGTACTCAATTTACTTTTGTATCCTCAGCCTCCAGTCATATCTGGCATGCAAAAAATTACCTTGAATATGCTGTAAGCAAAACAAACAAGTAAAAAACCATGAATAAAAATTCAAGTGTATCACCTTCCACAACTGCAAGGGGAAACCTTGAGTTATCTGAATAACTGTTCAAACAATATTGTGTGGGATGGAAGCTGGATGGAAGGACTCCTCTGTTGACCACAGACACCACTTGTTCCTCAAGTTCTCGCCACTGCTGAGAGGATTCAGAGTCATATTCTTGATCAAGACTTACATGAGTAGCTGCTTGCTTTTCACCTTAAAACAAAAAGAAAGAAAAGTGTCACTATTAAATACACATATTTATTAACACCTGCCCACAAATGAAATATATTTTAAATAAAAATCTAAGGTATCCAAATAAACATATATACCATTCTTGCCTATTTTCAATTTTATCTGAGAGAAAAATATTCTCTTATTAATTTTAGCCTAATTGGAACTCAACTTGTAATACTAATGCTCTTTTCCTTCTGACTCTGACAGAATATATTTTCTTAGTGTCCACAATTTTATATGAAATACTTCAAACATACAGACAAAATATGGAAAATATTATAACAAATACTTGTGTATCAAAATTTAAGAAATGTCAACTTTGTTATAAGAAACCAAATTTTATTAAAAAAACACAATAAATGTTACAGATGGAGCTGATTTCCTCTATCTCACCTTCTCCAATTCTCTCTCCTTCATCTCTTCCACTGGTACCAATTCTTCCCAGAGCTATTCCAAAGTTGAAGTATAGCATGCACATTCATAATTTTTGTTTTTACTTTATCAAATATGAGTGTATATATAAATAACTCATAGAACTAGCTTATATGTTTGAAGTTTATATAAATGGAATAACATTTGATCCTTCCTTCTGCAACTTTTTTCACTCAACTTTATGTTGTGGGTATTATCCACATTGAAATATATAGAATTCATTCACTCATGTCCTACATTACGAAACCAATACATGAAGGTACCAAAATCTATCAATTCATTCTGTTTCATTTTTTTTTTTGCTACTAAAAACAATGCTGCTACAAGTACCCTGATAAATATTTTAAATAAAATACTAAATTAGCTCTCAAAAAGAAACATAATAAGCTCCAATTAAAAAGGCTTAGAATTACAAAGTTTAGTTTAACATGCATAAAGACCTTTAATATATTTAAACTTTTGGCCCAGTATTGCCATTCTAAAGCTCAATGCTAAGGAAATAATCCTGTATTTTAAAAAAGTCTCACAACAAGAATAGCAATTATATTGGCAACTGTTCGTTGCATCTGTGTACATTTGAAATTTTCCATAATAAAATGTTAAGACAAGATTCATCCACAAAGATGTCCATTACAACTTAGATTTCATATAATCAAAAAAGATGGACACCATATAGCAAATATTAAAATACTTTATATGCACTGAATAGAATTCCTTACAACCATTAAAAATGTTTATCAATATTATGTAATCTTTATGAGAATTTCTTTATATTAAGTGAGAAAAGTCATTATACGTACAGCTATTTTGTTGTTACTGTTTTCAGTTTTTAAAGCTGGAAGGGAAAGCACCAAGGTAGTAGGTTCAAGTGGCAGGATGACAGATGATATGGTAAAGTTGTTTACTTTCAAATATTCTTTAACAATTACACATTATTTTTTAGTGGAAAAAGATGAAATAACTTCAAAGAAAAAGTCACTAGGTAACAAAGCCAAATTAAACTTTACTAACCATCTGCTGGTCGTCTGTCATGGCCAAAGAAAACCCGGGTTGCTGAACTGTTAATATATGGTAAAGGAAGCTGCGGTAAAGGGCCATCTGGTGAGAGCTGACTTACATTCTAAGAGAAATACAAAAGATGAAAAGAATTTTTGAGAAAACTCTTAGCCGTCCTCATTTTTAATACACAAGGTATTAAAGGCATGTTAAGAAAGAATATTAAGAATCACTAGTTTTACTTAATATATGAGTCATACAATTTTACGAGGAAGACCTTTAGATATATTTATTTTGGTCAAAGAGAATCTCTTTAAGGTTACTCAGCAAGTTAGTTCTCTCTGGATGCTGAAGCTCCAAATATTATTTTTATATGTATTTTACTTCCTGGACTCATTATAGCATTCTATCTGCCAAAATTCTTACCCCTATGATTTCAAATTAATAAAGTAAAAAAGGGTAATTATATTCTGCAGGACAGATAAAATATTTACTATTCATGGACCTTGAGGAAAAAATTACAACTTTCCATTTTGTCCACAAAATAATGCTTTAAATTTGCTATCCTCCTGTCTCAGTGAAATATTTTTTCTTCCTATTAATTTTTCTGTATTACATCAAAGTAATGTCTACCTCTCACAGATCCATATCTCATCTTTCATAGGAAACAAAGAGGAATGTACTTTTCCAAAGAAGAGGACGATAACCCAAATGCTGTAAAACCAGTTATAATTCAAAAATACATAATGAAGAAAACAGTCCCGAAAGCTCGTGGTATTTTTTAAGATTCCAAATACAGCCACAAATCAAATGTTTACTATAATATTAAAATTCTCTTTTATGAGAACTGTAGAAGTGCAATGTAACTCAGATTTATGACCAAAAAGCCTAGTCTGCTGTACTTTATTATGAAAGATAATTATATGTAGTCTAATAAAACCACTTATAAGACTCTTACTAGATAGCACTGAAAATGAGTTTTGCTGAAAATAATGACAAATATAATTTTAATATCCACTCCTGAAAATAAGTATTCACCTTGTAAACATAAAGATATTCTCTGAGGAAGGCCCCTTGTTGAGCAGCAGATTGTTTACTTTCATTGATTAAAATATGCCTGAAAGCAGACACAGCATTGTCCAGTTGCCTGAGAGTGTAGGACTGTCGCCCAATGGTGAAGTTAATATGATCCTCTGCAAGAGACCAGCCTTTTCCTTTGTAAACTTGCATGGCTTGACAATAGCAGCGTAAAGCATGTTTTTTCTGTAAGAAAATATATAAAGCAAAGTATTACAATCCAAATTTCTCTGGCACTGAACACACACACACACATACACACAAAATCAAGTAACTAGTAATGAGTTCTTCTAACAGAGACTGGGATGATGAAGAAAATGAAACTAAACTTTGCAATGATCACTAAAAACCAAGAGGTCCTAAAGCAGACAAGCAGCTGCTCTGTCCAAGGGTAAGAAGTCTGAGGAGTCAGGGATAATACTGACTTTGTGAAAAACCATCTGGGAATTTCCAGAGCAGCAGCACGTGGAGTCATAGATCAGTAAAAGACTTGCTGTTAGCTTGTAGCTGAGAGCTATCTTGTGAAGTTTAAATTTGGTTAGTCAGCTCTCTATACCACTGCCCTGGACTGAACAGTAAAGTGTGTTCTAATTCTACATATATGAGTATGAAGATATATGTGTGTACATGTATTTGTTGGTCTTTGATAGTGACAGAGTTTGGCATTCTTTTCTTCTGCCTAAGGCAGCATCCTGCCACATCCATGAGTAGGTGTTAGGTTTTAATTACATATCAATGCCACCCTCTGAACTCAGACAACCTCCATTCTAAAAATGGGATTTGGTATTCCTGGCAGCTCAAGACCCTGCCTGCAACGCAGGAGATCTGGGTTCAATCCCTGGGTCGGGACGATCCCCTAGAGAAGGAAATGGCTACACTGTACTCCAGTATTCTTGCCTGAAGAATCCCATGGACAGAGGAGCCTGGAGGGCTACGTCCACGGGATCACAAAAAGTCGGACCTGACTGAGCGACTAACTTCTTTTCACTTTTTCACCAAGAAAAAGGTTTCTCTCCACTAAACCTTTTGCTTCAGAGTAAATTCTTATACCGACCCCACTTCCAGGGTAGATTAACAAAATGTGTATCATCTTCAACCAGAATTGGTCAATTTTTCTTAGGAAATGTTTTCTTGATCAAGAGGTAATAAAGGCAAATCATCTGCCACTTGATAGCATGCAGTGAGAACACAGTCTCTCCTTTGTGATACTCCTACAAATATACCCGATTTGAACCTCAGGACGAGGAAACATCCAACAAGCCTAAATGGAGGCACATATCTACAAAATAGCTGGCCTATAGTCATCGGAAGTGTCAACATCATAAAAGTCAAAGTACCCTTCTCACAGGATCCTTCACTATACAACTATCAAAACTTGAATAGGGTCTGAGGATTAGACAGTAATACTCTATTAAGTGCTAAGTTCTCGATTGGCATTGTTGTTTTACTGTTGTACAGGAGAAAAGAATTTTGTTTCTAAGAAAGAGGAAACATATCGTAAAGTATTGGGAGGGTACTGGGGCACCAGGTAGACAACTTAATTCCCAAATGGCTCAGGTAAACAAAAGTTTCTGAACTGTACTTGAAACTGTTTTATAGGTTTGAGATCATTTCAAAATAATTTTTAAGTGATGTTTCTTAAAAACAAAACAAAACAAAAACCCCAATCTCCATATTGCATTTAAAAAATTAACACAAATACTGAATTGTAAAAACTGAGAGATAGAGAGAAACAATAAAGTGTGTCTAAAAGTGTCAAGTTCAAGTGCATTTTTTAGGATCTCTTGGAAAAGCATCTAAAGAGATTTAAGAGGTAACAGGGATTTAAAGTCTGCCTTTTAAAGTAAGAAAGATCGTCCAGGGCATACTGGGCATAAACAGAAACACTTTCTTCAGCACTTTAATTTTTTTTAATACTGATTATAATGTTGGCTCTTTCTACATACCTTTTACTTGTTAATATTCTTAATGGAAAAAAACTGAACTATACACAATTTCTGGGGACAACATAAGCAATTCAGCATGAACTTGCAATCACAGAGGACTGAAAAATGACATCACTATATACATATAATCTCCTCTATGCTCCGCACTCATCTCTGTCAATAGCCACATCTGTTTTTAATGAAAATGTCATGAAAAGTTTTGAAGCTTCTCAGAAACAACTTGGCCTGAGTCAGAATTATGTGCACAATGAGCACCTTATCTTCCAAGGAAGATACTCTTCTTGACCAACTTCAATGGGATATATATTTGCTTTTCTAACAGGTCTGCATATTTCAGATTTCTACTATTTGAGAAAGCAATCCCCTGGGTTCAAGGTATATAAGTCACAAAATAGCAAACCAGCTACTCTGGAATCATTAACTCCTCAAGATAACTACAGTTAAAGATGATTATTAGGCCAGAAAGCAAATGTATCTCAACCTACCAGGATGTAGCATTTTTAACCTGCTATGCACTTCCTAGAGGCAATATGTCCTGTACCTTTAGAAGGTAAATACAAGATCCAATGACATCATAACCACAAATGGAACCATTCACAAAAGTGGACAAAGATGTGGAAAAATTATGACTTATTTTTAGTAAATGACACAGAACCATTCCTAGTGGGGTATATAATTTTTCTTCTGCTTAACACATTTTGTAGATTTCTTTAATAGAACACTTTTAAGCAAAGATAAACAATGGGATAGTATGTTTCAGATGCATTTGTACTAACTATGGAAAATGGGCTATGAAAAATTAGAGTTTTTTAATTTTTTTCCTCACTTCAGAACCTGAGAAATTCTAATCATAAAGTACATAAAATTATTATAAAGACTTTTAATTTCACAACTATTTTTACAATTTTGTATTTAATATAAAGCAAGTTCACGTATTTTCTAACTTCCCATTTTCCAAAAGTAGAGGAACTCAATCTTGAAAAGTTGATTTTTAAAAATCATGACATTCTTCCATGAAGTTGAGAGTAATTTTGAATACCTTTCCTTCTTTGCACCTTTGAATTAATACTGGCATGTTTTGGTTATCACAGACTTTGAAAAAGGAATGCTCATAAAAATTCATATTAGTTAAGTTCAAAAAAATCCTCATACTCCCTGACTAGATTAAAAAATTCCTTAAAAGACAAGACCATGTTAGTTTTACAAAGTGTAAGCTCAGCTCCTAGCAGACTGCTTGGAATATACAGATGATTACTCAGCCCACATTATAGGTATACTTATAATAAACCACCATGGACAGAGAAGCCTGGCAGGGGTCAGAGTCATGCAGTCCATGGGGTTGCAGAGAGTCAGACACAACTGAGCACACGTAGACTCAAATGACCATATCTCAGGTGCTATTACCATTCTCGGCTCAAGAAAGCTCCCTCCAGCTAATGTTTAAAAGGACTATCGGGGGCCAGAGAATCGCTCCAAATTAATAAAGATCTCTTCCAACCCAGCTGCTCCCAGGGAGAAGAGATAGATGACTTCTACCCATTAAATATTTAGCAAATACCATTAAGGGATACTCTAAGCGACAACAGAAGACCAGAGTTGAAGTAGGGAAGGTTCAATCACCTTTAAGAAGAATTAAAGTTACTTAAGTATAGTATATCTGGCCTTCACATATATCATTTAGCCTCACAGAAATTTGGGCAAAATCACAAATTTTATAAATTAAAAAAAAAAGGTTCAAAGACATAACTTTAAAAAGTCAAGTTGTGAGCACAAGGTCAAGATTTAAACTCAGATTTGTTTAAATCCAAATCTCATGTCCTTACCAATGTAACACATTACCTCAGAACAAAATTTAGTTTATCTTAAGAATTTAAAATAAAAAAATTGACAAATAACATATTTATAAAATAAACAAGTTACAACAAATAAAAATAAAAATAAATAAGAAATTATCTTCTTTTTAAAGCAACCGCACTCACCTGCCCTGCTTTACTGAACCGGTGGCCTGCCAATATCATATGAAACGCATATTTTCTAACCATGGGACTCTTCATGTTTATAAAGCAATGTGCCGCCTGTTCCAAAAGAAGTGCACTTCGAAGATCAGAATCCTAATGAATGTTTAAAGAAAAAGAAGGTTAATTTCACAAAATTACAGAGTTAATTAGTGAAAAAACATTTTCTTTCTTAAAATAATATAGAGCATATTCAATATTTAACTTAGTAGTATCTGAGGGCAGAGATCAAGAGACAATCCAGTCATGATGATTCTTTCTACCAATAAGCACAAATTTAAAAAAAAGGTCAAAAAAGCCTCTACCATGAAATACTTTCTTTCACTTTACATAAAGCCAAAAGTCTGGTTGTGATATGCACCATGTAATAAATCTGTGAAGAAATGCAATCCCTTTTCTTTTTTTTTTTTTTTTTGAAACAATACAAATTTATTCTCTCTTAGTTTCCATAGGTCAGAAGTCAGGTTATACTACTTACTCCAATACTTTGGCCATCTGGTGCAAAGAGCCGATTCATTGGAAAAGACTCTGATAATGGGAAAGATGGAAGGCAGGAGGAGAAGGCAGCAGCAGAGGATGAGCTTAGAGAGCATCATCGACTCTATCAACACGAATCTGAGCAAATTCTGGGAGACAGAGTAGGACAGAGGAGCCCGGCGTGCTGCTGTCCACGGGGTGGCAAAGAGTCGGACACGGCCTAGCGACTGGAGAACAGCTCAGGGTCTCCAGCAGCTAAAATCAGAGCACTGGCCAGATCTGTGGTTCTGAGGCTTAGGCTTTTCTTCCAAGCTCATTTATCGTTGGAAGAAACCAGTGACTCGCAGCTGTAGGCATGAGCCCCCGTTTCCTTGCTGTCTGTCCGCCAGGGGCCGCTCTGCTCCTGAAAGGCACTTGCATTTCTTCTCATGTGGCTCCTCCCACCTTCAAGCCAGCAGTGGTTTCTCACGTCCTTCTCAAATTTCTACTACTGCTTTTAAGATGTCCTGTGATTACACTGAACCCATTCAAATAATCCAGGACAATCTCTCTATTGTAAAGTAAGCTCATACTGTCTGCAAAGTTCCTTCTGTCACTTAAAATAATGTATTCATGGATGTGATATTTCATTGTATTCATAGTCCTGGAAATTAGGCCGTGGGATTTTCGTGGGGGCTATAATTCTTTCTATGACACCCTTGATGGGTGATAAGGGGAGAAGGAAAATGATTCAATATATTTTGATGTAAGATTTTTCCTTCTAATACATTAACTTGCCTTGTCACAGTAGAAGTAGTCTTTTTTTTTTTTAACGGTTTCAATAATCACAGTTATTTATTTACATGGTTTAAAAAATCAGCTGCTACTGCTAAGTCGCTTCAGTCGTGTCCGACTCTGTGCGACCCCATAGACAGCAGCCCACCAGGCTCCGCCGTCCCTGGGATTCTCCAGGCAAGAACACTGGAGTGGGTTGCCATTTCCTTCTCCAGCAATCCCTTTTCAAATGGCAAAAAAAAAATTATAAACTGAGAATTTAATACAGGTACACTGACTTAAAACAGAGTGCAAAAAAACAGATTCATATCTAATTTCTTCTGGAAACTTATCTGTGACATACAATAGCCTATTTCTATTCATCCAATAAAAGAGGAAAGCTAAAACAGAATGTGTGTAGATTAAATAATCAAATCTGTTACTTCATCCTCTATAAAGGTTTACTATACTTAAAAGGAATTCTCAGTTTTGCTCTAGCTTAAAACAGCCAAAATAACTGCTTTTCATTAAAACATCCAGAAGGTTTCCCCTTCAAAGATTATCACCTACTATTAGTGTATTAGTAAACGGTACAACTCAAATTAGTTTCCACTACAAGTGACTTACAACCAACAGAGTCTACAAAAACCACATTGTACATTTATAGCCTCACCCATAAGGACAATCTTTCAACTGACAGAGCCATCATCACTTGACAAATAACTGAGAAAGTACTGAAGGTTGCTGATCAAGCATCAACAACATTTTCACCAAACTTTCTCTAGCTTTTCAGCTATTCTCAAGCTGAACTTACCATGCCCTTCCATGTGTTCTGCTGCCATTATTTCCCCAGGGAAAGTTGAAAACAGAAAACATTGACTTTAAATGCAATAATTTCAACAAATTATAGTCACATCAAAAAGTGTTCATAAGACTATTGATCACTGCAACTATCTCCATAGCAATTATAAAATTATATTAGAGCGGAAACATCTGAGGAAAAGCATTCAGTAAATGGTAGAAATTATTACCTATTTCAGACCCCCTCATAACAAAAACTAAATCATCAGATGATTTTCTTAGTTAATTAGATCCAAAAGCTAGTGAGTAGGAAAATTAGGAATGTACAGTTAACGAGAAGTTGTTAACCAAGGCATCAGAATTACTTGGGGAAGGTAGGGTGCTTACTTTTCTTTTTTAGGAAAATGCTTTCTTCCTAAAAAATTTTTAAATATAGCCTCTTTTTCCTTTAAGAATAAATGTTTGAAGATAAAAAGGAAGTATCTTTCTTCCTCACTTCATGCCTCATCTGACTGACTCAGGGATAACTACCATTACTAAAATGCTGCTGGCCTGTGTCATTTCTCTCATTCTCTCTAAACAGATGTATGTACTTATATGTTAAATGCCACAGTTTTGATACTCATACTTTCTTATACAGAAATGGTATTACACAGAGAATTATCTCGTTTTTTACCTTAGTATCATCAACATCTTTCCAAAACATCTACATCTCTCATTTCTTTTAAAGCCACATTGTATTCCATTATATAAATGTATAATTTATTAATATAGTCTCCACTTGATTTAATATTGTCACAAACTTTTACTACTACAAAAAAACTCTTCCATAAACATCTTTTAAAAATATTTTTAATAACTATACAAATATTTTTATTAGACAAGTTTTGGAAATAGAAGTGCTGAGTTAATGAAAGCTATGCATATATTTCAAATTCCAATCAATATATATGTATATCGGTATAAAAAAGGTCATACCAGTAAAAACTCCCAGAGAGTAAGAGTTTACTTTCTATTCTACTCAGCTGAAAAATAAGTTTTAAAGATTTTTTACCTTTTTCATAAAAGAAAAATAATATTTAGTTCCTCAACTTAGACTTCTTTAATAGCAAGGCTGTTCATCTACCATATGTTTAAGGGCCTTTGTACTTTTTCTGCAAACTGCCTGTTATGCCCATTTGTAAATGGGTTTTTGTGATTATCTAGTTTGTAAGAGCCCTTTGTACACTTAATCAATATTAAGCCTTTGTCATACATTTGTAAATAGTTATTTCCCAGTTTTTCTATAAAAGAGTCTATTCTTTAGTAGTCAAACATACTATCTTCACTTTCATGGCTTCAAAATATTGCACCAAACTAAGAAAGAATGTTATCATTTCTAAATTTAAAAAAAAATGCTCTTCCATATTTTCTTCTGTGTGTGTGCATGTGTATGTTCAGTCACTCAGTCATATCCGATTCTTTGTGACCCTATGGACTGCAGCCCGCCAGGCTCCTCTGTTCATGGAATTTTCCAGGCAAAGAATGGTTGCCATTTCCTATTCCAGGGGATCTTCCTGACCCAGGGAACAAACCCATGTCTCTTGCATTTTTTACAGTGGCAGGCAGATTCTTTACCACTGTGCCACCTGGGAAGCTCCATATTTTCTTCAAGGTTGTTTCATTTTTTCATATTATAACTTAATCAAGCTATAATTATATTATGCAATGAATAAGATAGGAATCAGCTAATCAGGTGTCACAACACCATTCAGTGAATAATCTAACATTTCCCACTAATATGACACAATGACAGCCAATCATATGTAGCATTTAAATTCTCATGCTATTCTATTACTTTATCATTAACATCTAGAACAGGTAGATTCCCTCTATTTTGGAATTTAGGTTTCTCAATGGAGTCAGTTTAAGTCCAATAAACTTCTCAAGTTTATTCCCAGCAATGCACACACATCCACACATGCACACACACATGCACACACAGAGCATAAAAACATCTTTAATTTTCTACAAAGCTTCATTATCCTGCAAAACTTGGTGGGCAGCAACCCTGGACATTCTGATTAAAATAAGGAATCTACACTAGATAATTTTGGTGGTGTATAAACAATTCTAATGTACATCAATTGAGAACCAGGACAGTAAACCCTCCACCGTCTCCACTTTAACTGGATTGTTCAATGCAAGAAAGACCTGGAAGTCCACAGTATATATTAACTTAGCTGAAGCAAAATGTGCCTCCCGCGTTCAGTAAAGCTGCTTTTTGAGAGTCGATTTGTAGAGATAAACACTGCAGCTTTGTTCTTTGTTTAGTTCCTGTCTTACAGAGACACCTAAAGTAGGAAGACATTGCTTTGAAACCAAAAAATGGCCCTGAAAAGAATGGTAACTGTCATCAGTGTTGATGGAAGAAAAATGTCAGAATGTCACAGAGGGATAGTTTTATCAAGAAAGCAGAGGCTTTGGACACTTGAAGTATACAATTTTACTTCAGTGGCAGTTCACAACCATGCTATGGCAAGGCCATCACGCATGCTCTATAAGGAACTGAGAAAAGAAAAACCCCATGCTGCCACTTCAGCAAGAGCTCCAGTCTGTGAATTGCCCACAAACAGTTATAAAATTACTTGGAGTAGAGGCTTCAGTAAAAACTTTCATAAAAACACAGCTGATAAAGACAACAGTTGTACAAACTTCACTGAATCAGATCTCAAGGATGGCATGGTACTAAGATTTTTTTTCCTTTGCATAACTGTGAAATTAATAGGAAAGGTGCTAACAGCTGACCAACTTACCACAGGAAGAGAACAGTTCCTCCCAAGCTAGAGAAACTTAAGCTGATTTATTTGTATTTAAATGGAGTTAACACACAAAAGGCATTATATGACTAGACAGAAATACAGACACAAGTAGGGGGAGAGCATCATGCTTTAAAGCACCAAATTTAGACATACTACCTATGTGCTGATAAACGTGACATGTTTTATCATTAAGCTGCATTTGCTCTGCCATGCTGAAAATCCGAGGGCACAACACAAGAATAAGATACACTTGCCCATAAACTTACAGTGCAAACAACAAACTCAAAGCTCAACTCTTTTCATCCAGGCCTCACAGCTGTCAAGTACTATAATGATATTAACAAAAACTAGGAAAAACAATTCCTGAGTGTCAAGTCTATGGGACTCAGTTCTCTACCCTCAGGATAACCGCATTTGTTATTTTATACAGCTTTTCCAGTAAACAAAATTACAATAAATATAAATTATTAGCTAAAATTTAATAATCTTAAACACATTATGCCTAGCAGTCTCTACTTTCAAGTTACTTCAAAGAAATATCTGAAAAGCACAGTAGAAAAGGCCACTAAAAATCACAACTTCCAGGGAAATACACACATTCACCCCTATCTTTCACCCCAAAGCAGTAAAAGACAATGATAAATTTTCTAGAATTTCATGACAAAATAAATCATCCAGGTTTGAAAAAGGGTTAAAAAAAAAAAAGTTAGGAAGAAAGAATAGTGAAAGAAAATAATGTTACAATGAGACACAAGAATCTGCTCTAATAAAAGAAATTTTATTCCAAGCTTCTAAACCATAATCTCCTTTTACAGTCACTGGTAATTCCTAGGCTGAAAAACATGGCCAACATATTCAAACCTAAGTTAAGATTATTTATCAAAAGACAACATCAACACACTCAAGAGCCTATACTCAGCTCTATCAATAGTTTAATGTCTGACAACTGTTCGTATTGGTCAATGTCCACACAGTATCAATTATAAAATATTTTTAATATTATCCTTTAGCCTACTTAGTTGTATCCTGAAGAAACCTTTTCAGAATGAACGGTTCAGCTCTGTAAATCATATACCATGTGTCAAGCCCAGTGCTAGGCACTAGGGAAAAACAAAGGTGAAAGCAACAGTTTCCTATCCTCAAGAAGCTAACAGCTTAAACATAAATTTTCAATATATGATATGTCACGTCTCACAGCATATAAGAGGGCAGGACAGACACATTGAAGACAACCTGGGTTCTATATGAAAGATCTGACTGATATCGGAACCAATGAATTGAGGTGAAGAAAAGATGAAATGGGACGAAGTCCAGAAGGACATTAAGGACATGAACCAGGATAGTAACAGGAGGGATTTTAAAAAAAGAAAGATAAGTGAAATATTTGAAGGTTATAAAAAGGACACATTTAAGAAGTTAAAAAATCCTCTAACTGTGTCACCAACAGTATAGAAGACTATAGGAGCATCTCAAATATTTTCTGCCTTGAGCAAATTAGGAGCTGGTTAGCTATAATTTAAGATCATGATTTACAAAGTATTAAGTTTAGTTATTGATATATGGACTCAAAGGTGCATTGGAAACACTCAAGTAGGTGAGTCTAAAAGGCAGTTGGTCATTCAAATCTAAAGCTCCAGGCCATTCAAATCTACAGCTCCAGGGATGGAGAGATTTGAGAGTGAAAATCGTTAACTGTAAATAGATTACACAAAAGTAAAAAGGTACAATGGTCCAAGGATTAAACCCTAGGGTAAGTTAATATTTAAGGGGCAAACAAAGGTGTTTGTTTTTTCTGTTCTTGAGCACTCATCTAAAAAAAACATGTCTTTAATCATATTACTGCCATTCTTTACAAGCCTATAGTCAATGCAACTTAATGTCTGTTGGAAACCTTAAATAGCAGCTATGAGCCAGTTTTTCCTGCTTTCGAAATATTCATAATATAGAATCTTTAAAATGCTTAGGATGATTTAACAAGTTCATATGAATGAAAACAAAAGTAAAAATTCCTGAATATTTTTAAGTATCGATTTTACATCAGGAATGATGTATATGCATGTTGCTTTAAATACTGTTATCCATAAGTCAAAACCTAATTCACAGAAGACATACAATGCATGGTTGTAGTTAATAATCATGTAGACTTAAAATGTGTAAATAAAATAAATCCTGTTTACAAAACACTGCATTTAAAATTAATTCTACACATTAAAGTAGCCTGGTTATAAATTCCAAAAAAGAGACCCCCCCTTTAATTTCGTTCTGCATACCTTCTCAAGAAAAAAGAAAATACTTTTAAAAAAATATGAAACAATACTAATTAAAACAAGTACTATACAGTTTTAGTACCTCACTGGTCAACCGTATTAGGAGAGCTGCAGCCTCTGAATATTTGCCTTGGCTTTTTAAGATTTCAGCACTAAGCAATACACATCTTTCAGCCAATACCATATTCCTAAAGAAAAAAAGTCAAGAAAAACATAATTAGCACTACAATAATATTTTAGTACATCACAGTAACCATGAGTTCAACAAAAATTTCCAATCCTAAAAGAAATCCATATTCTTGCTTTCCACTTACCAAAAACGGTTAAATAAAACAACTTCAAAGAATTCTCTTAACTCATCAAAACTTTTTATCATTGTATAATTTTGCAGTAAGAATACAATATAAGGAGACTTCCCTGGTGGTCCAGTGGCTAAGATACTGCACTCCCAATGCAGGGGGCCCAGGCTTGATCCTTGGTCAGGGAACTAGACCTCACATGTCTCAACTAAAGATGCCATGTGCCACAAGCAAAACCTGGCACAGTCAAATAAATAAACACATGTTTAAAGAAAAAAAACCACAATACAAAGTCACATTTCCTGTATGAAAAATGCTAGAACATAACTGGAACCAGCAGTTAGTAAACAAAATCTGCTTTCAGACATAAACGAAGGTAAACATTTCACCCAGATTTCTTCTCTTTCCTTACTGTAAACGCTGGTTATGTATATTTCATTTTACTGACTACTTTTAGGAATAATGAGACATTTTCTCTCTGGTAGTACTATTGAGATGTTTCACCTGGAGATATCCAGGAGCTAGTGCTGTCTAGCTGTTCTTGACCAAAATCTTCTTTTTGAAAATATGAAATCAGTTGATTTTTCTCATGGACTTCTACCATCAAAAATCTAGAACTGGATTATTTATTCTTGAATAAAAATAAATGAAAACTGAGAAATTTCAAGATGGAATCCTTTGGTTCAGAAATAGAGTTGACTCTAGAACAACTCAAGGGGTGGGGTTGCTGACCGCTCAGTGTAGTCAAAAATATGCGGTTAGCCCTCAGTACCCACAGTTACATATCCATGGATTCAACCAACCTAGGATTGTGTAGTACTGTAGTACATATTTTGTGCAAAAATTCATGTATAAGTTGGACCTGCAGAGTTCAAACCCATTTTGTTCAAGGGTCAACTGAAGCAGCAAAGTTCTTCTCATTTTACTTTCTAATTCTTATATGAAAATACCACTTGACCTTAAAATTACAACCAAAGATCACTAACTTGAAGGCCATTCTGAACAGTTATACTTTTAAAATACAATTCATTGCTTCCAAAATTACTGTAGTGATCTGCCATAAACTTTCTACAAACCATGATTTTTCTTAGAGGGTTGGTATTTATGACTATCTGAGAATGTTTTGAGCTTCCCAAGTGGCTCAGTGGTAAAAAATCCATCTGCCAATACAGAAGACATAGGAGACATGGGTTCAATCCCTGGGCTGGGAAGACTCCCTGGAGAAGGAAATGGCAACCCACTCAAGTATTCTTTCTTGGGAAATCCCATGGACAGAGATGGCTGATGGGCTACAGTCCACGGGGTCACAAAGAGTCGGACATGATTTAGCAACTAAACAACAACAGCTTACATGTACTACAACATGCTCAAATATGCTCAGTTCTTAAAGAATCTTTAGTAAACTTTATAAATCTTAATGCAATTGTTTTACTTTTGTCTTCATATAGTCCCCCATATGGTCAGTTATGAAGTCACAAGGCTACCACAAGCCTAGGACTTTATTGTTTCTTTAAGCAACATTTTAACTCATTGTGTCAAGCAGTGGAAGTGCTATAGAGTCAAGCTTTTCTAAAACACAATCCCTATCTAAAAGCAGAAATGACATAAAACAGATAATGAATAGAGTACAACTGACTTTTATTATGATATGAGAGATAAAGGAGGGAAGGGAAAGCTTCATGAGAAATCTATCTGGATAAACAGGACTGCATCAGTTAAAAAGAGGGGCATGGCATTCTAAGGGCACTGCTAAAGTATAGTGTTATTTCCTGTATTTTAAGAAAATTTATTTATATTTTAATATTTCTCTGATCGGGGAGATTCTTAAAAATTTTTATGTATAACTAATGCAGTGTTTCTAATTTATCACCAAATATCTATTACATTTATGATAAACCTTACCAATCATGGTAACTTAGAAGGAAGATTATACGGTAAATGCATGACAGTTAAGAATGTATTCAGAAAAAGCATACAATCTGTTGTGAACATGAGGACAAAACCAGACTGCCATATAGCTAACTGGGTCAATGGATAGTTTCACTTTTGTCTTGCATCATTCCACGTGAACCTCTCCAAAAGCTCTGGGCTTTATGAACACAAGGAAAATCTTTTCAGAGAAAGGACTTTACGGGACTTTATGAGAACTTTAGCCCTTTGTGGAGAAAAGACTTTAAAGGACTTCTGGGTTCCTTACTGCCTCCCTCTCATAGTGCTTCTACCTTCTGAAACTCTTTTTCAGAATTCTCCAAAGGTTCCTCTTTGACAGAAGGCTGTTTCTTCTGCCAGAAACTTCCAATATATTCTCAAACAATTATACAAAGGGCAGGATTTGATACTGGCTTAACGATTTATTAACTGCACGCCCTTCAGTTCAGTTCAGTTGCTCAGTCGTCTCCAACTCTTTGTGACCCCATGGACTGCAGCACGCCAGGCCTCCCTGTACATCACCAACTCCCAGAGCTTATTCAAACTTATGTCCATTGAGTCAGTGATGCCATCCAACCATATCATCTTCTATCGTCACCTTCTCCTCCCGCCTTCAATCCTTCCCAGCATCAGGGTGTTTTCAAATGAGTCAGTTCTTCACATCAGGTGGCCAAAGTACTGGAGTTTCAGCTTCAGCATCAGTCCTTCCAATGAATATTCAGGACTGATTTCCTTTAGGATGGACTGATTGGATCTCGTTGCAGTCCAAGGGACTCTCAAGAGTCTTCTCCAACACCACAGTTCAAAAGCATCAATTCTTTGGTGCTCAACTTTCTTTATAGTCCAACTCTCACATCTATACAGGACTACTGGAAAAACAATAGCCTTGACTAGATGGACCTTTGTTGGCAAAGTAATGTCTCTGCTTTTTAATATGCTGTCTAGGTTGGTCATAACTTTTCTTCCAAGGAGTAAGTGTCTTTTAATTTCATGGCTGCAATCACCATCTGCAGTGATTTTGGAGCTCATAAAAATAAAGTCAGCCACTGTTTCCACTGTTTCCCCATCTATTTGCCATGAAGTGATGGGACCGGATGCCATGATCTTAGTTTTCTAAATGTTGAGCTTTAAGCCAACTTTTTTACTCTTCTCTTTCACTTTCATCAAAAGGCTCTTAAGTTCTTTTTCGCTTTCTGCCATAAGGGTGGTGTCATCTGCATATCTGAGGTTACTGATATTTTTCCCGGCAACCTTGATTCCAGCTTGCGCTTCATCCAGCCCAGCATTTCTCACAATGTACTCTGCATATATAAGTTAAATAGGTAGGGTGACAATATACAGCCTTGATGTACTCCTTTTCCTATTTGGAATCAGTCTGTTGTTCCATGTCCAGTTCTAACTGCTGCTTCCTGACCTGCATACAGATTTCTCAAGAGGCAGGTCAGGTGGTCTGGTATTCCCATCTCTTTCAGAACTTTCCAGTTTGTGGTGATCCACACAGTCAAAGGCTTTGGTGTAGTCAGTAAAGCAGATATAGACGTTTTTCTGGAACTCTCTTGCTTTTTGCTTTTTCAATAATCCAACGGATGTCGGCAATTCGATCTCTGGTTCCTCTGACTTTTCTAAAATCAGCTTGAACATCTGGAAGTTCATGGTTCAAATACTGTTGAAGCCTGGCTTGGAGAATTTTGTGCAATACTTTACTAGCATGTGAGATGAGTGCAACTGTGCAGTAGTTTGAGCATTCTTTGGCACTGCCAAGAAAACTGACCTTTTCCTGTCCTGTGGCCACTGTTGAGTTTTCCAAATTTGCTGGCATATTGAATACAGCACTTTCACAGCATCATGTTTTAGGATTTGAAATAGCTCAACTGGAATTTCATTACCTCCACTAGCTTTGTTCATAGTGATGCTTCCTAAGGCCCACTTGACTTTGCATTCCAGGATGTCTGGCTCTAGGTGAGTGATCATCAGTTCAGTTCAGTTGCTCAGTCGTGTCCGACTCTTTGCGACCCCATGAACCACAGCACGCCACCACTGTGATTATCTGGGTCGTAAAGATTTTTGTACAGTTCTTCTGTATATTCTTGGCTCCTCTTCTTAATATCTTCTGCTTCTGTTAGGTGCATACCATTTCTGTCCTTTATTGAGCTCATCTTTGCATGAAATGTTCCCTTGGTATTTCTAATTTTTTTGAAGAAATCTCTAGTCTTTCCCACTTTACTGTTTTCCTCTGTTCCTTTGCACTGATCACTGAGGAAGGCTTTCTTATCTCTCCTTGCTATTCTTTGGAACTCTGCATTCAAATGGGTATATCTTTCCTTTTCTCCTCTGTTTTTCACTTCTCTTCTTTTCACAGCTATTTGTAAGGCCTCCTCAGACAATCATTTTGCTTTTTTGCATTTCTTTTTCTTGGAGATGGTCTTGATCCCTGTCTCCTGTATAATGTCTCGAACCTCCATCCATAGTTCTTCAGGCACTCTGTCTATCAGATCTAATCCTTTGAATCTATTTGTCACTTCCACTGTATAATTGTAAGGGATTTGATTTAGGTCATCCTCGAATAGTCTAGTGGTTTTCCCTACTTTCTTCAATTTAACTCTGAATTTGGCAATAAAGAGTTCATGATCTGAGCCATAGTCAGCTCCCGGTCTTGTTTGTGTTGACTGTACAGAGCTTCTCCATCTTTGGCTGCAAAGAATATAATCAATCTGATTTCGGTGTTGACCATCTTGTGATGTCCATGTGTAGAGTCTTCTCTTGTGTGTTGGAAAAGGGTGTTTGCTATGACCAGTGCGTTCTCTTGGCAAAACTCTATTAGCCTTTGCCCTGCTTCATTTTGTATTCCAAGGCCAAATTTGCCTGTTACTCCAGGTGTTTCTTGACGTCCTACTTTTGCATTCCAGTCCCCTATAATGAAAAGGACATCTTTTTTGGGTGTTAGTTCTAGAAAGTCTTATAGGTCTTCATAGAAACGTTCAACTTCAGCTTCTTCAGCATTACTGGTTAGGGCATAGATTTGGATTACTGTGATATTGAATGGTTTGCCTTGGAAACGAACAGAGATCATTCTGTCGCTTTTGAGACTGCATCCAAATACTGAATTTCAGACTCTTTTGTTGACTATAATGGCTACTCCATTTCTTTGAAGGGCTTCTTGCCCACAGTAATAGATATAATGGTCATCTGAGTTAAATTCACCTATTCCAGCAAGTTAAACTCTTTTGTTTCAATCTCCTTGCCTATAGAATGCAGTAATAATAGTATCCACCATTTCATACATTTGTTGTAAAGATTAAATGAGCATATAAATTACTTTGGCACAGTGGTAAATGCTGAGTGCTAAATCAGTGTTAATCTTTATTACTCGTGCTGTATTCTAAACACACTATTATGACTACTACTACTACTACCTCAACACTACAGCAGACAAAACTGCCTTTGTGTTCCTGTCTTTTAATTTTCCCATTCTACATAGAAAAGGCTACCATTAATCTTTCTGAAAAATAACCATGTCAAAGCTCTACTCAAATATTCAGTAACTCCCCATTTATTAAACATAAATCTTAACTACAGCTTAAAAATAGTAATAAATGAGAGTTAATGCTCTCCCACACTGACTTCTCTCAAAACACCTTTCCATATACACAAAACCCTCTAATCTAGCCCGGGCTCTCTTCCTTTTCTACAGTAATGTTATATCCAAAATACTGTTCCTGCCAACCAAAATTCCTGAAATATCTTTATGGTTCTCAAATCCCAACCACCTTTCTTTCAAGGTCTATTCCTCAAACATACCATGAAACCATCTCTGGACCAACTTTCATAGTCTCCTTTACAGGTAGTGAGTTCTAACTTCCATGGAGTTTCAACATAACTCACTACATGTACAAAATATTTCTCATTTTCTTCCCGAGACCATTATCTACCTCTCTGTATTTGCCTAACAAAGAAAGTTCAAACTAGCTAACTCCTGGCCTAATAGTAGTTAAAGTGAGAAATGTTCTCAAAACACAAATCGCCCTCAATGAAACAAGTAAGTTCAACATTACATATAACTAATTCCTTACAAATCCTTCCAGGAAAGGAAAATGTAGTAAAACACTAGTTTTAAATGATCATCTCATCTATGTATTAACTTGATTTGGGTGCTTAAGTTTAAAACATAAAAAAACCAAGAACCACTTATATCTAATAACAATATAAATGTCAAGTTTATCTCTAAAGAGATAGAACATAAATATTCTAGTCACCTACTTGCAGATATCCCTGTATGTCTGAATTGCTGTATCCATATAATGTGCAGGGTATGGCCTGGGTGCTCCTGGCTGAAGAAAAGCTGACACAGCTGCCATTTCCTAGAGAAAAAGACATTATAGTATTTCAAAACGAGAAAATTCTTGTAGTCAGTTTAGCATTCATAGTCTAAAAATTGGAATGCAGTTCACTGAGTTTTTTTATGTAGCCACATATATAAATTTGATAGCCTAATGCAGACTTGGAAATAATTACGTTTATATGCTTTCAGTTTTAAAGTTCTCCAATCACATTCCAAAGTCTGGCATTCATTATTTAAATGAGTTTTTTTCAAGAAGACCTAGTAAACACTTTTGGTCATGGTCTGCAGCTATCAAGTAAGGTTTCTGCTGCCACCTCCTCATTATTGCCTATTCCTTAGAGAGTAGAGAACAGACCAATGATAGGATAGAGCCACAGAGAGAGAAACAAAGTGCATCCGATTCCAATTAACTGGTTTCGATATTTGAAAACAGAGCTCACAACCTTTCACCTCTTACAAACTCTGTGGTTCATCTTCTTTATCAAAAGGCACAAAAGCCATTTCTGAAACCAATCTGTCAACTTTTTAGGACTTCTCACTTCAAAGACCCATTCCATTGTTAATAATTCAAATAATATACAATGGTGCTAAAGGATTTAGAAATGAAGATGAGGGGCTTCCCTGGCAGTCCAGTGGTTAAAGACTCCGTGCTCCCAATGCAGGAGGCATGGGTTCCATCCCTAGTGTGGAACTGGGATCCAGCATGCCTCACTGTGCAGCCAAAAAAGAGAAAGAAATGAAGAGAAAAATCAAGGCTTTGGACTCTTAGTAAAATACTGTATTACATTCATACTTGTAGTCTCATATAGACCAACTTTTAATAAAAATTAAACTAGAAATAAATGAAACTTCCATAAATTGGGCAGAAATTTCCTAATGCCAACCTACTTTTAGGATGAATAAACACTTTTCTGCAACAGTTTTTAAAATAGAGGAAAAAACACAAAAATAATTTATGTAAAAATTGGGATATGACTAAAGCCTTTAGCCTGACAGACTATTTAAGTTCCATGACAGTATGAACCCTACCTGTTTCAGAACATCTGTCTCCTCAGCATTCAGCGCAAAAATTTATTGAAGAAACTGAATGAAAATATGTGATCTCCATGTGACAAAATTTTCTATGGCTCTGAAACATCATGTTTTCTTAACTAGCTTATATTTTAATTAATAAATATAATGAATATACATAGGTTTCAAAAACTAAAATACATTACATATATAGCATGCAAGTGGAAATGTTAGTCACTCAGTCATGCCTGACTCTTTAGATCCCATGGACTTCAGCCCACCAGACTTCTCTGTCCATGGAATTCTTGAGGCAGGAATACTGGACTGTGTAGCCTTTACCTTCTCTAGGGGATCTTCCTAACCTTGAACCCATGTCTTCTGCATTGCAGGCAGATTCTTAACCATTTGAGCCACCAGGGAAGCCCCATATGTATTGTATAATACTATATAAAAATACATTATATTTGCTACATATGCACTATATATACTGCACATATATACAAACACACACACACACATACATACATACACACATCAACAGAAGTGTACTAAGGAAAAAATCTTGTAAGAAAAATAGGCTTCGAATTCCAAGTCATTTTCTAATTTAATTCTACAAGAAATTACAAATCAATATACATACAAGCTAGCAATTTCTAAGAATACAGTGAGAACATTCAGAATGATCACCCCAAGTAACTGCATGATCTTCAATAATCAACCATTAAATCATTTCTTACAACATACAGTAACAGGTTAACATATTTTACAAAGACTTTCATCAAGAACTGGAGTGACCTACTTAACCTTCAGCTAGTTATGACAAATTAAACTACAAAATTTCTCCAAGAATTTTTTTATTCGTTTTGCCGTGATGTACCTTTTAACTTTATAGTTAAAATAATTAAGAATCTTAGTTTTCATCAAAAAAAGCAGGCAGTATAGTCTGTGATCAATTATCTACTATGTGAATGGTAAAGAGGAAAGTGGTATTAGTACGAACAGAATTTTTATTCATTCAAAAAGTTTTTCTTAGGCAAGGGGATCAAAAATAGCAAATATAGAATTATAACCTTCGGCAGGAAAGGAAAAAGCTCTGAACTTAGCTGTTGCCCAAGCAGGAGCTTTTTTAATCTGTGCTTTAAGAAAATAAAAAATGAATGCCTACTCTGTATGTGTGTGTGACTGAGGGGTAGGGGGCGTCTCTCTAGAGATGTATACTCCCAGCTTTGCACAGCTCTTGCTCAAGGCAGGCTGCACTTCTTTCCATGCTTACCTTCACAGCAATTCCACTGGGTACGAGTTCTTTTCCCCACCCCAGGGTTCACAAACTGGTTTTGCGTACTTTTTTATTTCTTGGGATAACCTCCACCATGCTAAGTTGCCTCACACATCACCTTATGCTCTGGTTACAAAGATACATAGCTTTTATGAGGACTCTACCAGACCAATTTTTCTCTAAGGCTTATTATTTTTAGGGTAATTACAGACTACAATGATTTTTAGGTGTACATATGTTATAGTAGCTATGCTTTTACTTTCCAGTGTTCAATTATTTTTCCTTCATATGCCTCTACTAATATGCCCAATATGCCACTAATATGTCTCCATCTAAAGGTTTAAATGCAGTATTAATGAGATTGTAGACAGAAATGAAAAGCCTTAAATACCATAAAAATCATACAAATTTTCTGCCATAAGATTTTTCCAAACTTTCAATTTGCAGATACATTATGCATAATTTTGTAATTATGAACTTACGTTATAAAGTATTGATGAAATAACATTTAAGTGTTTGTGATTTTCTATTAGCTTCTGTTAGTTAACCATAGACCAGAAGCTGTCTAACCAAGAACAATTCATATACTTTTTCAAATACTTTTATTCATCAACATTTTCAGTTCCTGAAGGTTTTTTAAAAGTTAGGTGACTTTTTGCTATTTTAGCTTTACTTTTTAAAATTACTACCTTATTTTTATATATACAGTATTAAAATAAATGCAAAATAGATGGCAGTTATTACATGATAATTATCAATGAAGTAGAGTTCTTATGTATTTTTCTTCTTCACACTGTTGTTTATAGCTTAATATTTTTAAAAAGACTACACAGGCACGCAGAGTGGGAAAGGGAGCACACGATGTGTGCCCTCTGCCTCCGCCTCCTTCTGCCACTTGCTCGTATGCCCCTTTGGTGTGGACCTGGTACCTCTTTTTTGAAGCAACAGCTGAGGAGACTCCTGCACATGCCATGGGCAATGAAAAGCCCAAGGGAGGAGTCAAGACTGAGAATGATGATCCTATTAATTTGAAGGGGGCAGGGCAGAAGGGTTCTGTGGCACAGTTTAAGATCAAGAGGCACACACCACTTAGTAAACTAATGGAAGCCTACTGTGAATGACAGGCTTTGTCAACGAGGCAGGCCAGTTTCCCATTTGTCTGGATGCCAATTAATGAAACAGACACACCTGCACAGTTGGAAATGAAGGCTGAAGATACAACTGATGTGTTCCAGTGGCAGACAAGAGGTTTCTACTAAAAAGGGAACCTGCTACTTAACCCCAGAATTCTGTTCCTCCAGACCAAGACGACATTCTCAGTTACAAATCTGCAATTTGGTTCCACGACATCCTGACTACTACAGTACAGTTTCTCTGTTCTTTCCTTTTCCCCTTCCCCATCATTTAACTGAACATAAAGTACATGGTGTATGTGCACAAGCACACTGCTTTTTTTTTAAACCAAATGGCCAATGGTATGCTTTGTTCAACATCGAATGGAGATGAGATGGGGAAAAATACTGGTTCTCTGAAAATATCCCTTTCCCTTTTCTCCATTAGTGGCATGCTCTTCCAGCTCTTTATTTTTATATTCCAGCAACTCATTTTGTTCTAATAAAAAAAGAACATAAAAATCCTTGCATACCTTATCCAATTGGAAAATTTTAATGTTTTTCATTGATCATTTAAAACTAAGAACAATTTTATAACTTTTCTGTATGTAGCTGTTACATGTAGGGCAATCTGTCCTTATGTAGGATAAATCACCCTAAATGAATCCCAGATAGGTTTCCCTTTAAGTCACAGGTCCTGTTGTTTAAATAAATAAGATTATGTAGAAAGTAACAATGCTAGTTTACTCTTTTCTAAGCACAGAAAGCACCTTACAAACATATTTATGACAACTTTTCAAATACATTAGAAGTTTATAGGGCAACATAGAAAATTCTTTCTGAAACACCTAGGTTTTATATCAATTACAAAACCAACATTGCCAATGCTTACTGACAGCCTAAATACAAGGTAGTGTGCCAGGCACTTTACAAACCTTGTACCTTATCTAACCATATTTAGGATTCACATTTTACAGATGAGAAAACTAAGGCTTAGAGATATTCAGTAACTTGCCTAAGATGAAAGTTTGTCACACACCAAAGTACATGTTCTTAACCAATAAACAGTCTTAGGTCAGAAAAAACATTTCTAACAATTTTAAAACATTTTTCAAGAGATAAAAAAGAATCCTCTAAAAAAGAGAAGTTCTTATACTGGGAATACAGTACAAACTGTAATTCAAATTACATAGAAAGTACTAATCAAATGTAAGAAACCAACCCTCATGTATGACCATGTTTGAAGATACTAATTTAACAGAAATCCATCAAGTTATCTTCAATTAATTCAAAATCTATAAAGCATTATGAGCTCTTTGAGTACAACTTTATCCCTAGGGAAAATTCTGCTTGCCATTTCATAAAGAAAAATTTCTAAGTCATTCATGGTAGCAGGAACAAGAAATTACAGTACTACAGAATACCAACCAAGGCACCAGCTGCATAAAGCATTGCTTGATCATTAAGAAAATCTTTCTTTGCAGTATGATAGCAACTGTACGCCAAATCATAGTGCTGCACCAAAAAGCACAGGTCAGCCATTTTCCTGATCTGAAGTTCTGGCGCTTCTGGTGGATACCTATAGATGCAAAATAAGAAAGGAATTCAGAATCTGTGACCTGTAAGCCATTAAATATTACAAAATGTCTAAAAAGATGCCCAACTGTCCAAAACATATGAAAACCTGATCCTATCTTACAAAAATTCTACCTCCAAGGAGGCAGAATTGCTCAAAGATATTTGGAAACAGACTGTTACATCTGTATCTATATAATTTATGTCCCTATATTGAGAACTTCTTAGCAGAAGGCAAGTATGTTCTCCATGGTCAAATTAGGAAGCAAATGATCAATTCTATCCAGGTGACTCACCTTTATATACAGTCAAAAAAATCTAAAATGAATTTTATTTTCCCTTAAAACCAGATTTTGGACAAAATTTCCAAATACATGCTGTCTTAGAATTACTAGGCTTCGGTACTTTAATAAAGAAGAGTTGTCAATGAATACCTAATCCAACTCTTATCTTTTTAAGGAAAACAGGCCCAAAATAATGTGACCTCCCTGTGATCTTGTTTATTTTTAGATACCCAATTACTTAAGAGTTTTTTTTTTTAATTTAATATAACTTATTTATGGTCACTATTCTTATCTACTGGAGAAGGCAATGGCACCCCACTCTAGTACTCTTGCCTGGAAAATCTCATGGACAGAGGAGCCTGGTAGGCTGCAGTCCATGGGGTCACTAGGAGTCAGACACGACTGAGCGACTTCAATTTCACTTTTCACTTTCATGCATTGGAGAAGGAAATGGCAACCCACTCCAGTATTCTTGCCTGGAGAATCCCAGGGACGGGGGAGCCTGCTGGGCTGCCTTCTGTGGGGTCGCACAGAGTCAGACACGATTGAAGCGACTTAGCAGCAGCAGAATTCTTATCTACCAGAGTTTTGACCAAAATGAAACTAAGAAACTAGAGACATAGTCATTTTTTGCAGAACATCATTAGTTAAACACTAATCAGAGTTAAATCCAGGAAAACTAAAAATCATTAATATTTTACTCACAGCAATCCAGATGTATTTTTTAGCTCATTAATGCTCTTTTCTGGAACTTTACTGCCGCTAAACCATTTTTTAGTTGCAGAAAATAGAGATCGACTCAAACCTTTTCTTGATATTAGCTAAGAAAACAAATGAAATATGTTGAGAAACATGAGTTTAGTGTTATTTACATAGAAAAGAAAAAATACTAAATAACTAAAAAGTTTTAAGAGTGAGCAAATGTGCACTTTAATAACAATGATTTAAAGAAAATTATCCAAAATCCCGACAAAATCCCTAGTAAAAATAAATAAGCCTTTTCTAGGATTTACTAGAATTTCATCACTGATAATAAGTTAATAAATTCTAATATTTGTCTATTTTTAAAATAAAAATATGAACTCTTTAACTTATACTATTATATTCTCAAGTTTACTATTTACCGAAATTTTAAAAAATACTAATGCAAATAATTAAATCTTACCTGATCATTTAATTGCCGAATCGTTTTCTCTATATGTGGCAAAAGGCCCCGAAATGTGAACTCTTGTATAAACTGTCGAATTCTATCATGATCAGTAAGGGTTAAACATGCACCATGAATAATTCCAGCATTTGCTTTCTTTGTTTCGTGTAATGATGAAGCGGATTTTACATGATCTGGGCCATCAATGCTATTAGAAGAGTCACTGGAGGGGTCCAATTGAAGTGGGTGAGCTCTAAAGTTATTTGGTAAGCCATCTACTGAAAAACAGATCTTTGTTTTACTCTCAGAAAGCAACAGAAAATTGCAGCATTACTACCATACTGCTAAAGAAAAGAAACAGTGCTGGAACCCTTTCTCTTACTGTATGTCTTAGAAGCATTCAAGTTTCCCCCCTAAAATCAGGACTTGCGTTAATACCTATTACATGTAATAGAAAATTTTTAATTCATGTAAATAAATGAAGAAAAATAGTGTTAAAATACAAAAATTATTTTTAAATAGCACAACTAACCAATGAGAAAAATTATAACAAAAAAATTTTAAAGCTATCACTATCTAAGCTGTAATTTAAAATACAAAAATAAAACTCTCAAAATCACGTGAATGAGGGAATAATTAATGCTACATATCATACCGTCCCTTGCTTTCTACCAAAAAAATTTTTATGAAGTTTGACTTATTACTCTTATAAAACAAATTTTTAAATGTCAAAAAACATCAAACTCAAATAACTCAATAAAATCTTCAAAGGAAAAGCTAATCTGTCCATTATCTCTTTTCACTATGAAAATTTCTCCATCTTTTACATATAAAGGTTAGCATGCTTTAACAAGAGTGCTATTTTCAATCAAAAGACAATCTTAAGAGAAAGTATATCAAGACCTTTGACTTCGTTATCTAATCCATCCAATGAAAGCAAGTTACTATCAGAATTCTTATTTGAAGTTATAGTACAAGGACCATCTTCATATGATTCCTATCAAAATAAAATATAAAAAATGTTAACAGTTATACTTAATCATGTTTAAGATGTCACCGAATTTATCAACTATAGTAAACCTCATTTTTTTTGCTACAGCAAAAAATTTCTAATACTCCAAACTCTTAACTTCTTCCATGTATCATATTCTATCACTTAAATACACACCTACTATATCCTTATATTGTTCCACATGCAAACTACCTTAATTCTTCTAAATTCAAGTTACTTCTATCTCAGCTTATCTGTTTATATGTGATATGCACATGCCTATATGAATCCATATATGCAACTATGTAAGGAATAATGGCAAGACAGATGGACTATTGGAGTCAGCAGGGGTAAAAAAGGAAGGTATGGAATCCCCTGGGTCATGGACACAGTACTAATAGGCTGGAGTGCATTTTGAATACACAAAAGTTTTGGAAAAATATCCAATGCAATGTTTACTTGTACAAAGGGTATTGGTTTCAGCCACCAAAAAACTTCAAAAATGTCCAGACTACTCCATGAGCCCACTAATATGAGGTATTATTCTGAGTGCCAGACTTTGAGAAAAATATATAACCTAGAACTTAATAAGGGGAAGGTGATCAGGACAAGAAATTGTCTAAAAATAACATTTAAGAAAGAGTTGAAAAAATGGTATATTTAGCCTATAAAAATATTTTAAAAGACATGAGAGTTATGTTCTATATTCTGAAAGTCATCTTAATGAAAAACTGACATGGTCCCTATAGGATTGAGTACAAGCAAAGGAAGAAAAATTTTGGTTGATCCTCAAGCTGCTTAAACATGGAGCAGGTCACATAAAGAGACAGTACTTTCAATAGATGAGGTCACTCATAGATTTAAAGGAAATAAAAGCATCAGAACGACGACTGGATCTGACAACCTTTAGACTATCCTCCAATCCTGGAGTTCTAGGATTCTAAGCTGTATAGTATCTATAGCTCTGTCTTCTATTAAAAGTTCTCCAACTGCACAATCTGACTTATTATGTTCCCCTTCCCAACCTTAGACGGTTAGATTCTAAACTGAGTATTTCAATACTATTCCTATTCTGAGTATGGCCCTGAAACACCATTTAAAGCTCTTCTACCTCCAACTGGTTCTTTTTCTCTCAGACATTTTTCCCCAGCATTATCTTAAATAAGGTCAACAATCATCTCAATATTAAAGTGAGTAAAATTGGATTTAAAATTTCATATATAAGACAAAAAAGGCAAATAAACAGATTATTAAACAATATTTCTATTAGAACATCAAAATGTACATACTTTCTAATTCATATTTCTTAAAACAGTATCACATAAAGTACATAATGTAGCTTAATTATACAAAATACAAATACATTTTCCATTTACTTCGGAAATCTTCCTTCTAAACAAAAAACAGTCAACTCTTGATTATCTGAACTAAGCATAGAACTTGGCATTTGACTAGTACCAAGTGGCATAAAATTCTATCTTAAAAGTTGGACAGAAAGTGAAACTTTACACCCACCACACACCAGCCAACAGAGAGCAATTAACATTAGTCTAGAAATCAACATTAGAAGAGCAGATTAGGAAGAAACAAAACTTCCTGGAAATTCAAAAGAAAAGGAAATCAAAGGAAAGTTAGGGAAAAAAGCCCACCCACCTAAAAAGTATGAGCTCCAAAAGGTGGCCATAAGAACAGCATGTTGAAAATGAAGGAAGGCAACCCCCAGAACATGTGGATAATAAAGAATTGACTGTAAGCATTCATAATGAACTTAATGTGCAAGCCAAAAATTCTATTATCTTCGTGTTTAGGCAATCTAATTCAATTCTTAATGTATAATTCACTTTTCATCTTTTTTTTTTTGCCACACCATGTGCCTTGTGGGATCTTAGTTCCCCCCTCAGTGGAGGCGCAGAGTCTTAACCTCTGGACTGTCAGGGAAGTCTCCACTTTTCATCTTTCAAGAAAACAATTAACACTGATATTTATACCTGAAAGGTATACACAGAAGGGATTACTGCAGTTAAAAACAGCTTTTGAAACATTAAGAGTTCACATACTGATGAATCAAAACTAGCCAGATTCCATAAAATAACTGTTAGTAATTCTACAGTGATGCCATTAGTCATAAAACTGAAATACAGCTTTTGTGGTTTGCTTCATTGTTTTTTACATATACCTGGTTTTGAATACTATTTTTCTGGAGATACTGACTCCAAGGATCTGGTATCTGTTCATCTGATGCTCGATTAGATGTTCGAGAATTAATTTTAAGTAGATAGCAACCCTGAGTTCCATATTTCTGTTTCATTTCTTCATAAATTGACTCAGCTCTAAAATAAAAAATGGAAAAGTTTGTAGCCAACGAGGAGAGGATCTTAGGCAATAATAGATATTAAAATAATACAAAAACCATGAAAAAAAATAGTTTCCCAAAAAGACATTAGAAGTAGCACAATTTTAAAAAGTAAAACAAAGTTCATGATTCTAACTGAAGTTTAGCTAGCTTGGTTATCACCTTAAAGTACAGTTATCAAAGTATGTCTCATGGAATAAATTTTGCAAAAATACTCATGTTATTAAAAAAGAAAGTTTCAGTGGTCAAACTAGTTTGGGGAACTACAGTAATCAAGCCAACCAGTTTCTTTGCAGCAGATCACCTCAGAGTCTTCCATTTGCTACTCTGTACAGTGAATTTCCAAAGAATGGCTTCAAACTCATAAATCAGAAACTCAACTATGTGGACTAGCCTTCAGGAAATACAACTTTGGGAAATTCTGCCTTAGATAGCAGATATTGACCAAAAAATATAAGTGCTAAAATAGATAATTATAGCATCCCTCCCAAAAAAATCACCTTTAACTGCTACAGTTTACCCTTCCCTAAGCAGTCTCCAAAGAAAACCTAGTTTAGAAGAGGAAAAAAAAAAAGAAAAGCAGTCAAAATACTTATTATATAAAAATCCAACTTTTTTGCTAAGTTTATATTAGCTGGACCCATGAGCTAATCTCAGATGCAACAAAAAGCATTTGATTTCCTTACTTTTAGTTAACTAGACTTGCTACTTGGTAAGAGATAAGGTAATTCAAATAAGTCAGCCTAAGAATTAAATAGTACATTCTAACGGAAATGAAATTTTGGTACATACGGCTAACCTAATTAGTTTTTATCCCTAAACTCATCAGCTATCTGGTGACAAAAAACATGTGGATATATCCCATTCGAATGCAGATACTGATACTATACAAATAGCAAACCTAATGAATAATTAAATCCTATTACATACTGTAAAATTAAGGCTGGTTAAGTAAACCAGTTATAAATTTGTATAAACACATAAAGTATATGTGCATGTATATTTACTCACGTACAATAAACTAAACATCTACTTGCTTTACCAATGACACTGTTAAGCATAAGGACCACTGATCTAATATTTTAATTACCACTTAAATACCCACATCATAACCATTTAATATGGAAGATATCCAAACGATTGAAACTAATAAGAGCCAGTTCAAATCATTCCTATTTATATAATACACTTTATCCAAGAGGCTACAGATTATTTATGATGTCAAAAAAAATTATAAAGGTTAGTAATCTTCAGAACAATTCTTTGGTTTTATCGAGAAAACTTTATTTTAAAATGATGGCTTGTGCTCAGAACAAGGACAAAAAACAATTATTTAACTTCATATTCTAAACATCATTGACATAACAGAATAACAGTTTGAAACGAAAGATTAATTTTGATCCATATCTTGAACCAAAAATCAAAATAAACTGCAAAGCAGCAAAAAGTCTTAATGCGTTTATTTTTAACTTTTTTTGGACATTTAAGTTTCCCTCTCAACAAAAAAGTATTGAGTGTCCCATCTTCTCCCCCATCCCCACCGGCCAGAAAAAGCCAAAAAGGTAAAACTGTTTTAATATTATCTTATTTTTCTAAAAACTCATCTTTAAAGATAAGCTATTCTCTTATCCCAAACATAAAAGGACTATGGCAAATCACTAACAACGAATATTAAAGGGGACATAAGAAAGAAGTGTTTGGATGTTTTTTTGAGACTGTGAAGAACATCAAGTTTAAAAATATAAAGTGATGAGAGTGAAGAGTGAAAAAAGAAGTGCCTACAAACCAGGAAATGAAAAGTTACAGGAAAACTGGGAAAGGGACAAGAGAAAAAAATGAGCAATAATAGTATACAAAGTAAGAAATAACAGCTAAGATCTATAGATATAAAATGGCAAGCACTTGTGAACAAAGATTAATAGACAAATACATTGAAGGAAAAGTTTGGATAAGCATATGAAGTAAAATGACGTAGCTGCTGAATATAACTTCAAATAAAAGATCTAGCTAATTTATTAATAAATTTTTACTTTCTTAGATGAAAAATATATCAAAAACTTAACCCATGTCCAAATATTTTAAAATTTAAAAAAATAAAGCTTACCTCTGTTCATCTCCTGCACTTACATCATGTAAAAGTACATAATATTTAAGTGTATTTGGTATAAACCACTTGGGGTAGGAATAGTCATTATTGTGCTGAATTCGATGCTGTTCTTGTGATAATTTTGAAAACTGTTCCACAGGTTCAGCTTCACCAGAGGATGCCACCAACATACCTTGTAAACCACATTAAGGTAATTATCACTTATCACTTAATAGTAACTATTATCCTATTAAAATAAACTGCATGCATGTGTGCATACTCAGTCATGTCCAATTCTTTGCAACCCAATGGACTGCAGCCAGCCAGGTTCCTCTGTCCATGAGACTTCCCAGGCAAGAATACTGGAGTGGGATGCCATTTCCTTCTCCAGGGTAATCTTTCCGACTCAAAGATCGAACCCGTGTCTCTTGTATCTCCTGAACTGGCAGGCGGATTCTTTACCACTGTGCCATCTAGGAAGTCCAATAATTATTATTATTCTTTAAAAATAAAATTTAGGGAGGTATTTTACGAGCTAAAACAAATAAAATCTGATTTTTACAGGTTTTCCTGCAAGCATAAAATAATTTCTTCGACATTTCTAAGTAATTCAAGGTTCTAAGTACTAAAAATATCTTGCTGACAGTTGTTTAGATCACATATTTACAATAAGGAAATCCATGAAAATAAAAATGGACAATATGAGAACTGTCCAACTATCAACATAATGAAAACTTCTGCTGAGTCTTGATCCTCTCCATTCCATCTCGGTGCAATTTCATACTCTGTCCCTTCTCAACTTTTCTCTGTAACCACGTTAAAAAAAATGAAAGTCATAACTGTGAAAGGAGGTTAAGAGCTATAAAACATGTTACTAAAGGATGGAAAGCTGTTTCTAAATCTGAGCTTTTGCATAAGCAGTTAATTTTGAAAGTAAAAGGGTTAGTTGCTCAGTTGTGTCCGACTCTTTTGAGATCCCATAGACTGTAGCTCGCCAGGCTCCTCTGTCCACAGAATTCTCCAGGCAAGAATACTGGAGTGGGTAGCCATTCCCTTCTCCAGGGGATTTTCCTGATCCAGGGATCAAACCTGGGTCTCCTGCATTGCAGGCAGATTCTTTACTGTCTGAACCACCAGGGAATTTTGAGACAATCAACAAAAGCAGTTAACACTGACAGTTTACATTTTTTCTTTCTAAAATAGCTTAAAAACATATTAAGCATGAAATATGCAAGCTGGATGACAAAAAATAAGCAGGCTCTTACTATTCTTATTTTTTAATCAAAACTTAGCTCTACCAGTCTTGAATCTAGGATGCCATTTAACAAGGACAACAAGAAAACCTGAGGCATATCAATAAAAAATAATTTTTCCATCCTCTCAACAATTTTGCATTTATGTAACTCTTTTTGAGATTAGTAACTTCCAAATATTTTAAGAGAACATAAAAGTCAAAGGATACATGCTAAATAGTGGTTCAGAAATTCATGATCTGATGCTGGCATCGACTGAAGAAAGGTCTCTCTGTAAGACTCAAACCATGGAGTAGTAGCTAAAATTAATAAAGAAAAAGTTAAAACTGTTCAGTAGAATCAGTTTACAACAGACTACATTTCAAGTTCATATTCCTAAAAGGCATAAAACATCATTTCTAGCAATAAACAAGCATTTTTTTACATGAGCTTTAATTATATACATATATTGATATACATACATAAGCCATACACACAAATACATTCATACATGGCAGTACATGTACTTGCAAAAATAAAACTGACCTATTCCCAAACCTACACAATGATACCACAGTTTATTAATGCTTTCAATATTACCTATGTGAACAACCAAATTTTAGAACTAAAGTTTTCCCTTCCACTAGTCACGCTGTTTTAAGTAGCTCTTTCTCATAAATAGCATTATTTCTGAACAGTGGTCCTCAACCAAGAGCAATTGTGACCCCCCAGGAAACATCTGACAATGTCTGGAGATACTGTGAGTTGTCACAAATAGGGACAAGGAGGGGTGCTACTGGCATCTAGGGAAACAGGTCAGGAACGATGGAATAATGAGAACATCCTACACTGAGGAAAACAGGGTAATACCCCACACACACCCCACTCCAACCCTAGCAAAGAATTATCTCACTCAAAATGTCAGTAGTGGTGAGGATGACAAACCTTACTTCATAATTTGATTACTTGAGTACGATAGCAGCTAAACCTCTTCAAATGGAATTTCAAAACATGCTTACCTCACAATCAAATACAAAGATGTGTATTTTTACTTTTTGTATACATGTATGTGATGTGATTCTTAAAATGTCAAATCTCTCTCGCTCCATGCTAAGCATTTTACATTACAACTATTCTAACTTGTTAAAAACTTGAATTTTGTTAAACTTGGTCATTTCATTAGGTTTAAGCGGATTATCTAAATCAGTTTTACTAAAAGGACACTCTATTCCTAGTTACTTAAGCTGACTATAAAATCTTACGTACTGTTTGTTTTATTCTTAGAATCACTGAAAGCATAGCAAGTATACTTTCTGTTTACACTGTAATACTACATTAAACTGGGAAGGTTGAAATAATAAAGCTATTCATCTTAACCAAGTAGCATATCCAACCCGGTATCATATATACAAAAAAACTTTAATTCCAACAAACGGATTATGAGAATAACCCACATATTGTTTAGGAGAATTAGTACTACAAAAATTTCATGTTTTCCTGCTACAGAAGGGGAAAAACATTCCCAGAAATAGTACTATATATATATATATATATATATATATATATATATATATATAACTGTGGTGTTGGAGAAGACTCTTGAGAGTCCCTTGGACTGCAAGGAGATCCAACCAGTCCATCCTAAAGGAGATCAGTCCTGGGTGTTCCTTGGAAGGACTGATGTTGAAGCTGAAACTCCAATACTTTGGCCACCTCATGCGAAGAGTTGTCTCATTGGAAAAGACCCTAATGCTGGGAAGGATTGGGGGCAGGAGGAGAACGGGATGACAGAGGATGAGATGGTTGGATGGCATCACCGACTCGATGGACATGGGTTTGGGTAAACTCCGGGAGTTGGTGATGGACAGGGAGGCCTGACGTGCTGCGATTCATGGGGTCGCAAAGAGTCCGACACGACTGAGCGACTGAACTGACTGCTATACGAAAAGTGGCATAATTGGAGAATGACACAGACTAGTCTGTTACAACAGTAAACCAATTTTCTTACTAACCAGTAAATGTATCTTTCCCCAAAATGAGTCTCTATCTTGAAAATTAGTTTTTATTTTCACTAAGTATCAATGAAGAGAAAATAAAATATAAATAAATAATGAAAAATTTGGTTAGATAAGAAGAAATGGCCACAGATGGAGGAAATGACCTTATCAACTTTATTTTTCTGTTTTCTTTGTTGCTTCAACAATGCTTATATTTAACAAGTAACAGGTAAGTTGTAGATATATGACAAGGGATCTGTTTCACAGTGGGTTGGGGAGTTCTGAATAAACAAACTAGGTCTTCCAAAATAGCTATTCATTGCAACATTTCCTGAAATAAAAGACTAGAAAATGCATGTGTCTACCAGGAGGGGACTGGTTAAGTAAACTATGGTACACACACTGGATGTGCTATGGAGTTTTAAGAGAAAGGGGGAAATCTCCACATGATTACTATGAAGTGCCCCCAGGACAACAGCAGAAAAGTATGCAATTTTGTGAAAGAAAGGGAAAAAGAAAGAGAGTCACACATGTATTAGTTTACTCTGTCAAAGAGAAATGACAGGGTGAATCTAACAAATGCCACCATGTGTAAGAGAAAGAAGAGATGAGAAAGGGGAAGGGCCTGAACAGAAGCTAGGCCTCTGTGAATATACCTTCTTTTATAGTTTTGACTCTGCAACGTAAGTTCCAGATAACAAAACCTAACAAAAAAATGAATCAGAAAGAAAAAAAGCACACATACACATGTAGGAGCGCTTAAACTGAAATAATACTTTCTAAATACTGGTACAAGAAAACACTGGGTACTCAACAAAGAATATAGGAACAAAGGAAAATTTTCTAAATATATATGGCAGAAGTGGGTTTTATCCTTCAAGTCGATCACATTCAGGTTGATGAGGTAACTTTTTACTTCAGCCACATGTTTCCTTGGAAGGCTAATTAAGAAGTCCTCCTCCATTTTTCTCACATGCCAGGAAGATTAGGGCATCTTTATCTTTGTGCTTTTTCAAGCGACATTTTTGCAGAACGTAGGGGAAAAAAGGTGTTTTTTTTTTTTTAATGTTAACAAAAGACTAACATTTAGTGACACTTCTCATCCCTTAAAAATTCTCTTGTACATATTTTGGGATGAAATCAGTCTTTTGCTCATATGCCTTTCCCTCTCTACATGTTCTTTGCTTGGAACTGAAACAGCAACCATGATATCCTACCAGTTAGTTTCTCTATGTAGAATGTACGCTTCCCCCGGGAAGAAAGGTAAAGAAGGAAGCCAAGAAGTGGGGAAAAAAAAATGTAATGTTCTACCCTCCACTCATACAAAAGGCAGCCCTCTCTCTCTCCTCATTTATTCTGTGTTCCCTTCTTAGTGCCAGTAACTTGGCAAACAGAGTTGTGTGTGCATGCTTAGTCGTGTCCAACTCTTTGTGACCCCATGGACTGTAGCCCACCAGGCTCCTCTGTCCACGGAATTTCCCAGGCAAGAATACTGAAGTGAGTTGCCATTTTCTACTCCAGGGGATCTTCCGGATCCAGGAATTGAACCCATCTCTTCCATCTCCTGCACTGGCAGGTGGATTCCTTACTAAAGTGCCACCTGGGAAGCCAAAGTTATTAGTGTTCAAATACATATCTAACAAGGGCTGCAGGCAGTGAGATAGACCTACAGCAACTCTGGTTTTCTTTCTATTGAAACCAAATACTATCATCAGTGATCCCAAACCTGCAAGTGAAAAAGACTGGCTACCCAGACATAAACATCACCCATAAATCACATATTTTCCCTCTCTGATCATTCACAAATGTTCAAAGTACCAGAAAACCACCATTCAGACTAAACAAAAAAGCACTAAGAAATATTACAAATTCCACATAATGTTGGCACTTAAGACTTTAACTTTTGATAAACAGTAGTAGCAAAATAATATCTTTCCGAATGAAAATATTCAAGTAAGGGAAAGAAACATGATAGTTAGATGTATAATTATTTAATTCAATAAGAGTCTCAAGTCAAAAATACTTGACACTTATAACAGTGATTATCAGAATCTATGGTTTAATTCAGAAGATCTCAGACTACAAAAGCTACAAAAAACTAAAACCAGAACTTTTATATAAAATTTATGAGCACTTTGCAAATCAAATCTTAAATAATATGAAGAGCTAAGAAATACTAACTCTGTATTTTAACAACACCCTTGAGAACTATCCTTGAAAAGACTATTTCTAATCAAGTGTTTTCTAAAAGAAAAATCAGCAAAAATCAAAGTATTCTAAAGAAATGAAAGCCATGATTACTTATGCCCAATAATTAAATTTCTCACACCATAGATTTTTTTTAAAAAACAGATCATTCTTTTTTGAAACTATATTCCTTTTAACCCTCAGTATATCAAGAAAAATAGTCATTGCATTTACTATCTGGATTTAACCAACACTTGATATTGTATTTCTAATTCATTTTATAAATTATTCACAGAATTAAGAATAAAACCAAAACAAGCTTTTTATACATTTTAATAAAGCAATCTCAAATTGTATTCCATCTATTCCTAGTTTCAAAGATATATGCCTCAATTAGGCAATGTTTTTTGAATGTCCATCAACTATTATGCACAAACCTAGAACACATTCACCGTGTAAATACTGATTTCAGATTTAAACACATGTCTAACAACTTCTAGTTTACCATTATTTCTGTTTTTTCTTGCACAGCCAAGGTGCAACATTTTGGAAAAACGTGATGGCTCAAAATTTTGCTGAAAACAAAAAGGTTATTTTATTTTGCTCCATCACTGTGAAGCACTTTCATTCTTCAGACTTCTAAACAGCAAACACAATAATTAAGTTAACAAATTTTCATTTCTACATCACCTGATTGCTTCCAATTACCTTCACACACATGCCTGACACTTACAAACTGTATCAAGTAAATTCTGTTACACAAACATCATAAAAGATGAAAGAATATGGTCACATGTCCTTTAACAAAATGGATGGTCTAGGTTAGCATTTCAAAATATTATATGAAGTCCTTCCTGTTAAATTAAGTCCTTACTGTTAAATTGGGTGAAAATAATATATTTTCTTTTTGTTTTTAGAAATATATTGCTCACTCATCAACTCCTGAGCTTGAAGACAACTGTCCTAGATACTGTCATCTGAAGACTCAAAGACTGGGATTTCTATATATGATCAATTTCACCACTGTCATCAAAGTCCAATAAGGTAAGTAACCACTAGCCACATGTGGCTCTTGGGCACTTGAAATGTAGCTTGTCTGAATTGAGGTGTGCTGTAAGTATAAGATGACCCTGAGGGATGGGATGGGGAGGGAGGTGGGAGGGGGGTTCAGGATGTGGAACATATGTACATCGATGGCTGATTCATGTCAATTTTTTTTAGAATTTATTAAAATTTTTTAAAAAAAGAAAATACACATAAAAATTTGAAGATAATACAAAAAAAATTTCCATTGATTACATTTGAAATGATATTTGGGTTAAAATTAAATATATTATTAAAATTAATTTCACTCATTTCTTCTTACATTCTTTTCTCCCCCCTTCTTGGCAAAGCGACAAGGTTTGTGAGATCTAGTTCCCTGACCAAGGATTGAACTTGGGCCCCCTGACAGTGAAAGCACAGAGTCCTAACCACTGGACCACCAAGGAATTCCCTGTTCTTACATTCTTTATTGTAGCTACAGAACACTGAAAATAATATAAGTGGCTCATTTATTTCTACTAGATAGCATGCGTCTAAACTGCCATATGTCACTGCACTCATGTTCTGATTTGTCTAGTAACTGTGAAAAATTGTGTATTCCACTGTTAATTTTTTCTTTGTCAATATGGACTAAAAATCCCCAAGTCTCAACTGTGTTCAATGGAGAAAAAAAAAAGATAAAGATGATGACTATAAAGATGTTGTCTCCAAACTTCTTTCATAACTTTCTGAAAGAAGATGTAGAACTGTGGGCAATACAAAATTTCAAACTGAAGGATAATATAACAGTGATTTTGCTCACTATTGCATCATCCTAGGGAATTTCATTATTCCTGGACTTTCTTATAGTTCAAAGTAACTGGTACGGATAAACAATTCCCAGGACGAAAAACAGAAAAATACTTCAAGATACTAAAAAAAAATAAGAACAATAATTTCCTATTTTGCACTACCCACATTTTAAATAATAACCACTTTTTTATAGGGTTCTTTATGCTTTTAAGTAAAAATCTTTGGAAAGACATTAAAGAATATTTAAACAATCTCCTAAAACACCGTTTACACATGACTATTCACTGAAGTCTCATGGTATCTTACAGAGTAATAGTAGTTAACGCAAAGGCAATCAGAAAAAGTACACTACATACTGAAAAAGGGTGAAAAATATGTTCTTCCTTCTTACCAAAACAAGGTGCAGTCCAAATTATACTTTTCAAGGTCAATGCCTGAGTTTAGCAGATAATACTGTAAATCAAGAGTAAATACAATAGGTAATAGATAAGAGATAACAAAAGTTATCTCCATTTTAGAAAAATTAAACAGACATGTTAACTGAAACAAATACAAAAAAGTAGTAGCTGAGTGGAAAAAAAAGTAATAGACAAGGAGTAGATTGTGAACAATCTGGAAAACTGAGACCACCAGAGGAAATTCCATATATAATAAGGATTCTTTCAATTCCATCATTATGTCTCTCCAATTACTGTACCAAGGAACACTAGCTTTAATTGACCAATCTGATGAAGAAATGGCACTGTGAAGCTAGGCTTAAGAGGTTAAGTATCTAACACGTATTTCATAAACAGAATGGGTAAAAAGTATGACTCACATTAATGGTAAAACTAGAGCATTTCTAGACAAAGAATTAATCTTACTTAAAATGGATGCTGCTGCTGCTGCTGCTGCTGAGTCGCATCAGTCGTGTCCAACTCTGTGCGACCCCATAGACGGCAGCCCACCAGACTCCGCCATCCCTGGGATTCTCCAGGCAAGAACACGGGAGTGGGTTGCCGTTTCCTTCTCCAGTGCATGAAAGTGAAAAGTGAAAGTGAAGTCGCTCAGTCGTGTCCAACTCTTAGCGACCCCATGGACTGCAGCCTACCAGGCTCCTCCGTCCATGGGATTTTCCAGGCAAGAGTACTGGAGTGGGGTGCCATTGCCTTCTCCGTTAAAATGGATAAAATCACTCAAATCTCCAAAGAGTATTATTCTAACAGAATTTTATTAAAATGAATTCAGTACTTCATCATCTTACATTCTCAAATCTCCAGAGTATTATTCTAACAGAGTTTTATTAAAATAAATTCAGTACTTCAGCATCTCACATTCTCAGTCTTCAAGACCAACATAACAATAAAGCTAAAGGGAAGTGTCTTAAGTAGCAGAGAAAGAAGCTAAAGAAACCGTTTTCTTCTGAAGCTTGTCCTAACTACTTGAGATTCTTTTTTAAAGTCTGCCTAAGGAGTTTCAGACATTCATTCCTCAAAAATTTTACCTTGCAAAACATAGATCTTTTTTAGGAAGATACTGGAGATGTCCTTTACCAAATCAATGAAATATACCTAAAGATATGAATGAGAGGCTACAGAGAAGGGAAGGAAATCTGCGGGATGGCAGTTGTGGAGCAGGTCTTGGAATGCAGCCAAACCATGACGGAGTAGAACAGTGTTTGAAACTTCCACTTCATTATATTCCCTCTCTCCTCCAACCCCCCAACCCCACCTGGTGAGCTTTGTAAAATATTTTTCTAATTGTTCCTTCTCCCCACAGAATACTTTTAAGTAATACCACAGATATACTATGTATCCATTAATGTACTGTGGTCCTTTGGAGAGCCACAAATCACTGTAGTATATATTTTTTGTCCCCAGACTACCAAATTTTCACCCCCTTGAGGGATGCTTATCATTCCCTATTGAGATTGTGTGGAGTAGAAAGACAGAAGACATTAGGAAGGAGATCTTAATAAATGGATTATCTCATAAATTAACCTATCAAGGGGAAAATCTTACTGAGAGGCTACTGGAAGTTTGAGAAACTAGCAAAAAATACGAAGAACTCTGGGCAAGTTGTTTTTTAAAAGGTGATTAACTAAATCCTGAAAAAAACAAAATGCTGTATAAAAACGAACATGAAAGCCCAATAATCGGCTCAGCAGTGAAGAAGTGAATACTAAGTATTGTCAACAGTGAGTATTAACCAAAAATTATAGAAAACCACATTAGGGAGATGGAAGAAGGGGTGTACTTAAGCTAAATCTTCATCAATTATAATGAGAAATCAATAAATAAAAATTTTAATTAAGCCATAGACCACCATATAAAAAATTAGAAACACAAAATGAATACCAGAGAAAACCACTAAAAGTTGGTGGGGCAGGGGTACAGAGAGCAGATTCCTGTTGCTTGTTTCTCTTAACTCTTTTCAGCATTATCTCTCTGTTTGTATTGGGCTTCCCTGGTGCCTCAGACAGTAAAGATTCCGCCTGCAATGCAGCAGACAAAAGTGATGAGTTCAATCCCTGGGTTGTGAAGATCCCCTGGAGAAAGAAATGGCAAGCCACTCCAGTATTCTTGCCCGGAAAATTCCACGGACAGAGGAGCCTGGCTTGCTACAGTCTATGGGGTCATACAGAGTCAGACACAACTGACTCACTAACACTTTTGCTTTCTATGCATGTATCACTTTAATAAATTTTTTTAAAGTAAAAGGTATATGAGCTTTGGAGGTCAGGGAGGTATCTGCAGTATAAAAAAAGATAATTTTAAAAAATAAGATAGTTCCTCTCTCTGTGCCCCTCAGCACTCTGGCATATTAGATATGCTATATCTCTATTATAATGTATTTTAAGATACTATAAATTAGAATGTCTCCTAATTATTGATCAGCTTATGAAGTTACATATAGCTCTTATCTCAGTGCAAAGCATATAGTAAGACATCAATAAATATTTGTTGCATGAGTAATAAAAATGTTAAAGTCCCTATAAAACAGAATCACAGGAGTAAAGTTCTAGAATAGGCCTTAAGAAGTAATATAGTCAAATTCTCTCATCTTCAGAGAACAGAATTGATTGTGAATAAGTAACTGATTCAGATTATCCAACTAACTATAACTAACCCTGGCAATGGTAATATAAAAACCTGGACACTCTGGCATTAGATTCAGTGCCTTTCACACTTCAAATTTTCCACTGATGAGAGAAATAATTCAAATTCCATCACTTTCTCCCAAAAAACGCAAATCTTGCCTCATGAAAACAAGTTATGCCAGGAACTGCTTAAAGTACATATCCTGAAATGGATTCCTTTGATTTGTAAAGATTACTAAAATTTTCTAAACTTAATCTTATCAAGGTAACTTATCTTGTTGGAATTAAAATGACACAGAAAGAAGAAATTATTAATTTTTAAACAAAATAAATCTACAAATATTTCTAACTAAACAAGTGCAACCAAGTAACTTCGTGATCTAAAACATACCTCTTAATTTCTCTTTGTATGTTTGGGAGAATCTTTAACTATGCAATTAGGAGGCATTAATATAATAGATTATAAGTTATACTGATCTAAGATGATTATTAGGTAGCTAAAATATCCTAATTAGATGATGTATGGAGCATGCGGGAGCTAAGTTCCCTGCCCAAGGATCAAACTCATGCCTTTCTGCAGTGGAAGCTTGGAGTCCTAACCACTGGACCACCAGAAAATTCCTAGATGATGTACTTCTAATCCTTCCCCTCTAAAAATCTATCCCGTGTCCCCCCATCAAGTCTTTTCCACACTGGCAAAGAGTCACACCAAAAACTGCTAACTCATTTTACATATTATTACACAGTTTCACCTACCAATTTTATTATGAAAACATTTACCAGTCACATCAGATTAGAATAAGTATTTATATACTGTAAACATTTCCTCCATTTAACACTAAGCAAGATAAAACACACAATAAATTTAATGCTTTTACATAATCATTGTAGTACTAATGTCACAAAATAGTTTTTTTTGTCTCCTGTTGGTTCTTTCATTCAAGAAATGTTATGCCCATGTTCTAGGCATTAACTTTACAAGTAGAACTACAAAAAAATTTTTCATTATGAAAAAGTGAAATCACGTATTTCATAGTTATTTGAATGGCTGCCTGCTTACTTGATTGTAATCTCCTAAAAAGCAAGGACTTGTCTTCCACATTGCATTCCCAGGCTCGAGCACTCAGCAAGTACTTAAGTGTGTGTTGGATGATTTCCAAGTTACAGAATTACCTTTTCTAACAAAAGAAATATCATTTAAAAAATAATAATAAACCTTATTACATACCACTGAGGTTGAGGTCATAATCTCCTGCTGTTATCACATTAGCTACTAATCCTTCTGCAGGCTGACTGCCAGAAACCACATCATTCAAGAGTTTCCGAATGGCTCCAGGCTGAGGTGGTTGGGTGGTAATGTTGCTTACAGCTATCTTCAAGTTTTTAATTACGTGAAGCTGATTATTGGGATCTCTCATATGAACTTAAAAAAAGAAAAAAGAAGAACTTGAAATTAATTCTACAGAAAGTATCACAAGCCAACGATTATAATAACAATTAAAAAAAAAACTGGGTTAATGATTTACAAAGGATGCTCAATTTGGAAACCAGAAATTCCAAGTGTAACAGTCTTCCAAAATACAACTGACTTATAGTGTGCTGCAGTCCACAGGGAGAGTTGGAGACGACTTAGCAACTGAACAACAACATTCCATTACACACCAAAGGGCTAGGTAGACAGTCTAACCTTCCTCTCTGGTAATGCTACTCCTCACAGCTACTCTACCATAGGTCTTTTCCTTCCTCTTACCTTTGGAATTGCCAGGGAGGGCTTCTCAGGTGGCTAGTGGTAAAGAACCCACTAGCAGGTAAAGAACTCCTGCCAATGCAGGAGACATAAGAGATAGGGGTTCAATCCTGGGTTGAGAAGATCCCCTGGAGGAGGGCATGGCAACCCACTCCACTATTCATGCCTGGAGAATCTCCACAGACAGAGGAGCCTGGCGGGCAACAGTCCATAGGGTCATAGTTGGACACGACTGAAGCGACTGACCATGCAGCACATAACCACCATCCATGCGGAGGTGGTGGTTCAGTCACTAAGTTGTGTCCGACTCTTTGTGACCCCCTGGACTGTAGCCGGCCAGGCTCCTCTGTCCATGGGATTTTCCAGGCAAGAATACTGGAGTGGGTGGCTATTTCCTTCTCCAGGGGATCTTTCCAATCCAGAGATCAAACCCCCATCTCCTTCCTGGCAGGCAGATCCTGAGCCACCTGGGAAGCCCAACCACCATCCATACCAAATCTCTGATTCTCACTTTACCCTAAGGCTGGTTCAGGACAGTGTGAGATCTATGGTATCAAAACTGAAAATAGTAAAGTGAAGAAAAGGCATTAAATGCTGCAGGCAGGGTTCCTCTGGTTCCCTGATAGTGATGCCTGAATCCCCAGCCCCTGTTCTACTATCATAAAGATCAATGCCCACTCTGGTGTGGGATGCCAATAGTAGGTGATGCTGTACACATATCGTAACAGGAGGTATATGAGAACTCTCTGTATTTTCCGCTCAATTCTGCTGTGAATCTAATACTTCTCTAAAAAAACAAAGTCTAGTAAAAAGGAAGAAAACACAAATCAATGCCCATATTCCTTCTCCTAACCTAATAAATACCTCTGGTCTCCTCCCTGCTAGAGGCCTTGTTTCAGTCTAGGTGATTTATAACCAGGGCTCAGAGCTTCAAGGCCAGGCAACAGGTTCTCAGGCAACTGTAGTTAAGATACGGCCTATGATGCACAATAGGAAATGTGAGTATATTTTTTTCTTATAATCAGACAAGATGATTAGCTTCCATGGTAGCACTAGAAGCAGTCCTTTGTACAGATTAAGGACCCAAATCCCGGAGTCAGATTTTCTTGAAATACTAACCCACTACTTTTATCTGGGTTATCCTAAACAACTTTTAAACTTCTCCATGCTTCATTTTTTCTTCACCTATAACATATGAAGGAAATAACTTACTTCACAGGGTTATTTTAAGAATTTAGATGAGATATCGTCAGAAGACATAGTAAGTATAAAGCACTCAGCACAGGCCTGGCACACGAGTAGGTAATTAGGATGGTGGCAGCACATATAACATCCTCTATTTCAAGTATGTCATGAATCATCATATACCAAAACAAGGAAATTCTTAGAAAACTGACTTTGCGTACCTACCCACTAAAAAATGACAATTTCCCCTAATGGGAAATGCTTTATAATAAACTTTTAAGTTCAGGTCCACCTATGTTTTAAATAAAGTTACATCCATTAAAAACTGTCTTCCTAAATTTCCAGTGTGTTCTCTCAGCTGATATCTAAATTTTCAATTAAAAAATATAAGACAAAAAGCTTTTAAAAATACTACATATGACATGAATATGTGTACTTGTAAAACTAAATATATGTACAGAAAGTATACACACAAGTCCCATTAGGGTTAGGGTTAGGGCAAAAGAAGGAAAGAAATGGGACTAAGGAAGCGTAAAAAGGTGAATTCAACTCCATTTCTTCTTAAAGGAAAGATAGAAAGCAAATATGACAAGATTCACTGGCTCTAGGTAGTGGGGAGCTGGATGCTTCTTGCTTTCTCTGCATTCAATTGTAATTGCTCGTTTTCTAAATGATTTAAATAAACATACTCAAGCTCCCTAATTAAACTTCTCAGCTGGTCTACGAAACAGAGAAACCAAAAAACATCAAAATACTATGATACATTTCTGATATTTTTAGGATACAAGCAGTTCCTTGATCTATAATTGTCAAATAACATAAGCAACCATTATGTATATTAAACCTCTCTCAAAATTTTAAATTGACTCTGGTATTAAGTGTTAACACAAAAAAGTTAGTTAAGAGTTGTGTCCTGTATTTGGAATGGGTGATTAGCTATTGGGTAATCTTATGAATAATCCAGAAGTGAGTCCATGTGTGGCAGCCGGCCTCTGAAATAGCACCTGATGATCCTGATATTTCTCAGTATACGCTCTCCCACATTCCAGAATGGGTATGTGTGACCAATGTTCTTGTTGTTCAGTTGCTAAGTCATGTCTGACTCTTTTGGGACCCCATGGACTGTAGCCCACCAGGCTCTGCGGTCCATGGGATTTTTCAGGCAAGAATACTAGAGTGGGTTGCCATTTCCTTCTCCAGGGGATCTTCCTGACCCAGGAATCGAATCCATGTTTCCTGCATTGCAGGTGGATATGTTACTAGAGCCACCTGGGAAGCCCATGTGTGACCACTAGAACACAGCAAAAACTACTGTGATAAGGTTATAAGAGATAAGGTTACTGAGATAAGGTTATAGAGTATGGCTTCCATCTTGGGTTCTCTCTCTGATCACTCCCTCTAGGAGAAACTTACTGCTAGGTTATAGGGACACTCAAGGAACCTCTGGAGAGGCCCATATGACAGAGAACTGGGGTCTCAGGCCAACACTCAGTGAAGAAGTGAAACAACTGTAGGAGTGAGCTTGCAAGTGGATCCTCCAGCCCTAGATGACCACAGCCCCTGCTGACAGCTCCAGGGCAACCTCAAGAGACAACAGTCCAAGTCACTCCGCGATCCCTGAGAAACCGAGAGATACAAGATGCTTTGGAGGCTTCCCTGGTGGCTCAGTGGTAAAGAATCTGCCTGCCAGTGCAGGAGACACGGGTTCGATCCCTAATCCAGGAAGATCTCACATGCCACAGAGCAGCTGGGCTGGTGTGCCACAACTGTGGAGTGTGTGCCCTAGAGCCCAGAAGCCACGACTATTGAAGCCTGTAACAGCAGTAGCCCCCTGCCACAACTAGAGAAAAGCCCGCACAGCAACCAAGACCCATCACAGCCAAAAATAAGTAAATAAAATTCATTTTTAAAAACGCTTTTGTTTTAAGGTGCTAAGTTTCGGGGCAATTTATTACATAACAATTGATAAGTAATACACTGGAGTAGCACAAAATCAACTTAAGAGAAAGGCAAGAATTAAGAAAGATTGACAAAAGTTCTTAAATCACGCACAAAAAAAGTCCAAAAGCTTCAAAATTAAATAATTATATTAAGGCTTTATTAAGATTATAACGTCATAAAAGGTGACTTTATATAGCATATAACATCTCAATTTAAGGGTGAAATTCGGCTCCACCACTGCCTTACTTTTATAGACTGCCACATATAGCTCCTTGAAGCAACATTCCCCAGTATGTGCTGCCCACAGATTACTGGCTGCTCAAGACAACTGTTTCTGAAAACTCAATTTCATGTTCAAATAAATTTGGGAAACTGGATTACACTTTTAAAAGGTCTCTTGATGGTATATGTTCCCAGAGCTCTTAATACACTGCTGCTATTACTGCTACTGCTAAGTCACCTCAGTCGTGTCCGACTCTGTGCAACCCCATAGATGGCAGCCCACCAGGCTCCGCAGTCCCTGGGATTCTCCAGGCAAGAACACTGGAGTGGGTTGCCATTTCCTTCTCCAGTGCATGAAAGGGAAAAGTGAAAGTGAAGTCGCTCAGTCGTGTCCGACTCTTAGCGACCCCATGGACTGTAGCCTACCAGGCTTCTCTGTCCACGGGATTTTCCAGGCAAGAGTACTGGAGTGGGGTGCCATCGCCTTCTCCGGGGTTGACACTAATTCTCTCAAATACATGCTGTATTAAGCAAACTTACTTGACCACAAAATTTTTTCAGGAAACATACATAACTGGGGTTCTACAGAATATATTTTGAAAAATAATGGCATCTTTTATCTTTACGCAACACACAAAACTTTACTGTATTAAAAAAGAAAACCTCAGTTGCTTACAAACCACCCAACTTTCCCCAAATTCCATGCCCTTGCTCAAGAAATCTTTTGACTATCACGTATTCATGATAGGAAATCAAAAATTCCTTTCCCAGAATTCAAGATCCTTCTTTATCTAGGCCTTTTCCCTTACTATCCTGTACTCAAAAGGGAGTTTTCCCACTGTTCCTCAACCACTCAATTATCATTTCTACCTTAGTCCATACCATTCTAACCTCATCTCTGTTCTCAAAAGGGAATGCTCATCCTCTTCTGTTCCACCAACATCTACCTATTCAAGTCCATCTCATTATACTCCATCCCTAAATCGTTTGCAGTCTACACAAGGAAAAGAGTAAAGATTTCAGCCTCTATTCACTGCACTGTTCAATATAGGAGACACCAGGCACATATGCCTACTGAGCACTTCAAATATATCTAGTCCAAACTTATGTGTTGATATGTGTAAGATGCACACCAACTTTCAAAGACTTAGCAATAAAAAAAGAACGCAAAATATCTCATTAAGTTTTCTTATACTTATTATCTGTTGAGATGACAAGTTTGGAATATTGGATTAAATATTATTTAATCTACTTTCACCAATTTCTTTTTATCTTTTTAAAATGTGCCTACAAAGTCTTAAATTCAAGTTATGCATGTGAGTCACATTGTTACTACTGGACGGCACTGCTCCTGCCTGTGAATAAGTGATTCTAAGTATTGCCAGGAGATAAGATGATTTGACTAAGAACACCTTGTCTTGAATCACACTGCCTGTTTTTAAATCTTTCCCACCTGCTTAAGACTGACCAAGTTAGTATCTCCATGCCTGGATGTCCTCCTCAAATTTAAAACGGTGTTAACAGTACCTTTCTCATAGGACTCAAGATAGACTAAAAGAGAAACACTAAGTATATACATCAGTTAGTGTTATTATTCTTTATTAACAGAGCAGGAAAGAGCACTCCAACCATAGGCAAACTTGCTCCCCTGTTTTGTTTTTTAAGAATTTAAGAATGTAGAGCACTTTGTCGTTTTCGTTGAGTTAGTAAAAAATACTGCAGGAGATGAGATGGATGGCTAGGGTACAGGCTGAAGGAAATTCAAGAGGTCTCAACCTGTTTATTTTGGATAGCTCCTTGTCTCCTTTAAGTACAAAAGTGAACTTATAATGGAGGTATTTTCCCAAAGAATACACGTGTGGCCTGTAAATACATTAAAACTTATGGCATAGCATTTGTGTGTGTGAAGCAGTCATCATAACCAAATAAACATCATGGTCGTTGTCTTGACAACCTTTATTATAGAACCTTTTAAAAGTCTTTAACAAAAAATCTTACCCATATTTTGCAATGTTCTGTTTGCAAAGTACAGGTAAAGATATTGATTAAACCAAACTAGCCATGGGGTCGCGAAGAGTCAGACACGACTGAGCGACTTCACTTTCACTTTTCACTTTAATGCACTGGAGAAAGAAATGGCAACCCACTCCAATATTCTTGCCTGGAGAATCCCAGAGACGAAGGAGCCTGCTGGGCTGCCGTCTATGGGGTCGCACAGAGTCGGACACGAGTCAAGCGACTTAGCAGCAGCAGACTATTATTACCCTTACTTTTCCCTAATAAAGAATCTAAAGCTGGAGAAAACAGACAATTCTTCAATAAAAGATATTTCTCCTGTTGATTAAACTTTTATCTGGAAAAAAAACACAAATTTCAGGACTTTTCCATCCCTATAAATCTAGATAACTGCAACTAATTCGATTAAATTATTATAACTACAACTTGTCCTTATTTCCTCATCCATCAGGCAAAAAAAAGGCTGTTGCAAGTTTCACTACTTTCATAATACTTTCATTTGCTTGAGAGGTAAAGTAAAATTCTGGACGCCTTGAGAAATGTTTTCAAAAGAAAAAAGTAAAGTAAACGAAGTCTTGAAAGGGATAAGCCTCACAGCTAAAGAATATAACACTAAGGCAACTTTGCAAACCCAGTTTAACTCCCAGGGGAAGACGAGTCGTCTTCTTTACTAGGACCTCATTGGTCTAACAGCCAGCATCTTCTTAGCCTGACCTGCCTTGCAACTTCCTAATTCCTCCCTTCGGTCCCTGAGAACAGGCTCAATGCCCTTCTCTGCGGCTCACATTTTTCTTTAATTACCCAACTGTCTGGTTTGTCCGGGAAGTGCCCGAAAAACTGGAGGTCAGAACCACGCTGCTGTCTTGACCATCTCTCTCACGGAGGCTCCTCCTGCGGCCACTAAACACACCGCGGGGCCCCAGCCCGACGCCACTCTCCCGTCTCCGAGATGTAAACACCACCCTTCTCTTCCCCGCCCGCCCCCGACTTCCCTCTCCCGGTCCCGGCTTTGCGGGAGCTCAGTGCAAAGGAGAGACCACATACCCTCGGAAGTGAGGCGAGAGAAGGGCTTAAGCAACTCCGCGAAGCTAAGGTGATTGAGACGAGTAAGCCGCTCGGCTTCGTCGCTACACAGCGCGGCCACACAGGGGACGAAGGAATCCGGGATAAGCTCCTGAACTGATTGTACACACTGGGCCATCACCGCGGCAGAGGCAGCGGCGACGTCCGCCCTCCGGCCCACTCTCGGAGGCTGATCCTGCGGCTGCAGCAGCTACCGCCGCCGCCCGCCGGCCTGGCCCGGCCGGGCGGGGCCGGGCGCTGAAGCCTTGAGACCAATAGAACGAACAGACGCCGCCGACTTGGCTCCCGGAGCACCCGCCACCGACCCCTCCCCGTCACCGCCGCTCCTCAGCGCTCGCCCCGGCGTCCTCGCATTCCACCCTAATAGGTGGAGACGCCGGCAGTCGCCAGTTAGTCCTCTCGACGGCAAAGCCTTGGTCACTGCCGGACTGGAACCGCCATATTGAGGCCGAACCCTGACCCACCGGCGTACTTATCCCGGCAGCCCCCGCGCTCACCCCTCACGTGACAGTGCTAAAGTCGATAGGGGCGGGAGAAGAGAGCCTGGAGGAGAGAAGGAGGCTGGTCGGCCGACTGATGCCGGAAGTGCGATAGGTGGACCTCCTGTTGGGCGGGCCTGGGGCGGGGCTACGAGCGTGGTGGGCGGATCCAGGCGGGGAAGCACGCGACGTTCGGCCTGGTTCTTTCAGCGCGTACCTAGAAGACGAGCGAGGTGTGACGAGGGCGTAGATAGGATGACGCTCGTGGTCGGTGCTGTCACAGTGGGGGAGACGCGCATTCGCCTTCCACGCCGACTTGGTCCTCCCTGGAAACAGTGGACAAACCTTGTGTGGCTGTTCTCGCAGCTTCCGGCCGGCTCGCCCCGCCCTTCCCACGCTTCTGGTGGAATGACTAGGGGCACCTGCTCACTGTAGAGAACTAGCTGCCGGCCAAGTTCTTGGAGGTTTCTCTGGAGCCGGATTAAACCGCCCACGTACCGTTTGAACACAGCCATGCTTTTAGAAAGGGCTGCTACGAAGGTGGACTCAACCAGCGGGCATAAATGTGTGCCGTTGTGAGCGCTGCAGTTAACCCGAGTGTAAGAGAAACTCCTGCGTTTTCGTTGGTCTCAGGGAGACCCTTGCAAACATCCGACCCCGTCATCCGCGGGCGCTTCCTTTTCACACTCTGCTGGAGAAATTACTTCCTAGGGATGGGGGTGTGGAAAGCAATAATCATGTACCAAATGGAGACCTGAACTGGCTTCTTCTCTTCTAGCTTTCATTTTAATAGATATTTCTTCTAAACGTGTAGAAGTGAATGAAAGGAATTTTACTAAAACATTCAACTAATTGAACTTACTCAGAATTGTATGTCAAAAATACAAGACAGGGAAAAATACAACGCCATATCGTGGCTTTATGGTCCTTGGTTTAAAGAAGGCTTCTCCAAGCAAGGGGGCTTCCCTGATGGCTTAGTGGGTAAAGAATCCATCTGCAATGCAGGAGACACAGGAGATGGGTTGGACAGATGCTGCTGGCAGGCTACAGTCCGTGGGGTCGCAAAGAGTCAGACATGACAAGCACATTCCCCAAACAAGAGTGTCTCAAACTGTCGGATTGTTTGGCACCCTGAAGTTTCCACCATGGTAAGAATTCATGACAGGTGAGTATGCCTTTCTCCTATAAATTGAAAAATGGGAGGTAGGAAAGGGCAATAGGACTTAATGATATGGCAACTTAGCCACACATCGGGATAGAAACGATAACACGTGCAAGCTGAGGATCTGGAAATTCATTTCCTTAGAACCATCTGTGCCTGAGAACCTCTTGGAAAGTCGTCTTTTATCCCCTGGAGTATACATATTTCCTTTTGAATACCTTTGATATGTCCCTTACGCTTTATAATGTGAGAATCTTAAGTAACTGCGGGTGACTCAAGTTATAAGATACATTTTTTGTAACAGGGCGCCTCACTGCAAGCAACTACTTCAGTTCTCAACTCAGAAGTTAAAAAGGCAACTTGTTTTTTACATTGGAGGTAAACTAACTGTTTTAGACTCTGGGAGAAGGACTCTCAAGTGTAATTTACTCTAAATGGATGTTTGGAGATAGACTTCATATATAAAAATTCACTCCTTTGAAGTGTACAGTTCAGTGGTTTTTGCTGTATTCAGAAAGTTACACAATCATTACTAGTAATCCTGGAACACTTTCATCACCTCCCGAAGATGCCTGTTGCCCACTAATAGTCACTCTGTACCCCAACACCCCTCTAAAGTTGAAGTCGCTCAGTCGTGTGCGACTCTTTGCGATTCTGCGGACGGTAGCCCTCCAGACTCCTCCAGCCATGGGATTTTTCCAGGCGAGAATACTGGAGTGGGTTGCCATTTCCTTCTACAGGGGATCTTCCCAACCCAGGGATGAAACCTGAGTCTCCCACATTGCAGGCTGACTGCTTAGGGTCTGAGCTACCAGAGAAGTCCCTAGAGCACCCCTCTAGTCCCTGGCAATCACTCATCTACTTTCTGTCTCTATGGATTTACCTGTTCTGGACATTTCACATAAATGGAATCATACAATATATGGCCTTCGGTGTCTGATTTCTTTCATTTGGAATAATGTTCAAGGCTCATCCATATCGTAGCATAAGTCAGTACGTCATTCCTCTTTATGTCTAAGCGTAAATGGATTTTTAGCTTCTGCATTGACTTTACTATCTAACACCACATGCACACAGTTTCCAGTGAGTGACTGCACTGTTAAAATCTATTTCCTAGTCTATCCTAAACTACCTCACATGTTCATCTTCTAAGGTATTTTCTTTCCCTATAGATTAAAGCTGAGTCACTGCCATGTTTGCATTTCAGCCTACAGGAATGGGGAGAGGAGAATGGAAAAGTAAATGACTAATGGTTTCAGATCAAATTTAAAAATGGCATCCAGCAATTTCACTCTCATATCACTGGCTTTAGTGTCTCCAAAGGAGACTAGAAAGTATAGGCTTGAGAGTTCTGTTGCTAAATGAAGAGAATGAAAGTGGAATGACAGGGCAAGCTTCTCCTCCCCACTTTATTAGGAATGAGGTACCCTGCAGGATGTATTTGCCTGAATTCTAAGATACCACATGTCTCTCATTTCTCTGACTCCTCTGGACATTGACTCTTTTTACATCACTTGTCCTCTGAACCATTTACTCTCTGCAGAAACCTCAAGGCCAAGAGGATAAGATCTATCACTAAAAGAGAGGAAGCTTGCTGGACCAAATGATAATAACACAAACAACTAAGGATCTTTTTGCCAAGTATTGAAGATGAGACGCAACTTCCTAGACTCCCAAAATCAAAGAATCCCATAAAACATATGCTATGCCAGTAGGCTTATATTTTGAAATATTGTGTTATCAAATGCCCATGAATTATTTTTCATGTAAAATAGTGCCAGTCTCTTCTGATACCTGCTGTGGTCAAAAACATGGACACTGAAATCAGAGAGGCCTAGACTCAAAAGTAGCTCCACCACTTGTGCATAAAAGTCATATCACCATTGTTGATCACCATACATCAAGCATGGCACTTTACGTATACTGAATGCTACTTCTGCTTCTTATACAAACCCTGAGAAGCACATGTGTAGCCAGTTACCAGATATAGCACCTAAAGCACAGAGAAGTTAATTAACTTGCCCCAAGATAACACTGGAGCAGAACCAGCTCGGTTCTTAACCCTAGAGACTTGATCACTAGAATAAATTGCTTTTCCACGTGTTTCCTTACTTTGAAAGCACCTACAGAAATTTTAACTTGCAATAGCTTGCAATACAGTTTTAGCAATAAATCTGTGACTTTTAACAAATTACGTGTCTTTTCGGAGCCTCACATTCTTTATCTGTGAGCCTATGAAATTGGGACTAGATGATTTCTTGTATTCATTCCAATGTGAAGATGTTTTCACTGTTATTAAATTTCACTGTGTTAACAGTAGATGGTGCTATTGAGTATTGGCTTCAAAAGCCAGTTAAAAAACTGGTTCTAATTAACCACTAAAACAACAATTCCTGAGTGCATGGATCTCACATGGAAGATAACTGGAGGTCCAAGGATGCTGAGAAAAGTGGCGCATTAAAAGTTTCCTAGGCTTATGTGGAGTCTAAAAAAAATGGATATATATACAAAACAAAAACAGACAGACATAAAAAACAAACTTATGGCTATCAAAGTGGGGAGAAGGAGGGACATATTAGGAGTATGGGACTAACAGATATAAACTGCTCTATGTAAAACAGATAAGCAATAAGGATTTACTGTATACATAAGGAGTTATGCCCAATATTTTGTAATAACTTATAAAGAAATATATCCTGCAGAATCCTGAATCACTATGTTGTATACCTGAAACTAACACAGTATTAAAGATCCTTTACTTTTTTAAAAAGTTTCTTAAAGATTTTTATGCTAGGATACTTTCAAACACTAAAAAGAGAAAGGTTTAAATATATAATCCTCATATTGGCCCACACTTGTTATCTTATTTACTGTACTGGATGTTTTAAATAGGTTTATTATTAAAATTCTGACTAAAACAGATGGCATCCATTTCCTGGTTATTTTAATGATGAATCATAGCCACAATATTGCTCATAATTCTATTTTATACTTATTATAGGTATTTAAGCCCCATATAAATCCTCTTTTAATTTAATCTGCAGCAAGTAAAAATCTTTTATACATATTTTCTCCTTTAGGCTTCTAAGATAGGGAATAATATTAGTACTTGGTTTTAAATCAAGTGTAAATACTTCCGAAAACAACTGGATTTGGATAAGAAAAATATAGATGGGGGAAGCAGTGGGTGGGAATGTTGAAAATCTCAACTCCAAACAATGCTATAAACATTAATCCTCAAGATTTAGGCTAAAAATAATTTGCATGCTATGTTGTAGATTGGTTGCATAGACCCGTGACTTTCCATTTAGGAAAAATCACAATATCATTTTAAATGTGAAGAAACAATCTTAGAGATATAATTTCCCCAAGGTCATATGCTTAGTTAAGCACAGAGCTGGAAAAAGCTTCCCAGTTTCCTGACTTTCAGTCTCAAACATGTTTCATTATACTTCCCCAGTTTATATATTAACTAAAAGATTTTACTTATTTGCCCTTCCTTATTTCAGAAATTATTTAATGCAACAGATATTGTTTTAATACATCTTTGTAAGCGCTTTTAATTTCAACACATTAAAATGATTTTACATAAAAATAAAAGAAATAGTTACAGCTGCTAAGCAGTCCCCAAAAGCCATGTATGAATACTTGTTAGCTAACTTTCATGTTAAAAAAAAATATTTGCAGTTTGAAAGATATTAAAGACCTGAACACATGAAATGACATGTTCATGGATCAAAAGACTTAGTATTAAGATGTCAACACTCCTCAAATTGTTCTATAGATTCATATCAAATTACCAACTGACCTCTTTGTAGGAATTGGCAAGCTGATGGTAAAGTATGTCAAAATTCAAGGGAGCCAGAATAGCCAAAATAATCTTTAAAAAACAAAATTGAAGGACTCAAACCAGCTAAATACAAACTTACTGCAAAGCTACAGTAACCAAGACTGTGTGATAATGGGCATAAGAATAGACATATAGATCAATGGAATAGAAATGAGAGTCCCAGGATAAGCCCTCATGTTTAAGGGCAATTGATTTTCTTGAAGGGTACCAAGACAATTCAGTTCAGTTCAGTTCAGTAGCTCAGTTGTGTCCGACTCTTTGTGACCCCATGAATTGCAGCATGCCAGGCCTCTCTGTCCATCACCAACTCCCAGAGTCTACCCAAACCCATGTCCATCGAGTCGGTGATGCCATCCAACCATCTCATCCTCTGTCATCCCCTTCTCATCCCGCCCCCAATCCTACCCAGCATTAGGGTCTTTTCCAATGAGTCAATCCTTCGCATGAGGTGGCCAAAGTATTGGAGTTTCAGCTTCAACATCAGACCTTCCAATGAACACCCAGGATTGATCTCTTTTAGGATGGATTGATTGGATCTCCTTGCAGTCCAAGGGACTCTCAAGAGTCTTCTCCAACACCACAGTTCAAAAGCATCAATTCTTCGGCGCTCAGCTTTCTTCACTGTCCAACTCGCACATCCATACGTGACCACTGGAAAAACCATAGCCTTGACTAGACAGACTTTTGTTGGTAAAGTAATGTCTCTGCTTTTAAATATGCCATCTAGGTTGGCCATAACCTTCCTTCCAATGAGTAAGCGTCTTTTAATTTCATGACTCTAGTCACCATCAGCAGTGATTCTGGAGCCCAAAAAAATAAAGTCTGACACTGTTTCCAGTGTTTCCCCATCTATTTGCCATGAAGTGATAGGACCAGATGCCATGATCTTAGTTTTCTGAACGTTGAGCTTTAAGCCAACTTTTTCATTCTCCTCTTTCACCTTCATCAAGAGGCTCTTTAGTTCTTCTTCACTTTCTGCCATAAGGGTGGTGTCATCCGCATATCTGAGGTTATTGATATTTCTCCCGGCAATCTTGATTCCAGCTTGTGTTTCTTCCAGCCCAGCGTTTCTCATGATGTACTCTGCATATAAGTTAAAAAAGCAGGGTGACAAGAAAAAAAGAAAAAAAAAAAAGCAGGGTGACAATATACAGCCTTGGCATACTCCTTTTCCTATTTGGAACCAGTCTGTTGTTTCATGTCCAGTTCTAACTGTTGCTTCCTGATCTGCATACAGGTTTCTCAAAAGACAGGTCAGATGGTCTGGTATTCCCATCTCTTTCAGAATTTTCCACAGTTTATCGTGATCCACACAGTCAAAGACTTTGGCATAGTTAATAAAGCAGAAATAGATGTTTTTCTGGAACTCTCTTGTTTTTTCGATGATCCAGTGGATATTGGCAATTGGATCTCTGGTTCCTCTGCCTTTTCTAAAACAAGCTTGAACATCTGTAAGTTCACGGTTCACGTATTGCTGAAGCCTGGCTTGGAGAATTTTGAGCATTACTTTACTAGCATGTGAGATGGGTACAATTGTGTGGTAGTTTGAGCATTCTTTGGCATTGCCTTTCTTTGGGATTGGAACGAAGACTGAACTCTTCCAGTCCTGTGGCCACTGCTGAGTTTTCCAAATTTGCTGGCATATCGAGTGCAGCACTTTCACAGCATCACCTTTGAGGATTTGAAATAGCTCAACTGGAATTCCATCACCTCCACTAGCTTTGTTCGTAGTGATGCTTTCTAAGGCCCACTTGACTTCACATTCCAGGATGTCTGGCTCTAGGTGAGTGATCACACCATCGTGATTATCTGGGTCGTGAAGATCTTTTTTGTACAGTTCTTCTGTGTATTCTTGCCACCTCTTCTTAATATCTTCTGCTTCTGTTAGGTCCATACCATTTCTGTCCTTTATCGAGCCTATCTTTGCATGAAATGTTCCTTTGGTATCTCTAATTTTCTTGAAGAGGTCTCTAGTCTTTCCCAATCTGTTGTTTTCCTCTATTTGTTTGCACTGATTGCTGAGGAAGGCTTTCTTATCTCTCCTTGCTATTCTTTGGAACTCTGCATTCAGATGGGAATATCTTTCCTTTTCTCCTTTGCTTTTCGCTTCTCTTCTCTTCCCAGCTATCTGTAAGGCCTCCTCAGACAGCCATTTTGCTTTTTTGCATTTCTTTTCCACGGGGATTGTCTTGATCCCTGTCTCCCGTACAATGTCACAAACCTCTGTCCATAGTTCATCAGGCACTCTGTCTATCAGGTCTAGTCCCTTAAATCTATTTGTCACTTCCACTGTATACTCATAAGGGATTTGATCTAGGTCATACCTGAATGGACTAGTGGTTTTCCCTACTTTCTTCAATTTAAGTCTGAATTTGGCAATAAGCAGTTCATGATCTGAGCCACAGTCTGCTCCCGGTCTTGTTTTTGCTGACTGTATAGAGCTTCTCCAAGACAATTAAAGGAAAATAAAATAGTCTTTTCAACAAATGGTGCTGGGTCAACTGGTTATCTACATACAAAAGAATGAAGTTGGACCCTCACCTCACACCATATATACAAAAATTACCTCAAAGACCTAAATGTAAGATCTAAAATGATAAAACCCATAGAAGAAAACATAGGTGTGAATCTTCATAACCTGGAATTAGGCACTGGTTACTTAGATATAACAGCCAAAGCAGAAGAAACAACTATAAAAAGAGAGTAACTGAATATAACCAATTTTTAAAAACTGTGCTTCAAAGGACACTGTTAAGAAAGTGAAAAGACAACTGACAGTATGGGAGAAGTTTTTTGCAAATCACATATCTAAAATGATTTGGTGAAAATATGATAAATGTAAATATGGCTAAAAATGGGATTTGGATACCCAATGTGTAGAGATACAAGGGGAAAAACTAGGATATGTAAAGAACTACTATAACTCAATAAAAAGAAAAAATTATCCAATCAAAAATGTGCAACGTCTAGGTAACATCTATCACCATAACATAGTTACAAAAATTGTTTCTTCCTGTGATGAGAACTTTTCACATTTTTCTTAACAACTTTTAAATGTATAGACATTTTTTAGACTTTTTGTGGTGACCATTTCACAATATATACTGAATCATTACCATATACACCTAGAAGTAATATACTATTACATGTCAATTATAGCTAAATAAAAGGAAACTCTTAATCAGTTAAAGGTTATGTAACAACAATTCATAATACTACACTTAATAGTTAAATGTAAGAATCATTCCCTTTAAAATCAGAATGAGACAAGAATTGTTTCATTATCACTGTTTCTATTCAATAATTTTCTAGCTTCCTTACAAAAGCAGCTGGAGAAGAAAAATAAATTTTTAAGATTTCAAACAGAACAAAACTACTTCTTTAGAAATTCTGTAGTGGGCTAAATATATAGCACACTTTTATCATATCTGTGCAACTCTCCATTTCCTCTTCAGTTGCCCTCCCCAAAATAGGAGGCAGAACTCATGTTTTCACCTTCTCTTATAGCTAAGACATCATCGTTTGATGTGGGTTTTGTCAGCTAGACATATATTGTGCAAGAATCCTATCTGATAGTCAATTATGTGAGGAAACACATTTTGGGGAGCTTTCAGTTATGCTCCCATTGGTAGTGACAGAGGCACCATAAACCTATCAATTCCACCAGAATTTAACCAGAGATCCAGTGCAGTTCCAATCAAAATACCCACAGAGATTTTATGGAATTTGACAAAGTAAACCTAAAAGTCATACTTAAGAGCAAAGGTGTAAGAATAATTGATAATTTTGAAGATGAATTAAAAGGTAGAGGAGTTTGCCTGAACAGCAAGCAAGGTATATTCAAGTTTTTAAGAGTCAGGAGGAGATAGATAGGCCAATGGAATAGAATGGAGAGGTGTGGGACAGACCAACTTGAAACATGAACAAAAAAATGAAGAAAGGACAGATTATTCAATAAACAGTGCTTCAAGAATTGGTTATCTATATGGAACAAAAGTCCAATTAGTTTTCTACATCACAACAACATTAATCAGGTCAGGTGAAATAAAGATGCAAACAATAATAACACTACTTGATGTTTATTACGTGCTGGTATAATTTTAAGCATTTTACATATCCCAATTTAGTCCTCATAACAACCCTGTGAAGTAAGTACTACTAATATTGTTTCCATTTTATAGATAAGGAAACTCAGGCAAAAGAGGTTAACTAAATTTCCCCAGGCCATGGTACCATCAAGTAGAAGAGCTATGATTTGTACTCTGGTAAACTGCATCTTGAGTTCCTGTTTTATTTACTTATTTATTTTTAATTAATTAATTATTTGGCTGTGCCAGGTCTTAGTTATAGCATGTGGGATCTAGTTTCCTGACCAGGGATCAAACCTGGGCCCCTGTATTGGGAGGTGGGAGTCTTAGCCACTGGACTACCAGGGAAATCCTGAGTCTCCCTTTTAACCAGTACACTACACTGCACTGCCTGCCTTTCATGAAGGATATAAGGACATATTTCTTAAACAAGATTCAAAAACTGTAAACCATAACAGAAGAGATTGATAGTTGAACAGAAAATATTAAATTTAAGGTCTTCTTTTATCAGGAGATCACAAAGTAGTGAAAATTCAAGCTACAAATGTACAAAGATACATATCTACCCTAAAGAGCTCCTGTAGTTAATAAGGAAAAAGGCAATAATACGATTGATACTATATAAGTGCCAGACTGCAACACAATACTATGCAAGTGACAGAAATTCACAAAAGCGGAAATTTGAATGACCAATATACATTTAAGTATTCTCAAAGTTTTAAAAAATGAGCAAAGGATATAGATGGTTCTCAAAAAAAAAAAGATATACAAATAGGCAGTAAGCACATGAAAAGGTGTTCACCATTATTAACCAACATGGAAATGATAATCAAAGCCATAATAAAATAGCACTTCACACCCACTAAATGGCTATAATCCAAAAGATAATGACAAATGTGACAAGAATGTAGAGAAATTTGAAGCTTCATGTACCACTGGTGGGCATGTAAAGTGGTACAGCTGGTTTGGAAGGCAAGCTGTTTTCCTACGTTTAACTCTATGTTTAACATAGAGTTACCATATGATTCAGCAGTTTCACTCCTAAGAGAAATGAAAACATGTGTCCACACAAAAACTTGCTCTGAATGTTCATAACAGTAGATTCATAATAGCCAAATGTGGAAACAATCCAAATATTCATCAACTGATAAATAAGTGCTATAGGCGTGCAATGGACTTCCTGGTGGCTCAGACGGTAAAGTGTCTGCCTATAATGCTGTAGACCCAGGTTCAATCCCTAGGTTGGGAAAGTCTCCTGGAGAAGGAAATGGTGACCCACTCCAGTGTTCTTGCCTGGAAAATCCCATGGATGGAGGAGCCTGGTAGGCTTACAGTTCATGGGGTCGCAAAGAGTCGGACATGACTGAGCAACTTCACTTTCATTTTATAGGTGTGTAATAGAATAGTATTTGGCGGTAACAAGAAATGAAGTACTGATACATTCCACAACATGAATAAACAATGAAAACATGCCAGGTGGTGAAAGAAGCCAGTCACAAAGGACCACATATGATTCCATTTGTATAAAAATATTAAGAGTAGGTACATCCATAGTGACAGAAAACAGATGAGTGCTTGCCTAGGCCTGGAGGTAATGAGGGAGACAGGAGGAATGGAAGAGTTGGAAGGTTATGGCTAAGCGATGCCAGGTTTCTTTTGGAGTAATGAAGATATCCTAGTAATGATTGTGATGATGATGCATAGCTTGGTGAATGAACTAAAAGCCATGAACTGTATCATTTAAATGTGTGAATTGTATGTGAATTATATCTCAGTAAACTTGTTACCAAAAAAGATACAAACGCAATGTTTTCAATTTTTAAAAAATCAGAGATGAGGAAAACTATTAGAATTTGTGTTGCAAGGTTTGATAACAAAACCATAATTGAAAGGGAATTCTAGTCATGGTTCTTCCACTGCCTACTTTTAAGACCTTGGAACTAGTCATTTAAACTTTCTGATCTCAAGAATCATCACCTATAGAATAAAGATTGTATGAATGCTAATAACTCAGGATTCTAAACAATGGTTCTTAATTTTCAGAATTACAGATCTCTTTGAGAAGTTGATAAACATCAGAAGCACTCTGGTGAAAATCATAAATAAGGCATTGTTATTAATAATTGCTATTACTATTTCATACTAATTCTGAAATTTGGGGCTAATGATATAAAATTAAGTATTGGAAAAGAAAAGGAGATTATTATGTACTCAGAAAGGCCAGACAAATTTGCTGAAAAAAATCATGAGAATTAATAAAAGTACTCAATAAAGGATTCTAAATTCATAAAGTCAGTAGCAATGAACAAGAATAATTCAATTAGAAAATGTTTTTAAAGGTATACATTCTAATCCATACTCCTGAATTAGTAGATTATCTCAACCCATGAAAATTTTAACAGCCAGAGATGACAAAAGCAGAATCCCTTAGATGCTCCTGTAAAGATGCTACAATAAGTTAAATTGCTAATAAGCACTACTTTAAATGCATCCCACAAAACTTGATATGTATGTTTTTTCATTTTTGTTTGGTTCAAAATACTTTCCAAATTCCCTTTGCTATTTCTTTTTGTACCTATGGATTGTTTAGAAGCTTGTTTTCATTTCTCAAACATTTGGGATTTTTCAAATATGTTTCTGTTATTGATTTATAATTCCACTGTGATCAGAAGGTACTTGGTATGACTGGATTATTTTAAGTTTATTGAGAGTTGGCTTAAGAATATGGTCTCTCTTGGTAAATGTTCTTTGCACAATTGAAAAAACAGTGATGGATTATATAATGCCAGGGATCAAACCTGCATCTCCTGCGTTGGCAGGCGGATTCTTTGCTGCTGAGGCATTGGTTTCTTAGGTAGGGCTACTCTAACAAAATGGCGACAAGTTGAGGAGCTTAAAACAACAGAAAATTCTTTTCTCATCGTTTTGGATTCTAGAAGCCCCAAATAAAAATATCAGCAAACTATCAAACTATCTTCCTTAGAAGGCTCTAGGGAAGAATCCTCTTCCCTTCCACCTTGTGGTGGATACTGACAAATCTTGGCATTCCTTGGCTTGTGGAAGCTCCAGTGTCTGCTTGTTGTCGTTTGGCTTGCTTCCCTATGTGTCTGTATCTTCAAATCTCTCTCTGTGTCCTTAGAAGGACACCAATCTTTGGGTTTAGGGCCCACTCTAATCCTGTAGAATCTCATCTTACTTAACTTGATCACTTCTCCAAATGCCCTGTTTTCAAATAAGGTCACATTCATAGTCACAGGGATTAGGAATTCGACATATATTTTTTGAGGGGGACGATTCAACCTACAATACTATTCTTTTTTTTCTTGTCCATGTCTTGAACCTTGCAGGACCTCAGATCCCTGACCTGGGATTGAACTCTCTCCAGGCCATGGTAGTGAAAGCCTGGAATCCTAGGGAACTCCCCTACAATACCATTCTGATATCTAGCTTTATATCCTTATATCTCTCCTCATAGAAGGATTTCCCTCTATATGTTTAGATTAAAATTTTGACTAAGATTTTTGGTGTACTACTATTAATTATTGACAGAGAAGTATAGAAATATCTGGGGATTTGTCTTATTTCTCAGTTCAGCTCTTATCAATTTTTGCTTCATGTAATTTGAGGTTCCTCATTAAGTACATTAAATTTAGTATTGCTAAATTCTCTTGATGAATGAACTCTTTTACTTAAGAATGTCAATTACTAGTCTTATTCAGCATCTTACTAGAGTCCTAAATAACATAATAAGACAAGAAAAAGATATACATGGTTTATAGATCAGAAAGAAAAATAAATCTCTCATTATTTACCATCTGAACCACCAGGGAAGTATGCAGAAGACAAAAGAGATGCAGGTTTGATCCCTGGATTGGGAAGATGCCCTGAAAGAGGGCATGGCAGCCCACTCCAGTATTCTTGCCTGGAGAATCCCATGGACAAAGGAGCCTGGCCAGCTACAGTCCACAAGGTCACAAAGAGTTGGACGTGACTGAAGTGACTTAGCACAGCACATCAAGAGCTATGAAAATGTTTATAGTCCTACATGAATTTGATTTCACCATGGAGGATTCATTTCATTCAATGAATACTTATTGACTACTTTATATAGACTAGACAATACTCTAAACTCTAGGGTTTAGAGCAAAGCCCACAAAGACCTGTCATAATCATATCAAGCAAGACTAAGAAAAGTCTGAACCATGTGGGCTGCTCTCCATGGTTCTGAATGATTCTTGCCCACCAAGACATAAGTCTAGTTCACTAATATCTCCTGTGTAAGCTTACACCAGAGTTGTGAAACAGAGTAGGGAAGACAGACTCTTCAGAAAGAAATGTAGAAGACAGAGGAATGGAGATCATTACAAAGGTATAGCCATTTTGAGAGTCTGGATCAACCACTAGGATCAGTAAGTGAATTTAGTAACATCAGTGCATATAAAATCAGCATATTTTTAAAAATCACTAGAAAAAATAGAGAATAAAATGTTAAAACAATAAATCTTATAACAACATTGAAAGACATCAAATACCTAAGGAAAAAATTAATAAAAGATATGTAAGATCTATACTCAGAAAGCAGCAATACATTACTGAGAAAAATTAGAGAAGACCCAAGTAAATCAAGGTGTATGCCGTGTTCATGGATTTGAGGATTCAGTGGGGCTTTTTAAAGTTTTATGTCTTTATTTTTGGCTGCACTTAGTGTTCATTGCTGTGTGACCTTTCTCTAGTTGCAGTGAGGGAGGCTGCTCTTTGTTGTGGTATATAGGCTTCTCATTGCAGTGGCTTCTCTTGTTTTGGAGTACAAGCTTATGGCAAATAGATGGGGAAACAATGGAAGAAGTGACAGGCTTTATTTTCATGGGCTCCAAAATCACTCCAGATGGTGACCATGAAATTAAAAGATGCTTGCTCCTTGGAAGGACAGCCATGACCAATCTAGACAGCATATTAAAAAGCAGAAACATTACTTTGCTGGCAAAGGTCCATATAGTCAAAGCTATGGTTTTTCCAGTAGTTATGTATGGATGTGAGAGTTGGACCATAAAGCTGAGCGCCAAAGATTGGATGCTTTCGAATTGTGATGTTGGAGAAGACTCTTGAGAGTCCCTTGGACAGCAAGGGGATCAAACCAGCAATCCTAAAGGGAAATCAACCCTGAGTGTCCTTTGGAGGGACTGATGCTGAAGCTGAAGCTCCAATACTTTAGCCCTGATGCGAAGAACTGACTCATTGAAAAAGCCCCTGATGCTGGGATAGATTGAAGGCAGGAGGATAAGGAGGTGACAGAGGATGAGATGGTTGGATGGCATCACCGACTTAATGGACATGAGTTTGAGCAAGCTCCAGGCGATGGTAAGTGACAGGGAAACCTAGTGTGCTGCAGTCCATGGGGTTGCAAAGATTTGGACACTGAGTGACTGAACAACAGCAATGAGCTTTAGGGCACTCGGGCTCAATAATTGTGGCACACAGGATTAGTTGCTCTGAGGCATGTGGAATCCTCCTGGACCAGAGATCCGACCTGTGGCATTCTCAACCAGTGGACCACCAGAGAAGTCTTGAGGACTCAGCGTTTTAAAGATAATGAGTCTTCCCATATTGAAGAAACTTTTGTGGAAATTGAGAATTTCGTGAAACATCTAAAATTTATGTCAAAATGTAAATAAATAAGAATAACAAATTCAACATTGAAGAAAAAGGACAAAGCTGAGATTTACACTGTTGTTGTTGTTTAGTCACTAGTCGTGTCCAGCTCTTTTGTGACCCCATGAGCTGTAGTCCACCAGGCTCCTCTGTCTAAGGGATTCCCTTAGTTGTCATTTCCTTCTCCTGGGGATCTTCCCAACCCAGGGACCAAACCTGCGTCTCCTGCTTGGCAGGCGGATTCTTTACCACTGAGACCGGGAAGCCCGAATTTACACTATCAGATACCAAAACATTTCTAAATAAAGTACAAAAACAATGTGCATTTGATTCAAGTGCAGACAAATGGATCAGTGGAACAGAATACAAATTTCAAAGACAGACACCAAAATTCTATGCCAGATGCTCATAGACTTAAATGTGAAAGGAAAAAAAAAAAGAGAGACTTTAAAAATATAACATAGGAGAATATGTCAAAGACTTTAGAATATGTAAAGACTTTCTGAACATAACACAAGATACATATGAAAGAGATTGCTGAATTGGCCTTGACTAACATTTAAATTTCTATATAACAAATATACTCTTAAGACAATGAAAAAGTAAGTCACAGAATAAGAGATGATATTTGCAAGATACATATATGATAAAAACTGTATCCAGAATATATTTATAACTTCTACAAATCAATAAGAAAAAGACAAACTGCAATTTTTAAATAGGCAAATGATGTGTAGTAGTACTTCATGAAAGGAAACATCCAGATGCCTAATAAGCATATGTAAGTGTGTTCCACATCATTTATCCCCCAACATAATGGCTAAATTTATGGCACTGCTGATACTTAGTGTTGGCAAAAATATGGAGCAGCTGAAATTCTCATACTCTGCTGGTGGAAGTTTAAAATGATTCAGTCCAATTGGCTTCAGCTGCTCTTTACACTGGAATCCTGGGAACTAAATAAATCCATTACTGGCTTCCTTACCTACACTAGGACCCTCTCAGAAATACAAATAAGTCACATCTCAGTTATCTAATAAAGCCAAACATACTTTTATGGACCCAGCAACTCCACTCAAATACACACTTAACACATATACTATATATGCCCCAAAAGATTTGTACAAGAAAGTTCGTAGCAGTTTATTGACAATAGCTCGAAACTAGAAAAACTCAGAATGTGTATTGACAATAGAGTGGATAAATTAGGGTATATTCATAGGATACTGTTCAAAGAGACTAAGCCAGTGCTACATGTGGAAAGATATACTATATGATTCCAAGTAGCAAAATAAAACAAGCAAGTTAAGCTATAGTGGCATGCCAAGATAGTGTTAACTTTGGTGGAGGAATATTGACTGGAAAAGAGCATGAAATAGACTCCTGTGGCACTGGTAACACTCTAGACCTTGATCTTGGGAGTGGTTGCATAGATGTATTCATTTATAAAAGTTCAGTTCAGTTCAGTCGCTCAGTCGTGTCCAACTCTTTGCAACCCCATGTACCACAGCACGCCAGGCCTCCCTGTCCATCACCAACTCCCTGAGTTTACCCAAACCCATGTCCATTGAGTTGGTGATGCCATCCAACCATCTCATCCTCTGTTGTCCCTTTCTCCTCCCACCCTCAATCTTTCCCAGCATCAGGGTCTTTTCAAATGAGTCAGCTCTTCGCAGCAGGTGGCCACAGTATCGGAATTTCAGCTTCAACATCAGTCCTTCCAATGAACACCCAGGACTGATCTTTAGGATGGACTGGTTAGATCTCCTTGCAGTCCAAGGGACTCTCAAGAGTCTTCTCCAACACCACAGTTCAAAAGCATCAATTCTTTGGTGCTCAGCTTTCTTTATAGTCCCTTTCACATCCATACATGACTACAGGAAAAACCATAGCCTTGACTAAATGGACCTTTGTTGACAAAGTAATGTCTCTGCTTTTTAATATGCTGTCTAGGTTGGTCATAACTTTCCTACCAAGGAGTAAGCGTCTTTTAATTTCATGGCTGCAGTCACCATCTGCAGTGATTTTGGAGCCCAGAAAAATAAAGTCAGCCACTGTTCCCACTGTTTCCCCATCTATTTGCCATGAAGTGATGGGACCAGATACCATGATCTTAGTTTTCTGAATGTTGAGCTTTAAGCCAACTTTTTCACTCTCCTCTTTCATTTCATCAGGAGGATAAAAGTTCAGTGATCTGTAAATTTTACATTTGTATACTTATATTAATATTTTATGCCTTAATTTTTAAAATTTGCCTCCCCTCAGAAAACCTCAAGGTGCCATAGATTTTTTTTTCTGTTTCCCCTTGAAGTTTTATAGTTTTTAGCTTTAGGACTTAGATTTATTATCCATTTCAAGTTAGTTTTGTAAGTGATTTGAGACTCAGTTGACATTAATTTTTTTATACAGATAACAAGTTATCATAGCATCATTTATTAAAAGAACTTTCACTCCCATTGAATTGCCTTGGCACTTTTTTAGAAAATTTACCCCATAGCTGAAGGTCTATTTCTGTATTTTTTATTCTGCTCCAGTGATCTATGTCTATCCTTCTGCCAGCACTGCACCGTCTTGATCACTATAGCTTTACAGTAGGTCTTGAAATCAGGTCAAGTCCTCCAAATTTGTTCTTGCTTTAAAATTATTTTAAATCATCTTATATCATCTACCAATAAATATTTCTTGAATGAGCAACTTTTCAAATATTACCTGGCTACTCTAGGTCACATCTAAAATAAACTTTAGAATGATCTCATCAATTTCTACAAAAATAACCCCATTAAAATGATCATTGGGATTGTGCTGCATCTATAATACAATTTGGGGAGAACTGAGATAATAGCAATATTGAATGTTCTAACCTATGAACATAGTATATTTCACCATGTACTTAGTCCTTTCATTTCTCTCAGCAATGTTTTGTACTTTCAAAAAAGAAATGTAGCATATATTTTGTTAAATTTATTCCTAGGTGTTTAACATTTTGTGTAATATTATAAATGGAATCTTTTTTTATTTCCAATTGTTTGCTACCATTCCAGCATATAAAAATATAACTGACTTGTATATTGACCTTGTACCTTTTGATCTTGCTTAAATTCATTATTTCTAGCAGTTGATTTCTAGCATTTTATAATCATTCTAGCATTTTATTAGACTTCACTCTAATATTTTTATTTGTAGTCAGAAATATATGCTGGGTTACATGATCAGAGGTCATATTAATAAAGTTTAGGCTCAAGGACAAATCCTGCCTGATTTCCTGGAAAGGGGTTAAAAGCTCCCTGGTGGCTCAGACAGTAAAGAATCCCCCTGCAATGCAGGAGATCTGAGTTCGATCCCTGGGTTGGGAAGATTCCCCTGGAGGAGGGCATGGCAACCCACTCCAGTATTCTTACGTAGAGAATCCCCATGAACAGAGGAGCCTGGTGAGCTACAGTCCATGGGGTCGCAAAGAGTCGGACATGACTGAATGACTAAGCATAGCACGGCACAGCATTTTTATACATCATCTGTAAATACATAGGATTATCCCTTTTTTATTTTTATGCTTTGCATTTATTTTTCTTTTTTATTGTAATGACTATTTACAAGGTTGAATAAAAGTATTACCATGGGTATCTTAAACAACAAGGACCTACTGTATAGCACAGGTAATATTCAATAGCTTATAATAACTTATAACAGAAAGTAATCTGAAAATATATATATATATAGGTGTATAACTAAATCACTTTGCTGTACACCTGAAACTAACCCAACATTTTAACTCAACTATACTTTTAAAAAATTGTTCAAGAGTATCTTTTACTTGGACCTGAACTTTAGAAGGAAAGCATTCAACATTTCACCATTGATTTTGCTCATGATTCAGGTGTTAACTGAATCATGAGTGAGTACTGAGATTTGTCTAACACTTTTTCTGCATCTATTAAAATGGCATGTTTCTTTTATTTTCTATTCAGTTATTATGGTGAATACTGATTGATTTTCAAATGTTTCATCAGCTTTGCATTCCAGGGTAAAATCCTACTTTATCATGATGTATTTACTAATATTTTATTAATTTTTGAGTCTATGCTCATGAGCCATACTAGTGTCTGTAATTTAAATTATTTGTATTTAATATATTTTTCTGGTTTGTAGCTATGTTGGTCACATAGCTGGCACTTTTCTTGTCTCTATTTCTGAAAGAGTTTATGCAAGGTTGGTGCTATTTCTAGCTAAAATATTGGATTATTTAGCATTGAAACTAGGTTTTTCTTCATCAGAATGTTTCTGATTTAAAAATGAATTTCTGGGACTTCCCTGGTGGTTCAGTGATTAAGACTTCCCCTTCCAATGCAGGGGATGCAAGTTTGATCCCTGGGGAGGGAACTAAGATCTCACCATGCAGCCAAAAAAAAACTTTAAAAATCAGTTTCTCGAATAGATACAGGGCTATTCAGATTTTGTTTCATCTTTGCCAATTTTAATATGTTACATTTTTCTAGGAAGTTTTCTACTTTATGTAATGTATCAAATTGACTAGTGAAATGTTTTAATAATATCTTTTATTATTATTTTAATATTTCTAGGATTTATGGTTTTAACTCCTTGGTAGTATGTGGGGGGTTTTTTCCCCTTGATTAGTTTTTCTAAAGTTTGACTAATTGTGCTAATCTTTATAGCATAATTTGTAAATAATATAAAAATCAGCTCTTATATTTATTAATTTTCTCTAGTGTTTGATGTTTTCTATTATGTTGATTTCTGCTCTTAGCTTTATTTCCTGGCTTCTACATTTAGAGGTTTACCTTGCTCATTTTTAAAGTTTATTAAGGTGGAATCTCTGATCACTGATCTTAAAACTTTCTTCTATTTAATTTATTAAGAATTTAAAGCTATAAATTTTTATCTGAGCACTGCCTTGGTTGCATCCATCATAAAATGGATATCTTGTATTTTTGTTGTCATTAATTTGAAATATTTTTCCAATTTCCCTTGTTATTCCTCATTTGACCTATGGATACTTAGAAGTTTTTTGTTTAACTTCTAAATATTTGAAGTTTTCCACATGTTATGAACTGATTGTGCCCCACCAAAATTCATATGTTGAAGACCCTACACGCCAGCGTGCCTGTATTTGAAGTTGGAGTCTCTAAGGAAGTAATTAAGTTTAAATAAGATCATAGGAAATCAACTCTGAGTATTCACTGAAAGGACTGATGCTGAAGCTGAAGCTCCAGTACTTTGGCCACCTGATGCTAAGAACCAACTCACTGGAAAAGACTCTGATGCTGGGAAAGATTGAAGGCAGGAGGAGAAGGAGATGGCAGAGGATGAGATGGTTGGATGGCATCACCGACTCAATGGACATGAGTTTGAGCCAACTCTGGGAGATAGTGAAGGACAGGGAAGCCTGGTGTGCTGCAGTCTGTGGGGTCACAGAGAGTCAGACACAACTTAGCGACTGAACAACAAATGGGGATTAGTGTCCTTATAAACGGTAACATCAGAGTTCGTTCTCTCTCTCTCTCTCCTCTCATGCACTCACAATGAAAAGACCATGAGAAAACATGGTGACATGAAAGTGGCTGTCTTCAAGCCACAAAGTAAGCACTCACGAGAAACCAATTCAATGCCTTGATCTGAGACTTCCAGCGTCCAGAACTGGGAAACAATTAATTTATGTTGCCTAAGCCACCTATGTTGTGTTTTGTTTTTTTTTAATTTATAGTAATGCTAGTTTTTATGATTGTTCATATGCTTTCCTCTACTAAATGTCTCTATTTCTTCATGCAGCTTTAACTTACTGTTTAGTTTCATTTCAACTTGAAGGACTTCTTGCATGACAGGTATAATGGCAATTAACTCCCTCAGTTTTTAGTTTTCTAAGAATATTTCAATTTCCCCTCATTTTTGTAGGACAGTTTTTCCAGACTGTTTTTTCCCCCTTCAGCACTTTTAGTATACAGGCTGTGGCATTTTGTTGTAGCAGCCTATTACACCAAGATGCCTGTTTCATGATTCCTGATTTAATCCTGTTGTAGTGAAATAACATATTCTACATGATTGTGGGCTTTTTTCATTAGATTTTTTAAAAGTAGTCCACATCTTTGAGTCAATATCCATTAGTCAACATGAATTTTAAAGGAAATTTGAAAATTTAAAATGTACAATTGGGGGACTTCCCTGGTGACTCAGTGGTAAAGAATCTACCTGCCAATGCAGGAGACCTGGGTTCCATCCCTGATCTGGGAAGATCCCACATGCTGCAGAGCAACTAGGCCCATGCACCACAATTACTGAGCCTGTGCTCTAGAGCATGGAGCTGCAACTACTGCAGCCCGTGCACACTAGAGCCTGTGCTCTGCAACAAGAGAAACCATGGCAATGTGAAGCCCACATACCACATTGAAGGGTATCCCCACTTGCCCCAACTAGAGAAAGCCCACACAGCAACAAAGACCCAGCACAGGCAAAAATAAATTAATTACTTAATTTTAAAAAGATACAGTTGGAGAGAAGAAATCTGTATTTATGAGGTGTTGTGTTCTATCAATGTCAGTTAAGATGGTTGATGGCTTAGTTCACAACCTTGGTAACAAATACTCTTTTATTTATTTATTTTTTTATTGAAGGATAATTGCTTTACAGAATTTTGTTGTTTTCTTTCAAACCTCAACATGAATCAGCCATAGGTATACATATATCCCCTCCCTTTTGAACCTCCCTCCATCTCCCTCCCCATCCAACCCCTCTAGGTTGATACAGAGCCCCTGTTTGAGTTTCCTTAGCCATACAGCAAATTCCCATTGGCTATGTATTTTACACATGGTAATGTAAGTTTCCATGTTACTCTTTCCATACTTCTCACCCTCTCCTCCCTCTCCCCATGTCCATAAGTTTATTCTCTATGTATGTTTCTCCATTGCTGCCCTGTATATAAATTCTTCAGAACCATTTTTCTAGATTCCGTATATGTACGTTAGAATATGATATTTATCTTTCTCTTTCTGACTCACTTCACTCTATATAATAGGTTCTAGGTTCATCCACCTCATCAGAACTGACTCAAATGCATTCCCTTTTATGACTGAGTAATATTCCATAGTGTATATGTACCACAGCTTCTTTATCCGTTTATCTGTTGATGGACATCTAGGTTGCTTCCATGTTCTAGCTATTATAAATAGTGCTGCAGTGAACAATGGGATACATGTGTCTTTTCCAATTTTGGTTTCCTCAGGGTATATGCCTAGGAGTGGGATTGCTGGGTCATATGGTGGTTTTATTCCTAGTTTTTTAAGGAATCGCTATACCATTTTCCATAGTGGCTGTATCAATTTACATTGCCACCAACAGTGCAAGAGCATTCCTTTTTCTCCACACCCTCTCCAGCATTTATTCTTTGTAGACTTTTTGATGATGGCCATTCTGACCGGTGTAAGGTGATATCTCACTGTGGTTTTGATTTGCATTTCTCTAATAATGAGCAATGTTGCACATCTTTTCATGTGTTTGTTAGCCATCTGTATGTCTTCTTTGGAGAAATGTCTGTTTAGGTCTTTTTCCCACTTTTTGATTGGGTTGTTTGTTTTCCTGGTATTGAGTTATGTGAGCTGCTTGTATATTTTAGAAATTAATCCTTTGTCAGTTGCTTCATTTGCTATTATTTTCTCCCATTACAAGAGTTGTCTTTTCACCTTGCTTATAGTTTCCTTTGCTATGCAAAGGCTTTTAAGTTTAATCAGGTCCCACTTGTTTACTTTTGTTTTTATTTCTGTTACTCTAGGAGGTGGGTCATAAAGGATCTTGCTTTGATTTATGTCATCAAGTGTTCTGCCTATGTTTTCCTCTAAGAGTTTTATAGTTTCTGGTCTCACATTTAGGTCTTTAATCCATTTTGAGTTTATCTTTGTGTGTGGTGTTAGGAAGTGTTCTAATTTCTTTCTTTTACATGTAGCTGTCCAGTTTTCCCAGCACCATTTATTGAAAAGGCTGTCTTTGTCCCATTGTATATTCTTGCCTCCTTTGTCAAAATTAAGGTACCCATAGTTGCATGGGTTTATTTCTGGGCTTTCTATCTGGTTCCATTGGTCTATATTTCTGTTTTTGTGCCAGTACTATACTGTCTTGATGACAGTAGCTTTTTAGTATAATCTCAAGTCAGGAAGGTTGATGCTTCCCCTCCATTCTTCTTTCTCAAGACTGCTTTGGCTGTTCGGGGTCTTTTCTGTTTCCATATGGATTGTGAAATTTTTTGTTCTAGTTCTGTGAAATATGCCATTGGTAATTTGATAGGAATTGCATTGAATCTGTAGATTGTGTTTGGTAGTATAGTCATTTTCACACTATCGCTTCTTCCTGACCAGAAACATGGAATATCTCTACATCTGTTTATATTGCCTTTGATTTCTTTCATCAGTGTCTTATAATTTTCTGTGTACAGTTCTTTTGTTTCCTTAGGTAAGTTTATTCCTAGATATTTAATTCTTTTTGTTGCAGTGGTGAGTGGGATGGATTCCTTAATTGCTCTTTCTGATTTTTCATTGTTAGCATGTAGAAATGCAAGTGATTTTTGTGTATTAATTTTGTCTCCTGCAACTTTGCTAAATTCACTGAATAGCTCTAGTCATTTTCTGATACTATCTTTAGGGTTTTCTATGTACAGTATCATGTCATCTGCAAAGAGTGAGAGCTTTACTTTTTCTTTTCTAATCTGGATGCCTTTTATTTCTTTTTCTTCTCTGATTGCTATAGCTAGGCCTTCCAGAACTATGTTGAATAACAGTGATAAAAGTGGACACCCCTGTCTTGTTCCTGATCTTAGGGGGAATGCTTTCAGTTTCTCATTATTGAGGATAATGTTTTGCTGTAGGCCTATCATAAATGGCCTTTACTATGTTGAGGTAGGTTCCTTCTATGCCCATTTTTTTAAGAGTTTTAATCATAAATGGGTGCTGAATTTTGTCAAAGGCTTTTTTTGCATCTACTGAGATTATCGTATGGTTTTTATCTTTCAGTTTGTTAATATTGTGTATTACATTGATTGATTTGCGTATATTGAAGAATCCTTGCATTCCTGGAATAAACCCAACTTGATCATGCTGTATGAGCTTTTTGATGTGTTGCTGAATTCTGTTTGCTAAAATTTTGTTGAGGATTTTGCATTTATGTTCATCAGTGATATTGGCCTGTAGTTTTCTTTTTTTGTGTTGTCTTTGTCTGCTTTTGGTATCAGGGTGATGGTGGCCTCATAGCCACCATCATAGATTTTTTCATAGATTGAGTTTGGAAGTGTTCCTTCCTCTGCAATTTTTTTAAAGACCTTTAGAAGGATAGGCATTAGCTCTTCTCTAAATGTTTGATAGAATTCTGTGAAGCTATCTGGTCCTGGGCTTTTGTTTTTTGGGAGATTTTTGATCACAGCTTCAATTTCAGTGCTTTTAATTGGGTTGCTCATAATTTCTATTTCTTCATGGTTCAGTCTTGGAAGATTGAAGTTTTCTAAGAATCTGTCCATTTCTTCTAGGTTATCCATTTTATTTCCATATAGTTGTTCAAAATAGTTTCTTATAATTCTTTGTATTTCTCCTTTTCCATTTCTAATTTTGTTGATTTGATTCTTTTCTCTTTTTTTCTTGATGAGTCTGGCTAAAGGCTTGTCAGTTTTGTTTATCTTCTCAAAGAACCAGCTTTTAGTTATATTAATCTTTACTATTGTTTCTTTCTTTTCTTTTCCATTTATTTCTGCTTGGATCTTTGTGATTTCTTTCCTTCTACTAATTTTGGGGTTTTTTTGTTCTTTTTCCAGTTGTTTTAGGTGTAAAGTTAGGCTGTCTGTTTGATGTTTTTCTTGTTTCTTGAGGTAGGATTGTAGTGCTATAAACTTCCCTCTTAGGACTGCTTTTGCTGCATCCCATAGGTTTTGAGTTGTTATGTTTTCATTGTTATTTGTTTCTACAAATTTTTGATTTCCCTTTTGATTTCTTCAGTAACCTGTTGGTTATTTAGAAATGTGCTGTTTAATCTCCATGTGTTTGTGTTTCTTACAGTTTTTTTCTTGTAATTGATGTCTAGTCTCATAGCATTGTGGTCAGAGAAGATGCTTGATACAATTTCAGTTTTCTTAAATTTACTGAAGTTTGATTTGTGACCCAAGATGTGGTCTATCCACATGGAGACTATTCCATGTGCACTTGAGAAGAAGGTGTATTCTTCTGCATTTGGATGGAATGTCCTGGAGATATCAATGAGATCCATCTCATCTAATGTATCATTTAGTACTTGTGTTTCCTTATTAATTTTCTGTTTTGATGATCTGTCCATTGTTGTGAGTGGGGTGTTAAAAGTCTCCTACTATTATTATGTTACTGTCAATTTCTCCTTCTATGTCTGTTAGTGTTTGTGTTATGTATTGAGCTGCTTGTACGTTGAGTCCATAGATACTTACAATTGTTATGTCTTCCTCTTGGATTGATCCCTTGATCGTTATGTAGTGTCCTTCCTTATCTCTTGTAATCTTTATTTTAAGGTCTGTTTTGTCTGATATGAGGATTGCTACTCCAGCTTTCTTTTGCTTCCTTTTTGCATGGAATATATTTTTCCATCCTCTCACTTTCAGTCTATATGTGTCTTGAGGTCTAAAGTGGGTTTCTTGTAGACAGCATATATATGGGTCATGTTTTTGTATCCATTCAGCCAGTCTGTGTCTTTTGGTTGGAGCATTTAATCCATTTACATTTAAAGTAATTGTTGATATATATGTTCCTATTGCTGTTTTCTTAATTGTTTGGAGTTGCTTTTGTAGATCTTTTTTCTTCTCTTGTATTTCTTGACTATATAAGTCCATTTAATATTTGTTGTAAAGCTGGTTTGGTGGTATTGAATTCTTTTAACTTTTGCTTGTCTGAAAAGCTTTTGATTTCTCCATCAATTCTGAATGAAATCCTTGCTGGATACAGTAATCTTGGTTGTAGATTTTTCCTTTTCAGTACTTTAAATATATCCTGCCTTTCCCTTCTGGCCTGCAGAGTTTCTGCTGACTGTTAAGATCAGCTCTTAAGTGTATGGGGTTTCCCTTGTATGTTACTTGTTGCTTCTCCCTTGCTGCTTTTAATATTCTTTCTTTGTGGTTAGTCTTTGTTAGTTTGATTAATATGTGTCTTGGCACGTTTCTCCTTGGGTTTATCCTGTATGGGACTATTTGTGCCTCTTGGACTTGATTGATTATTTCCTTTTCCACGTTGGGGAAATTTTCAACTATAATCTCTTCAAAAATTTTCTCATACACTTTCTTTTTCTCTTCTTCTTCTGGGACCCCTATTGTTCAAATGTTGGAGTGTTTGATATTGTCCCAGAGGTCTCTGAGACTGTCCTCAGTTCTTTTCATTCTTTTTACTTTATTCTGCTCTTCAGAAGTTATTTCCATCTTTTTTTCTTCCAGCTCACTGATTCATTCTTCTGCTTCAGATATTCTGCTATTGATTCCTTCTAGAGTATTTTTAATTTCAGTAATTTGTTGTTTGTCTCTTCATGTTTATTCTTTAATTCTTCTAGGTCTTTGTTAATTGATTCTTGCAGTTTTCCATTTTGCTTTCAAGGTTTTTGATCATCTTTATTATCATTATTCTGAATTCTTTTTCAGGTAGTTTGCCTATTTCCTCTTCATTTATTTGGACTTCTGTGTTTCTAGTTTGTTCCTTCATTTGTGTAGTATTTTCACTGCTTTTTCTTTCTTTCTTTTTTTTTTTTTAACTTATTATGTGTGAGGTCTCCTTTTCCCAGGCTTCACGGTTGAATTCTTTCTTCCTTTTGGTTTCTGCCCGCTAAGGTTGGTCCAGTGGTTTGTGTAAGCTTCTTGTAGGGTGAGATTTGTGCTGAGTTTTTGTTTGTTTTCCTGTGATGGCCAAGGCTGAGTGAAGTGGTAATCCTGTCTGCTGATGATCGGGTTTGTATTTTTGTTTTGTTTGTTGTTTAGATGAGGCATCCCCCACAGGGTGCTATTGGTGGTTGGGTGATGCTGGGTCTTGTATTACAGTGGTTTCCTTTGTGTGAGTTCTCACTATTTGATACCCCCTCGGGCTAGTTTTCTGGTAGTTTAGGGTCTTGGAGTCAGTGCTTCCACTCCAAAGGCTCAGGGCTTGATCTCTGGTCAGGAACAAAGATTGCACAAGTGGTTTGTTATGGCATTAAGTGAGATTAAAACAAATATCCAAAAACTAGAAACCAAAGATGAACCCCAGGCAAATGGCAGTTACAAAATCAGGCAAATAATAATTAAAATAATGGAATATACACACATATATATATACACCCATGAACAAAGTCAAAACAGTCCAACAAAAATAAAGTACAATAGACTGACCCAGCAAACAAAGGAAATCAAAAGTTATATTTACCAGTTAAGAACAAAACTAACTAAAGCACAAACTAGAAAACAAAACTAAAGCAAGGTGCCAATTGGGGAGTAAAACAATGAAAATAAAAGTAACAAATATGTTGAGAGGAAAGAAAGAAAAGAAAAAAGAATAGCTATGCAAAGTTAAATAGAGGCATATGAAGAAGATTTATATACATTGAAGATTAACTGCAAGGGGAAAAGAACAGTAGGAAAAGCAAACAAAGGAATAAATGTAGAAAAAAGTAATAATAGGTTTAAAAAATTAAAAAAAGAGGGGAAAAAATAAAAAACCTCCCCAGAACTGCAAAATCCCAATATAGAGGCGGAGGTTTATAACAACAATAAAATTGTGACTGAGAAAAAAAAAAGCTCAAAAGTTTAGTTAGATTTCATAGTGCCAATAAAATCGACAACTACAATGGGAGGTGGGGAGGAAAAAGAAGGAAAAAAATCCAAAAGAATCTACAGAACAAGTCAAAACATAAGCATAATAAATGCTTTTCTTGAATCACTGCTGTCAGAGTCCTTTCCCTTGCTGGGAGTCACAGTCCACTTCACCACCCTAGGATGCCCTCTAACACTGTGCTGATCTCTGGACTTGCTGTGAGGGCAGCTCAGATTCTAATCTGCTCCTACTCCTCTGTGTTCTAGCCTCCAATGTCCACAGCTATTAGAACTAGTGCATTTTCTTTTGTGAGAGCTCTCAATGACCTTTTATATATTCCACAGACACAGAGTCTGCCTAGTTGATCCTGTGGATTTAATCTGCAGCTTGTACAGCGGAAGGGAGGATTTTGGGTCTTCTTCCTTAGTCACACGGTCCCTGGGCTTCAATTATGGTTTTATTTTCACCTCTGGATATGGGTCGTCCACTGGGGTTTGCTCCTGAGGTTGCTCTGGAGGACTTGGGTTTCCCCCTGAGAGGGCAGGTGTGGAGGTGGTGCAGCTGATTGGGTTGTAGGGGTTCTGGCAGCACCAGGTACTCAGGGGAGTTGGCGGCTAGGGCAGTAGGAAATATAGTGCTCTAAAAGGGTATGGCAACCAGTATAAGCCAATACACTCCAGTATTCTTGCCTGGAGAATCCCCTCCTCCCTGACAGAGAAGCCTGGCAGGCCACAGTCCCCAGGATCACAGAGTCAGACACTACTGAAGGGACCCTGCGCACATTGATGCAAGAATGTTTGCCTGTGGCAGCTCTGCCCCAGTGAGAGTTGAGTGTGAAGGTGGCGCAGCTGCTTGTCTTTCAGGGACCGTGGTGGCTCCAAGTGTGAAGGGACACGGACTGCCTCCGCCGCAGGAGTTATGGCCCTATCAGAGTTTTTTTTCAAGCCTCTTGTAGCTGGCGATCAGAAGGCCTCTTTGGCCAGTCTTTCTCCATAGCTATGCCCTTTCAGGCACTTAAAGGGCTCCGTTGTCTGAGATCCTTCTCTGTAGCTCAGTGCATCAGGCACAATGAGGTGCCCCTGCTCCCCTCCCCACCCCGAACTGGGGTCCTGTTCTGTAGAATTGGTGCGTCAGGCACTTAAAGGGGCACCTTGGGTGGGGTCCTACACTGTAGTTTAGTGCATCAGGCGTTTGATGGGCCAGCGTCTCTATTGTTCAGCTGCCAATGCTGGCATGTAGGGAGAGAGAGGCTATGGTGATGGCTCCACCCCCTCCGCATGACTCAGCAGTATCGCCTTGCTTCCATGGCTGCCTGGCTTTCCTCCACAGGCATTTCCCACCACAATCTCCTCCCTCACATCCCCTCTCTATCTGTCTCTCCACAGTCAACAGCAGCTCTTGCCCTGGGATTGCTCCACAATCCCTAAACTCCAGCTCCCAGCCATTGTGCCATCTAGGGTATGTATGGCTGCAGCAAGGACTGATTCTCATCCCATTTAGACTGCCACAGATCAGCTGTTTCCCTCTCAGCCTTAAATGTTTCTCCTCTGACTCAGACAATTGCCCGGATGTGGGGATTGGACCCCTGCTTCAGTTCCCCCAGCTGCCAAGGGCAGGTCCAGTCCTACTAACGCTCCTGTTTCCCCCCCTAGTTCCTTCATCCTACCGAGTTTTGTATGGGTCTACATACTCTTTTCTGCTGGGCAGGCACTCCTGTCTGCTCTCAGCTGGTGTTCTGCATGCACTTCTGTGTCTGAAGGTGTATTCCTGATGTATCTGTGGAGAGAGATGTATTCCTCGTCCACCTATTCCTCCATCATCTTCCAAAGTCTCTCAATACTCTTAAAAGGCTTCTATTATTTTTAGGTGGGGCTTCCCAAGTGGCTCAGTAGTAAAGAATCCACCTGCCAAGCAGGAGACTTGAGTTTGATCCTTGGCGTGGGGAAGTTCCCCTGCAGAAGGAAACTGCAACCCACTCTAGTATTCTTGCCTGGGAAATTCCTTGGACAGAGAGCCTGGTGGATCACAAAAGAGTCAGTAACGACATAGTGACTAAACAACAAATATTCTTAAGTGGTGACAAAAAGTAATTGATTTTGCTCTAGTTATTTCATATGTATGTATAAGAACTGAGTTTTATATTGCCTGGTGATTCTTGGGTTGACATTTTAGACTGAATCCAAGTCACGCCCATTGGAAAATTGAATCCTCTCACATCTTAGGTCTGAGCACTTTTTCTCCTCCTAGACATGCATTTAGAAATCAATGTGCTAGCCTTTCTTTCTGCTGACAGGCAGTAGTGACACTGCAAATATAGGTTTTGGCTGATAGCAGCTTAAAATAAACATCTTTAATAATGACAATAGTTTTAAAACAAAATTTAAATAGAAGTTATTCTATAACAATGAAATGACTGAAGCTAGGATTCCTTTTCTGAGGCAGAACACTTTCACAGCACTTTCTGTTATCTATTTTAAGGGTCAACACTGACTGTCCTTGGGTAGAAAATTGAGACCACTGTTTGGGTAATTTAGTTCTTCCCTCATCCACTTTTCCTACTAATTCCCCAGTTTCCAAAATGACACAAAATAAAACAAAGAACAACCAATTTAGTCACAGTTATTTGGAAAGTTCAGACCAAAGGGTGTCATTTGGTTTGAATTACATGGTTTGCTTTCCCCAGATAATCATTCTACCTTGCCTATGTATAGATACCGTCTTGAGGTTGCTGTCATGCAAAAGCAGTTGAGTACATTTTGCAGAAGCTAAGATGACTCAACTCAAACTCACATTGGACTTTAACTCACCTTGCGTTTAAAGCCACGTTTATAAACACACCAGTAGGTACAAAAGTGCTAATAGTATCTGTGATCCACAGTTGACTCAGGGTATATATTTACTTTTGCTTGCAGATAATAGTTTACATGCTTAAGCAGTGCTTCAAAGATTATCAGAAGGCAGAATCCCTGATACAGTCCTTGTCTTTCATGTCTTGGGCAAGTCCCTTAATGTACCTATACCTATAGTCTCTCATTTTTACACATACCTAAAATCTCTCACTTTTTAAAATGACATTACTTCACTGTACATGTCTAAACATTATTATATTTATCCACTGATTTGAAATTCTGAAATATAGAAATTAAGCATAATTTCTAAAAAGATCTAAAATGCTTTCAATCTGCTTCAAAACATATGGTTAAAGTTAAGGAAACTTTGGCTTGAATTCTTAAAATTCAAGTAGAAATCCTTGAATGCTGATAGCTGCCACTTACAGAGAATTTTACCAAAGGCTCAGCCCTGTTCAGAGGGTTCTAAATGTGTATTCATTGAAAATTCAGTTCTAGGAAGTATCTCCCATTATTATGTCCAGTGCACAACCTGAAGATAACAAGGCACAGAGAAATTTATTGATTCACCCAAGAAATCTCATGTAGTAGGTGGTAGAGTTAGAATCTAAACTCACAGTCAGACTTTGACTCCATACTCTTTTACCTATTATATGCTCCATACCCCTCCTATTGCCTTGACTCTTTATAATGTCATAACTTGTGTTTTGACTTTCTACTTGATAAATACATGGATCTGAATAGAATCTTTAATATCATGTTTGCGAAATAATAGAGTTTGTTTTCTGAGAAAAACCACAAAGTATAAAGAATATTCGTTTGAAAAATAATACATAACATTTCTGCTTTAGTTTGAGGAATCACTGGCACAAGTCTTAAAACCATATGACTGTAAGGTTTCTTAGAATAAACTGGAACAAACATAAAATGCATCCTGGACCATTTGTTCATGCTTTCAAGCAATCAAGTCAGTATCCTGTCCAAATTTCCTTCTGGACATTACTCTGCACCACAAAAATAGCACTAACTTCCAAACTACACAGTGGGCCAGAATATGAAGTTGGAGACATAGTCTTTGTGTTGTTATTGTTGTTTAGTCTTTCAGTCGTGTCTGACTCTTCTGTGACCCCATGAACTATAGTCCGCCAGGCTCCTCTGTCCATGGGATTCTCCAGGCAAGAATACTGGAGTGGGTTCTCCAGGGGATCTTCCTGATTTAGGGATCAAACCCGTGTCTCTTGCATTGGCAGGCAGATTCCTTATCTCTGAGCCACGAGAAAAGCCCAGTCTCCGTATTAGTCACTAAGAAAATAAAATACTGAGATCATCACTGATACCCACTAAATTCACTGGCCTTACACAGACATTTGATACACTAAATTTGGTTGCTATTATGCAGGTTTGGGAGTCCAAAAATTTCAAGAATATTTTAAAGTTGCTACAGTGCTACATTTGGCCCCATAAAATGTGAAAGAACTTTGAAAGATACAATATTCAAATATAAAGTAGAGTTTTTTTACCATCCTCATAATCTGTAGGTGTCTCTATTCTTCAACACCAATGAATTAAAATCTGAATATGCATTTCTGCTTTCATCCATCTAAATGCCCTTCCAGAAAGAAAAGACAACTCAATCTTTTCGCAATCTCCTTGCAGACATCTGTGCATAATCTCAGCTGCTCTGCTGAAGGCTGTAAGCACTGCTTGCAGTGGCATTGCTGGTCCTTCTTCCCTGCTTCTGCGGAGCCCCACCCTCCCATCGTGTCCCTCTCCCCACCCACTCCTCACCCAACACATACTCATTGACTCTGTCTGGTCACTCACACCCCCAACGCTTGCTCAGAGCAGTGCGTCCATGACTGAGGCTTCATAGAGGCACTCTGCCCACACACAGGATGTGACGCCTACAGGGTGTGATTTTCATCCGACTTCTGAAAGTCAGAGAGCACTTTCTGGGATGTTCTTTGAAAACTGATAACAGGTTTTCTTCTAGAAAATTGCCAGGCAAGTTGAGCTCAATCTATTTCAAGACAATGCCCTTGAAGTTTCAATTTTTAAAAACCTGAAAGGTTACATTTCTGGCACTGCATTTTATACATCTATTCCAATTACGTCCTTGAGGTCATAATGTGAGATATTTTGTACGACTTGGAAATACACACCAGGAATATGAATTATGTCAAGCACACATTTGCAGTGAGTTTAGAGCTATGAGAAACATACTTCCAAAGGAAATCTAGATTCTGTATCAAACTGTACCAGGTAAACTTTTTGAATGTAACATAGAGTTGTAAGATGTGGCCTAATTCCTTCATCAGATTCAGTGTTTCACACTGACTGAAGGGCAAGAAGGAACATAAAATCTCATATTCAAAAAAGAGTTAAAAGCGACAATATTCCAGCCAGGGGATAGTCTAGCCTCTGTTTGGTTGCTCCTGATGATCAAATACCAAAGCAAAATTCTAATCTATATCTTACGTGTGTGCTAAGTTACTTCAGTCATGTCCCACTTTTGTGACCCTATAAACTGTGACCTGCCAGGCTCCTCTGTCCATGGGATTCTCCAGACAAGAATACTGGACTGAATAGCCATTCCCTTCTCCAGGAGATCTTCCTGATCGAACCTGGATCTCCCACATTGCAGGCAGATTCCTTACCGTCTGAGCCACAAGGCTAGCTATTATGCGCCCTTATAATCTACACTTCTCTTGTCCCAAAATATATACCCTCTTTAGCAATTCCATTTATTGATGATTTAAGTTCCCTCACTTCTGAGTATTCTCCCTCACAAGTGAAAGTGAGAATACTTTCACTCGTCTGTGTTTCTCTAACAGTGGAGTGCTTAGAGTTGAACACAGTGTCCCAGATGTGACTTGACCAGTACAAGGTACAATGCAACTATTATATTCCATCATCAAGAAAGTATACTTTTTTAAAGGTCATATAACAAATAGGAATTTTAAGAAAGAAAAGTTTTACAGTGCTGGCCATGTATGCAGCAGGCAATCCAAAAGTGTGTCTGAATGTTCTTAATGAAAAGCCAGCATGTTTTGCTTGGTTGGTTTTTTCTTTTGTTTTGGTCTGGCTTTTTTAGCTGTGCCCCATGGCTTGTGGGATCTTGGTTCCCCAACCAGGCATTGAACTCGGGCCTTTCCTCAGCAGTGAAAGCACAGAGTCCTAACCACTGGACCACCAGGGAATTCCCTTCTTTGTTTGTTTCTGTTTTTGTGTGTTTTTAAGAAAACTTATAGAATTGAAGGTTTGCATGCTTAATTGCTTCAGTCGCAAAGAGTGTCTGACTCTTTGCGACCCCATGGACTGTAGCCAGCTAAGCTTCTCTGTCCATGGGGATTCTCCGGGCAAGAATACTGGAGTGGGTTGCCTTGCCCTCCTCCAGGGGATCTTCCCGACTCAGGGATTGAGCCCACATCTCTTTTTTCTCCTGCATTGGCCAACAGGTTATTTACTACTAATGTCACTTGGGAGGTCGTTGAAGGTTTATGAGACATTTACTTTTGTATCAACCTTCTCAGTATATTTGATATTTAGGCATCACATGGACGTTATACCCTTTTAAAGGAGAAGTTGCATTAGCATCAGTAACCACTTTCCTTTAATTCAATTTTAACTTTTCTGGGGAGGGCTGTGCCCTGTGATGTGTGGGTTCTTAGTTCCCTGACCAGGGATCGAACCTGTGTGCCCTGCAGTGGAAACTCTGAATCTTAACCACTGGATAGCCAGGAAGTCCTTAACTCATTTTTAAACCAGTGTATCTGCTGCTCAGACGATGAGTCTTAACCGGAACAGAATTCCGCTGGCTGGGACTTGGAGCATGAATGTGGCACTCGGTCTGCTGTTGCTATCAGGTGGCAGCACTTACTCTTACTATGGTTCTTCTCCGAGGGAACAAGGGGAGTGTTTTGTGGGGAAGCCTCCTAAACAAGACACTGGCATGATCTGTTTTCTAGTGTAAATGTAAGTCATGGATTTATTTGTTTGAGCAGAGTAGATGTTTCCATGAAATGAAAAAAAAAGTTTTCTGTAGTAATGGTGTAGCATTCAGGTAAAAGAATGCCCTCATCAAGGTGCTCAAAAAAATTAAAAAATTTTTTTTTATTTTTTGGGACTCCAAAATCACTGCAGATGGTGACTGCAGCCATGAAATTAAAAGATGCTTGCTCCTTGGAAGAAAAAGTATAACCAACCTAGACAGCATATTAAAAAGCAGAGACATTACTTTGCTAACAAAGGTCTGTCTAGTCAAAGCTATGGTTTTTCCAGTAGTCATGTATGTATGTGAGAGTTGGACTATAAAGAAAGATGAGCACCAAGAATTGATGCTTTTGAACTGTGGTGTTGGAGAAGACTCTTGAGAGTCCCTTGGACAACAAGGAGAACCAACCAGTCCATCCTGAAGGAAATCAGTTCTGAATATTCATTGGAAGGACTGATGCTGAAGCTGAAACTCCAATACTTTGGCCACCTGATGTGAAGAAATGACTCACTAGAACAGACCCCGATGCTGGGAAGGTTTGAAGGCAGGAGGAGAAAGGGGCGACAGAGGATGAGATGGTTGGATGGCATCACCGACTCAACAGACATGAGTTTGAGTAAGCTCCGGGAGTTGGTGGTGGACAGGGAAGCCTGTCATGCTGCAGTCCATCGGGTCGCAAAGAGTTGGACATGACTGAGCGACTGAAGTGAACTGAACTGATCAAGGTGCACTTGGGTTGAGAGCAGATTTAGGAAGCACTGTTTTATCCAAGCAGGTGATTGCTGGGAACAGGAATGTAAAAATTATTCACCATCATTTTCACTTTCTTGTCTCCAGCCTTTGATACAATGTTTGGTGAAAAGCAGACCCTCCAAAACACTTTGAAGGTCAGTCAAAAAATTAGGAAGAGGAGGAGAATGCTGGAAGGAAGAAGTTTCAGGATTACTGTAAAGATCAAACACACCAGATTAAACCCCAAATATTGGTGCAGGATGGGATATCTGAAATTAATGTCCAGTCTCCTCGTATTATGTATGGCACCCGGAGACACACAGAAAAGTTAAGTAGCTTGTCCAAGATTACAATATCTGAGTCCAGTTAGGTACTGAGTCACTCCCCAATGGGACTTCTCACACTTAATGCAGAGCTCCTTATGTAGCAGTAGTGGAGCTGCAGAGGAATTACCAAGGGTAGGCCCTGGCATCTCCCACTCTGGCCCAAGATTAGTTCCCTAAGCAGGCCTGGATTGCAGAAAGCTTAAGAAAAGGTCTTAGCCACAGATGTGGAGGAAGTCCTGGGATTTAAATGAGTAAGCAAAAGCAAGACATGGTAGAGCAGTTTGATCCTGAGTACCTGACTGAGGGGCTTACCAGGAGGCTCAGTGGTAAAGAATCTGCCTGCCAATGCAGGAGACTCAGGTTTAATCCCTGGGTGGGAAAGACCCCCTGGAGGAGGGCATGGCAACCCACTCCAGTATTCTTGCCTGGAGAATCCCATGGATAGAGGAGCCTGGTGGGCTACAGTCCATGGGGTCTCAAAGAGTCAGACATGACTGAGCTTAGCACACATGCACAGGTGGGGATATATTTCATATCAGAAACCAATAGACACAAACTTATAAACGTAAAACTGAAACAAATGTTTCATAAAGCAATACTTACCTTTCTCATATGCTGCATATTTTTTCTACTTTTCTTTCTTTCTAATGTGTGCTGTATATTTAACCCCACTAAAAAGATTTCACAATCTACCCACGGGTCACAGCCTGCAGTTGAAAGCAACACTGCATTAGCAAATACTGGGATGTGATTTAGCAATTTCTCCTCCTCTGTACCCTTTAGTCTTCCTTTTACCTGTGAGCTGTGCAGTATTATTGACTGAACCTGAGATCTACCTGGGGCTTCCCAGGTGGCGCTAGTGGTAAAGAATACTCCTGCCAATGAAGGAAACATAGGAGATGAGAGTTCTGTCCCTGGTTGGAGAACAGAGGGCATGGCAACCCACTCCAGTATTCTTGCCTGGTGAATCCCATGGACAGAGGAGCCTGGTGGGCTACAGTCCATAGGGTCACAAAGAGTCGAACGTGACTTAAGCAACTTAGCATGCATACAAGATCTGCCTAGGATGAATCCAAATAATAAGGGTTAAATAATCCTCAGTTATTTTCATTGCATTTATATTGGAGCATACTTTGAAGGCAGTGAAAAAAGTGGGAAAAGCCTGAAAATAATGATTATGGTCATCAAAGACACATCTGTATCCTTGCAAGACCCACATAGTGAAAGAAGGGGAATCACAACTACATCATATTCTAACATAGTGGATATACTTTTAAAAAGAATGAGGTAGTGATTTGCAATAAGCATTGAGAAGTTTTGTTTAGTAAATAAAGCAAGACATACAATGGTGTATACAGTATGCTTTATTTGTGTCCACCAGGGGGTATGTATATATTTGTGGGTTTGGTATGCATGGAGTATCTCTGGAGGATAAAGTGGCCACACTGGTGTGTCATTGGTTGGATGACTGTGGGAGGGTCATTTTTTTCCACTGTATTTCCTTTTATATTTTTTACATATGCATTAATCTTTCAAAAGTAATAATATATTATTAGATGGATAAATAAGCACACTTTATGAGAGGCAGGAAAATCTGAAAAATGAAAGGACTTCCAGTGTTTCCTTTTGTTGAGTCACTGCTAGTGATGATAACCCTGAGAAATAAAAGGAAAGCTCTAGGTCCAAGTCTTGAAGACATCTGTGAATGTGCTATAGTGACTTAGACATTCCACTTCATTTACTATACTCTTAACCTTATAACAACAACCACCTCTGTCTAGGGTGTGTGTTCTTTATTCCACCTTTTCCCTAATGTACGTTCTTTTTTTCGTTTTTTAAATTTGTTTGGCTGTGCCTGGTGTTAGTTGCGGCATGCGGGATCCTTATTTGTGGCATGCAGGAGCGAATTGGGCTTCCCAGGTGGTGATAGTGGTAAAGAACCCGCCTGCTAATGCAGGAGACACAAGCCATGTGGGTTCCATGCCTGGGTCCAGAAGATCCCCTGGAGAAGGAAATGGCAGCCCACCCCAGTATTCTTGCCTGGGAAATCCCATGGGCAGAGGAGCCTGGCAGGTTATAGTCCATAGGGTCACAAAGAGTCGGACAGCGCTGAAGTGACTTAGCATGCATGGATCTGTTTCCCTGACCAAAGATCCAACCCAGGTCCCCTGCATTGGGAGCACAGTCTTAGCCACTGGACCACCAGAGAAGTCCCACCAGGGTTTTGTAAATACAGGAAGATGAGTCCAAATATGCTTTCTCAGTATGTTGCAAGTTCTTCTGCTTTACCTGCAATGGGGTAGAAGTGACAAAGACAGGAGAAAAAGGAGAAACTGAACAAGAGGCATGTCCTGAGGGGCAGGTCTCCAAGAGGAAAAAACGAAGAGGGGCTGCTAGCACTTTGGGTAATTCAAGAAGGATAACAGCAGTGGTTTTCAAACTTTAATATCCACAAGAATCAGGAGGATGCTTATTAAAAATTAACCTCCCTTCTGGTACAGGGGGTCTTGGGACTCTTGGAATAGATAAATTCTCTTTTCTGAAGCTTCTGGGAGAAGGCTTACATAAAGTGAAGCACAAACATCCTGTGAGAAACAAACACAGGCACATAAAACAGGACACAACAAAAATACAAAACAAGAGATTGGGACTTCCCTGGTGATCTGGTGGTTAAGACTCCACCCTCCCACTTCAGGGGGCATGGGCTCCATCCCTGGTTGGGGAGCTACTATGCATATACTGACACGAGGATGACTTATATAAGAAAAAAGTCTGCTTTTAAGGGCTTTGCTTGTGGCTCAGATGGTAAAGAATCCACCTGCAATGTGGGAGACCTGGGTTTGATCCCTGGATTGGGAAGATCCCCTGGAGAAGGGAATGGCTACCCACTCCAGTATTCTGGCCTGTAGAATTCCATGGACTGTATAGTCCGTGGGGTTTCAAGGAATTGGACACGACTGAGCTACTTTCACTTTCCTTTAACCTCTAAAGCAGGTTTCCTTAAGAGAGTTATAGGTACATGTAAAGAACAATACCTGGCACAGATTATGAGTTTGAAGTATGAGCTACTATGATTTTTAAAGGATATGTATGAATACAGTTGTTATATAGATGAACCCACTCTCCAGGCGATTTCAGGGACCTCATATTATGAGAAGTATTTCTCTATAATTTCGAGTTCTGGGTCTGAGAATGTTAGTTCTCCAGAAAATGAGTCAAGTAAATACTTAAGAGTCTATACAGTATGCAAACAGTGTTTGAAACTAATGATACAGTCCGGTGCAGTTGGTTTAAAAATTGTATCTAGGCTGTCACCAGTGGCACATTGCAAGCAACAACATTATTAAAAGCACAACATCACAAACATGTAAATGTACCTTTGACTCTTTTCCTTACTTCATCTCCCCAGATTGTTTTCAGTTTTATTTTGTTTTCCTTTGCAAAGTTGATGAATACCCAGGCACCAGTCCCAGCGTGGGTTTAAACTTTGTTCTAAATGCTTGAATAATGTCCCAGATTCTGTCTCCTTTTTTAAAGCAACAGCCTTTCAGCCTGCCGTGAGTCACTCCTCAAACAGATGTGAGTTTTCCTGTTAGCACAGCCAGTGAACCTCATCTGCAATCCCAGTGTTAACACCTCCTTGGGAGTTTCCAAACCTAGGTAATCATGTAAATAGCGTCATGTCTTATCAAGTTCCCTCCACTCCCCAAGAGAACAAGGTTCATTCAATAAATTTTCCATACTTGGTATTTTTAGAGGCCAGCAAAAAAAGGAGGTCTTTAAAATGTTCAGTGCCATTCAACAGGCCCAGCATCTTTCAGGGGTCCCTCCTTTTCTTGAGTCTGGGCCATAGATGCCTTGTGAAAACATATAGACATCTTCATCTTTACAGCAACACTTTCTAGAGGTTGTCTAGCTTTGGCTGTGTTTAAAGCTAGTCAAGAACTCACTACCTGTCAAGGCAGCCCATTTTATTTTTAAGAAATTTGATAATTAGAAGTCTTCTGCTTCTGTTTCTTCTAAATACGCCCATTGGTGTTTACCCAGACTCATGAGCCTTTTGAAAAAAAGTGGAATGACTTCATCTTTCATGCAAGTGGCAGCTTTTTCAGCTTTACCAAAACAGCTGTGATAGTCTTTCCTGTTCTCTTGATCTTTTCTTTGGCTCCTGAAAGAAGTGGGAGGGAATTATGCACTGGGATTTACTATAAATGTGAATCTAGTTGTATTTAAGCTTACTGTGTACATAGAGACTCAACAACCAAAAAAAAAAAAAAAATTCTCTAGAAGACATTGGAAATTAGAATGCGCTTGCAGCATACCAGGGAATTTTCCTTGACAGAGGCAGGTGTAGTTTGTTCTTTTTCAGTTGGTATACTTGGGTGGTGAGTGATCTTAATGTGATTGTTTTGCTTTTCTCGCAATCTATGTGTATTCAATTTTGAAATAAAACAGCAGGTAGGGCTGAAAATTTTGGGGCAGATAAATTCCATGGAATATGGAATATGCTATTCTTTCTTGAGTTTCTTAAAGGGCAGAACTCTTTTATTCTTTTTGATATCACCAGTGTCTAATATAATACCATGCACAGAGTTGGCCTTATTAATACTTGCTGAGTTGAATTTACCTGAATTTCCAGAAGTGGAGAGATCACCAAAGAGAGATACAGACAAGTAAAACAGGACTGACATTACTTCAAGGAAGATTTTTTAACTGGACTTTTATAATCTTGTCCTTCCATCCCTCAAGGAGATGAAATTATACTGATAACTCTTTGGCAAATGATGTCTAGAGACCCCACCACCACCACCACCACCACCTTAAAAACTGTCTTTTGAAGTATCAGTATTCTAGTAACCCAAAAGCAGTGACATCCTGTGTTTCATAATTGGCATTCTTTCCCTTCAAGTCAATGTGCATTTTTAACATGGCCATCCAAGGAAAGTGCTTTTAATTAAAGGAGAAATTACAGTGATAGAAGTGTCTTAGGAAGTATTTTAGTGTCAAGTGGTGCCTAAAACTAGCAGTCAGAGAAATCCAAGTCTGTGACTTGGCAGAGAAACAGAGAGGACCCCCCCACACCAGGAGGAAAGCTGGGGTGAAGGGAAGCAGCTTGGGAACCACAGCCAGGGTGACACTGAGGTCTACTGGAACTCCCCAAAGCACTCTGACCCAGTGACCTACTTTAGGAGGGGCTGGGAGTCCTGTAGATGCCAGCACAAGTGAGATTGGCAGAGGCCTGTCAGTGCCAAGCTCCCTGTGTCTGTGTGCCCCTACTTGAGGACTGTTTGTACTTTAACCATATAATTAGATTAACAGCAGCAGTTGCCCAATCACAGGAAGCATGGCTCGTTTCGCAGAGTAAAATGGGCACTAATCTTGGGACTCAGCCAAACTCACTCCCTTAGGAAGAAGGTTGGGAGGGTCTGACTCAGCTGACAACAGAAGTCCAGCCAAGAGGGCAAAGGACAGTGTCCTCTGCTTAACGCAATCCATGTCTGGGAGATCTGTTGCTTCCCGGCGGCCTCCACTACCAACCTGCCTGTGTTACAGGGACAGGCTCTTGGTCCTCAAGGAGAGAACAAGAAAATGCAAGGCAAAGATCCAATACCAGGAGAAGTAGGGATAAGCGACCTGGACAGTACGGAGTGATGCTGTTGTCTTGACAGAAAGTATAAATAGCATCCTCAGCAGGATCCTATTTAGGATGAACAATTAGATCACTCTTGGTATGGGATGCTTGGAATACCAGAAAAACAACTTTTGCACTAGGAACCAAGGCAGACGCCATCTTTATAAACTGGGGCAAGAGGGGCTTGAAATAGGAACTGGGAGCCAGGCCAGTTGGGGCAGGAGAACCATAGATAGGTTGTCCTTGCAGTTACTGGGGATCTCAGAGTCGTAAAGTACCAGCCCCATCCATATCAGAACAGCAGTAAATTCTCTCCAAAGAAGACATACAGATATCTAATAAACCATACATGAAAAGATGCTCAACACTGCTCATTATTAGAGAAATGCAAATCGAAACTTCAATGAGATATCACCTCACATGATCAGAATGGCCACCATCAAAAAAATCTACAAACAATAAATGCTGGAGAGAGTGTGGAGAAAAGGGAACCCTCTTGCACTGTTGGTGGGAATGTAAATTGATACAGCCACTATGGAAGGCAGTATAGAGATTCCTTAAAAACTAGGAATAAAACCACCATATGACCCAGCAATCCCGCTCCTAGGCATATACCCTGAAGAAACCAAAACTGAAAAAGACACATGTATTCCATTGTTCATTGCAGCACTATTTACAATAGCTAGAACATGGAAGCAACCTAGATGTCCCATCAACAGATAAATGGGAGAAAAACTGTGGTACATATATACAATAAAATGTTACTCAGCTATAAAAAGGAACTCATTTGAGTTAGTTCTAATGAGGTGGATGAACCTAAAGCCTATTACTCAGAGTGTAGTAAGTCAGAAAAAGAAAAACAAATACTGTGTACTAACGCATATATATGGAATCTAGAAAGATGATACTGATGAACTTATTTGCAGGGCAGCAATGGAGACACAAACATAGAGAACAGACTTATGGACAGGGGAGGCATGGGAAGGAGAGGGAGGGTTGTATGGAGAAAGTAACATGGAAACATGTATTACCATATATAAAATAAAGAGCCGATAGAAATTTGCTGTATGACTCAGGGAACTCAAACGGGGGCTCTGTAACAACCTTGAGGGGTGGAATGTGGAGGGAGGTCAGAGGGAGGTTCAGGAGAGAGGGGACATAGGTATACCTATGGCTGATTCATGTTGATGTTTGGCAGAAACCAACACAATATTGTAAAGCAATTATCCTTCAATTAAAAATAAATAAATTTAATTATTAAAAAAAAAGAATAGCAATTAGGGACCATGTCCTTATTCACAGAAGTGCTTGCAATCCTTCCAAATGCAGGGGGGAAATAGTCTTCCTATGTCCTATTTCTATTGTCAACCTCCTACTTGAGAAGACTGCTATTTACTGAACACGTTAAAGTGGTGTTAACTATGCTTGGAGAAGAGAAGGCTCTGTACTCAATATTCTTTCCAAATACATGGGGAAGACACTGTGCTATATTAAGCAGAAACTGCAAGTTACTTATCATCTGAACAGAAAGTTAAATAGTTATACGTTTTAAATAGTGATCCAAGACAGCAACAGAAGAGTTATCACAACATAGGCCTGGTTAATAGTCAAACCAGTTGTGTTAGCTGTGATTTTTATGAGAGTTTAGAGAAACAGTAAGAACTTCAGGTTGGGAAGATGAAAGGAAATGCATAAGGCAAGTAGACCTTCCAGTCTTGAAGGACTTCCCATTTATTAAGTGCTTGTTACTTGTCAGGATTTTGCACATGCGGACTCTGATCTCTTAGAATAAACCTATCAAATAGTTATTAGTATCCATGGTCCGTTAAGGAGGAGACTGAGTTCAGACAATTTTAGCAGCTTGTTTTAAGTCCTCAGCCACAAAATAGTAGAGAGAGCTTAAATTCAAATATGGATCTATAAAGGAAAATACACACTCCCGGTATGGGTCTCCCCTGTTCTCAATACTCTACGACAACACACTTCATTTCTGACACAAGATGTGTGGGTTTTCTACACATCAGTGAGTTCTGGGACACCAACTGGGTGTCCTACAATTTTACCCAATTCTGACACTGTCTATCTGGAAGTAGCATTGGATCCCACAAGTTAAATTGTCAAATGACAATTGAGTAATTAGTGTATCCTTTACTCAAGAGAAAATAATACATGGATGAGAGTACAGCGCCTCACAAGTGGAAGAGCAGTCCTCCCAAGAGATGTTTGGGCCAGAGCGAGTTTTATAGAATGTTAGAAGAGGCAACATGGAAACAGCACATGATTGGCTTAGAACGTGGGGATTTCCTCTGAAGGCTAACAGGTCAATCAGGGAATAAGGAAAAACTATCTGGCTTAAATTGATTGGCTGAGATTGCATATCTGACCTTATTTAGATTAATGAAGTTGGTACAGATTCTTGGCAGGTGGAGAGTGGCTGGCTGGATATCCTGCAATTCTGAGCAAGTGGAGAATTTACCAGTACACCAAAGTTAAAGTATTGGTTTGCTGATGGGGCAGGAGCAGCTCTATCTTGGACCTAGAAATTTATTTCAACAGGGCCCAGTCCCACAAGACTGCCCCACCCCCACCCCCTTCATACATACTTCATGCACCAATGGAGAGTCCAGTTGTCACCTGTGCTGCTGACTGACCAACTATGAATTGGAGGTTCCTTCAGCCCCCTCCTCAGCTTTGATTCACTTGCCAGAGTGGCTCACAGAACTCAGGAAAACAGTTCACTTACTAAATTACCAGTTTATTATATTAATAAAAGGATGCAACTCAAAAACAGCCAAATGGAAGAGATTCATAAGGCAAAGTGTGTGAGAGGGGGCCCATGTGTCCATGCCCATTCTGAGTGAGTCACTCTTAGCAACCCCTCATGTTGACCAACCTGGAGGCTTTCTGAATCCCATTGTTTAGGGGTTTTGTGGAGACTGTTCCGTAGCCACAATTGATTAAATGATTGCCGACTGGTGACTGATTCAACCTCCACCCCCTCTTCCCTTCCAAAATGTCGCGGGAATGAGACTCAAAGTTCCAACCCTCTATTCATGGCTGGTTCCCCTGGCAACCAGCCCCCATCTTGAGAGGCTCTCCAAAAGTAATACATTCAGGTGTGGTTGAAAGGTTATGAATAATAAGACATTTCTTTCACCTTTATGGCTCTGGAGCTATTTTAGGAACCAAAGATAAAAGATCAAATTCTATAACAAAAGATGCTCCCAGCGCTCTTATCACTTAGGAAATTCCAAGAGGTTTTGGAGTTCTGTGAAACAGAGACACTGGGGTAAAAGGCCAAATATATGTTTCTTATTATAAATCATAGTGTCTAACTTCAAAGTTTCTATTTTTTTCCACCAGGAGGGTCACAAAATCCGATCAGAGGCCTCCAGTCAGGTTGAACAGTGGGATCAAGTGCAGGGAGACCTAATGATGGAAGGTCTCTGAGCTCTGCAAGCAGCTGGATTTGAAAGGAGTGGAGATTTCAGGAAGTAGAAGGGCAGCATTCCACCAAAGAAGTTAAGTAAGGAGGACATGACCTTTAAAAAGTAAGGACTTTATTTAAAAAGGCCTTAAGTCAAAGTCCAGAGAGTAATGCAAAACTATTTAATTTAGGGCCTGGTCTTCCACACCTGAGATTCAGCATGGAGCTCAGGGTCCTGGATTGTCCATACAGGCTGCAAGGGCCAGCGCAAGGTGTCTGCTATCAAAAGAGCAATCAGGAACTTCCCTGTGGTCCAGTGGTTAAGGCTTCACCTTCTCATGCAGAGAGTGTGAGTTCGAGCCCTGGTCCGGGAGCTAAGATCCCACATGCTTTGGGGCCAAAAATCTAAAGCATACAACAGAAACAATATTGTAACCAATTCAATAAAGACTTAAAAATTGGTCCATGTCACAAAAAAAAAAGACAGAGAGAAAACAGTCTAAAACTAGAAGGGACAGGTAAGCTACAAACTAGAAAAGCAAACAAGTGATGCTAACATCATATAGTACAAAAAACAAGAGCTTTGGAGTCAGTTGAGTTTAAGTCTTGACTCTCCCACTCATTATATGCATGACCTTGGCTTAACTTCTCTCAGATTCAGTCTTCTGATTTGTGAAGTGTACCTACTTAAATATAGACTTAGACTTCCCAGGTGGCTCAGTGGTAAACAACCCGCCTGCTAATGCAGGAGACTCAGGTTTGAAGGAAATGGCAACGCACTCCAGTATTCTTGCCTGGGAAATCGGATGAATAGAAAAACCTAGCAGGCTACAGACCATGGAGTCGCAAAGAGTTGGACACAACCGAGCAACTGAGCACAATGCACAACCACAGACTTTGCGATCAACTCCCCCAAATTCCTTTCACTTCAACTGATCCATCCAAGCCAATCATGAGATCTCATTCTTCATGCAAATTATTAGGCCAGAATGGCTAGGGAAATACGAAGAAGGACACTGTGGACTGAATTTTGTCCCCACAAAATTCATTTGGTGAAGCCCTAACTCTGAGTGCTATGATATTTGTATTTGGAGATGGGGCCTTTGGAAGGTAGGTAGGGTTAGATGAGATCATGAGGGTGGGGCCTCAAGATGGAATTAATGCCTTTATTAGTAGAAACACCAGACAGCTAGCACTCTTGTAATCTCTTTCTCTCTGTCTCTGTCATGTGAGGACACAGAGAAAAAACAGCAGTCTATAAGCCAGGAAGAAAGTACTCACCAGAACCTGAATATAGCAGCACTCTGATCTTAGACTTCCAGCCTCCAGACTGTGAGAAAACAAATTTCTTTAAAGCCATTCAGTCTATGATATTTAGTTATACCAGCCCACTGTAATACAAAGGACTTAGTGGAGGATTCTGGGAAAGTTTTTCATTTCTCTGCTAGTGGAAGGACAAGAAATCTCTCTCTTTTTTAAAAAAAAATGATTTATTCATTTTTATTTTTGGCTGCGCTGGGTCTTTGTTGTGGCATGTGGGCTTTCTCTAGTTGTGGTGCACAGACTCTCTGGTTACCTCAAGTCATGTGGGATCTTAGTTCCCAAACCAGGGATTGAACCTGCATCCCCTGCAATGGAAGGCAGATTCTTAACCACTGGACCATCAGGGAAGTCTCAAGGAAATCTTTTGCTCACTGCATACATCAAAAAGCACACCAGGAACCCTCAAAAGCACATAAGGAACCCATTCCACACCACCAGGGAATCAGCTTCAGAACACAGTTGATACATAGAATTGGACAGAATTGTAAGAAAATGGAGTCAGAATCAGGATGAAACGTTGCCTGGAAGCCAACATTCTGTGTGCTTTTCTATAAGCCAATGCAGGTTCTTACTTTAAGCAGTCTTGAGTCCAGTTTCTATTCCTTGAAGATTACTGCAATTTAGGGTTATCAGAGGGCTTCCTAGGTGGCCCTAGTGGTAAAGAACCCACCTGACAGTGCAGGTAGACCTAAGAGACATGGGTTCCATCCCTGGGTCTGGAAGATTCCCTGAAGGAGGGCATGGCAACCACTCCAGTATTCTTGCCTGGAGAATCTCGTGGACAAAGGAGCCTGGAGGGCTGCAGTCCATAGGGTTGCACAGAGTCCGACATGACTAAAGCAATTTAGCACGCATGCACACAGAGTTACTGGAGGACAAAATCAAATAATGAAAGTAAGGTGGCATATGTAAATGATAGCTATTATTATTTCAGGCAAGCAGCTGATTTGTGAGTCACTCAATACAATCATCATGACTGAGTGATCTACCTGGATATAGAGAAATCTACTATCAGTGAATAAGGATTATAATGAAGAGAACCAGTCTCTGAGAAAAGAGAGAAGACTAGAATAAAAGGTAGAGAATTGACCTGGAATTTGCCCCTGGCAAACCAGATTTAGATTCTGGCTGACAGTGAAGAAACCAGCAGAAGAAACAAAGCAGAACTGACGTAAATGTTAGGAACTGCAGTCTCCTTCCTAATTTCCATTTTTCAGCTACAAGTTTTCCTATGGTCCTGGCTTATCAAACAGTCGGCTCTGCTTTAGGCACTTCCGTAGATCCTTTCCTCACCCGCATTTGCGGTCCCATTATTAATTTCTCTGGAATGTGCTCTTACGTAAACCCTACTACTCCTGTTTAAGTGCTTATACTACTTAAACAGGTTAAAAAAAAACAGTCAAATTAAAGGAGTTCATTTAGTTCTCATTTTGCAGTACTGTTCTTTGGATTCAAATGACTTAGTTGCATATTTAAAGCAAAACAATAAAAATGTCTGAAAATTATTCCAAAACCACATTGTTTACTTGATGGTGAGCAGTTTCTAAACAAAACCAACGTAGCCAGGAAGGCTGCTCTAAGCCACTGGACAGCTCTTCCTTGAATTGTTGTAGCTGGTAATTAAGCTGGTATACATGGTATGATTGTTAGAGTTTTCTATTTTTATCAGTAGTTCTTCTAAGTTCTGAAAACTCTTCAGTCCTTGAACTACTTATGAAATCATTTCCTTGTTTTCGAGAAGCAGGCTTCCCAGGTGGCTCAGTGGTAAAGAATCCACCTGACAGTGCAGGAGACTTGGGTTCGATCCCTGGGTCAGGAAGATCCCCTGGAGGAGAAAACGGCAACCCACTCCAGTATTCTTGCCTGGAAAATTCCATGGACAGAGGAGCCTGGCGAGCTACAGTCCATGGGGTCACAAAGGGCAGGACACAACTGAGCAGCTGAGCACATAGGGCAAAATATCAAATTAGCTATTATGATCCTAAAACAAAAATTAAAGAAATGTGCAGGTTTTGACTACAAGGATGTTCATGACAGCATTATTTGTAATAATAAAAAACAAAATAACCAAAGTCCAATAATTGGGGATTGGTTTAATCAGTTATATCACACGCTAGTAAAGTATTGCTCAAAATTCTCCAAGCCAGGCTTCAACAATATGTGAACTGTGAACTTCCAGATGTTCAAACTGGTTTTAGAAAAGGCAGAGGAACCAGAGATCCATTGCCAACATCCGCTGGATCATCGAAAAAGCAAGAGAGTTCCAGAAAAACATCTATTTTTGCTTCATTGACTATGCCAAAGCCTTTGACTGTGTGGATCACAACAAACTGTGGAAAATTCTGAAAGAGATGGTAATACCAGACCACCTGACCTGCCTCTTGAGAAATCTGTATGCAGGTCAGGAAGCAACAGTTAGAACTGGACATGGAACAGCAGACTGGTTCCAAATAGGAAAAGGAGTGCGTCAAGGCTGTCTATTGTCACCCTGCTTATTTAACTTATATGCAGAGTACATCATGAGACATGCTGGGCTGGAGGAAGCACAAGCTGGAATCAAGATTGCTGGGAGAAATATCAATAACCTCGGATATGCAGATGACACCCCCCTTATGGCAGAAAGTGAAGAAGAACTAAAGAGCCTCTTGATGAAAGTGAAAGAGGAGAGTGAAAAAGTTGGCTTAAAGCTCAACATTTAGAAAACAAAGATCATGGCATCTGGTCCCATCACTTCATGGCAAATAGATGCAGAAACAGTGGAAACAGTGGCAGACTATTTTTTAGGGCTCCAAAATCACTGCAGATGGTGATTGCAGCCATGAAGTTAAAAGACGCTTACTTGGAAGAAAAGTTATGACCAACCTAGACAGCATATTGAAAAGCAGAGACATTACTTTGCCAACAAAGGTCCGTCTAGTCAAGGCTATGGTTTTTCCAGTAGTCATGTATGGATGTGAGAGCTGGACTATAAAGAAAGCTGAGCACAGAAGAATTGATGCTTTTGAACTGTGGTGTTGGAGAAGACTCTTGAGAGTCCCTTGGACTGCAAGGAGATCCAACCAGTCAATCCTAAAGGAAATCAGTCCTGGGTGTTTATTGGAAGGACTGATGTTGAAGCTGAAACTCCAATACTTTGGCCACCTGATGCAAAGAGCTGACTCATTTGAAAAGACCCTGATACTGGAAAAATTGAAGACAGGAGGAGAAGGGGATGACAGAGGATGAGATGGTTGGATGGCATCACTGACTTAATGGACATGAGTTTGAGTAAACTCCAGGAGTTGGTGATGGACAGAGAGGCTTGGCGTGCTGCAGTCCATGGGATCGCAAAGAGTCTGACAGGACTGAGTGACTGAACTGAACTGAACTTAATCAGTTATGGTACAATGCATAAAATGATATTAAAATATATGGTAAATTATATAAATTTTTATGTATACCAATAAATTATAATATAATTCAACAATACTTGATATAATTTTATTTATTAATATGGAAAAATACTCCTACCAGTGGTAATAACCAATAGAGACAGTGGTGCCTATCTAAATTGTAGGGGAGGGACTTCCCTGGTGGTCCAGTGGCTAAGACTCTATGTTCCCGATTCAGGGGGTCAGGGTTCGATCTCTGGTCAGGTAACTAGATCCCACATGCCGCAGCTAAAGATACTGCATGCTGCAACTAAGACCCAGAGCAGCCAAATGAATACATAAATAAAAATAGTTTTTTTATTTGTAGGGGAAGCAGGCAAATAACCCTGTGTCAGGCAGAGAATCAAGGCACCCTTGCAAAGGTCTGCAGCAGCACCCGAGAAAGGGTAATAGAATTTGATGAAGGTGTTACTGTAGAGCCATGACAGTGCCCAATGGGAAAGGACTCTTTTGCAGGCATGTGTGGGGTACCTCATGATAACTCCCAGAAATAGCTGTGGTCGAACTGGAAGAAAGTAGAAGTCCTGCTTCAGTGACTGTGGCGCAGAAAATCACTGACATGTAAATGATGCTTGCTATTATATTTCTGTGTGTTCTACACATGGACAAAGCCTTGAAAAAGTGGCTCATTTTTTTCCCATAAAGAATAGTTTTCACTACATAAATATAAATGACATATTTATACACCTTAAGCAAATTGTTTTCAACTACTTTCAACTAATTTGGAAGACTTTGCTTGCTTATAAAGTTATGTTGACATTAATAACAATAGTTCAATTTCTTAAGAACTCCCTATATTCCTATATTTTATGCTAGGCATGCAGATAGATGAAAGAAGTAAAAGTTTCATTCCAAGCAGAGCTCATTTTGAAATTATCAGTAAATATGGAGTAACTGTAAATGACTAGTTACAAGGAATTTCACTTGGCATTTAACAAACTTTCATGATGTTCCTACCATGTTTAAGACCTCATATGCTAAGTCTAAGGTTGAATGAGATCCCTAATTGGGGAGGCAGATAAGACAATTGATTACTGCCTTTTTAGGTAACCCTTGACGTTATGATTTCAAAACCAGAACATCTAATGTAAATCAACAATGAGCCACCCTTATAATAGCAATACAAGTAAGGTCAAATAATTTGCTCCTTGTTCGTCTCTGTTGCAGACACAACCCCCTGTTAAGTTGTTAACCTCCATTATATGCTAGAATAGATCATCCCCTTAGGCAATTCCATAGGCTAAAAGTAAAGTTTGGGATTCTTGAGTTTGATTGGAGGAGATTAACTTGCAAAATTTTCAAAATTCATTAGTGCTTTATATATCTTGCCTACTCAACCAGTGGATCCAATTGAACTACTGATAGGGCAATGAATGGATCACTCCCAAACATCAGTGACTTCATTTCTCATCAAGTAGCAGCCAAATGGTTGAGAAACTGATGACAGCAATAGAGGTATTCCCCAGCCTGATAAAGTCACCCCATTCCCCAATTATTACTTCAGGATCTCAGACCTAAGTTATTGAAACCATTCTTGTTTTGAGAATGGACATGACCTAATTCAGGCCAATAAGGGAAGTTTGTTCAGGACTTTTTGGAAATGTCCTCACTTTGAACATGTGATGACTATGCAATCCCCATGACCTGGAAAGCCTACCATCAGGAAATTGGTTGTGTAATATTAAATATAACCCTTAGGAGAGGATTCTGTGCTAATGCTCACCCCACATACAGCCAAAGAGGACATTGGATAAAAGTGATCATCCCAGAGGATGGAACTAGGGCTCAATCAGGGCAAGAGAAAGGGTGCAGACTGCCAGTGTGGTTAACCAAGTCCTCAACTCTCCGCATTGCATTGAGAGCCCAACATTCCTGTGCAACAGGATATGATGTGTGTTTGAAACTGTATGTTGTTGCCCAGCCTCTCATTTTCCAACCCTTTAATCAGTTTTCTTCTTCTCTGATTATACTGGGGTATTGGAGTTACTTATCATTCAGACATAGGCCTCCTGGAGAGCTATAGCTAGAATTGATAAAGATGACAACGCCCAGATTGCTGAACTTGGCACGACTCCTGAGTGAATATATCTCATGAAAAGGGGTTGTGCATGAAGGTGTATGTACTGGATGTCGCAGGGTACCACTCAGACTCCCCTCCATGACCGAGGTACTCTTCCCCAACCAACCTCCCCAAGTGTTGTCTGTTAGTACCTCATGACCAAGTCCCACCATAGAGATTGTCCTACCTCTGAATTAGACCTGTCCTCAGGGGGAGCCTACCTCCAACATTACTCACAGGGAGGCAGGGGTGTGGAATGAGCGATGGTACAAAGGCCTCAATGTAGGGCAGCTCCCTGCCCACCTCACCCCACAAGCTCTGTTACAATGGTATCGCAGTTCAGCTTCTTCCTCTGCCCAGTCCTAATCTCACTCAGAGTGGTTGATCCCAAGAGTACTATCAAAAACCTTCCTGCACCAAAATTCCTATCTCAGACTCTATTTCCTGGAAATTCAACCTAAGATAATAAATAATGATAATAACATTAGGAAATACTTAGAAGCAACTTATTACATACCAGCCACTCTTCAAAGCATTTCACATGTTATAAACTCAATTCTCACCACCCTCCATGGTAGGTGCCATTACTAACCTTGTTTTACAGATGAAACATAATGAAGCACAGAGAGGTTAAGCAAGTTATCCAAGATCACACAGCTGTTAAGTGCCAAAGCTAGGGTCTAAGCTTAGGCCTTTCATTTTGAGAATTCTGTGCTCTTAACTGTGCTGCCTCTTATACACTTGGGATAGTGCTTACCATGTGCTGACCACTTCCACACCCAGTACCACTGCTGATCAATTCAAGGCCAAGAAAAATATTAAGTTGTCACAAGAAGCAGCTGCAGTCCAGATAAGTTTAGTGGTGGGCTCACCCACTTTTGGCGATCTCTGGATCATCTCTAGCCCCACAGGCAGTCTCACAAGGAGCAGTCATCAGCCATATCAAAGACACCAGAGAACAAAGACTCCTCGGTGCAGACTAAAGACTCCATTGCCTCCTTTAAGCAAAGAATATGACAGCACCAGTGGCTGCTGGGGACGAGAAGAAGACTCAGAGGGAAGCCAAGAACCTGAAAAATCTCAGACAGCCTGGCTCCACATTCAGTGATGTTCACACTCTACCCATTGTCTCTCAGCAAGGATGCTAGCAAGCCCAAAGAGTGTCTAGAGTGAACTCCATCATCCTCTATTCCGCCCTGCAGTAGCAACCAGGTTCTTTCTTTTTGGTTTTTATTTTATATTGGAGTATAGTTGATCAACAGTGATGGTTAGTTGCAGGTGTAAAGCAAAGTGATTCAGTTATACCCATACAAGCTTATAAATAAGTTTACTTGTATCATTTTTTAAATTCCACATATAGTGATAACATATGATATTTGTTTTTCTCTGTCTGACTTACTTCACTTGGTATGATAATCTCCAGGTCCATCTATGTTGCTGAAAATGGCATTATTTCATTCTTTTTTATGGCTGAGTAATATTCCATTGGAGAAGGCAATGGCACCCCACTCCAGTACTCTTGCCTGGAAAATCCTATGAACGGAGGAGCCTGGCGGGCTGCAGTCCATGGGGTCACTGAGTCGGACACGACTGAGCGACTCCACTTTCACTTTTCACTTTCATGCCCTGGAGAAGGAAATGGCAACCCACTCCAGTACTCTTGCCTGGAGAATCCCAGGGACGGGGGAGCCTGGTGGGCTGCCGTCTATGGGGTCGCAAAGAGTCGGACACGACTGACACGACTTAGCAGCAGCGGCAATATTCCATTGTATATATGTACCACAGGCTTCCTTGGTGGTTCAGTGGTAAAGAATCCATCTGCCAATGCAGAAGATGTAGTTTCGAACCCTGAGTCAGGAATATCCCCTGGAGAAAGAAATGAAATCCCAGTCTAGTATTCTTGGCTAGGAAATCCCATGGACAGAGGAGCCTGGTGGGCTATGGTCCAGGAGGTTCCAAAAGAGTCAGATACGACCCTAGTGACTAAACAACAACAACATATATGTCCCACATCTTCTTTATCCATTCATCTGTCAATGAACTTTTAGGTTGCTTCCATTTCCTGGCTATTGTAAAGAGTACTGCAATGAACACTGGGGTGCAAGTATAGTTTTGAACCATGATTTTCTCTGGATATATACCCAGGAATGGGATTGCTGGGTGGTATGCAATCATGTTCTTCAGGAAAGTAACCTTGATGAATCACCATCCTGCTTTCCAGGTGCTAGTTCAAGAACTTGGGCCTCACCTCAGCATATAATATTGCCCTGGTCATAAGGGTTATAGCAAGAATTAATGTGAAATGTATTAAGGACATTAGGAAAGCTTGCTTGAACTCACAGGTGGTTATCTCACCACTTGCCTAAGTGGGAGGTGGGCATGAAAATGGCAAGATAAAAGGAAATAGTGCTGATGGCCTTGAATTAGGTCAGCCCAGAAGCCTACGTTTCCACTGGGCTTGTAGCTGCAGAAGCCAGTAAGCCCTCCTTGCTGGTAGGTGTGAGTTAAACTGCCTTTGCCTGCAGCTGACAGCAGGGGCGTCTCCAGCCTTCACTCACACCGCCTCTCCTTCAGATCTATCAATGTTCTTATCAGATTATTGGGAAACTGTTTTTATTTTTTATTATTAAAAAAGCATTTATTTTTTATAAAGTATTGTTAATAGTGCAGACTCTTTTGGTTGCAAGTGACAAGGACAAACTTTAGCTATCTTATGCAAAAGAAAGAACTTTCTGGACAATCAGGACATGTCCCAGAATCCAAGGACTGAGTCCCCACTGGAATAAATTAAAGCCTGAAGCACTATAGAGAGTCCAATGTCTTCTTCATTCTCCATCTCTCTCCAGTGCTTTTGCCTTTTTCTTATCACTAAAGACTCTCTATTTTGCAGTCCACGATGAAGAACATAATGGCATGTAGCTTCAGAATTTTACAGCTTAGTGCCAATGCAGAGATAAATTGATTCATTTTTCCTTCCCTCCCTCCCTCCTCCCTCCCTTATCTATATTTTGAAATCTCTCTGCCTGAATTTCGAAATGTGTATGAAACAGACTTCTCAGCCCAGCTTGGGTCAGGTAGCCATCCTGAACTAACAAACAGAGGCAGGTGGCAGGGAGTGAGGTGTTGAGTGCAAGGTCATTTCTAGGAAAGTGGTTATTTTTGCTAAATTGAAAGGATAAAGGGAACAATGAACGGAAAAAGAAGTTCCCAGTAATATTCCTATGAATAATGAAAGGGAATACAAGGAAATGAAAGCAGTTTTATCAGGGTTATGGGATTACTTATGAAGTCATTCTTTTAAATTCTTTACTTTAGAATAGAAAACAGAGCAGTAATTAAAACTGAAACTTCTTTGTTATCCAGACCCATGGCTACATTCCAGCTCTACCACTTACAAGCTTCGTGGCTGTATGCCAGTTATTTAACTTTGAATGGAGGTAATAATACCGGTTTAAGAGTTAAGGGTGAAATGAATTAACCTGTGTAATGCACTTCACACTTTCACAGCACATAATAAGTGCCTTATTTTTGTTGTTATTCAGTCTCTAAGTCATGTCCGACTCTTTGCAACCCCATGGACTGCAGCGCGCTGGGCTTCCCTGTCCTTCATTATCTCCCAGAGTTTGCTGAAGCTCATGTCCATTGAGCCGGTGATGCCATCCAACCATATCATCCCCTGTTGCCCTCTTCTCCTCCTGCCCTCAGTCTTTCCTAGCATCAGGGTCTTTTCAAATGAGTTGGCTCTTTGTGTCAGGTGGCCAAAGTATTGAGCTTCAGCTTCAGCATCAGTCCTTCCAAATATTCAGGGTTGATTTCCTTTAGGATTGACTGATTTGGTCTCCTTGCAGTCCAAGTGACTCTCAAGGGTCTTCTCCAGCACCATAATTCAAAAGCATCAATTCTTCAGTTCTCAGCCTCCTTTATGGTCCAACTCTTGCATCTGTACATGATTACTACAAAAACCATAGCTTTGACAATATGGGCCTTTGTCAGTAAAGTGATGTCTCTGCTTTTCAATATGTTGTTACAGTTTTCCTGCCAAGGAGCAAGCATCTTTAAATTTCATAGCTGCAGTCACCATCCACAGTGATTTTGGAGCCCAAGAAAATAAAAATCTGTCACTTGTAAGTGCCCTATAAGTGGTAGCTAATGTTATGAATTTTCTGTAACTGATTAAAATACTATTTCAACACAAATCAAAGGTAGAAAAGGGAGGAGATTTCTGCTGCTTGTCTGAAAGCCAAGTCATAACTCACTGGTACTGGGAGAAAGGTCTTTGATAGGACCTGTGGGTGAGACCACACCTCTACCTTGGAGGTCGGTGGTTGATGAGATATGAAGTCTGCAGCTCTGCCCTGCTGTGTGGGAACGTTTCCACGGGGGAGTTGACAATAGCAGAACCATTAACAGTATCTCCTTGAGAGCCATCTGGCATTGATTTTTCCACTGTTTCCTGAAGGAGGACTCTCCAGAGCCTGAGCATGAAGGAGACACTGATCCTTCTCTTGCCTTTGCAGCTGCTGACATGGAGCAGTCTGACTTTTCTCTATTCACTCTGACACAGAGACAAGCTAGGAAGAAGCTACTGCTCTTCCACAGAGAAGGCCATTATTTCTGAGTTAGGCCAGGGGCGCCGTGTTTCTGTTTACAGTTTGTGTTTAGTTCTGATTCCTATAAGTTTTATGTTGAGGATAGAGTTATCTCATAATTAGTGTTAATTTTATACTGTGTGTGTGTGTCTGACTCTTTGCGACCCCATGGACTGTGCTGGCCAGGGCCCTCTGTCCATGGAATTCTCCAGGGAAGGATACTGGTGTGGGTTGCCATTCCCTTCTCCAGGGGATCTTCCCAACGCTAGGATCGAACCCGGGTCTCCTTCATTGCAGGCAGATTCATTACCACCTGAGCTATGCCACCAGGAAAGCCCTAACCTAAAAATTTTCCATTTAAAGTTTGCTTGCCGTTTGTATTACTGCTACTCTACCATCACTATTGGTAACTTCAGTTTTTGACCAACCTTTTGGCTATTCATTCTCATTTGGCAATAGAGTTCCAGATGATTCTCTGAAGCAAATCTAATAAAGCAGTATTTCCATGAAATCTTTTGAGTGTGCTAATGTATTATGGTTAACAATTGTAAATACAAAGGTTAAATATAAGGCAAACTTAGAGTTGTTTCTTTTGAGTGGAATCATCTTTGATTAGACTCACATGTAAATTTAAAAATTAATCTAAAAAATCAACAAACCATACGGATGTGTTTCTTTTTAAAATTAATTTTTATTGGAGTATAGTTGATTTACAATGTTGTGTTAGTTTCCGCTGTACAGCACAGTGAACCAGTTATACATATAGCCACTCTTTTTTAGATTCTATTCCCATACAGGTCAGTACAGAGTGTTGAGTAGAGTTCTCTGACAGTAGGTCTTTATTAGTTGTCTATTTTATATATAGTAGTGTGTATTTGTCGATCTCAGTCTCCCAATTTATCCCTCCCTCCTCCTTCCCATCTTGGTAACCATAGGTTTGTTTTCTACATCTGTGACTCTACTTCTGTTATATAAAAAGGTTCATTTGTACCATTTTTTTAAATTCCACATATAAGCGATATCATATGATTGATGTGTTTCTGATCACAAAATTACTTACTACAAAAAAAATTGCTTACAAGACCCTTGTTGACATTTTAATAGTAACTGGTTTAATATATTGGAAGGGAAGCCAATTTTATATTGGGACCAAGAAAAGAAGTAAATAGGCCAATATAATTCATTAGCAGTATATTCTGTACCTGCACTACAAAAAATTATGGCACGTACTTATAATATGGCACATACTTAACATTCTCTTTGTATGATCTGTTATACAAATCTTGGATCTTGTGTTTTTAATAAACTTTCCTTTCCCAGTGAAGACGTTATTTTGGTAGACGTCTACTGAAGTTGGAGAACTGCTACACTGTCAGTAATCCCAGCTGCAGTCTTAAAATTAATAAACGTACTCCAGTGTCCACTGATCCACAGCATCTCTTCTTTCAACAGCCACCGCTCATCGTAAAGGGACACAGAGTGACTCCACCCAGCCAGCACCTCACCTAACTTGGTCAGGCACCAGCTGGAAAAAAGCTCTGTATATTTAGTATGGCATCTGGAGAGTTACTTCAGAGCACATTGTCATCCTGGCCCAAGGGCATGCACCTACTTCCCAGGTGGACTGTGTCTCTCCACACTGTCCCACTTTTCTTGTTGCTTGTACAAAAGGTCATAAGACCAAAAACAAACAGAGGAGGGGAAAGAGGAACACAAACACTGAACGCAACGTATTTATTCTGGCTCTTTCTTATAGACGGTAGTTGTTTACTTCAACACCTGAGGACACCATGGCTCTTTTGCATGTCACAACTGACATGGATCTGGGTGTACTGTCAAAAAATGACACCACAACCCTCACTGCTATGCTACGTTTTAAAAGGAGAAAGTGCCTATTTTTTGAGGCACAGAGCAAGAACTCTTACCATTGATTTCCCCAGAAATTTCTGCATAAAATCCATGTACTTGCTGTGGGTGCCATCACTGGAATTTAACCTCTCCCTTAATTTTTGTGTGTATATATTTTTCAACTGACTTACCTTCCAAATTGTGACGGGATAACCCAGGAACGGGCTTTCTAGGTGGCTCAGTGGTAAAGAACCTGCCTGCCAACCCAGGAGACACAGGTTCCATCACTGGGTGAGGAAGATCCCCTGGAGAAGGGAGTGGCAACCCATTCCAGTATTCTTGCCTGGGAAATTCCATGGACAGAGGAGCCTAGCAAGCTGCAGTCCATGGGATCACAAACAGTCGGACATGGCTTAGCGACTAAACAACAACAAAGCCTAGAAATAAATGGTGTTATAGGCCTATTTGTATGCTTGAGTTTTCCATTTGTATTGAATAAAACTGGAGTAATAAAGTTTACATCTGCTTTATTCTAGGGATATCTTTAATACTATAAAATACTTTGAATAACCTATGTTATGCCTTCAAAAAATCAAGTCTGCCTGTTTTCGCCATATCCTGTATTACTTTCTGGATTTGGCAACTCAGAGTGCTAACCTTTTAACGCATTAGAGGAAATAAGTAGCATAAACAGAACAGACTCAGTCCTACCTATGTATCTGATGGTATAATGGGGGAAAATGGTACTGTGGACATATATACTTGTATAGTGGCCAGAAACACAGATTTAGGAGGCTAAACTAGGTCGTGCCAAATTCTGGCTCTGCCACATGGGGATTGTTCGACTTTGGGCAAGTTACTCTCTTAGTCTAAATTTGTAAAAGGGGATCCAAAGAAATGTGTCATTGTAAACATTCAACTATACACATACGTGTGTATAAATATACGTGTATATATAGGAATATGGACTTCCCTGGTGGCCCAGTGATAAAGAATCCTCCTGCCAATGCAGGAGACACAGCAGACATTGGTATAATCCCTGGGTCCGGAAGATCCCCTGGAGAAGGAAATGGCAATCCATTCCAGTATTCTTGCCTGGAGAATCCCGTGGACAGAGAAGCCTGGTGAGCTGCAGTCCATGGGGTTGCAAAAGAGTCACACACAACTCAAGGACTAAACAACAGCAATGTATATGAATATATTCATGACTTTTTGTTATAATACTGACACACACATTCTTAAATGTATCAATGAAAGTGAAAGTCCGACTCTTTGAGACCCCATGGACTATACAGTCCATGGAATTCTCTAGGCCAAAATACTCGAGTGGGTATCCTTTCCCTTCTCCAGGGGATCTTCCAAACCCGGAGATTGAACCCAGTTCTCCCACTTTGCAGGCAGATTCTTTACCAGCTGAGCCACAAAGAAAACCCAAGTATATTGGAATGGTTAGCCTATCCCTTCTCCAGCAGATCTTCCCAACCCAGGAATCGAACCAAGGTCTCCTGCACTGCAGGCAGATTCTTTACCAACTGAGCTATCAGGAAAGCCCATATCTATCAATACTTGGCATTAAACATTGTGCATGATTCACAGTAATCAATCAAAATAGTATCTGTTGTTATTTTTATTATCTGCCAGCTTAAAGACTTCCATAATGGGAGCACCTTTATATATACTCATACATAACAGCAAACTATATTTTCACCTTCCCCAGACGAAAAGACATAATTTAGCTATAGTATTGTGTTGGTCAAAAAGTTTGTTAGGGTTTTCTGTAACATCTGAAGGAAAAACCAAATAATCTTTTTGGCCAATCCAATATTTGCTTATAACGGCAGCACAGAAAGCAATGACAATTTTTGAAATTAAACCCTGAAGCATTGATATTGTGCTGTGATAAAGATGGCTAGTTGTATAGGTAGTAGAAGAATGTTCAACGGTAAACTATTTATACGATGGTTAGTGTTGCACAAAATCACAAAAAGATCTTGTATTTGTGTGCAATTAATCATAGACTACTTTCTCAATAGTGTTTCTAATTTTGTTTTAAACTACTATTTAAATCATTATGCCACAGGACTGGAAAAGGTCAGTTTTCATTCCAATCCCAAAGAAAGGCAATGCCAAAGAATGCTCAAACTACCACACAGTTGCACTCATCTCACATGCTAGTAAAGTAATGCTCAAAATTCTCCAAGCCAGGCTTCAGCAGTACGTGAACCATGAACTTCCAGATGTTCAAGCTGGTTTTAGAAAAGCAGAGGAACCAGAGATCAAATTGCCAACATCCACTGGATCATCGAAAAAGCAAGAGAGTTCCAGAAAAACATCTACCTCTGCTTTGTTGACTATGCCAGAGCCTTTGACTGTGTGGATCACAATAAACTGTGGAAAATTTTGAAAGAGATGGTAATACCAGACCACCTGACCTGCCTCTTGAGAAACCTGTATGCATGTCAGGAAGCAACAGTTAGAACTGGATGTGGAACAACAGACTGGTTCCAAATAGGAAAAGGAGTATGTCAAGGCTGTCTATTGTCACCCTGCCTATTTAACTTATATGCAGAGTACATCATGAGAAACGCTGGGCTGGAGGAAGCACAGGCTGGAATCAAGATTGTCGGGAGAAATATCAATAACCTCAGATATGCTGATGACACCCCCCTTATTGCAGAAAGTGAAGAAGAACTAAAGAGCCTCTTGATGAAAGTGAAAGAGGAGAGTGAAAAAGTTGGCTTAAAGCTCAACATTCAGAAAACTAAGATCATGGCATCCGGTCCCATCACTTCATGGCAAATAGATGGGGAAACAGTGGAAAGAGTGGCTGACTTTATTTTGGGGGGCTCCAAAATCACTGCTGATGGTGATTGCAGCCATGAAATTAAAAGACGCTTACTCCTTGGAAGGAAGGTTATGGCCAACCTAGACAGCATATTAAAAAGCAGAGACATTACTTTGCCAACAAAGGTCCATCTAGTCAAGGCTATGGTTTTTCCAGTGGTCATGTATGGATGTGAGAGTTGGACTATAAAGAAAGCTGATGGAGAAGGAAATGGCAACCCACTCCATTATTCTTGCCTGGGAAATCCCATGGACAGAGGAGCCTGGCAGGCTATAGTCCATGGGGTCTCAAAAGAGTTGGACATGACTTAGCCACTAAACAACAACCATCCATCCATAGTCCCACCTGTTAGAGGTAATTTGTGTTACTCTTTTGGAGTGATGCTAAATAACCTGTTTGTTAACATGTGAATTCAAAGCACTAACTGATTTGCTCTTGGAGAATCTGAAGCTTCCAGTCTGAGAAATTCTCAGGTTTCTCAAGGAAGAGGCAGGATACATGAATCTGGAATGACAACAGCCAAGTCAAGAGGTTCCCCTAAGGGCCAAGGTCAGAGAGGTCAGAACCACGAGAGGATGATCCTTGAGCAGACACCCAAGATGGAGACAGAGCCAATGGGTAGACACCACCCGTCCCCCAGCTGTGGCCACTGCAGGAAGGTTCCTGCGAGTCACAGGTCCACTAGCCTCCTCCCCGTCCAAGTGACTGCTCTTCTACTGCTTTCTGTGAGAACAGTCTTAAATGGAGTCTCTGTTTCATAAACGAAAAAAAAAAAAGAAAGCTGAGTGCCAAAGAATTGATGCTTTTGAACTGTGGTGTTGGAGAAGACTCTTGAGAGTCCCTTGGACTGCAAGGAGATCCAACCAGTCCACCCTAAAGGAGATCAGTCCTGGGTGTTCATTGGAAGGACTGATGTTGAAGCTGAAACTCCAATACTTTAGTGTTGTGAAGAACTGACTCATTTGAAAAGACCCTGGTGCTGGGAAAGATTGGGGGCAGGAGGAGAAGGGGACGACAGAGGATAAGATGGTTGGATGGCATCATTGACTCAATGGACATGGGTTTGGGTGGTCTCCGGGAGTTGGTGATGGATAGGGAGGCCTGGCGTGCTGCAGTTCATGGAGTCACAAAGAGTCGGACATGACTGAGCGACTGAACTGAACTGATTGTCACTTATCTTCATCATGTGTGATCTTGCCTCCCAAAACAGATTATGTCACCTGTATTAGGTTGGCCAGTGCTTTCCAGGTACTTAATGACTTAATTTTTCCTTTAAATATGTCCATTTGAAATGCTGAAAAATGTAGTGTGACTGCTTTCACTTCAGTGGAAATCGGTTTACTAACCTGCAGAATGAGAGAACAGGGTCAGATACCCTCTCTAGGCATGTTGGAGTCTTCTCCAACACCACAGTTCAAAAGCATCAATTCTTTGGCACTCAGCTTTCTTTTTTTCCCACTCTAGGCATACCATGATTTCGTGTGCACTGAGGTAGAAAACCTCAATGTGGATTTGCTCCAAACATTAGCCAGTTGTGCTGCCCACTGAAAATTATAGACATATTTCACTGAGTTATTCCTGGAGTCAAACAGCATGTTTTGAGGATAGGCCGTAATGTGACTGTCTGTGGTTGCAGAAAGTGACGATGGTTAGAATGGCACGGGGACAGCTGCCCCTAACATGCTACTTGGGAAACCTAGCAACAAACAGCAATGTGACTGCTTAGCAGGAAAACCGAGGACAATATTCAGGTGTGAAAAACCAATTATGCTGAAACCGGAGCCAAAGATTCAGCTCCTTACCTGGAGGGAACTCCTAAGTCTTTCATTCAGCAGAGCTTCATTTCTGATAATGTTCTTCTCCCTTTAAAAAGGGAATAGTGCCTATTTTATCATCAAATGACACCAGATTGTGGAGGTGTGCTAACACCATTCTGGATCGCATGTCAGATGCTCATATTTCTGTTGAACACTAAGAATCTTTATTACTTTTGATAGGTTTATAGATAGGAATTTGTAAACTGTCTTTGTAAATACAGAGATATGTATGTTTCGGTGCCAGGGTATTAACCAGTGTACTCTCATCCAGTGTTGAGGAGGCACAATCAGGGTGATGAACAGATAATGTTAGGGATTCATGTAAGTAACTCTGTCCTGGAAACTGACGCCCCTGTTGTTGTCACAGTAACCCGAAGGTTCTGCTGCTTGCCCATTATGCGGAACCACATTGCACAAGGAATGAATGGTCCATCGAGCCCTGCATCCGAACCAAGGGGGGACTGTTAAAAACGCAGCTTCCATAACTAACTCCTGGTTCCCTGACTTGAAATGTCTTGGAATGAGGCTATTTGAATAAACTCCTCAGGTGATTCTGATGATACATAAAGTTTGAGAACCCTTGACATGGACAGAGTGACTTGTCAAAGTCATGGTATGGCCATGTCACTCTTCTACCTAAATTCTTAATTGGCTCCACCAAGGCACAGAAGCAAGTGGAAATTTTTTTCACCTGTCAAATACAGCTTTCATGATATCACCTCTGCGTAGGTCTCTGGGTTTTTCTCTCTTTAACATCTGCTGTGTGCTTAAAATTGCAGCAACAAAGGACAGAACATGCCACTTCTCAGCTTCTTATCTGTGCCCACTAGATTGTCTATCTAGAATGTTCTGCCCATCTTTCTTTCATTTCAGATTCCCTCTATTTGGAATGCTCTTTCTTACTCCTCCCCTTCATTACTTTCCACCTGGGTTAAGTTATCACCAGTAATGCTCTTTCTCTGAATAGATTGGTCTTATATTGAATTATAAATGTAATGTTCTTTTTCTGTCCAACTTAACCTACTTGACCGTGACATGCCTTCAGAACACAGGATGAATATGTGAGTGAGTTTGGCTGCAAGCCACAAAACTCAACTCTGAATAAATGAGTCAAGTGAAAAAGGAAGCATTGGTAAGATACTGCATGGCTAGAAGATAAAAGAGAGGTTTGTCCACTACATTTAGGAAGGACAGACACCAGAGAAGCTGCAGATCCCAGTCACAGGAACTCCTGCTCAGGCCAAGGGAGGGCAATCAGGGCTGAAAAGTAGACACATGACTGGTGGCCCCACCAAAGTCACGTGAGATAATGAAAAGTCAGTTCCTCCAAAGGAAGAGGATGTGGTACTGTCACTGAACGAGGTGAGGAGATGCTTGACAGACAAAAACAATAGCTCCCACTGCACTGAGTCTTGCTCCTGATTGTGTCCTCAGTGTCTCTTGAGGAGCTAGACACATGGTAGGCTCTCCTTGGATGTTTGCTGGGTGAATGAAGCCAGGGACAACTAACATTTATTTACGCTACCTTCCAGGCAATGAGCAAGAGTTTCAGTGTCATTGCATTCCACCTCTCAGGACAGTTCTACAAGTAAACATTATCTGTGTTTTTCAGATGAGGAAATGAAAACCAAAGAAGTGACTTGCCAAGATCACTCAGTTAGCAAGACAAAAATCTAGGACCTTGAACATGTCCTGTACTGCCTTCCCCCAGTGAGAAATATATAATGCTTTTTCTCCATAAGAAGTATTAAGGGCCATGCCTTGTCCCAATAATATCCTTGTTTAGTTAACAGTGTCTCAGAGATGCCTTCATGTTATCCCATGGAAGGCCAGTATGGTATAGTGGTTAAGTTCATGGGTATTGAGAGTCAGATTTCCTGGATTGGACTCCACACTCTGCTTTTTGCCATCAGTGTGATCTGATGCAAGTTTTTAGCCTATTTGCACCTCTATTTCTGCAGAACATCAGGATGATAAAATAAGTCAACTATGTTGTAGTATTATTATGAAGATTAAATTAGGTAACATACACAAATCACTTAGATTAATACCTGATACATAGCTATAGGCTAAAAATTTTTGCTTTGTCTCCTTATTACTGCATTGCCTTCCACAGTATGTATGTACCATAATATATTCCATCATTCCCTATGGAAATTTTGTGCCTGCATTTTTTGGTATTATAGACAATGCTTCAGGAAACATTCCTGTTTGTGCCTTCTTGTGCACGTTTGTCCACATGTTGGTTCAAGGATTTGAATTGCTGAGATAATCACAATGGTGTGATCACTCACCTAGAGCTCGACATCCTGGAATGTGAAGTCAAGTGGGCCTTAGAAAGCATCACTAGGAACAAAGCTAGTGGAGATGATGGAATTCCAGTTGAGCTATTTCAAATCCTCAAAGATGATGCTGTGAAAGTGCTGCACTTGATATGCCAGCAAATCTGGAAAACTCAGCAGTGGCCACAGGACGGGAAAAGGTCAGTTTTCATTCCAATCCCAAAGAAAGGCAATACCAAAGAATGCTCCAACTACTTGCACTCATCTCACACGCTAGTAAAGTAATGCTCAAAATTCTCCAAGCCAGGCTTCAGCAGTACGTGAACCGTGAACTTCCAGATGTTCAAGCTGGTTTTAGAAAAGGCAGAGGAACCAGAGATCAAATTGCCAACATCCGCTGAATCAGCGAAAAAGCAAGAGAGTTCCAGAAAAGCATCTATTTCTGCTTTATTGACTATGCCAGAGCCTTTGACTGTGTGGATCACAATAAACTGTGGAAAATTTTGAAAGAGATGGGAATACCAGACCACCTGACCTGTCTCTTGAGAAACCTGTATGCAGGTCAGGAAGCAACAGTTAGAACTGGACATGGGACAACAGACTGGTTCCAAATAGGAAAAGGAGTGTGTTAAGGCTGTCTGTTGTCACCCTGCCTATTTAACTTATATGCAGAGTACATCATGAGAAATGATGGGCTGGAAGAAGCACAGGCTGGAATCAAGATTGCCAGGAGAAATATCAATAACCTCAGATATGCAGATGACACCACCCTTATGGCAGAAAGTGAAGAGGGACTAAAGAGCCTCTTGATGAAAGTGAAAGAGGAGAGTGAAAAAGTTGGCTTAAAGCTCAACATTCAGAAAACTAAGATCATGGCATCCGGTCCCATCACTTCATGGCAAATAGATGGGGAACCAGTGGAAACAGTGGCTGACTTTATTTTTTAGGGCTCCAAAATCACTGCTGATGGTGATTGCAGCCATGAAATTAAAAGACGCTTACTCCTTGGAAGGAAGGTTATGGCCAACCTAGACAGCATATTAAAAAGCAGAGACATTACTTTGCCAACAAAGGTCCGTCTAGTCAAGGCTATGGTTTTTCCAGTGGTCATGTATGGATGTGAGAGTTGGACCGTGAAGAAAGCTGAGCGCCAAAGAATTGATGCTTTTGAACTGTGGTGTTGGAGAAGACTCTTGAGTGTCCCTTGGACTGGAAGAAGATCCAACCAGTCCATCCTAAAGGATATCAGTCCTGGGTGTTCATTAGAAGGACTGATGTTGAAGTTGAAACTCCAATACTTTGGCCACCTCATGCGAAGAGTTGACTCATTGGAAAAGACCCTAATGCTAGGAAGGATTGGGGGCAGGAGGAGAAGGGGACGACAGAGGATGAGATGGTTGGATGGCATCACCAACTCGATGGACATGGGTTTGGGTAAACTCTGCGAGTTGGTGATGAACAGGGAGGCCTGGCGTGCTGTGATTCATGGGGTCGCAAAGAGTCGGACACGACTGAGCGACTGAACTGAACTTAAGGCATCCACACTTATTCATTTCTTGTGTATATTTTTTAAAAATCAATATGTTTATATCAGTCCATATATGTGTACATATGTATGTGTGTGTATGCGTAAAGACATTTAAAATATATAAATGATAGTATTCAGTACATATAATTGTGCTCCCAAAGTCTTTTTCACACAGTAATACATGTTGGAGACTTCCTGTGAGGAGAGTTACAGAAGTGCTTTTCCTTTTCTTTTTCTTTTCTTTTTTGGCCACACCATGCTACTTGTAGGATCTTCGTTCCCCAACCACGGATTGGTCATCACAGTGAAAGCACCAAGTCCTAACTTCTGGACCACCAGGGAAGTCCTGTTGTTCTTTTTCAATGACTGCATAGTATTCCATTGTAAAATGTACTGTAATGTATTTACTCAGTCATTTATTGGTGAACGTTCAAAGTATTTCTTGTAGTTTGCTGTTACAAATAATACTGTAATAAACATCCATGTCATTTCACCTACATGCATTTTTTAAATTAAATACTGCAAACAGACCTAAAAATAGCAAGCTCCACATTTTTAAATGTTGTTTTATCTGTTTGCTAAGTAAATGTACCATACTTTATGGAAATATTTTCCTATTATGGACATTTATGTTTCCTCTAAGTTTTGGTACTAACAACAAACTGCAAAGAATATATACATGTCACACACTGCTGTGTTTGAAATGGATAACCAACAGGAACCTACCATAGAGCACAGGGATCTCTGTTCAGTGTTATGTGGCAGTCTGGATGGGAAAGGAGTTTGGGGAAGAATGGATACATGTATATGTATGGTTGAGTCCCTTTGCTGTCCACCTAAAACTATCACAACAACATTGCTAATTGCCTATACTCCAGTATCAAATAAATAAAATCTATAACGAAAATTTTACCAAAAAAAAAATGAGTATAGACATGTCTTTCTCATATCTTCAACACCACTTGAAATTGTAAATTCATTTCTTTTCATCACTCCTACAAAAAAAATAGGTAAGTAAAGCATGTATTTTTCCTGGCAATTGTATTCTCATTTAGGTTTACTAAAAGATTCTCAGACTTTTTGATACCAGAGATTTTGATTATAGGGCTTTCAAATTTCTTTTCTACTAATGTATGCTTCTGATCCCTTTCAGGGCCTAGCGTCTAGATTATAAATTTATTCTCTGCCTAATTCCATCATCATCATTACTGTCAATTTTATGTTTATTAAGAGCCTTATAAGTAATACCAGCTGTTTAATTTTCATCTATCCTCCCAGGTCCCAGTTTCCTGCCTTAATTTATCTAATGTTTGTCTTATTCTTTTCTAAGATTCTCAGTGTTTCTCATCTCTACATAAGTGCCTTAGTGAAAAACACAAATAAAAGATCTAGGATTAAAATATTGATCTGCCGCATATTTGCTGTGTACCCTTTGCTAAATTAAATTCTCGGAGCCTATAAAATGGGAACAAATAATATCTACCTTATGATATTAGTATTGAATTACAGGCACCAAACTAAGACGTGAGGTTTGAGTTAGAGGGAGTTGAAAGTAGTGGGTGTTGGTAGAAAGTGTTCAAACAGAGCAAAAAGTCATATATAAAGTCCCTGAGATCAGAAACAGCTTTCTGACCATCCCAGTCAAGGAATAGAAAGAAGTAGAGAAATTTAGGACCATACAGAATAAGGGAGAGAGTGAAAGGAGATGAGAACCAAAATGGTTATTTTGGGAGGCCCTATTGTGGGCCTACCCAATTTCTTAATCTTCTTTCCTGATAAGGATCCCCTAATTTTATTGCTCAGATAACTGAAGTGCCAAGCCCTATGGAGTATATTATGAGTTTAAGCCAGTTAGAATACCCTCATGGTCCTCTGCTAGTGACTGGTTTAAGAATGGTAATGGGGCCCAGTTTTGACCAATAACATATAAGGGGAAGTCTATAGAAGAAGGCCCCTAGGAAATGTTTTCCTCCCACTTAAAAGGAGAAGGAGCTAGAAGAAGGAAACTCTATCTTTCTTTTCTGTTTTTAGAGATTGTTGTGTGTAGATGCGGTTATTGGAGCACTTCCTGCCGTCTTGCAGCATGAGGAAGACACTACTGACACTCTGGGGATGGCAAAGGGCCGAGAACTTGAGGACATCTTTCAACTGCTGAGCCAGCTCTGGAACTGCTTCTCTCTGGACTAATTTATATATTAGCTAATAAATACCTTTATTGATTAAGGGGCCTTCTGTTGAATTTCTATTCCCTGCTGTGGAGGTATTCTACTGATTATAGTTATTGAAGGAGTAAGATCATGGAGAGCTTTGAAGATCATGCTAAGGATTTGAAATGTAATCCTAAGGATTATGGAGAGCCATTTAAGTCTTTTGAGCATGGAGTGACGTAAGATACTTGCTTTCCAGAAGATCACTTAAATTGAGATATGGATAAGAGATTGGACAGTGGCAATAGAGGATGCAGGTGGATCCACTTCTCCAGGGGATCTTCCCAACCCAGGGATCAAACCCAGGTCTCTCGCATCGCAGGTGGATTTTTTACCGTCTGAGCCACCAGGGAAGCCCGGAGCATATAGGAACTACTGCATCAGGTCACACAAGAGAATGCAATGATTTAAAGTAAGTGGTGGCTGGCCATGGGAATAGAGAAAAAAATGAAACAATTCAAGAACTGTTGAGAGATTTACTGGAAGCAGAATCATGGTTGGGATTGATTCAATGTGAATGAAGAAGAGGAAGCAGTCAAAGGTGGCTCCCAGGTATTTGGACTGAGCTACTAGGTAGATTATGGTGCCATTTACTAAGAGAGGAATAAACAGCTGGAGGTGAGTTCATTACTGCCCAAGTTGAGCTGAAGGTGTCTGAAGCAATGGGCTGATTATATCGCGTAAGCAGTTGGGCATTTGAGTGCCTAGAGTAAAGGTAAAGACTTTGCCACCTACATGGTAGCAGAATGGGTGTGATTTTTGAGATTCTTACGTAGAGAATAAATGATCAGAAGGGGAAAGATCCCAAGACAGAATCCTACCATCTCTAACACTTAGGTTTTCCATGGAGCAGGGGAGGCCAGAGAAGAAGACTGAGAGAGAACAGCCAGAAAGAGAGAAGGAAAGCCAAAACATGTTTCTCCAAGGAGGCAGAGGTCAACACTGACAAATATGAGTGAGAGGTGAAGCAAGAAAGGGACTAAAATGAGCCACATACAGGCCACCCACTGGTGATGTTAGTAATGAAGTAGTTTTCAGACAGATGAAGGTAGAGTGGCGATCAGTTCAGAACCCAGATTGGACTGCATTAGCAGGTAACTAAGAAAGGAAGACATAAAAAGTAGAGAATCCAGTCAACAAGACATAGGACAGGAGCTGAGGGACATGTGGGAATCAAAGGAGGGTTTTTTTCTTTTACAGAAAACAATAGTTATCTTTCCTTCACTCCTGTACCCATTTTCTCAGCAAGCACTTTTAGGTTTCTGTCAAAATATATTCCAAACTTGTCCATCTCTCACCACTACCCAGAGAAGCCCCTGGTTCTGCCATTATTATCCTCACTTGGACTCATTCAGTAACCTCCTAATTGGTTTCTCTGCTTCCATTCTTACTTTGCTTTTGTCTTTTCCAAACCACACAGCAGTCAGAGTATATCAAACATGGCACCTGGAATAAAACCCAGATTCTCGGTCCTGGCCTGAAAGACTGAGTATGATCAGGCCTGTCTCCCATCTCATCTCATCCCATTTACACTCCTAGCCCCCATGCTCCAGCTCTACACCCTTCTTTCTGGGCTGGTTGTTGTTGTTCTTGCCTGGTTCACCATTCTCAGAGCTTAGCAAGTTTCTCCCTAAATCTTGGAGTGTTTGACTTCTTTTCATTATTGATGACTCTACTCAAATATCACCGAAACCAAAAAGTGTCTTCCCTGACCACCTTATGCTCACTAACCCAATCTTCACTCCCAGTTCTATCTTCCTCTTGGCTCTTATTATCTGAAATGAACAAGTTCATTTATTTATTTGCTTGTTGATTCCTTATATCGTCTCATTAAAAGTAAAATATGGGCAAAACTGGGTGAAGTGTATAGGATTATTGTTTATTATTGTATGTGTGTATTTGCATATGCATACTATGTATTACTATGGATTCTCTTTTAATAAGAACATGAATCTATAATTGTTGCAGTTGCGTGCCTGCTCAGTTGTGTCCGACTCTTTGCAACCCTATGCACTGTAGCTCACCTGGCTTCTCTGTCCATGGGATTTTTCCTGGCAAGAATACTGGAGTGGGTTGCTATTTCCTATTCCAGGGGATCTTCCCGACCCAGGGATGGAACCGGGCATCTCTTGCCTCTCCTACATTGGCAGGAGGATTCTTTACCAACTGCGCCACCTAGGAATCCCCGAATCGATGATTATCTTCCCCCAAAATGTTTTTTAAGTACGTTCTGTGAGAACTGGGATTTTTGTTTGCTTGTTGGAAACTGTGTCCCCATTACCAGAACGGAGTCTGTCACGCAGTGGGCACTAAATAAGTTTTATTAAATGCGTGAATTAATAACTGATATATTTGGTCACAAATATTCAAAAGAGGATGGAGAGGGGCGTACAAACAACAGCAGGAGATCCTACGGTGAGGAAATTGGGCGGGGAGCGAGCAGCGGAGGTTGGGGGGAGGGACGGTTGGAGGGGGAGGGGGACGCTCCTAGAACTTAGCACTGGAATCCCTGTCCTAGAGTTGGGACTCAATTCAACTCCAAGAACTCTTCCCACGACTGCTTGCTACCTCTCCATTTATGGAGTGTTGATTAGATGACGGAAGTAGTGATTAGCACTTTCTTAGGGGACGCTCGTAGATCCTCTCTGTGGCTACAGCAGTAATCATCACATTGCAAGACCGAGAGGACCATCACCTTACAAGTGGGTGTTCTCCGATAGCGTTCAGGCAAGACCACGCCCGCACTTTCATTCACCCGCTCTAGTGGTTCGGAAGGAGGAGGAGTGCGATTGCTGGTGAGGCTCACAGCCAGCCCAGGTCCTCAACTCTGCAGTTGAGGTGTCAGGTTTCAATCCTCCAGGGCCCAGGGACGTCTGGCGTGCACCGTGCGCCCCGCCGCCGCCGCCTCCCAGCCTAGACTCCGGCAGCGAGCGGAGGGAGGTTCACTCAGGACGCGGCCGCGCACTCGGCCTGCCTTAGACCCAGGCTGGGCGCCACGACCGAGGCTGCTCCCCGGCTGCGCGGGCTGGGCGCGCGGCGAGGCGGCGATCGCAGCTGGGCCGGGACTTCCTTCCTCCACCACAGGACTACAAAACAAGCCGGCGGCAGGCACCGAGCTCTTGGCTACCGTCTGAGGCCGGAGGCGCAGGGATGGGCTCCGTGCTGAGCAGCGATAGCGGGAAATCCGCTCCCGCCTCGGCCACCCCGCGGGCCCTGGAGCGCCGGGGGGACCCCGAGCTGCCCGTCACGTCCTTCGACTGTTCCGTGTGCCTAGAGGTGTTGCACCACCCCGTTCGGACCCGCTGTGGCCACGTGTAAGTGCCAGGGGAGCCGGGTTTGTGAGCCCACCCCGCCCTGGGTCGGGGGGTGGCGGTGGTGGTGATGCTTGGGGAGCCGTGGGGATGGGGGATTGAGAAGACAGCGCTTGGAGGAGACTGATGCGGGGAGAGACCTGGACCCGTCGAGGGCGAACCACTGGGGAAGTGCCCAGTCGGAAAGTGACACAGGATTGCAGGAGGGGAGAAACACCAACCAGCGGGCCCTGCAGCGCCCGCGAGAGCCGCCTCCTCCCGCAGCCCAGGTGCGGAGCCCCCGGGATGCGGATCCAGAGCTGGCGAGCTGAGGAGGGTGCGCAGGGCTGGAGGCGCGGCACGCGCCGGGGCCCGAGGCGGGGGCTCGGCGGAGCGCAGTGACCGCTCCCCTCGGTTAACCGCGCGGCGCTTCCCTCTCCGCCCGGAGTCCGAGTTGGTTTTGTTTTGCTCGCTCTGTGCACGTGTGGTCCAGAACGCCTGCCGAGGCTGGTCTGTTGAGCAGTCAAGGATCTGTGCAAAGTGTCCTTCCACCCCAACTTCCCTTTCCCAACACAGATGCCCAGGGCCCTCAAAGAGCCATCAGATTGGACCGTCCAAGTGACTTTCTGTGGCCGTTAGAGTTTAACCAGCAGCCAGGGTGGGGTCTGGGGCTGGAATATTACCCCCAAGCCTGTGAATGCAGCCTTTTAAAGCCCAGTCACCCGAGTGACGGAGGTTGCTGACTACCTGCGTTGCGCACCGCCCCCTCACACAGTAGGAAGTAGAGATAAAAATAACTGTCTTAAAAGCCACATACACGCTTTGTAACGAAAACGCTCTGGGAGCGCACAGCTGTGGTCGTTTCTAGGAAGAGTTCAAAAACAAAATCCCTGTATAAAATTGGCACCTCCTTAACGTGTGCCCGAGTAACTAGTAGTTGGGGGTTGGGTCTGTGAGTTTGTTGTTCTGTTCGTTTAAAAAGCTTTCTTCGGTGGATGCATTGGGTATGTGACTGGGCGTGTGGGTGAGATTGGCGGGGGTGGGGGGGGAGGGGAGGACGGGGCAGGAGATTTCATACAGCCGGAGTGAAAACCCTCTTAATGTCTTCTTTGGATCACCGACTAGTTTGATGAAGCTCCGAGGCAGTAAGTGCTTTTTTGGCTTACCAGGGAAAAAAGGAGTGTCATAAATTATGAATGCAAGTGCACAAAACGTCTTTAAAAGGACTTGGGTGGTCCTTGACACCTATAGCCTAGCATCTGAGAAACAGTTTTCAACTCCAAAAAGCCCAGCAGAGAGCCAGGGAGAAAAATCTGCAGCTCACACAATGTTCAAAGAAAGAGTGCCCCTGGGCATTATTTTGTGGCTGTATTTTCAGGGCCTGTCGTTTCAGCTTTGTACTTTAAATTAAAGGCTAATTTACCTCCTGTCTGATACCTGATGTAGTTTCCTAGCCGTCCACATTGGGAAGCCAAGATGTTATTGTGTCATGTATGAAATATATTGATTAGTTCAGAGCAGTAATAACCCTCAGGATAATTACATTTAAATTTAGTCTGTATAGGGCTTCCCTGGTGGCTCAGCGGTAAAGAACCTGCCTGCCAATGCAGAAAATCTAAGAGACGCGGGTTCGATCCCTAGTCTATATCAGAGTTAAAGCTTTTCCGTTGCGCTGAACACACACCGTGGGCATAAAGTCTGGACGATTTTCTTCTGTAGGACTGAACTGGGCAGCATTGCTCTTGGCGATTGTTATCTGATGTCTTTCCCTAGTTTGGATTTTTGAAAGCTGCAGCTTAGCATGTGCAGTGTTTTGCTTCTGCTAAAGTGTAATAAAAACTTGTGAAATGTTAAATTCTGTGTTTAATCTTTTTCTTTGTTAGAGTGAATAGGAAACCAGCAACTGGAAAAAAAAAAAAAGCCATGAAGTAGCACAAGGGCTGGACAAATCGTCTTCCCTCACTTTACTGTTCTTTGTTTTGACAAAGCTATGTCTATTGTTCTGGCCGTGGGCACAATTTCCATATTCCTACTTCTGGCAAATTTACTTGGGCCTCTTCCACTTTGTCAGTGTTAACTAGAGTCCCTTCTGCTCTGGAGATGGTGAGTCCGCCTAACGCCATTTGTGCTTCCTAAATGAATTACTCTCTTCCATTGAACTTAAATTGGAAAATGAGGAAATGAAATGAAACCGCTATATTATCCCAGACTTAAGCTAATTTCCAAACTTTTTAAACTAGGTTGTTTATGCTAATTTCGGTTTATAAACCAGTTTCAAGTTGAGCAAATATAATATGGCAACAAAACCTTGAATGAATATGTATGTATGTACTGTGATGCAGTAAAATGGTGAGCTTGATAGAAAGCAGAATTTGAAATTCTATCTTGCCAGTAACAGCTGTGTATTCAGCACTCTGCTTAATCTTTTTGGATCTTAGTTTCTTCGTTTGTAAAATGAGGTGAGTCATGAAATTTCTAGGATTATTAAAAATGTAAAAGTAGCCCGTAATACTCAAAACATAGTTGTTTTTTTTAATTGGAGTGTAGTTGATTTAGTTGTGTTAGTTTCAGGTGTCAAAACGTTTCTGTTTCCATCAAAGTCACTCCATAAAGCAAGCAAAAACCCAGTTATGGATTTTCTCATCTCTGGATTTCTTTCGGAATCAAACTGGGCCACAAGAAGATAAATCTGTGATGTTTCCAAGATGTCCCAGATAGTCTTATTCTTAGCTTAGTTCTTTCTTCCTTTGGTGGACTTTAAGAAATTCCATTTTCCAAATGTTCTGTCATTGTAATGTTCTGACGTCATTTGTATTGACCTATCAGTTGTAAAAATAGATTTGGAGGCTGAGACTTCCTATCTCTGCCTTATCTTCTGTTGTCAGTGAGCTAGGGAAAGAATGAGTAGATGAGTTGAAACTGTATACGTGAAACTAAAAAGAAATCTGATTAAACGTTTAAAAGAAATATTCAGAGAAATTTGGTATGGTAGATACAGAGGGAGACAAAAGTGGAAGATAGATGAAGGGGGCCAGAGTTTAGCTTAGGAGGAAGTTAATGACCTCATGATTAAGCCTGTTGAATGTATAGTAGTCTCATAGGGAGACATCTAAACAGAAGTGTCCTGGGACTTCCCTGGTGGTCCAGTGGCTAAGACTCCCAGCTCCCAATGCAAGGGACCCAAATTCGATCCCTGGTCGGAGAACTAATACCCCAGCTAAGAGTTTGCATGCTGTAAATATAAGATTTTGTATGCTGCAACCAAGACCTGGCGCAGGCAAATAAGTAAATAAATACAAGATGCTTTTGAACTGTGGTGTTGGAGAAAACTCTTGAGATTCCCTTGGACTGCAAGGAGATCAAACCAGTCAATCCTAAAGGAAATCAGTCCTGACTATTCATTGGAAGGACTGATGCTGAATACTGAAGCTCCAACACTTTGGCCACCTGATGTGAAGAGCCGACTCATTGGAAAAGACCCTAACTGGGAAAGATTGAGGGCAGGGGGAGAAGGGGGCGACAGGATGAGATGGTTGGATGGCATCAGTGACTCAGTGGACATGAATTAGAGCAAACTATCCAGGAGATAGTGGAGGACAGAGGAGCCTGGCATGCTGCAGTCAATGGGGTCACAAAGAGTCAGACATGACTGAGTGACTAAGCATAGCACGCAGCACAGCATAATTGATATATAACATTAGTTTCAAGTGTATAACATGATTTGATTTTTATAAATACTGCAAATTGATCACCACCCAAAGTCTAATTAACATCTGTCAGAATATATGCTTAACAAAATTTGTCTTTCTCATGATGATTAACTTTTAAGATCTACTCTGGGCATCTTTCAGCAATCCAGTATCATTAACTGTAGTCACCATGTTCTATATTCTCTCCTATGACTTACTTATTTTATAGCTCAAAGTTTGTACCTTTTGGACTTCCTTGATCATCCAGAGTTTAAGACTTGGCGCTTTCACTGCAGGAGGCACCCGTTGGATCCCTGGTCGGGTAACTAAGATCCCACATGCCGCAGAGCAACTAAAAGCCTGCCCAGGGCAACTACTGAGCCTGTGCACCCCAACTAGAGAATCCATGCGCCACGACAAAGATCCCACATGCGGGCAGCTATGACTCCATGCAGCCAAATAAATAAATATTTTTTAAAAATTACTAAAAATTATTTTAGAATAGAAGTATTTTCCAGGGAAGAGGGACCCACGTAATCCATGCTGCTTTAAAGGGCAATTGCATGAAGGCTGAGAATTGACCACTGGGTTTAGTAAATGTGGAGGCTATGGGTGGCCTTGTGAAGAGTAGTTTAAGTGGCATGTGGGCTCCAAAGCCTGGTTGGAGTGGGTTCACAAGGGATCAGAGAAGCAAGTGAGAGATGGGGAGTATCAAAAGCCCTTTCATGGAGTTGGGAGGCAAAGGGAAGAGAGAGATTGGGGCAATCACTGGAAAAAGATGTGGGCTCAAGAGCATCTTCTTTTAAAAAAAAGAATGTAATGTTTTGTCTGCTGATGGAAATGAACAAATGGTGAGGGAAATTTTGATGCACAGGAGAAAAGAGAGAATTGCAGAGCTATGATTTTCAGTGTGGGGGCTGGCCTTAGGTAGGGGAATGGACAGTTCATCAGTATAAGAGGATGTAGAATATTAAATGGGCACAGATGCAAGTGGTTGAATTGAAGTGGTGGGAGGTCGTGGAAGTTTCCCATGTGATTGCAAATTATCACTGATGTAATATTTGACTGTGATTTGATTTTTTTTATTGGAGTGTAGTTGCTGTACAATATTCTGTGTTACAGATGTACAATATAGTCATTCATAATTTTTAAAGGTTATACTCCATTTATAGTTATTACAAAATATTGGCTATATTCCCCATGTTGTATTATACATCTTTGTAGCTTATTTTATATCTAATAGTTTGTACCTCTTAATCCCCTAATCCTAAATTGCCCCTCCCCCTTCCCTCTCTCCAGTAGTAACCACTAGTTTGTTTTCTATATCTGAGTCTGCTTCTTTTTTATTCTCTAGTTGTATTTTTTAGATTCCACATGTAAGTTGTATCATATAGTATTTGTCTTCCTCTGACTTATTTCACTTAGCATAATGACCTCTAAGTCCACCCATGTTGCTGTAAATGGCAAAATTCCATTCCTTTTTATGACTGAGTAGTATTTCATTCATCTTCTTCATCCATTCATCTGTTGATGAACACTTAGTTTGCTTCCGTATCTTGACTATTGTAAATAATGCTGATATGAACATTGGGGTTGCATGTATCTTTTTGAATTTGCTTTTTCATTTTTTTCAGATATATACCCAAGAGTGGAATTACTAGATCATATGGTAACTATTTTTAATTTTTTGAGAAGCTTCCATACTGTTTTCCACAGTGCCTGCACCAATCTACATTCCCACCAACAGTGTATGAGGCTTCCTTTTTCTCCACATCCTCACCAACATTTGTCATTTGTGCTTTTTGGAGATGCCATTCTGATAGATGTGAGGTGATATCGTAATTTTGATCTGTATTCCCTTGATGATTAGCAATCTTGAGCATCCTTTCATGTGCTTCTTGACCTGTGATTTGATTTTAAGATGAAACTTTGCAGTTTAAACATGAGCTTTCTAGGCCCCTGATGCTAAAACAAATGCATATAGAATGCCTCCTCCTACTAATGTACTTGGGTAAGCATCACTCAAAATACAATTGGGAATGCTCTGGCAACCCAGTGCAGACTCTGTGCTTCCAATGCAAAAGGCTTGGGTTTGATCCCTGGTTGGGGAACTAAGATCCCATATGCTGAGCAGCATGACCAAAAAAAAGTAAGGGTGGGGGGAGAATAGGATGATTGGAGTCTTTTATACCATCTAGACCCATAACTCTTCAGAGCCGTTGTTCTAATAAAGGAATGCCACTTTCTACATTGCCACTGCTTTAAGTTCCCGGCTTAGCAAATTGTTAAGTATTTTGAATTAATGAGTGACTCTAAGACAAAGTTTGGATGCTTCTTTGAGCACCACTTTGGACAACCACTTCATAGTGCCAGCCAACTGATGCTATGGAGTTTGAGTCATAGATAGGAGTCCCATGATAGTTACTGAACTCCCTTCCTTTTACAAGGTTACTCATTTGTGCCTATATTACTGAGAATTTTAGAAAGATGTGATTAACCTGGCCTGAAATTTGCCTCATTTGATGGTTGGACTGCTTGGTGTTTACCTAGCAACATTAGTGTAGTCATAGGCATGTTAAATATTAGTGATCTATTAAATTACACATTTTCCAACAAACAGAACCTAAATAATGATGCAGGTTGAGTTTTTATGCTGCACAAGATTCTCCATAGAACGTGACTACTGGTCCTAGGTTTTGATCCCTGGATCAGGAAGATCCCCTGGAGAAGGGAATGGCTGCTCACTCCAGTGTTCTTGCCTGGAGAATTCCATGGGCAGAGGATCCTGGTGGGCCCATGGGGAGTTGGACATGACTGAGCGAATAACACTGGTCCTAGGACCAGCAGCACTACAGAATCTCAGCCCCCAACTCAGGTCTGCTGAATCTCAATCTGCATTTTCACAAGAGGCCCATGTGATTCTTATCCATTTTTGAGTTTGAGAAGTACAGCCTCAGATAACCCTATTTAACTGACAGTAAGATGCAACAAGTTGAGGACAGTGTTTGAGGGTTATAGAGCGGCACCCCTCTAAGACTGTAGATGAAAGGAAGTAAAATTTTTCTTAGGGGGTTAAATATAAAAATCAACACATAATGGAGTGTAGATTCAATTTTCCAAAGGCAGAGTCAATTTTTGGAGGCCAAATGATTTCCAGGATGGAGTAACCTCATTGACTACATAAAAACATTGAAGATAATTTCAAGGGACAGTGGCTGGGGGCTTGTGCTCTGAGAAGAACTGCACTTGGGCCTGTCCAGGCTGATCCATCCATCAGTGGGAAAAGGGAGACTGGTTGTGTGTGTATTTATTGCCTTATATTGGAGTTGTTGTTTAGTTGCTAAGTCATGTCCGACTCTTTTGTGACCCCATGGACTGTAGCCTGCCAGGCTCCTCTGTCCACGGGATTTCCCAGGCAAGAATACTGGAGTGGGTTGCCATTTCCTCCTCCCTGGGATCTTCCTGATCTAGGGATCAACCCACATCTGCATTGGCAGGCAGATTCTTTTCCACTGAGCCACCAGGGAAGTCTTCATCCTCCCTTTGAATAACAATAGAAACTCCCCTTATTCTATTTATATGTTCCCCAAGGGACCCAAGATTTTCATTCAGCTTCATATTGGCCTTCCCACAGTGAAGCACCCCAGTGCTGAGAACATAAAGAAAATGTTAGACCAACCACATGTTGCCAAGGGCTTCTTCCAGAACTGCATTTGGGAATCACCTCTGGCTCCTTATTCTGCCTGTCTAGCCCTGGGTCCCATGGAGTCCTTAACACATCCTTAATTCTACTAAGGGTGCAGTTTTCCCTCCTAAGATTGTGGACATAACTTTAATTACCTAAGGTCCTCAGCAACCCTTTTCCCATTTTCCTCCGATACCTTGCCGACTTTTCGGTCGTTTGAGTTTTATTGCTAATCACTTAATTAGAGAAACAGATTAGCAAAGGGGTTAATAAAATACACAATGGAGGTGGGATAATTAAGTTTCCAGCTGGTTTTAAAGTTCTTCCAGTCATTATCTAGTTCCTGATTGATGTCATCAGGAGCTACAAGCTCAACAGAGGGGAGGCAAGTGATGTGAGAGAGAGGAGGGTGGACGCCTGCAGGAATGGGCACCAACCCATGTGGCCACTTGGGAACTGAGTCCAGAGCTGCAGGAGACTTAGCTTTTCAAGAGAAGCCAGAACTTTGATTTCATGTGTGAAATCTGATTTTAAAACAATGACAACTTGGGACTTCCCTGGCGGTCCAGTGGTTAAAACTCCACGCTTCTACTGCAGGGGGCACAGGTTCCATCCTTGGTCTAAGATCACATGTGCCGCAAGGGGTGGCAAAAAAAAAAAAAGAGAGAGAGGCAATGACAACTCATTTAGAATTTTTGAAAACATTAGCCTTTTAAAAAAAATGCAGTTGACGTCCATCCTCAGCTTTCACCTACATTCTCCTCATTCTGATCATGTCTGTTGTGATTCATCATACAGTCTTACGGAGGGGAGAAGGAGGACAGACATGGAAATTCCTTATCTCCTTGGGCTTGTGTTCATTTTTACCCCATGGGTTTTCCCAGAAGGGGTAGAACACTTAGTTATTAGCAAGAACATTGGCCCCACCCTGAAAATTCTCCTTTGGCCCATTCCTCATAACCGATTCAGTTGTTTCAATCTGCTGACCGTTTACTGAGTAGCTACTATGTGCCTGGGGCTGTGTGGGAGGGACGCTTACAGGACTCTGAATGGTTCTGTGCAGCATATATTTCTGTGGTTTTCATGCAGTGTTGTTACTGAGGCATTTTTTGTTTTGTGGGGTTCTGTTTTTCAGCTTTATTGAGGTAATACGGTACATAATTGTATACAATTCTATAACCACCACCTCCAGCAAGATCTAGGACGGTTAGTTCCTTTACCTTAAAACTTCCCTCGAACAGGTACACACTGCTATATATAAAATAGACAAACCACAAGGATCTACTGTATGACAAGGAACTATATTCAGTATCTTGTAATATAATGGAAAAGAATCTGAAAAACAATATATATATTAATATATAAATATATGAGTATGACTGAATCACTTTGCTGTACACTTGAAGCTAACACAACATTGTAAATCAACTATATTTCAATTACAAAAAAAAAAAAAAAAAGACTAAGTGAAAAGACCTAAAAACGTCAGAAAAAAAAAGTCCCCTTGAATCCTTTGCAGTCAATCCACTCCCCAGGTAACACCATCTGCTTTCTGTCACTGAGTTCTGGAATCACACAGTAAATAGACATTTGTATTTGACTTCTTTCACTTAGTAACAGGGCATATATTTATTGTCATTTGGTCAGTCCTTAACCCTTTGCCTCTGCTTTCCAAATCAATGCTAAATCTGTCTGTCTGCTAACACTGTCAATTGCTACTTGGCTGGTCTGAGCCTCCACCCTCTCTCTTTTTTAAAATAATTGTGTTTATTTATTTTTGGCTCTGCCGGAGTCTTCGTTGCTGTGTGGACTTTTCTCTAGTTGTGATGAACAGGTGCTACTTTCTAGTTACGGTGCTCAGGCTTCTTATTGCAGTGGCTTCTCTTGTTGGGGAGCACAGGCTCTAGGGCGCACGGACTTCAGTAGTTGTGGCACACGGGCTCAATAGTTGCAGCTCCCAGGCTCTAAAGCATGGTCTCAGTAGTTGTGGCAGTTTGGGCTTAGTTGCTCTGTGGCATATGGGATCTTCCTGGATCAGGGAGGTGGATTCTTTTACCACTGAGCCACCAGGGAAGCCCCCACCACTCTCTCTTGTACCAACTCTTACGGTGGACTTAATACTGGACTCTGAGCTATGGCTCTCATACCTCTAATCCATTCTTCACAGAGGAACCCCAGTGATCTCTGTAATGTAAATCAGGTCATATCACTCCCACTTAAACCCCTCCAATGCCTGCCCATCACTCTTAGCTCTGGCTTTATGATCTGTATCCTACACAGGTAGATCCTGGGCCCCCTGCATTTCAGCCACACTGGCTTTCTGTATCTCAGCAAAATGGTCCCTATTTTTTGTACCTTTTGTGTTCAGTTTAGAAAACTATTCCTGGGTCTTCTGAAGTCTGGTGTCTTCAAATGTCATCCCAGGGAACACCCGTCTCACTGCTCCCTCTGCCCCACCCACTCTATTTTTATTGCCAACTGTTTTCTTCTCAGAGCGTTCATCTTTTGCCCGTCCTTTTGTTTACCTGCTTATTTCCTCTCTCTTCATCCTGGAATTCTGAGAGCAGGGACCTCAGGTACTGCCATGGTTTCACCCCTGGCATGTCAAACACTGTCTGGCAATCATAAGCTGTTATTAAAAATTTCGTTAGTGAGTCAGTGCTTATGTGGTTGGCTCTGGGGAGATTTGTGCAGGTTTTGTAAAGTCTTCATTATAAACCATAGAATAACTGTTCTTGCTGAAAGCCATACAAATTTTTTTTTTTTTTACAGTTTGTATTTTCTCGCTTCAGCCTTTTATTATCTTTCCAATTGTTCCCGCTCTCTTTAAATTTATTTGAATAATCATAAATGCAAGCTAATCTTTTCCTCACTCTGAATTTCAGTGCTCTTAAAAATGTACTTTAAAAAATATTTTTCTCTTCAAATCACATTGTTAAAAAAAAAATTCAAAAAATAATTCAGACCTCTCATCCTCTGAACATTTCCCGTCTTAATTTTCCAACTAAACTATTCTCAGGAGTAAAAAAAATTTAAGTAAATTTAAGTAATTGAAGTAAATCATCATAGTAAGATGATTAATTTCCCCTAACATTTTATTATCAAAAATGTCAAGCATACAGCTAAGTTGAAAGAATTGTATAGTGAATATCCATAGATCCACTATCTGTATTCAGTTATTCATTTTGCCGTATTTGCTCTTATCTCTCTATCACATACTTATCCATCAATCCATCTGATTTTTTAATGCATTTCAGAATGGGTTACAAACATTAGCACACTCTACCCCTTCTCATATGAGCATGCATTATATTAATATTAACCAGAGTTCAATATTTATTTATAGGATTTTTTAAAGTAAATTACACATAGTGAAATGCATCCATTCTAGGTATAACATTTGCCCTTAGACCTATGTTTGGCCCAAACCCCTATTAAAATATACAATAGTCTCATTGCCCCCATATGGTTCTCTCATGCCCCTTCGCAGCCATTCCTGTCCATATACCCTTGTAGACAGTCATTGTTGAAACTTTTTTTTTTCCTATCATAGATCAGTTTTGCCTGCTTAAGAACTTCATCTAAAGTGAAATATGGTCACTTGTGTCTGGTTTCCTCACACAGTATTTTCTTTGAATTTTATCCATATTATTGCTTATATCAGAAACTTGTTCTTTTTGTATTGCTATGTAGTATTTCATCGTATGACTGTGCCACAGGTTGTTTCTTCACTTTTTTGTTGATATATGTCTGGGTTATTTCCAGTTTGGGGCTATTATGAAAACATTCCTTCTGAATATTCTTGTACAAATGGACATTTTTAAAAATTTCTTTTGAGGGAATACCTGGGCTTGGTATTGCAGAGTCAACAGGTGCCTGCAAGTTTTGTGTTATCAGACATTACCAGACCATTGATCCCAAGCGGTTGCAGATGATTTACTTTTTAAAAGAATTGTTTGTTAATGTTGGTAATAAGTTGATGTGGTTCACACTTAAAATTTGACAATGAAAATCCTTCTTCAAAAAAAAAAAAATACCCTTCTTCTACCACACACCCTTCCTTTCCAGTTGCCATCTTTGCAATGGGTAAGTAAATGTTCTTATTTTCTTTACCCCAGATATTCTTATACATCTACAAGCCTGCAGGAGGCTCACACGGTGTGTATACAGTTCTACACTTTGCTTTCTGAGACATTTTAGTTTTGAATTATCTTGTCTCTATTCCTTGGTGGCTCAGATGGCAGAGTCTGCCTGCAATGAGGAAGATCCAGGTTTGATCCCTGGATCAGGAAGATCCCTTGGAGAAGGAAATGGCAGCCCACTCCAGTATTCTTGCCTGGACAATCCCATGGATGGAGGAGCCTGGCAAGTCCATGGGGTTGCAAAGAGTAGGACATGACTGAGCGACTAACACTTTCTGTCTGTATTCCCTGTTATGTAGTATATATTACATAAAGCTGAATAGCCCTCTATGGTTTCTGATTAGGCCCTTCAGAAAATGTTTGATCACTGTATACTTTTTACAAATATTTCTGTATTTGGCTGCGTTGGGTCTTTGCTGCAGTATGAGGGACCTTTATTGTGTCGTGTGGGATCTTTTGTGGCCCGCAGGGACACTAGTTGTGATTCGCAGGCTCTGTGATATGGGCTTTGTTACTCTGTGGCATGTGGGATCTTAGTTCCCCAAGCAGGGGTTGAACCTGTGTCCTTTGCATTGGTCGGCAGATTCTTAACTACTGGACCAGCAGGGAAGTCCCAGTCACTTGAATACTTTTCATGCCAAGATACCAGGGTAGGGATGGTAGAAACTCCAGCACTCATGACTTGAATTTGATAGCTATACCTGTAAGGAGAGAATGTTTCCCTCAGATCTTTTGAACTCAGCAGTTCTGCAGTCTTGCTTCTGCAGCCCAGAAAGTGAGACTTGAGCTGCAGCAGCATCTAGCACTTTTGCCTGGTGACAATGTTGTGGTTTTTATGTACTCATAATCAGTAAATTCAATCTGTTCCAAAACACCTTGATCTTGATGTGTTTTCTCCACTTGATAAACACTTCTATTAAAAGGAGTACAGTTAATTGCCTCATCTACCAGATTTGCTGCTAATATTCTCATATAATGCAACAGCATGTGTATCAGGCTCATGTGAGAGTTTCGTGCCACAGGTAACACCACTGTACAGACTTGAGTGGGTTATAGGGAGAGACTTGGTTTAAAACATGCCTCAAATGTGCTCCTTTTCATGAATATCTACTAGGAATTTCTATTATTGTGGTTATTGATCATAGTTACAAAAACATGTATGAAATATTTACAAAATAACAGCAGAAATATACTCTAGGTAAAGCCCACCCAGCTTATGCAGGTACAGCAATAAGTGATCTCATAGCTTCATAGCTTTGCTGCTTCTACTTGTCATGCATGCTAAGTCGCTTCAGTTGTGTCTGACTGGTCTGTAGCCCACCAGGCTCCTCTGTCCATGGGATTCTCCAGGCCAGAATACTGGAGTAAGTTGCCATTTCCTTCTCCAGGGGATCTTCTCGACCCAGGAATCGAACCCACATGTCTTATGTCTCCTACAGTGGCAGGCAGGTTCTTTACCACCAGCGCCACCTGGGAAGCCCAAGGGTCTTTAAAAAGACTGCAAACTTTGAGCCTCTCCCAACCAAAACTGCTTGAGGATGAAAAACATTACTGTCTTAGGAATTCCCTGGTGGTTTGGTGGTTAGGACTCTGCGTTTTCACTGCCAGGGGCTCTGGTTCTATCCCTGGTCAGGGAACTAAGATCCCACAAGGTGTGAGGTACTAGCAAAAAAACCCCAAAAAACAACTCACTACTGTCTTCACGGCTGTGTGACCTCAGCAAGTTGTTACACCTCTCTGAACCTCAGTTTGCCATCAGTCAGGGTAGAGAGAAAGAGGAGCATTTAGCATTACTGCGAGAGTGAAGTGAGGTATTGTGACCAGTGCCCACCATGGAGCTTGACACCAATATTCATCTTCTGTTTGTCTTCTGTTTGTGCAAAACTCAAATAAGTGTGAGCAAAGAGGGGGTGACTTTTAGTTGACAAGAAACACAGTGTTACCTGTTTGCTCCTAAATCATGTAAACAAAGAATTCCTGCCCGAACCTTAAGTGTTAGTTAGAAATGTTAATTATGAGTTGAGCATTTGGACTATTGTTTGTAATAAGTACTCTTACACTTTGAGAACCAATCCTTAGGGACACAAGGAACCGTAAGAACATTGTGCCATAGAACTTACAGTTAATCACCTGAGGCAGACAGAAGTAAAAGACAGCAGAGGACTTAGGTCTTTTGATTCTGAAAGTATTGCTCTTTCCAACAAGGGCAGCTGTGGTTGTGGAAAGATAGGTTACTGAATTTTTGAGTCAGAAAACCAAGGAAAATACCTACAAAAAATAAACCCAAAACAATCGAGAAAATGGTAATAGGATCATACATATCAGTAATTACGTTAAATGTAAATGGATTAAATGCACCAACCAAAAGACAGACTGGCTCAGTGGGTGAAAACAGTGCATGTATGCACTTCCACTTACCACATCATTCTACTTCACCCCCCAAATTGTATGCAATTATTTTATATTGTTAGGTTAACCATGTTTCCCTTATGGCTCCCAATTGTAATTATCTTTTATTTTTTTGTCTGACTGTTGGTTGTGAAAACTGATAAATACCTAAACATCTTTTACTGTTGTGATTATGTAACTATTATTCATTTAATACCATCATATTATAATTGATCAGCAGAAAATAATAGAATTCTATAGCACTGAACACTACCACTTAATAGAAAAAAGAAAAAGAAAACCCAGCTTAAGACGAACCAAGTTCAGGCACTTTCTGTAGCTGTGACTTTGCAGAACAACCAATATGTACCACAGTTTGCTCATCTGTAAATGAAATAATGATCTTTCTTAGGGGGTTGTTAAGGTTAAATGAGTTAAGCTATGTTATAAATTTTGTAAGTAAAAAACTGTATCAAATTTGAAATTATGAGGACTTCCCTGGTGGTCCAGTGGTTAAGACTCCACATTCCCAATGCAGGGGTCACTGGTTCAATACCTGGTTGGGGAACTAACATCCTGTATGCCTCACAGCACAACATTAAAAGTTTTGTTTGAAATTATATCAAAACATAAAGTTTCCAAGCAACATTAGTAACAGAAAGCATCCAAGAAGAAAAGTGTAGGAACCCAGGCAGATTCAGGGTTGTATATAAAGAGCAGGGCAGTCCCATCAAGTTATTGCTAAATCAGTTCATATGTCACTGTTTAGCATTCATCTCCCAGGGAGAGGGTTTACTTACTTAGTCTGGTCGACATCAGGTGCTCTGCCTTCAGCAAGGGATTGTGAGCACTGGATTGAGGTCCTACCAGTTTGTGTCTCATATAAGAGGTGTGGGTCCTACAGAGCAAAATCAGGATGCTGTGGCAGAGTAAGAGGAAATGGGTGCTGGGCAGGCATAAGCATCAAGCAAATGCCTCAGGAACAGTGCAGACATAAGTATCCTCTGTGTGTATGTAAGGGTTTTATCACAGAGGGAGAAGAGAATACTTTCAAGAATCAGTAATGGCTAATCACAATGACTAATAATGGGACTTCCCAGGTGGCACAGAATCCACCTGCCAATACAGGAGACGTAGGTTCACTCCCTGGATCAGGAAGATCTCCTGGAAAAGGAAATGGCAGCCAACTCCAGCATCCTTGCCTGGGAAATCCCGTGGACAGAAGAACTTGTGGGCTACAGTCCATGGGGTCGCAAAGAGTCGGACACGACTAAGCACACACACACACAATGGCTAATATGTCTGCGAATTTTGTTTGTGAAATTTCCTTGAATTGTGTACCTATGATAGTTTACTTAAACCTTGAAGAGCTTAATGTCTGCCATATATTCATATTCCCAATTAGATATTACATGCTGAGTTAAGAGCTATCAATCATGCTAATGTGTACAACCTATTGAAATGCTCACTTTTACTCGTGTGTACTTAAGCTTCAACAGTTCCCGTAAATAGGTCAAGATGTTGTGTAAATTCTGTTGATTATGTTAATATTTTGTCAAGATTATCTTTGAGAAAACCAGAGAATGTATTTCTTGACATGGAGGACATTCCTAATAGTGGTAATTTTCATTAGGTAATTTTCTATATCTGAGGATGAGTTTAAAATTATGAACACTTATAATGTGTCTGGTATTTTTACCTCCTCAACTTGTTATTTTCTTATCTAACACACAAAAACCCACAGAAAAAAGACATATTACCCGCCTCCCCTGACACACAAATTTTAAGATAAAATAAGATTAAAGAAAAGAAAGAGTATGTTAGATATCCTTTGAGTTATAGGTTTGTTTTTTTTTTGAAGTGTAGTTGATTTATAATGTTGTGTTAGTTTCAGGGGGGCTTCCCTTGTGGCTCTGCTGGTAAAGAATCTGCCTGCAATGAAGGAGACCTGGGTTCAATCCCTGGGTTGGGAAGATCCCCTGGAGAAGGGAACAGCTGCCCACTCCAGTATTCTGGCCTGGAGAATTCCACGGACTGTATAGTCCATGGGGTAGCAAAGAGTTGGACACAACTGAGTGACTTTCACTTTTGAAGAGGGAAATGGCAGGTGTAAGCAAAGTGATTCATTTGTACATAGATACGTGCAGATATGTAGATTCTTTTTCAGATTATTTTCTATTATATCAATAGGTTATTATAAGATATTGAATATAATTCCCTGTGCTATACAATAGATCCTTGTTGCTTATCTATTTTGTGTGTAGTAGTTTTTATCTGTTAATCCCAAACTCCTAATTTGTCCCTCCCTCTCCCTTTCCCCTTTGGTAACCATAAATTTTTTTCTATGTTTGTATGCCTGCTTGGTAAATAAGTTATCTGTATCCTTTTTTTTTAGATTCCACATATAAATGGTATATGATATTTGTCTTTCTCTGTCTGACTTGGTATGATCACCTCTAGATCTATCCATGTTGCTGTAAATGGCATTATTTCATTCTTTTTTGAAGAATGTGGCTGAGTGATATTTGAGTTATCGTTTGAATTCTGTTTATAGAGAGGCTGTTTCACCACCTTGCCTGTCACCTTTTGTGTGTCTAGCACATGTGGTGAGAACCTGTGACCCACAGGGAAGATAAAGAGACTCTCCAGCAAGTGTAGGATGCAAATGGAGCTCTCTTTTTTTTTCTAATAATTAATTTTTATTAGCGTATAGTTGACAGACAATGTTATGTTAGTTTCTGCTATACAGCAAAGTGAATCAGCTATCTGTATGCATGTATCCCCTCTTTTTTGGATTTCCTTCCCATTTAGCTCACCACAGAGCGCTGAGTAGAGTTCCAGTGCTGTTCAGTAGGTTCTCATCTGTTATCTATATTATAATAGTGTAGATGGAGCTTTCACTTGGCAGAACTGCTCTTAGTATCCGAGGTGTCATTAAAATACAGTTTACACACATGCACCCCCAGTGGTGGCTCCTGAATTCCTTTCAAGGAGAGTGACGTGTTCTTGGTTTGTGTCCTGTAGATTCTGCCGTTCTTGCATCGCTACCAGCCTAAAGAACAATAAGTGGACCTGTCCTTACTGCCGGGCCTATCTCCCTTCCGAAGGAGTCCCAGCAGCTGATGTCGCTAAGAGAATGAAAGCCGAGTTCCGGAATTGTACCGAATGTGACACTCTGGTATGTCACCCTGCCTTTGCTCACAGTTACCAGCTTAGACTGCCAAGAAAATTGTTAGATGGCCAGTCATTTCACCTCTGCATTTGACCTCATCCTGCTCGGATTTCAAAGTTTATTGTCTCAGTCTCTCCTCTTCCTTTCCTCCAGTTTCATAAGTATGGGCTTCAGGAGAGCCGTCACCTGATGCCCACCGTCACCTAATTTTTCAAACAAATGCTTTCATCAACCACCTCTGTTTCCTCCCTTCCCATTACTCCCCTCACCCCTAATTATGTGGCCTCTATTATGTTATCGTAGCCCACCGAGTGAATAGCTTTATTTTCAAGCCCAGTGGCGTAATTCCATCTCTACTGTTCTGGGCTTTGCAGTATTTATCTCTGTTGACCCCTGCCTCCCTGTTACCGTTTTCCTCCGTTGATACTATACTAGTCTGGTTAGATCACGTGAGGTCTTAGAAGTTGTGTCAAAGATTCTAGATTTTATCTTAAATGCCATAGGGAGTCATAGAAAAAGTGTGAGCTTTTGATCAAGTTTATATTTTTAAGCTCTCACTCAGGCATGTGCGTGGAGAATGGTTTGGAAGGAGCAAAAGCAGAACTGGTGGAGCCAGTTTAGTGGCCGTTAGGATAGTTTAACAGCCTTTAGTGGCCGTTAGGAAGCTGGGTTAGAGTAAGAGCATTAGGTATGGAATAAGAGGTTGTTTCAGGGTGTATTTAAGAGAGGGATTGAAGAAAATTGGTAAGTAACTGGATGTGGGGGTGCATAAGAGTGAGGTGTCAAAGATGCTTCCCAAGTTTCTGAGATGAGTAGGTGAAAGTACTAATGTGGGAAGCAAATTTGAAGAAGAATCTACAGAGTTAAGTTTTAAGTTTTACATACATTACATGTGAACTGCTAAGAGGAATATATCTAGATATTACCAGTCTAGAGACCAAAAGGGAGATCGTGTACTGAAGATCTCAATTTCTTAGAGACCCTTTCTTGATTGTTCATCTAAATTATAATCTCTTAAACACTTTCCCTTAGCACTCTGTGCTTTCTCTTTATAGCACTTATCACCATTTGTAATTATGCTTTTGTGACTTTTTTTACATTTAATGTCCATTATCCATTATCTCCACCAGATTTCATGAGGGTAAGGATTGTGTCTGTTTTACTGGGTTGTGTATCAAGACCTTTGAATAGTGGCTGGAACATAGTAAATGCTCAAATGTATTTTTTGAATATTTATCTAAGACCTAAATCTGTTCATGGCTGTGTGACTATGGAATCTATGCATGGTCTTTGGAGTCAGACATCTTAGGGTTGAGCACTAATTCTCTCACTTACTGTTTGTGATTTGGGGCAAATTATTAATCTGAGTTTTTGTTTGAGTCTTTATAAATTGAGGGAAAAGATAATGTTCGTGTCACAGGGTGGTTGTAAAGATTAAAGACAAACCACAAGTGGCTTTTAGCACTGTGTGCTCAATCGTGTCGGGTTCTTAAAACCCCATCGACGGTAGCCCACCAGGCTCCTCTGTCCATGGGATTTTACAGGCAAGAATAGTGGAGTGGGGTGCCATTCCCTTCTCCAGGGAATCTTCCTGACCCAGGGATTGAATCTCATCTCTTTCATCTCCTGCATTGGCAGGCAGATTCTTTACCACTATGTCACAGGACAGGATTCATTTTAGCACTATGGAAATGAATGCTCAAATCAATAGCTCAAAATCAATAGCTTTTCACATTCTTAGTAATCATTATTGCTTATTTTTATTTTGATATTTTGCCATCATTTAAAATTCAACATGCAAAAAATCAAACTCAGCATATTATTCTGTTATCCAGTTCTTTTTCCCACATTTGGTACCTGTCAGAAACAAGAGTCTCTATTATCCTGGGTCAAAATCTGCTTCCTTCTTTTCACTTCCCATTTCTGATTATTCACAAGTATTTTGATCTTTCTTTTGGGAGAATTCTTTGTATCTGTCTCTTCTTGCTGGAATGTTAGGCATTCTCAACTCTGCTTCCTGTGAGTCCTGGCCGGATCTCCAGTCCATGAGCCTGGCTTTAGTATCCCAGTCCCCAATATTGAACGGTTTCCTATCTACTTGTCTTCACATCTTTTGTTCATTTGTTTTTCCTCTATTAGATTATAAGCACCTTTAATGCAAGTGCCGTGGCTTATACTCCTTCTGCCGCCACTGACAACCGCTTTCAGTTTTGTGTCTGGGGTAGACACCCTATGAATTTATCAATTCACTTGTCAGGATACAGTCCCCAGATTGCTACATTTATATGAGGAATGTTGACCAAGGACTATAAAGAAGAAAGAGACTTTTAACAAAAGTCACAGGGAGAGGAGAGAGCACTGACGTGCAAAGTTGGATGTTAAATGTTGTAAAGCAGTCTGTTTTAAGACAGCTGCCTAGATCTGTCCTAGCTTTTACATCTTTTTAGATGGATAAAGCAAGGATTTGTTGTTAACGTTTCCATTTGCTTTTATTTTTGTCTTTTGTGAAGCAGTTACGACTGCTTCCTTGAGATGGTAGATTTCATGTTTGAGGTTGAACTTCCGTAGCTTAGGCAAAATGAAGCAGGGTGGGTCGGCCACCTTACCACAAGTCTAACAAAGCTTCCTTTAGCACAAGATCTTATCAGAGTTTCTAATGACACATTTAGTAGAATATGTGCTATGCAGCAACAGATCCCTCATGGTTAGGATCTCTGAATGTATATCTGGAAGGACAAGGGCTCTTTATTCTGCCTTCATAAAAATGGACTGCAAGAGCTGTCCTTTATATTTGCTCTTAATGGGGCCATTAAGTATACTGTGTATTGTGAATTCATGTAATGCTACTGGATGTATTATAAAGCCATGGTATTTATATCTTTCCCTGAAGCACAGGATTTCTTTTTACTTACTCTGGACATCTCTAAAATCCATCTATTTATTCTTTTTATCTCTCTCTGTTTTTCTTTCTTTCTCTTTTTACTTTTTTCCCCCTTTCCTTCCTTTTGCTCTTTTTCCTCTCTTTCTTTCTTCCTTCTTTCCATCACTAATTTAGGTAATAGTATCCAAAAAAAGTAAATTTGATTTAATATATATCTTTTCACTTTGAAAAACATATGCTTTCTAAAAGAACCAAATTCAAGAACTAAGCTTCTGGATCTTCTAACTATAAAGAAATTTTAAATTAGTGTTATTCTTGATAATGCCTTAAATTGATTGAACTATTACCTTGACTGCATCCTTTTAATCAACTGACCCCACACTATGACCTTATTTGAAATAAAGAAAGCAGTGAAGTTGAGTCACAAAAGACTTCGTTGACTAAAGTGAGACTCTTTTCAACAGTGAGCTTATTTTGATCTGCTTTCATGTAGGTTTGCCTCAGTGAAATGAGGGCACACATAAGAACATGCCAGAAGTACATAGATAAGTATGGACCACTGCAAGAGCTTGGAGAGACAACAACAAGGTTTGTTTCTATACACTTTGGTTTAATGCTAAATTTGACATGCTTATAAAGAATTTAATGGGCTGGAAAGCTTAACATTTTTATTATGAAAATATGTATATGGTTATGTTTTGGCTCCTAATCATAATACCTCTTATTGGTAATTGTTTGTTTTCGATGATTAATAGCAGTAATTACAAAAGAATTTTGCTCTCTCTGCTTTAAAAACTTTGTTTGAGGAGAACCAGCTGGACACTAGAGAGATTGGGGAAGCTTCCTCAGACAAGTTTATATGGAGGAAGATCCAAAAATAGAAAGCAGAACTGTTCAGTTTCTGCTAGGCTCTGTGTTGTGACTAAGAGTCCTGAAGTAGATGATGCTTATGTCTTTAGTTTTCCATCACAACTACTCAGTCTCCCAGCTTGTTCCCTCTCATGTTCCTGCTTACTCTTTAGAAGGGACAAAGTGACATCTCAGTATATATTCTAACATGAAAGAACATGCATGGGGCAGGCATTCTGAATCCTGCAACCTGTTTGCTGGGTAATCTTATATGGGGCTGGAGAAAGGATGGAGACAGCTAGTGGGTGCAATGGAAGATATTGATCATTAACTATTTTTTCTTAAAAAAGAAAAAAATAGAAGGAAACAAATCTAGGTCATTAAAACTCCGGGAGATAGAGAGGATGGGGGAGCCTGGCGTGCTGCAGTTCAGAGGGTCGCAAAGAGTTGGACACAGCTTAGCAACTGAACAACAACTATTCTGAATGGCAGAGGAATTACAAAGCTTGGCATTTGCCTCTGCCGAAGAAATGGAGAAACGCTTTGTGTACTCCTGAATGGAGATAATGGCTTTGAAGCCATTAAGTCTTCCTATGAATTCAGCTATCCAGTAGAGGTATTCAGTATAATTTCTTTTATTCTCCTGAGGTAAATGTTAGTTATGCTTATTTTAAGAAATTATATGTATAACACGGGACAAAATACTTAATATTTTGTAATAATCTATCAAGGAAAAGAATCTGAAAAAGAATGTATATACATGTATATATAACTGAATTACTGTGCTATACGCCTGAAACTAACACAACAGTGTAAATCAACTCTATTTCAATAAAAAAAATTTTTTTAAAGATAAAAAAGGGGAATGCCCTAGTACTCCAGTGGTTAGGACTCTACACTTTCACAGCCAAGGGCCCAGGTTTGATCCCTGGCTGGGGAGCTAAAATCCTATAAGCTGTGCAGTGCAGTCAAAAAAATTTTTGAAAAAGAAATACTACTCAAATATAGCTTAAATTTCCTAAGCCAGAAGTCTAAATGTTTTTCTAGAGATTACTTTGCAAAGTGAGAGTGAAAGTGAAGTCGTTCAGTAGTGTCCGACTCTTTGCAACCCCATGGACTATAGCCTACCAGGCTCCTCAGTGCATGAATTTTCCAAGCAAGAATACTGGAGTGGGTTGCCATTTCCTTCTCCAGGGGATCTTCCCAGCCCAGGGATTGAACCCAGGTCTCCCGCATTGCAGGCAGACGCTTTACCATCAGAGCCACCAAGGAAGCCCCACCTTTTATTATAGGATTAGATTTTTTCCATACTGCTATAAATTGTGAGTATTTTAGCCCTAAGAAGAGTATGAATTCTGTTAGACTGGCCCCAGGGACCAGTAGGAAGGAAGGCTAACAAATGAGTTGAACAAGCATGTGGTTTGATTGGAAAGTCGATACAAAAATTTTAAAGTATATGAATACTAATTTATCCTAGTTAGAATTAAATAACAAAGAGTTAAAATAACCAAAATGAGAAGGGTTGTTGATTAATCAGTCTTACAAGATAGATTAATATTTGCATTTAATATAGAAATCTTTGCTTTATAAAACTTACAACATAGTTGAAATTTTTTAAGTTCTTATGCAAGGAAACTATCCAGAACACATGTCTTGGGGAACAGGAAGTTATATCTATAATGGAAAATGACCGAAAAATTCCAAGCCTCCATATTGTTCCTAAGAATTTAAGACAGCGCTATTCAATGGAAATATAATGCAGAACACATGTAATTTTAAATTCTCTAGTAGCAATACTCAAAAAGTAAAAACAAGTAAAATTAATTTTTCATGTATTTTATTCAACTGGTTATAGCCAAAATATTCTCCTTTGAACAAGTAATCAATATATAAATTATTGAGACATTTTACTTTTTATGTATATATAAAGCCTGCAAACTTCAGAGTGTATTTCAAATTTCTAGCGTATCTCAGTTTGCACTGATATTTAAAGTGCCTGGTAGACACATACCTAATAGCTACTCCACTGGATAACACAGATGTGAAGGACAGGTACTCCTAGATGTGCATAAAGATATAACAAGGTAGTTGTGGGCTGTTTTTCATTCTTCACTGGATGCTGATACTGTGAGTTGACATCTGTGGTTATATTTGCCAGTGTCGTCAGATATTCTGGTTGGAGAACAAGTAACACCCAATTCAGATGTTACCTGAATTAGAAAAAGAAGTAAAAGAGACAGAAAAAGTAACGTAGATACAGCTGGGTGGTATGATCCTCTGTTTCTCAGTTAATGGAGCGGTCAGATTGTACTTTCCTTCCAAAGAAAAGAAAGTGCCTCGAGTGCACTATAACTGTGTCTCTGTCCCGCCCCTGTGGGGTTACACATTTGCATTGCTCATGAGAAAAAATTTAGGCACCAAGATTATTATCAGGAAAATGAATATGAAATAGAAAGAATGAGCACTAGAAACTAGATCCACCTGCATTCTGTTTTTTACCTCTAGTTAAGTGACTACTGTCTAGTTATCAATAATTTCAGTAATATTTGTGTTCTATGCAATTTCCAGGTGTGTATGTCCTTTTTGTCAGAAGGAATTGGATGAAGACAGTTTGCTGGATCATTGCATTACTCATCACAGATCAGAAAGGAGACCTGTGGTGAGAAATTGTGTTACTATATATTTCTGCAGTGTCTAAATTTGATACACATTAGAAAATCCATTTATGGGCTTCTATTTCTGGATATATCATAAAGGATAATTTATGTCAAGGTTACAGTGATTCTATGACTATGAACACCATGTGAAAGTGTCGAGTTGAAACCGACAAGAATTACCAGTGTGCAATTACTCTTTCCTTTACGAAATTAGACAACATTGTCTCTTACAGATAATCATGGGCAGAATCAACTAAGCAGATCTAAAATGCGTAGTTAAGATTTAATGTTAGTATGCTAACTGTGCTCAGTGAGAAACATTTTTTAATAATGCAAATAGGGTTATCATGGCAATAATACACTAGACATGAAAAGTAGAAAGTCATTCACCTTTATTAATCAATTCATTATTTTATTTCAGAGTCGAATATTCATCAATAGGCTCACACATTAAACATGCATATTGCTTATCATTTCCTTGATCTATTGTGAATGCTGCCTTTTTTCTTTTCAACCTGGTACTTTAGTTCTGCCTTGTAGTGTGGCTCTTATAATTTTCATTTTTGTATAGTTGAGAGGTAAGGCAGGGTGATGATGGATTATCATCATTTATTTGGCCATTTTACTAGTTTTGAACATTTGGATTGCTGCCAAGTTTTAGAATTTGAATTCACGTTCTTGTGCGTTTAAACTGTTCTTTGTATATCATTTTTCTCTTAAGAGGAAATTCCATAGATTAATATTTTTGGGCCCAAGAGTGCAAGTTTTAATTAACACTCAAAACATATTCTAAAAAGTTTGAGTCAGTTTTTATTTGTGTCAGCAATTGATGAGTAAACTGCTTTCCCCTTAACCTGGCCAAAATTGGGTTACATTTATTTTTAAATTAACAGATGTAAAATGATACCTTGAAGATTATTTTGAATTTTATTTTAGTTCTGTGTTGTATATGTATATATATGTGTGTGTGTGTTTCATATATATATGTTAGGGGTTTTTTTAATTTGAGTTTTAAAGTTTTTTTTTTTTCATAAAATCCTTTTGGAAGGTGGATGAGGTTGAAATGTAAGTTCATTAGATGACTGATAGATAGCACTTACAACAATACTATGAGATAGATATGATTATTATTTCCATTTTACCAATGGTAGACTCAGACTCAGAGAGGTTAAGTCTTACAAGATAAGTCTTAAGCTGGTAAGTAAGCAGAGCTACAGTTTGAAGCCCAGTGTCTAGCTCTGGGGCATAAACACCAGTGCTCTACTAGCAAGTTCAAGAGAAAAGCCCCACAGCACAGTCAAAGGTCTTTTTTTATTCACCCTAATGATCCAGAGGCTTGATTCTTGGAATGGCTAGCTAGGAGCTTGATATGTGTTGGGGGAGCAGGGGAGATTGTCATGGGCTTTTCCTGTTTAAGTTGCCCTTGGAGGAACTGAGCTAAGGAGGTGTTTTCCTATTGGTCCCTGGGGAACCTTCCTAGAAGAAGCTTGAAGAACGCATTGGGGGACTTCCCTGGTGGTTCAGTGGCTAAGACTCTGAGCTCCCAATGTAGGGGGCCTGCGTTCAATCCCTAGTCAGTGAACTAGGTCCCACATGCCACAACTAAGATCTAGCACAGCCAAATAAATAAGTAAATATTTAAAAAAGAAGAAGAAAGAAAACATTAAGATGGCATAATAATGACTACCACATACTGAGTTTCCTTGGTTTGTCTTTTGGTTTGTTTTGGTCACGTGCACAGCTTGCGGGATCTTAGTTCTCCAACCAGGGAACAAACCCCGGACCCTGCAGTGAAAGTGTCGAGTCATAACCACTGGACTGCACGGGAATTCCCGATATACTGAATTCTGGTTGCCTCCTGAACTCAGTGAAATTTAACTCAGATGACTGTTATATCTACCACTGTGGGCAACAATCCCTTAGAAGAAATGGAGTAGCCCTGATAGTCAACAAAAGAGTCTGAAATGCAGTACTTCGATGCCAGCTCAAAAACAACAGAATAATCTCTGTTCGTTTCCAAGGCAAACCATTCAATATTACAGTAATCCAAGTCTATGCCCCAACCAGTAATGCTGAAGAAGCTGAAGTTGAACGGTTCTGTGAAGACCTACAAGACCTTCTAGAACTAACACCCCCAAAAAGATATCTTTTTCATTATAGGAGACTGGAATGCAAAAGTAGGAAGTCAAGAGATACCTGGAGTAACAGGCAAATTTGGCCTTGAAGCACAAAATGAAGCAGGGCAAAGGCTAACAGAGTTTTGCCAAGAGAACACACTGGTCATAGCAAACACACTCTCCAACAACACAAGAGAAGATTCTACACATGGACATCACCAGATGGTCAATACCAGAATTAGATTGATTGTATTCTTTGCAGCCAAAGATGGAGAAGCTGTATACAGTGAAAAAAAAACAAGACCAGAAGCTGACTGTGGCTCAGATCATGAACACCTTATTGTTAAATTCAGGCTGAAATTGAAGAAAGTAGGGAAAACCACTAGGCCATTCAGGTATGACCTAAATCAGATCCCCTATGATTATTCAGTGGGAGTGACAATAGATTCACGGGATTAGATCTGATAGACAGAGTGCCTGAAGAACTATGGACAGAAGTTTGTAACATTGTACAGGAGGCATTGATCAAGACCATCCCCAAGAAAGAGAAATGCAAAAAGGTAAAATGGTTGTCTGAGGAGGACTTACAAATAGCAGAGAAAAGAAGAGAAGTGAAAGGCAAGGGAGAAAAGGAAAGATATACCCATATGAATGCAGAGTTCCAAAGAATAGCAAGGAGAGATAAGAAAGCCTTCCTCGGTGATCAAGGCAAAGAATAGAGGAAAATAACAGAATGGGAAAGACTAGAGATCTCTTCAAGAAAATTAGAGATACAAAGGGAACATTTCATGCAAAGATGGGCACAATAAAGGACAGAAAAGCTATGGACCTACCAGAAGCAGAAGATATTAAGAAGAGGTGGCAAGAATACACAGAAGAACTATACAAAGAAGAACTTCATGACCCAGATAACCACAATGGTATGATCACTCACCTAGAGCCAGACATCCTGGAATGCCAAGTCAAGTGGGCCTTAGGAAGCCTCACTATGAACAAAGCTAGTGGAGGTGATGGAATTCCAGTTGAGCTATTTGAAATCCTCAAAGATGATGCTGTGAAAGTGCTGCACCCAGTATGTCAGCAAATTTGGAAAACTCAGCAGTGGCCACAGGACTGGAAAAGGTCAGTTTTAATTCCAATCCCAAAGAAAGGCAATGCCAAAGAATGCTCAAACTACCACACAATTGTACTCATCTCACATGCTAGCAAAGTAATGCTCAAAATTCTCCAAGCCAGGCTTCGACAGTACATGCACCGTGAACTTCCAGATGTTCAAGCTGGATTTAGAAAAGGCAGAGGAAGCAGAGATCAAATTGCCAACATTCATTGGATCATCGAAGAAGAAAGAGAGTTCCAGAAAAGCATCTACTTCTGCTTTATTGACTATGCCAAAGCCTTGGACTGTGTGGATCACAACAAACTGTGGAAAATTCTGAAAGAGATGAGAATACCAGACCACCTAACCTGCCTCCTGAGAAATCTGTATGCAGGTCAAGAAGCGACAGTTAGAACCGGACATGGAACAACAGATTGGTTCCAAATTGGGAAAGGAGTACATCAAAGCTGTCTATTGTCACTCTGCTTATTTAACTTATATGAAGAGTACATCATGTGAAATGCTGGGCTGGATGAAGCACAGGCTGGAATCAAGATTGCCGGGAGAAATATCAATAACCTCAGATATGGCAGAAAGCGAAGAGGAACTAAAGAGCCTCTTGATGAAAGTGAAAGAGGAGAGTGAAAAAGTTGGCTTAAAATTCAACATTCGGAAAATGAAGATCATGGCATCCGGTCCTATCACTTCATGGCAAGGAAACAATGGAAACAGTGACAGACTTTATTTTCTTGGGCTCCAAAATCACTGCAGATGTTGACTGCAGCCATGAAATTAAGAGATGTTTGCTCCTTGGAAGACAAGCTATGACAAATCTAGACAGCATATTAAAAAGCAGAGAGATTACTTTGCCAACAAAGGTCTGTACAATCAAAGCTATGGTTTTTCCAGTAGTCATGTATGGATGTGAGAATTGGTCCATAAAGAAGGCTGAGCACCGAAGGATTGATGCTTTCGAACTGTGGTGTTGGATAAGACTCTTGAGAGTCCCTTGGACTGCAAGGAGATCAAACCAATCAATCCTAAAGAAAATCAGTTCTGAATATTCATTGGAAGGACTGATGCTGAAGCTGGAGCTCCAATACTTCGATTACCTGATGCGAAGAGCTGACTCATTAGAAAAGACTCTGATGCTGGGCAAGATTGACGGCAGGAGGAGAAGGGGACAACAGGGGATGAGATGGTTGGATGGTATCACCGACTCAGTGGACATGAGTTTGAGCAAGCTCCAGCTGATGGTGAAGGACAGGAAACGTGGAGTGCTGCGGTCCATGGGGTCGAAAAGAGTCAGACACAATTGAGCGACTGAACAACAACAACCTTAGGGAGACTGTAGGTGAACACTTAGGTACTTAGGTCATGATCAGTCTCTCACTTTACCATTTCTTTCCCTTTCCTATTCTTACCCTTTCCTTCCTTATGTCAAATTCCCCAATTCAAGAAACAGAAGAAATTTTTGAAGTAGTATAGACTTGTCACCCATTGTTTTGTAGTGTCTTTCTGTTGAAAGTCTCTTCAGTAACACAACTAAATTGTCTATACATCTGAAGTCGGATGCCTCCACTAATCCTCTTTTAACATCAGACTGAAAACAAAAACTACTTTGCTTGAAATTCCAGGTTTTCTGTAGATTTCCCGTCCACTGGGCTCAAAGCTCCTTAATCATGGGACCAAGGCTTAGTCATCTCTGTTCCTCTGACTCTTGATATGGGGCCAACAGAAATCACATGAGCTGCTCAGGAGAGTGTATATTGATTAGTACTAGTTCCAGCTTACTGTTCCAAACTCTCCTCCCCCGGCTGCCCCCAACATGCCCTGTCTCCAGCTTCACTGAGCATTTTCCCGTTGCCTAAGCAGGCCGGGTGCCTTGAGGGTTTCCTGCCTTTTTCCACTTTGCTTTCCCCGCCTGTGGTGCTCCTCCTCTGCTATGGCTGACTTGTTCTTCAAGACTCACATCAGCTGCATGCAACTTGGCTGAATCCTTTCCTGACTTCTCAGAAAAAAAGTAATGATTCCCTTATCAGTCTTGAACAGCTGTCTGTTCAGATCTTGATTACAGCACTTGCTATGCTGTATTGCAAGTATCTGCGTAGGTGATAAGAATAGTAGCCATTTGGGGGACTTCCCTGGGGGTCCAGTGGTTAAGACTCTGCTTACTGCAAGGGGCACGCTCTGGATACTGGTAGAGAGCTAAGATCCTGCATGCCAGGCAGTGAGGCAAAGAGAAAAAAAAAAAGGCCAATCTAGAGGACAAATCCAGGGTTGCCAGGGTTCAGGAGAGAAGTTAAGGGATAGTACAAGGAAGTTTTTTGTAGTGAGAGCAATTCTGTTTCTTGATTGTGTTGCTAGTTATATGACTATATGTGTGATAAAATTTCATAGAATATATAACACCCCAGAAAATGAGTTCATGCAAAAACTGGTAAAATCTAAGTCAGATGTTGTCTAGTTAATTGCCAATTTCCTGGTTTTGATAATATGCCATAGTTATGTAAGAAGTAACGTTTTGGGTAAGCTGGGTGATGATGACATGGTACCTCTTTGCATTATTTTGCAGTTTCTTTTGAGCTTATAAATATTTCAAAATGAGAAGGAAGTTTTTTAGATGGCCATTCATGGCTATTAACTTAGGAAAATATGTGTAAATACTAATATCTGATGCTGGTGTATTATAACCTATATTGCTGGTGGTAATATAAAACTATAAGCATGTATCATATATAGTGTATATTATGAACCATGAATGTTCATAAGTGACCTCCTAATCTCCATTTATAGTCATTTATCCTAAGAAAATAATCCCCTGAAAAATGTAATTTCATATATAATTATAGATAATATAGTTTGTAATAACAATAGCAATGTAGATAATATAATTTATAATAACAAAATATCCACATACCTAAGAAAACTTTAGTATTGCAAGAGGTAGGTAACTAATTAAATTATGGCACACCTACTGACTGTAATATTATTTGAATAATAAAGTGGTAAGTATGAAACAAATAGTTATACTCTTTATATACAAGAAATGTGTAGGAAGAAATAAGTGCAATTTTATTTGTTTACATTGCTTTAGTATTTATATAATTCTAAAACATAATACCAAGGTATGGCCAATAGATTCATAAAATTAAAATTAACTTTGTTGAATGGTTATTTAATTTTTTATCTCTGACACTAATGATTATTTAAAATCTTTCGTGAACTCTTGATCTTATTTCCAGTTCTGTCCGCTTTGCCGTTTAGTACCTAATGAGAATCGAAGCAGCTTCAATGGCAGCTTAATAAGACATTTGCAAGTCAGTCACACTTTGTTTTATGATGATTTCTTAGTAAGTATATTTTCTTACTTCTACATTATGTTTTTATGCTGATTAAGCTTACCTTTCTTAATATAAGAAGTCTTACTATAAGATTATAGAGGAAAAATGCATATATAGCTGCAATGTTAAGTATTAGTATTAAGGAGGAAACATAAAAACACAGTGTTTTATAAATATATATATTATAAATATATATATTTTACATAACTACTCTAAGAGTAGTTACCTGCTTTAGACAAAATCATTTTCTTTGTGATGTAAATAATTAGCCTTGTATAAGACCCAGATTTCACTTTCCAGTTATTTTAATTTCTACTTTAATGCCTCCCACTAAATAGTTATAATTTTTATGAAGTTAAAAACATATTAACTGAGAGAAGATCATATCAGTAATGAAATGGCTTAGAGAATTTGCACTCATTTTATGATACATTGAATGGCCAATAACAGATACAACATTATCAATGTCGTGAGACACATGGGCTCTATTTTTAATTAAAATTTTATAAAATACAAAACTCATGTTTATTTAACATTTTTCAACTTAAATTATTATGAACAAATTTTAGACATATACAGAAGTAGACAGAATTGTATAATGAACCTCTGTATACTGACCAGCTACCCATCAATAATGGCCAACTCATAGCCATTCTCATTATAGTCAGAATTTTTTTTAAGATGAAAGAAAAATCCGATATAGTATGAATAGTTCTGATACTTATGACTCAATTTCCCATTATCAGCAATTATAAAACAAGCTAAAGGTAGCATAGCTTTTGTTCTGCTTTGGTCCATGCATTTCCCTATGAGAGTGATGCATTATCCCATGAGTCCCTTTCAGCAAAGAGGACTGCTTATCATGGGGACATTCATAGCCATATTCTGAAATGATACCTTTTATTCTTACGTCTATCAAAATACATGAAATGTTAAGAGTTAAATTTGAATTTGCATATAATTTTCACATGATTTTTGACTATTTTCTTTTTTATGCAATTTCAAATGGAATTTAATGATTGTTGAAGACTATAATTTGAAAATTTTCTCCATGCATTCTGATGTGTCCAGGATGATTATCCAGATTCAACACAAGGAAGCTGGGTTTCAGTAACAGTCCTGTCACAACTTGTGACCTTAGGCAAGGTATTTAACTTTGGAGCCTCTGTTTGTTCATTTGTTAAAGTGAGGACTAAGCCAAGTACATACTGTTTCCAAACGCTCTCGTGGGGATTAAATGAGATGATGCATGTCAAGCGATTTACTCAGTTTGGGCATGGATGTTAGGCAAACTGGAGATGGGGAGAGAGTAAACGGAAATATTAGGACCACCTGAAGAATAAACAGACCACACCACAGAGGCATCATAATCTCTCCTCCATCTCTCAGATAATGTCTTTTCTGGCCACTAAGGCACACAAGCCCTCAAGAGAGCCACGTGTCCTCATTTTTCATAACACGTAGGGGTTCCTCTTTATCGTAGCTCCATGAGATGTTCTAAAAGCCAGGTTGATTCCATACCTGTTCTGACTCTTCATTGTTCAGTCCATTCTTTTCAAGATCATTCACAGTATGACCCGGGGCTGGCCAGGAAGAGGTCACTTTGGTGAGAATACTCTCCACCCCTTCAAAATCACATTCTTGGATGTGGAAGTGAGGTCAAAACAGTGTTCTTTTGAATTTTTTGTTTCCTCAACTACCCAGTACTATGCTAGGTATTTTGTGCAAGTTGTCTCATTTCATTCCTTGTAGCAACTTCTGTAAAGTGCATACTGTATGATTATCCTTACTTAGCTATGAAGTGTCTGATGCCCAAAGGTTAATAAATTGCCTCAGAACAACCTGGCATTGAAAAAGACCCTGATGCTGGGAAAGATGGAAGGCAGGAGGAGAAAGGGCGACAGAGGATGAAATGGTTGGATGGCATCACCAACTCAACGGACATGAGTTTGAGCAGACTCCAGGAGATAGTGAAGGACAGGGAAGCCAGGCGTGCTGTTGTCCATGGGGTTGCAAAGAGCTGGACGTGACTTACTGAACAACAACCTGGCATTAAGTCCAAATATTGTGCTCTGCTCTGTTTTATGACTTTATTGTAGATTTTATTTATTTGCTTTTATGTTTTAGAGTGAACTTCCAATAAAGATTTTATTTTCTTAGTTTATTGGTGAAGCAGAGATGGGTTGCAGAAGATGGGGCTCTTAGTTTTTGTTTTATTTACAGAATGTGCTAACCTAAAGTTTTGAATTCAGTTTTGACCATAAGGAGGCAAGGAGAAAGAGCGTTTTGTTTCCAACATTTTTTTTTCTTCACAACTAGATATTCAGTAGTACTGCTGGGAATGGTGAATCCTATGGGATTGTCTTAACTTCACTCCATATTAAATGTTTATGTGGAGCATAACACTCTGACCTGGATTTGTAATACTGACTAAAAACTATTATAGTTAGATCAGATAAAAAACTTTAAATTCCAGATCAAGACTATTTTATTAATAATGATAGCTAATTAATTGATTGGAGAAGGCAATGGCAACCCACTCCAGTACTCTTGCCTGGAAAATCCCATGGACGGAGGAGCCTGGTGGGCTGCAGTCCATGGGATCACTGGGAGTTGGACACGACTGAGTGACTTCACTTTCACTTTTCACTTTCATGCATTGGAGAAGGAAATGGCAACCCACTCCAGTGTTCTTGCCTGGAGAATCCCAGGGACAGGGGAGCCTGGTGGGCTGCCGTCTATGGAGTTGCACAGAGTTGGACACGACTGAAGCGACTTAGCAGCAGCAGCAGCAGTTAATTGATAGACAGTAAAAATGAAATAGAAAATGCACAAGCCCTAAAGCAAAAGTCCTAGGTTCTATGAGGGTTTTTTTTCATGTGTGTGGAAACTTGGTGACTAAATTCAGGGCTTTACTTGGCAAAATGAGGCAATGTCTTAACATTCATCCTCCAGTTGCTGAAGACTGTCAGGTCTGACTGTATGTTTCCAATTCTTTTTCTTTATTGTAGGATTTCAATATAATTGAGGAAGCTCTTATCCAAAGGGTCTTAGACCGGTCACTTCTGGAATACGTGAATCACTCGAACACTGCATAACTGTATTAAAAGAAAAGAGAAGGAGACCGTACAATTGCACCATTCTTTCTTTTTTTTTTTTTTAAGATGCTGCTTGAGAAATCGTAGGGAAGCTGTCAATGTCTGATGGGCAGAAAAGTGTACAACACATTATATGTTTGTCCATGTTTATTGTTGTATTGCATTTTAAAACTGCTTTCACTTTGATGAATTAGGTCTGTTTTACATTCTTGAGTTTCTTAGACACTTAACAGCAAAAAAGTCTCCATCTGCCATTAATACATGAAAGAGAATATAAGGCTGAGTATGTAGGTGAAGGATCTTTATTTGCAAATCAGATGACGTGGTGTGTAATGCTACATACTGATAACTCCTCTTAGGATTGGACAAGATAACTAATCTTTGTTCTGTGGAGAGTGAAACAAAGTGTGGACACTCAAGAAAATGTGAGATCTGTTCCACTGCTCATGTTCTAACAACTAATAGAATAACACCAATAACCTTGTATGGGAGTAGGAAAGGAAAATTTTGGAAGTCAACAACAACCATTTAACCAAATCTATAACATAATACTGTAACAATACTGTAATTTCATGTTAGGAATGTATACTTAGTGCTCTGACTTTTTATAACTATGCACATATAAGAATTTAATGTTATATTTTTCAAATATTTGTAGCTTATTATTTAGAAATATTTCTGTAATATAGGCAACTTCTTAAGAACTTCTTAAGAACCATCAGCCAAGATTTATAGTAGAAGTATTCCTATCCATAATTTTTAGTGGAAAATCCTAAGGGCTTTGATTTTTTTTTTTTTAGTTTTATCTTTTAGAAAAATTATAAAATAAACAAATACTGGAAACCAAACAGAAGATGTATAGCTTGTTACATTATTGTAAGGAAACAGTCTTTTAGAACTCTGCCAGTCACCTTGGATGTCCTCTGTGTGTCCTGTCAAAAACAACTCTCTTCCCCAGTCCTGCAGAAGTAACCACTACATTGATTTTAACAGTACTTACTTGTATTTCTTAGTTTATCCTCCAAGTCTGTATCTCTATACTAGCTTTTAATCTTACTCATTTAAAATTGCTTTGTTAGCTATATCTCTTATTGTCTCTTTTTAATCTATGGGTTCCCCCTTCTTTCTTTCCCTTAAAATTTATCTGTTGAAGAACCTGGTCTTATACATATCCAAAAATCTGTATTTTGTTAATAGCATACTCATGGCTCAATTCATCATGTTCTTCTGTCATGTGGATATGATATATGGATCCAGACGTTTGAGCAGACTCAGGTTCAACCTTTTGACCAGACTATATAGATCATGGTGTATTCTTTCAACAGAGGGCAGAGAATGTCTGGTTTGCTCTTTTTGTGATGTCAGCTGAAATGGATATGCCTAGATCCACTGATTTGTTGTGGGTTAGAGTTTCTGTCATTTCTTTTTCATTGATTAGTTGGAACATTTTTATATATAAAGAGATGTTCCCCCTGTCTACTGTTTGGTTAACCAGTAGTCAAGTTCATAGAGGAAAAGGAAAATAAATACTTGAATCTTCCCCTTGATTTATCAATTTTCAAGCTAATAAACTTGTTTTCTATCATCTTCTGTACATCACTTTTTTAAGTGAAGTGAACTCATGGATTCAAACATACTTGATGGGCTTTAATCCATTTTGAGTATTGCCCTATTAAAGCTCAAATTGTCCTGTCTTTGGTCATTGGGAGCCTTATCAAGTTGACTCTGAGTCCTTTTGACACTACTCGAGCAGTCTTTAATGGCTTCCTTGTAGTCTCCTGTGACAAGATATTCTAGGCTCAACTTGTATGTTTTCTGCACCAGATCTGGAATCGGCCATTTCTCTTAAGAAGCCTGGTTCCTTTCAGTGAGAAATAGTGCTTCAAAACCATATTTGGGACTGTCAGATTTGTTGTGGCTAGATTGGTTATTGTTTCTAGGAGAGAGCTAAGAAATACCTTTTTTTCTCTAAGATAGAACACTTCATGAGTTATTTTGATATTTCCAAATCAAATTAAGTACTGCAAGGTTTTTGCCTAATCCTTTCTATTACAGTTGTGTCTTATTTTTCTGTACTGAGAGTCCAGATTTTCAAGGACATAGGAATATCCCACATTTATTTGTTTTCTTCAACTGCCTAACAAATGCAACGTCTCAGAATAATAGTACTAATAAACCACCACCATTATGATAGCTGGAACAATTAAAAATGTTTTTCATTTGTTCTCCCCAATCTCCTATTTTTTAAAGTTGTACTAAAAAATAAATAAAGTTGTACTATATCAATGTTTTCAGGCAATTCCCTGGTGGTCCAGTGCTTAGGATTCTGTGCTTCCACAAGGGACCCTTGTTCAATTCCTGTTTGGGAAACTAAAATCCCATAAGCCACATGGCATAGCCAAAAAAAAAAAATTCAGAATATACTGGTGTAATTTACAATACACTCTCCCTTCTACCCTCCATCTAGTCTTTAGTTCTTCAAGTAACTGTATGTTTAGTGCTTGCCACCACTCCTTCTTTGATGGTTCCAGTTTTCATATTTGGCTCTTTAACAACAGGTCCAATGGCACCCCACTCCAGTACTCTTGCCTGGAAAATCCCATGGACGGAGGAGCCTGGTAGGCTACAGTCCATGGGGTTGCTAAGAGTCGGACACGACTGAGCGACTTCACTTTCACTTTTCCCTTTCACGCACTGGAGAAAGAAATGGCAACCCACTCCAGTATTCTTGCCTGGAGAATCCCAGGGACGGCGGAGCCGTCTATGGGGTCGCACAGAGTCAGACACGACTGAAGCAACTTAGCAGCCGGATATGGAATATTTCCATCTTGAAAGCAAGCAAAGAAGTTATAAAGACTAGTGATTTCAACTCCTGAGGATAAAACATTATTTGATTATAGTTAGTTTCTTAATTGTAATTGTTTATAAACTTCTTTGTTCCTTATGCATAAATGTAGTCATAGTCACGTTCCCCTAAATTTTCTGTAGTAAATTTTCCATTACTTCTTCAAAACCTTGTTTACCGTTCGGCCATCCACAACAAGGTGATGAGAAAAGCATGAACCTGGATGAAATCTAGAGGCCTTATTTCCTTCCTTTTACTCTTTTTCTTTTAACTTATTTGGCTGCACTGGGTCTTAGCTGCAGCACATAGACTGTCTAGTTGCAGCGTTTGAACTCTTAGTTGCAGAATGTGGGATCTAGTTCCCTGACGAAGGATCAAACCTGGGCCCTCTACATTGAGGGCACAGAGTGTTAGCCACCTCCAGGGAAGTCACTTCCTCTTGTTTTAAATTCGGGCTTCAAGCTTGCTTTTCACAGCTGCTAACAACTGACAACCGATATGAAGTTTCACGACCTCTCTTCCTGCGGTTTGGATGGGTCATCCAATAAAGTGAAACCTATTAGGCAACAAAGACAAAAGGAGAGGGACTTCCCAGAGATAATCATTAGATTGAAAAATCTCATCCCCCCAAAATAAAAGAATATATTTCTGAGTATTAGTACTTACTATCCAGAAAATAAATTTTGGTTAATTCTGAGCAATACAAAGGTATCCTTAAATCTGTAAAACATGAAAAAACTTCCAAACTTAGAAACTTTGAGTAAAGCTTTAAGTCACCTGCCACTGTTAAACCTCAGTACAACAATTCTGCATCCTGTCTCTCGGTTCCGCTTATGATAATTTTACCCCCTTATTCAGCCGCTGGATCACGTCTGACTGCCACCCCATGGAGTGCAGCTCTCCAGGCTTCCCTGTCCTTCACTATCTTCCAAAGTTTGCCCCCTACAGGACAAATGAGGTGCTGGCCGCCGGAATTATTTTGTCTTTTGCATTATTTTGAGTTCTAAAATAGTGAAGTGCAACTCTTATTCATTGTTTCACTGTGCCTTTAACCTTTTATAAAAAAAAAGAGTTTATAATTCATTGTTTTAAAAAATGAAAACCAGTATTTGAAGCTTTTGATTAATAACAAAAATCTTGTTCCTTTTTTTTTTTTTAATAGCATCTCAAGATGCGAATGTTTCAAGGCCTTTTGAGGGAAAAACTGATTCACATATGATTATTAAAAGGCTAAAGTCTTCAAATCCTACAAAAAGCTATGGAGATTTTCCTTTAACGTGTTTTTTCTCCCAAGTTTCTAAAATGTATGTTGAGAAAGTGGATTGCAAGTCTATGATGAAGATACTTCTAAGTCTGATCTCTTAAAAGGTCTTAGCTCAAATGATATTGCTTTATTACTTTTACTGGGTGCTAAATGTCTTGTGTTTTCAAGTGAGCTTAACAAGAGTTATTAAATGTGTTTAACATATAATTAGTACCTTCGATTAGCATTGAAGTTACTTTTAAAGGTCACTAAGAGATTCATCCTTTTATTCAACTGCAAAAAATCTGTATAATGATCAGAATTTAAAACGTACAATTCTTTTTCTTCTGTAAATATGTATTATTGTGAGAAATAAAGAATGGCAGGACCATTGCTTTCATTAAAATATCTACAGTGTGTGTTTTCTTTTTTTGGCTATGCTGGGACTTCACTGCTTCAAGGACTTTTCTCTGGTTACTGGGAGCCAAGCTACTCTATGGGCTTCTCTGATAGCTCAGTTGGTAAAGAATCTCCCTGCAGTGCAGGAGACCTGGGTTGGGAATATTCTCTGGAGAAGGAAATGGCAGCCCACTCCAGTATTCTTGTCTGGAAAATCTCATGGACAAAAGAACCTGGCGGGCTACAGTCCGTAGGTCTATCTGGTTGCAGTGCACAGGCTTCTTCTCATTGTGTTGGCTTCTCTTAGAGCACAAGCTTAATAGTTGCACACGAGTTTTGTTGCTCCACTGCTTGTGGGATCTTCCTTGATCAGGGATTGAACCTATGTCTCCTGCATGGGCAAGCAGATTCTTTACCACTGAGCCACCAGGAAAGCCCACTACTGTGTCTGTTCTTAAATATGGATCTTGATAATGTTTTACATTTAATACGCTTTTCATGCTTTTAAACCTGGTATTTTTAAATTGTCATCATTCAGCAATATCTATCAGAAATACACCTTCGTTTAGGCCAGTAGTTCTTGGTCAGAGGCAATTGTGCCTCTCGGAACATTTGACAACGTCTAAAGGCATTTGGTGTTATTATAACAGGGATGTGCTATTGCCCAGGATGTGGGTCAAGACCACGGATGCTACTCAACATTCCACGATACACGGGACAATCCCTCACAACAAGAATTTCCCTGCCCAAAATGTCAGTAGTAGTGAGGCTGAGAAATCCTGGTCTAAGTCAAGGTAATGCTAAGCACCATGGGAATTATTACTGGTTCTGCTTCCAAGGGGCTCCACTAAAATTTAAAAAGCCAGATGAAGATGAATGTTGTGTATCTTCCTCCCTGCTAAATACATACTAAGCTTTGGGTGACCGTAGCTCCAGTTCAGAATATGCTAAAATATAGGAAAGTTTTTTGGATTCACAAGAGGCACAGGCCAGAGCACAGGTCTTAAGGGCATGACCTCTGATTGACTGTGTTCTGAGTGACATCCTTAAAGATATCGGGAACCCAGAATGGTTTGGTAAGACTTAACCTTTATCACTTAGGTTATAGTTATTGAAGTAAATAAGGTAAAATATAACAGAAGTGTTACCACGAAAATATTGGTTTTCTCTGTACACTGAAGCTGAATAAAAAATATGGAGACAGTTTAGAGGAAATAGAATGACTACAATCCTCAGCCAGCCTGAGGGGAAAACAGCAGGCTAGTGCTCAAGTCCCTCCCCCACTCCCCCATCTCCAACCCCCGGCTAGGGGAACCGAGAGACTTTATATAACCTAAGTCTCATAGTCTTAGAGTAAATTATAAGGCTCAGCCTAATAAAGGTCTTGCATTCTTCTTGCTTTGTTTCAAAACAGTCATAGCTAGCATCAGGTATTCTGGTAATTGGGCCTGGCTGTCCGGTAGCCCAGTCATTGGGTCCATTTGTCCTGGTTTATAGTACTATGGCCTTTTTTCTGAAATGGAAAAAGAAAGAAAACTACAAAGGCTGGTCTGTGGTAAAGGTAAGCACCAGGTACAGGATGTAATTAGCATAGAGTTAATAATAGGCACAGAATGTAGCTCATGCAGAGTTAGGGAGCATAGGTGCAGGATGTAATTTACATAGTAGCAGGTTAATTTTGAGAAAAGCAAACTTAGTTACAGACTACAGATTAGGAACTGTTACAGTAAAAACTAGGAGTGACCAGGTCTGCTCACTGTTCTCTTTATCTTTTTTGTTCTCAGAAAAGAAAAGAAAACTCATTCCTCTTTTTTCCCTTTTCACTGTGACAAAGGGACACACCTATGCCTGAGATCCTAAACCTAAGAAATACTTAAGTTTTTACCTTATGTTTAGAAAATCATCTGATATTTTAATCCTGCAGGCTTCAGAGAAGGCCATGCATGTGTCTTGATTGGGGCTAATTATTGTCCCAAAGCAGCCATTTAAAAGGTAAAATGGGGAATTCTCTGACGGTTCTGTTTCCACTGCAGAGGACACAGATTTGATCCCTGGTTAGGGAACTAAGATCCTGCTTGATGCAGTCAAAAAGAAAGGCACAATGAAGTTGAAATAGAGATTGGTCAAGATAGATTAGGGCATGCTTCCATCCTTGGATTACAAAGAACCCCTAATCTGTGTTCACCCAAGCTCTACTGACCTTGCAGCTGAATCTTGGCAGTTCTTGACCTTGGCAAGAACTGAATCTTGGCAGTTCTCCAGCCTCAGAATTCCAGCTTGCTTTGATCTCACGGTACTTGTAAATCACCACGTGCCTCCCCAGACACCCCTCACCACAAGGGACGGGAGACTGTATCACACAGGTCATTTCCACTCATCTCATTTGCTGCAGCAAGTCATGGCCACCCCCTTGGACAGCAAGGAGATCAAACCAGTCAATCCTAAAGGAAATCAACTCTGAAAATTCATTGGAAAGACTGATGCTGAAGCTCCAATACTTAGGCCACTTGATGAGTCAACTCATCATGAGTCAAAAGACCCTGATGCTGGGCAAGACTGAAGGCAAAAGGAGAAGGGGGCAGCAAAGGCTGAGATGGTTAGACAACATCATCAACTCAACAGACATGAATCTGAGCAAATTCTGGGAGACCACAGTGAAGGACATAAGAGGCTGGTGCGCTGCAGTCCACAGAGTTGCAAAGAGGCAGATAGGACTTAGCAACTGAACAACAACAACAACAATTTCAAGACATTGGAAAAGGGTGATTTCAAGTAGAAAAGAACTGGATTTTGGGATATAATATTAATGCCAACCACGGAGGCACTAGCCAAGAAAAGTTGATAGAGAAGCTGAGGTCTACAGGGCAAAGATTTTAAAAATATCTGTGAAAAAGAGGGATGGAAAGTCAAAATGAGACTGGCCTTTTAGAAACATGAAGTGATATTCATTTTTGCCATGGCAGTGTTTTTCATTAACTTTCCTCAAAATTTGTAATCAGGTTACCAAATGAAAAGCCTGTTCATTTTCTCAAACATAAGACAATAATTTCCTTTTTTTGAATCATTTTTCTTGTTCATTGAAAGAAACATCAAGTATATTCTCAGTCCTTTACCACTATTTTCTCAGTATACTTCTAATGTATATTCATCAGAACCACCTGGGTTACTTGGTATAATAGCATTTTTCTTGGCCCTCCCCAGATGTACAGAATTAGAAAGTCTGAAATTCTGATGGATTCATCAGCAAGTCATCAAAATGTATTCAAACCTATCAATTTCTCACCATCTCTATGATTATTACATTTTTAGTCTAAACTATCATATCTTTCCTGGATCCCTATAGTAAATATCTAAAGCCTCTCTCTACTTACATTGTTGGACCATTATCCAAAGAACAGACAGAGAAATCTTCAAAAACATAAATCTAATCATGCCCCTTTCTCTCCCCACAGCTTAAAATGCTCCAAGGGCTTCTCACTGTTACTTGAATAAAATCTAAATGGCTTTCCATTCCCTTGTGATCTGGCCCCTGCCTATTTCTCCAATTTCATCTATACTCACTTCCTTAATCCTTACATTTCAGCTACACTGGTCTTCAGGTTAATTAAGCAAACCAGGATTAGAGGTTCCTGTACCTCGGTACTTCCTATTCCTTCTGTTTGAAAAGCCCTTTCCAGGATTTGACATGGCTGCCTTCTAGTCATTAAACTCCCAGCTCAACTGTCATCTTCTCATAAAGGATTTCCCTCATAATTCTAGCCAAAGTCATTTCCCTCTTTGTCTATTATCCTATTATAGTGTTGTAGCCATGCGTTCCGGGAAACAACCTCACTAAGAAGGACAATGCAGATAGTGGAGTGCAGTTTACTACACCAGCGGGCCCAAGGCAGAGTCTCCTCTTAGCCAAGGACCCCGACCAGTTTTTGTGAAAACCTTATATACCCTAAGTGTATAAGTTTCCCTGAAACTAGTCTGAACAAAGGAAAAAGAAAGATACAATCAAAGTTAACCTGTGATTCATATGCCTTAAGCCTAGGTAGTTAACAGTAGACAGTTATCAACAGGCCTATGGTCATACCCCAATAAGCATAATAGAATGTATGATTCTATTTGGTTACACAGATAATTAGGGTATTCTTTTAGGCAATGGAGAGCCCTGGGGCTCTTCCTTCCAGGGGCCTGGTTTTCCAGTTGGTATGTCGTTTCCATAGATACTGGGCATATAGCTCAAAGTCCACAGTCCGGCCCAAGATGGAGTCCTGCTTTCAAGATAGAGCCTGTTCTGTTTCCTCCCTCAATAGTTTCTTCTTAACTGCTATTAGAATTTGAAATTGGTGTATATGTTTATTTTCATTTCTTTTTTTTAGTGTGTCCCTTCTCCAGAATATAAATTATTTGAGTGCAGGTACACACCACTAACTTACCAACATCTTAATGTGCATCTTAAGACAACATCCAAAACAGTGGCACATGGTGATTACGTACTTGGTAGATATTTCTGCTGTCTATACTATCATAGTTATTGATAATATGCTTCTGCTGCTGCTGCTAAGTCGCTTCAGTCATGTCCAACTCTGTGTGACCCCATAGACGGCAGCCCACCAGGCTCCCCCGTTGCTGGGATTCTCCAGGCAAGAACACTGGAGTGGGTTGCCATTGCCTTCTCCAATGCAGGAAAGTGAAAAGTGAAAGTGAAGTCGCTCAGTTGTGTCTGACTTTTAGCGACCCCAGGGACTGCAGCCTACCAGGCTCCTCCATCCATGGGCTTTTCCAGGCAAGAGTACTGGAGTGGGGTGCCATTGCCTTCTCCATATTGATAATATAAATACATGTAAAAACATAATGTTTTTATCACATAAAGTTAATAAGAGTGATAAAAACATTAAAACCCTGTAATCTGGCTAAGTCTTTATGAAACTAAGCAGAAGTGTAAGTTAGTTTGTTAGTAAGAATACCTCAGTAGATAAGTGCCTTTGTCAACTTAGCTGACTATAAGAAAATACCATAGGCTAATAAAAAAAAAGAATGAAAGAATGCCATTTGCAACAACATGGATGGACCAAGAGATTATCATACTAAATGAAGTAAATCAGAGAAAAGGAAAAATGGTATCACTTACATGTGATATCACTTATACCATATGATTATCACTTATGTGAAATCTAAAACATGATACAAAGGAACTTATTTAGAAAGCAGAAACAGACTCAGAAATGTAGAAAACACACTTAAATATGCCAAAGGAGAGATTGGGTGGGGGAAGGATAAATTTGGAGTTTGGGATCAACAGATACAAACGATTATATATAAAATAGAAAAACAACAAGGTCCTACTGTATAGCACAGGGAACTACATTCAATATCTTATAATAGACCATAATGGAAAAGAATATGTGTGTGTGTGTGTGTGTGTGTGTGTGTGTGTGTGTCTGTGTGTGCGCGCACGCGCGCTAAGTCACTTCAATTGTGTCTGACTCTTTGAGACCCCATGGACTGTAGCCCATCAGGCTTCTCTGTCCATGGAATTCTCCAGGCAAGTATATCAGAGTGGGTTGCCATTTCCTTCTCCAAGGGATCTTCCCGACCCAGGGATTGAACCCAGGCCTCCTGCATTACAGACAGATTCCTTACCATCTGAGCCACCAGGGAAGCCACAAACCATATAGGCTGGGTGGCTTAAATAACAGACATCTATTTCTTACAGTTCTGGAGGCTAGGAAGTCCAAACATAGGTGTCAGCAGATTCGGTTCTGGGTGAGGGCCGTCTTTCTGGCTTGTTGATGGCCCCTTCTTGCTGTATCCTCACATGGCAGAGACAATGAGCTCTGGTCTCTTCCTCTCCTCATAAGAGTACTAATCTGCTCATGACCTCATCTAAACCTCATTACCTGCAAAGATTCACCTTCAAGTACCATCACATACAGGGTTAGGACTGCAACATGAATTTTGGGGGTGCAGACTAAAAAAATAGTCACAACCTAGAAGTTGAGTGTTGTTTTATTTGGTGGAAATTTTTAGGACTTCAAGCCCCAGAGATAGCACCTCAAATGACCCTGAGAGAACTGTTGGCAGTGGGGAGTCAGGTTACATAGAAGTTTGCAACAAGGGGCAGGTGGTCTAAATATCAAAAGGTTACAGTTAATTGAGGAAAACCAGATATTTCAAGGAGAAGGCAATGGCACCCCACTCCAGTACTCTTGCCTGGAAAATCCCATGGACGGAGGAGCCTGGTAGGCTGCAGACCACGGGGTCGCTAAGAGTTGGAAATGACTGAGTGACTTTACTTTCCCTTTTGACTTTCATGCATCGGAGAAGGAAATGGCAACCCACTCCAGTGTTCTTGCCTGGAGAATCCCAGGGATGGGGGAGCCTGGTGGGCAGCCGTCTATGGGGTTGCAGAGTCGGACACGACTGAAGTGATTTAGCAGTAGCAGCAGATATTTCAAGTTAAGGAATTTAGCACTTTTCTGTGTATAGAAAGATTCAAAAGTCTGGTCTTACTGAAATCATTCCTTTTATATGCATCTCAGCTATCTGGGGCCAGTGCTAACCGTGGGGAGTGGTTGATGGCTGCCAGATAGCAGACACTATTTTTCCTGGATGCCCTTAGGCTCAGAAATTCACATTTGGAATCGCTGATGGCTGTGACATCCTTGTTTATCTATATGGCAGGAAACACTCCATTTCACAGGGGCCACAAACATTAAGCCCATAACAGTAAGTACGCAATAATGTAAATATGGACGGGGAGGCCTGGTGTGCTGTGGTCCATGGAGTCACGAAGAGCCGGACACGACTGAGTGACTGAACTGAACTGAACTAAGAATCAAGAGAAATAACTAATAAAGCCCACATATAAAACATGTGCAAATATAGTAATTAAAAACATTCATTTGAACTCTATAATGATGTTTTATTTTTCTGTCTTAACGCAATGACTGATATAATGTAAGCTTTCAGTAAATATTTTGTGAATCAGTCTATTTTGATTGAAATCAATCAAAATTTCTCAACTGATGGTGCCCCATGCAGAGAAGATTGTGGAGGAACTGGCAAATTGTGCTGGTGTTAGTGGTATAATGTACACATTCCAGAGCAACCTGGTAGTGACACTTTACCTCCACTTACAATAAATTTCATAATTTCTCTGAGAAGACTTCTTTGAGCCATCCAAGTAGAGTCAACCACACCACCCTTTATATCACTAGACCACACTATCTCTAGACCACACCTCCAATTGCTACAGCTACCATGTTGTATTCCTTTGTTTATATTTCAGATACTCATGAGATTTGGAGTTCCTTACGGGCGAGGGTTACATTCACAGGGCCTTACTATAAGCTCAGTAGTCGTTGTTCAGTTGCTCAGTCATGTCCGACTCTTTGCAACCCCATGGACTGCAGCACACCAGGCTTCCTTGTCCTTCACCATCTCCCAGAGCTTGCTCAAACTCATGTCCATTGAGTCAGTAACGCCATCCAACCACCTCGTTCTCTGTCGTTCCCTTCTCCTGCCTTCAATCTTTCCCAGCATCAGGGTCTTTTCTAATGTGTCGGTTCTTTGAATCAGTATCCAAAGTATTGGAGCCTCAACATCAGTCCTTCAGCTCAAAACGTGTGTTAATTTGCTAGGGCTGTCACAGCATAACACCATATACTGTGTGACTTAAGCAGAAATTTATTTTCTCACAATTCTGGGGACAGAAATTCCATCATCGAAGATCTTTAGAGTTTAGTTTCTGGTGAGGGCTCTCTTCATGGCTTACGGACAGCCACATTCCCACTTTATTCTCGAATGGCATAGAGAGGGAGCAAGTGATCGAGCATTCTGGTGTCTCTTCTTATAAGGGTACTAATCCCATCACGAGGGTACCTCATCTTACCCTCATTACCTCCCAAAGACCCTGTCTCCAAACCATTACATTGGAGCTTAGGGGTTTCAACATAGGCATTTGAGGGAGCACAAAATCAGACCACAATATCTTGTTTGTTGAGTGGAAAAATGAGTGGCTGACAAATGATCAGAATACTCTTGTTAGCTCCTCAGTATATATATTTTTCTCTAATAAAGTCTTTGTGGCAGGGGGAGGGGGCAAAATTATAATAAAAAGAGCAACTTTATGCTGAATTTACTCATTACTGTTTCCCCAGAACTTAGTACAGTGCGATGCATCTATAGGCACTCGATAAATATCTGATGAGGGGCTTCCCTGGTGGCTCAGATGGTAAAGAACCTGCCTGCAATGCAGGAGACCCAGGTTCAGTCCATGAGTTGGGAAGATCCCCTGAAGAAAGGAATGGCTATCCACTCCAGTATTCTTGCCTGAAGAATTCCATGGACAGAGTAGCCTGGTGGGCTGCAGTCGATGGCGTTGTGTAGAGTCAGACATGACAGAGAAACTAACACTTTTCAAATATCTGATGATAAATTAGTGAACAAATTACAGTTTGAGAAGCATAAGAAGATGTTCTTAATGAATAAGATCTTCAGGCCAGATGCAGCTCTTCTCTTTAGAGATACATTTGTCAAGTGGGCCAAACTACTACACCGCTTTTCTTCTAGAGAGAGTTCTAAAGCAGCCATTCAGTCCAGAAATATAGTTCCTAAACGACAAGTAGTATTATGTCACCTTCATTCATATCTTGCTAATTCTGAAGGACAGCTGTACATTATATATTACAGTTGCTGAGTTTAACTTGCTCCAGAGTATACAGTGTACTAATTTGCTGTACAGCTAACCTAGGCAACTAAACAAAACCCAGGTAATCAGATAAAATAAAGGAAATATTAGATCTAATATCTACTATATTTTTATATGCCTCTAAGTGTATTACACCTTGTCCCCTTGACACATGCTTAATAATGCATGCAAGAAGATCAAAGTCTTATTGTGAAACCTTACTATCTTTGACAGTATTTCAAGAGTGTGTTTTCCAGAAAATTCAGTCTTGAGATGTTTTGGTTTTAAAATTACCTTAGTGGAGACTTCCCTAATGGTCCAGTGGCTAAGGCTCCTCACTCCCAACATGGGGCCAGGTTCAATCCCTGGTCAGGGAAGTAGTTCCCACATACCACAACTAAGAGTTTGCATGCCTCAGTGAAGATCAAAGATCCCGCGCGCCACAACTAAGACCCAACACAGCTGTATAAATATATAAATATTAAAACAAAAGCAAAAACTACTTTAGGGGAATTCTCTGGTAGTCCAGTAGTTAGGACTCCTCCCTTCCCCTGCAGGGAGCATGAGTTTGAACCCTGATTGGGGAACTAAGATCCTGCAAGCTGCACAATGCAGCCAAAAATTTCTAATAAAGATTTTTTTATTATTATTTTATTTATAGAGTAGTCAAACCCTTAGAAACAGAAAATAGGATGGTGGTTGTCAGTGGGCAGAGGGAAGGGGAAAATAGGAGTTGTTGTTCAATGGATATAGAATTTCAGTTTTGCAAGATGAAAAAGTTCTGGAGACCTACTGCATAACAAGGTACATAGAGTTAACATTACTGCACCACACAGTTAAAAATGGTTAAAATGGAAAATTTTATGTTACATTTTTTTTTACACAGTAAACAAACAAACAAAATTGGTATGTGGTATGTGGTTTACCCACATACCAATTTATATACCAAATATATAGTTTTATGATACCCAGTTTGGGAAATTATAATCATTGCTGAAATTTAGGAAAGAACTGTCATGTCACCGGCGAAGCCCTTGAGGATCCAAAATAAAAGGTTTAAATATAGAGACTGAACAATGCTCCTCCCTGTTACTATTTTTTCCACCCACAGATCTCTCTCCAGACTTAAGGTGAAACTTAGGGTACACAGCTTTGTTTGCTTGTTTTTTCCCCAATTTGCATCGGCTGTATGTTCTCTTAGATATTTGCTGATTTGAGTCGCCAGTCTAAGTTAACATCACTTATTTATAAGATTTTTGATGGGATGCTTGGGAAGAGAAGGCAGTTCTTGTTTTCATTATGGGTACTGTTGAAACTGGTCTGAGCTTCCCAGGTGGCTCAGTGGTAAAGAATCTGCCTACCAGTGCAGGAGAGGCAGGTTGGATTCCTGGATTCCTGGGTCAGGAAGATCCCATAGAGAAGGAAATAGCAACCCACTTCAGTATTCTGACCTGGAAAATCCCATGGACAGAGGAGCCTGGTGGGCTCCATGGGGTAGCAAAGAGTCGGACATGACTGAGCACACACATACGCTGTTGAAACTGAGCTAGATCCTATGGCCCTCCCAGGTACAATAGTCTTTCTATGTCCCCTCATTTCTTATTTGTAAGAAAAAGGCTTCAGCTTCTTTGACTTTCTTTGAGTCCCAAAGGGCAGGCTCAAACAGTCACCTGTCAAGAAAATGAGGGAGTACAGGAATAAAGGAAAGGCGTAGCGATGGGGAAGGGTGTACAGAGCAACCTGATACACTTCTCAGCAACTAAGACCCACCCTCCTTGTCCCAATTCAGTGTGGAGGATGGTAACTTCAGGTTGGATACAAGCAGGTGGACCCCAGACTGATTGTTTACTCAGTGAGTTGTGTCCAACCCTTTTGCGATCCCAGGGACTGTAGCCCATCAGAGTCCTCTGTCCGTGGAATTTCCCAAGCAAGAATACTGAAGTGGGTTGCCATTTCCTCCTCCAGAGGATCTTCCCCACCCAGGGGTTGAACCCGCATCTCCTGCCTTGCAGATTCTTTATCACTGAGCCACCAGGGAAGCCTCCAGAATGATTAGAGCCAGCCAAATAAATAAATAAAATTTTTAAAAAAGAAGAAGAAAGGAATCATTTGCTGGACTGAAGTGAAGAAGTCAAGTTCCCTGATTCACTTTCCTTTCTCTGTATTAGACTAAAATATTGACTGAGAAAGTGTGAGATCTTGGCCACTGGGGAGGGATTAATGGCAGATTTGGGGTAGCTGACTCCCTGGGCTGCACCACAGGGCCCCACGCTGGCTCCCCTCCTGACAAACAGGATGGGAGGAGGGGCATGGCAAAGTACACTGGACTGGAATTCAGTGTGGGGTCAGGGTGATGTTCTAGAACAGCAGTCCCCAACCTTTGGCATCAGGAACCAGTTTCATAAAAGAATTTTTTCATGGTAGGGGGTGGAGATGGTTCAGGCAGTAATGGGAGCAATGGAGAGCGATGGGGAATGGCAGATGAAGCTTCAATTGTTTGCCCACTGCTCATCTCCTGCTCTGCATCCCAGTTTCTAACAGGCTGAGGAGCCCAGTTCTAGAAGATAGAGAACAGTTTTCTGTCAGCCCAGTCTGTTTCTTCATTCACTCTGAGACAAAGTTTGTCAAACAGTGCCCCGTATGTGTTATCCTCAGAGCTGCTGCTAACAAATAGGAAATCTGTGAGGCCAGCCCAGACATGTCTCTAATTTAGCAGCCTGTGACCTGACACATTTTTTTGATGTTTACTTTCAGGAAGTTCCCTGAAAATGAAACTGATAAACAGAAGACTAAAGTTTTATCAGAACTGTAGCACCAGCAGAAACCTAATCTGTATAACGGGCCTGTGGTTCATTAAAATCAATGGGGCAGAGTTTATGAAAATTCATCAAAGATGGTCAAAGTAGATGCATTTTATTGTATTTAAATAATACCTCAATAAAGTTGATTTTTAAAAATAAATAAATAAAATCAACCAGGCAGAATATCCTAATTCCTAGGATCTCAAGAAGGGTGTTATATATTTTTTTAACTTAAAAATTATTTATTTCGCTGCACAAAGTGTTAGTTGCAGCATGCAGGATCCATGCTCCCCAACCAGGGATTGAACCCAGGCCCCCTGCATTGGGAGCTTAGAGTCCAGGCCATTGAACTACCAGGGAATTCCCTTAACTATTTTGTATTGGAGTATAGTCAATTAACAATGTTGTGACAGTTTCAGATGGACAGCAAAGGGACTCAGCTATACATAGACATGTATCCATTCTTCCCCAAACTTCCCTCCCATCCAGGATGTCAGATAACATTGAGCAGAGTTCCCTGTGCTATCCAGTAGTTCCTTGTTGATTATCCATTTTAAATAGAGCAATGTGCACATGTCGATCCCAAACTCCCTAACCATCCCTTCCCCTCATCAAGAAGAGTCTCATTTTTACATCCAATGCTTTTAACAAAATGTAATTGCAAATGAAATAGACCCCTCCCTTCTCCTTATACAGGATAGTCTGCTCTGAGGTCCTCATTGACAATAGGATTCTCACCGCTGTCAAGTCAACCAAATGATGCTCACAGGACTCAGCGGTTCCCTGCTTTGCTTCATTAACTCTGTACAACAGCAGACACTACACAGTCTATGGTTTCTTCTCCTCTCTCCACGTTCTAAATGGAAGTTCTTATTGTAGTTGTTTTTGTTCTGCATTGTGGTACTGAAGAGGTGGTGGATAGGGACTACATTTATGATTTTGTCTAAGACTTCAGGTTGGGGACTTCCTTGGTGGTCCAGTGGTTAAGTCTCCACTTTCCAGTGCAGGGGGTGCAAGTTGGATCCCTGGTCAGGGACCTAAGATCCCACATGCTGCAGAGTGTGGCCAAAAATTTAAAAATAAATAAAACGTGTTTTTTAAAAAAGACAGCAGGATGATGAGATATGAAAATTGACCCAGGGGAATTCCCTGACAGTCCAGTGGTTGGGGCTCTGCACTCTCACTGCCAAGGACACGGGTTCAATCCTTGGCCAGGGAACTAAGATCCCACAAGCCACAGGATGTAGCCAGCCAAACAGACAAAAAACTGGACTAGATTAAAACTCAACTAAAGGAAGAAGTAAGAGATATTGCACTGGAAAAAAGAGTAGACTTACGACATTGCCTCTAGAAGCATAGCTGGAAGGGGCTTTGGATTGTATCCTTTAGTGTGTGTGTTTAGGTGCTCAGTCATGTCCTACTCTTTGCAACCCCAAGGACTGTATTGTAGCCTGCCAGGCTCCTCTGTCCATGGGATTTTCCAGGCAAGAATACTGGAATGGGTTGCCATTTCATACTCCCAGGATCTCCTTTTGAGGAAGTACAAATGTATATGTATTGAAGGGAAAATGACTGGAATCATTAACTTTATGAACAGAGAGTATTTATGTTCTGGAGGTTTCTTCCATATCTTAAAAATTAGCCTTTGTTTTCTTTTAAAAACTGGTGTCAAGCTTTTGACTTCAACTTTATACTGGAACTGGTCTTTTTGTAATAGTTGCCTTTGTCCTGGCTGTAAGCTCAAGACAGAACAATGCCCAGAAGATGTCAATAAATGTGTGAAGTAAATGAAAGAAAAAGAGAGGAGGAAGGGAGAAGGTGGTTGAGAAGGAAGGACAGGGACAGGTATCTTTTTCTCCAAATTCGTATCTTTTTCTCAAACATTAGTAAAACAACATCAAAGAAAATTTGGAATGTGAGTTGATTTATTGACATTTATTGCCATTTCTGGTTTACTCTATTGCTCTGCCTCTGAGGACAACACAGCTTATCCAGTGGGACAAATTGAGCTGCATTCAGAATGTCTGTTTTGCTGCCTGTTTGCTCTCTATGGATTGGCTTCCTCTGCTTGGGGAAGGAAGGAGGTGGCTGGTTGTTAGTTCCTGTTAACATACCTTCCAAGTTAATCTAAGCAGATAAATAAGGGAGTCCCCAGAGAAAGAGAACCAGGAATGGCTTTCTTGACTTAAGAGAAGCCATTTTGGCCTAAGATATTTTGTGATCTGAGTCTGGCCACAATGATTGCCCTTGGACAGGTCTCAGTAATAACGATCTTAAGGGAACAAAGGAAGGCAGGAACAGAGAAAAGTGCGGTGATAAAGTGGAGCCCTAGTCCCTCCTCACGGGGTACACATAAAGATGTATCTTTCAGTGCGACCATAATCAAGGCCCCCAACCAAGTGCAGGATGGAAAGGTGAGGCTGACCTTCCTGACTTCAATTAACTAAATCTTGGACTCTGTCAACCTTTGTCTGAATTCTAGGCTGAACTCTCCTCTGCTCAAGCTCCTTCATGAATATGTATGTACCCTTAGCTTAAAACTTCCCCAGTTTGGCTGTCCAGAGGGCCGCTAGGATGGGAAAGATCCCCTGTGTTCTCCCTACTTGCTGACACTAATAAACTCTTTCTCCTCCCCATCTTTGGCTTGATTGTGTCTTTTGGCTCAATACCCACCAAGAGATGAACTCAGTTTTCAGATAACATGAATGCACTTAATGGAAAGTGACTAGAATATAAGGATCTCAATTCCATATTATTGAAAGTGTGACAGTCACAAGTTGGGACTATACATACCTCTATGTTAATCAGTTGCAACATGGAGGCTTTATTTCACAATATATATAGGCCCAATGGGGCTACTAATAGGACTATTATTTAAAATGACAGCTCTATAGCCTTCACATTACAATTGATTGTGTGTATAGTCCCAACTTGTGACTGTCACACTTCAAGAATATGAAATTGAGATCTCTCTGATAAGTACATTCATGTCATCTGAAAACTGAGTTCACCTCTTGGTGGGTACTGAGCCAATAGACACAACCAAGCCAAAGATGGGGAGAAGAAAGAGTTTATTATTTGCATCAAGTAGGGAGAACACAGGGGATCTTTCCCATAGTAGTGTCCCTCTAAACAGCTAAACTGGGGACGTTTTAAGCTAAGGGTACAGGCATATTCATGAAGGGGCTTGAGGTGTATGGGTTTCCCTGGTGACTCAGATGGTAAAGAATCTGCCTGCAATGTGAGAGACCTGGGTTCAGTCCCTGGGTTGGGAAGATCTCTTGGAGAAGAGAATGGCTATCCACTCCAGTATTCTTGCCTGGACAATCCTTATGGACAGAGGGGTCTGGCGGGCTACAGTCCATGGGGTCACAAAGAGTCAGACACAGTTGGGCGACTAAGTACACAAGCACATAATAGTGTGTAGAAATGCTGTTGATATGAAGTTAAATTCAGGTAAATAGAATGGAAATGCATATTTATAATGGCATTTATGAAGGAGTTGAAATTCAACTGTCCCAAACTGTGGTAGAATAAAAAGGTAAATTCGGAGGACTTATGCTAGGGAGCATCTTCCAGGACTGCTGCTGCCAGTACCCCTGACTCTGATAACCCAGCCTGAGGCATCCTCCTGTCTGTGTGTGTGTGTGTGTGTGTGTGTGTGTGTGTGTGTGTGTGTGTGCGCGCGCGCGCACACACACACGCACGAGTGCACATGTGTGCGAAAATGTTGGAGTGAAGTGGGAAAAAGAAATAATAAGTATTAATTCAGTTCGGTTCAGTTCAGTTGCTCAGTTGTGTCCGACTCTTTGTGACCCCATGGACTGCAGCATGCCAGGCTTCCCTGTCCATCATCAACTCCTGAAGCTTGCTCAGACTCATGTCCGTCGAGTCGGTGATGCCATCTAACCATCTCATCCTCTGACGGCCCTTTCTCCTCCTGCCTTCAATCTTTCCCAGCATCAGGGTCTTTCCCAGTGAGTCAGTTCTTTGCATCAGGTGGCCAAAGTATTGGAATTTCAGCTTCAGCATCAGTCCTTCCAATGAATATTCAAGACTGATTTCCTTTAGGTTTAACAGGTTGGATCTCTTTTCAGTCCAAGGGACTCTCAAGAGTCTTCTGCAACACCACACTTCAAAAGCATCAATTCTTTGGCACTCAGCTTTCTTTATAGTCCAACTCTCACATCCATACATGACTACTGGAAAAACCATAGCTTTGAATAAACTGACCTTTGTCTGCAAAGTAATGTCTCTGCTTTTTAATATACTGTCTAGGTTGCTCATAGCTTTTCTTCCAAGGAGCAAGGATCTTTTAATTTCGTGGCTGCAGTCACCATCTGCAGTGATTTTGGAGCCAAAAAAAAGAAAGTCTGTCACTGTTTCCATTGTTTCCCCATCTATTTGCCATGAAGTGATAGGACCGGATGCCATGATCTTCATTTTCTGAATGTTGAGTTTTAAGCCAACTTTTTCACTCTCCTCTTTCACTTTCATCAAGAAGCCTTTTAGTTCTTCTTTGCTTTCTGCCATAATGTTGGTGTCATCTGTATATCTGAGGTTATTGATGTTTCCTCCGGAAATCTTGCTTCCAGCTTGTGCTTCATCCAGCCTGGCATTTTGAGTGATGTACTTTGCATATAAGCTAAATAAGCAGGGTGACAATACACAGTCTTGATGTACTCCTTTCCCAATTTGGAACCAGTGTGTTGTTCCATGTCCAATTTTAACTGCTGCTTCTTGACCTGCATACAGATTTCTCAGGAGGCAGGTCAGGTGGTCTGGTATTCCCATCTCTTGAAGAATTTTCCACAGTTTGTTGTGATCCACACAGTAAAAGGCTTTGGTGTAGTCAATAAAGCAGAAGTAGATGTTTTTCTGGAAGTCTCTTGCTTTTGGGATGATCCAGTAGATGTTGGCAATTTGATCTCTGGTTCCTCTGTGTTATCTAAATCCAGCTTGAACATCTGGAAGTTCATGGTTCATGTACTGTTGAAGACTGGCTTGGAGAATTTTGAGCATTACTTTGCTAGTGTGTGAGATGAGTGCAATTGTGTGGTAGTTTGAACATTCTTTGGCATTACCTTTCTTTGGGATTGGAATGAAAACTAACCTTTTCCAGTCATGTGGCTACTGCTGATTAGTATTAATTCAACAGGAATGAAAAGAACTTAACTTAAAAAAAAAAAAAGCTTAAATAAATTATATGCGTTCAGTGAATAGGTTATTTATGTACATTGTCAGGAGTAGTATTGAAAATATTTAACAACCGGGATCAAATGGCCATTCAGGACAGACTAGTGACCAGTCAGAATGGGCCAGGCTGGAAAGGACTTGCAGAGCTGCACTGGTGCCAACCAGCTGAACATCATGACTCCACATGATACCAATTTAAACAGATACTGAAAGGTTGACAGCGAAAAGTAAACCTCCCTCCTATTCCGTCTCCCAGCTTCCCCACTCACCTCTTCTAAGGCAATTACTTTTACCACAAAACGAGCTTTGAAGATTTTGTAATAAGACAAAGCTAGGCTTTATCAAGAGAGAAATTAATTTTATAAATGTATTTGTTTCCCCCTGTAGTATGTTAATTACCTGGCCTAGTAGACTTGACTGAAGAGCTTTACATAAAGGAGCACCCCAGTCAGCCCATCAGCCACAAATGGCAAGGGGAAAGGTCCTTTCTTTCCAGTCCAGGGGATTGTGAAATATAATTCATATATTTTGGCAAGACAGAAATTTAAACATAAAAAAGTTTTCTCTGCCCTTTGGCCTCCTCTCTCCTACCACTGTGCATTGTGTATTTGCATCATGCATCAACAAAAGCTCCCCCATTAGTAGGAAACACTTGTTCAACCATAAAAAGCAACATTCTCCTAGCATCATCAAGACAACTCCTTAAAAGATAACATTCCTCCTTGATCTTGTAAGGGCTCACATGACCCACCACGAGGATGCTTAGATCTGGGTTATGCAAACTGTCAATAACACATCATTTGATGTACTGCCCTCTGTCTCAGAAAACTTCATAACTGTGCCTTAATTTCTAACAGGTGGAACAGTTCTCAGAGCTTTCTTTATTTACTAATTTGTTTATTTTTATTGAGGTATAATTGCTTTACAATGTCGCAATAGTTTCTGCTGTATAACAAAGTGAATTAGCTATATGTGTATGGATATCCCCTCCCTCTCCAACCTCCCTCCGGCCCCTCCATTCCACCTGCTAGGTGATCCCAGAGCACTGAGCTGAGCTCCCTGTGTGATATGGCAAGTTCCCACTAGCTATCTATTCTACACCTGGTAGTGTACTTAATGGGTTTCCCTGATAGGTCAGACAGTAAAGAATCCGCCTGCGTTGCAGGAGAGCTGGGTTTGATCCCTGGGTTGAGAAGATCCCCTGAAGGGGGCATGGCAACCCATGCTATTATTCTTGCCTGGAGAATCCCCATGGACAGAGGAACCTGGCGGGCTGCAGTCCATGGGGTGGCAAAGAGTCAGACATGACTGAGTGACTCAGCACAGCACAGCACAGTGTATTTGTGTGTGTGCTCAGTTGCTCAGTCACGTCTGCCTCTTTGCGATCCTATAGACTGTAGCCCAGCAGGCTCCTCTGTCCATGAATACTTCCTGGCAAGAATACTGGAGTGGGTTTCCATTTCCTCTTCCAGAGGATCTTCTGGACCTAGGGATCCAACACGTGTCTACTGCATTGGCAGGTGGATTCTTTACCACTGAGCTACCTGGGAAGCCCATGGTAGTGCATTTATGTCAAATCTAATCTCCCATTTCATCCCACCTTCCCTCTACCTTCCCTACCATGTCCACACATTGGTTCTCTGTGTCTGCATCTTAATTCCTGCCCTGGAACGATGTTCATCATTACCATTTTTCTAGATTCCACATATATGAATTAATATACGAAATTTGTTTTTCTGACTTACTTCACTGTGTGACAGACTCTAGGTCCATCCACATCTGTACAAATGACCCAATTTTCGTTCTTTGTTTATGGCTGAGTAATATTCAATTGTATATCTCAGAGCTTTCTGAGAAGCTGTTCCCAGGTTATAATTCTCAAATTTAGCTTGAATAAAAATTTCCATTTCTTTCTTAGATTGATTGATTAATTTTTACTGACAGAATTATAGTTGGAAAAGAGAGAAGAAAGATGTGTTAGATAGGTTGGGAGGAGAGCTGAGCGCTGGGGAGCTGAAAGCACATTGCCTCATAGGCTGGGCAGAACCAACCTATAGATCAGTACTTCAGGCAAATCAAATGACATACAATGAGTCTTCCTCCCAGAGACAGAGGGGAGGGACCCCAGAGATGCGTTGGACTATAGTTGTCTTGAGAACATGAGAGACCTGCTGCATTGAGGATCAAGAAACCAGATGACAGTGGCAGAGATCTAGAAGGTTCTACAGTATTGGTGAGATGGAATCAACCAGGGCACAGAGCAGGGCCATGACCCAGCTGAGACAGTCCAGAGTAGCCCTCACCAGCAGGTTACCAGCAACAGAATGCCCAAGACTTGCATCTCAGAGAGCAGTCAAAATTATCCTCTCTGTAGAAAAGTCCAGCAAGAATTTAAGGAGACTTTGTAGATCTTAGGACTAAGATTCCAGAGTAGTGTCTCAAGTTCCTGTCAGCTACCCTTTGTCTTTCTTTTTATCCTCCCAGGTGTCATTTTGAAGATAGCCAACTGAGAGAGATGGACTATTAAGAGATTGAGTGTTTTAACCTAAACTTAGAGGAAATGTTTAAATTATTTCAACAGATTAAGTTTATAAATTGGTCTAAAATTTGGAGTTTTTCCCCTACTGCTCCCCAAACCTGAGGACATTTTATTTACACAGCTGAATGGATTTTGAGTAAATCTGTGACATTGCCAAAAAAATATCAAGTAGCTTTTCATATAAAAAGCTGCCAAGACAGAAGGTTATGTCTTTTGGCATTTATGCTTTGTTTTTCTAAGCTTAACTCCCAGAGGGTGACTACATTTTCCTTATACCCACATTTTTGATGGATTTCCACATATGGCCAACTGTACACATACATGTAAGCCAAATGACTTACCTGAGTCATAGAGTATATGAAAAGTAATACAAACGTGTTTGGATTAGCGCATTGAAGAAGGTTGCCATTACTGAGAAAGAATGAAATAAAAAGTCACAAAATTAATGTTCTAATTAACAATTCTCAATGAGTAAAGGGAAACATTCTAAGTAGAAAATGCATTTTACTTCCTAAAGTGATCAAAATAAGTAAAATATGATTGGGAATATAGTATAAAAAATGTGAAATTTGGAACCCAAGAACCATTTTATGAGAGAATTTAAAAAGCACTTGGGGACTATTGCTATTAGGTATCCCTCCCATCAGATGCTTTTCCCCCTCCTAAGAAATCTGAAGCTAAAATTAGCCTGTCTGCTCCCACTTCTACTGTTTTTGCTATGGATGAAAGGAAGAAAATAATGCCTAACACTGTAGACTGGTGGTGGAGGGAATTTGTTGTTTACTGGACAAATAATTCAGCATTATTCTAGGAATTGCTATTTAAAAATGTACATTAAGACCCATTTCAAGTCCATACAAATCCAATCATTCATATTCTGCATCATAGTCACCGTTAATGAAAAATTTAATATTGATACTTTGGCAAATATCATTTTTTTGTTCTATTATTTTGACAGACAACCAACAGTATAAATGAATTGGGAGCAAAGGTCATGATACCTATAACTTCCCCCGTGGTCCAGTGGCTAAGACTGGACCACCTGGACTCATTGCAAGGAGGCGAAGTTTGATCCCTGATCAGTGGGTTGCCATGCCTTCCTCTAGGGGATCTTCCTGAGCCAGGGATCCAACGCGTGTCTCTTATGTCTCCTGCACTGGGAGGCGGGTTCTTTACCACTAGCACCATCTGGGAAGCCCCAGGGAACTAGATCCCACATGCTGCAACTAAAGATCCTCCATGCCCAGATGATACCACCCTAATAGCAGAAAGTGAAGAACTAAAGAACCTCTTGATAACCATGCTGACAAAGGTCCATATGGTCATGGCTATGGTCTTCCAGTAGTCATTTATGGTTTTGAGAGCTGGACCGTAAAGAAGGCAGGGCGCTGAGAATTGATGGTTTCAAACTGTAGTGTTGGAGAAGACTCTTGAGAGTTCCTTGGACAGCAAGGAGATCAAACCAGTCAACCCTGAATATTCATTGGAAGGACTCATGCTGAAACTGAAGCTCCAATACTTTGGTCATCTGATGCAAACACCTCACTCATTGGAAAAGATCCTGATGCTGGGAAAGACTGAAGGCAGAAGGTGACAAGGGTATCAGAGGATGAGATGGCTGGATGGTGTCATCGATGCAATGGACGTGAACTTGGGCAAATTCCAGGAGATGGTGAGGCACAGGGAGGCTTGGCTTGCTGCGTGCAGTCCAGGGGGCTGCGAAGGGTTGGACCCAACTGGGCGACTGAACAACAACATGCCCAGATGAAGATCCAAGACCTCAAGTGCCACAACTAAGGCCCAGGACAAATAAATAAATATTTTTAAAAAGTTCATGACACCTGCATGACATTTAACACAGTGCCAAGAACAATGCAGTCAATAAATGACAGAATTGAATTAACTAAGTCTTTCAATGGCTCCAAGTTATGATTCATTTAGTCCATAGTGGAAAGCTTTAACAAAGCATGGTAATGAAACTTTTTCTTCCTCAAGTGAATTGAGGATGCTTTATGATGTTCTAGATTTCTTTAGCTCTGTTCATGTAATTGTGACCTCAGCTAATACACTTATCAATTGTGTGGATATATCTGGGAATTAAGGGCTCATTAAAAAAACATTTAGTTGATAACGGTAAAATGCCTAGATCCATGCTTCTACATCATTTTTCTTCGAAGCTATCAAACAACAAAACAATGATGTTGGTGGAAAACTGTATTTGTGACTGTAACTCACTGTGTTAAGGTCTAAAGATGAGGTCTAAAGCCTCTCAAGGAGGCTTATCTTTAATTTTTCTTCTCCAAAGGATTAAAACCCTATAACGGATTATTACAGAACACATCTTGGCAAGATCAAAACATTCTGACAAGGACCAAATCGTTAACACTATTAGGCAAGGCTATTTTTTTTTATGGAAAAATTCCTGAAAACCCCAATATATTTGATAGGAGTTGTGAGAGATGGGATCCTTGCTGGAGGGAGGCTAGGGGGTACAGGTGAGCACCCAGCTGGTGATGTCACAAGCTGCTGCGGGCTACAAGCGCCGGTTGCTATGGAGGCCGCGTTCCCGCCTCTCCTCCACTCCAGGCTCGCCACCCACTCGGGCAGAGCGATGATCCGGGAGAGCAGCTGGAGAGGGCGGCGGGATCCCGGTGCACCATGAGCCTCAGGCCCGGCCCCGTTTCGGGCCGATGTGCACCACGTATTCCGCACGCCTCTCCCCTCCTGGCCTCGGCTGCGAAGGCGGCAACGGCTGGACAAGAAGCCAGACTACGGCGCCGGGCTTCTCCACGAACACTCGCCGGAGAAGCGGGTTCACCAGCCTCGGGTATCTGGGGCTAAGTGAGAGTACTCCAGCGGAGTGCGGGGGGCGGAGCGTGAGGCGGGGACAGGGCGGGGTCGGGGCGGTGTGGGGCGGGGAGCCGCGGCGCTGGGTAGGTTGCCGCCCGGAGACCGACGGCCGCGCGGGTTGGAGTGGGGTTTCGGGGAGCGGGTGGGAGAAAGGAGCCGAAAAGCCGGGGGAAAGGGAGGCTAGAAGCGCAGCAGAGGGCTGAGGGCGGGGTCGCGGAGCCCTGCGGAGCCAGGTAAGGGAGTGGCCCTGGGCGGGGGAAGGGCTAGGAACGCCCTTCCCAGGTGAGAGGGGAGGCTCCCGGCTCGAGCGGAAGTGACAGTGAAGCCAATCGCCGGGCTCTCGGCTGCCGCCTCTCGCTAGGCGCCGCCTTCCCGTCCTGCCCCTGTGGGAGCAGCACCCCGGGGCACGACCCTCGCCCGGCGCGTGCGGCCGTAGCGTCTCCTCGTTCGGCCCCGCCCCCAGGGCCCCGCCCCCGGGCCCCGCCTGCTTCCTGGCGCGAGCGGCTTCCTGACGTGATTCCCCGCCCCCTTCGGGTTCCTGCAGGGAGTCGGGCCCCTGGCCGCCACCGCCACTTTGGCCGCTGCCGCCGCCATCGCCTTCATCCTTCGACCCCCACCATGGCCGAGGAGCTCTCCGCGGCCACGTCCTACACCGAAGATGATTTCTACTGCCCCGTCTGTCAGGAGGTGCTCAAAACGCCCGTACGGACTGCGGCCTGTCAGCACGTGTGAGTAGACGCCTCCTCCCCCGCGCGGAGCCGGGTGGTGGTTTAGGCCCCGCACCCCGCCCCGGACCCTGGGACGCGGCCTGGTGGGAGCCGAGCCCGCCGCGGCCTCCCCTCTCCTCAGCTCGGCGCTGAGGGCCCATTCCCGGTCAGTCGGAGGCCGGGCCGCCCTGCCTCCGAACTCGCGGCCCGCTCGCTGCGCCCGGCCCCCTCAGCCCGAGCCCCCTGGCTCCGGGGCTCCCTCGTCGTCGCGCCCCCGGGGCAGTGCCCAGGCCAGTCCCCGTGGCGTCCTAGCTCCTCGAGGCCCCTCCTCTGGTGAAGGCCCGGGAAGAACTGCAGAGAACGTGGAGCCTTTTTGTTTCCTAGCAACCCGAGTGAAGGCTGGGGTGTCGAGTGTCAAAACCGGCCTGAGTTGCCCGCTCGCAGCGCTCCGCGACCGCCCCACCCCCCACCCCCGGCTCTCAGGTCTCCTTTTTCCTTTCAGGACTTTGGCCGCCCATCGTTTCCAGATCTAGAGCTCTGATCTAACTTAACCTTTCAGTCCCACTTCACAGACCACCCTTGAGAGTGTTTTAATCGGTTCAAAATTCAGTGCTGGTTGGAATGCTCTAATATGGGTTGGCTTCCCTCATATGTTAGAACTGACAGGATTTCCGGGTATTGAAGTGATAGTTTCCCTTTGTTTTACCATTCTGCTTATTACTTGATTGCTTCAACGATGGAAATGAGAAAGACCGCCCTTGTGAGGAATGAACTGAAATGAAGGCTGCAACCGTAGGGAGGGTGATGGAGTACAGTGAGAGGTTGGTTGGTTGAAGTGGCCTGGTGCTGTTCAATTTGGCATATTTAAAGGAAGCACTTCGATAATTAATAGAGGCTACTGGGATGTCAGTAAGAATTAGAAGGAGCCCTTCTTACAAAGGTATATAGCACTTATGACAAACCTGACTGCTGATCGGGGTCTCTGGGGGAACTTTTTAAGTAAACACAGCAATTCCCAGGCTCCATTCCAAACTTAGAAAGAATTTCTGGCAGGTGAGGCTTGGAAATCTCGTTTTGAAAAAAATACACCCAGTCTTGAAAGTTCTGTGTGCCTGCAAATAGCTAAAAGGAGTCGAACCATTTTCTAAATCGATTTCTCTTTCCGCTGGGTTCTATAATTTTGTAAAGAATGGGTTGTTGAATTTGGGGTTAGTCTCAAATTTCCTTACAGCTGTTTCTTGATACCCACTCTTATCACTCCGATTCCCAATCTGTTGTCTACCTTACTCCTCTTCTGTAGTGCTTGTATGAGCCCAAGAATATGTGACTTTTCTTGATAGAAGTTAGACCAGTTATAGTTTTTCCGCTTATAGGAGATGAATGACAGTCTTTATTCCTTTATTATTTGTTGCAACAAATGCAGATAGTTAAATATCTTGAGATGTTTAGGGCACAGTGTATGCCTTTTGGCTTTTAATCTACAAGTGTTTATTTTAACTTGATTCATTGTCTGCGCTTGGGCTGGCAGTGGATAAAAGAAAGCGAGGGAAGGAGGGCAAAGTAAGGAAGTAGGTCTTTTTTGGACAGAATCATTTCTAGTACCCATTGGGTGGGTCGTTGACCTCATGGAGCTCATGGTAAGCTCTAGTTCCCCTCAAAATTCCATGCAGTTTGCTCTGGTTCACTTCCCTTGTGAGACATTTTGTTAAATCAGACTATTGTTTGGCTTGACCTCAAGGCTGTGGAAATGAGTGTGGAGATGATTTGTTGAGGGTTTTTCTCAAGTCATCTTCTTTGAGCTGGGATGTAGAAATAAAATAGGGACTAGATTTTGGTAAGAGGAGTGGACACGTTCTACTCACCCTCCTCCATTACCTCCCTCCTTTACCCACACTGTCCTCCATCAAACACATACACAGTTGCTCTAAGGTTCTGACTGAACAATAAATTAAGGTGGAAGGAGAAAACATTTCTTTGCTAAGAGTGATAATGGTAGAACAGGGTATTATTAGAAGGAGTTTAGTGGGGAAATAAAATTCTATTGTAAATAACCTAGTTTAGAATGTCATTTGCTCTTCCCCTTTCACAGAGAATAAACCTGAGCCTCACACAAATTTATATTTAGCTACAAAAGGAATTTTTTGTTCATGGGTAGTGAGAGCTGAGGTGATGAGAGCTTTGGGCCCCTATGCCATTTCAACAGCAGTGAAGGATTTGCCCATTCTGGTAAAGGAGCAGATTCATTATCACTGGAATAACTTTACCAAAAAAATAGATTCCCGTTTAATCCTCATTCATCCCCTGGTAGCTGAGATGGTAAAGAATCCGCGTGCAATGCAGGAGACCGGGATTCAATCCCTGGGTCAGGGAGATCCCCTGGAAAAGGGAATGGCTACCCACTGCAGTATTCTTGCCTGGAGAATTCCGTGAACAGAGGACCCTGGCGAGCTACAGTCCGTGGGGTCTCAAAAGAGTCAGACACGATTGAGTGACTAATGCAAGAGTAACATTCCTTCAAACAGCTGTTGTTGGATGCCTTCTGGGTGTCAGGTACAGAGAATACGAAGTGCTCTTTTTCTGGAGAATGTTAACAGTTTAATGGAGAAGATCTGTATCTGAATGTGATTGGTATGGAAGAAATTGAGGAGGAAAATTTATGTGAGCTTTGAAAGCAGGTATCTAAATTAACCTATGAGTAGAGGAGAGAGTTCCTGGATGAAGTAATAGTTTAGGTCAGAATTGGTATTCAAGGTTTGTTGGGGAATACCCTGATTAGGTGTATAGCACATGCAGAGACAGGGAGGAGTTACCACAGATGACTGTTTCCAGGTTACAAAGTTTGGCTGGAGCCAGAGATGAGAGTAGTGAGATGGAGCGTAGGGATGTTGGCAGGAATTTACTGTGTAAGCCAATTTGAGCTTCTTGCTGAAAGCCAGAAAGATCTACTGAATAATTTTGTCAGGGGAGCAGCATGGTCACATTTAAATTTTAGAATACTTATAGTTACTAGCCTGATCTAGCTTGGTACTGGTGAGATTAGTGAAGAGATCATTCATTACTCTGTCAGAGAGAGAAATGATTAGAACTTGAACCAAGGTAACAGTCGAGGGACTGGAGAGAAAAGGTTCCTGACATTTTAAGGAGAATGTGTTAAGATTTGATGATTGTCCAGTAGTTAAGTGTATGTACAAAGATCTGGAATACATGGAACTAAAGCTGTGAGTATGGATGTAGCCACTGGGGAGGTGTATAAACTGAAAGATAGCAGAGATTGAGATGGAACAAAGTGCTGGAGAACATATATTTAAATGTGGAGTGGAGAAAAGTGCAGCCTGAGAAGGATAAGACAGAATAGGAAGAAAACCAGGATAGAGTGTGACAAGCAACCAAGAAGAATTTTAAGGGAAAGGTAGTCAGGAGTGTCAGATGCCTTAGAGTGGTCAGATGTTTTGAAAAACATGTAAAGATGAATTAACAGTATTAAAGTTGAGCAGGTATGTTTCAGAAGGTACAGACTGGCATAGTGGTAAAGTATTTATCTCTCTTGCTTTTATCCTTTGTAATCTTCAAAGGCTGTTTGAACCAAACCTCCCTTTTTTTCCCATTCATTCAAAAAATCTTTATTGAATAGTTACTATGTACCAGGCAGAAACAAAACAAAATTTTTCTCTTTGCTGAACTTACATTCTAGTTGGGGAGGTAGGCAATAGACAGCATGACAAATAAGTAAGTCATACAGTTTGTTAGAAAGTGTTAAGTACCATGAGCAGGGCTTTACAGAACATTGTAAGAACTTTGGCTTTTACTCTGAGTGAATTTTCTTTTTTTTTTTTTTAGTGTAGGAATTCAGGTGTTTCTCTGGCGGCTTAAAGGGTAAAGCATCTGCCTGCAATGCGGGAGACCTGGGTTCAATCCCTGAGTCAGGAAGATCCCCTGGAGAAGGAAATGGCAACCCACTCCAGTACTCTTGCCTGGAAAATCCCATGGACAGAGGAGCCTGGGAGGCTACAGTCCATGAGGTCGCAAAGAGTTGGACACGACTGAGCGACTTCACTTTACTTTCCTTTTCCAGGTGTTTTTTTTTTTTTTTATTGGGGTATAGTGGCCTTAGAGTGTTGTGCTAATTTTTGCTGTACAACAAAGGGAAAGCAACTATATGTATACATATGTTCTCTCCCTCTTGAAACCTACCCTCCCCCGCCAACTGTCTCCACACACACCTATCCCGCCCATTTAGGTCACCACAGAGCACCAAGCTGAGCTCCCTGTGCTGCATAGTAGTGAACCAAACCTTTGTCTGTTTTGAATGGTTAAGAAAATAACTCTGTATGCTGTTAGATCTAAGCTCTATCACAGTGAAAATTACATATAATGACCAGTTAATGCCTTGCCAGACTCTTAAAAATGGAAGTCTAATCGATTTGCTTTGGGGCATATATGTAAGGAAGCATCTTTTATTTATTTATTTTTGCGGCGCCAGGCTGCATGCAGGACCTCAGTTCCCTGGCCAAGAATCCAACCTGTGCTCCCTTAAATTGGGAGCATAGAGTCTCAACCACTGGATAACCAGGGAAGTCCCAGGAAGCATCTTTTAAAATGAGCTGAAATAGATCAGCTTCTAGTTCTCATTAAGCACAGATTTGTATGATTTTTGTATGTGTTTATGATTCTTTGTTGACCTGCCTTGGATTATCCAGTCCCTGAATTTTCACTTAATGTTTTTTATAATTTGAGCAACTTTATAAATATCCTGTTTGGGCATTCATGCTCTAAATACATATTTTTAAAATTTCTTCTTTCCTACATACTAATTATAATTCTGAAAGCTGGGCTCATATGGTTTCTGCTGATTTAGTAAATACTGCTCTAAGCCATCTTTTTCTTAAAGTTTTTAAGACTTTATCTAAATGTTTTTGAAAAATATTTATAAAGTGGTATAATTTAAAAAACTATGCTATTTATATAACAAAAGATTGATTTGATTTAGTCTTGAAGACTAAGTTGAAATATCTGATTTTTGAAAAAGTTTTCAGTTATATTGGGAAATGATTTTGATTATACACTAGGAAGATAAAAGATACACAGTTTTAAATTAATAGTAAAGCAGGAGCTTGATAGATGGGAAAGTTGCTTTTCTCTCCCAGTGTCTGATCAACCTGTTGTTTGAAGAATGGATAAGGAAAATTCATCTGGCATTTGCTTAAAGTTAGGAGAAGTATAAAGATAACCTTTTAAATTGTTTCACTATCCTAAAGATACAGGCTCCTTTGATATATCAAAATAGTTCTAGTAATCTTGACTTGCACCTTTTTTCCATCTCCCTTCCAGTTTGATTTGAAATAAACTTTGTCTAGCAAATTCAGATAGTCTAGTGACAGAGAGATGAGGAATAAGCAGTTTTGTATCTGAAGAAATGTGCTTGATGGTACAGAGGCAGAAACAGTAGAATGGAGATAAAAGACCTGAATAACTTTCTTTGTGTACCACTTACCACAGTTTATAATCATAATATTTTTGGAATCAGTTGATTTGTTGGATGCCATTCTCTGCAGTTAGACTGTAAGCTCTTAAAAGGCAGTAAACCCAGATCTACTTTTACTTATCTGAGCCTAGTAAATGCATTTGGTACTGAATAATTGTATGAGTGGGTTTGTGTTTGGAGCCCACAGCTTACTAGCTGTATCACTTGGTCAAGCAATTTATCTCCTTTTAGCCTGTTTTCTTCTCCAAAAACAGGGGTAGAAGCAGCCTGTTTCTCAGCGTTATTGCAAAGACCAAATGAGGTAATGTTTGTGAATGATAGTAATAATCTTGTATGTGTATTTTATAGTTTTCAAAACCCATCAAAATATAAAAATATTTTTAATTTAGTACCTATAGCATCTAACATGAAAAGCTAGATTATTTTTGTAAACAAAAAGGAATCTTATTTCTAGTGTTTTGGTCCATATGTTTAATACCAAAGTATTATTGTGAATGTAAAATATTGTAATTCACAATTTTAAAGGTACAAAAGGAAATAATATGACTGTCTCCCACAGTCACTGTTACCTTATATATTCTTCCAGAGTGCATACTGTATGCACTCTTTTGTACATTGCTATTTTCATGTTTTAGTGTATCAGAGGTTATTCTGTATCAGTACATAAAGATTGGAAGCAACCCCTGTCCATCAGGTAAGAGATTAGATAAATAAATAATGATACATCAAACAATGGAATACTGCTGCCTGAAGATTCTTTCTTTCTCTTTTTTTTCTGATTGTAGAGTTTTCATTAATTCATTCAGCCAACTCTGAGTGTCCATTATGTGCTGACAGTACTATTGTATATTCTAGGGCTCTAGGGGTTCAACAAACCAGACAGAAATTCCTGACCCCATTGGAACATATTGAGTGTTCTAGTATTCCATTTGAAGAAGGAAATGGCAACCCACTCCAGTATTCTTGCCTAGAGGATCCTGTGGACAGAGGAGCCTGGTGGGCTGCTGTCCATAGGGTTGCACAGAGTCAGACACGACTGAAGCGACTTAGCATGCATGCATGCATTAGAGAAGGAAATGGCAACCTACTCCAGTATTCTTGCCTGGAGAATCCCAGGGATGGAGGAGCCTGGTGGGCTGCCCTCTATGAGGTCGCACAGAGTCGGACCCAACTGAAGCAACTTAGCAGTAGCAGCAGCAGCAGCAGTATTCCATTGTTTGATGTATCATTATTTATTTATCTAATCTCTTACCTGATGGACAGGGGTTGCTTCCAATCTTTTTGCTGTTACAGATAGTGCCACAGTGATTAAACTTGTATGAATACCATTTCACATGTGAGAGTTTTTCCTGTAAGATAATTCTCACACGTGGAATTGCTGGGTCAGAGGGTAAATACAAGGGAATTTGTCAGCTGTGTCACACAAGAATGATTATAGCTCTATCGAAGTGTTTTGTACATGCAAGGTGCTCATGGTTTTGATTTGAGGACTGTGGATTATATTTTGGGTTAAGTGAATTTTTGGATTAGATTAAGGTAGGTTAGCATTCAGTGCCTACTAGATTGAAGGCACGGAGAAGGCAATGGCACCCCACTCCAGTACTCTCGCCTGGAAAATCCCACGGACGGAGGAGCCTGGTAGGCTACAGTCCATGGGGTCGCTAAGAGTCGGACACGACTGAGCGACTTCAGTGTCACTTTTCCCTTTCATGCACTGGAGAAGGAAATGGCAACCCACTCCAGTGTTCTTGCCTGGAGAATCCCAGGGACGGCGGAGCCTGGTGGGCTGCCGTCTATGGGGTCGCACAGAGTCGGACACGACTGAAGCGGCTTAGCAGCAGCAGCAGATTGAAGGCAAAAGGAGAAGTGGGTGGCAGAGGATGAAATGGTTACATAGTATCACTGATTCAATGGACATGAATTTGAGCAAACTCTAGGAGATAGTGGAGGACAAAGGAGCCTGGCTTGCTGCAGTCCATGGGGTCACAAAGAGTCAGATGTGACTTATCAACTGAGCAGCAACTAAGTGCCCAGCTCTGTGTTACAGTGCTGATCATACAGTGGTGTACAGTTAGATATGATCCCTGCCCTCAGAATTGACATTGATGAGACACATTTTAGTTCAAATAAACACTCAGATAAATGTGTAGTTGCAAACTCATAGGTTGACAGAGCAAGTATAAGAAGGGGAGCAGATCTAGGTGGGTTGGTGAGTGGATGACTCAGTAGTCAAAGACTTTTCTTGAGGAAGTGAAATTGTTGCTGAGGTTTAAGTGATATGTAGGTGTTAATTTGTGGAGTACTGTGTTTATATATAGAGTATTTTGGGGTGAGGGAACATTCAGGGCCTTGTTTTTCAATGAAGAAACACCTTGCCTTAGTCTCTTACAGGTTTATTTATAAAGATATTTATTTGTTTGGCCGTGCTGGGTCTTCATTGCAACATGTGGAATCTTTTTGTTGTGGCATGCAAACTCTTAGTTGTGGCAAGTGGGATCTAGTTCCCTGACCAGGGCTTGACCCAGGCCTCTGCCTTGGGAGCTCAGTCTTAGCCATTGGAACACCAGGGAAGCCCAGTTTACTTATTTTTTTAAAGTCTTGGTTTCCTTATCTGTAAAATAAAGGAACTTTTAAAGCATTTATTTATTGTTAAGAATTTAAGATTATGTAAAGTTTCTGGAACCCTGCCTAGCACATGTTAAATGCTCAAAAAATAGTTTCTGCTGTTTGTATAGATGTCATGTTGCTTTCTACAAAACTGAGTTTACACAATGCCATCAATACTGTTAAAGTATATCTGTATCTTGCCAGCTTTTTTTGTAAACCAGTATTTTGTTAGTTTAATACAATTAATAATGGTGTCTAGAAGTCACTTTAAAATTTGTTTCTTTAGTTGCTAGTAAGCTATATGCATTTTTCCATATTAAATATTTATATCCTAACTTATAATTTTATTGTTCAGAGTGTGTTTTAGGTACATTTGTGGTCATTTCTATGACTGATTCAGCAATGCTGCTGCTGCTGCTGCTAAGTCGCTTCAGTCGTGTCTGACTCTGTGCGACCCCATAGACGGCAGCCCACCAGGCTCCGCCGTCCTAATCCATTGTAATTTATTACTTATTTTACTTTATTTTCCTGCCTTTTGTTTGTTTTGGTAGATTATTGTATCTTATTATACATTCAGATTTGAGATACTTGATTCTCTTTATCTAAGTTATACTGCTGTTCTATTTTTCCTGTTTGTTGACTCTTTTAAAGAAAATTGTCCATTTTCAGACTTACTTGGAATCTACTAAGATATATGGTTTTGAATCTTTATTAATTTGCCTATCTTATTTAGTTGACCTTAGTATTTCTTAGAGGGCTTTCCTTTTCTATTGTTTGTAAAATCTCTTTAGTATATTTGAATTCTTATAATTTGATTCTTTGGGGATTTTTCACTTTCATTAGTTACTTTTGCTAATTTTTACCACAGTATCATACGGAGAAGGAAATGGCAACCCACTCCAGTACTCTTGTCTGGAAAATCCTATGGACAGAGGAGCCTGGTAGGCTGCAGTCCATGGGGTCGCTAAGGGTCGGACACGACTGAGTGACTTCACTTTCACTTTTCCCTTTCATACACTGGAGATGGAAATGGCAACCCACTCCAGTGTTCTTGCCTGGAGAATCCCAGGGACGGGGGAGCCTGGTGGGCTTCCGTCTATGGGGTCGCACAGAGTCGGACACGACTGAAGTGACTTAGCAGCATATGACTTGTTAACTGTTTCTGGATGTAGTATATACACAAACTTGGTGCAAGCACCTATGCTGTAAGTCCCATCAAGGTAGGGATTTTCATCGCTTTTGTTCCCTGCTGTATCCCTAGGGTCTGTTATGTAGTAAGTACTTAATACATACTATTAGGTGAATATGCATTATAATATATGGATAAGTTATTTATTTTGAGATTATTGTAGATTCACCTGTAGTTGTAAGAAATAATATACAAATTGTGTACCCTGACCCAGTTTCCCTTAATTGCAATGTCTTGTAAATAAAACCAGGATATCTCATTGATAAAGATAAAGAACATTTCCATCACCACAAAAATTTTTCCTAGATTTCTTGTATTGTCACACCCATTTTCCTCTTGATTCCACTCTGTCCCTCCTTCACCCTTGGCAAGCACTAATGTTCTCATGGTCTCTGTCTCCATAATTTTGTCATTTCAAGAATCTTAAATATTGTGCAACTCTGTAAAATACAATAAAAAAATAAAAACCCACTGAAATGTACGCTTTAAATGGTTGAATGGTTATGATATATGAGTTTTATCTCAATAGTTGTTGTTCAGTCGCCCAGTCGTGTCTGACTCTGTGACCCCATGGACTGCAGCACTCCAGGCCTCCCTGTCCTTCACCATCTCCCGAAGTTTGCCCAAGTTCATGTCCATTGCATTGGTGATGCCATATCCAGCCATCTCATCCTCATATTTCAATAGAGCTGTTACCAAAGAGAGAATGTTATGTAATGTTAAATAAATGGAATCAAACAATATATAACATTTTGGGATTTCTTTTTTCCCTCAGCATAATTCTCTAGAGATTCAGGTTGTTGTGTGTTATCATTAGTTCCTCTTATTGGTGAATATGCATGCATACATGGTATGGAGGTACCGCATTTCGATTAAACATTGATCCACTGAAAGCAGTCTGGAATAGTCAGTTTTTGACTATTTCAAATAGAGCTGCTATAAATATTCATGTACAGATTTTTGTGTGAACATAAGCTTTCATTCCTCTAGGATAAATGCCCAAGAACGCAATTAGTGGATCATATGGTGGTTGCATGTTTTATCTTTTAAGAAAATACCAGATTATTTCCTACGGTATCTGTACCATTTTACATTTCCACCAGCAATGTATGAGTGATCCAGTGTCTTTGTATCCTGACCAGCATTTCATGTTGTCAGTTTTTAAAAATTTAAGCCATTTCAATGTGTGCAGTGATATCTGATGACTTTAATTTGCATTTTACTAATGGATGATGATGTTAAACATCTTTTCATGTGCTTGTTTAGTATCTGTATCTTCTTAGGTAAAATTAGCATCATGTCTCTTCAGTTTCTAATTGGATTATTTGCTTTTCCTTTTGAGCTTTGAGACTTCTTTATATATTCTAGACACTACTCCTTTGTTAGATACACGATTTACAGTTTTTGTTTTTCCAGTCTTTGGATTGTCTTTTCGTCTTTTTAACAGTCTTTGCACAGCAAACATTTAGGATTTCTATAATGTCCACTTTATCAATTTTTCCTCTTGTGAAATGTGTTTTCAACATTATGTCTAAGAACTCTGTCTAGCTCTGTATTCTAAATATTTTCTACCTTTTTCTAAAAGGTTTATGTTTTACATTTTGCTCTGTGAATTGGTCTCCTAGGACTCCTATGACAAATTACCACAAACATGGTGACTTAAAAACAACAGAAATGAATTTTTTCACAGTTCTGTAGGATACAAGTTTGAAATCAATTTCAGTGGGCCAAAATCAAGGTGTTGGCAGGGCCTTGAGAAGCTGGGGGCCACATCACTCCAGTCTTGGCCTCCATCTTAGTATGGCTTTCTTCTGTGTGTTTGTGTCAGATCTCCCTCTTCCTCTTTTACAAAGACTTGTAGCATTTGGGACCCACTTGGATAATCCCAGCTAATTTCTTCATCCCCAATCCTTAACAGTAATCAGCTCTCTTATAATATAAAGTGATATTATCTTGTCCTGGGAATTAGAAAGTGAACATATCTTTGGATGGCCATTACCCAGTTTACTAAAGCCTGTAATCTGTTTTGAGTTAACTTTATATAAAGGGGCAATTTGAATGGAGTTTATTGTTTTGGTCTATGGATTTCCAGTTGCTCTAGCATCATTTATTAAAAAGTCTATCTTTCCTCTATTAAACTGTTTTTGCACCTTTGTAAATCAGTTTTGCTTTCTAAGATATATTTTTGCCAGTCTTTAAGAAGTAGTTTTAATATCTATTTAAAGGATAGTTGTGCTTAGTTACTAACATTTAACTTAGGGTTGTTTTTTGGGGGGGGCCAAGCCACACGGTTTGGAGGATCTCAGGTCCTCGACCAGGAATTGAACCCAGGCCACAGAAATGAAGGCTTGAAATCCTAACCACTAGGCCAGCAGAGAACTCCCCCAAATCTTATTCCTGTTGTCACTAGTTGCATCCACCTCTGCCCCACAGTTCCCCAGTATATATCACTATTTCTTTGGTATCTTTTCAGAAGTTTTACGTATACATAAGCAAATCTGACAGAGAAGGCAATGGCACCCCACTCCAGTACTCTTGCCTGGAAAATCCCAGGGACCGCGGAGCCTGGTGGGCTGCCATCTATGGGGTCGCACAGAGTCGGACACGACTGAAATGACTTAGCAGCAGCAGCAACAGCAAGCAAATCTGAACATATATTCTTTCCCCTACCTTTTTTTACACAAATGGCCACATAGTGTACATAAAAATTGTATTCATACTTGCTAACAACATTTCCCTTAGGGAATATGAAACATAAATAAAGCTAAAATACTCTTTCATGGTTATTGTAATGAGTAGTGTTTACTTTTTTCAGGCTAAATTAAAACTTTACATAGAGTATTCTTTTGGATGTTCACATTTGAGTTGTGCCCCAGTCTCATTTTTCCCATAAGGTCTTTGATTTTTACTGGATGACTTTGCATAGTGCGGTAATTTCTAGGAATGCATGTGTAATTTTACCAGAATTGAGTCTTTCAGAGAGTAAAAGTGCTAACTTTTCTGAGTGTATTTGTGTGTCAGCCCAAAGAATGCTGGTATAGAAATATTAATATCAGACAGTATAATTCAGATAGCATGATAAGAAAGGTCATTTCAGTTGGATAAAAGAAATAATGAACTTTTTTGCAGTCACCAGCATAACTTTAGATGAGAGCTGACAATTGTTGGGAAGAATTGACAGACCTCCAATTTTTCATCCTTTTAAATGGAACCAGTTTTCACTGGGCCTCAGGAAGTCAAGTGGGCCTTAGGAAGCATCACTATGAACAAAGCTAGTGGAGGTGATGGAATTCCAGTTGAGCTATTTCAAATCCTAAAAGATGATGCTGTGAAAGTGCTGCACTCAGTAGGCTAGCAAATTTGGAAAACTCAGCAGTGGCCATAGGACTGGAAAAGGTCAGTTTTCCTTCCAGTCCCAAAGAAAGGCAATGCCAAAGAATGTTCAAACTAACACACAATTGTACTCATCTCACACGCTAGCAAAGTAATGCTCAAAAATCTCCAACCCAGGCTTCAACAGTATGTGAACCAGGAACTTCTAGATGTTCAAGCTGGATTTAGAAAAGGCAGAGGAACCAGAGATCAAATTACTAACATCTGTTGGATCATAAAATAAGCAAGTGAGTTCCAGAAAAACATCTGCTTTATTAACTATGCCAAAGCTTTTGACTGTGTGGATCACAACAAACTGTGGAAAATTCTTCAAGAGATGGGAATACCAGACCACCTGACCTGCCTCCTGAGAAATCTATATTTAGGTCAAGAAGCAACAGTTAGAACCAGACATGGAACAACAGACTGGTTCCAAATTGGGAAAGGGGTACATCAAGGCTGTGTATTGTTATCCTGCTCATTTAACTTATATGCAGAGTACATCATGTGAAATGCCAGGCTGGATGAAGCACAAGCTGGAATCAAGATTGCTGGGAGAAATATCAATAACCTCGGATGCACAGATGACACCACCCTTATGGCAGAAAGTGAAGAAAAACCAAAGAGCCTCTTGTTGAAAATGAAAGAGGAGAGTAAAAGAGTTGGCTTAAAACTCAACATTCAGAAAACTAATATTATGAAATCTAGTCCCATCAGTTCATGGCAGATAGATGGGGAAACAATGGAAACAGTGATAGACTTTATTTTTTTGGTCCCCAAAATCACTGCAGATGGTGACTGCAGCCATGAAATAATAAGATGCTTGCTCCTTGGAAGAAAAGCTATGACTAACCTACACAGCATATTAAAAAGCAGAGAGATTGCTTAGCTGACAAAGGTCTGTATAGTCAAATCTGTGGTTTTTCCAGTAGTCATGTGTGGATGTGACAGTTGGACTATAAAGAAAGCTGAGGACCAAAGATTGATGCTTTTGAACTGTAGTGTTGGAGAAGACTCTTGAGAGTCCCTTGGACTGCAAGGAGATCCAATCAATCCATCCTAAAAGAGATCAATCCTGGGTGTTCATTGGAAGGACTGATGTTGAAGCTGAAACTCTAATACTTTGGCCACCTGATGCGAAGAACTGACTCATTGGAGAAGACCCTGATTCTGGGAAAAATTGAAGGCAGGAGGAGAAGGGGATAATGGAGAATGAGATGGTTGGATGGCATCACCGACTCGATGGACATGAGTTTGAGCAAGCTCTGGTTGATGATGACAGACAGGGAAGCCTGGCATGCTGCGTCTGTGGGGTTGCAAAGAGTCAGATATGACTGAGGATAATTACATTACAATATTGTGGTATGTTTTTGCCATATATTGACATGAATCAGCCACCGGTGCACATGTGACCCCATATTCTGAATCCCCCTCCCACCTCCTTCTCCACCCAATTCCTCTAGGTTGCCCCAGAGCACTAGCTTTGAGTACCCTGCTTCATGCATAGAACTTGCCCTGGTCATCTCTTTTACATATGGCAATATACATGTTTCAGTGATATGCTCTCAAATCATTCCACCCTTGCCTTATCCCAAAGTCCAAAAGTCTGTTCTTTACATCTGTGTCTCTTTTGCTGCCTTGCGTATAAGATCGTCGTTACCATCTTTCTTAATTCCATATATATGTGTTAATATACTGTATTGGTGTTTCTCTTTCTGACTTACTTCACGCCGTACAATAGGCTCCAGTTTCATCTACCTCATTAGAAATGATTCAAATGCATTCCTTTTTGTAGCTGAGTAATATTCTGCTGGAAGAAACACAAGCTGAAATCAAGATTGCCGGGAGACATATCAGTAACCTCAGATATGCGGATGACACCACCCTTATGGCAGAAAGTGAAGAAGAACTAAGGAGCCTCTTGATGAAAGTGAAAGAGGAGAGTGAAAAAGTTGGCTTAAAGCTCAACGTTCAGAAAACTAAGATCATGGCATCTGGTCCCATCACTTCATGGGAAATAGATGGGGAAACAGTGGAAACAGTGTCAGACTTTATTTTTTGGGCTCCAAAATCACTGCAGATGGTGACTGCAGCCATGAAATTAAAAGACGCTTACTCCTTGGAAGGAAGGTTATGGCCAACCTAGATAGCATATTTAAAAGCAGAGACATTACTTTGCCAACACAAGTCCGTCTAGTCAAGGCTATGGTTTTTCCAGTGGTCATGTATGGATGTGAGAGTTGGACGGTGAAGAAAGCTGAGCACCGCAGAATTGATGCTTTTGAACTGTGGTGTTGGAGAAGGCTCTTGAGAGTCTCTTGGACTGCAAGGAGATCCAATCAATCCATCCTAAAAGAGATCAATCCTGGGTGTTCATTGGAAGGTCTGATGTTGAAGCTGAAACTCCAGTACTTTGGCCACCTCATGCGAAGAGTTGACTCATTGGAAAAGACCTTGATGCTGGGTCAGATTGGGGGCAGGAGGAGAAGGGGACGACAGAGGATGAGATGGTTGGATGGCATCACTGACTTGATGGACATGGGTTTGGGTAGACTCCGGGAGTTGGTGATGGACAGAGAGGCCTGGCGTGCTGCAATTCATGGGGTCGCAAAGAGTCGGACATGACTGAGCGACTGAACTGAACTGAATATTCCATTGTGTATATGTACCCCAACTTCCTTAGCCATTCATCTGCCGATGGATATCTAGGTTGCTTCCATGTCTTAGCTGTTGTAAACAGTGCTCAGTGAACATTGGGGTACATTTGTCTTTCAGTTCTGATTTCCTTGGTGTGTATGCCCAGCAGTGGGATTGCTGGGTTATATGGCAGTTCTATGTCCAGTTTTTTGAGGAATCTCCACACTGTTTTCCATGGTGTCTGTACCAGTTTGCATTCCCAGCAATGGTGTAAGAGGGTTCACTTTTCTCCACACCCTCTCCAGCATTTATTGTTTGTAGACTTTTTTTTTTTTTTTTTTTTTTTTTTTTTATAAATTTATTTATTTTACTTGGGGGCTAATTACTTTACAATATTGTAATAGTTTTTGCCATACATTGACAAGAATCAATAGACTTTTTGATGGCAGCCATTCTGACCGTTGTGAGATGATACCTCATTCTGGTTTTCATTTGCATTTCTCTAATACTGATTGATGTTAAGCATCTTTTCATGTGTTGATTAGCCATCTGTATGTCTTCTTTGGAGAAATATCTGTTTCATTCTTTGGCCCACTTTTTGATGGGGTTCGTTTTTCTGGTGTTGAGTTGCATGAGCTGCTTGTATACTTTGGAGATTAATTCTTTGTTGGGTGTTTCATTTGCTATTCTTTTCTCCCATTCTGAAGGCTGCATTTTTACCTTGCTTATAGTTTCCTTTGTTGTGCAAAAGCTTTTAAGTTTAATTAGGTCCCATTTGTTTATTTTTGTTTTTATTTCCATTACTCTGGGAGGTTGGTCATAGAGGATCTTGCTGCAATTTATGTCAGAGAATGTTCTGCCTATGTTTTCCTCTTAAAGTTTTATAGTTTCTAGTCTTATATTTAGATTTTTAATCCATTTTGAGTTTATTTTTATGTACGGTGTTAGAAAGTGTTCTAGTTTTATTCTTTTACATGTGGTTGACCAGTTTTCCCAGCACCACTTGTTAAAGAGATTGTCTTTTCTCCATTGCATATTTATGCCTCCTTTGTCAAAGGTAATAAGGTGTCCATAGGTGTGTAAATTTATCTCTGGGCTTTCTATTTTGTTCCATTGATCTATATTTCTGTCTTTGTGCCAGTACCTTACTGTCTTGATGGCTGTAGCTTTGTAGTATAGTCTGAAGTCAGGAAAGTTGATTCTTCTTGTTCCATTCTTCTTTCTCAAGATTGCTTTGGCTATTCAAGGTTTTTTGTGTTTCCATACAAATTGTGAAATTATTTGTTCCAGTTCTCTGAAAAATACCATTGGTAGCTTGATAGGCATTGCATTGAATTTATAGATTGCTTTGGGTAATATACTTACTTTCAGTATATTGATTGTTCCAATTCACAATCATGGTGTATTTCTCCATCTATTTGTGTCATTTTTGATTTCTTTCATCAGTGTTTTATAGTTTTCTATATATAGGTCTTTTGTTTCCTTACGTAGGTTTATTCCTAAGTATTTTATTCTTTTCATTGCAGTGGTGAATGGGTTTGTTTTCTTAATTTCTCTATTTTTTCATTGTTAGTGTATAGGAATGCGAGGGATTTCTGTGTGTTAATTTTATATCCTGCAACTTTACTATATTCATTGATTAGCTCTAGTAATTTTCTGGTGGAGTCTTTAGGGTTTTCTTTGTAGAGGATCATGTCCTCTGCAAACACTGAGAGTTTTGCTGCTTCTTTTCCAATCTGGATTCCTTTTATTTCTCTTTCTTCTCAGATTGCTGTGGCTAGGACTTCCAAAACTATGTTGAATAGTAGTGGTGAAAGTGGGCACCCTTGTCTTATTCCTAATTTTAGAGGAAATGCTTTCAATTTTTTGCCATTGAGGATAATGTTTGCTCTGGGTTTGTCGTGTATGGCTTTTATTATGTTGAGGTGGGGGCTTCCCTCATAGCACAGTTGTTAAAGAATCTGCCTGCAGTGCAGGAGACCTGGGTTTGATTCCTGGGTTGGGAAGATCACGTGGAGGAGAAAATGGCAACCCACTCCAGTATTCTTGCCTTGAGAATCCCATGGACAGAGGAGCCTGGCGGGCTACAGTCCATGGGGTCACAAGAGTTGGACATGACTTAGTGACTAGACCACCACCATGTTCCTTCTATGCCTGCCTTCTGGAGAGTTTTTATCATAAATGGGTATTGAATTTTGTCAAAGGCTTTCTCTGCATCTATTGAGTTAATCATATGGTTTTTATTTTTCAGTTTGTTAATATGGTGTATCACAATGATTGATTTGCGAATATTGAAGAATCCTTGCATCCCTGGAATAAGGCCCACTTGATCATGATGTATGATCTTTTTAATATGTTGCTGGATTCTGTTTGCTAGAATTTTGTTGAGGATTTTTGCATCTTTGTTCATCAGTGATAATGGCCTGTAGTTTTCTTTTTTTGTGGCATCTTTGTCTGGTTTTGGTATCAGGGTGATGATGGTGGCCTCATAGAATGAATTTGAGAGTTTGCCTTTCTCTGCAGTTTTCTGGAAGAGTTTGATTAGAATAGGTGTTGGCGCTTCTCTAAATTTTTAATAGAATTCACCTGTGATCCTATTTGGTCCTGGGCTTTTGTTTGTTGGAAGATTTTTGATTACAGTTTTGATCGCACTTGTGATTGGTCTGTTCAGATTTTCTATTTCTTCCTGGCTCAGTTTTGGAAGGTTATACTTTTCTAAGAATTTGTCCATTTCTTCCAAGTTGCCCATTTTTTGGCATATAATTGCTCATAGTAGTCTCTTATGATCTTTTGTATTTCTGTGTTGTCTGTTGTGATTTCTCCATTTTCATTTCTAACTTTATTGATTTGATTCTTCTCCTTTTTTTTCTTGATGAGTCTGGCTAACGGTTTGTCTATTTTATTCATCTTCTCAAAGAGCCTTTAGTTTTGTTGATCTTTGCTATAGTCTCCTTCGTTTCTTTTGCATATACTTCTGCTCTGATTTTTGTGATTTCTTTCCTTCTGTTAACTTTGGGGTTCTTCTTTTCTTCTTTTTCTAGTTGCTTTAGGTGTGAAGTTAGGTTGTTTATTTGATGTTTCTCTTGTTTCCTGAGGTAAGCTTGTATTGCTGTGAACCTCCCTCTTAGCACTGCTTTTACTGAATCCCATAGGTGTTGTGTTTTCATTTTCATTTGTTTCTATGCATATTTTGATTTCCTTTTTGATTTCTTCTGTGATCAGTTGGTTATTCAGGAGCGTGTTGTTTAGCCTCCATATGTTTGTGTTTTTTATATATATATATATATTTTTTTTTTCCTTTCTGTAGTTGATATCTAATCTTACCGCATTGTGATTGGGAAAGATGCTTGAAATCATTTCAATTTTTAAAATTTACCATGGCTAGATTTGTGGCCCAGGATGTGATCTCTCCTGGAGAATGTTCTGTGTTCACTTGAGAGAAAGGTGAAATCCATTGTTTTTGGGTGAAATGCCCTGTAGATATCAACTAGATCTAATTGGTCCATTGTATCATTTAGAGCTTGTGTTTCCTTGCTAATTTTCTGTTTGGTTGTTCTATCCGTTGGTGTGAGTGGGGTATTAAAGTCCCCCACTATTACTATGCTAGTTAATTTCCCCTTTCATACTTGTTAGCATTTGCCTTACATATTGAGGTGCTCCCTATGTTGGGTGCATATGTTTATAATTATTATATTATCTTCCTGGATTGATCCCTTGATCATTATGTAGTGTCCTTCTTTGTCTCTTGTCATGGTCTTTATTTTAAAGTCTACTTTATCTGATATGAGTATTGCTAATCCTACTTTCTTTTGGTCTCCATTTGCATGAAATATCTTTTTCCAGCCCTTCACTTTGTATGTGTCCCTAGGTTTGGGGTGGGTCTCTTGTAGACAGCTTATATAGGGGTTTTGTTTTTGTATCCATTTGGTTCCCAGGTGGCTCAGTGGTAAATCATCTGCTTGCAATGCAGAGACCTGGGTTCGATCCCTGGGTTGGGAAGATAGAAATGCTCAGTCGAGTATACAGTAGAGAGCCCAGATGGGCTTTTGGTTTGTTTTATTTTAGGTCCCGTTAGAAGATAATTTGGTTGTTTTTATAAGTTTAAACATATATACCACTGTTTTTACTCCTATTTGAGAAAATTTAAGTCCAGCTCAGTGAATTTTTTCCATACTGAGCACATCTGTGTATTCAACATCCATGTCAAACAACAGAACTCCAGAACTCCATCACCAGCACTTTAGAAACTCCTCACTTCTCCGAGCTGTATATCCCATTTCTTGAGGACACCATGGTTTTGACTTTTAACAGCATAGTCTTACCTGCTCTTTGATCTTTATGTGAGTAGAATCATGCGGTTTGTAGTCTTTCGCATCTGGCTTCCAAAGCTCAACATTGTTCATCTTAATTGATACTCATTGCAGTATATTAGAGAGTTTCCATTTTGTGGATATGCTGTAATTGCTTATGCATTATTCTGTTGATGGACATTTGTGTTGTTGGCTGTTACATACAGTGTGGCAGTGAACTTCCTACGACATTTCTTCTGATCATACATGCAAGTCAGTTGGGTATATACTTTGGGGTGAAATTACTGGTCTGTAATTGTGTGTGCTAAGTTGCTTCGGTCATGTCTGACTCTTTGCGATCCCATGGACTGCCACTGGGCTCCTCTGTCCATGGGATTCTCCAGGCAAGAATACTGGAGTAGGTTGCCATCCCCTTCCCCAGGGGATCTTCCTGATGTAGGGATTAAACTCTAATCTTTCTGAGGCTTCTGCATGGCAGCCAGATTCTTTACTGCTGAGCTACAGGGGAAGCCCACTGGTCTATATTAGATTCTGCCAAATGGTTGTATTAATCTTCAAAATATTCACATCAGTTTATACTTTTATAGCATCGAATGCAAATTTAGGTTGGTTTCACATTACCCTCAACACTTGGTATTTTCCACTTTTTTCATTTTGGTCATTTTGGCGGGTATATAGTTTCATCAGATTGATACCATTTTAGGTATTGAGTAAGTGTACTTTGAAATTGTGCTTTATTTTATCCACTCCCCCAATACAACTTTTGTTTGTACATCAGGTTTCAAAAAATCTTTTAATATTCTGTGTTTATATTTTATTTGTAGTTAATTGCTAAGTTAGCCAGCATATTGACTAATTTTCCTGCTGATAGTTATTATAACCTGCTTCATTTTGTTCACTCATGCTCATCAATTTTATGCATGATTATCTTTTTTGTAATGAATTTTGTTGGTACGAACTTAGTTTCAATTTTTCAAAAAAATAATTTTTTATGTATATCTATTGATGGCTGTACTGGGGCTTTGTTGCTGCGTAGGCGTTTTTTTCCTAATCGTGGTGAGTGGGAGCTACTCTCTAGTTGCAGTGTGCAGGCTTCTCATTGCTGTGGCTTCTGTTATTGTGAAGCATGAGAAGCCATGCCTGTTCTTTGGTAGTTGCTGCACATTGACTCCGTAGTTGCAGCACATGGGATCAGTAGTTGTGGCTCCTGGGCTCCAGAATGTGGGCTTAGTTGCTCTGTGGCAGGTGGTATCTTCTTGGATCAGGGATGGATCCACATTGGCAGGTGGATTCTTTAGCACTGAGCCATTAGGGAAGCCTGGCAGTTTCAATTTTTATTTAAAGAGAACTCTTAAGCTTAATAGTTGGGTGATGGCTTTACCTTTATTTCTTTAATTACTATTTTTCTTTGTTAGTTTACTAGACTGGGCTTCTATAACATTATTTAGTCTTAGTTCTTCTGTTTCTTTGAACCTTCCTTTAAATGTTTGTATTTCTCTAGATTGTTTCTTTACTGTTTGTCTCACCTTGTCTGCTCTCCATATATTCCCCCTAGTTTGTCTCACCTTGTCTGCTCTCCATATATTCCCCCTAATTTTCATATCCATCTTTCTACTTGTTTACTGGATATCGTGCCTTGAGGTTTTTGTAGGTGCTTTAAATTTGTACTTTTCTGTCAAACCAACTTTTCCAGTATTTCTCAACTTGGTTAATACCGTCACCTTTTACTCACTCTTCTCTTCCAGTGTTTCTTAACTTGGTTAATACAGTTACTTTTTACTCAGTCTTCTAAATCAGAGATGCTTTTCTTTCTCATTCTCCCACAAGTAATTGTTAAAAAGTTATATTTTATTTTTTAACTTAGGACATTGCCTTCATACAGGATCATAGACATTGATAACTATGTCTCTAAAATAGTGGTCCTCTATTCCTCCTTCCTACCTCTCCCTTAATGTAGACCGTATCATGATCTAGACTATTGTTCCAGTTAGTCTTACTGGCTTTTTTTTTAGTCTGACTCCTCCTCTCCTTTTTTCTTTTTAACATTAAAATAAAGAACTAAAATATATTGTACTAAAAATTTACAAAAAATGTAAACAAAATTTCAGTTTTTAATTTAAACAATTAAACTTAAAGATGATGGTTTTTGTAACTGTAGTTATTAAAGCTGAAAATGGCATTCAGAGCTTTGGAACACCTTCAGTAAGGATTTTGTTACTTATTGGCAAGTTGCAGTTCAGAAATACAGAGCACTTATAAATTTTTCTCTCCTTAATGTTTTAATGTATTGTGATCTCTTCTGATGCTACCTTAGTGATGTTAAATAGAAGGTAACTATTTATTGAGCACTTTCCTCACTGTCAAAAATACTGTTGTAAGTATTTTACTACATGACCTGTCTTAATCCTCTGAACAAGCCTGTCAAGAATACATAGTAACATTATTGTATGTGTGAGGAAACTGATTTTAAAGACCAGTCACTTGTTTGATGCTACACAAGTCACTTGTTTGATGCTACATAGTTGAGAAACTCAGAGTGATATGTTATCCTACTTTTACCTTTCAACTTTTGATATAGTATATTGATATATAGTATAGATGTGAAAGATTTGTATTTGTATTTATAAGGGTTTGGATTAAATGATTCTGGATCCCAGATAGAGATGGCTGTGATTTTTACCTGTTTTTCCTAAAAGCAGGAGGTTCAATTTTTGTATTTGTTTAGGTTAGGGGAGAAGATTTTGGTGAATTTGGTTGCAATTAGAATGTTGGTTATAGATATTTAGAACTGGATGGATTCGCAAGTATTTCTCAAATCATGTTCCATTGCAAATTGTGGGAATTTTCATATATCCTGACCACAGAAGTTGGGGCAACATTTGGTTTCTGTAGCAGAGAAACCTTAATAGCTTTGAATACTTCAGTTTCTGAAATAAGTTTCTGTAGGAGACATATTCATATCATGTAGAACAACATCTTGAAGTACATCAGTTTGAGACAAAAGCTCATGTGTGGTCCATTCTCTTATTTTGTTAGGGGAGGAAATGGAGGCCCATTGTGGTTAATTGTGTCGCCTAAAAATCACACAGCTGCTAAGCAACACAGGATAAGATCCAGTCATTCTTTTGTACCATGCTCTCTCTGATAATGCTATATAATATCTATTTTTCCTGTATTATGTTAAAAGTTAAAAGACTTAGGTGTAGTTTCTTTTATATTTCCATCTAGTCCAGTATAAGACTAGTATAAGACTAGTGTCTTACACTGAGAAATTAATATATAGCTTTTAAAATTCTAGATTTATTCACATACAAATACCTTAGCATTATTACGTATTCATAACTGCTGTGTTTAATCATCAAAATGGAAAGAGTACTTTTTCCTGTAGTAACGTGTCACATATGTTTGGTTTAGTTTCTGTAGAAAGTGTTTCCTGACTGCAATGAGAGAAAGCGGAATACATTGTCCCCTCTGTCGTGGAAATGTGACTAGAAGAGAGAGAGCATGTCCTGAACGGGCCTTAGACCTTGAAACTATCATGAGGAAATTTTCTGGTAGCTGCAGATGCTGTGCAAAACAGGTAGAGTAAATGCGACATGGTTCTTTGAAAGTCAAGCTTCTGTTCTGAAATTTCTGTTTGAATTGTCTTGGTGTGTACTGTTTTGAAGAGGAATTATTTAGGTTGGGAATAGGGTAAAAAAGGCCAGAAAAGCTGTGGCTGTAGCTCTTACTAGATAATAAACTTACTGAGAACAGAGACCAAAAGATACGTGCTTGAATTTGCCATAATATTTAGCATGGCATTTTTTCAAAATAATCACTCTTGATTTACCTGCTAAATGAACTAAACGAACAAACTGGCATTTAACTCCCTTAAACCCCGTTCTGGAACACTTTCAGTTCTTAAGTAGTTTTTCTGGTAGCATTATTATTGTAATTTTGCCTGTAGAAATGGGCCAAATGGATTATCTGGTCAAGGGGAACTCTCTGACTGCCCACTCTACTTGGATATTTATGTGTTTATCTAAAAAAAATCACAAAGTATTTGGCAGAAAACTCCTTTTTAAGGAACAGATGGGAAAAATCAGGTATTGGCAAATAACCGACATTAATTCTCCAATCTGGATTTTATTTTGTCATTTAGAGAGGGAGTGAAATGGTAAGAGGTAGTTAGGCTTTGAGTATATTGGTTTATTTATAGATTTATCACAGCCACTTTCTCAAACAGCTAATAAAGTCATTGAGCAAAACCAGTTGATGTTTTATGCATTCACACAAGGCATACCTGATTTTCCATCTCTTTGAGGGAGGTGTTAACTGACAAGGCAATGAAGTGAAGTTGGAAAATATCCTTGAGATTTCTGGCTCTGCTCCTTAGAGAGAAACTGGAAGATGTTCCAAGTGTTAATTTGGGAACTCGGTTTTTTAAAGCATTTTCTAACTCTGCCAGGTTACAGTAGTTAAAGAAAAATATGCCCAGTGCCATGAGGCAACTTCTTAATACTTTTAATATTATTTTGTGTCTCTTAATAGTATTTTTTTCAAGTGTAAAATTATTTATTAATTTATAGGGTGAGTTTATGGACAGTTGGACTCATGTCCATTTTCTCTGCATCTAATGGACAGAAACTTACTTTTTATTTTTAGAATTAAATCATTTACTTAAAAAAAAAACAACTCTTGTTTAAATGGAATAGTTACTTACCTGTTTTTGTCTTGTTTTTTTCCTCTTGTTGGCAGTGTCTCAAATCTTAATGAGTTCCCCTTTAAACTAAAAGTCACAATACATTAAAGATTTTTTAAATTTATTTTTTAATATGGTGAAAATACATAATGTAAAATAGCCTTTTCTTAGTGTTTTTTTAATAAGTGAAAGATCATGGTAAACCTTATTTTTTTATATAATAAACATCTACATATATTTCCATTTGCTAAGAAAAGATGATATGTATATGATATATATGTGTTATATATATGTACACACATATATACACAATTTAATGAGGCATCAAGTGAACAATTAGAGTGCAGAATTATGAATGATAAGGTAGAAAACATACCATTTTTAAGTGTACAATACAGTGGTATTAAGTACATTCACTGCATTGTCTAGCAGTCATCACTATTTCCAGACTTTTTTCATCATCCCAAACAGAAAATCTGTACCTATTAATTTGTAACTTGCTGTTCCCCCCGCCCCGCCATCTTCCTCACCCCATCTAGTAATCTATGTTCTACATTATCTCTCTGAATTCTCTTCTGCCTTATATAAATGGAATCATATAACGTTTGTTCTTTTGAAAGTCACATTGCTTTTTAAATCAATAATTTACAGATTAAATTCTATCGCATGAGACATCATTACAAATCTTGTAAGAAGTATCAAGATGAATATGGTGTTCCTTCTATCATTCCAAACTTTCAGATCTCTCAAGATTCAGTAGGGAACAGGTAAGCAATATTTATTTTTATAGTTAAAATGGAAATTTGGGGGAGGCTATATAAGGGATTTTTTGTTTTATTTATGTGTGTTTATGTTTTTAAATTGCCTGTCTTCATAAGTTTGACACATGTTAAATTGAATCTGGGAAATTGTGCTCAACTTAAGCTTATGTAAAAATTATTTTAAGAAAATTTACATGTCTGAGTAAAAAATAGGTTTGTGAATTGAAGGTATTTTCTTTTGCAGCTGAAACTACTTGAAAACTAGAGGAAATCCCTTTTCAGTAATGTCTTTACAAACTAGAATCTTTTTACTCTCTAAGAATAGAGTTGTTTGAAATTTTTATTTTGATAAAAAATATGTCATGTAAAAGTGAGACTTGGTACTATTATTAGTTCTATTTTAGTCTCAATTCTTTTAAAGCTAAGTTTTGGTTTGATATATATCTTATTGTCTCAGGTTTATGTATATTAAACATTTTTATGAAATGTATTTTATGCATAAGAATGGCCAGAATGCACATGTGTGGTTTAAAAATTAGTCGCAAAGCAAATCCCTGGTTATTCACTAACCCAAATCAAAAATTAGATAGCATTTTCCAGCCCCTTAGAGTCTCCTTGTATGTCCATGCTCTATTTGAACCCCATACTCCCAGAGATAACCACTATCCTCTTTTTTGGGTTATTCATTCTTTTGTTTTCTTTATGGTATTACCACCTATGCATGTATCTGTAAACAATGAGATGTTGAATTTTTAAAAACTCAACAGCAAGCACACACAATTGTGTAAAGAAAGGCAGTATTGGCAGTATTATAGAAAGGCTCCCAGGAGATGATATGTTAAGCAAAGTCTTTAAGATTTGATTTTAGTAGCATTTCATTTCACATGTTGCTAATTTTCAGTAATTTAACCACTCTTAAGCACTCATACTATAATAAAGCTACTTCTCAACTCCTTAGTTAAAACTGTTCTGGTAAAGGTTTTAAATAATTTTTTGATTACTTGTTTTTTAGGTTACTAGTCTTCTCATTTTATTTGGCTCAGTGTCATTGGATGAAATTGGTTACTCCTATTTTGTGATTTTTTTTTAATCCCCTTAAGTTCATTCCTTCTGTTTTTTTTTTTAAGTTGTACTTCTGCTGTTTTGGAATTAACTCAACAATTTTTTATTAACTCAGTAGATTATTCTTAAGTGCAGGGATTGTCTTTGTTTTGTTGAACAATCATGTCTGTCTCTTAGCAAAGTATATGATTTGGGCAGTCATGGCTTGTTAAATAACTCAGTTTTCTTCTCATGAGACATGCCTTCTTCCCTCTTACTCCCCAGATCCAGCTGGTCATAGGTAACAGCAGTATTCCTTATCTGTATTCTTCTACCCTGTTGTCACTTCTCCATCAAATCTCCATCATCTCTCACTTGAACTGTTGGAGTATTCTTTTAGTTGGTAGTCCTCCTTTAGTCTGTCCTGCATGCTATTGTAAAAGTGTATTTCAGAAGTGTAGCACTGACCTTTTTCTCTTTGTTTTTGTACCTTCCCTCTATACCTTGTCAATGACTTCCCATGGCCCCATAGCAGTGTTTCTCATCCTGAATTCCATGGACCAGTAACAGCTCTGGGAACTACCTAAACTGCCATTTTGTGTGTATGTACTGTGTGTGCATTTTTCTGGAGAGAGAATATCAAAATTCTTAAGGGGTTCCATGATCTAATTCAGCAGCTAGCTTAATAAGACAAAATCCCTTATTCTAAATCCTTTTCTTATCTGCACTCACCTTTCTTTTTTAGCCTTTGTCTTTCTTGGTTACTCATTACTGTATTATATGCCTTAGCTATGTTGAATTATTCCCACCATATCCTTTCCATTCTTGAGAAACAGAATAACTTAGTTGATAAACATGAAGTCTTGAAGCCAGACTGCCTGGGTACCAGGCTCTTTACTAATTGTATGAGTTTGGCAAGAAAGTGTACCTCAGTTTTCTCATTTGTTTGAAAGAGAAAGGAGTAGTGATGATACTATTAAACACCTTATTGAATTGGGAGTCAATAAATAGGTTAATACAAGTAAAACAATGAATGTTAAGCTTTTTTTTTCTTTATTGTTTTCTGTTTTGGTCACACCATGCAACTTGTGGAATCTTAGTTCCTTGACCAGGGATTGAACCTGCAGTCTCAGCAGTGAAAGTCCCAGAGTCCTAACCACTAGTTGTGAAAGTTGCTCAGTCATGTTCGACTCTTTGCGATCCCATGGACTTAGTCCGTGGAATTCTCCAGGCCAGAATACTGGAGTGGGTATCCTTTCCCTTCCCCAGGGGATCTTCCCAACCCAGGAATGGAACCTAGGTCTCCTACATTGCAGACAGATTCTTTACCAGCTGAGCCACCAGGGAAGCCCCCTAACCACTAGACCTCCAGGAAATTCCCTAAATGTTAGTTTTTAATTATCATCATCATCATAATCATCATCATTCCCTCACCTCCACACTTTCACCACCATTCTAACCCATACACTTTGCCAGCTAGTGGACTTTTTCTTCTCTTAGAAAACTTAGACCAAGTGTTAATCACTCTGAAGTCTTTCTTGTTTACTTGTCTGTCTTTTTTTATCTAGTATTAATAGAATGGGCTTCCTAGTCTTATTCATGATGTTTATATCCTGTGCATTTGTTTTGGATATATAATGTGAGGTAGGAAAAGTTTTCCCCAGGTGATAACCATTTGTCCTAATACCATTCATTGAGGAGTCCATTCTTTCCCACTGATTTATGATACCATTTTGGTCCTATACATCTCTATTCTGTTGTGTTGCTTCATTTCTTCCTCAAGAACCATGTTACATTAATTATTGTGGCTTTAACAATAGGTTTTAATATCAGATCTGCTAGGGAAAGTTCTCCTTCTTGTTGTACGTATTAAATTGTTTCTCTTATTTTTAGTTCTTTGGTATTCCACATGAATTTTAGGATCAGACTTTTGAGCTTCCCAAAAATTCCTGTAGAGATTTTAATTGGCAGCATTGTTTGAATTTACTGAAATCATATATTAATTTGGAGAGAATTGGCATCATATGATACTTATTTTTCCCACAGTTTCCCAACTATTTGTCTCTCCATTAAAAAAATGCACTAAAAGAAGTCCATTTAGAGCACACATTGAATATGTTCTAGTATATCCTTTCCTGGCTTCCCAGGTGGTGCTAGTGGTAAAGAACCTGCCTACCAATGCAGGAGACTCAAGAGATGTGGGTTCAATCCCTGTGTTGGGAATATCCCCTGGAGAAGGAAATGCCAGCCCACTCCAGTATTCTCTCCTGGAGAATCCCATGGACAGAGGAGCTTGGTGCGCTGCAGTCCTTGAGGGGTGGCAAAGAGTCAGACACGACTGAGTGCACACACACACACACAGACACACACACACACACACATCTTTTCCTAGTAGTAGTGACAGTGAAAGTGTTAGTTGCTAGGAAAGCCTTTAGTTTTTGTTGCTGTACAAATAGATCTTTTTTTTCTTGTTTTGTAATCTAAATGGTTATTACTAGTGAGTAAGAATATTAAGGATTTTTATGTAATTTTGTGTTTAGAAACCTTGGTGACTAGTTCTAATAGTTCTAAATAATTTTCCTATGTATTCTTTTGGATTTATTACATAGAAACTTATTTGGTTTGTCAGTGCAATTTTGTTTCTTACTGCTTTATTTCATACTTGATTTATTGCATTAAATAGGATCTCTATCAGTATTAAATAACAGGTACCTTTTAAAAATTCTTGATTTAGTGGGAATGTGTCTAAAATTTTATTATTAAGTATAGTTGTTTACTACAGTTTTTTAGAATAGATATTCTTCATCTGTTCTGTGATTCTGTCATCCTGAATTTTAAGATTTCTCCATTGACTAGTTCTTACTCAAATTAGAATCTTTTATGCGGTTATAAAAGTGTATATATCTGGCTCCATTCCCAGATAGTCTGCTATCTAAAGTTTAGGCATTTGTATTTTTAAAAGCATTGTGGGTGATCAGAGGGTTTTTTGTTTTTGTTTCCATTTATGGAGGTTGAATTTTATTGAATGGTTTTTCTGTATCAGATAAAATGATTGTTTTTTAAAAATTGATAATATGGTTGCCAATAATAGATATTCTATTGTTGAGCTCATTCATACGTTTCTAGAATATATGAGTAGGCTACCAGTAGTAGTGTAGGCATGATACAGGATAGTCAGGAAGGGCTAGAATGATGATGATAACTAACTAATAATGGAAAGTAGAGAAGTGTAAGAGGAGGTGGAGGGGAAAAGCATTTTAAAAGGGCATTAACTTTGATATTAAAATGCTTTAAATTGGAAGTTTTATGATTGTGTATCCTACCAGTGAAAAAAATTGGGAATATACTCCCAGTATATGTGTGTTTACTTTAAAATTAAGCATGTATTTTATAGTACTGATTGATACTTTATTTTATAAAACATGCAAATAGTTAAGATAAAAAAGTTACTTTAAAGAGAAGTTTGCACAGCAGAAACCAACACAAAATTTTTAAGCAATTTTCTACCAATTAAAAAATAAGATTGCTTTATTTAATGGTATAAAATATTTTCATTCTTAAAGTTTTAATACTGTTTTTATTGAAAATAATATTGCTGACTGATTTCTAAAATTTCTTAAAATCTTGATTTAATACAGTGACAGTAATTTTTTGTCAATAATAATTATTGATACTTGGTCTTGATGACTATCATGGCTGAAAAAGATACCTACAACACACAAAATAATAGATCCAAATGGAAGAAATATGTCATAGGTTGAGATTTGTATATTTTTCAGTCCCGTTTAATAAATATCAGAAGAGTTTTTGTTGAAATTTTTATCTTCGATGTTATCGTTGTTCTTACAAACCATGTGGAAGTTTTTATAATGTTTTATAAGGGCATGTTCAAAACCAAATGGTTATATTTATTTGGAAGATTTGAAAACAGTTTAAAAATCTGTTACCAAGTATAGATATGAGACTTTAAAAAAACAAGTGACATACTGTTTTTTGGTAAAGTCATAACATCCTTTTAATGAATGTAATCTCTATAGTTTAAATTTATTTTAAAAGCAGTTTTTAGTTTCCAACTTTACCTGCAGAAACAGATTAATAACTGCTAAAAAGATACAAAATAATGGTTAATAGTCTTCTATCTGAGTATGAAATCAGGGAAGCTTCCTTGCAGAGAATATGTGTGGAGACACAACACCAATATTTTCCCAGAAGGGAAATGATTGTCATTGGAGAACATCTGTTAGGTAGATGATAAAGTATTGCTTGTCATTCTGTTAAAAGAAAAATGAATAATCAGTTTTCTAAGCTTTACAACTCTTTAACTCTGGTACTGATATGTAAGCAAAGCTCTTGTGTGGTATAGTTTTTTGGTCCACTGCCTATCTCACTTTAATGTTTCTGCTGTTGAAAGGTCTTGCTTTTATAAAATTGACTACATTGATGAAATTCTGTAATGCATAGGTGACAATCCCCATATCATGCCCACCATTCTCAGGATTTCTCTAATACTGCAAGTGACACACGACACTGGCATGGGGTCCAAGTGAGGACATCAAGTTATTCTGTATGTTAAATGTCAGAAAGCCTAGTTCCTTTTTGGAAAATATGAACATAGTGAACATTCAAATATTTTCTTAACCTACTCCATTTTGGATGCTGCAACCTTAAGCTATGTCCTAGTTACAGGCCAGAAAGTTCACAGATTCTTGATCCTGCCCCAGCATTCAAAAACTTACTAGTCCAGGTAGAGGTAGAGAGTCTTTTAATTTGAAAGTCTAAAGGACCTGGGGAAATATTCATGCTGTGGATTTAAGATAATTCTGCAGAATTCTGTATTCTCTATACTTTTGTAACTATGTCTAAGTTAAGTTTTAGAGGATATGATAAGGACATCATAAGCAGTCTTCTTACCAGAATTTATTTAAAAATAATTAATGCCTTAATTATATCTTAGTTCAGAACTATTTGAAGTTCAGGCTTTTCAAACAAATTCAGACTAGTTGTCTTCATTAGCAGGTAATGATCTATATCATGCTTTATTACTTAAGGTATTAACTTCTCTTCCCTCCCCCACCCCCCTGCCAATGATTCTTCAGTAACAGGAGTGAAACATCTGCATCTGATAACACAGAAACTTACCAAGAGAATACAAGGTAAGCTTTGGAAATTTCTATTACTTTAGTAAATAATACCTATCACTTTGTAATGATGGATTTTTTTTTTTTTGATTTATTTATTTTTTATTTTTATTTTAATTTTTTTAAAAAATTTATTTATTTTAATTGGAGGCTAATTACTTTACAATATTGTGGTGATTTTTGCCATACATTCATGTGAATCAGCCATGGGTGTACATGTGTCCCCCATCCTGAACCCCGTCTCCCACCTCCCTCCTCATTCCATCCCTCAGGGTCATCCCAGTGCACCAGCCCTGAGCACCCTGTCTCATGCATCAAACCTGGACTGACGGTCTATTTCACATATGATAATATACATGTTTCAATGCTATTCTCTCAAATCATCCCACCCTCGCCTTCTCCCACAGAGTCCAAAAAGGTGCTCTTTACATCTGTGTCTCTTGCTGTCTCGCATATAGGGTCATCGTTACCATCTTTCTAAATTCCATATGTATATGTTAATACACTGTATTGATGTTTTTCTTCCTGACTTACTTTGTTCTGTATAGTAGGCTCCAGTTTCATCCACCTCATTAGAACTGATTCAAATGCATTCTTTTTAATAGCTGAGTATATTCCATTGTGTATATGTACCACAGCTTTCTTATCCATTTGTCTTGAAAGCATTTCCCCTAAAGTCAGGAACAAGACAAGGATGCCCACTCTCACCACTACCATTCAACACAGTTTTGGAAGTTTTAGCCACAGCAATCAGAGAAGAAAAATAAAAGGAATCCAGATTGGAAAAGAAGTAAAACTCTCACTGTTTGCAGATGACATGATCTTCTACTTAGAAAACCCTAAAGACTCCACCAGAAAATTACTAGAGCTAATCAATGAATATAGTAAAGTTGCAGGATATAAAATTAACACACAGAAATCCCTTGCATTCCTATACACTAACAATGAGAAAACAGAGAAATTAAGGAAACAATTCCATTCTCCATTGCAATGAAAAGAATAAAATACTTAGGAATAAATCGACCTAAGGAAACAAAAGACCTATATATAGAAAACTATAAAACACTGATGAAGGAAATCAAAGATGACACAAATAGATGGAGAAATATACCATGTTCATGGATTGGAAGAATCAATATAGTGAAAATGAGTATACTACCCAAAGCAATCTATAGATTCAATGCAATCCCTATCAAGCTACCAACGATATTTTTCAGAGAACTGGAACAAATAATTTCACAATTTGTATGGAAATAAAAAAAAACCTTGAATAGCCAAAGCAATCTTGAGAAAGAAGAATGGAACTGGAGGAATCAACCTGCCTAACTTCAGACTATACTACAAAGCTACAGCCATCAAGTGATGGGACCAGATGCCATGATCTTAGTTTTCTGAATGTTGAGCTTTAAGTGAACTTTTTCACTCTCCTCTTTCACTTTCATCAAGAAGCTTTTTAGTTCCTCTTCACTTTCTGCCATAAGGGTGGTGTCACTTCATGGGAAATAGATGGGGAAACAGTGGAAACAGTGTCAGACTTTATTTTTTGGGGCTCCAGTATCACTGCAGATGGTGATTGCAGCCATGAAATTAAAAGACGCATACTCCTTGGAAAGAAAGTTATGACCAACCTAGATAGCATTTTTTTAAAAATAAATTTATTTATTTTAGTTGGGGGCTAATTACTTTACAATATTGTAGTAGTTTTTGCCATACATTGACATGAATCAGCCATGGGTTTACATTTGTTCCCCTTCCTGGACCCCCCTCCCACCTCCCTCCCCATCCCATCCCTCCTAGATAGCATATTAAAAAGCAGAGACATTACTTTGCCAGCAAAGGTCCGTCTAGTCAAAGGCTATGGTTTTTCCAGTAGTCATGTATGGATGTGAAAGTTGGACTGTGAAGAAAGCTGAGTGCCGAGGAATTGATGCTTTTGAACTGTGGAGTTGGAGAAGACTCTTGAGAGTCCCTTGGACTGCAAGGAGATCCAACCAGTCCATCCTAAAGGACATCAGTCCTGGGTGTTCATTGGAAAGACTGATGTTGAAGCTGAAACTCCAATACTTTGGCCACCTCATGCGACGAGTTGACTCATTGGAAAAGATCTTGATGCTGGGAAGGATTGGGGGCAGGAGGAGAAGGGGAGGAAAGAGGATGAGATGGCTGGATGGCATCACCGACTCGATGGACATGAGTTTGGGTAGACTCCGGGAGTTGGTGATGGACAGGGAGGCCTGGTGTGCTGTGATTCATGGAGTCGCAAAGAGTCGGACACAACTAAGCAACTGAACTGAACAGCCATCAAGACAGTATGGTACTACCACAAAGACAGAAATATAGATCAGTGGAACAAAATAGAAAGCCCAGAGATAATTCCGCACATGTATGGACACCTTATCTTTGACAAAGGAGGCAAGAATATACAATGGAGAAAAGACAGTTTCTTTAATAAGTGGTGCTGGGAAAACTGGTCAACCACTTGTACAAGAATGAAACTAGAATAACACCATACACAAAAATAAACTCAAAATGGATTAAAGATCTAAATGTAAGGCCAGAAACCATAAAACTCCTAGAGGAAAACATAGGCAAAACACTGTCTGACATAAACCATAGCAGGATCCTCTATGACCCACCTCCCAGAGTAATGGAAATAAAAACAAAAATAAACGGGACCTAATTAAACTTAAAAGCTTTTGCACAACGAAGGAAACTATAAGCAAGGTGAAAAGACAGCCTTCAGAATGGGAGAAAATAATAGCAAATGAAGCAACGGACAAAGAATTAATCTCAAAAATATACAAGCAACTCCTGCAGCTCAATTCCAGAAAAATGAATGACCCAACCAAAAAATGGGCCAAAGAACTAAACAGACATTTCTCCAATGATGAATTTTTAAATTAAAATTTTTAAATTCAATTAAGTCGTCAGACATAGTGCTGGACGTTAGCAGTTTAGAAAGGAATCGGTTGCTTTACGGATCACGTTAAATCTGAAGTGGTTGGCTTCTGTGTGTCGCTGTGGCCAGGTTTCTTCCATGCATGATTTATGCAGAGTTGTCAATACTGAACTGTCCCTTGCTGAAATTGAGGTACTAAAAACCAGTGATGTATGATCCTCAAAATATTTTGAAATGTTGATCATTCTGATAATTGGTATTTTCATTTTTCTGTGAATTTTGTGTGTATATTCTTAGAAACTAGGATAAATTAAAGTTATATACCATATTTATGGAAGTCTTTTAAAAATTTTAATTTCCTAGATATGGTGTTTCCATACTGGGATACCATGGGATATTTTAAATTTTCAAGGGATATACAGTGATACCTATTGGTTACATTAATGACTGAATTAAGTTGTTCAAAAATACTTAATAAATGGGACAGCTGGGTTTGTTTTTCTTTTTGTTAAGGCCTATTTTAGAGGCACCATGAAAAAGTTTCCTAGACAGTAAGAGAAGTGTAAACTGAAATTGTTTGGGAATATCTCTTGTAGATTATTTATTGAAAACATAGTTTTCAAAAAATGAGAGAATCTTTGATTAGTTTAATAATTGTAACTTTTAAAGAAAGAAAAACAGCAATTGATCAAAAAATAGGAGTGTATCATTCTTATATTACAATTTCAAATTCAGTATGCTTCATTTAAAATTGTTTTATAGTTCTTCTGGGCATCCTACCTTTAAGTGTCCCTTGTGTCAAGAATCAAATTTTACCAGACAGCGTTTACTGGATCATTGTAACAGTAATCACCTATTTCAGATAGTTCCTGTGGTGAGTATGTCTGTTTACGACAGTCTTCTGTTTAAGGTATGCTATTCTGTTTATTTCCCTTCATGTGTACAAGGGACAGTGGTTAATTTAAATTTGGATGGGGAATTATCAGTAAGGTATATTTTGTCATCAGAAGACTGATAACTATGAAGCAAAATGAGATACATAAAATTCTAGTAACTAGGAACTTCCCTGGCAGTCCAGTGGTTAAGACTCACCTTCCAGTGCAAGGGGTAGGGGTTCGATCCCTGGTCCAGGATCTCTGAGAATCCCACATACCTTGTGGCCAAGAAACCAAAACATAAAACAGAAGCACACTGTAGTAAATTCAGTAAAGACTTTAAAAAATCGTTCACATAAAAAAAGAAAAATTCTTAAAAAAAAATCCCAGTAACTAACTTATAAGAAGAGAGAGGCTTATTGTGAGGGTAAAGTAGAGAAGAGCTTGGAAAAGAGCAAAGTAAGGAAAGGTGAACTGAGGACTCATTACCGAGGGGTAGCTTTGCAAATTGTATCTTTGCAGAATGGTGGCGCTAGTGGTAAAGAACCCACCTGCCGGTGCAGGAGACATGTTTGATCCCTTGGTCAGGAAGATCCCCTGGAGAAGGAGATGGCAACCCACTCCGGTATTCTTGCCTAGAGAATCCCATGGTCAGAGGAGCCTGGTGGGGTACAGTCCATAGGGTCGCAGTCAGACATGACTGAAGTGACTTAGCACATAAGCACACACAGAATGTAGTACATGAGTGCATTAAGCAAGGAAGGAAAAGAATCATACTTTCTTTTTGATGCATTCATATCTTTTTGATGCCCTTTTGAGGATGTATGGGAAGTGGTGGGACCTTTCTGATGATGGAATGAGGTAGAGGGGAGTGCAGGATTCCACCATTGTGTTCATGGGTCTCCAACTCCAACATGAGTTTCAGTTTCAGCTGTGGATGGAACAGGAGAAACTGAGCTGGAAGAACTACTTCCCATTTTGATACGTAAATATTTTCGTTAGAAGGAAAATATAGATAAAATAAGGATTGTGGATACATCTAAGCAATTTTAGTGACTATACTAGAAAAAAGTTGTGGAAGAGTATGCCTCAGTATGCCCTCGAAGTCCCATGTGTTGTCATGGAGATACCCCATCTACTTTCCTCATTAGGAGAGGGTGCAAAAAGACATCTCTAGGGAAATATCACATATTTAAGAGATTTCATTTCATTTGTTTTATATTGCATTAGTGATTTTTTTGTTGCTGCATTATATTCAGTATAGCACAAACTTTGTCTATAGTCCGGTTACTAAAGTTCTGTTTTGTTTCATTTCTGTCTACTTCATTCACTTTTTAAGATGTACTTCAAACCTTTAGGGGCTTCCCCTGTGGCTCAGTTGGTAAAAGAATCCACCTGCAACGTGGGAGACCTGGGTTCGATCCTTGAGTTGGGAGGATCTCCTGGAGAAGGGAAAGGCTACCCACTCCAGTACTCTGGCGTGGAGAATTCCATGAACTGTATCGACCATGAGGTTGCAAAGAGTCAGGCACAACTAAGCAACGTTCACTTTCACTTTCAAACCTTAAGGATACAATTTAAAGCTTCCTTTCCTTTCATCTTATAAATGATGTTGAACTAATAATAATTATTATATCACAGTTTTTGTGTGGCTCTAATGAGATTACATTCTGTTGTTCAGTCACTAAGTTATGTCCGACTCTTTGCCTTGTACTGCAGCATGCCAGCCTTCCCTGTCCTTCATTATCTCCTGGAGTTTGCTCATCCTTTTGAGTCGGCGATGCTGTCTAACCATCTCATCCTTTGCAGCCCCTTTCTCCTTTTCCCTTCATTCTTTCCCAGCATCAAGGTCTTTTCCAATGAGTTGGCTCTTTGCATCAGGTGGCCAAGTATTGGAGCTTCAGCTTCAGCTTCAGCATCAGTCCTTCCAAAGAATATTCAGGATTGATTTCCTTTAGGATTGACTGGTTTGATCTCCTTGAAGTGCAAGGAACTCTCAAGAGTCTTCTCCCATACCACAGTTCAAAAGCATCAATTCTTCGGTGCTCAGCCTTCTTTATGGCCCAACAGATGTGAGAACATCTGTACACGACTGTTGGAAAAACCATAGCTTTGACTATAGAGACCTTTGTTGGCAAAGTGATGTCTCTGCTTTTTAATACGGTTTGTCATAGCTTTTCTTCCAAGGAGCAAGAGTCTTTTAATTTTATGGCTACAGTCACCATCTGCAGTGATTTTGGAGCCCAAGAAAATAAAACCTCCCACTGTTTGCATTTTTTCCATTTGTTTGCCGTCAAGTTTTGGGACTGGATACCATAATCTTAGTTTTTTGAATGTTGAGTTTTAAGCCAGCTTTTTTACTCTTTCACCTTTATCAAGAAGAGGCTCTTTAGTTCTTCACTTTCTGCCATTAGAGTGGTATCATCTGCTTATCTGAGGTTGCTGATATGTCTCCTGGCAGTCTTGATTCTAGCTTGTGATTCATCAAGCTTGGCATTTTGCATGATGTACTCTGCATAGAAATTAAATAAGCAGGGTGACAATATACAGCCTTGACATATACTCCTTTCTCAATTTTGAACCAGTACATTGTTCCATGTCTGGTTCTAATTTTTGCTTCTTGACCTGCATATAGGTTTCTCAGGAGGCAGGTAAGGTGGTCTGGTATTCCCATCTTCTTAAGAATTTCCCAGTTTGTTGTGATCCACAAAGTCAAAGGCTTAGTGTAATCAATGAAGCAGAAGTAGATACTTTTCTGGAATTCTCTTGCTTTTTCTGTGATCCAGCAGATGTTGACAATTTGATCTCTGGTTCCTCTGCCTTTTCTAATTCAGCTTGAACATCTGCAAGTTCTCGGTTCATATGCTGATAAAGCCTAGCTTGAAGGATTTTGAGCATTACCTTGCTAGCATGTCAGATGAGCACAGTAGTACAGTAGTTTGAGCATTCTTTGGCATTGCCCTTCTTTGGGACTGGAATGAAAACTGACCTTTTCCAGTCCTGTGACTATTGCTGAGTTTTCCAAATTTGCTAGCATATTAAATGCAGTGCTTTTTAACAGCATCATCTTTTAGGATTTGAAATAGCTCAGCTGGAGTTCTGTCACCTCCACTAGCTTTGTTCATAGTAATTCTTCCTAAGGCCCACTTGACTTCACACTCCAGGATGTCTGGCTTTAGGTGAATGACCATTCCATAATGGTTATCCAGATCATTAAGGTCTCTTTTGTACAGTTCTGAGTATTCTTGCCACCTCTTCTTAATCTCTTCTGCTTCTGTTAGGCCCTTGCCTTTTCTGTCCTTTATTGTGCCCATCTTTGTATGAAATGTTCCCTTGGTATCTCTGATTTTCTTGAAGAGATCTCTAGTCTTTCCCATTCTGTTGTTTCCCTCTGTTTCTTTGCATTGTTCACCTAAGAAAGCTTTCTTATGTCTCTTTGCTGTTTCTTGGAACTCTGCATTCAGTTGGTATATCTTTCCGTTTCTCCATTGCCTTTCACTTCTCTCCTTTTCTCAGCTGTTTGTAAGGCCTCCTTAGATAGCTATTTTGCCTTTTTGCATTTCTTAAACCACAGTCACAGAAAGCTAACCAAAATGATCACATGGATCACAGCCTTGTGTAACTCAGTGAAATTATGAGCCATGCAGTGCAGGGCCATCCAAGACAGATGGGTCATGGTAGTGAGTTCTGACAAAATGTGGTCCCTGATGGGAATGGCAAACTACTTCAGTGTTCTTGCTTTGAGAGTCCCTTGAACAGAGATTACATACTGGTTAACGATAATTGTCATTACAGTTGGTTAAGGCTGGATGTGGTGTTTTTGTTAAAAAGTAGAATAATTGGATTTAAGTAATAGAATATATAATATCTCTCTGTTTATTGTGTTGCGTCAGATTAGTATAATTTAAGGCAATTTGGTCTAGAAATAATCTAGTCATGAAATTTGGCCCTTAGAAATGCTTTGTGTAAAATTTTTTGGTAACGTGTTGTTTTAATACTTTCAATAATAATGTTTAGTTATTTTCATTATTTTTTATTTGAAATATTCTGTTTCTTATAGACGTGTCCTATTTGTGTGTCTCTTCCTTGGGGAGATCCTAGCCAGGTTACTAGAAATTTTGTTAGTCATCTAAATCAAAGACATCAGTTTGATTATGGAGAATTTGTGGTAAGTGAATTTTTCAATATTAAGAAAATACTTTCTAAATATTGAAGTCACATTAACCTTTCAGTCTGCATGAGTTTTGAGGTGAAATACTGTATCATGTTGGATGTAGAGCAAGTTCTGTTGATTTTATAATAACATAGATGAACTTTGGTTTGTATAAGTGGTGAATTTATTGTCCACCTCTTATACTCGAGAGATTATTAATAGAGGATGAGCAAACTCCTGGATTAACAAGATGCTGATTTATATGAAAATTATCTAGATTTAAGAAAAATTATACCTGCTAGAAAAGTAAAGTTGGTATGACAGAGGATGTATTTCTTGTGTAGTATAAGTAGCTTGTTAAACTCATAATTATATCTACATGTGAGAGACATTCTTTTTAAAAATGTGGAGCTTATTTATTAAGTAATGAAAGTGAGAGTGTTAGTCACTCAGTTGTGTCCAACTCTTTGCAACCCCATGGACTGTAGCCCACCAGACTCCTCTGTCCATGGAATTGTCCAGGCAAGAATACTGAAGTGGGTCCCTTCTCTAGGGGATCTTCCTGACCCAGGGTAAAGCCAGGCTGAATAGTAGATTCTGGCCTTAGTTCATTGCTTTAACAGAGTACATGAGGGAAGTTATATAAAAATGGATCTCCAGAGCAAAGCATGAATTTAATTTTTATTTCCCAAATGTGTCTTGATAGTTAAAAAAAAAAAATTAAACGACTTTTATTTTATTAATTATGAATTTGCATTTTATTCATCTTCAGTGAATTAAAAGTCTCATTAAGATTCAACCTGACAAAAAATGGTTCATACTTGTTTTTCTGTTTAGGTGAGCACAGGCATGGGCAATTCTGAGATAGGCGGGAACAGAATTTACATTTCCTCTGCCCCTCCAGTGTTGAAATTATATCATTCTTGATATATATTTTCATTTTGTGTAATTTGTGCTTTTTAGTGATACTGTATTAAAAGTAGTCAAATATATGTAGAATTCAGGTGTAGTCTGATAATTTTAGCATTTTTAAGGTGTAATTATAGATTATTCTGAATTCTCAATGTAAGAAAGGTTACTGCATCTGGAGAATTATGTTTGGAAAAACAAAAATATATTTTGTGAACCACTTTTGATCGGATTGTCAGATTGTTTTACCTTGCCACAGAAGAACATTTAATTTTAATTATTCAAGATGGTAAAAGAGGAGGCCTATTTTAAAGCAAATCCATGGACCATAATTGAAAGGAAATAGAGATTTTTAAGTTAAGAAGTAATAGTATAATCAGATTGAGGGGACTTTAGTTGTTATCTTTATATTATGATTAAGATGCTGTTAATTCAAGTTAGCATCAGGCATTGTAACTCTCAAATTTCATTCTCTGCTGATCCTCTCTTTTGTTTATCAGTTATTTATAAATAGTTATAACTGAATTTTTAAATTTTAGTTCTTATATTTTAAGTTTATGTTGTAACATAAACGGTTTCAAGTATATATAATGGGTATCAAGATGTGTAATGTATTGGGCAAAATACTGAGTAATTGAGTATGTTTTTCCTACTGACATGTTAATGTTACATTTTTAGAATCTTCAGCTAGATGAGGAAACCCAGTATCAAACTGCTGTTGAAGAATCTTTTCATGTAAACATCTGAAGGCTGTAGTCACCTCTGCATCTTTGTACCTGCAAGTGCCATCTTTTAAGGAGAAAACTACATGAAGTCATCATTTCAATAACTTGATGTGTATATTAATAAAAGTAATTCAGTCTATTGTTTTAGTTTTTTAATTGAAAAATAAAGGTGGGCCATGTAAAAACTTAATTCTTTTGTTAAGTTAAAAGATAAAGCTTAGGACATTATCTTTATAAACATTAAAAGGATTATATTTCATTAATGGTGAAAAGAGCATTCCTATTGTACTTATCTTTTTTGCATTACATATTTTTGAATTTTTCCTTGCTTTTGAAATTTGGTGCAGTTCCTCCCGTTGACATTATTGTACATAGGTAACACAGTACCAAATTCTGAAGGATGTGATTGATATAAACCTAACAAAACTGAGCCAGTTATTTGAGTTGGAAATGGAGACTTGAAGTGCTAAATGAAACAATCCAAAGGAAACTTTTTTAAATACAGATTCTAGCTGAAGAATTCAACTGTAAGAAAATTGTATTTATATAATGTTTAGTATTTTTGAAGACTAGTGAGATTTCTTTAATAATTTTAACTCTTTAAAAAGCAAAAGCTCATTGTATAGATATTTCCTTTTTGCTGTTAGAAGGAAATATCAAGAGAAAAAATTGATTTCTTTGGTGGACAGTTGGTAATGTCAAATCTTGTTTGTTTGGCTGACTAATTTGTAAGCCTAAAGTACAGTAAGCTGAATTACAGCTCTTTGGCCTCAGAATTTTCAATAACAGAATTGCTGGTTAGCTATGATGAAACTTTTATTAGAAACTTGCAGTTGGTGATATTACATTCTCTCTATATATTTAAATGAGAGATTTGACTTCATCTCAATTTAGAAATTTGTTCAAAGCTAAAGATGTGTATGTATATATACATGCACTTTTGTATGTGTATATACACATGTAAGCATGCAGTTTGTCTGGTTATATGCAGAATTTCTATTAAGATTTTTAAAAGGGACAAGTAATATGGGGGTAATGTGTTTATCTGAGTTGATTAAAATTTTGTATGTTAACCAAATTTTTAAAGTAACTGTCAAATGCTAAGTTGTCTACTTGGCTACTATGACACCTTAAAAATTGAGTTTACATACCTACACAATTATATGTTTATATGGTGCTCATTTGTTATCTTAAAGATAATGTGGGACTATAGTAGTGAGATGGATCCTACCAGCCACTCTGTTTCACTACATTTTAGTCAAAATTGAGTTCCTTCTTAGTATTCATTAATGAAAGTCGTAAAATAACTTGTACTAGAAGGCCCAAATCACAAAATAAAGCTGAAGAGTGGATTAGCTGACATTCCATACTAATATAATTGTTTATGCTTTCTTTAAAATAAATAACATAAAATCTCAGAAGTAGTTTGCTGCTAATATATACATATGTTGTATAAAAAGGTATATTTTGGTTTTGTTAAAACCCTTGTTGACTTTTCTACAGTGAATGTTTTTTTAACTTGATTTAATAAAAATGTTAATTTTGGAAATGGAGTTTTGTAAAAACCTTTTTCAGTCAAACAGTAATGACTTTATTTATGGGTAGTAATAGCAATCACCAAAAAAGCCATACATCTTAACATACGCCTTGTTTCTGTCATCCTAAAGAGTGATGTTTACTATGTGCTTGAACGTTTCTCTGCGGTTACATGAGTGTAATTATAAGAATAGCTGTTTAATGAACTCTTTTTTTAAAAGACTTTTGACCATAGATTTTTCCAGTTTAAAGCAATAACTTTAGTACTTTCTTTCAGAATTTAGTACTTCCAGTATGTCAAGCAAAACCATTCTGAAATTTGAGAACTTCTTTAAAGGAAAATTGTAGAGATAGTCTTGATGAAATTGTGTTTTGAAGTTTGTGGATTAGTTAAATATCACTTTATTGTCTTGTGTGTCTTTCATAAAAGTTTTTTCATAAGGAAAATGCCAACTTTTACTTGCTGTTATCTGGGAACTCCTCAGTATGGAAATATTTGTTGAAAACCTCCCATCCTTTGATCAGTGGTTTAGGAATAGGGAGGTAACTGTTTATACTTTACACCTAAATTTCACAGTACCAGTTAACAGGCCTCAAAGTTCATGTTGTTAAGCAGAGTCTTATTTGAGATGTATTGCTTTATTTTTCAATTAAACATGGTTTTCTCCTACTTGTGTGTCTAATTAAAATTTTGTCTAGAGGCAAACATGATAACATTTAACTCTCATAACTCACCCTGGAAGACATATAGGAGATAACCCATTATTTTACATTTAAATACATGGATAGGAGAAAGCTACCACATGCTGATACTGTATGTTGGGAGTAACTTTACAAACCTATTTTATCTTTATTTCAAATGTTAATCAACTTATAAAGCTATTTTATTAAGTGTTCACACAGCAGGATTTTCAAGCCCTGCAATTTAATAGCAACCAGGCAGAAAGCTAGTTAACTGGTTAACAGACATTTTTAAGTGGAAAAGTTACCGTTAAATAAGGTATCAGGGTTATAAGAATGTATTGCCAAACACAATGTCATATACCTGTTGCATGCTTAGTATTACAGTCTTCAGTGAATCATAACTTGATAGGAACTCCTTAGGGCTGCTACTCAAAGAATAAACCCTCGCTGGAGGTGGTGATATTTGTAGAAAAGGTGTGGCCCAGAATACATGTGAATACATATAGTATAAAACTTCTAATAGAAATATGAATTAAAAACTCATTCTGTGATACCACTTAGTATGCGATGTAATTTTCTAATTAGGCAGTGCAGTTCTGAAAAAGATGGGAAATAGAAATGAGTTTTATCAAGAGATTAAAAGAGGATACAGAGAATCCCATAAGTCCTCTTATTTGAGTGCCAACTCGCCACTAATATCACAAATTGTTTTGCCTGTTTTTATACTCATAGGTGGAAGCACTCAGTAAAGATTATATCTGGCTACTTTTGTTCATTATTGTTTTGAAATTTCTAGATCAGTTTTTAGTCTACAGCTGCCTACAATAACTTGTCTTTTGTCCAGAACAAAAAAGTTACTTCTAAAGCTACTTTTAAATATTTGTGTGTGAAAATTAAGTGAATTACAAGTGGTTCTTTTTTCATGTATGTTGACTCCTAGTGGTTCCACGTCTAGATAAAACCTGAAAACTGACTGGTCTTCCTTTTGTAATAACTGGAAAAACAGGTGAAGAGTGTAACCAAATGGTTTTCCACTGAAACCAGGTAAGAACCTGACCTTTATCATACTGTTTTCAAGGGCATTTTGTAGGAACAAGATTTTAATAAATATGTCAGGAATATATTTTCTGGCAGTAGTGAAGCCTAGCTTCTTGAACTAGATAGCCGGTTTTGATGGTTCTGCAAGCTGATACACTTCCTGTGGTTTGGAACAAATTGTGTAGTCTCTCACCTATGGACTGTGGAGATTAAGAGTTAATATGCAGAGTTCTTGAAATAGAGCCTGTTGTCTTTACTATTACTGTGTATTCAGTACAAATTTAACAGTTACGTTGACATCTGGCAGGTCTCTTCAATTTCTATAAAATTTTGTTTAGAAAATCTGGATTTTTTTGTGTGTTTTTTTTACAATTTTTTAAAGATTTTTTTTTTTTTATTGAAGGATAATTGCTTTACAGAATTTTGTTGTTTTCTGTCAAACCTCAACATGAATCAGCCATAGGTATACATATATCCCCTCCCTTTTGAGCTTCCCTCCCATCTCCCTCCCCATCTTACCCCTCTAGGTCGATACAGAGCCCCTGTTTGAGTTTCCTCAGCCATATAGAAATTCCTGTTGGCTATCTATTTTACACATGGTAATGTAAGTTTCCATGTTACTCTTTCCATACATCTCACCCTCTCCTCCCCTCTCCCCATGTTCACAAGTCTATTCTCTATGTCTGTTTCTCCATTGCTGCCCTGTAAGCAAATTCTTCAGTACTGTTTTTCTAAATTCCGTATATATGCGTTAGAATACGATATTTATCTTTCTCTTTCTGACTTACTTCACTCTGTGTAATAGGTTCTAGGTTCACCCACCTCATTAGAACTGACTCCAAGACATTCCTTTTTATGGCTGAGTAATATCCCATTGTGTGTATGTACCACAACTTCTTTATCCATTTATCTGTTGATGGACATCTAGGTTGCTTCCATGTTCTAGCTATTATAAATAGTGCTGCAGTGAACAATGGGATACATGTGTCTTTTTCAATTTTGGTTTCCTCAGGGTATATGCCTAGGAGTGGGATTGCTGGGTCATATGGTGGTTTTATTCCTAGTTTTTTAGGGAATCTCCATACCATTTTCTATAGTGGCTGTATCAGTTTACATTCTCAGCAACAGTGCAAGAGTGTTCCCTTTTCTCCACACCCTCTCCAGCACTTATTCTTTGTAGACTTTTTGATGATGACCATTCTGACCAGTGTGAGGTGGTGTCTCATTGTAGTTTTGATTTGCATTTCTCTAATAATGAGCAATGTTGAGCATCTTTTCATGTGTTTTTTAACCATCTGTATGTTTTCTTTGGAGAAATGTCTGTTTAGGTCTTTTTCCCACTTTTTGATTGGGTTGTTTGTTTTTCTGGTATTGAGTTGTATGAGCTGCTTATATATTTTGGAAATTAATCCTTTGTCAGTTGTTTTATTTGCTGTTATTTTCTCCCATTCTGAGGGTTGATCTTTGTCTCCAAGAAGTACAAATAATCCAGAAAAAGAAATTTTAAATAAAAAATATCTTTAAAAATAATCTTTATAAAGAATAATCAGCTGATTGTCATCCTGTTGAGAAGAAAAAAGTAACAATATTTGTAGTATTAGCAGATGACTTGAATAGCTTTTATATGATTGCCTAGGTTATTCGGTTGTCTCTTTAAGACCCCCCCCCGGCCCTTTTTTTTTTTTGTAAGTTTTTTTGATGTGGACCATTTTTAAAGTCTTGACTGAATTTGTTGCAGTATTGCTCCTGTTTTATGTTTTGGTTTTTTGGCTGGGAGGCATCTTAGGCTCCCTGACCAGACATTGAACCCATAACCCCTGCATTGAAAGGCCATGTCTTGGCCACTAGACTGCCAAGGAAATCCCTAACCTTTAAGGTTTTAAATTGTTTTTCTGACGTTTTTGAAAAGTTCATGAATGTTTATTTAGTATTACTTTATACCAACAGTTTTCTGTTTCCAGATAGAATATTAAGCTCACTACATTAACATTAATATTTTTAGTGGAAAATAACTTAAGAAATGTTTCATTGAGACTAGTGGCATTGTTTGGCATCTTTACAGATGTCTTTTAATATCTTACTTAATGAAAGACTCTGCACTTGGGTGTTAGTTGCTCAGTCATGTCCGACTCTTTGTGACCCCATGGACTGCAGCCAATTAAGCACCTCTGTCCTTGGAATCTCCAGGCAAGAATACTGGAGTGAGTAGCCATTCCCTTCTCCAGAGGATCTTCCATACCTAGGGATCAAACCTGGGTCTGCTGCATTGCAGGCAGATTCTTTACTGTCTGAGCCACCAGGGAAGTCCCTGCACTTGCATGCATGATGTAAAAACTAGTATGTTTGGTGTCACTGCCTTGATTCATATAAGGCACTAACACCGCCAATAACACACTAAGGCAATTAAAAATGTCAGTATTTTTATGAAAATATTTTTGATCTTACAGACCCTTGGAGGTGTTCATGTTCAGAAACCATTTCTCTTTCCCAAGGGTTCATGCACCACCCTTTTGATAGAGAACATGTTTTGTTTTGTAAGTTAAGATGCATTAGCACATTCTTTTCATTTTCTTAATGGTGTGAAGTACAAAATTTTGAATTTTGGTGAGTTCAATTTGATCAGTTTTTTCTTGCTTTCATGGTTCTGTGTCTTTGCTGTCTTTATAAGAAATCTTTGCCTAACCCAGGGTGTTGGATTTTTTAATGTTTTCTTTTTAAGTTTTATTGTTTTTTCTCTTCCATTTAAGTCTGTAGTCTCTTTAAGGTTGATTTGTGTATGGTGTGAAGTATAGTTCTTGCATGTAGATAGCCAGTACATGACTTTCCTTTTCACCAAAGAATTCCCTTGGCACCTTTGATAACAATCTATTGACCATAGTAACAGGATTTATTTTAGGACTCTGCGTTCTTTTCTATTCATCTGTATCTGTCGTTTTGCCAGTACTACACTGTCTTGATAATTGTAACTTTATGGTGAGTATTGGAATCCATAAGAATGTCCTCCAACTTTGTTCTTTGTCAAAGCTGTTTTGTTTGTTACGGGTCTTTTGCATTTCCATGTAGATTTTAGGATCTACTTGTTGGCGTCTGCAAGAAGTATGGTACATTCTTTTTTATTTATTGAGGTAAGATTGGTATATGACACCATATAAGTTCCAGATATACAACATTTTGTAAATTGGTATTTGTATATGCTACAAAAGTAATCACCACCATAAGTCTAATTATCATTTATCACCATGGACTTGATCCCCTTCACCCATTTCACCCTCCCTGCCATTTTCCTTGTCTTCTGGTGAGCACCAGTATGTTTTCTGCCAATGAGTTTGTATATGTTTTGTTTCACGTGATTTTTTTTTTAGATTCCACATATAAGTGAATCACAGGGTATTTGTGTTTCAGTTCACAAAATACCCTCAAAGTCCACCTGTGTCTTAGATGTCATGTCTTTTATGGCCAGTATTTCATTGCTAGATTTGCTTCAGTATTCCATTGCTACAATATTACATTGTAAACATTTACTTCAAATCTTTACATGCATTGCATATATGCAACACATCTTCTTTATCTGTTTACTTCTTGATGGACACTTGGATATCTTGGCTTAAATAAATAAAGCTGCCATGGATATAGGAGTGCATATATCTTTTCTAGTTTGTTTTCATATTCTTCAGATAAATACCCAGAAGTGGAATAACTGGATTATATGGCAGTGTTATTTTTTGAGGAACCTCCATACTGTCTTCCATGGTGGCTGTACCAATTTAACATTACTACCAGTAGTCTACAGGGATATCCTTTTCTCCACGTTCTCTCCAACACATGTTATTTCTTGTCTTTTTGATTATAGCCAGTCTAACAATTTTGAGATGATACCTCATTATGACTTTATTTTCATTTTCCTGATAGTGATGTTGAGCATCTTTTAATGTACCTCTTGGCCATCCGTATATCTTTCTTTGGAAATATCTATTCAGATTCTCTACCTATTTTTTAAGTACTTGCTTTGTTGTTGTTGAGTTGTAGTATAAGTTATTTGTATATTTTTGATATTAACCTCTTATCAGATATATGAATTGTTAATATCTTTTCTCATTCCATAGATTACCTTATCATTTTGTTGATAGTTTCCTTTTCTGTGAAGAAGCCTGTAGTTTGACGTATTATTATTTATTTTGCTTGTTTCCTTTGCCGTTGGAGTCAGATCTAAAAAAAAAAAAATTGCTAAAACAGATGCCAAGGAGGTTACTGCCTCTTTCTTTTAGGAATTTTATGGTTTCAGGTCTTATCTTCAAATCTTTAACTCCATTTTGTGTTAACTTTTGTGTATGGTGTAAGATAGTGGTCTAGTTTCATTCTTTTGCATATGGCTGCCCAGTTTTTCAACACCATTTATTGAACAGACTGACCTTTCTCCCATTGTATGTTCTTGGCTTCTTTGTCATAAATCAGTTGTCCATATATGTATGGGTTTGTTTCTGTACTCTATTCACTCCCATTGATTAATGTGTCTTTTTATACTCATCCCATGTTGTCTTGATTACTATGGTTTTGTAGTATAGTTTGAAATTAAGGATCATGATCCTTCCAGCTCTGTTCTACTTTCTCAAGATTGCTTTGGCTATTCAGGGTCTTTGTGGTTCCATACAAATTTTAGAATTTGTTCTAATTCTGTTAAAAATTCACTGAAATTTTTATAAGAATTGCACTGAATCTGTAAACTGCCTTAGGTAGTCTGGACACTTTAACAATATTCTTCTAATCCATGACCTCAGAATATCTTTCTGTTTCTGTCTTCTTTAATTTCTTTAATCATGTCTTACACTTTTTTGGGGAGGGTGGCATACTGCACAAGCATAACATGACATGAGGGATCTTAGTTCCGCAACTAGGGATTGAACTCACATCCCCTGCAGTGGAAGCACAGAGTCTTAACCATTGGACTGCCGGGGAAGTCTTGTCATACAGTGTTCAATGTACAAGTCTTTTTTATCTTCTTGGTTAACTTTATTCCTAAGTACTTTGTTCTTTTCTATACAATTGTAAATGGGATTTTTCTTAATTTCTCTTTCTGAAACTTTGTCACTAATATATAGAAATATCACATTTCTATATATTTTATATCCTTCAAGTTTACTGATTTTGTGTATTTCTAACAGTTTTTTGGTAGTTTTTAGGGTTTTCTGCAAGTAATATCATGTCATCTGCAAACTGTGGCAGTTTTACTTCTTTCTTTACAATTTGAATACCTTTTCTCTTTCTTGCTTAATTGCTGTGCTAGAACTTCTAACACTATATTGTTTCTTTTTGGCTGCATTGTGCAGCTTGCCCCTGACCAGGGATTGAACCTGTGTCCTTAGCAGTGAAAATACAGAGTCCTAACCACTGAACTGCCAGAGAATTCTCTCCAATTCTGTGTTGAATACAAGTGAGAAGAGTAGGCATCCTTGTCTTGTTCCTAATTGTAGGGGAAAAGCTTTCAGCTTTTCACTGTTGAGTATGTTAGCTGTGAGTTTGTGATAAATGTCTTTGATTTTGTTAAGGTATGTCCCCTCTATACCCACTTTGTTGAGAGTTTTTATCATTAATAGATATTGAATTTTGTCAAATGCTTCTCTGCATCTAATTGAGATGGTAATACTACTTTTACCCTTCAAAAATGTGGTTCATTCTTAAATGTAGACACTCCCTTAAAAATCAATCTTACATATTTAATGAACCCATAATGAATGTAGTATGGTGTAAAAAAATTTTTTGTCATAGTATATAATCTTGAATATAAGAAAACACTAGTTTTCTGAATACTTACATAGTTGGATTTTATTAACAAAAATATTCATAGAAAGTACTGTTGGAGAACTGATGCACTTTCTACTTACGATTGCTTATTGCTTACCTAGAGTATAAGTAAGATACTGTACTGTTTCCTAACATAAATTTATTCCTTAAAAAAAACTACCATCCTACAAAGATAACATCCTTAAGCAACATCATATGCAATTTCTTTTAAAAAGTTGTGTGTTTAAAGTAGAAGGCTTTCTTTCTGTTGGTTGTTCATCCATAAGTATATCAGTCCTCTGTCTACCTACTTGTTTGTTGTCGGAAACTACATTTTTGTGTGCTAGCTGGTGGTTTTTAAAAATTTACTTCAAAAATTTGCTTTCAGGATTCTGCAAAAAAGCAAGTATTTTATACAACATTAGTCAGATTTAAGTTTGCAGTAAATCCATTTTTTGCTTCTGTGTGTTGGCATAATGTTTGCCTTGAAAATGTAATACTTTTTACAACATTTGAACATTGTTATGTTAATCAATATGCTTTTTAAAATTAGCTTGCTTTTAGCTTGTTCCTTCTTGGTAAAATAAAGACTTCCTGAAGATTTCCAAGTTAATTCACTTGGTGGGATGAACATCTGAGTGAACCCACCCCCCCAATCTTGTGGTGTGCATTTGCACCAGTATAGGTTTGAATTTTGCATTTTTTTAATCAATTCTATTTTCTTACCTGATTCCTCATATTTTTCCTTATTTTTAATATCACTAAGTAATTATGCCCCATTTGTGCCTATTTTTTAAAAATAAATATATGTACATCTTGCATTGAGTGTGATTTCTTATAAATTTTATGATCTAATCTATTTTTGATCATTTACTCATTAATTTACCTTTTGTAGTTTTTACTCCAAAAGATAAGATATTCATCCCCTTCCCCCAAATACTAAAGAAATTAATAATAATTTAGTTTAAAGGAAAACTTGATTGACTTTCTGTGCTCAATAATTATTTCTTCTAGTTTTATTTCCTCTTTAATGAATGACCGACCTTGCCTTGCTTTACAACCCAGTTAACTTCCCAGGCAACTGCCATCTTCCTCTAAAAGATTCACCTTTAGAACCTGAAGTGTGCTTCAGAAAATCTTTCTCATGATCCTTTTAAACAGAAGAAGCCAGCCTAATAGTGAATGAATGACCTAGAAGCCTATACTCCTGAGAAAACCTTGGGTTTGAAACTAAGTCCCATCATATATTAACTGTCATCTTGGGTAAGTCATTTAATCTGTATAATACAATCTCAGTTTCCTATCTGTGAAATAGCAGTGCCCTGCCTCAGAGAGTCATGGTGAAGATTAAGACAGTGCTTGATATGTGGTAAGCACTCTATTTCAGCCCTTTTTAATGTACTTTTATTTCTTTTCTCCTGAGAAGTTGAAAAGTTTAGGCTCAATATTTCAGCTTTTACAAATACATTTACCTATTATTCATTTTTGTGGTATAGTTATGAAAATATCTAAAAACAAAATAAAATACAACTTAAAATGTACCCTGTGTACATGATAATAACCACTTGTTTCTAAATGGTTAAGAATGCATGATGGATCCACCATGGGAAAAATTGCCTTTATAAAGAATAGTAACTGGGACAACTGGTGAAATTTGTATATTGACCATGTATTAGGTAATATGATATTTTAACATTTCCTGAGTTTGGTGTTGTATTGTGGATATGTATACATAGTTTTATGAGAAATTGCCAAGTTGTTCAGCTATACCTTTTTACCAACCATGTATGAGGGATTCAGTTTCTACACATCATCACCAGCATTTGGTAGTTTGAATATTTTTTTTAATTTTAGCCATTCAAATAGGTATATGATGATATCTCATTGTGGTTTTAATTCATATTTTCCTAATGGCTAATGATGTTGCATCTTTTAATGTGTTTATTTGCCATCTGTATGTCCTCTTTAGTGAAACATCTGTTCATATCTTTTGCCCATTTTCCAACTGGATTATTTGTTTCTCTGCGTTTGAGTTTAGAAAATTCTTTATATAGTCTATGTCCAAGTCTTTTGTCACATATATGGTTTGCAGATATTTTATCCCAGTCTTGGCTTCTCTTTCTTTCTTCTTAAAAAGGTTTAAAGTTCTACATTTTGTTGTCGTTTAGTTGCTAAGTTGTGTTTGACTCTTTGCCACCCCCATGGGCAGGCTAGGCAAGAAGACTGGAGTGGGTTGCCATTTCCTTCTCTAGGGGATCTTCCTGACCCAGGGATCAAACCCATGTCTCCAGGTTGGTAGATGGATTCTTTACCACTGAGCCACCAGGGAAGACCCTTTAAATTTTGATGAAGTACAATTTATTGATTTTTCTTTTATGAATTATACTACACACATAAGAACTCTTTACTAGCCCTATGTCCTAGCAAGTTTTTCCTATGTTTTCTTCCAAAAGTTTTATAATTTTGTTTCACCTTTAAACCTATAATCCATTAATTGTTGTGTAAAGTGTGAGGTTTAAGCTGAGGTTCCTTTTTGTTTATTTGTTATTTGCTTATGGATGTCCAGTTGCTTCGGCACCATTTGTTGAAAAGACTGCCTCCTGCATGGAGTTTGCTTTTTCATCGTTTTTTTGGAAAAAACAAAAATCACTTGAATGTTCTTGTGTGGGTCTTTTTGGGGGTTCTCTCTTCTGTTCCGTTGGTCTCTGTGTTTATCCCTTCACCAGTATGTAAAGTAGATACGTAAGAGACTGTCTTTGTTCTAAAAGATACATCAGAACTATTAGGTCATGATAGCTGCAATTTGCTCTTGAATGGTTAGGCTAAAAGGAAAGACACATAGATAAATGTGAAAAATACTAACACCTAACAGAGGAGCCTGGCAGGCTACAGTCCATGGGGTCACAAGAATCAGACATGACTTATTGACTAAACCACCACATTAACACCTAAAGACAATAGAAGAAAGATATATGAGAACTTACTGTAATAGTCTTGTAAATTTCCTGTAAGTTTTAACTTTTTTCAAAATAAACCAAAAAATGTGTATTCTTTTTTTTTAAACAGAGTATTTATTTTAACTTTTTATTTTATGTTGTGGTATAACTGATTAACAGTGTTATGACATTTTTAGGTGAATCGTGAAGGAACCATGCCATACATATGCATGTAGCCATTCTTCCCCAAACTCCCCTCCCAATCCAGGCTGCCACATAACATTTAGCAGAGTTCCATGTGCTATACAGTAGGTCCTTGTTGGTTATTCATTTTAAATATAGCAGTTAAAGTTTTTTAATGGGAAGAAAAACATAATTTGTGACTTGCCTTTTGAAATTTCAAGCTGTGTCTTCAAGTTGACAAGCTGCAGAACTCCAACAGTTTATGGAGGAGATTAAGCTGAGCAGAGATGATGGCTTAACAAGAAGTGATTAAGTCTGTGATTCTAGTGTCATGGAGCTGAGAGGTGTACTTTCCAAGGTGCTGAGCTTTTCCAGAATATTTTCAGACTGTAAGACATGATGGTATCCCATTGAAGTTATCTTCCATAAGATAGTTTCACCATTCCATGTTCGATGCGTGAGACAAGGGCTCAGGGCCGGGGCAATGGGATGACCCAGAGGGATGGGATGGGGAGGGAGGTGGGTGGGGGGTCCAGGAAGGGGAACACATGTAAACCCATGGCTGATTCATGTCAATGTATGGCAAAAACTATTACAATATTGTAAAGTAATTAGCCCCCAACTAAAATAAATAAATTTATAAAAAAAAAAAAAAGATAGTTTCATCATTCTGTACTTTAGTCTGATCAAAAATAAAAAAGTTATAACCTCTGTTTTTGAGTACATAAGACATTCTTGTAATATCAGGAATTTTTAAAATTTCAGTTTAAACTTCCTCTTTTTTTTTTTTTTTGATCATTTCTCATGGCCTGGTTTTAGGATCTTCATTGTCTTATCCCAGTTTAATTTTGTTAATGCTTTCAATTGCTGGTTTCCTGATCACAATACAGTGCTTTAAAATTTCTTCTGATCATTGCAGGATAATTTGGTACTACTATGTACATTGTTTTAGAAACCACATTTTTATCATAATTGTTGAAGTGTGCATGAGCGTTGATGGCAGTCTATGTCAATTATAACCTATAAAATATTTTTTATAATTTAGGACCTTCCATTTATATCTATTGGATTTTACCTTTTTGTTTTGCCCTTATTGCCACTTACATGTTTTGAATTTTGATTTTGGCATTCATATTAATCACTCCAAGATTCATTTGCTAATATTGTAAGCAAGACTTTGGCCTTACTATTTAGGACCAAGGCTAACTCAGGAGCAAACCACTAAAGACTGCTTTAGACAGGCTCCATTTACTAAACAGTAATCTTTGAGTATGGTTATTAAACCACTTGCAAATATGCCTAAATATCCTAGTCTCCAGCTCTTGCATTTTGTTCACGAGGCTAACAACTCTTTATTTATTTATGTATTTTTAAATTGAAGGATAATTACTTTACAGAATTTTGTTGTTTTCTGTGAAACCCCAACATGAATCAGCCATGGGTATACATACATCCCCTGGCTCTTGAACCTCCCTCCCATCACCCTCCCCATCCCACCCCTCTAGGTTGATACAGAGACCCTGTTTGAGTTTCCTGAAACATACAGCAAATTCCCGTTGGCTATCTATTTTACATATGGTAATGTAAGTTTCCATGGTCTATTAAATGCATTAAAATATGAAATATTTTTAGTTCAGTGTGACTTACTGAATATACAATGCATTCTCTAATTACTATTTTCTAATTACTTACAAGCCAGCAGTTCTAGAATTTTGTAAAGTAACATGATTCTCATTGGTAATTTCCAGAGTACACTTTCCATGACATGTCCTTGGAACATAAGTTCTCTTAGGGTTGCTTAAAGGGGGACTATATGTGAGATGTTGTATTGTCTTCACTGGCGAAAGGTGTGATTATTTCAGTCAAGTTAGAAGTTTTTGTTTCCTCCATTGTTTGTTTAGGCCATGGATATTGGAGAGGACATTCTGGTTCTAAACAAGTGTTTCTTGTACCAAATATCAGGAGTTGATCCAGATAGAGGTCTATGATACTGTGAGTATGAGGTTCCTCAGTACAAACATGTCTGTTAATAAATTGAAATGGAGATTCTGTTTTCGGGCTCCGTTGCTTATTATGTGATGTCGGAAAATAGGGTAATAATGAGGCAAGTAGATCTGAAGTTTGTGAAAATTATAATACTGGAAAGGGCATGTTAATTGTATAACAAATTTTGAGTTGGTTTGAGCCATTGCATCATTTAATCCAAAGATGGAAATGTACACATGAAGCCACTGTAGACCATGTCCTTTTTATTCTAAACCTGGGACTTCTTGGTTTACTTGTCTCTTGTCTTGCCTTTTTTAAATTAATCTTTATTTTTTAAAATTAATTTTTATTGGAGTATAGTTGATTCTCAGTGTTGGTTTCTGCTGTACAGCAAAGTGATTCTGCTGCTGCTGCTGCTAAGTCGCTTCAGTCGTGTCCGACTCTGTGCGACCCCATAGACGGCAGCCCACCAGGCTCTGCCGTCCTTGGGATTCTCCAGGCAAGAACACTGGAGTGGGTTGCCATTTCCTTCTCCAGTGCATGAACGGGAAAAGTGAAAGTGAAGTCGCTCAGTCGTGTCCGACTCTTAGTGACCCCATGGACTGCAGCCTACCAGGCTTCTCTGTCCATGGGATTTTCCAGGCAAGAGTACTGGAGTGGGGTGCCATTGCCTTCTCCACAAAGTGAATCAGTTATACATAAATATATATCTGCTCTTCTTTAACCCTTATCATTACTTGAAGATTATTTATAACATCAAAAAATGTAAATAGATTATTGTCATAATTATCAAGAGATTGATACTCAACCCACCTTGAGAACATGATAAGGCTGGGTCCCCCTGGGCTGTATGTCTTGAGTTATCTGAGTCTGGGCCCCAAAATCAGAATCCTGAGGTAAAACTACAGGTCAGTTAATGTGTGACCAGTTCAAAATCACTAGGTCAAGAAGGAAGAGAGAAACTGCAGTGACCAGCAGGAAGAGAAGAGGTCAGATATGAATATTCTACGGTGTGTGTTGGGTTCAGGCAATCCCCAGCAGAAGTAGATCCATGGAAGATATGCATCCTTTATGTTCTTTTCATGTTAACCTGCAGATTGAATATGAAGTTGTAATGTGAAAGGTGCTCAGCAAACAGCTGTCATTATCACCACTGTCATGGAGTTGTCACTCTTTATCATTCTGGGATGCTATTAATCTAGACCTAAAGGTGTGAATTCATCTGAAGCAGCTGTTTACTCTTATTCATGTATATTGAGCTTTAACCTCTACTAATTTTGTTTCTGCCACTCTTCCTAATATTTTCCTCAGTAGAAAAGATGGAAGTCAGGGTTTATATCTCTAGAACCTTAGTGCTGAGAACTCCCTTGTTTCCTTGATGGAAGTCTCATAGCTAGTTAGTACTTGTTTTATTTTATTGTATTGAGATACTTGTTTTTCTAGGCATATATATATATGGCACTCTACTTTCCTGGTTCTCCTTAGATTACACTCCTTGTGGGTTGACCATCTTTGACCAGGCATTTGAATAGAATTTTTCAGGGCTCAGTCCTAACCCTTCCTCTTTCTCATAGTGTTCTTTGTCCCTAATCGAGGATTTTCATCCTTTATCTACATTGGTGGTCACATTCATACAGGTTTAAAGTACCATCTTCATGTAAACCAATCTCAAGTTTTCATCTGCACCTCTCCTCTGAGTATCAGACCTGTGTATCCAGCTATTTCCTCAGCATCTCTGATGGTCTCCCAGGCATCTCTAATTTGTGATAGATCACACTTACCTTCTCCTCATTCCTAGTTCTCTGTGTTCCAAAACTCAGAATCATAGTAGCTTCCGGAACTTCTTAAGCCCAGGAGTCGTTCTTGGCACTTCTCTTCCCTTACCTTGCATAGCCAAGTCTTATCAAATCCTGTTTTATTTCCTAAAAAGCAGAGATATCACTTTGCCAACAAAGGTCTGTATAGTCAAAGCTATGATTTTTCCAGTAGTCATGTACCGATGTGAGAGTTGGACCATAAAGAAGCTGAGCACCAAAGAATTGATGCTTCTGAACTGTGGTGCTGATGAATTCTCTTGAGAGTCCCTTGGATAGCAAGGAGATCAAACCAGTCAGTCCTAAAGGAAATCAACCCCGAATACTCACTGGAAGGACTGATACTGAAGCTCCAGTACTTTGGTCACCTGATGCAAAGGACTGACTCACTGGAAATCACCCTGATCAAAAGATTAAGGGGAAAAAGAGAATGTAGTGACAAAGAATGAGATGGTTGGATGGCATCACCAAATCAATGGACATGAGTTTGAGTAAACTCTGGGAGAAAGTGAAGGACAGGAAAGCCTGGCGTGCTGTAGTCCATCAGGTCGAAAAGAGTCAAACATGATTTAGTGACTGAACAGCAACAGCAAAATAGCTCTCAAATGTCTTTACATTTCTTCCTATTCACTGTCATCCCACTACCCAAAGATTTCACCCCTACTTGAGGGGTGCTACCAGACTTCCTGCATCTGCTTTTGTTCCCCTTAGTGTATATCCTTGAACTTCTCATCATTTTCTGGTTCAGTTCAGTTCAGTCGCTCAGTCGTGTCCGACTCTTTGTGACCCCATGAACCGCAGCACGCCAGGCCTCCCTGTTCATCACCAACCCCCGGAATTTACCCAAACTCATGTCCATTGAGTCAGTGATGCCATCCAACCATCTCATCCTCTGTCATCCCCTTCTCCTCCCGCCCTCAATCTTTCCCAGCATCAGGGTCTTTTCAAATGAGTCAGCTCTTCGTATCAGCTGGCCAAAGTATTGGAGTTTCAGCTTCAGCATCAGTCCTTCCAATGAACACCCAGGACTTATCTCCTTTAGAATGGACTGATTGGATCTCCTTGCAGTCCAAGGGACTCTCGAGTCTTCTCCAACACCATAGTTCAAAAGCATCAATTCTGCGGCGCTCAGCTTTCTTCACCGTCCAACTCTCACATCCATACATGACCACTGGAAAAACCATAGCTTTGACTAGACGGACCTTTGTTGGCAAAGTGATGTCTCTGCTTTTAAATATGCTATCTAGGTTGGCCATAACCTTCCTTCCAAGGAGTAAGCGTCTTTTTATTTCATGGCTGCAATCACCATCAGCAGTGATTTTGGAGCCCCAAAAAATAAAGTCTGACACTGTTTCCACTGTTTCCCCATCTATTTCCCATGAAGTGATGGAACCGAATGCCATGATCTTAGCTTTCTGAATGTTGAGCTTTAAGCCAACTTTTTCAGTCTCCTTCACTTTCATCAAGAGGCTCTTTAGTTCTTCACTTTCTGCCATAAGGGTGGTGTCATCTGCATATCTGAGGTTATTGATATTTCTCCCGGCAATCTTGATTCCAGCTTGTGCTTCTTCCAGCCCAGCGTTTCTCATGATGCACTCTGCGTATAAGTTAAATGAGCAGGGTGACAATAGACAGCCTTGACGTACTCCTTTACCTGTTTGGAACCAGTCTGTTGTTCCATGTCCAGTTCTAACTGTTGCTTCCTGACCTGCATACAGGTTTCTCAAGAGGCAGGTCAGGTGGTCTTGTATTCCCATCTCTTTTTGGTTAAAATCATCCAATAACTTCCATTGTTCTCACACAAGAAGGAAACAAAGTATAAGTTTTTAAGTTGGCCTACAAACCTACATGGTTTCCTTCTTGCTTAACCTTCCCAGCTGCACCTATACCACTCTCCTTACTAGAGACCAGGGCATTGTAGTCATAGATTCCGTTCCTTCAGGGTTGCCAAACACATTCCCACTGAAACCATGTGACTCAGATTGGGACTCGAACCCATGGTGTTTTGAGATCACACATCCGGTTTCAGGACTTAATGAAGCTCAGTTTCTGGATGTCTCATTGCAGAAAGAATTCAATGAGAGGCAAAGTGATAGATAAGAAGTGGATTTATTTAGAGACAAACACTCCACAGACAGAGTGTAGGCCATCTCAGAATGTGAGAGCAACCTTGAAATACGGCATGGTTAGTTTTTACGGGCTAATTTCATAGGCTAATAAGTGGGAGAATTATTCCAGCTGTTTTGGAGATTTCCAGGAATTAGGCCACCTCCCACTTTTTGGCCTTTGATGGTTGGTCTCAGAACTGTCATGGCACTGGTGGATGTGTCATTTAGCTTGCTGATACATTACGATGAGCATCTACTGAGGCTCAAGGTCTAGTGGAAGATGACTGTTCTGCCATCTTGGACTTATTTGATTCTAATCAGTTTATATCATGTCCTCGGGCTATGTTGTTTTTTTTAGTTTGATCCCTGCCTCCTTCCCTCCAGTTTTATCACCAGAGAGTCTTCATACTTACTGTCTTTTCAACAGAGGGCACCCCTACCCTCATCTAGATATGTGCCCTTCCCCATCTAGATATGTGTGATCTATTCATCTGAGAGTTCACTTCTCACCTTATTTGTTCAAGGCAGTCCTGGGGGTCCCATACTGGTCAGGTTTTGCTAAAAGCTCCCAGAACACTCATTGCCTCTTTTCCCTACACAAGTACCTCCAGTTACACAACTTACACTGAATCCTTTTCTCAGGATCTACTTCTTGTGGAAGCCAAAGCAAGACATGTACTAAGCCGGAGAGTGTCTCAAGAGTGAGGTGCCTGACTAGAGGCATAGGGATTACTTGGGAATCTGTTAGAAAAAAAATTCATAGGCCATGCCCCAGACCTTTGGTCCAGAACTCTTCGAATGGGGTCAACAATCTGTCAGCCGCAGGTATCGAACCCCGTTCTCCTGCATTGCAGGCAGATTCTTTACCGTCTGAGCCACCATGGAAGCCCAATTCTCATATACCCAAAGTTTAAGAACCATTGGAATAAATTGTACCTTCTCCCCCAAATAAAACCTATCTCTGTTTTTTTTCCCCTCTTTTTAAAAACATATCTCTCAAAAAAGTTTTTTTTTAAATCTTCAGAATTTTTCAAGAGTTCTAGATATCCTGTGCAGTAACCTTGAAATGGTCCTTGACAGGTTTAGGCCATCACTGCTATTTATTCTGTATATAAAGGCATTTGAAGGAAAGCAGTTACTAACCTGGACTTTCCAGATGGCTCAGTGGTAAAGAACCCTCCTGCCAATGCAAGGGACACAGGAGATGCAGGTTTGATCCCTGGGTTGGGAAGAGCCCCTGGAGGAGAAAATGGCTACACACTCCAGTATTCTTGCCTGGAGAATCCCATGAACAGAGGAGCCTGGCAGACTACAGTCTGTGGAATCTCAAAGAGTTGAACATGACATGGAGAGTTGAGCATGCACACATGCACACACGTCCCAGTTACAAGAATGATTCCATTAAAAAATTTTGGTGTCTCTCTAACATGTAGTTTGATTTTAAGTATTTCTACCTTCCCTTCCTCATTGGGATCAGTTTATGTTTACATTATTATTAATAGAATACCCTTTCCAGGAACCGCCATTTTCTTTTTAAAGTCTCTGCCCTGGGGATCACACTACCTTCCTTTAAACTTGTTGAAATTTGAATTTTTTCTCCACTAATTCGTGAGTCTTCCTCCAAAGAAAAATTTTCCTTTAAAGAATTTCTTTCCAATCCGTTAAAGACATTCAATTCAGAATTCTTACTACTACTACTACTAATTATTATTAATAATTTGATGATCTGCTCTAAGAGATATTTACTCCTAACAATGTTATATATTCTTACCATCTTCTAATGTTAAATCTCTAACCGAATCTTTCTTTGTATCTTGTGTTTCTGTAGTAAAATACAGGCAACTTACCAGTATTGCTTCTTTTGTCCAACTCTTAACTGAGTTTTGAACACAAGATGATTAACCTTATCATCTTTCGTCCACAATAAAAATGAATGCAGGTATATTTTTTATAGGAATGCTGGTACATAAATAGAAATTTTTGATAACCCTAGAAACTAAGGGTTATTTTTGAAAATTGCAAACTTAGTAGTGTTTTGCTCTTGTTTACCAATTTCTGCACACAATAGATAGAGCAACTTCCTTAGCCTAGAGATCAATACAGTTTTCCACTAGTGTCCATTTTGTAATCTACACCCTAGTTTTAGTCAACTGAAATTCTTTCCACTTCAGTTCAGTTCAGTCACTCAGTCGTGTCCGACTCTTTGCGACTCTGTGAATCACAGCACGTCATGCCTCCCTATCTATCACCAACTCCTGGAGTTTACCCAAACTCATGTCCATCAAGTCGGTGATGCCATCCAGCCATCTCATCCTCTGTTGTCCCATTCTCTTCCTGCCCCCAATCCTTCCCAGCATCAGGGTCTTTTCCAATGAGTCAATTCTTTGCATGAAGTGGCCAAAGTATTGGAGTTTCAGCTTCAACATCAGTCCTTCCACTGAACACCCAGGACTGATCTCCTTTAGGATGCACTGGTTGGATCTCCTTGCAGTCCAAGGGACTCTCAAGAGTCTTCTCCAACACCACAGTTTAAAAGCATCATTCTTCGGTGCTCAGTTTTCTTCACAGTCCAACTCTCACATCCATACATGACTACTGGAAAAACCATAGCCTTGACTAGATGGACCTTTGTTGGCAAAGTAATATCTCTGCTTTTTAATATGCTATCTAGGTTGGTTATAACTTTCCTTCCAAGGAGTAAGCGTCTTTTAATTTCATGGCTGCAATCACCTGAAATCATCTGTAGTGATTTTGGAGCCCCCCAAAATAAAGTCAGCCATTGTTTCCACTGTTTCCCCATCCATTTCTCATGAAGTGATGGGACCAGATGCCATGATCTTAGTTTTCTGAATGTTGAGCTTTAAGCCAACTTTTTCACTCTCCTCTCTCACTTTCATCAAGAGGCTTTTTAGTCCCTCTTCACTTTCTGCCATAAGGGTGGTGTCATCTGCATATCTGAGGTTATTGATATTTCTCCCAGCAATCTTGATTCCAGCTTGTGCTTCTTCCAGCCCAGCGTTTCTCATGATTTAACTGCATATAAGTTAAATAAGCAGGGTGACAATAGACAGCTTTGACGTACTCCTTTTCCTATTTGGAACCAGTCTGTTGTTCCATGTCCAGTTCTAACTGTTGCTTCCGGACCTGCATACGGGTTTCTCAAGAGGCAGGTCAGATGGTCTGGTATTCCCATCTCTTTCAGAATTTTCCACAGTTTATTGTGATCCACACAGTCAAAGGCTTTGGCATAGTCAATAAAGCAGAAATAGATGTTTTTCTGGAACTCTCTTGCTTTTTCGATGATCCAGCGGATATTGGCAATTTGATCTCTGATTCCTCTGCCTTTTCTAAAACCAGCTTGAACATCTAGAAGTTCACGGTTCACGTATTGCTGAAGCCTGGCTTGGAGAATTTTGAGCATTACTTTACTAGTGTGTGCTGCTGCTGCTGCTGCTGCTGCTAAGTTGGCTCAGTCGTGTCCGACTCTGTGCAATCCCATAGACGGCAGCCCACCAGGCTCCCCCGTCCCTGGGATTCTCCAGGCAAGAACACTGGAGTGGGTTGCCATTTCCTTCTCCAATGCATGAAAGTGAAAAGTGAAAGTGAAGTCATTCAGTCATGTCCAACTCTTAGTGACCCCATGGACTGCAGCCTACCAGGCTCCTCTGTCGATTTTCCAGGCAAGGATACTGTAGTGTGTTGCCATTGCCTTCTCCATATTAGCATGTGAGATGAGTGCAATTGTGCGGTAGTTTGAACAGTCTTTGGCATTGCCTTTCTTTGGGAATGGAATGAAAACCGACCTTTTCCAGTCCTGTGGCCACTGCTGAGTTTTCCAAATTTGCTGGCATATCAAGTGCAGCACTTTCACAGCATCATCTTTCAGGATTTGAAATAGCTCAACTGGAATTCCATCACCTCCACTAGCTTTGTTCATAGTGATGCTTTCTAAGGCCCACTTGACTTCATATTCCAGGATGTCTGGCTCTAGGTGAGTGATCATACCATCATGATTATCTGGGTCATGTAGATCTGTTTTGTACAGTTCTTCTGTGTATTCTTGCCACCTCTTCTTAATATCTTCTGCCTCTGTTAGGTTCATACCATTTCTGTCCTTTATCGAGCCCATCTTTGCATGAAATGTTCTCTTGGTATCTCTGATTTTCTTGAAGAGATCTCTAGTCTTTCCCATTCTGTGGTTTTCCTCTATTTCTTTGCATTGATCGCTGAGGAAGGCTTTCTTATCTCTCCTTGCTATTCTTTGGAACTTTTCCAAATGGCAATATCTTTCCTTTTCTCCTTTGCTTTTCACTTCTCTTCTTTTCCCAGCTATTTGTAAGGCCTCCTCAGACAGCCATTTTGCTTTTTTGCATTTCTTTTCCATGGGGATGTCTTGATCCTTGTCTCCTGTACAATGTCACATACAATATCTCCAATACAAAAGTCTTTCCACTTACTCTACACTTATTCACATGTCTCTTAGTATTTCTGCTTTGAATACATTTCCCATACCTTATCTTGGTGAAATTCTACTTATTCATTTTAAAAGTTATAGTTCAGCAGTATGAGTTGATTTGCTATGTTACATATTTTCTAGTGCTTGAGATCTTTGTTGTTGTTAGTCATTCAGTTGTGTCCGACTCTTTGTGATTACATGGAGTGCAGCCTGCCAGGCTCCTCTGTCCATGAAATTCTCCAAGTGAGAATACTGGAGTGGGTTGCCATTCCTTCTCCAGGGGATCTTCCTGATCCAGGGATCGAACCCAGATCTCCTGCATTGCAGACAGATTCTTTACCATCTGAGTCACCAAGGAAGCATATATATCAATACACAAATCAAAGATCTCTGCCTTCATGAAGCTTATATTCTGCTTATTCCCCGAGCAGCATTTATTACGTCAATAGAGATTTGTTATCAGAGCATTATGCTAATTTGTATAAGAGTCTTTCCCAACTAGACCAGTGGTTTTCAACACTGTCTGACCAACAGAATCACTGGGAAACTGGAAAAACAACTATGCCCTTATCCAATCATCCTGAGATTTTGATTTGTTTGGTTTGGGATGAGGCCCACTTGCTTGGCTGTCCATAGGGTCACACAGAGTTGGACATGACAGTGCGCGCGCGCGCACACACACACACACACACACACAGTTTCTTGACTGCCTTTCCTTTGTTTCTGCATTTCCTCACTCCACTAATTAGTAACTGTTGGAATCTGCCCTTTGGAACTCAGGGACGGTCTCAGAGGCTGAAGCGTTTTCTCTACAAAATCAAACAGGACACACAAAGACTTTTGTATCTTGGAGGGCCCCACGGGATCCAGCTTGGTGTTGGTTCTCCTAAGAATGTTTAAAGACGTCTCTTTAAAAGCTAGATCCTGGAGTGCTGCCTTGGCTAGTGAAACTGGGAATCCGAGTCCCAGGATGGTGGCTTGTGTGCTTTCCCACCTGATGGTGCTGCTCTCCCCTCCCCCTGAAATGTTCAACCTCCCCTTCACCCTCCTGCCTTTGGCCCCTTGGCCTCTGACTTAAACCTCAGCCTAAACTCTCCTGTGAAGCCATCACTGACTCCTTCAGCGGGGGGACTTGAGTGCTCTTTCCAGGCCCCCAGTGGACAAAAATCCTCAGGGTAAGAAGATTGCAACACAGCAGTTGTCTGTCATGTCTCCCTCCTTACAAGGCTGGGGGCTCCTTCACATGGTGGCTAATAGGCACTCAATAAATGCTCGTGAAAGGAATTTGTTGTTGCTTGTGGGATATTGGGGTTTTAAAATAAAGATTACACGTAATTTGGGAGAAAACCATAATGAGGTCTAGATTGTAATGTGCAACCCTGCCAAGATTTTATTATAATTTATTATAATTTAATAAGTTCTTGGGACACTTGTTATCCCGAAAGATGTAAAAGATTGTAATTTATTTTCATAAGAAAGCACATATTTTTACTCTTCATCTGTCATGTAAGGAACACACTGTTCCTCAACGCCAGGTGGAGTCAGTGATGATGAAAATACAGAAGCTGTTAGGAATGGCATCAAATTACGAGCAGCGCAAGAGGCTGGTTAAAACATATACGTGTAACAGCCACGAGGTGGCAGCCTAGAACCACTACATTACGGTTAGAACCTTGAAAGACAAGTTGCTTGGAATATGGTGGAAGTGGAGAATTGTCCCGTATTGGGGCCATCAGAACCTGGAAAAGAGAAAGACGGTGATTTGTAGTGCTTACTGCACGTATTTTTATGATTTTCCTTTTCCTCGAAAAAAGGCACACATGTACACACTCATACACAGCAAATTCTCATCTTGTACACACTTAACGTGTCACTCTCAAGCTGCCCCACAGTGAGCTTGAGGTGTTTCAAGCAAGAGTTGGCTGTTCCCTCAGGGGGGCCTCATTCCTCTGTACCCCTAAATGTAGGGTTTATAAAGTGTTTAAGCACTTCCCACGGGTAATTTTCTATGGTTTTTACCTGACGTATTTACTTTTGAACCTAATCCTCTTAATAAATTTTACTCTACTTTGATTATAAAAACACATTTATGTAATATAAATTTATATATATTCTATATAATATATATTATATAAATTATATAAAGCATATATATTATATTACATTATATTATATAAAGCATAAAGCACATACCGGTAAGGCAGGGAGCCATGCCTTGAATACAGTAGGTGCTCAGTATATGTTTGGTGAACTGAACTGAAGGGAAACAGAGATAAAATGTCCAGGAAAAGGCAGGGATGGACTTAGCAGCAGTCAGCACAGTGTAGATGGTCATAGTGTAGAGGCCCATGCACTATTCCACATGGTGCAGAGGGTCCCAGAGGCACACAGTATAGACAGGCAGAAGGCAACAAGAGGGGAAGAGAATGTCTATTTCAGTTTTCTCAGCACAAGCCTTTTTCCAGGGCCATGGGCTTCCTTGGTGGTGCAAGTGGCAAAGAATCTGCCTGCCAATGCAAGAGATGCAAAAGACGCGGGTTTGATCCCTGGGTTGGGAAGATATCCTGGAGAAGGAAATGGTAGACCACTCCAGTATTTCTTGCCTGGAAAATTCCACGGGCAGAGGAGGAGCCTGGAGGGCTACAGTCCATGGGGTTGCAAAGAATCGGACACGACAGCACACGTATGCTACGCTATGCTGCAGAGCAAATCTGCTGGATCCAGGGGTCCGTAAAACTTGGAGTTCACACCCCCGGTTTTCATTCAGACTGTCAACATGTCCGCTTGTCCTTCTAAAGATTTGAACACCAGTTCCTCTAGTATGATTGTGATTATTTAGGAAAAATAAGATTATCATGAAGGTGATTGCTAGAAGGGAGATTTTCCGAGGGCAAGCATGCTGTTTGAACTCTCATATTTCCAGTTCCTTACACAGACTAGTTGTTGTTCAATCACTAAGTCGTGTCCAACTCTTTGCGACCCCATGGACTGCAATACGCCAGGCTTCCCTGTCCTTCACTATCTCTCGGAATTTGCTCAAACTCATATCTGCTGAGTTGGTGATACTATGCAGGTGATACTATACTATACTATCTCATCTTCTGCTGCCCCCTTCTCTTTTTGTCCTCAGTCTTTCCCAGCTTCAGGGTCTTTTCCAGCGAGTCGCCTCTTCACTTCAGGTGGTCAAAGTATTAGAGCTTCAGTGTCAGTATACCTCTTAAAACATAGTTTTTATGTATCTAACAGATGGAAATTACATTTTAGCAAAATCATCTTTCCTCAGACTCACACTAGGCTCAAAACTATGGATATAGGGCAAAGGGTACTATATCGCCCTGCCTTCAAGGAATTTATATGATAACTTTGTGGGAAAAGACAACATGCCCATAAAAAGATCTCCAATGAGTATGACAATTTCTGTAGAATCTCAGAGGAGGGAGAGATCACTTTGTTGATGTCAAGGAAGAGGAGACCTACCTTGACTTGGACTTTGGAAGGTGAGTCATACCTAGATAAGAATAGGAGGGGCAGAGTGCCAGGAATAGACTCTGGAAGATGTGTTTAGGAGAGGAGGAGGGAAGCAATGTGGATAGAGCAGTTCCTGGAGGGTGTGGTGGGAGATAAGACAGACTGATGGGCAGAGCATGAGGACTCCTGGGAGCCAAGCTCAAAAGCTTTGTTCTTTTTTTTATTGTTAAATTGGAGTATAGTTGATTTACAGTGCTGTGTTTCAGGTGTACAGCAAAGTAAATCAGTTATATATATATAGTCACTTTTTTTCTTAATATTCTTTTTCTCTATAAGCCTTTACAGAGTATGAAGTAGAGTTCTCTGTACTATATAGCAGGTTCTTATTAGTTATTTTATATATGAATGTATATGTCAATCCTAATCCCCCAATTTATCCCCCATCTGGTAGCCATAAATTTGTTTTCTACATCTATAACTCTATTTCTGTTTTTGTAAATATGTTCATTTGTATCCCCTTTTTTTAGATTCCGCATATAAGCATTATCATATGATATTTGTCTATGTTTGACTTATTTTACTCAGTAAGACAATCTATAGGTCCATCCATGTTGCTACAAATGGCATTATTTCATTCTTTTTTATGGCTGAGTAATATTCCATTGTATATATGTACCACATCTTCTTTATCCATTCCTCTGTTGATGGACATTTAGGTTGCTTCCATGCCCTGGCTATTGTAAACAGTGCTGCAGTGAACATTGGGGTACATGTGTCTTTTTGAATTCTGGTTTTCTCTGGGTATATGCCCAGCAAACGGTCTGTTCTTTACCCCAGGGACACGCAAGGTCTTTGAGGAGGGTAATAACTGGTGAAGGCTGAACTTTTGAAAGATTATGCAGTGTATATTGGTTTGGCTCTAGTGAGATTTCAATGGTGTTTTATTTTGTGTTGTTTTTTTTAAAAAATCATCCAAATACCATAAAATACAACCCATAGCTACTATGCATATATAAATGTTCAGACATTACAGCCAGTAGATTTATTACACAATTGCTATTGGATGACAAATGCATTTTTGTATTTGTATTGGGGCCAAGTTGCTAGACTCCAAGCTTTAGTTGATTGAAGTCAGGAGGGTCACAAAAGGACAGCATCATCATGCCTTAAGTTCTACTTGATCTGGTGGTTGAGGGCCCAAGGCGGGTTTCAATTCTGCAAAACAGCTCAAGAAAGTTCTTCAGGCTAATCTTTACTGTTGAAACAGAATTGGGAATCTTTACAACTGATTCATTTTCTTTGCTATTGTTATTTCTCTTGCCTGATAACAGTTCGTTCTTTTGTTCGTTTAAGGTCATCATTACTGAGACCTGTTCAAGAACAAGTATTGTGGCCAGGCTTAGATCACGAAATGGCTTAGGCCAAAATGGCTTCTCTTATGTCAAGAAAGCCATGCCTACTTCTCTTTCTCCAGGGAATCCCCTTCTCCTGCCCCATCTGCTTACCAGATGGCTCAGGCATGAGTCAGAGGGAAAGGAAGAGATTCAGAAAACAGGTATCCTGGTTGATGTCCCCCTGGAGAAGGAGGAGCCATTCGCTGTGATGAGCTTGGAGGAGATGGAGTTGCCCTGAGAGGAACAAAGTGAGTTGAGTTCTAGACCTGTTGATTTTGAGAACTGTCCTGCAGGAGTGAGTGAGTGAGTGAGTGAGTGAAGTCATTCAATCGTGTCCGACTCTTTGTGACCCCGTGGACTGTAGCCTACCAGGCTCCTCTGTCCATGGGATTCTCTAGGCAAGAATACTGTAGTGGGTTGCCATTTCCTTCTCCAGGGGATCTTCCCAACCCAGGGATCGAACCCAGGTCTCCTGCATTGCAGGCAGACGCTTTTAACCTCTGAGCCACCAGGGGAGTCCCGTAGGAGAGGGATCTTAAATCTGAAGTTAAGGATAGGAGGTTGTGGTTTCAATACCACAAGAATAGATGAGATCACTGAGACTAATATGTAGTACTATTTTAATATTTCACACTTATTACACTCTCTTATGGGCTTCCCTGGTAGCTCAGATGGTAAAGAGTCTGCCTGCAATGTGGGAGATCTGGGTTCGATCCTTGGGTCAGGAAGATCCCCTGCAGAAGGGAGTGGCAACCCACTCCAATATTCTTGCCTGGAGAATTCCATGGACAGAAGAGCTTGGTGGGCTACAGTCCATGAGGTTGCAAAGCGTCAGACATGACTGAGTGACTAAGCATACACACACACACACACACACACACCCTCTTATGTGTTCATATGTATTAGCTTCTTTTAATACTCCAAACAAATCTATTCAGTTGATACTTTTACTCCATTCATATAGAAAGAGAGATTAATAATAATAAGAGAGAATAACAATAAGAGAACTTCCACAACCTCCTCCTCACCCCCACCTGCCCGCCTGCCTCTGGTGCTAGTCTACTCACCTCACATGCTTGATCTGCTGCAGAGACCAAGTTCACTTACTCAGAGAGCAGTCCCACCGCTTGTGTACTAGGTGTCATTCTTGCTCATCTACTGAAGGATGTTGCTCTAGCAATTATTCCGCTCTCTGTCCATCATAAAAATTTCCCAATTTCTCTATTGGCTCACTCTTAAGTGGCTATCAATGCACTATTATTTCTCCTGGTTCAAACAATGGAAACCCAAACTCTTGGCCCCATTCTGCCTCTCACTCATGTTCCATTTTTGTTCTTCCTCTCACACCTCTAAAGAGTTGTCTATACTCATCGTCACTAACTTCTGTATTTCATTCTTACTTGACTTACTCCAGAGTGGTTGTTATTGCTTCAAGTCTCCCCAAACTATATAACAAGGTGGCCAAAGATGCCATTTTGCTAAACCATTGATCTACCTTCAGTTTTAATCCTTTTTGACTCATCTGCATATTAATTAATCACCCCCCTCCGTCTTTTTGTCTCTTGCTCGGTGGCTACCATGTTCTCTCAGTTCTTCTGTGACCCTCTCTGGTTACTCCCTCTTAGTTTGTTTTGCTTATTCCTCCTCGCGTCCCTGAGCTTTTAGTGGGCAGGACCTCAGGGTCTAGTCCTTGCAGCTTATTTTGCACCTTGGTGGTCTCATCCGATTTCATGGTGTTAAATACTCTTTGCTGTTAATCCTAACTTTATAACTTTAACCTCTGTGGTGCTGTGCTCAGACACTCATACGTGTCTGACTCTTTGCAACCCCATGGACTGTAGCCCACCATGCTCCTCTGTCCATGGAATTTTCCAGGCAAGAATACTGGAGTGGGTTGCCGTGTCCTCCTCCAGGGTATTTTCCCGACCCAGGGATCGAATCCATGTCTCTTATATCTCCTGCATTGGCAGGTGGATTCTTTACCACTAGTGCCTTCAACCTGTACTTGCCCTCTAAACTTCCAGTTCATAGATCTGTCATCTTCAATTTGATTTAAAGAAAAAGTCAAGCTTAATTTGTTCAAACTGAACCCTGATTACCCATTCCCATCCAAGCTTGGTTGTCCTTCAGTTTTTCCACTTTTTGTTGATAGCAACTCTATTCTAGTTTCTCAGCCCTCAAACCTGGACTCATCTTTGATTACTCTGTTTCTCCCATGTCCCATATCCAGTCCCATTTCTATTGATTCTACCTTCAAAAGATGTTCAGGAATCCAGCCTCTTAGCATCATCCACCTTGCTGCTTCCCTGATCTACAGGCTGTCATCAGCTTTCCTGTGGATTTTTGCAGCAACCTTACCATCTGCATTTGCTGACCTTTCAGTCTGTTCCTGAGATAGCAGCCAGAATGAAACCGATGAGACTTGTTTGGTGTTGTTATTCCCCTGTTCAGAATCATCCAGTGGATGCTTATCCTGCACAAGAGTAGAAGCCAAGTTTTTGGCAAAATCCTACATGCCCTCCCCCCAGGACACACACACACACACACACCTGGCCATTACCCTTTTGACTTCACTGTAGATACTCTCTCTCTCATGTACCCACTCCAGTCACAAGTCACCCCTTTAGTTCTTTTAACATGTGAAGTATGCCTCCAACTTGGGGTCTTTCATTTATTGTCCCCTCTGCCTGCAACTTCCTTCTCATAAAAATCCTCCAAGTTTTACTCCCTCACTTCCTTCAATTTATTATTCAAATCTCACTTTATTAGTAAGTCCTTGTGAAACGGGACATCAGGTGGGACTCAGACCCACAATCTTCCAAGTGAAACCACACAACTCATCTCAGGACTTAAGGAAACTTAGGTTCTTTATGTCTCAGTGCAGAAGGAATTCAAGCAAGAGGCAAAGTGAAAGGTAAGAAGTAGATTTATTAATGCTTGTGAAGGATACCAGTGGGCAGTCAGAGGGCTCTACCCTGAGAACTACGTGGGCTACGTTTTCATAATCAAAGGAAGAGTGGGGAGGGAGAGAAGACCACCTTCTTCCTCCTCCTTTGTAAAGATGTTGCAGGAAAATGGAGTGGGAGAGGATGGTCAAGTCCTGGATCTCAGGCAAGTTCCTGGGACAGGGCCTCAAAGAGAGAGTCCTTGGCTTTGCACAGGAAAGAATTCGAGAGTGAGCCACAGTAAAGTGAAAGCAGGTTTACTGAGAGAGATACATATTCCATAGATAGAATGTGATCCATCTCAGAAGGTGAGAGTGGTCCTAAATTATGAGGTGGTTAGTTTTTATGGGCTGGGTAACTTCTTGGGCTAATAAGAGGGAGGATTATTTCAACTATTTTGGTAAAGGGGCAAGGATTTCCAGGAATTGGGTCACTGCCCATTTTTTGGCCTTTTATGGTCAACCTTGGAACTCATGGCACCTGTGGGTGTGTCATTTAGCATATGCTGGTATATTACCATGAGCATATAACGAGGATCAAGTTCTATTGAAAGTTGAAGAATCATCTGCCATCTTAGGCCTAATCAGTTCTAACCAGTTTATGTTGTATCCTCAGCAGCTATGTCATTCTTTTAAAGGTTGTGCCCTGCCCCCTTCCTGTCTCACTTCCATGAAAATCCTATTGAAAATTGCTACCAATACTCCTTATTCCCTTTCCTAATCATGGTGGTTTTATATTGTCAACTTAGCTGAGCTGGAACTTCGTTCCTCAGGTTCTCTTTCCTACAGAGTTCCCAGGTCATACGGGTCAAAGAAACATTTTGCACAACATTTGGAAGATAGAAGTGAAGGCACAGCCATATTGTTTTTACACTCAGAGGACTGACATAGTTACAAAGTCTACTGGTGTAGTCACATCTGGTGTCATTTACCTGCTGCCTCACCTGGCTGGCTCACCTGGCTGACTCACCCGGTTGGCAAGGGGAAGTGGCTGAATCCACAACTCTCTACCTCTAACTGGATCCTCCTTTAGTGTCTGAGACTCTGAGATCAGAGATGTGTTTAGCTCCATGAGGAAGGGCACCAGCTTCTCCAGTAAAACCTCCCTAACCTACTCTCCCCATCACTGAAGTTTGAGGCTTAGAAGATGATGGGAGAGCTATGAGAGTTCTAGTCCATCCTCTTGGTTTCTAGCTCAGCTGTGCAGGTTCCATTTTGTTTGGATTACTTCATATCCATCTCCCCTTCCTGGCTACCTACCCTGGTGACTTCAGGCACCAGCCCCAGACATAGAAGAAATAGCCCCATATAGACTGTTCAACCAGCCCTCACATTGTATAAAGTCAAATCTCCATAATAAATGTGTGTATGTGTGTGTCTGTGTGTTATTCTGGGAAATGTTGAACAACTAGCTTTCCAAAAAAGAGAAGTCCTGATTCATAGCACTTGCCATCTCATTGCAGCAAACAGGGTAGCTACTCTCTAGTTGCGGTGCAAGGACTTCTCATTCTGGCAGCTTCTCCTGTTGTAGAGCCCAGGCTCTAGGCACTTGGGCTTTAGTTGTTGCAGCTCTTGGGCTCAGCAGTTGCAGCGCACAGGCTCAGTGGTTGTGGCTCGCCAGCCCTAGAACATGCGGGCTTCAGTAGTTGTGGCACATGGGCTTTAGCTGCTCCAAGGCAATTTTAAACTACTCATGTGACATTACTTGGATTCCCAGGTGGCACTAGTGGTAAAGATCTCTCCTGCCAAAGCAGGAGACCTAAGAGATGTAGGTTCATTCCTTGGGTCAAGAAGATCCTCTGGAAGAGGGCATGGCAACCTACTCCAATATTCTTCCTTGGAGAATCCCATGGACAGAGAAAACTGGCAGGCTACAGTCCATGGGGTGGCAAAGAGTTGGACACGACTGAAGCGACTTAACATGTATGCATGTGTGACATCACTAAATGGAGAAGTGGTGGGAGAGAGATGCTAACAATTCCATTTCTCAGGCCAGTACTTATCAACTCCTGCACATCACTGGGAGTATCCTTTAGAGGTCTTGCTTCTCTGACTGTACCCTATCTAACAGATCAGTTTAATTTTTCCATAGATCTAAGTATCTTGTATGATGCTATAGATGTTAGTCACGTCTCCTGTCTTGGGATGTTAACCCTAACCAGGGCAGGGATTTTTGCTTGTTTTATTCCCTGGTATATCACTGGCTGTCAGAACAGGTCCTGGCACTAAGAGCTGTCACATATGTGTTTATTGAATGAAGGGACGAAGGAATATAGCGTAGGGGGAGGGCTGGGGCAAGACAGGAATACAACTCTGGGTGTGGCAGAGGAAGAACCTGAATTAGAGTTTACCAAGGTGTCGCCTGGTTTGGTTCAATTTGGCAAATATTTGTGGAGTACCTCTTGTCTGCCAGGTAGTTTGCTAGCTGCTGGGGCACATAAAAAGAATAAGTTTTGGTAAGGTAATAAGGAAAGTGCTAGTCACTTAGTCATGTCTGGCTCTGTGACCCCATGGACCGTAGCCCACCAGGCTCCTCTGTCCATGGGATACTCCAGGCAAGAATACTGGAGTGGGTAGCCATTCACTTCTTCAGGGGATCTTCCTGACCCAGGGATCAAACCCAGGTGTCCTGCATTGAAGGCAGATTCTTTACCGTCTGAGCCACCAGAGAAGCCCATAAGGAAAGATACAGAGCTTTCTCTGAGAAGCTCTTGGTATCTTCTTTCTCTGGGTATTATATTCCCAAAGCACCTTGGCCACATTCTTTTGTAGCCATGCAACGTAACTAGTTATTAGTAGTTTCCAGTCTGCCATCCCTTTCAGTAGCAGAATCTCAGAGGACAGGGCTGTGGCTCAAAATCTTGACCCGTGGTGCTCAAGCCAGTGTTTAGCACTTGTGGGTGTAGAGCACATGTTTGATGAATATTTAAATTACAAGGAGATTTTAAGATATTTTAGACATCTCAGCTATTTGTCTCAGGCTTTTCTAAGTGTTACTTTCTCTAAGCATTTTCCATGCTAACTTAACAGAAATTGGATTATTATAATAGTAATTTTATCCTTCAGTTCTCCAAAATTTAAGCCTGTTTGGTGGATCAAAAATAAGTATTAAATAGCATTTTAGGTCCCATTTGGGATTAATAGAGAGTTGATTTGCAGCCCAAGTTTTTATTGGGAAATGCCACTATTTGTATAACTAGTAACTGGTGAGGCCACTGGTTTTTTTCGACTGTGCAGTGAAACTTACAGGATCTTAGTTCCCCCACCAGGGACTGAACTGGCACCCTCATCAGTGAAAGTGCAGAGTCCTCACCGCTGGACTGCCAGGGAAGTCCCCAGGTTACTTTTGTTTATCCATTTTCTTAAAAGGTATTATTTTGCAGGATCCCTAAGCCTGAAACTTCATACCTACCACTCACTAAATTCTGTCCTTCTGGTCTCAGAAAATGTCATCTGTTGAGAGATCTGCCCGCTATCATCCCCAACTGCTGACTGCCTCCTGTAAATAATGCCCTCAGTTACTCTGGATCTCCTTAGCTTGAATTGCATTCCTTCAGGGCACACATCACTTCCACAAGTGCTGTTTTAAGTAACAGATTTGAGAGTTGTCTTCTATTCCGTGAGAACATAAGCTCCATGAGGGCAGGATTTCACCTGTTTGGTTCACTGCCTTATTCCAGACACTGAGAACAACATCAGCATAAAATAGGATGGAAATCTGTTGACTGGATGGTTATGAGCCTTCTAGAGCAATATGTGGATTAAAAGTGATGGATAGGGAATTTCCTGGTGGTCCTGTGGTTAAGACTTGGGGCTTTCACTGCTGTGGAACCAGGTACAATTCCTGGTTGGGGAACTAAGATTCCACAAGCTACCCTGCATGGCCAAAAAGAAAAATGGTACATATCTGGATGGCCAAAAAGAAAAATGATACATAATTAGCATGTGATATTTTGTATGATTCAGGTGTACAATTTGTTGACCTGATACAATGTGATTTTATATATTGCAGTGTGATTAGCTAACACCTCTATCACGTTCCATACTATTTCTTTCTTTCTTTCTTTCTTTTTTTTTGTGGTTGTGGGAATAATTAAGATCCAGTTTCTTAGCAAGTTTGAGGTTTCTAGTATGGTTTTTGTTGTCTACTATCTCTATATGGTGCATTAGCTCTCCAAGGACTTATTTATCTACTAGTTGCAAGAAGCACGTTTTCTTTTCAGAAAGTTTTCAGAAACTGATAAAGGTGGGATCATGGGGGCTGATAGTAAAACTGTGTGGTCCACAGCATCTGCCGTCTCCTTTTCTATAGAAACGGGGAGATGGCTCCTCCACAGTCCTCTGCCAGGACTTCCCTTGTGGCCTTCCTCCACCCCCACTCTCTCCCCCCAGTCTTTCCTGACTCTGGCATTGCTGCCAACAGGCCAAGTCTCTTCTTATCTCTATTAGAACCTGTTAGAACCTCCCTTAAGTTACTATCATCCTACCTTTCTTCTCTCTCTCACCACCCAGATGTGATTCTCAAGCCAAGGACAGTGTTGACAATACCTATCTCTTGCTCATCTCATCTGTTCCTTCTTTAGAATCTGGCTCATATTCCTAAGCATTTCTGCAGCCTTCTTTTTATGCACCTATATCCTGAATGGTCTCTGTTAATCTTGAATCTATCCTTTAATCAGCAGAATAATCTACCTAAAATGAAAATCTGATCATGACAACTTCCTGCTTGAAAACTTCCTTGTCTTCCCATTGCTTTTAGGATCAAGTTCAAGTCTGCTTAGCATGGCATCCCAGGGCCGATGTGGCTGGTTCCTGACTGCTCTTCCTCAGTCAGCTCTTATCATTTTCTGATGGGTATTTGGCTTTCCATCTAGAGCCTCTGTTTTATCCTTGCTTGCACTATATTCCTTTCTTTACTGTGATGGCTTTGGTCTGGCTGCCTTCTGTCTAAAATGTCCCAGCTTCTTCCCCACCCCTATCCAGCTAATTCCGCCTGATACTTTTAGTCTTCAAATTTTTAAAAAACAACTATGTATCTAGTGTTCTCAACATCATTAATAATAACCCATCATTTGTCTACTGTTTTTAAATATCAGCTCTAGCATATAGTAGATCTTTACATTGGCTCTGGTTTGGGGCTTTATGTCATTTTATTAATCAATCTATTCCTGGTTGTTACTGTTTTTATTATTATAAATTCCAAATGACTTCTAATACCTTGTAATAGGCAAGACAAATCTCTCCACTTTTCTTCCTACAGAAACACTTATGCCCACTCCTTCTCCCAATTTTCTCAAAATTTTCTTGATTATTTTAAATGTTTATTTTTTCAGGTGAGCTCTGGAATCTTTTTTTCCCCCAGGTTTATCCCTCTTCAGAAGAAAGAATTTGGATTGAAATTGTATAGTTTATAAAGAATTTTAGAAACTATTATGATACTTTGTTACTAAAAGTTCAGAAATAAGAAAATAGAGGAGCCAGCAGTTGTTCAACTGTAATTTGCATGGTTCCTATTCACTATTCATTTATTGTATGCTTTTGTTTTTGATACAGTACATTTGTTGATGTACTCTGGTGGCTCAGATGGTAAAGAATCTGCCTGTATTGCAGGAGACTGGGTTTGATCCCTGGGTTGGGAAGATCCCCTGGAGTGGAAATAGCAACCCACTCCAGTGTTCTTGCCTGTAGAATTCCATGGACAGAGAAGCCTGGTGGGCTATAGTCCATGGGGTCACAAAGAGTTGGACATGACTGAGCGACTAACACTACTTTCACAATTGTTAATAAAATGGCTTATTGTCAGGAAAATTGTCCAAAACTAGAAACTGGCTAAAGAGATTATTGGGTTGTCTTTCAGTGGAGTGTTATGCACTGCCAAGAGGACAATGTCTGTTTTTTTTTTTTCTGGACATACCACACAGTATGTGGGATCCCCTGTCAGGGCTCAAATCTGTAGCTCCTGCACTGGAAGGTCAAAGCCTTAACTACTGGATTGCCAGGAAAGTCCCAACACTGATTCCAATTGTTCCCTGTTGACTAGGACAAAATTGAAGTTGCAGAACACTGGTAGTCATGCAAATGACCTTTATCAGCAAACATGCAAATGCTGTTGTCCAGTAGAGGTACTGTGCAATGACTGTTGCCCTAGAGAAAAATAACCTCATTATGACACTTCATTTTCCTATATAACGTTAGTCAGTTTTGCAACTATTAGCACATGTATTTCAATACTCCTGATTGCCTAAATATGAGTGTCCTTTAAATTCTTCTTGAAACTGATTCCTACATCTCATTGTTTTTGTTGTTGTTGTTGTCAACTAATTAAATAAAACCTTTGGTATGTGTAAATTTAAAGTTTGTATGAGAGTCATAATTCTACTTTTTTGAAAATACTACTTTACCAGTATGGTGCGTTACAGACTATGTGGGAAATGTGATTAAAGCAAAATTCCTTTGCCTACAATCTATACAAGTAATATTTGCTTATAAAGTAATTTAGCTGTACAGAAGCCAGCAGAATTAGAGATCTTTAACCCTGGAAAGATCATGGTGACCAACACCTTTACTTTCAAATAGAAACAATAGTAATGTTAAAGAAAACTTTCAGACAATTTAGTCATGAGCAGATATCAAAGTTTTATGACATTCTCACAACCAAGAGAAAGGCCTTATAGAAGCTAATTTAAAGATTTATTCTCAGTAGGGATTTTTTAAAATATATAAAAATATTGACAAATATTTTTTTTATTGAAGTATAATTTATCTATAAGACTATGTTAGTTCCAGGTATACAACATAGTAACTCAATCTTTCTGTATATGACAAAATGATCACCATAAGCTAGAGTTACCATCTGTCACTATACAAAATTATTACAGTATTATTGACTATATTCCCCACTCTGTACATTTCATTCCCATGACTCATTTATTATGGAGCTGGAATTTTACACCTCTATTTCCCTCCCATATTTCACATATTTCCCACACTCCTCCCCTCTGGAAAACACATGTTCTTTCTCAGTGTCATAGAGTCTGTGGTGGTTTTATGTTTGCTCATTTGTTTTGTGTTTTAGATTCCACATATAAGCGAAACCATTTAGTATTTGTCATTCTCTGTATGTTCACTTTGTATATAAGTATGTTCACTTAGGATAATACGCTCCAGGTCCATCCATGTTGTGGCAGATGGCAAAATCTCGTTCTTCTTTATGGCTGAGTAATACTTCATTGTAAGTATCATACCACATCTTCTTTATTTGTTCCTCTACTGATGGACACAAGTTGTTTCCATATCTTGACTATTGTATATTATGTTGCAGTAGTTTTCTTCAAAAAAATACCCAAGAATAGAGTTGCTGGATCATGTGGTAATTCTATTTTTAATTTTTGAGGAATCTCCATACTGTTTTCCATAGTGGCTGCACCAATGTATGTTTCTACCAACAGTGTATTAGGGTTCTTTTTTCTCCATATGCTTGTGAACACTTGTTATTTCTTGTTTTTTTGACAGTTGCCATTCTGACAGGTGTGAGGTGATATCTCACTGTGGTTTTGATTTGTATTTCCCTGATGATTAGTGATGCTGAGCATCTTTTCATGTGCCTGTTGGCCATCTGTCGGTCTTCTGCCCATTTTTCAATCGAGTTGTCTGTTTTGATGTTGAGTTGTGTAAGTTGTTTGTCTATTTTGAATATTAACCTGTTATCAGATATATCTTTTGTAATTATCATCTCCCATTCATTAGGCTGCCTGTTTGCTTCATTGATAGTTCCCTTTGCTGTGCAAAGCTTTTTAGTTTATGTGGTCCCATTTGTTTATTTTTGCTTTTGTTTCCCTTGTCTGAGGAAACATATCCAAAAAATAAGGCCAGTGTCAAAGAGCACACTGTCTATGTTTTATTCTAGAATTTTTATGGTTTGGGTCTTACATTTAAGTTTTTAATCTGTTTTGAATTTGTTTTTGTATATGGTGTGAGAAAGTAGTCCAGTTTGTTTCTTTTCCATATAGTTGTCTAGTTTTCCCAACACCATTTATTGAAGAGGCTGTCTTTTTCCCCACTGTATATTCTTGCCTCCTTTGCCATAGATTAATTGACAATATATATATGGGTTCATTTCTAGGCTCTCTATTCTTACCCATTGATCTATATATCTGTTTGTGTGATAGTGCCATACTCTTTTGATTATTGTAGTACAGTTTGAAATCAGGAATGATACTACCTCCAGCTTTGTTCTTTCTTGAGATTGCTTTTGGTATTTGGGGGTCTTTTGTGTTTTCATATAAATTTCAGAATTATTTGTTCTAGTTCTGTGAAAAATGCCATAGGTATTTTTTTTTAATTTTTCTTTTTAATTTATTTATGGCTGTGCTAGGTCTTTGTTGCTGCACATGGCTTTCTCTAGTTGTGGTGAGCAGGGGACACTCTTTAGTTATAGTGAGTGTGGGCCTCTCGTTGTGGTGGTTTCTCTTGTTTTCGAACATGGGCTCTAGGGTGTGTGGCCTTCAGCAGTTGTGACACATGGGCTCTAGAACACAGACTCAGCAGTTGAGGTGCAGTGACTTAGTGGCCCCAAAGCATGTGGCGTCTTCCCAAACCAGGGATCAAACCCGTGTCTCCTGCATTGGCAGATGGACTTTTTATGGCAGATGCCTCATACTGTTGTGGTTATTAAAGATATTTGATATGATTTCAATCTTACTGAGGTTTGTTTTGTGGCCTAGTGTGTGATCTATCCTGGAGTGCAATTGAAAAGAAATCTGTATTTGGCTTGGGTGGGATGTTAACTGTATTTTCCTCTGTCCACATTTGTAAACCTCTAAGGGAGGGTGCCTGGTCCTCTAGTGTCAGAATTCTACCATGTCCTCTCACTTGGCTTTTCCTCTCTATACCAGAAACGCTGTATCTGGTTTCCTCAAAGACCTTCAGACAAGCCCACCTTCGTCACCAAAGGAACGTTAATACTGAGACTCAGGAAGTGAAGTGCTAGGGGAAGGAGAGTGAGGCTGTAAATGAGGGCTGAGGGAGCGTGGTGAGGGGATTGAGAAGCTGGTGAGAGGGAGGGAAAAATGATGCTGTGATTGGGAATCTTCCAGAGCATAAACTCTGAACTTTCTAGGAGTCAAGAGAACAAGCTACAACTTCAGGTCAGTGCAGTTTTAAGACTTCTGAAAGCCTGTGCCTTCTCCCTTAATTGAGGCCCCACTTTACATTTCTTCAAACATACTAAAATATGCTAAAAAGTACTGACATTCCACATTGTGCAAATATAGTTTCCCCATAAAATATTGGGTGTAGCTCTGCTTCTGAATGTATTTGTTTGTAACCTTTAATTTTTTATTGCCTTAAAAAATTTTTTAATTTTATATTGGATTATAGTTGATTTACAATGTTGTATCAGTTTCAGGTATACAGCAAAATGATTCAGTTATACATATAGTCATTCCTTTTCAAATTCTTTTCCCATTTAGGTTATTAAAGAATATTGAGATTGAGCAGCATTTGCTGTGCTATTCAGTAGGTCCTTATTGGTTATCTATTTTAAATATAGTACTGTGTGTATGTTAATCCCAAACTCCCTATTTATCCCTTGCTCCCCATTGCCTTTCTTAATAATCATGTTTTTTTGAGAGTCTTTACAAAGTGAGAAAGTCTGATCTGTAAATTTTTTTCAAATGCAAAAATAGTTATGAATATTAAATGAGATGACAAATGAGTTTGACACAGGAGATTTGGTACAACATTTAACTAGACGCTTATTAATTTCACATCTATAGCTTTGTTGTTAGCTGAGAGGAAATTTTTTCACCCTAGATCTGTCTCAGGCATTTATGTGGACAGCTCATTGTTCAAGCTCATTGGCTCTAGGCCCTGTTTCTATGGTGCCTAATGGATAAAACAGCTTGCTTACAGTCCTCTGACTTGATGGTTTGGGCTGCTTCCTGGAACTGTCATGAAAAAACTGCCTATTCTTTCAAGAGAATTCAGTGCAGTGTCCATCTTGGGAAGATGGGACACTGTGGAAGGAAGCAGCTTCCATCCTAACATTTTTGGGCCACAAACCCCTTTGTTAGTCTGATAAAGCCAGATCCCTTCTCAGAATAAAGTTTTCAAATGCACAAAATAAAATACATAGAATTACAAAGAAAACCAATTATGTTAAAATATAGTTATCAAAGCAAATACATTTGTGACAGTAATACAAATGTTTATTAATGTATTAAATGACAAGATCTAGCTGCAGTCCTTGTAACTACCATAATTCAAATCAGCAATGAGTATAAAGAATATTTTGAGATATCAACACACTGACCTGATATGAAAATATTGTGGTTTTTTTGGTCTTTAAAATTAAACTTTATTTTGGGAGAACTAGAGTCATATTAAATGTAAGAAATAATACAGAGATATTCCACATACTCTTTATCCAGTGTCCTCTCTGGTAATGCCTTGCAAAACTAAAGAACAGTATGACAACCAGAATATTGACATTGATATAAGGGAAATGCAAACATTATTATTACCATGTATCACCCTTTTATAGCCACATCCACTTCACTCCTGCCCCATACCTCTTTGAAAATATTTGTTATTTTTATTGATGACAAAGTTACCGGTACCACTAGGGTTTGTAGCCTATTTTTGTGATGGAGGGAAATGTTACATTTTAACTAGAAGTGAATGATATTAAGATGTAATTATTTTCTCTGTTTAATTCAATTAGAACCCCTGAATTCTATTGATGGCTATGGATCTCAAGTTAAGCTCAGTGGATAGTGAGGGATACCCTCCCGTCATGAATTATTATGTGGGAGGATTATAGACACCAAATAACTCTAAAACCTGAGAGATTCTGAGGCTGTCTCTGATTTCTGCACTGTACTCTGCTGTTCTTAGTTGCTCAGAAATGTCCAACTCTTTGTAACCCCATTCATGGGAATTCTCCAGGCAAGAATACTGGAGGGGGTGGCCATGCCATTCTCCAGGGGATCTTCCTAACCCAGGGATCAAATCCAGGTCTCCTACACTGCAGGCGGATTCTTTACTGTCTGAGCCATTAGGGAATCCCAAGAATTCTGGAGTGGGTAGCTTATACCTTCACCAGGGGAACTTCCAGACCCAGGAATCGAACTGGAGTCTCCTGCATTGCAGGCAGATTCTTTACCAGCCAAGCTACCTGGGAAGGCCCCTCTGATCTCTAAGTTCCCTAAATCTTCTGATACCATATCAGTTAGAAAGTAAGTTCCCTGGAGTATTTGAGATGTTCACAGTGATTTCCAATCTCCAGATCAAGGCCAGGACTATGACTTGGAATTGTGCTTTCCATTCTCTGGGCAAATGACCCCCAGACAGCTCTCCTGATGTACCCTTCCTTAGAAGACTTTAATTTCTTCCAAAATGTATTTTGTCTTTAGCTCTCAAGTTCACATTTCACACCAAACCACCCCGAACCCACCTATCCACCCATCCAAACATTTAACCATACATTTCATAAGGATACCATGATATAAAGGTACAAATGAGAACTTATCTCTCTTTCCAAATTCTTCCTTGTTCATAAACTCATACTGGAAAATACCTATGTAAGTGCAAAAGATAATCTATGATAGAGTTATTCTCAGAAGTTTCTAAAGTCACTTCACTCTACAGGACTGGTTTGAGGGCCGGTTGGTGAGATATGCAGGTTATTCTTGGCTCCTAGTCCTCAGACCTGAAATGTCTAGTGCTGGTAGTAAATTTCCTAAGCCCACATGTAAGATGACACTTATTTCCACGATAGCTCATTACCTCTATCCTCTCTCCTTTATCAGATGAAGATGAAACAGTAGCCTGTATGTCCTGCCTGCTTTGTCTGAAAACAATGATGACTTAGTCAGCTGTATCTGTGAGGTGTCATGCTTTTGTGTCCCAGGCCCATTCATAACCCTTCAGAACTCTCATCTGGGGAGCCAGCTCCATGGAAACACTGACCAGTGGCTTAAATTATGACAATTGAAGCAAATGCTTTTCTTTCCCTTCTATTCTTACCCAAACCTGCAATGAATCACATCTTGCTTCCTCCATGCACACCCTTCCCCCTTCTGGCCACACAAAGTCCAAAACTTGAGGATCCAGAACCCACAGTGGTGTTGTTGTTTACGTCACTAAGTCATGTCTGACTCTTTTGCAACCGTATGGACTGTAGCCTTCCAGGCTTCTCTGTCCATGGGATTTCCCAGGCAAGAGTACTGGAGTGGGTTGCTGTTTCCTTCTCCAGGGGATCTTTCTGATGCAGGGATCAAATTCACACCTCTTGCATTGGCAGGTGGATTCTTTACCACTGAGACCTGGGAAGCCCCAGTCACAGAACAGCTGAGCATTATTTGTCTGTGGCTGCAGGTTCCCATGATATATGTATGAGGATCAACTGCTGCTGCTTCTCACTGGCATGGTGGGGGCCTGAAAGTCAGGTGCTCATGGCGCTTTTGTTGTGACTCTCTTCCCCATCCGAGGGCAGAGTTTGTAGTTCAGGATGATGGGGCTCCCGCTCTCCTTCTTAGCTCACTGGGCACTTTGGTGACCTGTAAACTTTGTCAAAGTCAGGCTGTCGGTAGTCTTCTCCCCTCATATTGGCTCAGGAGCCCATCTCTCCTTTTAAACTGACTTTCTAAATCCAAATATAGACTCCAAGCAAGTATTTCACTGCTTGACCTTGGTGCTTAGAGCATACCTGTTTCTTTTTTTTTTGATGACACTCATCAGATTGAGTTCTTACAGCTGATTTAAATGTCCCTGTAAACTGTTTCAGAGTAAGGCTCATATCATTTGTTTCTACATCTCCATCATTTAGCACATTGTCTGACTGTGGCTCCGTATAAATATTTTGGAACAAATGCATGAATATATTTTTTTGAACTTTTTATTTGTATTGGGGTATAGCTGATTGACATTGCTGTGATCATTTCAGGTGAACAGCCAAGGGATTCAGCCATAATTTATAAATCTCTGGTTCATATCCTAGTTTGATCTATATTCCAGGCACTGCGTGCATGCGTGCTTCAGTCATGTCCGATTCTTTGTGACTCGGTGGGCTGTAGCCCACCACGTTCCTCTTTCCATGGGATTCTGCAGCCAAGAATACTAGAGTGGGTTTCCATGCCCTCTTCCAGGGGATCTTCCCAACCCAGGGATCAAACCCACATCTCTTATATCTCCTGCATTGGCAGGTGAGTTCTTTAACACTAACGCCCACTGGGATTTCAGGCACTAACTTTATGAATATAATTTTAAAAACATACTGAAAATGCCCATTTGTTTTATTATTTCCATTTCATACATGAAAAATGTTGAGACTCAGAGAGTTTCTTTCCCATGCTCAGGTAGCTAATAATTAGGTGAAGTTCTTAGCTAAAGGCTTAAACCCCAGTCATTTTGAGTCTGGTTCTATTTTCCCCTCACTATAAGGCAACAGCTCTCAAAATGTGATCCACAGACCCCTGAGTGTCCCTGAGACCCTTTTAGGGCTCCACAGGCCAAACTATTTTTGTAAAATCCTGAACTTTTGACCTTTTTTTCCCGATTATGTTGACAATGCACCTTGACGCAAAGGCAGTGGCACAGTGGTCATTGTATTCTTTACTGCCAGGTGCTTGCAGTAAAAAAAACAAGACGGTCTCCCTTTAAAATGTCCTGATGAAGCTATAAAAATAATTTTATTAGACCTAGACCCTTGAATGCACACCTTTTTAGTATTATGTGTGACAAAATGGAAAGTTCACACAGAACCTCTGCTGCATTCCAAAATACCATCTTTATCTTGAGGAAAAGCACTGGTCTGATTGCTGGGGTGTGAGCTGAACTAGTTGTTTTTTCCCTGAAACACCATATTTACTTAAAGAATAACTGACAGACAAACTATAGTTATTAAGTATTTGACAGAAATTTTTTGGCAGATGAATGAGTCTAAAAGGTCCAGGAAACCAACCAACAGTGTTTATTGTCAATGATAGAAATGGAGCTTTCAAGAGAAAGTTAAAATTGTGGAAATGTGTATATACCATCATGGATTTGACACCTTCTCAGTTATTTAAAATGTTTCTGATGAGCTGGATAGTGATGTTAACAGAGAGATTTATCTAACAAGGTACAACTAAATGTGTTCATGTTTGGGAGGTCTAGATTTTCTAAAAGATGAGTGATGTTACAAATCATGCCTGAGTGAAGTCCTTTCAAAATGCAAGGTAAACCAATGGATTTTGATACAACAGAGTACGAAAAGTTCATTGATGTGGTTTAAGAAACTACAGCTTGTCTAATTTGGGTGTAGTATTTGAGAAGAACAGCCAAAATTATCCAAAAAAGCTATTAAAACACTCCTTTTTTCAACAGCATTTCTATTTGAGGCCAGATTTTCTTCAAATACTTTAATCATACCAATACATTGCAAGGAATTGAGCACAGAAACACATCTGAGAATCCAGCTGTCTTCTATTCAGCCATACATTAAGAGATTTGAAGAAATAGAAAGCAATGCAACTTTTCTCACCAATTTTTGTCTTTTAATATGTACTTATTTTTTATTAAAGTATATTATTTGTGTTAATATACACTAGGTTTTAAACTGTTATTTTTAAAAATTATTTATTTCTGGCTGTGCTGGTCTTTGTTGCTGCACGGACTTTATCTGGTTGCGGCGAGCAGGCTTCTCATTGCTGTGCCTTTTGTTGGGGCACACAGGCTTCAGTAGTTGTGGCTCTGGGGCCCTATTGCCCAGGTTCAGTAGCTGTGGTACACAGGCTTAGTTGCTCCATGGCATGTGGGATCTTCCCGGACCAGACATCGAACCCATGTTGCCTGATTTGGCAGGCAGATTCTTTACCACTGAGCCACCAGGGAAGCCCCTTAAATTGTTATTTTAAAATAAATTATGCTCATTTAAATTTTTCCTCAGTTTTTAATTTTTAATAAGGTCAGTGTTGTGTGATTACTCAGAACAATAAAATTTCTTCAGGGTTTCCTCAGTCATTTTTCAGAATGAAAATGGGTTTCAGGAGAAAAAGTTAGGGATGGATACCAAAGGGGAAGAGATAGGGTGGGAGGAATTGGGAGATTGGGATTGACATTATACACTATTGACACCAATGTATAAAATGGACAACCGATGTGAACATACTGTATAGCACAGAGAACCCTGCTTAATGCACTGTAATGACCTAAACGGGAAGGAAGTCCAAAAGAGGGGATATATGGCTTATTCATTTTGCTGTGCAGTAGAAGCCGACACAACATTGTAAAGCAACTACACTCCAATAAAAATTAATTAATGAAAAAAAAAAAGAGAAAACGTTGGTGGACAGCTGTAGAGTACTGCACACGTGACAAGAAGGACCAGGAGCCAGACATATGGCTGAGTGCTTCAGGGATCTCTTCTATTCACAGCTGATGACAATGAAGTGAATCATACAATCAAGCTTTTCTTTCTCAGTAGTTTTTGTGGCAGAGAAGGCAATGGCACCCCACTCCAGTACTCTTGCCTGGAAAATCCCATGGACGGAGGAGCCTGGTAGGCTACAGTCCATGGGGTCGCTAAGAGTCGGACACGACTGAGCGACTTCACTTTCACTTTTCCCTTTCATGCATTGGAGAAGGAAATGGCAACCCACTCCAGTGTTCTTGCCTGGAGAATCCCAGGGACTGGGGAGCCTGGTGGGCTGTCGTCTATGGGGTCACACAGAGTCGGACACGACTGAAGCGACTTAGCAGCAGCAGCAGCAGCCACAGTTTTTGTGGTTTAAGTGGCTCAGGCTGAATGTTACTGCGCGTTCAAAGCTGGAGCCCAGAAAACGGAAGAAAGAGGACTAACCTCTCAAATTTTCTTTGCTTCTGTCCAGCAAGTTTTCTCCCTCCAGAGGGAGTGAAGCCTTGAGCAGTGCCACTGATGCTTAGACCCAATGTAGCTGAGTCCAGTTCCTCCCCCATGGCACCAGTCCAGGCTTGCGGGCTGCGTGGAACCCTGTTTACCTCCTGCTCTGTTTCTGTTGTCGCTTGGCAGATAGTGTCATTTATGTAGTCCTTGCAAAGTAGTTGTCATTTTAGCACATGTCTGGGTGGCTTACCTTTGCAGGACACTGTAAAACAAAATGAAACAAAAAGCCAGTGCAGGGAAAAACAAGCTGGATGATGCATGGGCACATGGAAGGGGTCACCTGCTCATTGTTAAATCAGATTAATTGCACTTTAGTGATTGTATCTAAGGGCCTAAGAGTGTCACCTTAGCTGACCCAAATAGCCACTGATCCATGAGCTCAACATACACAGTTTTGAGGAAAAACACTTCTGTGTTTTTTGAGTCATGAACTAAACTAGCTGCTTTTCTTATTACATAAAAAAAACCATATTTACTTAAAGAACAACTGATGAACTATGGTAATTGGATATTTGGCAGAAATTTCCTTGAAAATAAATAGAGTGAGTTTACACATGAATACTGCCATATTGATGAATAGCTTTATACACCCTGTTTGTGTTGGACACGCATAACCCCACCCCTGGGAAGGACTCTTATGTCACTTTGCACGTAAGTCTGATTTGGCCCAAGGAAACTGTGAAAACTTGATCTGTGCACAGGCAACCCAGAACAATAGGTCACAACAAAGCCTTACTTTTCTTCCCAGTGGGAAATGTTAGTTCTTATTGGACAAAAACATACAGGACAAAAGCATGTGGTTTTATTGGCCTCTGTGCCCATGAAAAACACGTTACGTGACTAATGCCATTGGGGTAGATCTATAACAAAAACAGTTTCTAGATACTGATTTTCAAGAGTTCATTCTCATTTCTTCCAATAAGTGTTTACCAAACACCTATTAAGTGCCAAACACTGGCACTTACAAATTTCAGTGAGACTGGTTTATATATAGTATATATAAATAGTAACTATATAATATATATAATAATTATAACTTTGGGTAATGACTGTCATACATAAGAGCAACCAGAATACAAAGAAGGAGTGATTAATTCCTTCTTCCAAGTCTTTGCAGGCTTGAGAATCAGGAGTAGTAAACTGGATTGGAGTTTGAGGACATAACTCTTTTTTTGGGCTGCACTGTGTGACTTGTGAGATCTTACTTTCCCATTCAGAGACTGAATCTGTGCCCCCTGCATTGGAAGGCTGAGTGTTTTTTTAAAACTTTTTTTTTTTTTAGCTTTTTATTTAATATTGGAGTATAGCTGACAGTCTTAGGTTCACAGCAGAGCAACTCAGTCATAATATATGTGTATCCCTTCTCCCCCAAACTCCCTTCCCATCCAGGTTGCCACATAACATTGAGCAGAGTTCCCTGTTGGGAACATGTCGGTCCTTGTTGGTTATCTACTTTAAATATAGCAGCGTGTACATGTCCATCTCAAGCTCCCTAATTATCCTTTCCCCTGCCCTTCTCCCTGGGAGGCGGAGTTCTTAACCATTGGACTGCCAGGGAAGTCCCTGAGGCCATTAAACCTCTTGAACAGTCCCAGAAAGTAGATGTACGGGTACTAGCTTAGGAGCCATCTCAGATGGGACCATTTCCATCACAGGGTCAATGGATGCCTCCTGCGGACCTGTTCGAGCTTGGAGTGAATTCTTAATGACACCAAGGCAACTGAGCTAGACTAGGGTTGCAGAACTTTACAAGCTACCTGGTGCTCCTCTTGTAGTGGTGGGAGGAAGCTGTCTATTTCATTGTGCCACAGCAAATTTCCAACCCCCACCCCCCACTCTTTCTTTGTGGGCTGCCTCTTAGTATACAACAAGTACAGAGATTTAAAGTAGGATCATCTGGTATAAGAATAGAATTGTTCCTCGGGGTCTCAGCCTACTGGCTTCTTGAAATCTAAAATATTACTCTTTGTTCTTTGATATTTCTCTAGCATCAAAGATGTGACTGTATTGTCCTAGGTGCTCCTCATGAACTGTAATAAATAACATCTTTGTCTTCAGCCAGGGTTATAGCTGACAGTCAAGACACTTGTATTAAGTGGCAACAGTAGTCACCTCTAGTGTGACCAGTAGCCATCCCATAAACAGGTAATCATCAAGAGTCCAGCAAATAAAAGAAGAGCACCAAAACTGTGATGGTTCATTTCATGTGTCAACCTGGCTAGGCCACAGTGTCTAGCTATTTGTCAAGCACAGATATAAATGTCCCTGTGAAAGTATTTTAGGTGATATTAACATTTAAATTAGTAGACTTTGAGTAGCAGATGACTTGTCCCTACTGTGGGTGGGCCTCATCTAATCCATTGAAGGATTGAAGCAATGAGAGACAGAGGTCCCCAGAAGAAGAGGAAATTCTGCCTGCAGACTGCCTTTGAACTTTTTTTCTTTTTTTAAATCTGCAGCATCAACTTTTCTCTAGGTCTCCAACATGCTGGCCCACTCTGCAGATTTTGGACTGGCAAGCCTCTGCAATGACATGAGCCAATTCCTTAAAATAAATTTCTCTATCTATATATATATCCTATCGGTTCTGCTTCTCTGGAAAATCCTGAATAATACAGAAACATACCACGATTTTGGAAAATGGGGTAAGAGATGGTAATTTTGGGGAGGGGTTTAGAAGATCTATGTGAAGAATGTGATTTTGTCTGCTCAACACATGGGGATGCAGATGTCTTAGGAGCTTTTCTGCCCTTCACTTGGCTGGGACACTATTGAATTTGTGTCCCCCTAGCTGCCCAGGGACTTCTAGCATCACCACATTCCCCATTCTTTTACTTTTTCCTAGATCCATTTAGTTAAATTTAAATTTGTGTACCTCCCCAATACATTATACAAGTGCTTATAAAATTTCATAAAAGTCTTATATTGGGAAACTAATAAAATAACTTAAAAAACTTTTATTCACCCAGTTTTATTGAGATATAATTGACATACAGGACTGTGTAAATTTAATATGACTTGATGACATATATAATCATTTGACTTACCTACAACATGAAACGATGATCACATTAAGTTTACTGAGCATCCATCATCTCATGTAAATACAAAATTAAAGAAGTAGGAAAAAAGTGGTTTCCTTGTGATGAGAACTCTTAGAATTTACTCTTACTAACTTTCATATATAACATACAGCAGTGTTAATTATATTTACCATTTGTACATTATATCCCTAGTACTTATTATCTCTCTTTAAGTGAAAGTTTATCTAAGGAGATACATATTCCATGGACAGGATGTGGACCGTCTCAGAAAGTGAGTGGATCTTATTATCTTATGACTGGAAGTCTGTGCCTTGTTACTGTATTCATCCAGTTCCCTCCCCTCCCCCACTCCTGCCTCTGCTGCTGCTGCTGCTGCTAAGTCGCTTCAGTCGTGTCCAACTCTGTGCGACCCCATAGATGGCAGCCCACCAGGCTCCCCCGTCCCTGGGATTCTCCAGGCAAGAACACTGGAGTGGGTTGCCATTCCCTTCTCCAATGCATGAAAGGGAAAAGTGAAAGTGAAGTCGCTCAGTTGTGCCCGACTCAGCAACCACGTGGACTGCAGCCCACCAGGCTCCTCTGTCCATGGGATTTTCCAGGCAAGAGTACTGGAGTGGGGTGCCATTGCCTTCTCCACTCCTGCCTCTAGGAACTGAAAATCTGATCTCATTGTCTATGAATGTGTTTGTTTGTTTTTGAAGCATACGTGACCTGCAACACTATGTTAGTTCCTGTTGTACAACATAGTGATTCAGTATTTCTATACATTTCGAAATGTTCACCACTACATGTCTAGTTACCATCTGTCACCAGACAAAGATATGACATAGTTACTGACTATATTCCCTGAACTGCACACTTCATACAAATGACTCATTTATTTTGCAAGTGGAAGTTTGTATCTCTTAATCTCTCTCATCTGTTTCTTTACTCCCCTTACCCTGTCTCCTCTGGTGTTTGTTCTCTGTATCTATGAGTCTGTTTTGAAAAAAATATTTTTTTTTTCTGGAAGGAGAATCAAGTGAAGGAAACCGGTATTACCAGAAGAAAGATACAAAGTCTTTTGGATCTTTGTTGCAATGTCTCTGCTATTTCTTTTTCTTTTTTCTTTTTTTATAAATTTATTTATTTTAGTTGGGGGCTAATTACTTTACAATATTGTAATAGTTTTTGCCATACATTGACATGAATCAGCCATGGGTTTACATGTGTTCCCCTTCCTGGACCCCCCACCCACCTCCCTCCCCATCCCATCCCTCTGGGTCATCCCGTTGCCCCGGCCCTGAGCCCTTGTCTCATGCATCGAACATGGAATGGTGTTCTGTTTCACATATGATAATATACATGTTTCAATGCTATTCTCCCAGAACGTCCCACCCTCACCTTCTCCCTCAGAGTCCATAAAATTGTTCTATGCATCTGTGTCTCTTATTCTGTCTCGCATATTTCTTGTTAGGAAGTTCTTTACTCATGGTCTGCTACTCTCAGGTCTAGAATGAACTCATATTCCCTGAGGATCCATAGAACTACATTCCTAAGAGAAATATGATTTCCCAATGGTTTAAGATGCTTTCAGAACAATTCATAAGGCCAAGAATCTCCAGCATTGGGTTTTCTGTTTATGAATCCCTGTTCCTTCCATACTACCTGGGAGAAAGGAAGACCAGGGGAGGACCAAGAACCAGAGACAGAGATGTTTTCCCGGGATCCGACTTCAGGTTCTGAGATGAGCTTGAAAAATTTTCCTAGGGGGCGGGATAAAACTGGAGGTGTGTTAGACCAGGCCAAGTATAATTTCTGCATTAAAGAGTGCCACTGACAACCCTAGAAAGAAGGAAATGTAAAAGCTATCCATTAATTGTCGTCAAAACACATTACAGTTGGATTTCAGCTGTGCCTCCACGACTCTGTGAAATTTGTAGCAAGGCTATGTCCATTTGTTGTATTAATAATTAGGGTTCAAAACAGACTCCATCAGTCCTAGGATGCTGCCTCCTCTCTTCCTGCTTCCAGTTCCCTACTTCAAATGTGAACTGCTTGTCCCGACACATACGGAATGCAGTCAGGAGTCTCAGCTTCACATCTCAGCTCACAAAACAGACACGTGTAATAAATACCTTTAGTTTTTTGTAACCAAAGTTATCATTTTGGGTCCCTATCCACACAGGTGGAGACATTTAATTGCAGCAAATTCAACATTTCTTTTACCCCTAGGCTTGTGCCTAAACTTAACAGCCAAGGCCCCATCTGCTCCTGATGTCCTCTATCATCACAGGCATTCTCTGAAACTTCCATCCCTCTGTCTGGACTGGCTGTCATTCTGTACAGTCTGCTGTGGAGACATTCCTATTCACGTGGCCCGTCAGACCTGGTCCTTTTCTTTATTACTTCTGGGCACTCTTGGCCTCAGAGGATTTTTTCTCCTCCATTGGTGGCTCAGACAGTAAGGAGTCTGCCCACAATGCAGGAGACCCGAATTCTATCCTTGGGTCGAGAAGATATCCTGGAAAAGGGAATAGCAACCCCCCCCAGAATTCTTGCCTAGAGAATTCCAAGGACAGAGGAGCCTGGCAGGCTATGGTTCATGGGGTTGTAAAGAGTCGGACACGACTGAGACAAACAGACACACACACTGAAGACATGACTTCTTTTGTAGAACATTGTTGTTTCCTTGGATCTCTTACCAGGAAATAGGTGTGTTTGATTTTGGATCCCACAAACTATCTGCATGTTCCCCAGGAACAAGTGAGAAATTGATCATCCCTACTATGAAGAGCTACAAGACCTTCTAGAACTAATACCCAAAAAAGATGTCCTTTTCATTATAGGGGACTGGAATGCAAAAGTAGGAAGTCAAGAAACACCTGGCATAACAGGCAAGTTTGGCCTTGGAGTACAGAATGAAGCAGGGCAAAGGCTAATAGAGTTTTGCCACGAGAACGCACTGGTAATAGCAAACACCCTATTTCAACAACACAAGAGAAGACTCTACACGTGGACATCACCAGATGGTCAACACCGAAATCAGATTGATTATATTCTTTGCAGCCAAAGATGGAGAAGCTCTATACAGTCAGCAAAAACAAGACCAGGAGCAGACTGTGGCTCAGATCATGAACTGCTTATTGCCAAATTCAGACTTAAATTGAAGAAAGTAGGGAAAACCACTAGACCATTCAGGTATGACCTAGATCAAATCCCTTATGAGTATACAGTGGAAGTGAGAAATAGATTTAAGGGACTAGACCTGATAGACAGAGTGCCTGATGAACTATGGACAGAGGTTCGTGACATTGTACAAGAGACAGGGATCAAGAAAATCCACAGGGAAAAGAAATGCAAAAAAGCAAGATGGCTGTCGGAGGAGGCCTTACAGATAGCTCGGAAGAGAAGAGAAGCGAAAAGCAAAGGAGAAAAGGAAAGATATTCCCATCTGAATGCAGAGTTCCAAAGAATAGCAAGGAGAGATAAGAAAGCCTTCCTCAGTGATCAGTGCAAAGAAATAGAGGAAAACAACAGATTGGGAAAGACTAGAGATCTCTTCAAGAAAATTAGAGATACCAAAGGAACATTTCATGCAAAGATGGGCTCAAAATGGTATGGACCTAACAGAAGCAGAAGATATTAAGAAGAGGTGGCAAGAATACACAGAAGAACTGTATAAAAAAGATCTTCACGACCCAGATAATCACGATGGTGTGATCACTCACCTAGAGCCAGACATTCTGGAATGTGAAGTCAAGTGGGCCTTAGAAAGCATCACTACGAACAAAGCTAGTGGTGGTGATGGAATTCCAGTTGAGCTATTTCAAATCCTCAAAGGTGATGCTGTGAAAGTGCTGCACTCGATATGCCAGCAAATTTGGAAAACTCAGCAGTGGCCACAGGACTGGAAAAGGTCAGTTTTCGTTCCAATCCCAAAGAAAGGCAATGCCAAAGAATGCTCAAACTACCGCACAATTGCACTCATCTCACATGCTAGTAAAGTAATGCTCAAAATTCTCCAAGCCAGGCTTCAGCAATACGTGAACCGTGAACTTCCAGATGTTCAAGCTGGTTTTAGAAAAGGCAGAGGAACCAGAGATCCAATTGCCAATATCCACTGGATCATCGAAAAAACAAGAGAGTTCCAGAAAAACATCTATTTCTGCTTTATTGATTATGCCAAAGCCTTTGACTGTGTGTATCACAATAAACTGTGGAAAATTCTGAAAGAGATGGGAATACCAGACCATCTGACCTGTCTCTTGAAAAACCTGTATGCAGGTCAGGAAGCAACAGTTAGAACTGGACATGGAACAACAGACTGGTTCCAAATAGGAAAAGGAGTATGTCAAGGCTGTATATTGTCACCCTGCTTATTTAACTTCTATGCAGAGTACATCATGAGAAACGCTGGGCTGGAAGAAACACAAGCTGGAATCAAGATTGCTGGGAGAAATATCAATAACCTCAGATATGCGGATGACACCACCCTTATGGCAGAGAGTGAAGAACTAAAGAGCCTCTTGATGAACGTGAAGGAGGAGAGTGAAAAAGTTGGCTTAAAGCTCAACGTTCAGAAAACTAAGATCATGGCATCTGGTCCCATCACTCCATGGGAAATAGATGGGGAAACAGTGGAAACAGTGTCAGACTTTATTTTTTTGGGCTCCAGAATCACTGCTGATGGTGACTGCAGCCATGAAATTAAAAGACGCTTACTCCTTGGAAGGAAGGTTATGACCAACCTAGATAGCATGTTTAAAAGCAGAGACATTACTTTGCCAACAAAAGTCCGTCTAGTCAAGGCTATGGTTTTTCCAGTGGGCATGTATGGATGTGAGAGTTGGACGGTGAAGAAAGCTGAGCTCCGAAGAATTGATGCTTTTGAACTGTGGTGTTGGAGAAGACTCTTGAGAGTCCCTTGGACTGCAAGGAGATCCAATCAATCCATCCTAAAAGAGATCAATCCTGGGTGTTCATTGGAAGGTCTGATGTTGAAGCTGAAACTCCAATACTTTGGCCACCTCTTGCGAAGGGTTGACTCATTGGAAAAGACCCTAATGCTGGGTCGGACTGGGGGCGGGAGGAGAAGGGGACGACAGAGGATGAGATGTTTGGATGGCATCACTGACTCGATGGACATGGGTTTGGGTAGACTCCGGGAGTTGGTGATGGACAGAGAGGCCTGGCGTGCTGCGGTTCATGGGGTCGCAAAGAGTCGGATACAACTGAGCGACTGAACTGACCCATCTTTAACTTTCCCTTTTAACTCTTCTCCTATTCTCAGAGGGTGGGCTGACTTGCTTGTATTCACAAAGAATCCTCCCTTCACAAAGTAAGTCTTTTGTCTGTGCATCATGTCTTTTCATATCCTTTATTTATTTATGGCTGTGCTAGGTCTTCATTGCTGACAGGCTTTTCTCTAGTTACAGCGAGGGAGGCTTCTCTCTAGTTGTGATGCAAGGGCTTCTCGTGTGGTAGCTTCTCTTGTTGCAGAGCACAGGCTCTAGGGCCTCGGACTCAGTAGTTGTGGCACATGGGCTTAGTTGCCCAGTGGCACATGGAATCTTCCTGGACTAGGGATTGAACCCATGTCACCTGCATTGGCAGGTGGATTCTTTACCACTAAGCCACCAGGGAAGTCCTCCAATCTTTTTTTTATTAGTGCAGATTGCAGCAAAGATGGGTCTTGAGTGAAGGAAATACTGAGGGGGAAAAAAAATTCACATTTCAAAAGTATTATCCTACATCACACTTAAGTTGAGAGTGAAACTCTGGGAAAGGAGAGAGTAGATTGTCTCTAAAGAGAAATTAACCCCAAGAAGAAAAAGTGAGCCAGAACTGAGAGATGGGTTGAGAACACTGGTTTTTCAGTGTTCTCTTGACTTTGCTTGATGGGAATATTCAGGAGGGACAGGTGTTGCTGTTTTGCTACTTTAAATGTGAATATCAAGTATGCCAAATTTCTAGGACATTAATGGATTTTGTGTTATAAATCAATTCATTTTTATTAAATGAATGAACAACAAACAGTGATGGACATAACTAGGTATATTAAGGCAGCTCAGGGCTAGAAGAGCAGAAAGAACTTCACAAATGTTTGCATTTGAAAGATTGAGATTAGAAATTAACTTGATAGTATTGTTCTCAAGTGGCACTTAATAATCTTGGGGCACAGTATTACACATTAGAGAACTTATTTCGTTAACAGTTCTCAGTCAGGCGCTTGGCTATTAAATGTTGACACAGGGGAAAGAAAAATCTACAAATGACAACCAATGAGCTCTGCAGAGCTGTGCTAAGGATATTGGACTTTAACTTTTTGATTGGAGGTATTACTACTGCAGTTGGCTGACCTACCAGAGGGATCATTAAGATCAAAGGCTATATGTTATGATGTTTGCCTTTTAAAAAGTAAATGCTACTCTGAATTTCATAGTTTGCAGCTTTCAGCTGGAAGGGACAGCATGAATTCTTGGTATCTGCCTTGGTCTCTGTGCTCTGCTGCCCTCCTCTTGGTCTCTGGCTTGGTAAGGAAACAATGTAGGGAAAAAAATTAGAAAAATTGGGGATAGTTGATAATGATTACTAAAGGACAACCTGTTTGTTTTTTGTTTTTTAAGAAATTTCAAAATGTTAATGAAATTGATTTTTTTTTTTTTTGGTGAGCAGGGGCAGGCGGAGTACTGGGAGTAAGAAGATGCACCAGAGGAAAAGTCAGGGACAGGAGATAAAATTATGTTTTCTCTGCAGTTTCATTGTTGTGTAGCAAGTTTTCTTACGATAAGATGGAAATTTGAAAATCATTCCGTTTTCACTAAGGAATGTGATATGTATTGCTGTCATAGGAATGTGAGACGTGACAGTGGATAATGAATGTCATGGGCACAGCCAATACTTAAGTTTTGTAGTGTGGAATCTCTCTTCTTCTTCATCAGGTTAGACTAATCTTTCTACAGTGACAGGTAGTTGGTACCACAAACCAACTTGTGGTTTTATTTATTATTTTTATTGGAGTGTAGTTGATTTACAATGTTGTGTTAGTTTCAGGCATGCAGCAAAGTTTAATCAGTTATACATATACATATAATCTACTCTTCTTCTTTCTTTTTTTTTTTAAGATTCTTTTTCCATATAGGCCTTTACAAAGTATTGAGTAGAGTTCCCTGTGCTATACAGTAGGTCCTAATTAGTTACCTATTTTATGTAAGTGGTTTGTATATGTCAATCCCAATCTCCCAACTTATCTCTCCCTCCAACATCCCCTGGTAACCATAATTGAGGTTTTAAATGAAGTTTCAAATGCCTGGGGAGAATCTTTAGTTGTGATTTTTAAATAACAATTATTATGTTGAGCTAATATTCTGTGAACAGAACTATAGCAGTGAGAACAAGAGATACCATGGAAGACTCATTAAAACTGTAATTATGAATGAAGGCTTGATAATGTTTTTCGGGAGGTATGTTGGCATTCCTCTGTGAAGATGTGCCTGTGTGTGGCCAATGTGTGAGACAATCAAGACAGTAATTAATAAAAAAAAGGGTGGTCACCATCCAACCAATTTATCCTCACTGCTTGCTAGATACCCCAATTGATTCTAGCATGGAGATTCTAGTACCCACAGGTAATCTATATTTAAATAAAATTGTCCCTTACATTTATATGACATTTTATTATAGTTTGCCACATTCTTTCACATTACATCATATAACTGTCATAATACCCAGAAAGCCAGCACTGACCACATTGTACAGATATTCCGAGTATCCGAGTACCAGGAAGGTGAACTGACTTGCTGGTAATTGGTAGAAGCAGGTATAAAACCCAGACCTACTGACTACAAGTCCATGAGCTTTTTAAACTAGACTTCATTAAGAAATCTCAGGTTTGCTTAGTTTTTTCCACTGGGTATGTGGTCTGGGTTTCATTTGGTCTGCTGCTGCCCACTTGCTTCAGTTGTGCCTGACTCTTTGTGACCCCATGGACCATAGCCCACCACGTTCCTCTGTCTATGGGATTTTCCAGGCAAGAATACTGGAGTGGGTTGTCATTTCCTCCTCCAGGAATCTTCCCGACCCAGGGATCAAACCCACGTCTTCTGTGTCTCCTGCATTTGTAGGTGAATTCTTTACCATTGAGCCACTGAGGAGTCCTTCATTTGGCCACCTGTAGAGAATCTATTATCAGTTTGTTTCTTTTTTTATTTGCAAAGTATAGCCATAGATTATTTTTTTCTAAAGTATTTGGTATTGACTTTGAAGACAGAATCTTGAGTGAAATGTGAAATTAAACCATGGTTAAGGAGGTCTTCAATAAAATTTTCCTTTTAAAGCATCATTATAAATTATAATATTTTAATGCCAAGAATAAGTTATTAGATTTTTCAAATGAAGCTCCATGAATTCTTTAGAAAATCATGTTCAAAGTGAACACTTACTGGAGGGCAGGACTCATGTTCTGCCTTCTTTTGAATCTGAAAACTTGGCTTCTTGCTTCACCCCTTCAAATTCATACAACAGACTGTTTCATTTTTTATGTGAAATGAGAAGACCCTCGGGTCAAAAAGTTATCTTAGACTCTGATTTAGTCCTCTTGAATACATGCCAGAAACTAATCCATAATATTAAGGGAAAAACAAAATCCCACAGATGGCTAGATGGAAATTGGAATCAATAAGAATATTTATGTCACAGACATCATAATAATATCATTTTTTTTATGTGTTTGTTTCCCAGCCAACTCCAGAAATCTTTGGTGAGTCTCTTTTGAGTTTTGCCCTATGTGACTGAGCACGGCACAGCACACATAGTAAAAGAAGGCCATGTGAATAATAGAACAACAGAACAGAAGAACTTAGGACACATTGAATACTAAGCACAGTGCATACTTGCATTGAACTTTGATCAAGCACTGGCTTCTTTTGATTTATTGAGGGACATTTTATTGTTTCTGCTCAGGGGTTCCACATACTCAGCAAAAAAAAAAAAAAGAAAGTCCAAACACAGTGACTGACACATTGGCATCCCATAAATAACTACTATTGTTATTTTTGCTGTCTTTGTGCCAAATCAGATGGACCTGATGTTCTTCCTATTCAGTTGTACACTTAGAGACTTGGCCATATTATCTACCTTTTGCAACTTAAGAATAATTCAAATATAGATTAGGAATTTTGCTTGAGAGTTCCAAGGTACACTATTAGCAAGGAATATAGATATATGGATTGATTGAACTGATTTTACCTCGTGTAAACATCTGCTTCCTATCTAGTCATCTAATCTAGTCTTTCAAATTAATATTATATGGAGTTACCAATTTCTTATTCCAGAAGTTATTTGTCATTCAAGGGACATGGATACAACAAGAGCATATATATGCAAAACTCCATAGCCCCAAGCCTAACTCAAGGGAGGTTCTCAATCAATCAATCAATCAATCAATGTATATTGAATCAGAGCATGGTACTCTCTTATCTGAGACAAAAGAAACTTGCTTATTTCTAATCAGTAGTTGATAAAGATTTTCTTCTTTCATAAACACAACATTCAATGTGTTTTTGTTATTTTTGTTAAAGATGTAGATAATGGACTCGACCGGGATATATTTGATATAAATGAAGGTTTGTGGATTTTTAATTTTACATTCTTTATTAAGTGGGGATTTTGAATCCAATTTGCTAACAAAAATTTTTATCTTCCTTCTTAGATCTGGGACTGGATCTTTTTGAGGGAGACATCGTACTTGATGAGGTGAGTTGAAACAATGCAAGGAAGAACTTCCAATTAATCACTGCAAGCTGAAATCAAGTACCTGACAATGATGGGACAGTGTGGGCTTTGTTAAACCCAACTGTCTCTAAGGATGTAGGATCACAGTTGACACATTTAGTCAATGAATACATTATGTGCTAAGGGATTCACATAATTGTATCTTCATCATTCATTACTCAGATTTCTGTGTGGTTGAAGACTGTCACTCATCTTGCATGCTTTGCTCTTACTGATCTAATTGATTTTCATTATTGCAATGCTTCCCTGGTAGCTCAGCTGGTAAAGAATCTGTCTGCAATGCGGGAGACCCCAGTTCGATTCGTGGGTCAGGAAGATCCCCTACAGAAGGAATAGGCTACCCACTCCAGTATTCATGAGATTCCCCGGTGGCTCAGATGGTAAAGAAACTGCCCGCAATGTGGGAGACCTGGGTTCAGTCCCTGGGTTGGGAAGACACCCTGGAAGAGGGCATGGCAACCCACTGCAGTGTTCTTGCCTGGGAAATCCCATGGACAGGGGAGCCTGGTGGGCTATAGTTCATGGGGTCACAAAGAGTCGGACATGACTGAATAACTAAGCACACATGATATTTTTGTTTTTAAATAGAACCTCACTGATGAAAGCTAGTTGAAGCAAAATTAAATTGAATTGGTAAATTTAATGAATCTGGCTTTTTATCATAAGGAGAGAGATTTTTTTTTCTACTCCGACAGCTGAGAATAGTTTTGCCATGTAAAGATCCTCCTAAAATATTCATAAAGAGTACTGGTTCTTACCTCGCCATTATAGCACACAGATGAACACAGGTATCAGGTTTAAACATCGCTCAACCCCATGTGAACTTAAACTCAAGAAACGGAGCTACAGTGTCTGAGGTTTAGTCTTTGGTCTGCTCTTCCCTCCTTGATCTGATCCTGTGTCAGGGCTTTAAATGTCACCTCTATGCTGATGACTCTAAATACATAACTCTGGTTCATTCCTTTCCCTGAGTTCCCAACTGCTCTATCCTGATGCTAATCCATCAGTTCCACTGGAATATTTACGAGATGCCTCAAACATAATGGGTCCTCAATTCAACTCTGATTTCCCACACAAGCTGTCCCTCTCCAGTTTTCCCTCTTAGTAAGGTCATCACCACTCCCTCTCCCCACTGCACTGAATAATAAGTAAAAAATCCAGGAATCACCTTTGCTTCTTCCCTTTTCTTCACCTTGCTTTCCTTTCCATCAGTAAGTTCCAACATTTCTATCTCCAGTGCAACTATACTCCTAAGAATCCACTTTTCTTCTGTTTGTCTACTTTAAATGCCGATCTCCTAGAATCGTTTCCACTCTGTCCCTGTCCCCTGTCCTCCACAAAGTGATCTTTTAAATTAGCAATGCCACTTTTTTACTTCCCACCTTGAAACTCTTCAGTGGCTTCCTCTTGTATTTAGAATAATATCCAGATTGACCCACAGCCTCCAGGACCTTGCATGATTTAGCTGCTGCCTACCTCTCCTCCCATTTCCTCTCTTCTTTAATCTCATCTCATTAAGCCACTGGCCTCAAACATGCAAAAGATACCAAGCATATTCTCACCTCGGAGTAGAACAATGACTGTCTCCTTTGTCTAGAATGATCTTTCCAAGTTCAGTTCAGTTCAGTTGCTCAGTCATGTCCAACTTTTTGCGACCCCATGGACTACAGCTCGCCAGGCCTCCCTGTCCAACATCAACTCTCGGAGTTTACTCAAACTCATCTCCACTGAGTCGGTGATGCCATCCAACCACCTCATCCTCTGTCAACCCCTTCTCCTCCCGCCTTCAATCTTTCCCAGCATCAGGGTCTTTTCAAATGAGTCAGCTCTTCGCATCAGGTGGCCAAAGTATTGGAGTATCAGCTTCAGCATCAGTCCTTCCAATGAATATTCAGGACTGACTTCCTTTAGAATGGACTGGTTGGATCTCCTTGCAGTTCAAGGGACTCTCAAGAGTCTTCTCCAACACCACAGTTCAAAAGTATCAATTCTTCTGCGCTCAGTTTTCTTTATAGTCCAACTCTCATATCCATACATGACTACTGGAAAAACCATAGCCTTGACTAGATGGACCTTTGTTGGCAAAGTAATGTCTCTGCTTTTTAATATGCTATCTAGGTTGGCCAAAGCTTTTCTTCCAAGGATCAAGCGTCTTTTAATTTCATGGCTGCAGTCACCATCTGTAGTGATTTTGGAGCCCCCAAAAATAAAGTCATCCATTGTTTCCCCATCCATTTGCCATGAAGTGATGGGACCAGATGCCATGATCTTAGTTTTCTTAATGTTGAGTTTTAAGCCAACTTTTTCACTCTCCTCTCTCACTTTCATCAAGAGGCTCTTTAGTTCTTCTTCTCTTTCTGCCATAGGGTGGGGTTATCTGCATATCTGAGGTTATTGATATTTCTCCCAGCAATCTTGATTCCAGCTTGTGCTTCATCCAGCCTAGCATTTCTCATGATGTGCTCTGCATATAAGTTAAATAAGCAGGATGACAACAGACAGCCTTGACATACTCCTTTTCCTATTTGGAACCAGTCTGTTGTTACATGTCCAGTTCTAACGGATACTTCTTGACCTGCATACAGATTTCTCAGGAGGTAGGTCAAGTGGTCTGGTATTCCCATTTCTTGAAGAATTCTCCATAGTTTGTTGTGATCCACACAGCCAAAGGCTTTGGCATAGTCAATAAAGCAGAAATAGATGTTTTTTCTGGAACTTTCTCACTTTTTCGATGATCCAGTAGATGTGGCAATTTGATCTCTGGTTCCTCTGTGTTTTCTAAATCCAGCTTGAACATCTGGAAGTTCTTTGTTCATGTACTGTTGAAGCCTGGCTTGGAGAATTTTGAGCATTACTTTGTTAGCTTGTGAGATGAGTGCTTTTGTGCAGTAGTTTGAGCATTCTTTGGCATTGCCTTTCTTTGGGACTGGCATGAAAACGGACCTTTTCCAGTCCTGTGGCCACTGCTGAGTTTTCCAAATTTGCTGGCATATTGAGTGCAGCACTTTCACAGCTTCATCTTTTAGGATTTGAAATAGCTCAACTGGAATTCCATCACCTCCACTAGCTTTGTTTGTCATGATGCTTCCTAAGGCCCACTGGACTTCACTTTCCAGGATGTCTGACTTTAGGTGAGTGATCACACCATCATGATTATCTGTGTTGTGAAGATCTTTTTTGTATAGTTCTTCTGTGTATTCTTTTCACTCCTTCTTAGTACCTTCTGCTTCTGTTAGGTCCATACCATTTCTGTCCTTTGTCGAGCCCATCTTTGCATGAAATGTTCCCTTGGTATCTCTAATTTTCTTGAAGAGATCTCTAGTCTTTCCCATTCTATTGTTTTCCTCTATTTCTTTGCCTTGATCACTGAGGAAGGCTTTCTTATCTCTCCTTGCTATTCTTTGGAACTCTGCATTCAATGGATATATCTTTCTTTTTCTCCTTTGCCTTTTGCTTCTCTTCTTTTCATAGCTGTTTGTAAGGCCTCTTCAGACCACCATTTTGCCTTCTTGCATTTTTTTTTCTTGGGGATGGTCTTGATGCCTGCCTCCTGTACAATGTCACGAACCTCCGTCCATAGTTCTTCAGGTGATGTCCAAGGACCGGTTCAAATCTGGCTCTTTCTTATCACTCTCATTTCACCTTCAATGTCATCCTTTCAAAGAGTCCTGTCCTGACCACTTTATCTAATGCACTCCCCCCAATTCCTTTATTCTTGTTCTCATCTCCCTTTTTATTTCCCCTGCTACTATTAAATAGATCCTGTTTAAACTTTTTTCTTACATGCTGTTTGTCTCCTCCACTAGAGCCTGAGAAATGTAGAGACATTGGTACTTTTGTTACCAATGGATCTCTTTTCTCTTGAACAGTGTTCATTTCATTGGCTGGATGAATACATTAATGAAATATTATGTTTTCTATTCCAAAAATTTCAATATTTTAAAGTTTTTTGAAAACTTTGGCAGAGCTCATGTGGAACTTTTTCTCATATTGCGAGATCAAGATGATTGAATTTTTGCTGTCCCTTCCTTCTTATGTGTTTTTAAATCTTTAGTACAGGAAAGTAGTTATGAATCTACCATATTTATAGTCCAGTTTTACATCAATCATTATTTACATGATTTTGCATAGTTCCTTCTTCAAATTTATCAACAAAGTTAATGATAGTAATTAATGATTTCCCATCAGGCAATCAGAGAATTGTATATGAACTGATCACATTTCCTGTGCCTCCCTCTCACTCATCTGACCTTTACACATGCTTTGCCAAAACCCTTCAGGGAGTTAAGGGTTTTGAGGGGCCTGAGCCAGCCGTCTCCTTGTATGGCCCTGCAGTAAATCTTTCTCTGCTCCAAACTCTGATGTTTGGGGCATACAAACTTACACTAACACTTAAAAGGAGATGTAAAAATATGAATAATTGAAGTGAAATAAGATTAAAGGAAATATTAATGCTTGCCAATCTCCTTATTAAAAAAGAGAAGTTAGTGATTTCCTCCTAAAACCTTTGTTATGATATGATAAAAGTAGGTGTACACACACATGTGTACATGCATACACACATGGACAATTTGTTTAGGTTGCTTTGTTGTTATTTAGTCCCTAAGTCCTGTCTAGATTCTTTTGTGATCTCATGACTATAGCCCGCCAGCCTCCACTGTCTGTGGAATTCTCCAGGCAAGAATGCTGGAGTGGGTAGCCATTCCCTTCTCCAGGAGATCTTCCCGACTCAGGGATTGAACCTGAGTCTCCTGCATTGGTAGGCAGATTCTTTACCATTGAGCTACAGGAAAGCCCTTAGGTTGCTTGGGAAAGCTTAAAACTTCCTTTATTTCTGGATTAACTATTGCTTGTTTCATAATTTTTGACTGATACCCTCAATGAATCCTTTCCCACTTATTTTTGACAGATACAAGAAAGAAATGCCATCGTTGGAGAAAGATATAGGTGGCCTCATACTATTCCATATGTTCTAGATGATAGCTTGGGTTAGTATGACATTTGGAGTGTCCACAAATAAAGTATGTTCCTAACAAAATAGGATGACGGTATTTCCAAGAGAAGACTCACATGGCCATTAAGGGCTTTGTTTGTTGCTTTGTGTGGCTAAGTGTGTGTGTTTGTGTGCATTATCAGTTGTGTCTGACTCTTTGTGACCCCATGGAATTGTAGCCTGCCTAAATACACTTATGTAAAAAAAAAAAAAATAAGCAAAATGAAGAATGAACAGAACCTAAATGATTCTGTATGAAATATTTGTTGAGTTTTGACCAGTAAAGGGTTTCCCTTGTGGCTCAGCTGGTAAATAACTTGCCTTCAATGAAGGAGACCTTGGTTTGATCCCTGGGTTGGGAAGATCCCCTGGACAAAGGAACAGCTACCCACTCCAGTATTCTGGCCTGGAGAATTCCATGGACTGTAGAGTCCATGAGGTCACAAAGAGTTGGACAGGACTGAGAGACTTTCACTTTGACCATTAAAGGGATTAATTCAACAAAGATTTACGGAGAAGCCTACTCTGTATTGGACAGTTGGAACATAAAGATTCGGAAGCTAGTCTTTATTTTAAAGCAGAGGCTTCATCTATGTTCAGATTTCACATATGACTGAAAAACAAGCACCAAACAAACAAAACTCTAGGAACTGTCATTATTTTACTAACATTTTTTTTTTGCCAAGTCAGGAACTTAACAAGAACCCACTTCCTTTTTATCATCCTCTTTTTATAAAATAAATAATGTTTTAATACTAAAAAGTCGGAAGAATCTAATCCAAAAGAAAGGGCAAGTTTTCTGTATTAGAAATTTATTGCCATGGAAAACACTGAACAAAATTCTCATTTTACCCATGGATTAGTAAAAACGATATCACTGACCAGCATCAGTTTAGGAACTGCCATTTGGGAAATTTTCGCTTAAGTATCATTTATTTGGGCTTCCCCAGTGGCTTATAGGTAAAGAATCTACCTGTAATACAGGAGATGCCAGAGACATGGGTTGGATCCTTGGGTCTAGAAGATCCCTTGGAGGAGGAAATGGCAACCCACTCCAGTATTCTTGCTGGGAAAATCCCATGGACAGAGGAGCCTGGTGGGCTATACAGTCCATGGAGTCACAATGAGTTGGACATGACTGAACAACTAACAACATATATTGCAGTATGCATGCTCAGTCATGTCCAACTCTTTGCAACCCCATGCACTGTAGCCCACAGGCTCCTCTGTCCATGGAATTCTCGAGGCAAGATACTGGAGTGGGTTGCTCTTTCCTACTCCAGAGAATCTTTCTGACCCAGAGATTGAACTCGTGTCTTTTGTGTCTCTTGCATTGGCAGGCAGATTCTTTTTCATTAGTGCAACCTAGGAAGCCTCATTTTGGTAGAGATAATTATAATCAAATGGAATAAATATTATGATTGATGATATGTTCAAAGAGCTATGGGAGCCCATTGGAGGACATTTAACTCAAACTAGACATAAAGGCATATACAACAGGGAGCAAGTGACACTGTGCAGTAGGGCTGCCGTGAAGCTTGGGCAAGTTGTACTCCACACATAGGTGCTTGGGGAGGGGGGCAAGTGGGACTGAAATTAAGTTTGCATCATATTCATCAAGAGGCATTCATCTCTTTGAATGAAGTGCTATTCATCCACCTACCAAGACAGTACTGGCAGCATCTGCTCAGATGTGGTGCCCATTTCTTCCTTCCTTCTTTCCATTCTTCCTTCCTTCCTTTCTTAATTAAAGTATGTTTGATTTATAATATTGTGTTAATTTCTGGTGTACAGCAAGGTGCTTCTTTCTAAGGCACTGTGTGGGCTAGTGCAGCCTCTGACAGCAAGGGAGGGATGCTCTAAGTAGACAGATCACTATGTGCAAAGGCATGGGGAATGGAGAAAACCACGGGTTAGAATTAGGTTGAGAAGCGGGTGATAATGAAGTTGAACGGGTAGGCAGAATCCAGCCTTGAGTCTTTCCTGTGTTAAAGAACTTGGTGTGTATACCAAGGGTCATGTGGAACCACCAAAGGTTTTAGTGCAGAAATGAGATCATTATCACTATGGTTGCAGTCCAGAAGATGTATTATCAGTGGGGCAGAAAAAGAGTAGGGAGATCAGTTAGACTGTTGAAGAAATTCAGAGAAGGATTAAAGCATTTCTAAACCAAGACGCTCTCAGCAATGATAGACAAGAGTGAATCATTCTAAGACAGGCTTAGGAAGCAGTTAGATTTGGTGATTGACTGTGAGAGATCAAAAAGAAGGTGGGTCTAGGGAAAGAGGGTCTGGTGCCCAGGATTTGTTCCTAGGTGACTGGGTGGATGGCAATGACTTTAACAAGAATAGGGAATATGTCTTGAAGAGGGTGGGATAGAGAAGTATGGTGGAAATTGCTTTTTGGCATGCAGAATTTGAAATGCCTCAGGTTCACTGTGGTGGAGACATCATATGATGTCTTGGTGTCTGGTCTGGTTATTCAAGATAGAGAAATCTAACAGGGAGTTACTAAGGGTATGGAAGATGGTTGAAGCCATGGAAATGGATGAGCTTTTCACTGGTATCTTGCATATTGCACATACGCATCTTTCTGGATGACCCAGGAAGATTGTATTGAGTTAGATGGCACACAGTGGAATTCAGCCTAGGAGAGCAACTTTTTGGAATTGATATAGATGGAAGATCTGATAGAAATTTTTGAGAAGGCAAGATTGTCCATAAACAGATGAAAAACCAAGAGTAGGGTAGAAAAAGCCAAAGCAACAGTAATTCATAGAATTAGAAGCTATAAAGAGTTGTGTAACATGAGGAGAGAATGATGTCCATTGACTCTCGGAATTGAGGGGACCTGAAACATTTTATTAAAATATAAAATTTTTTTCAGCTTTATTGAGGTATAATTGACATGAAATTGTTAGATACTTGGTGTACATTGTGGTGATTTGACATGTGTATACATTGTGAAAGGATTCCCCCATTGAGTTAGCTAACACATCCATCACCTCACGTATTTTTCTTGTGTGTGTGTGTGAGAACATTTATGTTCTACTCTCTTAACAAATTTCAATTATGCAATACAGTGCTATCAACTATATCACCATGTTTTACATTTAATCCTTGGGCCTTATTTATCTTATAGCTGAAAGTTTGTACTTTTACTAACCTCTCCTTATTTAAACATTTATTTTTGGTTTTAATCTTTTGATTAAAAGTTTAAAAATACTTTGTTTCAAAATCATATATATATGTATGATTAAAACTTTATATATATAAAACTGTATTCTCCTGTGTTCCATGAAAGACCAGTGAGTTGTTTTTTTTTTTTTAATATTTATTTATTTGGCTGTACCAGGTCTTAGTTTCAGCACATGGCATCTTCTATCTTCATAGGGGTGTGTAGGATCTTTTTTTAAGTTGCGGCATGCAAATTCTTAGTTGTGGCATGTAGGGTCTAGTTCCCTGACCAAAGGTTGAACCCGAGCTCCTGCATTGGGAGCATGGAGTCTTAGCCACTGGACCACCAGGGAAGTCCCCAGGGAGCTTTAATTTGACTGTACCTCTTAGGTTATTTTTGCCATACATTTTACCTAAAGCTATCCTAACCTTATAAGCTTTATGTACCTGTTTCTTTTTTTTTTAATTTTTGCTTTTTAATTGAAGTGCAGTTGATGTTTAATATTACATAAGTTACATGTATACAATATAGTGATTTAAAATTTTTACAGGTTATACTACATTTTTGCTCATTATAAAATATTGGCTATATTCCTCATTTGTACAATATATCCTTGTAGCTTATTTTATACCTAATAGTTTGTACCTCTTAATCCCCTACCCTTATATTACCCCAGCCCCCTTCTATCTCTCCACTGGTAACCACCAATTTGTTCTCTATATCTGTGAGTCTGCTTCTTTTTTGTTATATTAACTAGTTTGTTGTACTTTTAAAATTCCACATATAAGTGACATCTACAGTATTTACCTTTCTCTCTCTGACTTATTTCACTTGTGTAATTGCCTCCAAGTCCGTTCATGTTTCTGCAAAGGGCAAAAATTTGTTTTCATGACTGAGTAGTGCTCTATCATGTACTTAATCTTCTTAATTCATTTATCTGTGTTCTTTTTTTTATTTTACAAAGTTAAGGACCTTTTTTAAAAGAAATATTTATTTACTTATTTGGCCTTTCTGGGTCTCAGCTGCAGTATGCTGGATCTTTAGTTACGGGATGCCAACTCTTAGCTGCAGCATGTAGGATCTAGTTCCCTGACCAAGGATTGAACCTGGGCCTCCTGCATTTGGAGCATGGAGTCTTAGCTACTGGACCACCAGGGAGGTCCCTCCATTCTTCTCTTGATGGGCACTTAGGTTGCTTTCATATCCTGGCAATTGTTAATAGTGCTGCTATCAACATTTGGGGTGTGTGTGTCTTTTCAGATGGTGGTGTTTTTTTTTTTCAGGTATATACACAGGAGTGGTCATATGGCAGTTCTATTTTTAGTTTTTTTGAGAAACCTCCATACTGTTTTCCATATGAAATTCTGCCAGCAGGGCTTTAGTCTTTTAGCTTAAACTTTGGGTATCATCTGGCTGTTGGTGGCAACTCACCTGAAAGGGGTAACAAAGCAACCATGTGTAGCTTCCCGTGAGTGAGTTGCATGCCTGAGTGCCAGATTTGAGGTGAGTGGTGGCAAGTAAGAAGTGGAGGAAAAGGGTTAAAGGTGGGGCTAGAAATGAAGATCAAGGTCCAGAAGCAGGAAGGGGCTTAACAAGGGGAAAATAATCCTGAACAACTGTTTACTTAGCTCCTAGGATTTAGGCAGCAGGATCCCTGGTGGAGCTTTTCTGAATCTGTGATGCAAAGTGAATTAAAGCCCATTTACAGGGTAAATAAGGGTCTTATCTTGGTAGAAAGCTATACTTTTTACAAAACTTCCACATTTATTCCCTTATTTGAATCTCCAAACAATTTGCAGGATAGGCACTATCCTCATTAAGTTTTGCTAATAGGCCTAGACAAGCAAGCTCCTTGGACCTTCAATTCAAAAACAGTCATGGGGTGGTCGGTGTCATCATCCCTTATTTTAAGGACGTGTTAGATATGAAACAGTGATCCAAATGTGATATTTACAATACAGAAAATTTAGAAACAATTTAAATATTTGATAACAGGAAGTTACTTATATGTTACAGTCATATAAGGTGGCTATTAAAATGGTAAAAATAGTATTTCATGATGAAACAAGATTTAAGATGTATTATTTAGAGAAATGGAGAAGGAAATGGCTACCCACTCCAGTATTCTTGCCTGAGAAATTCCATGACAGAGGAGCCTGGTGGGCTACAGTCCATGGGCTTGCAAAGAATCAGATATGACTTTATGACTGAGCATTTAGTGAGAAACTAGTTTATAAAATATTATGCAGGCTGTGACTTTATTGTTTATAAAAATATGTGTATTGCACATGTATGTATTCATAAGAAAAGTATGATAAACATGCTTGGTGATTTCTGTGTAAGATTTTATAATTTCTTTCTTTTTGTTTATAATTTCTAACTTATTTATAATAAGCATGTATTATTTTTTCATAGCTACTTTTAGAAAACTTATTATTTAAAAAATGTTTATTATTATTTTAAAAATATTTATTTAGCTACATTGGGTCTTAGTTGCAGCGTGTGAGCTTAGTTGCTCTTTGGCGTGTGAGATCTCAGTCCCCACCAGGGACTGAACCCAAATCCTCAGCATTGGAAGATGAATTCTCAACCACTGGACCATGAGGGAAGTCCCTGAGCATGTATCAATGGTGTGATATTGTAAATGGTTGAATTCTGAGTGCCTGTTAGAGATTCATGGATTTTAGGTCCTATGTGTGTCCTGTTCTTTACCTTCACCTAGACTGAAGCATTCTGAATAATGTCTTTAAATTGTCTGTGAAATGGACATGTAAGAAGGTAGAAGAAAATAAACATTTGACAAATGCTCATTTTACAGTAGTGCCCCCTTATCCTTGGGGCATATGTTCCAAGACTTCCAGTGGATGACTGAAACTGTGGGTAGCACCAAACCCTATATATACTATGTTTTCTCCTAATCTATGTACGTATGATAAAGTTAAACTGATAAATCAGGCACAGTAAGAGAGAGTAACTAATAAGAAAATAGAACAATTATAATAACCTATAATAAAAGTTACGTGAATGTGGTCTCTCCAAATATTTCACTGAACTGTGTTATCCTTCTTATGATGATGCGAGATGATGAAATGCCTACATCATGAAATGAAATGAGGTGAATGACGTAGGTGTTGTGATGTATCATTAGGCTACTACTGAACTTCTGATGACACATCAGAAGGAGGACTATCTGCTTTGGGCGGTGCTGGGTCATTGAGCCTTGATGAGGTCGATGAGTGGATATTGAGAGCAGATGATGGACATCCAAGATTGGGGAATCCCTGGTGGAATGGAGTGGCAGGGCACAAGATTTCCTCAGGCTGCTCAGAGAGGCATGCAGTTTCATGATCATGAACTCTTATGTCTGCAGTTTTCCGTTTAATATTTTTGGACTTTGGTTGATGGCAGGTAACCAAAGCCACAGAAAGTGAAACCACAGATCCGTGGGGACTGCTGTGCTTGGAACTTCACCTCTTCTTTCTGTGCTAGCCTTACAATATTCCTTCAAAGTTGATTTTATTTCCCCATTTAGCTGATCTTGTGATAATACCAAAACTCCAAAGGTGAATTAAATTGGCAAAGATTATGCATCAAAAATAAATGGATAGAAAGCTAGTGGGAAGTTGTTATATAATACAAGGGGCTCAGTCTCGTGGTGTGATGACCTAGAGGGATGGGATGAGGTGGTGGGAAGGAGGCTCTAGACGGAGGGGACATAGGTATGCTGATGGCTGATTCACGTTGTTGAATGGCAGGAACCAACACAATATTGTAAAGCAATTGTCCTCCAATTAAAAAAAATAGGAAGGACTAAAATAGGAATGGGGCTTCCCTGGTGGTTCAGACCGTAAAGAATCTGCCTGCAATTCGGGAGACCTGGGTTCAGTCCTTGGGTTGGGAAGATCCCCTGGAGAAGGGAATGACAACCCACTCCAGTATTCTTGCCTGGAGAATTCCACGGACAGAGGAACCTGGTAGGTCTCAGTCCATGGCGTTGCAAAGAGTCGGGCACGATTAAGCGACTAACACTTTTCACTTTTCACAGAATAGGAAAATCCATACAGAGAGAATGCAATGGTTTAATGGGTACAAAGTGTCCTCTGGGGGTGATGAAGGTGTTTCGGAACTAGACAGACAAGGTGTTGCTGAACATTTTGCATGTACGAAATTGCCCCTGCAATGTTCATTTTTCGGAGAAGGCAATGGCACCCCACTCCAGTACTCTTGCCTGGAAAATCCCATGGACGGAGGAGCCTGGTAGGCTACAGTCCATGGGGTCGCTAAGAGTCGGACACGACTGAGCGACTTCACTTTCACTTTTCCCTTTCATGCACTGGAGAAGGAAATGGCAACCCACTCCAGTATTCTTGCCTGGAGAATCCCAGGGATGGCAGAGCCTGGTGGGCTGCCGTCTATGGGGTCGCAAAGAGTCGGACACGACTGAAGCAACTTAGCAGCAGCAGCAGCAGTAGCAGCAGCATGTTCATTTTTGAATGGTTGTTTTTATAATTGTTAAATTTCTAACTTAACAGTTGTTCATTGTTTTAATTGTATAAGAAGCATAAAGTTAGCTGCTCAGTCACGTCTGACTCTGATTTAGAAAAAAAGTAAGTAGTGAGGATAGGAGAGAACTTAGGTGTGTCTGGTTGGAACCAGTCGACACACCATCTTCTCTGCCATACAGTCACCCACTGCTGCCACCATCCTTCACTTCACCAGTACCTGCTCTGATTTGTGACCATCTCTTCATATGCACCTGATACGGCCCCTTCCCCCAGATTGCCCTCTGAGCTTCTTTTCCTGCATACCGTTGTTGGTTTCTTGCCCCTGCCTTTGAGCACTATTCTATCTAAACTGTTAGCATCAGTCAACTTGGAAGCAATGGCTCTTATTCGTATTTTAGACCCTGAACTCATTTGAGAATGTTATGAATGCTCTCCCCAGAAATTGCACTTTGCTGAGATAGATATGAATAGAGGTATAGACATAATTCTTTGAATACTATCTCAACATATTCATGGTCCCTCTCATCTCAAGGTCCTCAGATTAAAAACTGCTGCGAGCCTTTAAATATATATTATAGCTTCTTAGATGAAGCATGTGACAGTGATGGTTCATTTTGATTGCCTGTGAATGAGTGTATGTGTTCTCTGTGTTAAGGAAATGCCCTTTTTTTTTTTTTTTTGCTATCTGCACTATACTGGCTCCAGAGAAATATACATGGGGCAAAATAAGATAATCTGAAGAACAACCAAATACTTAAATGTGATACTTACTTGATACTGTATACTAAGTTTTGTAAAAATAAAACGCTAAATTTTCACAGAGGGACTAACTCATGATAAACAATATATTGCAGGCCCTGTTTCCATGGTGAATTGTTCAATGGTGATAATTTTAATAAGTTTATTTTTGTTTGTTTTCTTCCTTCAGAGATGAATGCCAGGGGGGTTATCCTCAAGGCATTTGAACGCTATCGCCTAAAATCATGCATTGACTTCAAGCCTTGGTCTGGAGAACCCAACTATATATCAGTGTTCAAGGGCAATGGGTAAATTGAAGAGTTTGTCTTCTAAGTGTTCTGAGGAGAATTGTTGTGGCTGGGACATTGCATCATAGAGATTGCCCTGGACCCTAACCTTGAGGGAGGCTGGGGCTTCCATTGCTATTTGCTGGATGTAGTTTCCCTCTAGCCATAAAACCAGACTGCAGTGTCTCAATCTTGTAAAGACAAGGAGGGTGGTGTCACATGCCATCCACCCTAAGACTCTGACCTTCAGCCTGTTTGTAGTTTCTGTACTCCTTATTTCTTTTATTTATTTAGTTTAGCAGCGTTGGGTCTTTGTTGCTGCATGGGCTTTTCTTTAGTTCTGGTGAGCGGGGGCTACTCTCTAGTTTTGGTGTGTGGGTTTCGCATTGCGGTGACTTCTCTTGTTGCATAGCGCGGGCTCTAAGGCACTCAGGCATCAGTAGTTATGGCACATGGGCTCTAGAGTACAGGCTCAATAGCTGTGGTGCACGCACCTGGTTGCTCCATGGTATGTGGGATCTTCCCAGACTAGAGATCAAACCCATGTCTCCTGCATTGGCACGCAGATTCTTCACCACTGAGGCACCAAGGAAGCCCCTCTTTCTTTTTTTTTAATATTTACTTATTTGGCTACATGAGGTCTTAGTTGGGGCATGTGGGATCTAGTTCCCTGACCAGGGATTGAATCCAGGCCCCTTACATTGGAAGCTTGGAATCTTAGCCACTAGATCACCAGGGAAGTTCCAATATGCTCCTTATTTCTGCCTTCAAGTAAAACCCATCTGAACGCATGCGAGCATGTGTATTTAAATTTATTTTAACCCAAGAACTCTTGTTGTTGTTGTTCAGTCTCTCAGTCACGTCTGACTCTTTGTGACCCCATGGACTGCAGCACACTAGGCCTCCCTGTCCCTCACCATCTCCCAGAATTTGCCCAAGTTTATGTCCATTGAATCTGTGATATTATCCAACCATCTCATCCTCTGTTGCCCTCTTCTCCTTCTGTCTCCAATCTTTCCCAGCATTAGGGTCTTTTCCAGTGAGTCAGCTCTTTGCATCAGGTGGCCAAAGTATTGGAACTTCAGTTTCAGCATCAGTTCTTTCAATTAATATTCAGGGTTGATTACTTTAGGATTGACTGGTTTGATCTCCTTGCTGTCGAGAACTCTTACTACTTTGCTTAAGAAGATGACAGTTATTTGACTCAAGGTCAGCAATTCTGAGTGGTTGCTCTACCTGTATAAAACCCTTATTCAAGGACCATCTGAAAAATTTTGGGATATTCAGAAAAAATCATGCCAGACTGAGTGGAGGGTGATTTACTCCTTAACATTTGGTATCAGCCGAAATTCTCCAAAGATCATCTGGTCTGGAAGGCTTTTCACACCTCACTGGGGTTTTGGGAGAAATGCACGGTATTTAGACACAAGTGAAAGATCTAGGATCTTAGGTAACCAGGTAGATTAGGCATTAGGGATTTTGCTCTAAGACCTTAACCTGCATCAATATAAAAGCCTCTCCTCCTTGTACTGTAAACTCCCCTGTCAGTTGCTGGTCTTCAGTGGGGAAGACACTTACTGGGATGCAACAACTGTCCATTGGAGAGGGCTGTGACAAAATAGCAACCGTTCAACATGAGTTTCTCCATGCCCTTGGGTTCTGGCATGAACAGTCACGGTCCGATCGGAATGACTATGTCAGCATAATTTGGAACAGAATTATTTCAGGTACGTTTATCTTGTTGTCTTACGTTGTTTTAAACTTAAATACTGAATTTCTAAACATGTGCTTTCTTCTGCCATTGGTGTTGTCTATTAATAATGGGAAAACTCTAATGTTTTGATCTTACTTCATTTGGCTCTGGGCTTCCCAAGTGGCGCTAGTAGTAAAGAATCTGCCCGCCAATGCAGGAGATGCAAGAGACACAGATTTGATCCCTGGGTCGGAAAGATCCCCTGGAGAAGGGAATGGCTACCTACTCTAGTATTCTTGCCTGGAGAATCCCATGGACGAGGAGCCTGGTGAGCTATAGTCCATGGGGTCGCCAAGAGTCGGACATGGCTGAGCACATTTGGCTCTAATTCAGTAAGAGTTGAAGTGCCTGAAGGCCATTGGGAAATAGTTTTCCAGAACCCCAGTTTGAGCTGGATGTGATGTTAGGAACCAATGTTTCCTAAAGAGTATTTTATGGAGCACTGGCCCACAATTTTTTCACAGGTGTTTTGTAGAAAGGAATCTGTGGTCAAATTAATTTGGGAAATCCTAGATTAAAAGAAATTAAACTTAGCTATTTACACCGTTGTACCGTTCAGAGTCTTTGCTTGACTAACATGAACTGCAAAACTCCAGCAGGAGCGTTTTCCAAAGTGACTTGATCATGGTCTTTTTCTTGTGTGTGTGTGTGTGTGGAGTATTTGGTTGTATAATCCTTCAGAGCCCATATTGGGAAACACTGCAGTAGTTGAACAGCTGGAACTTTTTGTGACTTAGGGCTCAAAGTCAGAAAGATTTTTTTCCCCCAAAAATGTGTTTATTTGGCTGCTCTTGGTCTTAGCTGTGTCACAAGGGGTCTTTGTTGCAGTGTGTGGGATCTATTTCCCAGACCAGGGATCAAACCTCAGCCTCTTGCATTGGGAGCATGGAGTCTTAGCCACTGGATCATCAGGGAAATCCCCAGAAAGGTTTTAATAGCCATGTCCATCTAGAACTCATGTTTTCCGCAGTGACATTTTGTTTCCCCATCTGTCTTGCCTCCATAGGGTATAGTGAGGGGGGTGGGGAGGCAGAGAAGTTAGAGGGGAGGGATGACATGGCTATCAAATGAGGCCAGTGAGGGCTGCTCTGTGCTGAGGGCCCCTGACACCACAATCCCAACATCACATTACTTGCCCCTGCCTTTGCCCCCACCCAGAGTCTGGGGGAAGACACTACAGCTGAGTCTAAAAGATTTCTAGAGCAAGAGAAGTGCTTAGCTTCAACCCATGGCCTCGTTCTTCAGGATTCCCAATGTTTTATTTTTGTTAAAAGCTTCTGCCTTGATTTGATAATGCATCTTTATGCGTTGATGATCAGACCCGTTTGTAGTGACGCTAAGTGGTCAGGAATCTTCTCTAAATGTATTTATTTACATACATCTACACATATTCCAGTAACTGAGAAATCACTGATGATGTCAATCCTTCCTGCATTATCATCCCCATCCCATCCCACCACGCCTCCCAAGTCCTCTTGTTTTCATCTCTATCCAGTGAGAATACCTACATCTCGTCATTGCAGTCAATGACACTGAGTGTTTCAACAATACCTTTTAGACCCTTTCTATCCGTTGTTGTTGTTATTCAGTTGCTAAGTCATGTCTGACTCTTTTCGACCCCATGGACTGCAGCACGCCAGGCTTCCCTGTCTTGATTTCCTTTGACTGGTTTGATCTCCTTACAGTCCAAGGGACTCTCAAGAGTCTTCTCCAACACCACAGTTCTAAAGCATCAGTTCTTCGGCTCTCAGCCTTCTTTATGGTCCAATTCTCACATCCATTTGTGACTACTGGAAAAGCCATAGCTTTCCATTAGCAGTTCTTAGAACCTTAGGCCAAATGTTCAAGTCCAACTTTGGGCTGCAATGAAACCTTAGACAAGTTCAGCATGACAGGTGATATCATAATTCTAAGTTTGAATAGTCTATTCCAATACAGGAATATTTGAAGCACTCTTGAAATACCATCAAGTGTCAGCTGTAACCAAGGTTGCACAATGTTTATTATAGTCTTTATTTCTAACTTAATAGTCTTTGGAGTAAGATAAACTAAATTTTGTAATTAAAATTTTTGTTTATCATTTAGGCAAAGAGAGAAATTTTGACTTCTATGATGATCAAGTAATAGACTCCATGAACGTTCCCTATGATTACAGCTCAGTGATGCACTACAGTAAAACTGCATTCGGAAATGGATCAGAACCTACAATTGTAACAAGGGTCCCGGATTTCATGGATGTGATTGGCCAGCGAATGGATTTCAGTGATTCTGATGTCTTAAAGTTGAATCAACTGTATAACTGTTGTATGTGACAGATTCTTTGACATGATTTCTCTTTCTCTCTGCTCTATAGGAAAACATTCTACGCTGTGCTGGGTTTTCTGAAATTATAGTTAGTTAATTATAGGTTGATAGTTGATGTTTGATGTTCAGAAAGGAAAAAAAAGCAAAAAAGATTAGCACCCAGATCCCAAATGGCCACATGGAAATAGCATTTTTCTTCTCATGTGTTCTGGGCTTCAGATTTAAAAACCAACTGAGTCCTGTCATAGCATGCCCCCTTCAAGTTCCTGAAGCTGTTGCTAACTCAAATGTATAGACCAATTATATTCAAAACTCTTTTCAGTTCAAATGAAGTGTACAATCATAATATAAATGGGTTCAAATAATTTGAGTTGTGGTTAATTAATCTGAATAGCTAGAGGAGTGTAGACTCAGATTTCTTTCTTTTTAAAATATTTATTTGACTGCTCCAGGTCTTAGTTGTAGCACTTGAAATCTTTGATCTTCATCACAGCATGCATGATCTTTTTAGTTGTGGCATGCAAAAAAACTCTTTAGTTGCAGCATGCAAACTCTTAGTTGTGGCATGCAAACTCAGCTGTGGCATGTGAGATCTAGTCCCTTGACCAAGGATGGAACCTGGGCCTTCTGCATTGAGAGCACAGAGTCTTAGCCACTGGACTACCAGGGAAGTCACTAGATTCAGGTTTCGAACACAGTTAGCTAATCTGATAAACAAGACTCAGGGAGGCAGCTTATACAGAACTCACAGCTGATCGATTGTCTTGGTTTTGCAGATATCAAGAGATCTTCAAGCCACTATCACCCTGACTCAGCGACGAGTCCCCTTTAATATCACCCTAGAATTCCCAGTTCTTCTGGATGAGCTGTTTTTACTACTTAGCTTATCGCGTTAGATCTGCATGTCAGTAATTGTTTCTGTTGCTTTGGTAGCCTCCTCCTTGAGCTTTATGGAGTCGTGCGATTTTGAGCTGGGCAATGTGTGTGGGATGATTCAGAGTTCAGCAGACAGCGCTGACTGGCAGCGGCTCTCCCAGGTCTCTGAGGGGCCGGAGAGCGATCACTCCAACATGGGCCAGTGCAGAGGTAACAGGAATGAGATCCTTCTGGGTTTTATTCTCAGCGCTTCTAGCCTTTTTCTTCCTTTCTTCTTTTTAAATTTAGTTTTAATTGGAGGATAATGGCTTTACAATATTGTGCTAGTTTCTGCCATACATCAACATGAATCAGCTATAGGTATACATATGTCCCCTCCCTCTTGAACCCCCCTTCCACCCCCCACCCCTCTAGGTCATCACAGAGCACCAGGCTGAGCTCTCTGTTTTATACTGCAACTTGCAACTTCCCACTAGCTATCTATTTTATATATGGTAGTGTACATGTCTCCATACTACTCGACCAATTTGTCCCACCGTCTTCATCCTCTGCTGTGTCCAAAGTCTGTTTTCTATGTCTGTGTCCCCATTGCTGCCCTGCAAATAAGTTCATCAGTTCCATTTGTCTAGATTTCATAGATATGCATTAATATACAATATTTACTTTTCTCTGACTTGCTTCACTCTGTATAACAGGCTCTAGGTAGCCTTTTTCTTTGCTGTGAAATACTGGGATTTGAATTCTTATTTCTATTAGAATTACTAATGATAGCCCACTAGTGCTACTCAGGAATTGGTTCTGTACGTTATAAGGATATGGTTAATTTCTTTGCTTTTACTGTCTGAGTTTGCTTTTTTCCCCATGGGTCAGCACTGGGCTCTGTGAAGCCTTTACCTATATAGTACATACCCACTGCAGGGGGGCTCCCCCTCTCTGAAAGGACTCTTACCTCTGGAGCAGTGGGGTTTTGTTTCCTTGAAGCTTTCAGAATCCAAGAGATCTTCCACTGAACAGCACCAGACTGAGAATTAATCCATTGCAGAACTTCAGCTGGTTGAGGTTACACATTTCTGTTACAAACATACTTAAAATGAAGGTAGAAAGTACAATGTATTTAATTTTACTCAGATGAGTATCGTTTTATACTGAAATTTTGTTTTGAATCAAATAATCATTTTTTAGCTATAGGTACCACATTTTTATTTATTTGCTAATTTCTGGCAGCAAATAGTTAAAATGAAACTTCAGAACCCAGGACTGTTGCTTGACAGCTCAGATGGTCTGGGCAAGGCTTGGGGTCTCTAAGAGCACGGAGGTGCTTTTCCTTTTTCTTTAATGGGGGTTGGTGAGGACAGGACAGATATTGTTTAAAGGCACAAACTTGTAACAAGTAGTAAATTAGTCCTAGAGATGGAATGTACAGCATCATGAATATAGGCAACGATACTGTATTATAATCATCAAATCTGCTGAGACTAGACTTCACTATTTCCAGCACCAAAAAAATGATGCTATGTATCAAATAGAATTACCAAATTATTACTATGATGGCAATCAGAAGCCAATATATAAATCTGTCAAATGAACATGTGTGCCTTAAATTTACACAATGGTACATGTCACATATTTCCAATAAAAAATATTTTTTAAATGTAGATTTGAATAGTGGATAGTGGCCCTCCATAGATACTACTGTAGGACAGAGGAAGGGATGGAGAAAGAGAGGGACTAGACTAAGCAGGTAACACTTTTTTCCATTTTTTAAAGGTTTTTCCGATGTGGACCATTTTTAAAGTCTTTATTGAATTTGTTACAATACTGCTTCTGTTTTATGTTTTAGTTTTTTGGCCCGAGACATGCGGGATCTTAACTCCCTGAACAGGGTTTGGACCTGCACTTCCTGCATTGGAAGGTGAAGTCTCAACCATTGGACCCAGGGGAGTCCCTTCTTTTTTCATTTCTGAAAACTAATGACTGTAGTAAGAAAAAAGTGATCTAATGTTGCTATTTTCATAGTCTGCCTGCTCTAAGATCTGCGTTTCACTGCTCAAAACAGTGCCCTGCATACAGTGGGAGCTAAGTGGAAACAGAGTGCCCACAAGATACACATTCCTGTATCCAGTACCTGTTTTCTCAGTTCTGCTCTTATCCTCTTAACAGGTTCTGGCTTCTTCATGCATTTCAACAGTAGCTCTGTAAACGAGGGGGCCACAGCAATACTGGAAAGTAGAATACTCTACCCTAAACGAGGATTTCAGTGCTTGCAATTTTTTTTGTACAACAGTGGAAGTGAAGATGACCAGCTGAACATCTATATCAGGGAGTATTCTGCGGCTCATGTGAGGAGTACTCTAACCCTTGTGGAACAAATAAAAGGTACGGTATCAACATTTTTATTCTTGCATTCAAAGTGAGGCAACGTTTTTATTTTTTCAATTTTTATCTTGTGTTGGGGTATAGCTGATTAACAATGTTGTAATAGTATACTTTCAGGTGAACAGCGAAGGGACTCAGTCATACATATGCATGCATTCTTCCCCAAACTCCCCTCCCATCCAGGCTGCCACATAACATTGAGCAGAGTTCCCTGTGCTGTACAGTAGGTCCTTGTTGGTTATCCATTTTAAATATAGCAGTGTGTACAAGTCCAACCCAAACAGAGCGAGACAATCTTAACGTTTTATTTAATGCAACCACTTACAACAAGGTAGGGGTTATGAAACTAGAACCTAGAACCTAGAACCTGATCCTCCTTGTTTTATGCTGTGGTTAGGAAGCTGAAATGAAAGTGCTTTCTGTGCTATAGAATATGTGACACTCACTTAAGAAACTGTAGATTGGTCTCTGGTGTTGGCAAAGTCAGTTCTTGGCAAGTAATAAAATAGAATGGAAACTAGCTTAGGCAAATCGGGAAGAGTTACTGGTTCAACATAACTAAATTATAGGATGGAGAAGAGAGAAACTGGCTGCAGGTAGGATGGGACCTGTCTCTGAACATGGCTGGGGACCTTCCCTGTTATCTCAGAGGGGCTTTGTCCATAAAACTGGTGCTTTGGCTGTTTCACTTCCCAGCTTGCATTTTTATATTTTACAGTTACATTACAAATGTGCCACCAGACTAGAGAAGGATCTCTTCCTCTAATATGTAGCCTAAAAAAAAAAAAATTCCAATGCAGGATTCTAATTGTTATGACTTGGGTTAAATGTATCTTCTGGAGCAATTTGGAGTGGAGAGAGGGCAACACCGATGGGGTAGCCACCCTTCCTTCCAATCATGTGTCTGGGAGTTGGGTCACGTTGACCACCTATTAATGTAGTTGGTTTAGAAGGTTCCCTGAAGGAGGGAGGGAGGGGTTGTAGGCTGGTGACTATATTACTGTTTGCTTCACATATTGACTTCTTGATTTGAATGAATTAACTAAAACCTATTATAAAAATTTATCCACGTTATGCCATATATCATGCCATTTCCCCCCGTTTAACAAGGAGAAACAATCTGAATCATAGATGATATTTCCCTTCAAGACCACTTTAAGCTGAGGTTCTTAATCTTATATTATACATAAATATATATATATACACCATACATTATACATGTATATAATATGTATTTAATGTATATGTAAAAGGTTATAAATAAAATTATTGAATGCATACATGACTATACATATATAATCCTTTGCATTAGCAATCTGTGGGTGTTATTACTGATAGATAATAGCACAAAATGTACTTAAGAAACCTGCCTAGAAGTCCAGAATTTAAGCTGAAAGTACTGATAAAAATCAAGGGGAAGCTTTCATGAAAGATTTTTATTCAATCCAGGGTCTTTCCATGGACAACAGCGTTTCCTGTAATTTGGATCTTTCTAACTGATTTTCGAGCAACGTGTCTCTCATTAGGTGCTAATACATTTAAGTTTTAAGGCACTGTGTTAACTACTATTTGACATGAATTCCTGAGCTATTCTTTCCCTGGGTGGGGGGAGCTTCTGAAATTGTTTAATGTACTGCTTCTTATTTGAGTGTATGATGTAAGAAAATAACACAAGATGTCCTATGGTGCACTGTTCTCTAGGGTAGGGAGTAATAGTGGAGGGGGATGTGCATTTGGGAAGAAAGGAGATGGTACCAGGTATCAGATAAATACTTATGACTTTGCGTGCTCAATTGCTCAGTCATGTCCGACTCTTTGTAACCCCATGGAGTGTAGCCCACCAGACCGGACTCCTCTGTCCATGGAATTCTCCAAGCAAGAATACTGGAGTGGGTTGCCATTTCCCACACCAGGGGATCTTCCCAACCCAGGGATCAAATCTGTGTCTCCTGCATTGACAGGTGGATTCTTTACCACTGCACCACCTGGGAAGCTTGTAACACTGAGTCCCTGGTAAACGATCTAAGGAGCCAGTTGTAGGTTGTGGGCCTTCTAGGGTCTGATGAATTCCTGTCTAATACTGCCAAAAATTAATTGAGAATTTTGCATGTGAAGGAAATATTCCAGTCAAAGTTTACATAGATTAAAGGAGGCTTTGGCTGAGGACCACAGGAATCTGGGGTACAAATGTAAAGTCTTGGGCTTGCTTGTCTGTTTAACCAGCTGAGGGGAAGGTGACTTATAAGTTGGGTATGGAGTACTCATGAGTTAGATGCTATTGTTTGCTCACCTGTGTCTGGGAAATGGTGATCTATCCAAGAATAAAAATGAGCTAGATAAGCATTCAAATATTCCAGAGAGCCACCCAGCCCTACAGAAGTGCCTTGGAGTAACTGGACCTAGGCTGGAAGAAGAAAGCAATACCTCACACCTGCAGGAGGCAGCAGCTCTAGAAAGATCCTTTGGCCATGAAGATTAGGACTCTAATGTCAATTTGTATGTGACCCACATAGTCCTTTATCCTCTTTGAAATAATAATAATACCTCTTTTGCAGATATATCTTCTGGAAGCTGGCAACTTTACCACGTAACACTGAGTGTGACCAATAAATTTCGAGTGGTGTTTGAAGGGGTCAGAGGCGCTGGTACCTCATTGGGTGGCCTGTCTATTGACGACATCAATCTCTCAGAAACACGGTGCCCTCATCATGTCTGGCATATAAGGAATTTCACACAGCTCATTGGCAGCCCTAATGGGTCTTTCTTCAGCCCTCCATTTTATTCTTCTAAGGGATATGCCTTTCAGATTTACTTGACTCTGTATAGTTTGCCTAAAATAGGAATGTATTTCCACCTGATCTCTGGAGCCAATGACGACCAGTTAGAGTGGCCGTGTCCTTGGCAACAAGTCACGATAACAATCTTGGATCAAACTCCTGACATTCGACAGCGTATGTCCAACCAGCAGAGTCTAACGACAGACCCATTTCTGACCATCGGTTCGTGGCTCATCTTCTTTATTGTTAATACACGATCATTGCTCTAGGAGTGATGGATGATTTGGGAATGGGAGAATGCACAACCAAGCACCTAGGGAATTTTTGAGCCCCAAATCTTAGGATCAGAAGATATGTAGGGGAAGTCTGATAGTCTCTCAGTCATGTCTGACTCTTTGCGACCCCATGGACAGGCTTCTTTGTCCATGGAATTCTCCAGGAAAGAATACTGGATTGGGTTGCCATTTCCTTCTTCAATGTAGGGGAAGGGCTTCAGCAATTCTGGACACAGTCTCCCAGGCAGGAGACTGTCAGGAATATCAGCAGAGATGCCAACAAATTGAGAAGATATTGGCTGTATTCTTGGAATTTGATGACAATGCCTGAATTCTCAAGGTTGTATGAGGAGTGTGCTTGCTAAGTCACTTCAATCATGACCAACTCTTTGTGACCCTATGGACTATAGCCTGCCAGGCTCCTCTGTCCATGGGATTCTCCAGGCAAAGATACTGGAATGGGTTGCCATTTCCTCCTCTAGGGGATCTTCTCGACCCAGAGATCAAGCCCTGTCTCTTATGTCTCCTGCACTAGCAGGCGGGTCCTTTTTTTTTTTTTTTACCACTAGCAGCACCTGGGACGAGGTATGTTGTTGGCTTTAGAGTCTGATGAGCCTAGGTTCAAATCCAGGGTTTGCTCCTCATTAGCACTGTGAATTTGCACTGATAATCTCTTGAAACCTCAGTGTCCACAGCAGTAAAACCGGGACAGTAATAATAACCCCACAATTCTATTAACAGTGTCTCTACAGTTCAAGGCGGGAAGCTTGTGGAAGGGGCTGGCAGGGACAGAGTCTCAGATGCTGAGTTCTCCTAACCCATGCTGTCCTTGTCTTGTCACTGATATTGTCAAAAACAGCTCAGCTTTTGAAATGGGGGTGGTTTTTGATCAGAAGGAAGATGTTAAGTAGATGTTCTTAGTGTTGGGAAGGGTGTGGGAATGGATTGTAACTTCTTACTGAAGGGTTCTGGGGGACTTGCCAGTGGTGACATCATTCCCCATCTTTCTAGACTGAAAGAAGCAGTGCCCAGAAAGCAGTGATCACATTTCTAATTGTAGTAATCCTTTGCCTTCTGGAACCTAACAAAGTAAAACATGGAATTATGACAAGGTCAATATTATTGTCAAATCTGAATTCTGTATATGAAAAGAATGGACCTAAGTGATCTGGGGGAGAAAAATCTAGTCTGATAGGAAAAAAAAAATAGCATTCACAAAGAGGTGTGGGAATTTGATGTTCACAATTTCTTTACCTTTTTTCAAAACATTTTTCCCTGAATGATGTTGAAAATGGCTCAAGGTTGGATGGGTCATCACCTGTTTTTTCAGAAACAGTGCTTCTCACTGTCTTCTACTCCTGAAGCACTTTGCTATGTTAGGTGAATAATTCAGTTAATAAGATGAATTGTTCTATGCTAAAATTAATAACTCTCTCAGTAATGCATTGATTTAACTTGGTTTAAAGGGCTGTCTGTAACTCAGAAGGCCACTACAGAATGGTTCTAATGGGTAGCTGAATTTCTACACTAGTCAGTCAGTGAAAGTGTAGAACTTTACTGCCCAGGCCTCCTACCCAGGAAACTTTCAGTAACCCTGAGTGTGGTCCTCCCTGCTGCGCCATCTCGTTTCCATCAGGACAATATAAATGAAAAACTCCAGTGATTTGCCAGGGACTACGACACAGGTCAATAGCATCATTTAATTATTTTGAGCTCTATCTTAATTGTGCTTCACATTGCCTGCATTTTCCTGCCACCAAAAGCTATGATGATGCTAAACATAATCCATTAATATAAATTGCTTTTTCAGATAATGGAACCTATTTTTGGGACAAGCCTTCCAAAGTGGGAGCACAAGTTATTTTCCCTAATGGAACTCAGTTTCAAAGAGGTAGGGGCCGTGGATTCCATAACTTTATAACCGAAGAAATGCTGAAAAGCAGAGATTTTATCAAAGGAGATGATGTTTATATCCTACTGACAATGGAAGGTATGTCAATAAAAATAGTTTTCTCTAAGCTATTTTTTTTTTTTATTGTGGTCATTGATTATTTACTGTGTTCTTCTGGGTTCTATTTTCAGATATATTAGATAGAGATGTGGGAAGAAGTGGGCATGAGTGGGATTTTTTTTTGTATGAATCATTAACAATATAAAAATAATTTAGATGGAAACAGGGATAGTGCCAGGACAAATTAATTACCACTGCATGGAACAACAGTGGAAAGCTTTAGTCCAAAAGATTTCTTTAGAAATAAGCTAAAGTATATCCATTATACCCTAGAATTTAATTCTTGGATTCTAGAAGTAAAAATGTCACACAAAACATAAAATGAAAGTGGAAATGGACTTTGTTGTCTCTTTTAAATATGTATACACATGTGTGCACACACACATATGTCTTGTCAGTAACAGCATTAATCTCTTGTCTTCTAAAGTTTCTTAGTCATGGCAGCCAACAATAATATTTTCCAGGAATAACGTGGTTTCCATGTTTTATGTGATAGGATTTTAACTCATTTGCTATTAAAGACCCACTTGCATCTCAGTAAGTCACAGTTATTTTTTCTGACTAAAGGTGGTGTGATTAAAACCCATGAAATTTTGATTTCAGTGTCAGTGAGAGTAAATCTAGATGATACTTCAGGGGAAAAACTATTCAGAAATAACTTTCATTGAGGGAGAAAACATTTTAGGTAGCAGAGACAAATTCACATGTTCATCATGTCTGTTTGACCCTGTTTGGACCGGAAAACACCAAAAAGAACAGATTCTTGGTTGTCAGGGGACCTGGTATCTTGTGCTGAATATCCATCTACTTGCTCTGCCAAGCAAGAGACCTGTGATCTTGGGCAAGCCACTCTTTGCATTTCTTTGCATTTCTGAGCTTTCTGAGCTTTCGTTTCCTTGTTGGTCCCTTGGGGTTGGGAACACAGGCTCCCCTTCGAGCTCAGGTGAGCCCAGGCCCAGGCAAACACATGTTCAGTTGTAGCCCCACAGGCTGGCCCAGCTTCCCTTTGTGTCTAGCTCTCAACCCACCTGTGTTTTTTTCACTGCCTGTGAATGTTACTGGACAGTGCTTCAAGATTACCTGAATATATTACAAACTGAACGTTTGATTTTGATCTTAAAGATCAAACGCTCATTAAACCCCCAACTGACTTCCCTCCCTGCTCTCCTCCCATCCTCCTTAGACATATCCCACCTTAATACGACACAAGATGACCCACTTCCAACCTTGGATGTCAATGACCTTTGCACAAGTTTCAGGTGTGAGAATGATGGGATCTGCATTCTCCAGAATGGCAAAGCTGAGTGCAGGTAAGGGTGCCAACTCCCCATCCTTTTGTTAGCTATTTGTTTCATTCCCACAATGTACGATTCATGTGATATTTCATATGAGTGAAATCGTTGATTCTCATCTCAAAACTGTTCATAGGGTATTTATTGTTTGCTCTCCATTTGGGAGTTTGGGTTGCCAGTAGAACAATGAAATTATTAATGTAAAGTGAGTACATTATATATATATTTAATTTTATTTATTTATGGCTCTGCTGGGTCTTTGTTGCTATGTGGCATGCGTGCATGCTTAGTCACTTCAGTCGTGTCCGACTTTCTGCAACCCCATGGACTGTGGCCTGCCAGGCTCCTCTGTCCATGGGATTCTCTAGGCAAGAATACTGGAGTGGGTTGCCATTTCCTTCTCCAGTGATAAAGTATGAAGTGAGTGAAGTGAGTGAAGTGAGTGAAGTGAAGTTGCTCAGTCATGTCCAACTCTTTGCACCTCCATGGACTGTAGCTTATCAGGCTCCTCTGTCTGTGGGATTTTCCAGGCAAGAGTACTGGAGTGGGTTGCCATTTCCTTCTCCTTGCTTTGTGGGTTTTTCTGTAATTGCAGAGAGTGGACGCTTCTCTCTAGTTGTGGTGCTTGGGCTTCTCACTGTGGTGGCTTCTCTTGTTGGGGAGCACGGGCTCTAGGATGCGTGGGCTTCAGTATTTGTGGTTCCTGGGCTCTAGAGCACAGGCTTACAGCTTTAGTTGCTCTGAGGCACGTGGGATCCTCCCCATCAGGGATGGAACCTGCGTCTCCTGCTTTGGCACGTTGATTCTTTGCTACTGAGCCACCAGGGAAGCCCGCACATTCTTTTTTAATTGCCTGAAACAGTCCTCATGAGTGATAAGGCCTCACAACAGTCAGTTGTGGTCAATGTGACTGTCTGCATTCCGTAGATGGAGATACCTAAATTCTGAAAAGAACCTGGCCATAGTCACAGCTGGGATGTTCCAGACTGGGACACTGAGAACTAAATTTTCTCCACTACCTGTGCTGCCTTTCTTCCCCAGCTGGGAGCTGCTGTTTTAAATCCCAGATTAGGAATAATTTCATTGCTCCTTGCTGTTGGCCCTGCCTGGCTTCCTGGGCTAGTCTAACCAATCCTTTCAGTCCAAGTGGGTGACCAATGGTTCCATCTGTCAATGACCTCAGTGTTGACCCACACCTTCAATGGTGAAGATTTTCAGATTTAAATATCAGCTCATAACTTAGTCATGTTCCAAATGTGTAGGTGTCGGTCGGGGGATGATTGGTGGTACATGGGAGAACGGTGTGAAAAGAGAGGCTCAACACGAGACACTATTGTCATTGCCACATCTTCCACTGCTGCTGTGTTTGCCCTGATGCTGATCATCACTCTCGTCAGCATCTACTGTACCAGGAAGAAGTATCGTAAAGAGCCAAGTTCAAAGACAGTCAACACTACTCTGGAAAATGTAAGTTGACTCTGATATTTGGTTATTCAAAACCCACTGATGGAATCATATAAAGAAAAATTAGGACTTTTTTAATATCTTAAAAAATTTTTTTCTATTCCCTGTGCTGGGGAAAAAGGCTTTGAGACTATGAGTTCTTGTTACCTTCACTATAAATCAACAATTGTTAAATTGGAATCCATGAAAACTTTTGGAGGAGAGGTTTATTATCCCCTTGAAACTGTACCCAGAATTGTGTATGGTTCTGCAGTTTTCTGGGGTGGGAGTCTGTGACTCTCCAGAAAGGCACGGCTGATTTTTGCCTATACATTTCAGTCTACCTGGTTAAGTGGAAAGATGAACCATGTGTCTTTGTTCTAAAGGCTGAGCTCAGGCTTGTTGGAAGGGGGCGCTAGGCACATTTGGGGCATTTGCATTAAAGAAGATTCCAACTAATTCTGGCTTCAGGTGTGATAACTCTAAGGCAAGGTTTTCAAGTAGAAATTTTAAAGCCTTGCCTCAGATGGTCTCCAGAATGGCAACAGACTCATGAAATTACCATGGGGAAACAGAGACTGTGAGATGGGTGTTGGCATAAAGGATGTTTACCAGGGACACCAGTGATGGAGTGAGGGAAGCTGGACCAGGCAGCTCTATTTTAAAGTTATGATTTTTTTTTAAGTGGACAGACTTATTTGTTGAAGACCCTTGTTCGTTAAAGACACTAAAATTTTTTGTGAAGTTATTCAAAAGATGGACAATGATAATGAACAGAAAGCAAACAGTTTTATTCTCATATACAGCTGTCATGTTTCCTGAACCTCAGGAAGATATTTAAAGCTAGTCATAAGGCAGGGGATCTCTTCCTTCACAAGCTCATTAGAATAGTACTTAAAATGTATGTATTAATAGGTGTTTTTTTTTTTAAACAGATATTTCCAGCTTATCTTATGACTTAAAAGGGACAGATCAACCAGTGATCCAGTAGGTCAGCCTGGTGGAAACCCTGGGGCCAGTAGCGAAGTACTTGGGGGTTGGGGGAGTGATTAGAGAGGAGAGGACTGGTTAGCTGAAGGGTGAGACTACTAAGATATTCCTCTAGAAACTGAAAGATGTAAGCACTATTATAAAGGTTGATTTATCAAGCTAAAGTTGGAAGTAAAATGATAAAGCAAAGAGGGGAAAAAGAAGGAAGTTAATCCAATAAAGGAACTATTAGGGCCATTAAGTGGAAACACACACACACACACACAACCACCGTAATATAACAACACAAGTGTTTTGCCTCTGGGTCATTTAAACACATGCCCAAGAGTGGGGAATCAACTTAGTCTAGCCATTTCTGGGGCTTCCCTGGTGGCTCAAATCGTAAAGAATCTGCCTGCAATGCAGGAGATGTTGGATCCCTGGGTGGGAAATTTCCCCTGGAGAAGGAAATGGCAACCTGCTCCAGTAGTCTTGCGTGGAGAATTCCATGGGCAGAGGAGCTTGGTGGGTTACAGTCCATGGGGTCACAAGGCATTTCTACAGTTAATTCACTGATAGCAGAACCTCTGCTGCTGCTGCTGCTAAGTCACTTCAGTCGTGTCTAACTCTGTGCGACCCCATAGACGGCAGCCCACCAGGCTCCTCTGTCCCTGGGATTCTCCAGGCAAGAATACTGGACTGGGTTGCCATTTCCTTCTCCCTCCAGTTTAAATCTTAAATTGAAATGACCTTTTTTTCCGAGTCTGAAGTGTGTGCTCACCCTGATGTTTGAGCATCTGAATAAAGTGGGAGATGCCTGTGCATTTTCCTGCAGCCCAAGCCTGGAAAGGATGCCAGCTGGGAGGGAAGCCAGGAGACTGCAGAGGACACTTCATTGAAACATTAGACTGTTTCATTGTGATGCATTTCAATGAAAAATTTTAAATTTAGAAATTAAGTCATCAATTGTTCTTCCCCCTTTTAGCAATATGCACTTTGAAGATTAACTCCGCAATACAGCCAGCAAATGAAATGAAAGATTCTTCATCATGGATTCACCTACAATATATTACAACCACTTCTTCCTTCTGTAAATGGATCTTCTCTGTAAATAGCTGGGTACACTATAAATCATTATTTTGGTAAAAGTCTGATTGGTGAGATGTTCCTTGGGTTTTTGTTTTTAAAGGAAGGGAGTAAAAAAAATGAAAAATGAAAGTAGATAAAGTGCAGAAGCAATTCAGGCTGTTGTGGGAGAAAAATATTGTTTATAATCCGGAGAGCAAGAACTGGGAATAGCTTTCCAAGTGACTGATCCTTCTCTTCGGGGGCCAAGTGCCATGGCCTCACAGGTGAATCCCTAGAAATTGCCCAATGGGAATGATCTTCCATGTAGAATCTCCCCATTGCCATGTTGTCCTGTCCCGATGAACAGAGGGGCAGAGGGCAGCTCCGTTCTCCCTGGGGACCTCTGCCCCTCCAACTGAAACTGGCTACTTCCTTGTTTTCTTTATTATTATTATTATTTAATCACGCTTAAGGCTTGTAGAATTTTAATTCCCCAGCCAGGAATCAAACCCAGGCCCTCAGCAGTGAGACAGCGGCGTCCTGACTACTAGACTGCTAGGGAATTCCCTTGTCACTATCTTTTATTTTAGCCATTCCTGTTAAGTGATAGCTCATTGTGGTTTTAGTCTGCAGGTCCCTAGTGACTCATGATACTGAACCTCTTTTCATGTGCTTATTTGCTGTCTCTACAGCATCTTCAGTGGACTATCTCTTCACATCTTTCCCTCACACTCTGAATGAGATTTTTGCTCTTACAGTGTTTTGATCGGAGAAGGCAATGGCACCCCACTCCAGTACTCTTGCCTGGAAAATCCCATGGATGGAGGAGCCTGGTAGGCTACAGTCCATGGGGTCGCTAAGAGTCGGACACGACTGAGCGACTTCACTTTCACTTTTCCCTTTCATGCACTGGAGAAGGAAATGGCAACCCACTCCAGTATTCTTGCCTGAAGAATCCCAGGGATGGTGGAGCCTGGTGGGCTGCCGTCTATGTGGTCGCACAGAGTCGGACACGACTGAAGCGACTTAGCAGCAGCAGCGGTGTTTTGAGAACTTTTAATATATTCTAGATCTATCTATTTCATTGTCAAATATGTGGTTTGGAAACATATTTTCCCGCTCTGCCACTTCTCTTATTCACTTAAAATAATATTTTGCAGAGCAGTTTTTAATTTTGATAAAGTTCAGTTGATCATTTTTTTTTAGTGGATTGTGGTTTTAGTGTCAAATCTAAGAAATCTTTGTCTACTCCTAGATCCTGAATATTTTTTCCTATTTAAAAAATGTTTTGTGTATTTTTGTTTTATATTTAACTCAATAAGACATTTTGAGTTAATTTTTGTAAAAGGTGTAAGGTTTAGGTTGAAGTTAATTTTTTGGCATTATTTTCTCTGTTGAATTGTATTACATGTTTTATATATATATTTATAAATAATTTACACATAATGTTACATCTTATTGATTTATAATTCAGTTCAGTTCAGTCACTCAGTTATGTCTGACTTTGCAACCCCATGAACTGCAGCACACTGGGCTTCCCTGTCCATCACCAACTCCCGGAGCTTGCTCAAACTCACGTCCATTGAGTCAGTGATGCCATCCAACCATCTCATCCTCTGTTGTCCCCTTCTCCTCCTGGCTTCAATCTCCCGGCATCAGAATCTTTTCTAATGAGTCAGCTCTTCACATCAGGTGGCCAGAGTATTGGAGTTTCAGCTTCAGCATCAGTCCTTCCAATGAATATTCAGGACTGATTTCCTTTAGGATTGACTGATTGGATCTCCTTGCAGTCCAAATGACTCACAAGAGTCTTCTCCAACACCACAATTCAAAAGCATCAATTCTTGGGCACTCAGCTTTCTTTATGGTCCAACCATATGTGACTAATGGAAAAACCATAGCTTTGACTATACAGACCTTTGTCGGAAAAATGATGTCTACTTTTAAATATGCTGTCTAGGTTGGTCATAGCTTTTCTTCCAAGGAGCAAGTGTCTTTTAATTTCATGGCTTCAGTCACCATCTGCAGTGATTTTGGAGCCCAAGAAAAGAAAGTCTGTCACTGTTTCCATTGTTTCCCCATCTATTTGCCATGATCTTCGTTTTTAGAATGTTGAGTTTTAAGCCATCTTTTTCACTCTCCTCTTTCACTTTAATAAAAAAGCCTCTTTAGTTCCTCTTCATTTTCTGTCATGAAGGTGTTATCTGAGGTTATTGATATTTCTCCCAGCAAACTTGATTCCAGCTTGTGCTTCATTCAGCCTGGCATTTCGCTTGATGTAATCTGCATATAAATTATATAAATAAGCAGAGTGACAATATACATCCTTGATGTACTCCTTTCCCGATTTGGAACCAGTCTGTTGTTCCATGTCCGGATCTAACTGTTGCTTCTTGACCTGCATATATATTTCTCAGGAGGCAGGTAAGGCGGTCTGGTAATCCCATCTCTAAGAATTTTCCACAGTTTGTTTTCTATACAGTCAAAGGCTTTAGTGTAGTCAATGAAGCAGAAGTAGACGTTTTTCTAGAATTCTCTTGCTTTTTCTGTGATCCACCGGATGTTGGTAATCTGCTCTCTGGTTCCTCTGCTTTTTCTAAATCCAATTTGAACATTTTGAATTATTAGATTTATAATTATATATCTAATGCAATACCTAAAGCAACCACTATAAAAGCCATAGACACTAAAAATCACGTATAATGCATTAAACTTCATATAGATTACATTATATATGTATATAAAATCATAGCCTTCTTTCAATTTTGAAAAAAATCTGTACAGTAACTAAGGGGTTGCAAAGAGTCGGACACGACTGAGCAACTGAACTGAACTGAACTGAACTAAGTTTAAATAACCATTGTTTGTCCTTCAAGTGTTTTTTTTTTCTTTTAAAGTAAAAGCGATGTTCTATGAGAAAAGTGGCTAATTCATCTCACAACTCAAAATCTTACTGGTTCTTTTCCTTAACTTAACCATACTTCATTATGAAACAAAAGTGCCTTTATTAGTACATTCCATTTTATCAGACAGAATAGAAAAACTATGTATGCTCAAGGGTTGAGATTTTGTAAAGTTAATCATATTTACTGCTTCATTAAGGATATTTTTGAGTAAGATTGGCTTTAAAATTACTCATTTATTGATTTTTTAACGCAATGTGTCACAGTGAAGATTGCAATGACTATTAGTACAGTTTGGTACATTGTCTTGATTTGTGCTAAGATACCAGCAATTCTATCCATCATTGCTTTCTTTCTTTTTTTTTTTTCCGATTTTTTTATTGTGATAAAAATTTCAAAACAACAAAATCCACCATTTTAACCATTTTAAAGGGACATTTAGAACATCATAATGTTATATTATGACCATTAGTATCCAGTGGTAGATCATTTTCATCACCCCAAAGAACATTGTATATCCATTAAACACTTATTTCTCTTCCTCCTTGCTCCAACATCCACAACCCCACTGCAGTCCTTAGCAACCACTAATTTGCTTTCTGTCTTTATGGATTTGCCTATTCTGGACATTTTGTGTAACTAGAATCACATAATATGTGACCTTTTATGTGGGGCTTCTTTCATTTAGCATAAGATTTTCAAGGTTCATATTGTAGCATATATCAGTACATCATTCCTTTTCACAGCTGAATAATATTTTACTGGATGAATATACCACTAGTCAAAGGGAGTTGTAGGGAGTCGTTTTAGCACAAAAGAGACATTGTTGCTCACATGCTGGTGGTTAAGACTCTGAAGCCAGACTGCCATCGTTCAAATCTTACCACACACTTGTGGTATGACCTGGGAGAGTTACATAATCTGTGCCTTCATTTCCTCATCTCTACACTGAGTAGTAATAATTCCCAGCTTACAATGTTGTTGCAACAATAAACTACATAATATTTGCAAAGTGCTTAGAACAGTGCCTGGCACATCATAACCACCGTGTAAGTAAGAGCTGCTATTGCTAGAAAAGGAAATCAAAAGGATGATGAATGGAAGGGTAAGAAAGCAGAAGCAAGTATCTTGGATGATAATGGCTTTTTCTCAGTGATTTTTTCAAATTAAAAGTAGTTTTTATAATTGTGTATGTGGCTCTCCTCACAATACATGTCCATTGCAGTTTACAATCAAAACCCTGATTAAGAGAGTTCAGCCCTTCAAAAGCAGATCTCATCATTGTTTTTTCTATGCAGGTCATGACTATTTGTGTTGCAAATGTTATTAGTCTCCTATTGTTTGGTTCTTGAATGATTAACACACCAAATTATGCGCAAGCTGTCCTGTTATGTAGTTTAGTTACTCAGTTGTGTTCAACTCATTGTGACCCCATGAACTGTAGCCCGCCAGGCTCCTCTGTCCATGGGATTTCCCAGGCAAGAATACTGGAATGGGTTGCTATTTCCTCCTCCAAGGGATCTTCCCAAACCAGGGATTGAACCTGCATCTCCTGCAATGGCTACTTTGGCAGGCGGATTCTTTACCACTGAGCCACTAGGGAAGCCTGGGCAAACTGTTACTATTCCATAATCTGGAATTTCTGAATTGAGATTGAGATACATTTTTGAGAAGTTTGTATTTTTAATTCTAGGAGCAATAGAGGAAAACCTCTCCAATTTCTTATACATGAGTATAGTCGTATTACTCACGTATATATGAAGCTTTTGTAAAGACAAGGGAATGAACAGGTACGTAGGCGTGCACGCATGCTAAGTCACTTCAGTGTGTCTGACTCTCTGTGACCCTATGGACTGTGGCCTGCCAGGCTCCTCTGCCCATGGGATTCTCCAGGCAAGAATACTAGAGTGGGTTGCCATGGCCTCCTCTGGGGGATCTTCCCAACCCAGGGATTGAACCCGAGTCTCTTATGTCTCCTGCATTGGCAGGCAGGTTCTTTACTACTAACACCACCTGAGAAGCCTGCAGTTATGTATACACTTTGGTAAAATGCCATTTATTAATATCATGTGGCCATACTGGGTTCAAATTTGAGTTACCTGTTAGTCTCAGGCTTTAACCTTTTTAATAGTATTTGGATTTTTGTTTTTACACTGGTTGCAAAGGTTTAACTGGAGCATGTAACAGTTTACATAAATGTCTCCTCTTTTTCAATTATACAAAAACTTCCATTTCACACTCAGTTTTCTTTAAAGTAAGAGGAGAAATGGAGCCATCTCAGTCTGTTGTGATCCAGCACCTGCCATGATCCTCACAGCAGGGTATTTTTCTTTAGTCATTTTTCCCATGTGATTGTTAAGACATGTGGCCTGAGGTATTAGGGCTTCCCCAATGGTTCAGTGGGTAAAGAATCCACCTACAATTCAGGAGACACAGGAGATGTAGGTTTGATCTGGGTCGGGAAGATCCCTTGGAGGAGTAAATGGACACTCACTCCAGTATTCTTGCCTGAAAAATTCCATGGACGGAGGAGCCTAGCAGGATACAGTCCAAAGGGTCACAAAGAGTCGTACATGACTGAGCGACTAACCAAAAGCACTGAAGTATTAAGTAACTACTTCTCCAGTGGGGGCAGTTCTAGAATTTTCAGCATTAGTTCAAGGAAGATAGTAGGTCCCTTTAATGGAATATTGTACCCTGTAAAATGAGGTTGAATTTGATCATCTAAAGACCTTTTCCTGTGGAAGCATCGTTCTGTGGTTCCAGGCCTGCCATGCAGCATGGTTGTCAAGTCAGACTTGTGAGGCCTATGATTGCAAGTTTGTGATGTCAATTGTTTCTACTAGTTTTGACTGACAAGGGAGAGTGGGTATTTTTGGAAACCAGCTAAAGTGGCAGTGCCCTATGGTTAGAGCATAATCACAGTTTTCAATTCTTGTGGGCCACTAGTTTTAAAATTAAGAGATTCCAAAAGAATTTTAAATTTAAGATGTTACCCATTATTTTAATTTTGCACAGAGAGATGAGAGATTTTCTACTAAGACGTTTAATATTGTGCTATTTCAAATGATTCTTTATTTCGAATAAAGAATTTCATACTTTGCATAGAATTTAATTATCTCTTATTTCATAGGCAAAATCACGCCCTTGTCATTAAACACCCATGGAAGCACATTCACTCTTTCACTCACTCTTTTGTACATTTTGGTACCTGGTTATATTGATGAGTTCATCTGTTCTTTGAAATTCCAGGGAGAGAGTGAACTGTATTTAATTTTAGGATTCAAAATGACCTTAAATCCCTGTATTTCTCTGGAGACCACTGCTTTGGGCCTGGAAAGAATGGAGCTCCATTCAGATTATCTTTATTAGTTAATTTAATTTTTTTTTTTTTTAAAGTTCATGTATCTGTATATAATTTTTTATTTTGTTTTTTCTACTGTCCTATTATTTGTCTTAGAACATTCCTATTAAATGTTTCCACCCAACAGACACTCACACGTGTCAACAAGCTTGTGCTCATAGAAACTTGATTCCAGTCAGGGGTCTAGAGCAATCTGTGGCACAGACCAGTTAGAAACCGAGATCTTCAAAAGTGAGGCTCTGGCCTTGAGCCCTGAAAGACTATATTGAGGACAAGAAATCTCTGTAAAAATTATAAACTCAGATCAAATATTCTTTGACATGATGAGCTTGTGGCATTGCTTCCTTCTAGGAAATTTCTCTTTTAAAAAAAAAATAGTATTAAAATTATTTTACTTTTTATTTAAAAAATCTTTATTGATTATCTTTAATATTTAAAGATATTAAATAAATATTAAATATTTAATTTAATATTCATTTATTTCAATTCAATTCAATTTAATTAATTTAAATAATATTTTAATTAAATTTAAATATCTATTTAAATTATTTAATATTTTAATTAAAAATTAACTATTTTAATATTTAAAGATCATATTTAAATAAGAACATGAACTGCAGAGGGGACAAATAATTATCCTTTGACATCTAGAATTTTACCATAAATCCAAATTTCACCACCGAAGTCAAGTCTGACCGTTAAAGCCTGGTAGCCTTCTAGAACATTGATTCCAGTCCACAGATGTAGTTTACATCAGAGACACAGTGTTTGCCATCATAAGAGTTAACTATTATAGGAAATTTTCATCAGAGCTCTCAGATGACTGGGAAATGCTGTTATGGAAACAATTAATCATTGGCCAGTTAAACACCCATTTCAAACCAACATAGGAGGTGAAAACAGGCCACTGGAAATGGACACTCAAATAAACTTTTGGGACTTTGGAGATCAGCACGATCAGAAGGAGAACTAACCTTCTTGGTCAGGAAAAGAGAACTAAAATTTCCGGGTACGTTTAACTGTACTCAATTCTAGACTCTGTGGAGCATTTTATATGTTTAATTCTCACAAAAGTCCTTTGTGATGCATATTATCCTTATTTGACAGGTGAAAAATATTATGTTTACAGTTAGGTCAACCTGACTTTCAACTTGTGGTTACTCTGACATTGTCACGTCCATGTGGTGCTGTAGGCAGTGTGGTCCACCTGTTAGACAACAGAAAATTCAACTGAGTCAACCTAAAGCTCAGATTGGCTTTATTAAATGACTCATAAATGGGGCTTCTCTTTTGGCTCAGCTGGTAAAGAATCTGCCTGCAATGCGGGAGACCTGAGTTTGATCCCTGGGTTGGGAAGATCCCCTGGAGAAGGGAAAGGCTACCCACTCCAGTATTCTGGCCTGGAGAATTCCATGGACTACACAGCCCATGAAATCGCAGAGTCCAACACGACTGAGCGACTTTCACTGTCACTGTCCATCTGTCAACTTGAAAGGTGTTCCACCAAGTTGTAGAAAAGGGAAGGGTTTTTTTTAATTTTAATTTAGGCACCTTTGACAAAAACTATTTATTTAGCCACACTGGGTCTTAGTTGAAGCATGTGGAATCTTTAGTTGCAGTATGTGGGATCTAGTTCCTTGATCAGAGATCGAAACTGAGCCTCCTACATTGACAGTCTTAGCCACCAGACAACCAGGTTAGTTCCAGGGAAGGGTTTTAAAGGCTTGAAGAAATAGAATAAGGAAATTATTAGTAAAGAATGCATTAATTTAGGCAAGGCCACCTTCCTAAGGGGATGGGAAGAGGTAGATGACCTCATCAGTGCTAACCAGGTGATTTCCAGGTTGACTGGGTTAAAGGTTACTTTCCCAGAGGGGTTGAAACTGCAATTAAGTCAGGTATTAAGTTTTGGCTTGGTAATGCAAGTTGAGCACAAGTGACTCCATTTGGGACCTTCCGTCTCCTCACTCCACTGAGGAGCAGGCTATATATACCTCGGGAGAGGGAGATGGTTCATCTGATCTGCCGTTTAACTGCAAACTGTGCAGAACCTACATTAAACCTTTAAGGTGGTAATGATCCAGCAAAGCCCAACTAAATGAAACCCCTACTTGCAGAAGAAACAGAAAGAAATTATTCTAAGTGTGTGTGATAATGTGATTTCTAGTATGAAACATGTATTTGGTCTTCCTGTTCCTGCCACAGAGCTCCTAAAAACCTTGGAATTTCCTAAACAATGAGAACTGTAAAGGAGTCTTATGTTAATGAGGTGACTTTTGAAACTTACCTAAGGATGGGGGCTGGTTGCCAGGGGAACCAACCAAGGTGAAAGTGTTGGAATTTTCATCCCACCCCCTGATTTCCAGAGAAAGGTGGGATTGGAGGTGGAATCAATGGCCAATGGCCAAAAATCAATGGTCAATGATTTAATCAATTGTGATTTAATTAATTGTGCCTATGTAATGAAGCTTCCATTAAACCCCAAAAGGTGATGGGGTTGGTGAACACATGGTGATGTGGGCAGAGTGGGCCGCTGAGAGAGCATGAAGCTCCACACTGTTTCCCCATACCTTTCCAGACACATCTCTTACATCTGCTATTCCTGAGTTATTTCCTTTTATAATAAGACAGTAATCTAGTAAGTAAAATGTTTCTCTAAGTTCTGTGAGCTCCTCTAGCAAATTAATCAAACCCAACAAGGGGGGTCATTGGATCAGAAGCATAAGTGATGACCTGAGTTTGCAACTGACGTCTGAAATAGGCCTAAGTCTTTAACCCATGGAGTCTGAGTCTATTTCCAGGTAGAGAGTGTCAGAATTGAGTTGAGTTGTAGGACACCCAACTGGTGTAGGAGAAGGGCTTGGTGGCCTGGGGAACACCTGCCCTTCCTGCCTCCTCCCCAACTCCTGACATTGGAATTGGGAGCAGAATCCTTCGTATGGGGACATGGAGGGAAAATCCAACTCACAGTTTCACTGAGACTACAAAGGAGTTCCTCAAACTGTAGAGTTTGCTTTACCAAGAAATTTACTGTTTGACCTGCCAGTCCAAGGACTAGGACTCAGACCTAAGGTCTTTCCTCATCTCTGTTTTGTGTTTTATAATTTTGGGGTACACCATGAAGCATGAGGAATCTTAGTTCCCCAACCAGGAATCAAACCCACTCTCCCTGCAGTGAAAACGCAGCATCTTAACCACTGGACCAATAGGGAAGTCCCCCTCATCTCTGCTTTTAACTGCTCTTGGGCTTCCAAAGACCTAAGGCCTGGGTTCCAGGTACTGTCACTCAGGAAGTCTTTCTGTTCGTGAGCTGGTGGCCATAACAGATTCCAAGAATATCAAGAGCTCCTCTCCTGCTCCCTTTCCGGGCACACATGTGGACCCCACATAGGTCTCCCAGAGGCTTGGAGAAGGCATATGTGGGCAGGAGCAGGAGAAAGAGGAAAAAAGGTAAGATATTCTTCTTTTTAATTTTGGAAGTGATTAAATTGTCCATAGGTTCCCAGTCACTATATTAGGACATCTACACTGTGAGGAGATTTTTTTTTTTAAAGGAATCTTATTTGTATGTTTTTCATGTAAGTACCTCAAGTGTGTATAGTTAATGTGTACAGTTAATGTCAGATAATGTGTTGAATTAACTGTCTGGTTCCCCACCGCCCTTTCCAAGTATTTCCCAATATTACATGTTATTTTGGGTTGACTTATGTGCTTACTAATGGTCACAATAAAAAGATTTAAGTTTTTATCATCATTCTCTGATAACCATCTAAGGAACAAAACCAAAGTCATCCCCAGGTCCTTAAGAACTTCCTTTCTGGATGAGTAGCTTTAGATCAAAGGTGTCCCCTTTCTGGGGAGTGACTCCTTCTTCATAAATCTTAATGAGAATGATTTGGTACCCTCGAAAGCAGCAGGGATTATGCAATATTTCCTTTTAGATGGAGCCTTGGAGAACTGTCACGTGTAAGGAACACGTGGGGTTGTCAGGATGGTGAGATAATGCATTAACTGATAAGGCAGCTGCAGTGTCATCAATGTACAACATCCTTGCTTATCTGTAAACCTTAGCCAGAGGAGCATCCTACTTGCGAGGGTGTCCTCCACTTCCACAGTTCATCAGTATCTCATGGATTAATTTTCATAGTCTGAAAACTCCTAGGCTAATATTAAGGTAGCTATTAAAAAAAAAAGAGTTAATTTTAGAAAAGACTTGAATACATAGGGCTTTCCTGGTGTACAGTGGTTAGAATCTACCTGCTGACGCAGGGGATGTGGGTTAGATCCCTGGTCCGGGAAGATACTACAGGCTGTGGGGTGATTAAGCCTGTGAGCCACAACTACTGAACCTATGAGCCTAGAGCCCATGCTCTGCAACAAGAGAAGGCACTGCAGTGAGAAGCCCCCACACCACGAGGAGGTAAACCTCCCTCAACGGAACTAGAAAAAGCCTGAGTGCAGCAACAAGACCTAGTCCAGACAAAGATTAAAAAAAAAAAAAGAAAAACTTAAAAAAGAATGGAATACATTTCTCTTCTTGGAAGCTCTAACAATCCCAAGAAACTTTGTTTTCTATTCTTAATATCCCTCAAACTTGTGTCATCTCTTGGCTGCTGCTGCCTCTGGTTAAAATTTCTTGGATCATTTATAGCAACAATATAAGCTGGAATAGGGTAGAGAAAGGATAGCTAAAGAAAGACTCCCCATTATAGAATCCATAACGGTCCAACAGACCGTTTCCTCCAGGAGTCACCTCTGCGCTTTGATCTCTCAGCTAGTAAATCCTCGAGCTGAGATTTTATAAACAGATAGGGTAGGGGGTCCCTGGAGAAAGAGAATCAGTCATAGCTTTTTTGACAGAAGAGAAACCATTTTTGGCCTGAGGCCAAAGGTGATCTAAGCTGGGCCACTTGCATGCCTGCCGTTGAACAGGTCTCAGTAATGAATGATCTTAAGGGAAGTGAGGGAATGCAGAAACAAATGAAAAGCAATCAAGAAACAGTTGTTCAGTTGCTAAGTTGTATTTGACTCTTTGCGATCCCATGGACTGCAGCATGCCAGTCTCCTCTGTTCTCCACTATCCCCCAGAGTTTGCTCAAATTCATGTCCATTGAGTTGGTGATACTATCTAACCATCTCATCTTCTGCCAGCCCCTTCTCCTTTTGCCTTCAATCTTTCCCAGCATGAGGGTCTTTTCCAATGAGTTGGTTCTTTGTATCAGGTAGCCAAAGTATTGATTGGAGCTTTAGCCTCAGCACCAGTCCTTTCAATGAATATTCAGGGTTGATTTCCTTTAGGATTGACTGGTTTGATCTCCTTGCTGTCCAACGGACTCTTAAGAGTCTTCTCCAGCACCATAGTTCAAAAGCATCAATTCTTTGGCACTCAGCCTACTTTATGGTCCAAGAAACATTAGTTCGGTGATAAAACAAGTACCTGTTCCTCCTCATGGGATATGACATCAATCTGATACGTATCTGAGTTCTCCATGAGCTAAGGTCCCCCCATCCAAGTGGAGAATGGTAGTGACATGCTGAGACCCCAAACTTGTTGGAACTTAAAGGATGATAATGTTGACCTTTTCTGACCCTCCTGACTTCAATCAACTTCACCTTGGACTCTGGTAACATTTCCCCCAATTCTATGCTGCATTCTCTTCTGCTCAAGTCCCTTTATGAATATGCATACACCACCCAAACCCTTCATAAATGCATACATACATATAGCTTGAAATTTCCTCAGTTTTTCCCTTTGGGGAGACACCGCTCTGGGAAAGATCCCTGGTGTTCCTCCTACTTGCTTCAAGTTATTCTTCCTTCTTCTCCTCTTCATCTTGGTTACATCTTTTGGCTCGACACATACCAAGAAGCAAACCCAATTTTGAGGTAACAATTTGACCAGGACTTTCTGACTCATGATCCCAGGCATTTCACCACGGCTCCCTGGCAAAGTCGATGAGAAAGGAGAAAGAAAGTGTAGCTGTCTTTAAGGAAGCACCATTACTGTTCTTTAGTCACAGACATCCCTGTGGGATTCTAGAGAAGTAAGAAAGACAAATTCAAGAAACAGCTTTGCTGAAACTTGACTTTTGGTTGTAGAATTCAGGACTCCTTGGCTATAAGTGAAGAGGTGACAAGTTTGCTTAAGCAAACGAGACTTCATTGGCTTGCATATTCTGACCTTGGGAGGCTGGGCTTGAGCTGGTCCCAGGGATGAACAGAATCTAGAACACGTGTGCCACCAAGTCTCAACCTCGGCCATCCCCATTCCACCTCTCAGCGCGTGGTGGCTTTGTTCTGCCAAACTACTTGTCTGCGGCAGGGGATGTGGTGTTGGTGCTGCCAGACACAAGTCCTCAGAGCTCTGTCCCAGACAGGACATGGTGTTGCCTCCAGCTCCATTCTGAAATATCATGGAGAAGGGTTTTGATTGCCATGGCTTAGGCTATGTGCTGGTTTCTTGTGGCCAGGGGTAAGGTGCCCTGTTTGGTCCAGTCTGGTTTAGTGCATATCCTTGTTGCAAAAGGAGCCAGAGAGCATGACTGCTGGGAAATCACCATCGATTGGATGTCCACTCTATTTTGTGCCTTCTGTAGGTAACTAATGTTGGAATGACCAAAAACGTTTTTAAAAAAATTTTAAAAAGGATAAGGTGTGTTTTATGCTACAGGCCAGATTTCATTCCTTAACCAGTTGATCATGAAACTAGTCTCATTAATTACCCTCTTTTCTATTTTAAAAGCCACTAATAGAAGTTAAAAAAAAAAGTCTTCATTGAATTTGTTACAATATTGCTTCTGTTTTATGTTTTAGTTTTTGGCTTCAAGGCATGTTGGATCATTGGAAGGCAAAGTGTTAACCACTGGGCCACCAGGAAAGTCAACAATAGAATGTTATATATATAGTTAAAAGAAAGCGACTCTTAACAATTTATCAAATTATACACTTAAAAAAAAGAAAAAAGACAAAAAACATAGGTACTGTGAGGAGCTGGGAGGGTGACTTCCTCTACTCTCTCTTCTGCTGGATACAATCCACTCTGGTCTCAGAACCCCTTCTCACCATGTCCTGCCTTCCTCCCCTGCCCTCTAACCCCATTCATAGGCTGCGTTGTTCTGAAAGACTTCAAGGAAAAAGAAAGTAGTGAATGGCCCCCCAAAGTTGGTGATTATGAGATCCATCTCAAATAGTTATTCTTTAGAGATAGGTAGATAACTATTTTCTAATTCATTAAAAGGAATCAAAGCCTGCCACTTACCATTTGAATATTTGAATTTTTTATGTTTAATCACATGTTCTTTCCATTTAGTTTTAAAAATTGCATATGTTAAGATGTGTAGAAATAAAAAGAACTGCTTAATTTAGCACTAGGGATAGTCTTATTAGACACAAAAAAGCCTCATTACCATTTAAAAATTCTAATGATAGTTAAGAAGGAAAAAAATCATAAATAATGGAAATAAAGAAACAAACATTTTAATTTTGTAGGTTTTATGAGTCACTTATTGCAAAAGAATTCAAAAGAATCTATAAAAATTTGCCAGAGGTAATAAGTTTTCCTAAATGTGTATATATATAAAAATATATAACATAAATATAGAAGATTTATTATTGTATGTGTGTGCCATAATGCTAAAATACACAATGATAATGAAAGATTATTTGTTGTTGTTTGTGCAAATATTGAATTACTGAGAATTAACTCAGGACACATAACATTTAAAATACAAATCTTAACATGAAAAATAAGAGGACAAGAATAAATGGACAGATATGTAACATTCCCAGTTGAGAATTTTAAATAAAGGAGACAATCATCCTAAGTATAATACATGGGTTTATGCATCACTGATGCATTTTATCAAGGGAAGTTATAACAGAATAAAAAATAGAACTTTACAATTTGATAGTCACCTGGAGCACTAAAGGACTCAATATGAATTTATAAATGTGTACATATTTACATAAAATTGATCACAGTTGAAACATTTTAGAAGGTAATGAAAACCAAAACATTATAGTACTGAGTTAAAAGAAGACACATTGCCCAGGGGATTCTATTCTGTTGCTCATCTACTATAAAATTAATGTATGACAGAACAAGTCATGCAGCTGCCGGTGGGCAATTCTGCCCTCAGCTCACCTCTCCGCCTCCCTGTTTCCAGGGTCAAGCATCTTCCATGCACTTGGCTAAGTGGACTCAGGGCCTGCCATGCTTCTCTCTTCTCTGTGTACCCATCCAAAGGTGGCGATCACTACGCTGCTGTACCCTGCATCTGGTATTATCTCAGGTTTTTATTATTATCATTATTTGTCTGCACTGGGTCTTTGTTGCTTTTCTCCAGCTTTCTCTAGTTTTGGTTACTCTCTCGTTGCTGTGTGGGGGCTTCTCATTGTGGGGGCTTCTCCTGTTGTGGAGCACAGGCTCTATGGCACAGGGGCTTCTGTAGTTGCAGTGTATGGGCCCAGTTGCCCTGCGGCATGTGGAATCTTCCTGGACCAGGGATTGAACCCATGTCCCTGCATTGGCAGGCAGATTCTTAACCACTGGACAACCAGGGAAGTCCTGTTGCAGGCTTTAGTTGGGAGGTCCAGGTTGCATGTTCCAGCCCAGTTTTATCACAGGAATACATTGGGAATATTAGGCACTTGTTCAGTTCTATCAAAGAGATACTTTCTTCTTTGTTTCTCACGGCAAATTTTTGGGGAGACTGAAGGGAAGGCTTGGATGGATATGGTTGACAGAGGTGGATATGAGAATCCTGCTTCTATGACTATAATACAATATAAACTCACTCCAAATTCTTCTCAAGTCATTATAATATTATTATGGTAACTGGATAGCAAGATTGGGAAAATTAATTTAGATTTATACTTATTCTATATACTGCAATGAATTTGAAACTGTTTAGAGGCTTAAACATTAAACAATATATGAAAAACTGGAGAAAAACAGAATAGCATATGAAACATATTTCCCTGTTCTGGGCAGTAAAATTAAGGTCTCATTAATAGTGACCTCAACATTATAAAGGCTATATATAACAAGTCCACGAGTTTCCCAGGTGGAGCTAATAGTAAAGAACCTGCCTACTAATGCAGGAGACTTAAGAGCCACGGGTTCGATCCGTGAGCTCAGGAAGGTTCCCTGAAGGACAGCAAGGCAACCCACTCCGGTATTCTTGCCTGGAGAACCCTGTGGACCAAGGAGCCTGGTGGGCTGTGGTCCACGCGGTCCCATGGAGTCAGACACAGCTGAAGCAACTTAGCATGCGTGCATAACAAGTTCACAGCTAACATCATACTCAGTGGTGAAAGGTTGAAAGCTTTTTCTTTAATATCAGGAACAAGGATGCCCTCTCTAGCCACTCCTATTCAACATAGTATCAGAAGTCTTAGCCAGAGCAATCAGGAAAGAGAAGGAAATAAAAGGCATACACATTGGAAAGGAAGAAGTAAAGTTGTCTGTGTTTCAGATGATATGATCCTGTATGATAGGGTAGAACATGCTAAAGACACTACCAAGGAACTGACAAACAAACTCAGTAAAGTTGCAGGATATAATATTAACTACAGAAATCATGTAGAAGAGTTCTGTACATTAACAGTGAAATATCTGAAAGAGAAACAAAGAAAACAATCCCACTTACAAGAGCATCGAAAACAATAAAACATTTAGAAATAAATTTAACCAAAGAGGTGAAAGATTTGTACACTGCAAGCTGTAAGACTGATAAAAGAAATTGAAAACACAAATAAATGGAAAGATACATGTTTATGGGTCAGAAGATTTAGTACTGTTTAAAATGTCCATATTGCCCAAAGCCATCTATAAATCTAATGCAATCCTTATCAAAATTCCAATGCCATTTTTTATAGAAGTAGAAAAAAAAATCCTAAAATTCATATGAAACTGCAAAAGACCCCAAATGTAATAGGGAACATTGTATTCTATTACAAAGAGATGTTGCCTATAAGATTAAGTGATAAGTGATGGCCCATCTTTGAGAACACTGCCTCCCAGCTAATAAGCATTAAGCTAAAACACCTTTGCTAGTTTCACAAGTAACATCCTGACCAGGTTCACCTGTGACTGAGAGCAGGGAGGCTCATGGGAACCAGGAAGTGTTTGACTTTACTCCTCCCCTGTAGTATAAAAGAAGCCTGAATTTTAACCCAGGCAAGCTGGTTCTTTGGGATACAAGTCTGTTGTCTTCTTGGTTTGCTGGCTTTCTGAATAAAGTTGTTATTCTTCCCCCGCCACTCTGAAACCCGTCTCTCCATTTATGGGCCTGTCATGAGGCAAGTTGTATGAGCTTGGACTCAGTAACGGGTTTTGGCCCAGCCAGCCAGGAGTCTTGCTGTCTTGGTTAGCCGACCCGCGGGGCCCAAGCAACTCCCGGGGCCCATCCTGAGGATCCTCCCTTCACAGTTCTTCAAAGTGGCTCTGGCTGTCCCAGCACTTGGCGGTTGGAGCAAGGAGCTGACGGGCTTCATACAGTAGGGTAAGTCACTCCGGTGTGTATACAGCCGGGGGAATTTACTTCCTGTTTCGGGCTTTTTTTCCGCTTCCTAGAATAAGCCCAATTTGTTTCCTATTTGAGTGGGGTACCCTGCTGGAGAGAGGAAAGAGTCGTTGGATTTTACCTGACTTGTGGACTGGTTTGTTTTTTCGGTGCTAGCATTTGTATGTGCCATTTGTGTTTTGTTTTGAATTTGTCTCTAAAAAGAGGGAAGGTTTCAACTATCCCTAAGGAAAGTTCTCGGACACATATTTTGAATAAGTGATTACAGCTCTGAACTCGTGGGTGAGAGGAGGGCATTTTGTTGGAAAAACGTGTGGCCACAGTACCTGTGAAGCTCTCCATAAAGGGTTTAGGCAGGGTTATCTTGGGATCCCGGGGAACCATGAACTGCTACCCTTGCTGCATTAATTACAACAGTTATGGTCTCCTGTGTCGCAGGTGTATGTAAACCACCAAGACCAAACTTGACGGTTTAAGATTTTCTGTTTGTCTTTTTTTTATTTCACTTTGTTTGGTACTGTTTCTCCATTTACAGCCAAATTAGCTTTGTGATATTTAAAACTTTTACTGGTATCAAATAGAGGAAAGGAACGTGAAAAAAAAACAAAAGCAAAACCTGTCCTTATCCAACAGTGGGACATTCCCAGGAAGAAGAGAATGGTTCTGCTTGGTTTTTAAAATCACCAAAAGCTGCAAATAGAAATAGAAGTGTCTTTTTCATCAGTTCAGTTCAGTCGCTCAGTTGTGTCCGACTCTTTGCAACCCCATGAACCGCAGCACGCCAGGCCTTCCTGTCCATCACCAACTCCCGGAGTCCACCCAAACCCATGTCCATCGAGTCGATGATGCCATCCAACCATCTCATCTTCTGTTATCCCCTTCTCCTGCCCTCAATCTTTCCCAGCATCAGGGTCTTTTCAAATGAGTCAGCTCTTCGCATGAGGTGGCCAAAGTATTGGAGTTTCAGCTTCAACATCAGTCCTTCCAATGAACACCCGGGACTGATCTTCTTTAGGATGGACTGGTTGGATCTCCTTGCAGTCCAAGGGACTTTTTGAATATTAGTTAAAAAGGTTTAGCAGTCTAGACAGGTGACCTTGATTTGTCCCATCTGCTTGAAACTCGATTTGAATCTGATCTCTTCTGTAACTGATGGGTTTTACCTTGTTGTACATGATTCAAAGGCCAAAGCCTTTGACTGTGTGGATCACAACAAACTGGAAAATTCTTCAAGATATGGGAATACCAGACTCTCTTACCTGCCTCTTGAGAAATCTGTATGCAGGTCAAGAAGCAACAGTGAGAAATGGACATGGAACAAGAGACTGGTTCCAAATTGGGAAAGGAGTATGTCAAGGTTGTATATTGTCACCCTGCTTATTTAACTCATATATAGAGTACATCATGAGAAATGCCAGGCTGGATGAAGCACAAGCTGGAATCAAGACTGCTGGGAGAAATAACAATAACCTCAGATATGCAGATGACACCACCCTTATGGCAGAAAAATAAAGAAGAACTAAAGAGAACTAAACTCCAATACTGAGGCGACCTGATACAAAGAACTGACTCATTTGAAAATACCTTGATGCTGGGAAAGATTGAACGTGGGAGGAGAAGGGGACAACAGAGGATGAGATTGTTGGATGGCATCAGCGACTCAATGGACATGAGTTTGAGTAAACTCCGGGAGTTGGTGATGGATAGGGAGGCCTGGCATGCTGCAGTCCATGGGGTTGCAAAGAGTGGGACACGACTGAGAGAATGAACTGAACTGAACATGATTCATGGCTAAAATTTTGAAATGGAAACTGAGGTCCTTGTGTTTTTGTGTGTGTTACAGATGCGTGGCACTGCCAAAATTAATTGGTAAAAAAGAGTTCTATTTAATTGTCTCAAAGGAAATTAAGTGCTTATGTAAAATACTAAAATATAAAAAAAACTGGCCGGAATGAATTTCAGGCTCATGTGATCTAGGAAATATTCATTCTAGGAAGTATTGAATTAATAACTGGTATTCGAGTTAACTTAAGCTTGTTGGTTTGATTAATACAGACATACCTTTAGACTTTTCAACGTTAAATATAATTTACTGTACCTAGGTTTCCTAGAAATTAAATAAGAACTTATTCCTGTTACAAAGCTTGTCAGCAAGAAAAATAATATGGTAAAACTTTAAGCATTTTAGGTAAACTTTATCCCAATAATTGTTTTGGGAATGTCTGTCTAAAATATCCAGATTTTCATAACTTGAAACTGAACTAAGTTAAATGAAAAGAATTCATAGACTATCTGGGTCATTTCAAATAAGATAAAACATTAGAACATTAACTGCTGGGCAGGACTAAGTTTGCCTACCTTTGCCTTCTCCGGAGAGGAAGAATGAAGCATAAGCTTGTCAATCGGGAAACGCTAGTATGACAGTTTTACAAGTACTTGCTTCTTGGTTTTTACTAGAATAAGGTTTTAAGATTAAGAATTATAAGGGAAACATTTCAATATATAAGGAGGGGATGTGTCCTAGAATGTTTCTGAATGGGAAATAAAGGGAGGGACATAGTAATATGGATACGGAAAGTTGTGGAAATGTTTGTGGAGGAGGAACACTGAGTTTGGTGCACAATCAGGATTCGCTAAGATTGAACTTAAGCAAATGAATTTTAAAGGTAAAATGGCACAAAACCTGCATTTGGTTCTCTGAAAGGACAAAATTGTCTTCAAATATTGAACCACTCTTGGTAATCGTGAGTTTCTCTAAGTGATCTGTACTTGCTATTGAGCTCTTATTGTTGTGTGTTAAAACCTTTTGGTATTTTTGACAAACTTTCCAAAGATCAAATTCTAAATGGAGTTCATTTGATCTGTGGCTAACTTTGAAGTTTTCCAAAGGGTCCTTGCAACACCTCAAATTATTCTCCATCTCAGAGAGGGGAAGATTAATTAGGCTAATTTGTTATGTTAAGTTACGTGAAAAGCATCATCAAATAAGTGAGTGATTTGTTGTGTATGAAAACATTATTAATGTACACATTCTGGAAATCACATGCAACACCTAAAATTCAAATACATTTGATAAATATCAGTGATAATTTTAGTAATTATCTTAAATTGTATGTCTTAGCAGTAACCAAGTTTCTTTTTAATTGCATTTTAATTCTGTTGTTTGATGCCAAAGCAAAAAGGCCTTTTGATGTTTAGATGGTCAATTGCTATTTATGGTTTTACAGTGGCTTTTGAATGACTCTTGAGCTATTTTGTGAAAAAGCAGGGATGGATGATGAAATAGTTTACATGCAAGCATTTGGGCTATTACATCAGGGAAAATCAGAAAAGGAAGGGAATGAGACGGGGAGGGTACATTGCTTCAAAACTTAACCCTCCCTCTGAGCCAGGTGCTCCAGCTGCTCTGGCAATCATGCGATCGTGATCAGTGGTGGAAGGTCTCAGAACTGCTTGTCTCAATTGGCCATTTAAGTTTAATAGTAAAAGACGGGTTAATGATAACCATGTGTCATAAAACCTTCAGAAGGAAAGGAGAATGTTTTGTGGGCCATTGGTTCTGTGTTTGGCAGTTTTAAGTTATTTGTATTTATTAAAAAGTTTTAATTGAAGTTGATAATATGTTTCAGGTGTACAAAGAGACTCAGTTGTGTATATATATATTAGATTATATATATAGTTATATATATTCTTGTCTCATAATTTTATTACAAAATATTGAGTTTTGTTATCTATGCTATATAATAGGTCCTTGTTTATCTATTTTATATATAGTGATGTGTATATGTTAATCCTAAACTCCTCTAATTTATCCCTCTCTCTCTTTCCCCTTTGTTAACCATAAGTTTTTTCTATGTCTGTGGGTTTCTTTCTGTTTTGGAAATAAGTTCATATGTATCATTTTTTTAGATTCCACATATAAGCAATATTATATTTGTTATTCTCTGCCTGGTTTACTTCACTTAGTATGATAATCTCTAGGTCCATCCATGATGCTGCAAATGGCATTATCATTCTTTATAGCTGAGTAATATTCCATTGTATATATGTATCGCATCTTTATCCATTTTATCTGTCATAAGACATTTATGTTGCTTCCATATCTTATCTATTGTAAACAGTGCTGTATTGACATTGGGGATACAGGTATATTTTCATATATATGAAAATTAGTTTTCTCTACATAAATGCCCAGGAGTGGGATTGCTGGATCATACGGTAGCTCTGTTTTTAGTGTTTTAAGGAACTTCCATACTGTTTTCATAGTGGCAGTACCAGTTTATATTCTCACCAACAATGTAGGATTCCTCCTCCTCCACACCTACTCCAGCATTTATTGTTTGTAGACTTTTTGATGATGGCCATTCTGACCAGTGTGAGGTGATACTTCATTGTAGTATTGATTTATATTTCTCTAATGATTAGCCTTGTTGAGAATTTTTTCATGTGCCTTTTGGCCATTATATATCTTCTAGTTATTTTTTAAAATTAGTGCTTTTTAATTGGTTAAAGTCCTTCTTAAGGAAATTATTCTTTGATTTGGATTAAGACATTAGAACCATATTCATTCTAGAGAGCACAATCAACAGGAAAAACTGAGAAAATGAACACTCACAACTTGGGATAAAGCCTTGCTAGTTGTCTTGCTATGGATCAGTGGCTCCCAGAGGCAGGCTTAAGTTAAGCCCCTTTGAAATATTGCATGGCAGGCCATTCCAGGTGTCTGCCCAGGTGAGAGAATCTACAAATGCTCTAAAAGACCTGAAAGTGAAAGTTGCTCAGTCGTGTCCGACTCTTTGCGACCCCATGGACTACAGTCCCTGGAATTCTCCAGGCCAGAATACTGGAGTGGGTAGCCTTTCCCTTCTCCACGGGATCTTCCCAACCCAGTGATTGAACCCAGGTCTCCTGCATTGCTGGCAGATTCTTTACAGCTGACCTAGCAGTTGCCAATTATGTTAAAGTTTGGGGCACTATACCAACCTCTGTTCATGTGTTTGCCTCCAACAGGTCTGCCTATTTAACTGAAGTAGATGGTAATTTCATTGTAGGGTCAATCAGTTTAATTTTGTCCAAATAAATAACACAGGAATTTAGTATATATATATTGGGAATTGGAACTCAAACCCCAAGTTGAATTACCAATTAGGCAACAAAGTGCTAAGGGGGTTCATCGGGTTCAAACAGTTGTAGATAAAGGACCGACATAAATATTCTAAGGCATATTTGTTGCCTCTGTAAGTAGCTAGAGTGGTCTTTGTTTCTTTCCCCACAATTTTATGGAATGGATGTTGACACTGGGCAATTGTAGTTATGGGGAAGAACCTTTGTGTTCTGTTACAAGTTAATCACTGAAGGAATGTTGCCTATAAGCTTAAATTATACGTAATAGCCTATCTTTGGGTTAGTGCTTCCCATCTAATGACCATTAAGCTAAAATAGCTTTGTCTTACTCACAAGAAACATCCTGACCAGGCCCACTGTGATGACGCAGGAAGGAAGAAATGAACACATTCCCCTGAAGGCTGATGCGGGCCAGGAAATGTTTGACTTTACTCCCTCCTTTTTTGCTATAAAAGAAAACTGAATTCTAACTCAGGCAAGATGGTTCTTTGTGGCATGAGTCCACCATTTTCTTGGTCTGTTGGCTCTCTGAATAAAGCTGCTATTCATTACTCCAACAACTCTTCTCTCCATTTGTTGTCCTGTTCCGAGGCAAATTGTACATGCTTGGACTTGAACACAAATAGCATTTGCATTTCTTATACTTAATCTAATAAAAGCAATCCTGAGAAGAACAAAGCTGGAAATATCATACTACCTGATTTCAAACTATACTACAAAGCTCTAGTAAGCTATTCAATATGGTATTTTCATCAAAACAGACACATAAGTCAATGGAACAGAGTAGACAGCTCAGAAATAAACCCTCACAGAGGGCCTAGAATACTCAGTGGGGAAAGGATATTCCCTTCAATAAGTGATATTGGGAAAACTGGATATTCACATACAAAAGAATGAAATTGGACTCCTGTCTTTCACCACTCACAAAAATTAACTTGCAGTGGGTGGATTAGATTTATCCATAAGACCTGAAACTGTAAAACTCCTAGTAGGAAACATAAGAAAAATGCTCATTGAAATTGGTCTTCCAGTGAATTTTTGGATGTGCCAACAAAAGCACAACCAACAAATGCAAAAAGAAATGAGTGGGACAAGATAAAATTAAAAAGATTCTAAATAGCAAAAGAAATCATTAACAAAATGAAAAGGCAACCTGTAGAAAGGGGGAAAATATATGAAAACTTCATCTGGTAAGGGTTAAGGAACTCATACAACCCAGTAGCAAAAAACTAATCAGATTTTAAAATGGGTTGGACCTGAATAGACATTTTCCCAAATGAGACATACAAACTGCCAATGAGTATGTGAAAAGATGCTAGAATCACTAACTGCCAGTGTCCATGACTCTGGCGGTGCGGCTGTGTCATGGTGGCTGAGCTGTGATGCCAGGCCAGGGCATGGCTGCCCTGAAGGTGTTCTTCTGTGGAGGGCTGCCACTGCTACTGATCTGCTGGATCCTGTATTCTCTAAAACTGTGCGAGAGTGTGTGGCAGTGTTACCAGCACTGCATAAAGATCTTATATGAGGATAATTGTTTTGGTTTTTCCTTTGGATTTTACCATTTCCGAAGGACTTTGATGTGAGTCCATGAGAGCTTCAAGAGGAAAAATATCAGTAAGGATGTGCAGAACTCAATTCTACCTCACTTTCCAGAAACATAGTACTCCTTTTTAAAAGCCAATCATGAGGTCTTAACACTTACCCTTTAGGGTCCTCTTGGAGCAGGGCCTCAGTGACCATTAATGACAATGTCTTGGTTGGCCAATGCCACCATCCTCTAGACTTGCTTCATTTTATTCAATCGTACAGGTGAGGACTGCCTAGTAAACCTTCGGGCCCAACTCACATTTCATGGCTCAAGGGTGTCCTTGTAGGACAGTACTGCAGTGTAATTTCTGTTTACAGTTTCATCCAGAAATGATTTTCAGTGCCACTGAATGCAACTGTATGATTCATTTCATCTGCCCATTCATTCATACATACATTCATTCAACAAATAATTTCAATCGGAAAAGTTTTCTTTCTTAAAATGGCAAGGTTTATCACCTATAGTTCATTGCCAAATGGCAGTGAATGATTAGTTGTTTTGTGTTTCAGCATACTGGAGGTAGATTGTTCATTGACCTGTATTTGTGTTTAGAATCACATAAAAGTGACAAATGCTTTCTGAGATTTATGGAAACATCTAGTCTTCTTACTCATGGAATTATTATCTGGATCTTATTACTAGCAGCCCCTAGCTCTTCTTTTTTGACAGCAAATGGAAGGAGATGGACTTTAAAATCTTTTAGAAAGAAGAAAAAGTCCATCTGTAGAAATATAGGTTATTGCTATCTTAAAAAAAACAAAACTCAACCTAAAAATTCTGTTTTTCTCCTTCTGTTCAAATCCAATTGTCCATCTGCTCTTCATTCCTTGCTTCTCTGTGGCTTACTTTGCACCTTTTCCCGGGTTTATTAACACTTGTCATTCAGTCATCTGTCCTCTCAGATCAGTAGCAGCCGCAGTCTAATTTAACAGCTAAATGACAACCTGTTCCTCTGGCTTTAATGTAGACTAATTTGGACAATCTGTAGTCCTGTTTATTTTAATTTTCAGCCTTCTGTGGATATTACCTCCTATAAAGTAGCAGAAGACGTTTGTGAGCTAAGGGCGACAGATGCCCTGCTTGTTTTTTCATAGACAAGGCGACCAGGAAAGCTAGAATCATGACAGTTTGAGGGGCTGGGTGAGCCTGCCTCAGAGGTGGTTCTGGAATGGGTGGGCGGAGCTTTCTCTGACCACTTTCCTATCTTAATACTGAAAGCACAAAATGAAGGGAGGCATGCTTTCTCGAAACAGAATTTTTTAAGAGAAATTTAAAATATTATAAATATATTTTGCAATATATAAAAAATATTTTATAAAATGTAATGTATATTTATATAAAACATTGTAGAACACATGGTATAATATAAATAAAATATATATTTTATAAAATATAAAAATATTCTAGAACACATGGTAAGATACAAGATTATAGGGCTCTTGGGGTTCCTATTCATCTTTACAATGTTCCTAGCCTGCTGCTCATCTCTCTACTCCTCCCCGCGCCACATGCTTTAAAGTACTCAGTTAACATTTGTGGAATTGAATAGATTAGAATAACCAAAGGCCTGGGAAATAACACACTTCAAACGATTGATTTTTAGAAAGAAACTTGAAAGCAGACTATCTTGTTTGGATCATTATTAATAGCTGGTTAGGCCTGAATAATATACAGGGTACATTTCTTACTTGCTTATCAGATATGATTGTGTCAATCTTCCTTATCTCACAATAGCAGTCCTTCTATTTGACATAAAATGGAAGGCAATGAGCAAACCCCATCACCCTGAATTCCAAATCCTTGTGAAATTTGAACTAAAAACTCTAAACTCATAGTAAAAAGATAACGCCTCTAGTATCCAGAATTTACTTTTTACGTAGTTTTTACTACATGTTGCTTAAAAATTACAGTACGAACTATTGGATGTAAGATAGCCTCAAGAATGTATTCAACAACATGGGGAAGATAGCCAATATTTTGTAAACTGTAAATGGAAAAGTAACCTTTAAAAGTTGTATAAAATTAAAAAATTATGTCACAGTTGGGTATTTGTGCAGACTTAGCACAAACAGTTTCACAGGTCTCAGTTCTGTGACCTGGTCTTAAGCGTCGGGGCCTGTTTGACAGGGTCTCAATGAGGGTGTGGTGAGTTTTCTCTGCAACTGCTTTCTTTCTGGAACAACACTGGATATGGAGTCAGAGCTGACATGGATGGAGGGAAAGTGGGCGAAATATGAAGGTTTAAGAAAGGGAAAATGGCCTGACTGCAAGGCCAGTTTGAGACGATCCTACGCATTTACCATCCATCTTTTCATAAATAATATTGAGCCTCTTCCTGTGACAGGCCCTCTACTAGACGGTGGGGAGACAACAGGTGACAAAACAAAGTTCTGGCTCTCTCTCAGTTTACAGGCAATCAATAAAACCATGAGAAAACATGTCTGGTAAAGGATTGCAAATCAGCTTAAAGACAAGAGAGTGACTGTATGGTTACACTATTCTGGAAGTCTGGTCACGTCTCTTGAAGGTGACAATTAAGTGGAAATATGAGTAATTTACAGCACGGAACATGGAAGATACTGAGAAAGTCTTCAGGAATATTTTCTAATGAGTTCTTAAAATGACCACTCAAGGGAAGTGTTGAAAAGTGGAATCCTACTCTTGGAAACTTCTCCACCATTGCCCTCTTAACATTCTGCTTGCGCTTCTGTCATAGAGCCTAAAACACTTGGAGGTACCAATTTCTTTCCATGTCTATTCTCTTGTTTTCTCCTGTGAGCATCTTGAAGACAATCTTTGCCTTTTTTTTTTTTTTTTTTGGTCTGTGGCTGGCAATTCTTGGCATGGAGCAGCTATTTAATAAATTCAAGTTCAGTGAACTTATTTGTCTCATTTCCACAGAAAGGCAGATACTATGTCACACTTATTTTGTATCCTCCCAGTGTCTGGCATCAAGAGGGACAGTAAGTGATAGGTGAAAGCTCCTTGAAGCATTTGCTAAAATTCCAAGTGGACTTTGAGCCTTTCCTCAAAGGGTAAAATGGAAAGATGGAGAAATAGCCTAGGTTAGAGGCAGATTTAGACAATAGTCAAGTTTTTTAGGGTGTTTGGGTTTTTGAATAGATCAAAATTGGGATTTAGGGCTGGATCAAAGGAAGGGTAATATGGAAATATGTGGGGAACTTGGGGTTGGGGGTTGATGTATTGGACACAGGACATTTGTGAAAAGGTCAAATGATGATCTCAAGGATAAAAAATGTTTTCAATAAAAGGCGAGCTCATTTTTATACAAGAGAATGATGACACAGTAATTGTGCTAGCTTGGCTTTTTGTTTTCTTGCTAATATTACATCACTGAGTCACACGAGCGTGGTTAGGAGGGGACAATAAAAATAAGTTATCAATGCACTATTAACTCAGCGTGCTCTTACCTATTAATAAGACATTGATGTCTCCTCTTATGCGTGTCCCATCGAGAAGCATTTTCTCATTACCTTCAAGCGGCATACACAAAATGGCTTTTTTAATATACTCGTGCCTGTGAATGTTTGGTGCTAAAGACTTCTCTAAATGGTCAAACATATCCTATTTAAGAAACAGGAAACACTTACATTGCACATTATCAACATTAGAACAGAATCTCATTATCCATTAGCTGGTATTTGTGCGATTTATAACTCACTTTAGATTGAGTTTTGCAGGATTTCATGATCTTTACCACATCATCGGCTGAAAACTTAGGTGCTGTGTCCTTGTTCATCAGTTGATATTATTGCGGGCATCATGGCCTTGTGTTTTGTAGGCTGCAGAAATCTTTTAAGAGATGCTGCTAATTAACTATTAAATAAATGCTTGGATGAAGTTATCTTCATAACAGATAAGCTCCTCGGAAATTGCTTTCAATAAAATGGAATGAGTTAAATTTCTTTCTGGTTTTGTTAACCTTTGCCTGTCTTTTCTGAATCCCAGACAGAACACTTTACAGTGTATGTAGTGTTTTGTTTTTGTTTCTTAAAACTTGTGCTCTTTAAAAACGTTTGAAAGAAGGAACTCGTAAAGGTATCTCTGAAATAGCCTATGGGTGATGCTCCAAGTGACTACTGATGTGCCTTCTGCTTTGAGATGAATCTGAGAAGGCAAATCTAATAGAGGCAAATGGTTTTAAGCCATAAAAAGAAAATCACATTATAATTTAGTGAGAATTTCATGTTAAGTTGCAGGGTTTTTCAATGAGAAAAGAAAAACTAAAAAGCTAGGAAAAATGGGTGCTCTGGATTTTTAAGCCATGACAGATTATTTCATTGAGCTGAAAACAGTCAGCTTCAATTGTGAGACTAGGCTTTAATTGTATATCCAAGAAAAAAGATTTAAATAGTTAGGTAAATATGGGCATCTAAAGACATTTACTGCTTTTGGCAAATATTTATCTTTTCTAAAAATTCACTACTTGAAGAGTTTGTTTTCAAAAGCAAAACAGGAATGGTTAATTTGTTTATATTCACCCATCCGACAACAGAAATATTTACTGGACCTGACCTTGGTGGGACAAGCCGAGGGGCAGGTAGGGCAGTCTTGGGGCCAAGACTAAGATAAGTAAGACATGAGAGCCTGATGTTTTATAATCTAGGGACAAAACAGGAAGTTTAGGCCCAGTTTACCTTCTGGAGAATGGCTCTTATGGTCCTCATATGGGGACATGCCTTGGAAATGAACAGAGATAATTCTGTCATTTTTGAGATTGCATTTCAGACTCTCTTGTTGACTATGAGGGGTGCGTGTTAAAAATGATAGTAAATATATACTCAATTTCTTCTAAGGGATTCTTGCCCACAGTAGTATAAATAATGGTCATCTGAATTAAATTTGCCCATTCCAGTCCATTTTAGTTTACAGATTCCTAAAATGTCAATGTTCACTCTTGCCATCTCCTGTTTGACCACTTCTAATTTACCTTGATTCATGGACCTAATATTCCAGGTTCCTATGCAATATTGCTCTTTAGAGCATCAGACTTTACTTCCATCACCAGTCACATCCACAAGTGAGTGTTGTTTTTACTTTGGCTCTGTCTTTTCATTCTTTCTGGAGTTTTTTCTCCACTCTTCTCCAGTAGCATGTTGGGTACCTACCAACCTGGGGAGTTCATCTTTCAGTGTAATATCTTTTTGCCTCTTCATACTGTTCATGAAGTTCTCAAGGCAAGAATACTGAAGTGGTTTGCCATTTCCTTTTCCGGTGGACCACATTTTGTCAGAACACTTCACCATGATCTGTCCTTCTTGGGTGGCCCTATATGCCGTGGCTCATAGTTTCATTGAGTTAGACAAGCCTGTGGTCCATGTGATCAGTTTGATTAGTTTTCTGTGATTGTGGTTTTCATTCTGTCTGCCCTCTGATGGAGAAGGATAAGAGGCTTCTGGAAGCTTCCTGATGGGAGAAATTGTGGGGGAAACTGGGTCTTATTCTGATGGACAGGGCCCTGCTAATAAATCTTTAATCCAACTTTCTGCTGTTGGGCAGGTCTGTGTTCCTTTCCTGTCGTTTTGACCTGAGACCAAACTATGGTGGAGGTGATGAAGATAATGGTGACCTCCTTCAAAAGGTCCTGTGCACACATTGCCACACTTGGTGCCCTTGACCCTGCAGCAGACCACCGTTGACCCATGCCCCGTCGGAGACTCCTGGACACTCACAGACAAGTCTGGGTCAGTCTCTTGTGGGGTACTGCTCCTTTCTCCTGGGTCCTGGTGCACAAAAGGTTTTGTCTGTGACCTCCAAGAGTCTGTTTTCCCAGTCCTGTGTAAGTTCTATAATCAAGTTCCACTGGCCTCCAAAGTCTAATTCTCCAGGGGTTCTCAGTCCTTTCACCAGATCCCCAGGTTAGGAAATCTGTTGTGGGTCCTAGAATTTTCTTACCAGTGTGAGAATTTCTTTGGTATAATTGTTCTGCAGTTTGTGGGTCATCTGCTCGGCAGCTCTATGGTGGGGTTAATGGTGACCTCCTCCAAGAGGGCTTATACAACAGGCTGTGTGACCCAGGTAGCTGCACCCAGAGCCCCTGTCCTTGCAACAGGGCCCTCTGACCTGCACCTCTGCAGGAGACTCAAATAGAGGTCTGGCTCAGTCTCTGTGGGGTCTTTGGGTCCTGGTGCACACAAGGTTTGGTTTGAGCCCTCCGATCGTCTCTGGTGGGTATGGAATTTGATTCTAAATGTGATTTCGCCCCTCCTACCATCTTGCTGGGGCTTTTCCTTTGCCCTTGGACATGGATTATCTTTTTTTGGTGGGATCCAGCATTCTCCTGTCAATGGTTGTTCAGAGAGAGTTGTAATTTTGGAGTTCTCGCAGGAGAAGATGAGCGCATGTTCTTTTACCACTCTGCCATCTTGATCTGCAGAAGCATTGATGCTTTTGAATTGTGGTGGTGGAGAAGACTCTTGAGAGTCCTTTGGACTGCAAGGAGATGAAACCAGTCAATCTTAAAGGAAGTAAGTCCTGAATATTCATTGGAAGAACTGATGCTGAAGCTGAAACTCCAATACTTTGGCCACCTGATGCAAAGAACTGACTCATTTGAAAAGACCCTGATGCTGGGAAGAATTGAAGGCAGGAGGAGAAGGGGATGACAGAGGATGAGATAGCTGGATGGCATTACCGACTCGATGGATAAGAGTTTGAGTAAGCTCCGGGATTTGGTGATGAACAGGGAAGCCTGCCGTGCTGCAGTCCATGGGGTTGCAAAGAGTCAACATGACTGAGCAACTGAACTGAACTGACGGGGACATGCATGCTGGTTCAAACAGTATTGAGATTCACTATCATATGTAAAATAGATAGCCAACGGAAATTTGCTGTATGACTCCAGAAACTCAATCCAGGGTTCTGTGACAATCTAGAGAGGTGGGAAGGGGTAGGAGGTGGGAGGGAGGTTCAAGAGGGAGGGGACATATGTACACTTATGACTAATTCATGTTGATGTACGACAGAAATCAAGCCAATATTGTAAAGTAACCATCAATCAATTAAAAACAAATAAATGCAGTTATTTAAAAAACAGTATTTAGAAGACAGCCAGCCTCAGGCACCACAGGACAGAGACCAGGAAAATGAGGAAAAAGGCCACTGTAGCATTAGAGAAGAAAAGAAAGAGATTTCTGAATTTAAATCCACCAACCAGCCTGTGCACCCACCCACTGACTCACCCATCAAATAACCAACAGATATTACCAAACACCCACTGCCAAGAAATGGTTGTGGTGGTTGTCACGTAGGAGACATACGGAGGATTAGACCTAGCTCCTGACTCAGAAAAGGAATCTAAATACCAGCTCTATCCTTCCAGTGGAAAAGTCAGTCCCTGATGGTTCATTATCTTGCCATTTTCCATGACAAATAATAACAAAGACTCTCCTTTCCTCTTTTTGCTAATACAAAAGCTTTGTTAGGATCTTTTTGTTCCTCTGTTAGGCTTAATTTTCCTCTTTCAAAGAAATGAAAATGTGGCTCTTGCGTCCTAAAAGCAATTTCATTCTGTCTATACTTCTCCCAAGACTCTGTTTAAGCTTTGCAAATGTAAAGAAAGTTAAGACATGGGTTATTCTAGACAGAGCAGTATACTCACTCATCAACCATCCTCTGGCAGACAGCACTTTGCTTTTCCTGTAACGCCTTGTTGCATTCGACTCTTGGGGGTTGTCATGATGGGGGCTGTTCATGTAAATACATTTTAGGCTTGAAGTGGTAGAACAGGGAAAAGTAAAAATTATAAACTAGACTTATTTGCCTGGAGTGAGGGATAAAAAAATTGACTTCTAAAAATTTTTGTTGTTTAACTTGACTTGTGGGTAAGTCTGTTTCTAGCATCACATCATCCTTGTCAGCATTCAGAGATTTCAAAAGAAATTCCTGATTGCAAGGAGCTCCAACCCAGCTCTTAATTATACTAGTTCTATTCCTGTTTTTAGGTATTTCCTTCAGTGTGGAGGACCAGTTAGATTTATGGTTGTGGCTTTTATGTTCTGGGGCTTTTATGGAGTGAGCTTTGTGGTCAGGAGACAGCTGCTGCTCTGGCATAAGTTTAAGTTCCAGAACCCCAGAGAAACTTCACAGAAGGATTGATTTGAGGTAGAAAAATAGTCTGCCCTTCACCGGAGTCTGCAGGGGGTTGCCTAAATCTTGGCTCTGGCTTATCTAGAGAGGTTCTCTAATGTCTGGATGGGCTTTGTCAAATCCATTTACTCATCAACAACTGTTTCAGTCAGTCAGCCAACTGGGCACGACTAGAGGCCGTGTGGGCTTCCCAGGTGGCTATGGTGGTAAAGAACCCACCTGCCAATGAAGGAGACACAAGAGATGCAGGTTCGATCCTTGGGTCAGGAAGATCCCCTGGAGGAGGACGTGGCAACCCACTCCAGTATTCTTGCCTGGAGAACCCCAGGGAGAGAGGAGCCTGGCAGGATGCAGTCCAAGGCAACACACAGAGTCGGACACAACTGAAGTGACTGAGCCCACACCCACGCAGAAGCCATGTACTGCCCTTCATGTTGAACATAATTAAATATGACTCCCTTCCCTAATGCAAAGACTAGAGCCTTTAATTTTTTTTTTTTTTACTTTTTTAAAAAAAGTTTAAATTCCCCTTCATATCCATTTATAATAAAGTGAGGCTAATTTCTCTTCACTACACATAATGCAAACTTGACATCCCCCATTCCGAAAAAAAAGAGGGAAGAGGGTTAATTAACAGGGATGAGAGCACAGTTCTATGTCTTAAAATTTTCATATATGTTGATATATATCAGCAAGAAGGGTAAATGTACTTCAACTAAAAGGCAACTCCTTCTTAAATAGGAAAAAGCTAAAAATAGGAATCACTGTACATTTGTCCCTTATCCTGCTCGTTGGAGACTGGCCACATTGTTTGCCCAGCTCAGTGCAAAATGAAAATTCGGCATGCATGCCAAGTTGCTTCAGTCGTGCCCGACTCTTTGTGACCCCATGGACTGTAGCCCACCAGGCTCCTCTGTCCATGGGATTCTCCAGGCAAGAATACTGGAGTGGGTTATCATACCCTCCTCCAGGGGATTTTTCAGACCCAGAGATTGAACCTGCAACTCTTAGGTCTCCTGCGTTGGCAGGCAAGTTCTTGAACACTAGCACCACCTGGAAAATTTGGAGCCACGAGTTAAAATTAATTTCAAGAGGGCAATAGGAGAGCATTAACCTAGGTGTGGGGTACCTTTTTTTTTTTTTATTCTGGTGGTTTATTAAGTAAGGAGGAGGACTGATTGCAGTGGGGGTGGAGGTTGTGGGGAAGGCCCACCCCCCACCTCCACCATAACCACCCGGTGATACTAAATTAAAAAAAATAGCTGGAGGTGGGCACGGAGGAGAGTGGTGCAGCAAACACTGACAGCACAGGAGGGACACAATCCCTCCTCCAAGCTATGTCCATCATCAACCCTGGACCGGTAGGTACTGTGATCAGTGAAGGGTGGGGCTCTTGGCTATGGCAGACCCCACAGCCGCTGAGTGGCCCATTGGATTGCAATCTCTGTGGAGGAAGGGTGTCTTTGGTGTTTGGACCTTTATTCTTGATAGAAATCCGAACCCTTGGCTGGCTCAGTCAGACCCAGATTATCAAGAGGCTATTGTCTCTCAGACTTCTGGATTGTTCTATTCATAATCTAAGAGACCAATGGGTCATTGTTACCTGGTGTCCTGATGATTGGTCTACTCAAGACAGAGTCCATGAAAGGGTAATCCTTACCTGGCTTTCTAATTGGTTTACCAAGACTCCAGGACATCAGAGTCATTGTTTCTTAGGCTCCCAATTGGTCTACTCAGGACCCAATGTCAATCAGTCACAATTACTTAGCCTTCTGATTGGCCCATTCAGGACTTAGGACAGTAATGGTTCTGGCAACCTAGATCTCTGATTGGTCAACAGGAACCCATGGTCAGGACCTGAGGGGCAGATAGAGCCCTGGCAGCCCCTGGGAAGTGGAAGGAGATTAAGTGCTTAGGGTTGTATGACTGCATAAGTTGCCTGTCCAGGAAACTGGCTTTGTACTTACTATTATATGGGGTGGAGATCTCATATGTCTTATATCCTGCCCACAGTTTAATTCTTAGTGAGCCACATCACCTTGAACTAAACTAGATGATCTCTAGGTACTAGCCTCCACCAGCTTTCCAAAGCAAGGTCTGGGGAACGTTGGAGAAATAATGGTGGCTCCCTGTAAAGAACCTGCCTGCCGAGGCAGGGGGCGTGGGTTCCATCCCTGGGTCAGGAAGTTCCCCTGAAGAAGGAAATGGCAACCCACTCCAGTATTCTTGCCTGGGAGATCCCACGGACAGAGGAGCCAGGTGGCTACAGTCCACAGTGTTGCAAAGAGTTGGACACGACTGAGCGACTAACAGCCAGCATAGCCAGTAGATTCTTATTGAGAATTTCTCAGAGCCTTTAATATACTAAAATGCATTATGCATTTCTAGTGGGTATAATATACACCATGTCTCAAATTTTTGGTGGGTTTGAGACAACTGAAAATACAGGCAAGAATAAGTATGTGATCCCAGAGAGTTAATGACCTTACTTGTTCTAGAGCTCAATTCTGTCCTCAACTGCTGACTCACGTATCAGAAGTCTCTCCAGCAGGAAGGCCTGCATTCCAATGGTCAACAATAGGGCAATGACTCTGTTGCATAAGAGCCCATGCAGACACTGCTGGTTGCTTATCCAGTATCTGATCTCATCTTCTTTGCTCTTAAAGTCCTGATTTCTTCAGGGTTGAAAATACTCACCTATGTGACATTTACCAGGGGGGTGGTCATGTGACCTAGTTTGGACCAAGTGGAAATCGATGAGACTTAAAGGACCGAGTCAATGGCATGTGTCCAACCAGGACAGGTCCAGTGGAGATTCTGGATTAGGCACCAGCATTTATCATTAAATTCATATTCTGTTGTTTCTGTTCATATCTAGGAGCCTCTGAAACACTATCATAGTATCACACTTGTATTTTCCAGTCTCATGTTGTATTAGGAGGGCAAGTGGTGGAAGTTTGAGAGTCGTAGGCACCTGGGGCTGTAGGTGCTTAATTTTCAAATAGTACCTGCTGTGTTGGATCAACTACCAAGTCGTTTTGTTTTACCTCCTAAACTTGGCTCTAGTCAGTCTATGTATCTATGTCCCCATTGGTGCTACCCCACCAAGCACAGCTCACCCCTTGCATAAATTATCTATGTGCTTCCTAATTGCTGCCTGTTTTTTTTTAAAACACATATCCCCTCTTTTTTAGATTTCCTTCCCATTTAGGTCACCACGGAGTATTGAGTAGAGTTTCCTGTGCTATACAGTAGGTTCTCATTAGTTGTCTCTTTCATACATAGTAGTATATTTGTAGATCAGTCCCAATCTCCCAATTAATCCCCCCTTGGTAACCATGAGTTTGTTTTCAGCATCTGTGATCTTCTACATCTGTGATCCTATTTCTGCTTGCAAATAAGTTAATCTCTACCATTTTTCTGGATTCCACATATAAGTGATATATTTGTTTTTCTCTTTCTGACTTACTTCACTCTGTATGACAATCTCCAGGTCCATCCATATCTCTGCAAATGGCACTAATTCACTCCTTTTTATGGCAGAGTAATATTCCAGTGTATGTATGTACCATGTCTTCTTTATCCATTCCTCTCTCTATGGACATTTAGGTTGCTTCCATGTCCTGGCTCTTGTAAATAGTGCTGCAGTGAACACTGGGGTGCATGTATCCTTTCAAACTATGGTTTTCTCTGGATATATGCCTAAGAATGGGATTGTTGGGTCATATGGTAACTCTATTTTTAGTTTTTTAAGGAACCGCCATACTATTCTCCATAGTGGCTGTACCAATCTGCAGTCCCACCATCGGTGTAGGAATGTTCCCTTTTCTTCACACCCCCTCCAGAATTTATTGTTTGTAGATTTTTGATGATGCCAGTGTGAGGTGATACCTCAGTGTAATTTCGATTTGCATTTCTCTAATAACGAGTGATTTGAGCCTCCTTTCATGTATTTGTTGCCAGTTATATGCTTTTTTTTTGGAGAAATGTCTATTTAGGTCTTCCTCTAATTGCTTCTAATGGCTCTCCCCACAATCAAGTTTGCTTCCTTACAACCTACACCCCCTGCCACCCACGTTCCCAGCGATCCTGTGGCTCCTTGCTTCCAATGACAGTTTCTCGACTGTTTTTGGGATGAAGACCAACCTCCCTGACCTGCAGTGCCATGCCTTCCTGGAAAGACCTCCCCCTGCTGCTTCGTTTCTCACTGATGCTCTCTATTTGCTACACTGCAGCCCCGCTGAACAATTGACGTCAGTGACTCTGTGTTCTGTTGTACCTCTAGGAGATTGCCAGTACCGCCCTCTCCCCTCTCATATCCTTCACCTTCTCCCAGCTCCCCTTCATTTCATAACTCCTACCCATGCTCCAGACTCCCATTAAGATGCCACTTCTACAGGAGGTCATCTCTGATCTCCAAGTCACAGTGACCATCTGTCCGATGAGCTCCAAGAGCATGTGTCCTCACATCAGAGCCCGGACTCGAGTCAGAAAGCCCCGGGTTTGAATCCAGGGTTAACTGCTTACTTGCTGTGTGATCTTGGATGACTTACCCTTTTTAGGCACAGTTTCCTCACCTATAAAAACAGGAATAAGGAATTCCCTGTTGGTCCGGTGGTTTGGACTCTGTGCTTTCACTGCCAAGGGGCCCAATTTGATCCCTGGTCAGGGAACTGAAATCCCACAAGCTGTGCAGTAAGCTCAATCAATCAATAAACAAAACCAAAATTGGGAGTAATAGTGAAAGTGAAAGTCGCTCAGTGGTGTCTGACTCTTTGCCACCCCCATGGACTATAGAGTCCATGGAATTCTCCAGGCCAGAATACTGGAGTGGGTAACCTATCCCTTCTCCAGTGGATCTTCCCAACCCAGGGATCGAACCCAGGTCTCCCGCATTGCAGGCGGATTCTTTACCAGCTGAGCTACCAGGGAATTACCTCTTACTGCTTCCACATAAGTTAAATGAGATAGTGTATGTGATTTCCCAAGTTTCAGTGAATGGAACACAGTAATTACTCAATAAATGATTTTTTACTATCATGTAACTGTCTATAAACCATTAGCTTGTGTCTTACGCACTCAGAATAGCTTTCGTACCTGGTCTGTCAGAAAACATAATATATCCTTAAGAAGCACTTGCTGAATGAATGGATGGTCAGAAGGAATATCCCACACCACCTTTTCCCTCATTTTAAAGGGAAAAGTTTAATTCTATTTCAAAACAGAATTGAGTCTGTCTTTGAACTAAGTGGCCTGTCAGGAGCTTCACATATATCAACTCATTTAATTTTCATCACCACTCTAAGGGGTAGCTGTCATTCTTATTTTATAGGTAAGAAAATGATGTCATAGCCATACCAATAATAAAAAGCGGAACTCTGACTCGAATTCCAGACTGGGTGACTCCAAAGGTGTCAAATATTTGTCACTAGAAAGGGTTCCATCCTGGAGAAAAGGATGGATGCACGTGTGGGAGACCCATCAAGCCTGTGTGGGTGGCATTTCAAAGCTTCCCTGCTGGCTGGCTGTGCAGCCAAGGGCGCAGCTGTGAAGAGGTCTCTGGTACATTATTGGGCCCACTTCCGCAGGGGTTTAGACAGTCTTTGAGAGGATGTTTGTTCATGGCATGGGTGTGGCTGTCTGTGTATACACTTGCTGGATACCTGGGCTGTAAGCAAGCACACGTGTAGCTCACGTTGAGGGAGCAGCTGCACAGAGAAACTTTACAGAAGGACTGGGAAGGCCTAAATGCACAGCTCAAGAGGAGCCTGTTTGCAGGACCGGCTGTCTAATCAGAGAGCCAGGGAGCTCCACGTCAGGATGAGAAGCAGGAAGTGACTCCATGACCTTGACCAGCTGGGTTTGGTGCCAGGGTTGAGAATCAGGAAAACTGGGTGTTGGTCAGCCTCCATCTTCCACTCATAGGCTTTGTCCCCTACTGACTGTCGCCCAGGCTCAGGGTGTGATTTGGAAGGAGGAAGTTTAGAAGAAATCAGTAGTTGTTGCTAGAATTGAGCATTTGGTACCTCTGTGCCCTCAGCCATCCCAACACTCAAGCTGCAAATGAGACGCACTTTCCTCTAAGGGAATGTACCTTAGGGATGTGCTAGAGGGTGAGGGGCTGGCTGATAAATATTTTATTGATACTGAAAGTAATTTGAAACCTGTCTTTAGCATTCATACAGCCAGGATTGAAAAAGCAAATTGTTACTGTCTGGAAACGATGGGAGGCCGGGCCCCCAAATTACTTCAGTTAATAAACCTAGACGACCGCACACCAGCCGCCCTGCCTTCTTCCATCTGTCTGAGTTCAGTCAGTCTCTCCAGTGTTGTTTGTCTGGTGGATCGCTTTGGCTGTGAGGAAGGACACGCTTGTGAAAACCAGGTTAGAGAAGGGCACTGTAGTGAACTAACTGGCGATAGACCAAAAAGGAGGTTCGGAAATATGTGAAAATCAGACTAAGTCTGAGTTAAGATCTAAGAAGTCTCAGGGAAAGAGATGCAAGAAGGAACCCAGATTGCAGGGGTGGAGAGGCAGGAGGCAGGGTCACTAAGTGGTTGGTGAGGAGAGGAGCTAATTTAGGTCAGGGGATAAATGAGTCTTGAAGTGGGATAATCCACAACCTGGAACTTGCGTGTTGGGATGGCTGAAAGCACACGGGTATAAAATCCTCAATTCTAGCAACAACTACTGATTTCTCTATGAAACTTCCTGCTCCCAAATGACACCCTGACTCTGGATGACAGCAGGGGACAAAGCCTATGAATGGAAGATGGATGCTCTAAATACGGCCAACATTGGCAACACGGTAAGATAAATAAATAAATAAACAAGACCTCTCTCAAAGGGTTAACTAATAGCATACCTAACAGCTAACTGAATAAGGAAATGTGTGCTTCATTTTCTCAGCCCATATTTCAAAATGTTCTTTTGCAATTAGTATCTGTGAAAGATAAGCTATCTCAACCTTCCAAATAAACTATCAATTATTAACTGATCCATGGATCCCAGTACTTTGAGTTACTGTAGTAGTGGTGTCTGTGTTGGCTACCTCTTGCTTCTGCTGACACAAATAACTCCCATATCTTTCTATTATCCAGGCTGATTAATAAAGGGAAATCTGACTTCTTCAAAATGTACCCCAGATAACTGGCGTACACAACGTGTACCATGCTTAGGTGTGTCTTTAATCAGATTTCAGTGATTAGTGAGTTTCGTGGAAAAATGGGATTGTACCAAGAGTGGAAACTAGGTCACACAAACATTGCTCCTCACCTTGTGAGATGGCTGGCTATCCTGGTTTCAGGTTTTGCTTCAGTGATAATTTTTATTGCTGACTTTTCAAACTATGGGGTGGGGGAGGGGAATAGGATACAAATGCAGAACCAGCATATCTACAGCTTTTACACAGACCAGGAACCGAAAGTAAGGGTCTGTGTGTAGAACAGGGTAACCAGAACAGAAACATGGAACCAGGATAGCCAATCATTTTACAAAGTGAAGGAAAGTCCCATTTTCCCATGGGATTCAAAAACCATTGAAGCATGATAGAAACAGGTAAGCCTGATTATAGGAAAACCTTAATTGGCATTTATACTTTTTTCAAGATGGCAACTTAAATTACATCTGAAATTATTGGTAGCTTACTGAATTTGTAAAATCAGTCATCTCCTTAAAAGTTGAAAAAGAGACTTCCTTGACTTTATTAATAACTGTGCTAAACTGAGAGTAGTAAAAAGCCAAGAATGAGGCATAAATATGTTTATGCCTAAACTGAGGTCTGATGTTCTCTTTGTTAGAATTCATCTTTCCTTTGTTCTTCAGGATCAGTTAGGTTGGTTTGTGGTTTGGTTGTTAAGGTGAAAGAGGACTGAAGGAGATGTACTTTCTCAGTCGTCACTTGAAAATCAACTTGATAGCTTTTGTTTTTGGTTGAGGCTTCTTTGTTGCTCAAAACCAATCAACGGGGGAAAAAAAGAACTACAATTTCCTTTATTCAAGAGCTTCTGATTTGCCCCATTCACTTTCAAAATTAAAAAGACTGCAAGAAGGAGCTGGAAAAAAAAAAAAAGCTGACAGGTCAGTTTTGCACTTTGAAAATTCCTCTGTGGAAATGTGACTTAAATTTGAAACTGCACAGCGCCCCCATTTTCAAATCTCATCTTTTTTGAGCCACTTCTTTCTATTTATATAACTTTAGGTTTCGAATGCCTTTGGCTAACTAAGGAAAGTGGAAAAGTGATGGGAATATAGAGACCACCACCAGTGAAGCGAGATTTAAAATTTTACTCTGTACTAAGGCTCGACTGGAGTTATCCTTGGGTAGTTATTGGCTGGTTGGAAAAGCCTGACACCTTGTGGCCATGATTAGTACTACAGCTGCCTCTTTCCCAAGGTGCCCCAGTTTGTACTCTTCCTAGGGGCTTCCTTGGTTACAGTGGCGTAAAAGGTATGTGTATGTGTAGATTTTTGGGGGAAGGACTTTTTAGAATTGAAGTATAGTGGCATTTGAATGTTTTGGGTGTACAGCAAAGTGATTCAGTGTTATGTATATATGTTATATATATGTACTTTCTCAGATTCTTTTCCATTAAATATTATTACAAGATATTATACAAGATATTGAATATAATTCTCTGTGCTACACAGTAGATCTTTGTTATTTATTTTATATAGAGTAGTGTGTATCTGTTAATCCCAAATGCCTCATTTATTCCCCCACCCCCTTTCTCCTTTGGTAACCATTGAATTTCTTTTCTATGTCTGTGAGTCTGTGTTAGATTCCACGTATAAGTGATATGATATATGATATATATGATAATTGTCTTCCTCTGTCTGACTGACTTCACTTAGTATGATGATCTAGGTCCATCCAGGTGGCTGCCAATGGCATTATTTCATTCTTCATTAAGGCTGAGTGATATTCTATTGTACATATATTCCACATCTTCTTTCTCCATTCACCTGTTGGTGGACATTTAAGTTTGGATTTTTCAAACATTTTTTCATCTTATACCTGTCTCGGTATCTCCACTGAGTCACAGGTTTTGATCAGAAAGCAGGAGACATGCTCAGAGCCTCCAGTTTACAAGCAGGAGAGGTTTCTTTTGTTAGCAAAACTGGAGGGAACATCAACTCAATATCGTTTCCTATTTTTAGCCTTAGAAGAAAGAGAAGTTGGAGGACCAGGGTAGGGCACTCCATGTGCTTTAAAAAAACCCATGAAATGTTATTTTTATAAGTTAAAAGTGAAGGAAATTGAGAGACAAGGTTGTGATGGAATGAGAGCATATGTGCTAAGTTGCTCAGTCTTGTCCGACTCTTTGCGACGGTAGCCCACCGGGCTCCTCTGTTCATGAAATTTTCCAGGCAAGAATAATAGAGTGGGTTGCCATGTCTTCCTCCAAGGGATCTTCCTGACCTAGGCATTGAACCCACGTCTCTTAAGTCTCTGCATTGGTAGGTGCTTTTTTTTTTTTTTTAACCACTAGCGCCACCTGGGAAGTCCCGGGCATGAGTACAAATGGGTGTTATTTCCAGCTCTGGTTCTGTCACAAACCATATGCGATCTCAGGGAGGTCATGGTTTTCATTCCAATAAAGTTAGGAGGTTGGACCAGCTCATTTCCAAGGTTGTCTCTGGCTCTAAACCTCCGTGGTCTGTCCGTGGCTGCTCCTCACCCACCATGCTTCTGGTCCTGAGATCACTGAGCTTAGGTCATTCATCCAAGTCTTCAATGGCCTGTGTCTTTCAGAGCCAACATTCAAATCAACCCACGGAAACACACTGATCTTTCCTAGTTCACTTGACATCCACTAAAGAACTGAATGCATTGCCTTCATCCAACTGTTAGAAGAAAAGGTTTTTCTTTGGCAAGTGATACAAACTCAATCTGGAGTCTCTAAATAGGTCCTTATCTCACTCTCTTTTAGTCTTAGAGGTTTCATGATGACCACAGATTTCATTTGTCATCCTTTTGACTTTACTTCATTGCTATTATTCAGCTCCAGGATCTTGATCTTGATGGTATGAAGACTGGCCGCCATCAGGAACGTGATGGCATCATGTCATCATTCGGTAGAACCTCAAGTAGCATTACTTTTGAAGATATGACAATGAAGACATAAGCCTTCATACCAAAGACTTACAGCTCATAAGGGTAGGCAGAAGGCTATGTCAGCACAGAGACCTGAGACCAAATCATTTTGGGGGATGTTACTTGGTAAATCCTGAAGGACGCGTGTGAGTAGCTAAGCATGGAAGGGCTGAGGTTGGGGAGGGGATTGCTTCCGGGAAAACTCGTTTCGGTGAAATTAGAATTTCTCAGCACCTACTCACTGTTTTCAATGATTTGGCTTCTTCTAACCTCAGATAGGTAGGATTTGGAGGATATCTGATTCTAACCCAATATATTTCTTTTTAAAAAAATTTTAATTTTATTCAAGTTGATTTACAATGTTGTGTTAATTTCTGCTGTACAGCAAAATGATTCAGTTATACATGTATATTCTTTTTCATATTCTTTTCCGTATGGTTTATCACAGGATATTGAATACAGTTCCCTGTGCTATCCAGCAGGAACTTGTTGTTTATCCATTCTAGATATACTAGTTTGCATATTAATTCCAAACTCCCGATCCTTCCCTTTTCTGCTTGCCTCCCCCTTGGCAATCACTGGTTTGTTCTCTATGTCTGAGTCTTCTAACCAAATATATTTCTAAACTCAGATTTACTCAGCAGTATTCAATTTGGGGGAGTCACATGTCCTTGTGTACAGCTGATGTGAGTGCTTCTAGAAACTCGGGGTAGATCCTTGGACATTTTAGCCCAGTGATGTCAATCCTGTAGGTTCACCCAACACACATCCCTGAAATCAGGAAAGGGGCCCCCTGGAGGGTTTAGTCGCAGGTTTTAATCACTGTGAAATAGGGCAGAAGGGTTGAAGGTTTAAGTATAAGGTGCAATGATTTGGGGATGCTTTGTTTAGCAAAAGAAGACAGGCAGATTCTCTGGTGACTGTGAAGCTGGGGAGATCCTATCCAGACGAGGACTTCAGATCATTCTCCTTCCAGTCCTTCAACCTTCCTCTGAACTGCTCAGTAAGATGGTCTTGAGCTATTTCATGCTATTTCAAGTACAATAAAAGCTTTCTTAACCTGCTTTCACTCGCCCACTTCTCTGTAAAACTGACTGGTGAATGCTGCAGGGTGCTGAATGCTCATGTCTTTCTCTGGATACTGCAATCACTTCTGCTCCTTGTTAATTGTAATTATAGAAGTTATACATAAGCCAAAGAGACACACATTTCTATTGCTTTTCTTTTCTCTATATGAACATGCATTATTACTTTTATTAAAAATTATAATTTATTTTTGCCTCTTTTTGGCTGTACCACGTGGCATGTGGGATCTGTTCCCTGACCAGGGATTGAACCCATGTCCCCCCTGCATGGGGACCATGGAATCTTAACCACTGGACCACCAGGGAAGTCCCAATTTTAGTTGTTTAGCTGAAGTATAGTTGACTTACAATGTTGCATTAGTTTCAGGTGTACAGCAAAGTGATTTAGTTATCTATCTCCCAATCTATATTTTTTCAGATTCTGTTATTGTAAGATATTGAATATAGTTCCCTGCACTATATAGTCGGTCCTTGTTGCTTATCTATATTATATGTAGTAGTGTGTATCTGTTAATCTCAAATTCCTAATTTATCTCTCCCCCACTATTATTTTCAAATTTTATTTTTATTTTTTTGGCTGCTGCTATGTGGCATGCGAGATTGCTTAGTTCCCTGACCTAGGGATTGAAGCCATTCCCCTTGCAGTAGAAGCAGTGTCTTAACCACTGGACTGCCAGGGAAGTTCCCTACTATCTTTTAAGGCTCACCAGTTCATCTGTATTTGTCTTTTCTCATATCTCCTGATCGCACAGGTACTAGATTCTCTTTGCCCGCCATTGGGTTACCTAGTTCCCAGCTTCTTCCACTTATGATATGATAGCCACAGCCTTCAATCTCTTGTCATTATGGAGTGGATTTGCAATCTTCAGAATCTCTTCAGACAAGTTCCCTCTTGCTTCAAGAGGATGGGGAAGGGAGTGTCTGGAAAACCATGCACAAGGTCCAACTCACTGAGGAGCCGACGCCAGAAGAGCAGCTTTTAACATTTCTTTATTTATAGACATTTCAGAACCACTGAAGTCAACGACGAATTTTTTTTAGACACAACATAACCATGTTTATCTTGAGGTACACATTGGGCCCACAGATAATGCTCTGGAAACAGTGCAACTGTTAACTGGTAGTTAACCCCAGGTTCCAAGCCAAGAAACTGTAAAGATGGTTACAAAATACTTTGAAAAGAATAAACCATTTCCATTTAAGTCAAGGAAAACGCCCACATTTTTGATGGAGTTCAATTTTTAGGCTTAAACAATATTTTAAAGGGAACTTCATATGAGAATGGGAGAAGATGTTTATAGTTAAGAAATGATCTGAGCCTTACAACAAGAGGTTGGAAACAGAAGAAATTCATAATCCAATAAGCTCATTGCAAAACTCGTAGCCTAAAAATTAAGAGCAGCAAAATTACAGAAGATATTTGTACACAGTTTTAACACAAATCACATTTACCCTTTGTGTCTGGCTTTCACAAGGAGACAAATTTTCAAACACCAAGTTCTGAAGACTAAACGACGTGACTGGCTAAGAAGTAGCCATCAGAATTCCACACTATCACAGCCCCACCACGTAGAAGTCCTACTTTCCATTATTTGCCCTCTGGCTATTTTATTTTTGTTGCCCCAGCAGTCTGGTGCCAATACGAGAAAAATAGTGGGAATCGGTATAATGGTGGGAAGTTCCTGAAAGTCTTGTGTGTCCAACAACAGATTTCACTTTTGTGGTGGACTGAAGTTGAAATTTCTTTGAACAGTTCACTAGGGTCTTTGGAGAACTGTCTGGATTTCCAGTTTGTTATTCAAAACGTCAACCTCACACTCTTTAGGCATGATGAGTAGTGACTTGTGTGTGACACAGAGTGTTGGTTAAATGATGGACCCTCCATTCATCCACACCCGCTCCCTGAACTGCCCGAGGAGTCATGTGGACAACGTGCAGTTGGTTCTGGAATCTCACCAGAGGGTGTTTACCCATGTGTCTGAAAACAGTTGGAATGGACAGTCATAACATTTCCCCATAAGATTGTTTTATTTCTACATGAGACAAGAATAAACATTGTAATTTAGTCGAATGGGCAGCTCGCTGCAACTTCATAAACTTGAACGGCATATGTGGGTTGAAAGAGTCTCAATGTAAATTTCACAGTTCATAAAGTTGAGCGGCTCAACTTAAAAGAGAGAGAACATGCAGGCGTTTACGAGATGCTGAGAGGGAACCGATCTATGAGTGCTTGAGTTCGCCCTCCCAACTTGAGTTAGGCCCACATTTTACATTTTCACTGCTTGGTTTGGTTTATTGCTGAGTTTCCTTTCTGATGGGGGTCATGATGATTTTGGTCATGAATTTAAGGACCCCAAATAAGAGTCCTGTTTGGACACTTGATCCCAGGCCTTGGGGTCAGTGCACAGACTATGAGGCACCTGCCAGAGCCTGTCCTGACTTGGTTGGTTAGAAACGATTCTGGGTGTGGGGGTCTCTCTACACCGCTTTTCAATGCAAAATCGCAGCTCAAGAAGGGAAGGGCTGTCTCCTTCCTACCCCTGTTCTGCATTTCTTGTCATGATTCTCTGTGGCTATGCAAGCCTTGTCTACTCAGGGTGCCATGTGGCTTCAGACACACCAGAAGATACTTATTACCAATTAAAACAAAGTTCCAGTCAGTAAAAAAGAATACTAGCCAGTGGGACTCAGATGTTTTGTGTCTCCAATGCTTTCCAAGTTTTGATGGCCTTTTGGTGTTTCTTTGATACTCCTTTCATAGAAGCTGCCATTTTTTCCATCTGTGGCTTTTTGAAAGACAGAGCACACTTAAATGTCCCTACATCCAACTGCTCAGAAGATTTCATGTTTCTCTTACACAGACTCAGTCTCAACAACTGTGGTTTTAAATATAAACATTATGAGTTCCAAGAGGGCAGAAACTGTCCTTGATATCAACCTGTCAAGTCATCCTAGCATGGTGCCCAGCACACAAATGATGCTCAGTGAATTCTGAGTGTGTGACTAAAAGGCCATATGTCCCTGCCCTCAAAGAGTCTCTATGTTGCCATCAATATAAACTCAATGTACATAAGCCAAGACAAAAACAAAAAACAAAAAAACCCCACAAAACAGAAGGAACTTTTTTTTCAAAGGAAAAAAAAAAGATAACAAGAATCAGTTGTTCATGTGGGGCAACCTTCATACTAAACTCAAACCCACCAATTCCTCCCTCCTGAATTGAGAATGGTGTCTGGGTGTAAAGGTTCATGAATGGATTCAGCAAGACTTTGTCAGAGAAAACTTGCAACTATTCAACAGCCTCCTGATTTTAAAGAAAGGTTCTGAGAGGTTAACTTTACCTAAGGGGTTGCCCCTGGCACTGAAGGATGGTTTCCCAACAGGAAGAGTCAGAGCGGCCGTATGCCATCTAGGTGCAGTACTGGAAGCTTCTACACAGACCTGTCAGTTTCTTATGAAGAGGTGACCCAGTCTGACAAATTTTACAGGTTATTCTTTTTATGGGGTACTTTTAACCTAGAGTATTTGCATTTTGAAAGACATGTGAAGGGAAAAAGGCTTTATTTAAAAAAAAAAAAGATTTAAGACAGAAAGTGAGACAGTGTATCAATTCACCTCAATTCTAAACAATGAGATGGATTAAAAGTATCTTTCATGTCAAGAAATGAAGCCATATTGAACTATGAACTATGAACATTTTGAACTGCAAAACTAGAACTGGTGGGTTTTTGTCTTTCCACTCGTGGACTCATTTTGATGAGCAGGAAGAGCGGATAATAACATACAAGCCAATTCTGCTTGTCATGCTGACACCTGCGTGGCTGGCTGTCCATCTGGAATATAGGGACAGACTTCAGGGAGGCAGGGCTGAGGATGATAATCTGTTCAGAGAAAGAAAACGTTTTTAAGATTTATATTCCTTCAAAGAGTCAAGAACGATATTGATGCCATCATATTTTGAAATAATCATGTTTGGCAAAAACTGTCAAGACTGGGTTCTGGAACTGTTGGAATGAAAGCATGGTAAATCATGTATTTTCTTTGGACGAGAGGAAAGCAGAGGTTTCCAAACTAGGCAAGTACACTTATTGATGCTCTAAACAATGATGCAACAGATGTAGCACAGATCAAAGCAGAGGGCAGTGTGTCTGACTTCTGAGCTCTCCTAAAGCACAAATCATGTTGAACATGAGACATGGCTCTGAAAACTGCTCTCCAGACCCCTCATCACCAGATACCAGGAGAAGAAGTCCCTCAAACCCAAGAATTATCACTCGACAGAAATGATGAGTTCCCCAGACATGAATGGGCACAGGAGTATTCTATGCAAAACCCAGCCTGTAACAGGTTTAAAATTCAACTTAATTCTTCAAGACAGACTCTCTCCTGGTTTGTTCCAAGTTTTCCATGCTGGAGCCTGGTAAGACCGAGCTTCGAGGGACAGGGTTCTGAGAATCTTTGACATCATTCTGTCCACTCTTCCTAAGAGTCGATTTAATTAATGGCCCCAAACTTTCAACGGATATTTGAAAGTGAACAGATGTTACCTAAAAGATCAGACTCGTATGGATGTTGAAAACATACATTTGTATCATGTCTAGATAAATATACATACACACATATATAGTCTGGGTATTTTTTGTCTGCTCAATAAAACTAGCAGCTACAGATAAATTGTTGTGGTCATGATTTATTATTTCTAGGATGTCTTAGACCCTCTACCAGGACAAGACTTGATAAAAAGCCTTTTGATAAAAAGATCCCCATCAAGCACATAACATCGCAGTGTCATTTCATATTACTAACATTTTCAGGCACAAGAGGAAAACAACTAGCACTGGAGCAGTCCACACAACGGAGCACAGACTGGAGTTAATGGTCTGAAGTTGATCCTCCCAGAGGAGGGAATTGTTCAAAACTGTGTGTGTGTGTATTTTTTAAAAGATTTCTTATGTTTCTCAGCTTTGGCTATTTTGTAAATAAATATCAGACCTTCTTGCATAAACCTACTTGGGTAAGAAGTATTTCTCTGAACATGCCTTTTGTCTTTTAGCAGCTGTTGAGTATTGAGTGACGGTACAAGGCACACCTCTAAGTGTTCTGTACAGCATTTTTATTGATGTACAAAATAGCCTGTTCACCATTCAAAAATCGTAATCTGCATAGTAAGAGTTTTCTCTTATCCCTATTTACAGCGAAGGTTTTTTAGTGCAAAAAAAAAAAAAAAAAGAAAGAAATCCATGAAACCGTGTCCCAGCCAGTCCCATCTAGCACAACACGGTTATCAGTTTTGCTCCATGCCAGCTAGGCTTATTTGGCTATATTTTGGGTCTCCAGCCGTTAATGAATTGCAGGATTTTCTTCACCTGCAGTTTGCTCAGTTTGAAATCCTCCGAGAGGATTTCTTCCGTGAGCTGAACGAGAAGATTGCCGTCGATCTTCTCGGTCACGAAGAACACGATGACGTCCTCCGACAGCCCGATGAACCGCAGGGACTTGGACACCTCTTCGACCGAGAGTCCGGACAGGTCGGCGGGCGGCTGCCACGGGGACCCGTCGCCGCAGGAGCGGGGGGCCAGCTGCAGGTGGATTGGCGACGAGAAGGGGTAGGGCGCGGAGAGGAGGTCCTGCGCGCCCTTCTGGACGAAGTACGCGTCCTCGGACAGGTCTGGCGACCCGGACTTGGGGGCTTCCTCAGCACCGTCGATTTGCAGGGGCAGAGGCGGGGTGTCGGGGGCCGCTTTCTCTTCCAGCGGCCTCGGGGCCCTGGGGGGCAAGGCGGGGCAGGAGCTGCTCTGCTTGGCCGGCCCGCCCGCCAGGCTCCTGTCACCCGAGCGCTCCAGGCAGTAGCTGGCCGACTTGGGGCAGCCCGCGGGCCCCGCAGGGCCCGGCCCGGGCGGGCTGGCGGCCAGCTCGCGGCCGTCCAGCTCGAAGGCGGCCGGGCAGTTTCTCTTGGGCGTGCCCGGCGTCTTCTGTCGGGGGTAACTGTAGCTGCGGCTCGGATCCAGCAGGAAGTCGCTCCTGGTGTGAGTCTCTGACGCTCCCGAGTAATGGTTTGGCCACGAGAGCCTGGAGGACAGAGCTTCAGAAGTGGGGCTGCCACACGGGGACGTGGGGTCCGCGGAATCCGCCTTCACTCGGTTACACGGGTAGCAGGACACGGGAGCGCTCTCGGGGGGACTCGTCTCACTTTTAGTGACGCTGCTTAAAAGCCAAACACAGAGAGAGGGGTGAGTGAGAAAGTGACAGTGAAACATCCAGCCTAGACTTAGCCCATCGATGTTACTGCTGAGTAGAAAAATGTTGTTAGGAAGCAAACATTTCTTATCATGAATTCAATAAAGTATCTACTTAACATCACTTTTTTTTTTAATTTAAAGAATCTTTAAATTTCTAAAATACATCAGTAACTATGGATATGAAGATACTGATTTAATAAACTACAGCAGAGATGGCAAATAGATTTTTAATTACAAGAAAATCATTTGTTAGTGAGTGCCTGGATCTTTCTGATGAGAAAAACCTTTATCCCTGTTCGGGCTTATCACCAATAGAGTCTGATTGATTAGTGACGTCTGCAGTGGGCAAGGGGGGTGTGAGGGAACAGTTAGTGGGTGTCTCATACTACAGTGACAGAACTACATCAGCGCCACCGATGACCTATCCATCCAAGGGTGTGAGGCTGGAAGAAACGTTTCAAATACAAAACTTATGCTTGCCTTGGTTTCTGCACAGTTAACACCAGCATAAAGATTTAAATGTCCAGAGAACAAAAACCGCTTGCCAAGGAGAGCTACTATAACCTGTCAGGAGCACATGGGATCCCCTGCAGCTCTGGGGCCCTATCTTCAGAACAACCATGAAACCCGAGTGTGCTCAGAGGTGGGAGACCGAGGTGGGGTGGGCTGGACAGTGGGTGGAACTGAGTCCACCTCTTTGGGAGAAGAGAAGCGGTACATTCATGGCTGACCTCACGGTTTCACAGCCTGACCAAGAGAAGCGGGTAGACCTAAATTTGTTTCTCTAGACACAAACAGTTGAAAGTTACATAGAGATAGATATAACGTAATATAATGAAAGATTTCTAAAAAAAAAAGTTATCAGCCTGTGCCAACCATGGAAGGAGCCACACTGCAGAAGCATTCGCTCAGGGCACCGGGAGGATGGAAATGGAAGACGGTCTGACAGTGATGGTCAGGAAGGGACCCCGGCTCTGGGTGGAAATGCAGAGTGGAGGCAGCACCCCTGTGACTCCGCGTCTCCTGGCAGTTGCTGTCTGCTGGGCTGAAGTCAGAGTGGAGAGCATCACTGGCTGGGCTTTATCCCTGAACCTGCACAGACTCTGCAGTCTGCTTATGCCTCTGGCATCCTAGCTCAGAATCAACAGGGTCTATGCTCGTCCAGTAAAAATAAAAGGAGAAAAACTGCCTTTCCTATCACTGCGGAGAGGGGCCGGCTCTCTGACACTATCTGCAAGGACCGTGGGGGAAGCGGGCGCTGGCATAGGACTTACATGTCGTGCAGCCCTGAAGAATAGTAGGACAAGGTGGGGCTGGGCGAGCGAGTCTGCGGCCGCGCCGGCTTGGCTGTGCGAGGAGGGACCGAGGGGCTGGTGGACTGAGGCTTTGCGCTGCGGGGCGGGACTGGCGGCGCGTTCAGGAGCCGGCACTCTTCCCGGACCTGGCGCAGAAGAGAACACGCGGGGTTAGCGACACGCGACCCGGAGGGGCCCGAGGCTGCTCTGACGCGACACCAGCTGCGATGGACCGAGGGGAGGGGAGACCCGAGCCGACGGGGGGCTGCCAGACGTGGAGTGATTTTGAAAGAAACCAGTTTGGCAAATGCTGCTGAAATGTAGCGAGTAGCGGGGACGGACGGCCCAGGGAGAGCGCCGGTGATCCGTGGGGACGCAGAAAAGAGGAGCAGGAAGAAAGTAAGGGTGTAAGAGATCACGATCTTACTAAAGGATGCCATTCTCCCGGGGAGTGGTGTTTCTTCACTGTTCAAACTGAATTCGACTTGATCCAAAGCGTAGGGGCAGAGTGGACCCTGTTTAGCAGAAAAACTCCTCCAGGGATTCTCATGGGTGAATGTGCACCTCGGTCCCCTGGGGATCTGGTTTCTTGCAGATTCTGACTCAGTAACCAAGGGTGGGGCCTGAGGCTCTGCATTTTTCTAGCAAGCTCCTGGGTGATGTGGACCGGGCTGGACCCCAGACCGTACATACTCGGAGAAACAAGGCGGCAGATGGTGCAATGAGGCAGCTCTCCAAATCTCCCAAGTAGTACTGTGTATAAGAGCTGCCTCTGCCTCTCTCATCCTCCCTTCATCTTCCACCGAGGCAGGTGACCCGTGCCAGCAGCAGCCCGCCTTCACCCCGGCTTGTTTGCGATTCACAGCTGGCATTCAGAACATGGTTCTTCATAATGAAGCAGATACTTCATGTACTTCTCTGTGTCAGACAGCAGGGGGCAGTTTATACCTGGTTCAGCTACTCTACCCGTTAACTCCATAGGTAAAAACGGAGCCAATTCTGACTCAAAAAAAAAAGAAAGAAAAAGGCTTTGCCTGCTTTTAGGCTGTGTTTCCCCCCCCCCTTTTTTTCCCCACCTTTGCCTTGATTCCTCCATCTCAGGGGCCCTGGGGTAATGAAGACAATGAAATAACAGCTCCCATTAGCTTTTGGTTTGGAGTTTGCTTAATACCAAATGAGATGGGCTCCTGTTACATCACATTGTCTACCACCTACGCTGCACCCAGCCTCGAACTGGCTTCCAAGGCCTGATTCACTTGCAGTAGAAAACAGCCATTAAGAACAGTTATGTGACCCTGGGTGACCCGGCAAATCTCAACTCTAAGCGAAATGGAAGCCATTAAAAGTCTCATCCATTGGCATTTCTCCCTGGGCCTGCTCCCACCCAGAGGACCCACCAGATACAAATTTTCATCTCAGCAGCTCTTTAGGCTGAAACAAAATATTCAGAGCAGCGGCTTTTCTTCAACAGCTGCAGGCTTTCCCCTTTTGAGCTTTTCTTAAGAAGGTAGTGGTAGAGGAAATGAGGTTTGCATAAGGAAAAGAGAGGCTTGTAAGCTGGCCCAGGGGGGCTCTTGCCCACTTTGGGGTCTTCTGCAGAAGCTGAGTACCAACCAGGACACTGAAAAGCTCTGGTTGGGGTGCTCCACTCCCTGACTTTTGGAAGCATGGGCTGATTACAAAATAAGTAAAACAGTGTTTCCATCTTGCTGCTGCTGCTGCTGCTGCTGCTGCTAAGTCGCTACAGTCGTGTCCGACTCTGTGCGACCCCATAGACGGCAGCCCACCAGGCTCCGCCGTCCCTGGGATTCTCCAGGCAAGAATACTGGAGTGGGTTGCCATTGCCTTCTCCAGTGCATGAAAGGGAAAAGTGAATGTGAAGTCGCTCAGTCGTGTCCGACCCTTAGCGACCTCATGGGCTGTAGCCTACCAGGTTCCTCCGTCCATGGGATTTTCCAGGCAAGAGTACTGGAGTGGGGTGCCATTGCCTTCTCTGTCCATCTTGCTAGCAAACTGTAAAGTAGCCAACTGTGTTTCTTTTCTTTCTTAAGGAATGTCTTTACAGTCTAGGGTGGATGGGTGTAACTTCTATAGATGTGCTTGGTTCTGTTTATGCTAGAGTGACAAGAATCACGGAAAACATGAGAGGATAAGGAGTCTGTCAATTTTTTGATTTTAAAAAAGTCACTTTTCAATATGGGATTAGAGAGAAGTATGAGGGTTAAGGCTGAATCTGATTTAGAAATTTCTAAATTTTGGAATTAGTCGCTGACTTAGATGTCAATGATGATATGCTAAGATGTCAACTACAATCGCATTTTAAAAATGTGTTTATTTTTAATGGAAGGATATGACTTTACAATATTGTGTTGGTTTCTGCCATAGGATCATTGGCTGATCTAAGTCTAGGAACACAGAAAAGCAGCCACGTGTAGTTGAATTTTACCTCTGGGAAGCCCTCTCTTCTCTTTTCATAAGGTTCCTGACAGCTGCTTCTGCCTCCTCCTTCCCTAACTGGGCAGTCAGTCCTAAGAGCTTCCCCACAGGTTGGGGGTGGAGAGAGTACTATTAATAAAAAGAGGTATTTGTAGGTGACAGGGCCTGGTGAGGTGAGCTTGGCTGACCGAGAGCCTTTCCAGCTAAACTCCAAACTGAAATATGGAAAGCTCCTGAGATGGCCACATGACTCTTGAATTCAAGAGCAAAGATGTGTGTATGTGTGTGTGAATGAGAGAGCTTCTTACTCTTGGGATCTGATCAGTGAGGAGATACTAACATGAGGCAAGAAAAAAGAGCTCTTCCCTTGTGATGAAAAGGCAGTGTTGTTAAGTCACTTCAGTCATATCTGACTCTTTGTGACCCTGTGTACTGCAGCTTGGCAGGCTCCTCTGTCCATGGGATTCTCCAGGCAAGAATACCGGAGTGGGTTGAGAAGGCAGTTTGGGTGTAATCATGTGACTTCAAGAACTAGGCTCATCTGAAACCCATTTCGGAGACAAAGGTAGTTAAAAATAAAACAAAACCTGACTTCAAGGGGACCCCGTCCTGGATGAGAACTGAGCTGTATGCGGTGGAGGCACAAATTAGTGCTTCACCCAGAAGGTGTGGGAGGGCAGCCCGTGGTGGGTGAGCCCTGCTCACAGCTCTGCAGACAAATGCGTCTCCACGGGTTACTTTCAACTTGTGGCTGCAGATGTGGGTGCTCGAAGGAAGTTGTACAGCTGTGTATTTTATAGGAAAAATTATATATGCTTTGGGGTTCCAAGGTTACACATCACAGGGTTTAGGTGCCATCTTACTTCCTAACTCTTACATCCTTTCAACAGAAATCATTCTGCTTTCCTTTGGATTTAATTCATCATGGGACATTTGTATCCAAGAGAAAAGTAGCTGTGGCTTGAAATGTATTTCATCTGACAATAAAAGGTAATTTACAAGACCGGACGGCCAATCACCCTATTTCCAATTTTCCCTCATATTCTGTTTCATGTTGAAGTGCTACATTTTCAGCACATTCCTTCTAAAAGTCTCAGCATGTGGCTTTCATCATGTTACTTCCCATCTCCAGTGGCCCCTCTGACTATTGGACAAAGTCCAGCTTCTCCTGCCTCCCACTGAGGCCTGCATCAGTCTTTCTAGTGATTTCTTCCCATTTGATGCCATCTTTCTAGTACTTCCTCTGCTCTCCTCTATGGGAACACACAGGTCCCTCCAGTGGGGCAGGTTCAGTGCCACCTAAACTTATTCCTCGTACTTTGCTGCCTGTCTCTGCTTTAGTTCCAACTGCCACCCCGCCCCCGTCACCGCCTAAGGCCCAGCCCTAACCATTACAGGTGCGGTTTGGGACCGTCACACACAGCCATCAGCACTCATCACTGCTTCTGAACTCTGCACAGATGCCGTTTATGGTTACTCTCCATGTGTATTCAAGGAGCCTGAAAGTGGACATGCTGGGGTCTGTCGTCACTGTTCTTACTGTTCTGTGGATGGCAGAGTTTGGGGACTTGTCACCCCTGGCCCACATATGTCACCTAGAATGCCAGGCAGAGGTTATTGGATGTCACCCAACAAACACAAGGCACTTTTATTTTTAAACATATACCATAAGAATGCTTTTTATATTTTTATGTGGAAACTGTTATTGATAAGTCATCTGGGCTACATGTTAATTTGTGTGTGTGTGTCTTCATATTGGTATCAATTTAGGGGAAAAAAGGTGTGTAGCAGACCTGGTCTCAGTGACCACCATCAACTCTGCCATCACTAACCTGGATGTTGTATCAGTGAAAATGACAGTTATTTCTGAACTGGGAAATGTTGTGGCTTCATTAGGGAAGTATGGTGGCGGAGAGGTATTTGGATGACCAAGAATAAACCCACTAACACTGGTATTAAGTAAGGAGATGGCATTGTGTCTGAGGCAGGTATTATTACCTATCACAGATTATGGGTGACTTTTGCCTACTGGTGGGTGATCTATGGTGATGAGCAGCTTGAGTGTTTACAGCCAAGCTCCTGGCACCTGGTTATGACGGGGTCAATCCACAGCACGAATTCAGGGCGAGCAAACTCCCACCTGTACCCAGAGCCTGGCTTTACCAGCAGTTCTCTGGTCTAAAGCCTTTCTTTCCAGCAGTTTTTTTTTCCCCTCACAGCACAATCTTCTCATCCTTGCCCCTTTACAAGTCTTGTCCCTTTCCTACAGCAATGTTCAATGATGCCATCTTATCACAGATAAGATACCGCTGCCCCAGAGTAAGACACTTCTCTCCAGTGTACAAGGTGCAGACTGCCAGCCCAGGGCTAAACAGAGAGCTGATTTATTGAGAGGACGAACAGTGAGCTCCGCCCTTTCTAGAACCCTCGCTTCTCTCTAGTCTATGAGGCGTATGTTCAGCAACGCATGGTCAAGTGATTGCCTCTAACGCACAGAGTTTCCTAGTGGAGTTTGAAGGAAGCTGTGGAAGGTGCCCGTCCTGGGACTAATGGCCAGACCACAGGGACCATCTACTCCCACTGCCCCTAAAAGTCTGAAAGAACATGCATCACTTCCCCTTTTCCTACAAACAACATGAATTCCATTTATGATTGACTTGTTCAGTTCCAGGCTGAGTGCCCAACACAGGCTCACTGAACTGGTGTGGAGCAGGGCCGACAAGATGAGGAGCCCCTGGAATTAGCTGGGAGGGGGGTGATGGAGGTCAGCACATGACACAGATAGAAATAGGTTCTGTAACAGCAGAAGGTAGAACGCAGGTCAGTGGGAGGATCATGGATGATTCAAGAGGCAGAGGAAGGACAAACTCATAGGAAATTATGCTGAGGAAGTCTGGAGGCGGAAGGAGCTATGAGTGTACAAGAGTGGCATGAAAACACCCCCAGAATGATGTCTTGATCTGGGGGCTTAGAAGGCGAGACAAATCCTGGTGCTGATTCAGACAGACATGTAGAAAGAAGAACGGGCGTTGGGAGGAACCGAGGAGTTCAGGGTTGAAAAGAGTTTGAGCTCAGTGTTCTATTGATAGAATCTGAAGACGTGAAGGGGGCTGAAGCCCTAAAAGGCAGAGGAGACCCAGGCAGAGAAACACAGGGGCCCTGATGGCATCACAGATGCGGATGGCAGGGAGGGCAGCTCGGGAAGATGTGCGACAATGAGCAGGTCCCTGAGGATCTTAGCAAAGGAAGCTTCAGTTGAGTGAGAAACCAGAAGCAGGTTCCAGGGGAGTCAAAGCCGGAACAGGAGGCGAGGGAGGAGTTAGTGAGGACAGACCATCCCTTACAAGAAGGAAGGGGGAGGAGCTGTTAGGGACACTGGACTGAAGGAGGCGTGGCTTTTTTCTTGGAAGAAACTTGAGTTTCTGAGTGCCTGAGTAGGTACATGCACGCACGTGACCTGGAGGTCAAGTGAACACTGACTCCAGGGACAGACAGAACACACTTCCCCACAGTGCTCTGCTTTCCCCGGGCCAGGAGTGGCCACGTAAAACCAGAAAAATAATGGCAGCTTATTATCTAAGAGCTTCCCAGGTGGCGCTAGTGGTAAAGAACCTGCCTGCCAACGCAGGTAAGAGATGCAGGTTTGATCGCTGGGTCAGGTAGATCCCCTGGAAGAGGGTACAGCAATGCACTCCAATCTTCTTGCCTGGAGAATCCCATGGACAGAGGAGCCTGGCGGGCTGTGGTACACAGGGTCGCAAAGAGTTGGACACGAGCGAAGCAACTTAGCACACGTGCAGAGCAAAGATGGACACACCCAGTAGAATAAGTGACTTCGGAAAGCTTTGTGTAGCTATGTGAAGGTGGCTGACAATATCAAAACCCAATTCCAACCTGTGGTCAGAATCTCATGCATCACAGAGTGGGGACTATTTATTTTCAGAATACTCTCCAGAAAGTGTAACTTGGTTCCCTGACTCCTGGAATAGGCATTTAAAGGATCATTTCTCCTCCTCACTCCTCATAGCTGAAAGTCTGTTTAGCTGATGGGGGGAACTGAGCCCCATCTGAAGGACCGATAATTTATGAAAAATGGAAAACAAGGTCTTCTCCCTAAACAGTCACATGTTAAAGACAATGCATGAGAATGTGTTACAGATACAAAGCTCGTTATAGCATGGCTGGAAACAGGGGTGAATGTAAATGTTTAGCAGACAAAAATTCAAACATTACATACAACTGGAGTATCTTATACACATGAACTACTTTCTTCTGTGACATTCTCTTTCTCTGACACTTCCTAGGGATTAAAACAACACAACAAACAAAAGACACAGCGTGCCTATGAAGCTACTCAGCATAGGAATGGGGGCTTTTTAGTCTGATGATGCTTCTTGGAAAGTCTTAGCTTCTCAGAACTCTCTACTTGTTTTATGAAAGAAATGACACTTTCACACCCCATTCATTCACCAACGGGACCAACGAGACAGCTTAGGAAAATGGAATACTTACAACGACATGTTCCTTGCTGAACTTTTTCTGAGGGAAAAAAATTTCATAGCAGCGACTGTTGTTTAGTCGCTAAGTCATGTCCAATTCTTTTGCGACCCATGGACTGTAGCCCGCCAGGCTCCTCTGTCCATGGAATTCTCCAGGCAAGAATACTGCAGTGGGTTGCCACTTCCTTCTCCAGGGGATTTTCCCAACCCAGGGCTTGATCCCGTGTCTCCTGCATTGGCAGGTGGATTCTTTACAACTGAGCCACCTGGGAAGTCCATAGCAGTAATTACTTAACTTTTAAATAAGCAGTGGATCTGAAGGCAATTGTCAATAAGACCCCGTGAGTCCTTGTCTACAGTCTAAACTCCGGCATCCCATGCCTGTGGATGAAAACCTTGGTGCTCAAAGACCACACTGCTTGGTCACTAACGGGCTGCAGCCATCCTTAGGCAGACCTAGGATCACTGTTGTTAGGCTGACAATAATTCAGAAAACAGACACTATAGGTGAGCTTGATCTAAAACTGGACTCACCTTCACTGTGAGTTTTCTTCTCTTAAAAAGCTGACTTGGGGATCATGTCAGTATTCCAAAGAAAGGAGTTTTGTAACCACGCTTCCCTGAACTTTGTAACTTTGCCTTGACTGCGTGCCCTCTGCCCTGTATTTTACATTTCTTCCCACATTCCCTCTCCCAGATAACACAATCATTACAGCCTTAAGAAATCTGATTTATAAAGAGGCTTTTATACAAAGAGTTCACAACCCTGTCACATACCCATCAGGGGTATTCTCAGCCAAACAGAAATTCAAGTTTTAGAATGACAATGTGGCCATCAATGAACGTCTCTTTGATGGATTACGCAAGGGTAGATGTGATTTACAGTCGAAATCCCGATTCTCAGATGCGTGCGTTTCTTTTTCGCCATTGTGTATGTGGACGATAAGGACCAAAGGCAGGCCTGGGTCTGCCATGGCCTCCAACCTCCAGGCCTGGGGCAAAGGAGTCAAGGCCGAGGGCACAGGAGGCCGCTGCTGGGAAACAAGAAGGGCCCGCAGCTCTGAAAAGAATACTTGTTTAAATTCCAGGGTGCTTCCCTGGACTCTGAAGAAAGATGATGCCACTGGGGCAGAGAATAAAGCCCTTTTCTGAGCAAGGAGTATAATGCATGATAGATACACTGAAATAGGATATAACCTTCCTATTAATGTGATTTTGTGCAAATGGTAAGCCCAAGAGTGCAGATTTGAAACAAGGGCTAGCCCAGAGAATATTACAGTGACTTTATTAACATTCTAATCATTGAGACTTTCAGTAGACACAAGAGAAAACAATTTCTTGGCCAAGAAGGTTTCATTTAAAAACAAATAACCTACATAAAACCGAAGGCAATTAGTTTCAAAATTGCTAGAACACAGTAATAATTCAGTCGTTATTTCAATTAACAAATGGGAAACGCAGGTATGCCTTGCTTACCAAGTACTCCTCAAAGGTTGTAATTAAAATGAATTAAATGTCAAATGCCTTAGGAGACCTTGTTAATTAGTGGAATCCTGAGTGAATCCTTTTGTAGAGCAATTATTTTGAAAAGTAAATAGTCATTTCCATATGAACCTGTTTAATATCTAAATTTGGCAATGAATATGTCAGGTTTACTTAAGAAACACTTCCCTTTAGTGCCTTCCTAAATTTTTTTTAGCTTAATTTATATCACCTAACTTTTTTTTACTGGATTATAGATATACTGTATCTTTTATATATAGTAGTGTGTGTATGTTATTTCCAAGGTCCTACTTTATCCCTCCTCACTTGCCTTCTCTAATATTAATATTCAACAGAAGGAGAAAGCCCAAAGACAAAATAAAAATTCAGAGTAGAATCAATTATTTTTTTAAAATTTATTTTCTGAAGTATAGTTGATTTCCAATGTCGTGTTAATTTCTGCTGTGCTGAAAAGTGATTCAGTTATACATATGTGTGCATACTCTTTTCCCTTATGGTTTATCACAGGATATTGAATATAGTTCCCTGTGCCATACAGTAGACCTTGTTGTTTATTCCATATATAATAGTTTGCAGCTGCTAATCCCAAACTTCTAATCCATCCCTCCCTTTCCCTCCCTCCCCCTTGGCAACCACAAGTCTGTTAGCTGTGAGTCTGCTTCTATTTTGTAGATAAGTTCATTTGTGTCATAGTTTAGACTCCACATATAATGGTGTATGTGGTATTTGTTTTTCTCTTTCTGACTTACTTAGTATGATCATATCTAGGTCCATCTATGTTGCTACAAATGGTCTTCTTTCTTTCTTTTTTTATGACTGAGTAGAACTCCATTATATATATGTACCACATCCTCTTTATCCATTCATCTGATGATTGACATTTAGGTTGTTTCTGTTGGTCATTGCAGATATTGCTGCTATGAACACGGGGGAGAATGCATCTTTTTCAATTTTAGCTTGTCTGGATATATGCCCAGGAGTGGGATTGCTAGATGATACAACAACTATTTTCAATTTTTGAAGGAACTTCCATACTGTTCTCCATAGGGGCTGCACCAATTTACATTCCCACCTACAGTGTAGGAGGGTCCCCTTTTACCACACCCTCTCCAGCATTTGTGACTGGTCGATTTTTAAATGATGGTCATTCTGACTGGTATGAAGTGACACACTGTAGTTTTGATTTGCATTTCTCTAATAATTAATGATATTGAGCATATTTTCATAAGCCTGTTGGCCATCTATGTCTTCTTGGGAGAAATGTCTGGTTAGTTTTTCAGCCCATTTTTAAATTGGGTTATTTGCTTTCTGTTGATGAGTTGTATGAGCTGTTTGTATATTTAGAAAATTAAGCCCCTCTCAGTTGCATCATTTGCAGTATTTTCTCCAAGTCTGTAGGTTATCTTTTCATCTTATGGTTTGTCTTATTGTACAAAAGCTTGCAAGTTTGATTAGGTTCCACTTGTTTATTTTTGCTTTTATTTCTATTGTCTTGTGAGACTGACCTAAGAAAACATTGGTATGATTTATGTCAGAGAATGTTTTGCCTATGTTCTCTTCTTTTAGTTTTATGGTGCCATGTTTAAGTCTTGAAGTTATCTTGAGTTTATTTTTGTGTAAGGTGTGAGGATGTGTTCTAACTTCATTGATTTACATGTGGCTGTTAAGTTTCTCAGCACCCTTTGTTGAAGAGATTGTCTTTTTTCCATTGTATGTTTTTGCCTCTTCTGTTGAAGATTGACTGTAGGTTTTGTGGATTTAATCTCTGGGCTCTCTATTCTGTTCCATTGATACATATGTCAGTTTTTATGCCAGTACCATACTATTTTAATTACTGTAGCTTTGTACTGGGCTTCCCAGGTTGCTCAGTGGTAAAGAATTCGCCTGCCAATGCAAGAAACATGGGTTTGATCCCTGGGTTGGGAAGATCCCCTGTATGTTCTTTTTCCTCAGGTTTGCTCTGGCAATTCTGGGCCTTCTGTGATTCCAATAGGATTATTTGTTCTAGTTCTGTGGAAAATGTCATGAGTATTTCATAGGGATACTCATTACATGGGTAAATTGCTTTGGGTAGTATGGCCATTTTAACTATTAATTCTTCCAATCCAAGAGCATGGGAGTATCCTTCTGTTTCTTTGAATCATCTTCAGTGTCCTTTATTAATGTTTTATAGTTCTCAGCATATAGGTCTTTCACTTCCTTGGTGAGGTTTACTGCTAAGTATTTTATTTTTTTGATGCAATTAAAAGGGATTTTTTTTTTTCACATTCCCTTTCTGATATTTCATTGTTAAGTGTAAAGTAATGCAACAGATTTCTTAATATTCATCTTGTATCCTGCTACCTTGCTGAATTCGTGTATCAGTCTAGTAGTTTTTGTGTGGAGTCTTTAGGGTTTTCTATATATAGTATCATGTCATCTGCATATAATGACAATTTTACCTTTTCTTTTCCAACTTGGGTATCTTTTATTTCTTTTTCCTGTTTGATTGCTGTAGCTAGGACTTCCAATACTATCTTGAATACAATTTGCATCCTTGTCTTATTCCAGAATTTAGTGGGAAGGCCTTCAACTTTTCACAGTTGAGTATTATATTGGTGTGGGATTGTGAAAAATAACTTTTATCATATTGAAAAGTATCTTCCCTCTATATTCACTTTGGTAAGAGTTTTTATCATGAATGGATGCTGAATTTTATTAAATGCTTTTTGTGCATCTATTGAGTCGTCATGTGTTTTTTGTCTTTTGTTATGTGGTATACAACATTGATTAATTTGCATACATCAAACCATCCTTGTGATCCCGAGGTGAATCCAACTTGGTTGTGGTGTTATGATCTTTTTTGTTTTGTTAGGCTGTGCTAGGTCTTCACTGCAGTGCAGGGGGTTTTCCTGAGCTGTGCTGCAAGGATTTGTGATGTATGATCTTTTCTTGTGTTGTTGGATTTGGGGTTTGCTAATTTTTGTTGAGAATTTTTGCACATATATTCATCAAAGATAATGGCATGTAATTTTCTTTTCTGGTATTGTGTTTGTCTGGCTTTGGTATCAGGGTGATGGTGGCTTCATAGAATGTCTTTAGGAGTGTGCTTTTCACTTCAATCTTCTGGGAGAGTTTGAGAAGGATCAGGATAAGTTCTTCTCTGTATGTTTGGTAGAAGTCACACGTAAAATCATCTGGTCCTGGACTTTTGTTTATAGGGAGTTTTTAAATTGCAGATGTCATTTCACTTCTAGTGACTGGTCTGTTCCAATTATCTATTTCTTTTTGATTCAGTGTTGGTGGGCTGCTTATTTCTAGAAGCTTGTCCATTTCTTCTAGATTGTTGAATTTATTGGCATATAATTGTTCACAGTATTCTCTTACGGTTTCTTAGAATTTCTTTGGTATTGGTTATTTCTCCTTTTTCATTTCTTATTTTGTATATTTGAGTCCTTGCTCTTTTCTTCTTAGCAAGCCTGTCCAGAGGTTTGTCAAGTTCGTTTATTCTTCAGTGAAGCAGCTCTTTGTTTTGTTGATTTTTTTCCTATTTGTAAAAAAATCTTTTATTTATTTCCTCTCTGATCTTTATTATTTCCTTCCTTCCTTCTGCTAACTTTAGGTTTTGTTTGCTCTTTTCTAATTCTTTTAGGTGGTAGGTTAGGTTGTTTGAAATTTTTCTTATGTTTTGAGAAAGGCACATACCACTATGAATTTCATTCTAAGAACTGCTCTTGCTGTATCCCATAGATTTTGTTTGGTTGTGCTTTTGCTGTCATTTATCTCAAAGTATTTTTTGATTTCCTGTTTGATTTTGCTGTTGACTAACTGGTTTTTAGTAGCATGTTGATTACATGCTCCATGTAATCAATTTTCTTATTTTTCTGTAGTTGGTTTCTAGTTCCATGATGTTATAGTCTGAGAAAAGGCTTAGATACTACGATCAGAAATCATTTCTATACTCTTTAAGTTTATTGAGGCTTGTTTTGTGGCCTAGTATGTGGTCAATCCTAGAAAATGTTCCCTGTATACTATACTAAAAAAGAATGTGTATTGTCTTTTTGGAAATAACGTCTGAAAATATCAATTAAGTCTAACTGTTGTATCCTTTAGGATCTATGCTGCCTTACTGATTTTGTGTCTAGAAGATCTATTGTTTGAGTGGGTGTTAAAGTCTCCTGTTATTGTATTCCCATCAATTTCTCCCTTTATGTCTTTTGGTATTTGTCTATGTATTTGGATGCTCCTACACTGGGTGCAAATATTTTGATAAGTGTAATATACTCTTCTTGTATTGATTACTTTATCATTATATAGTGTCCTTCTTTAACTTTCTTGATGGCCTTTGTTTTAAAATCTATTTTGTCTGATATGAAATCTATTTTGTCTGATAATGTGATCCCCATTTTCATCTCCATTTGCATAAGATATCTTATTCCACCCCCTCATTTTCAACATATGTGTGTCCTTGGCCTTAAAGTGGGTCTCTTGTAAGGAACATCTTGTAGGCTCTTGTTTCATATTTTTTACTCCAGTCTATCACTCCCTTGTTGCCATCCATAGTCATCTTTTTTGGGGGCTGTGATGGGTCTTGGTTGCTGCACACAGGCTTTCTCTAGTTGTGGTGTATGGGCTACTCATTGCAGTGGTTTCTCTTGTTGCAGAGCACAGGCTCTAGGCGTGTGGGTTTCAGTAGTTGCAGTGCATGGGCTCAGTAGTTGTGACTCATGGGCTTAGTTGCTCTGTGGCATGTGGGATCCTCCTAGACCAGGCATCAAACCAATGTCCCTTGCATTGAAAGGTGGATTCCCAACCACTGGACCACCAAAGAAGCCCTCCCTTGTCTTCTAATTGGAGCATTTAATCCAGTGACATTTAAAGTAATTATTGATATGTATTTATTGCCACTTAAAACCTTATTTTCCAGTTGACTTTTGTATTTTTTTTCTTTTTGTAGTTTATGATCTCCTTTTACATTATGCTTGTGTTCTCTTTTTGGTTTTTGTAAATCTACTGAATGTTTTCATTTGTTGTTATCTTGTTTTTCAAGTAGTTTAACCCTATCTACTTGCTTCAGACTGGTAGTCATATACTCAAACACATTCTAAAAATATTTACATTTTATTTCTCTCCTCCCCCCACGTTTTATGATTTTGATGCCCTCTTTAACATCTTCATGTTTATCCTTTTGCTATTCATTGTGGCTGTCATTGCTTTCACAAAAACTTTCTGATCTTTAAAAAAATCTGTCTATTGATTTATTTAAGTGATTTACTTTTTCAATTGTGATTTTCTCTTTCTTATATATTCTTGCTTCTTTTCTACTTAGAGAAGACCATTCATTATATCTTTTAGGATAGATTTAGTATTGCTATATTCTTTTAGTTTTTGTTCCTCTGAGAAATTCTTTATTTTCTATTCTAAATGATAATTTTACAGGGAAGAGTATCCTAGGTTGCAGATTTCTCCCATGTTGCTATTTCCTCTGGCCTGCAAATGTTTCTGTAGAGAAATCAGCTGATAAACTAATGGAGGTTCCCTTGTAATTAACTTTTTGTTTTTCTGTTACTTCCTATTTAGAATCCTCTTTTTAACTTTTGCCATTTCTATTGTATCTTGGTGTAGGTCTGTTTGGGTTCATCTTATTTGGGACCCTTTACACCTCCTATACCTGGATATCTGTTCCTTCTTTAGGTTTGAGAAGTTTTCAGCCATAATTTCTCTGAATAAAATTTCAATCCCCTTTCTCTTTTTTCTCCTTTTGGGATCCCTATTATATGTAGATTGGCGCGCTTTATATTTTCCCATAGGTTTCTTACTTTGTTTTCATTTTTAATTTGGCTTCTTCTCAGTGGGTGATTTCCATTATTCTCTCTTCCAGAATATTTATTCATTCTTCATTATGCAATCTGCTATTCATCGCCTTTAGCTCAGGTTTCATCTCAAAAAATGAGTTTTCAAACTTTTCTTGGCTCCTCTTTATAGCTTCTAATTCCTTTTTACCGTAATCTGAATTCCAATTGATAGCCCTTCTTAATTTCTTCAGTATTTTCACTATCTCCTTTTAACTTGGTGTCTATTAGATTGAAGAGTTTGTTTCATTGTTGGTTCTTTCAGGGGGATTCTACTGATCTTTTAATTGGGAGTGTTTCCTCTGTTTCTTCATTTTTACTTATATTTCTCTTACTCTATGAATTTAGGAGAAATAATTATCTACTATGGGCCTGGAGGGCTATTTTTATGTGGGAACATCCTCGTGTAACCTGTGTAGGGTTAATAGTTTTGGTGCAAAGGCTGTTTTTAGTATGCATGCCTGTGGCCTCTTTTCTCAGTGTTTGTTGGCTGTAGAGTAGAATTGATTCTTACAGCTCAATGCTTGAAAATCACTTCTCTCAGCTTTTAAGCAATATATTATGATTTTTCCCTTAACTTAGGTAGTTGTGTGAGGGCCCTCATTCTGTGGCCACATCCTGGTGTGACATCTGGTAGCACCATGACCTAGCCCTACCCATGCCTAATGGAAGCAGCCAAGGCAACTTCTCAGCTTTAATATTTCTAGAGAGGTTTTCCTAGGAATTTGAGTTTCTTGATGTGCATTTGCAGCCTTGGAACCATGTGTGGCGTTTTTATAGATACTCTCCAGTTTTACGAAGTCCCCAGATCCCCCATGAAAGGATTACATATTATTGGGGTCCATAGGTTGACGAGCATTTCTGTAGTTCTTGGTTTATGACGATTACAATTTTGGCTCCACAGATAGATAACTGTAACATATAGCTTATCAAGTAGACATTTTAAAACTTGGATGAAAAGGTTTTGTTACTTTTAAACCCAGTTAGGTTCCTGGGATATCTTAAAAAAACTAGGAAAATGAAACTCACAGGCACTTTGGGAAAGCAGGGATGACTGTCCCCCGTCTGGGTGCTGGGACTCTCTGCTGGCCTGGCTGTGGAGGTAGATGTCCTTGCCCCATCAGTTTCTATGACTCTCTGGGGAGCCTTAATACCTTAGGTAAGGAAGGACAGAGGGAATAACCTCCAAAAACATATTTTCTACGTGATCCTAAAAAAAGAATCCATCTCCTATCGAGGTATTGCTACTATTTACTGAATGCTTACCACGTGCCAGGGAATACTGCCAAGTACTTTGCACAATACAATAATGCAATGAAGATGTCATTATTAAGTCTTGCAGGAACTGACTCAGGAAGTGAAATATTTCGCCCAAGGTATGAAACTACTAAGGGGCAGGGGGAGGATGAAAAGCCACGTGTGCTCTTAGATGTGATGCTTTGTGCCTCTATCTATCACATCGTGTGTCAGATCACTTCTCTCTGCTTCTGGGGAAATTCCACTGAGAGGGGAAATGAAAACTCAGGGTCCTTGGTGTCTCCTTCCACCTTCTCATCTGGTGCTCAGCCTGATGAGATTCAGATGCTCCAAATCACCTCTATGTGGCCGGTCAGTCTTTTCAAGCACCTACTGAACTCAGTCCAGTGTGGAATCTGGATTAAATTCATCCTTTGTCTTATTTTCCTCAAGCATCAGTAACACAGTGTGCTCCATTACAGGAACTTTATTTACAATGAACTTAAATCTTGTAACAGTGGATGTATGCTACCAATCCATCTTATGACTCAATCCCCACATCCTGCTTCTCATATGTCAAGGGGGCCATCCCAAAGGTTACCAAATTCTCCATCCATACTGCAGTAAAACTTGCTTTAAACAAGTGGTTTATAACCTAGAGCTCCTTTTAGGATTTTCCTGTCATGAATCTTAGGAATCACTGTAATGTTAACATCCAACCAATAGGGAATGCATTTTTTTTTTTCCTATTACTAAAGACAGGAAGAGGATGTTACTTAATCACTGGGTTCTGGGGTCCTCAGGTTTGATACTATTGCACAGGTAGCTATAGACAAGCTGTTATCCTGTAGTTTTGATACTGATTTGTGATTCATCACATCAACCAGAATAGTCTGAGAGTCAAACATTCTATTTCTAGAATTTCAAGCAGTGTCAAGCTTTCTCATCATTGCTCTCCAAAATGGCATCTTCCAAAGAGGTTTAAAAAAAGACAGCTCTTGAAGACTGTCACTTATAGAGTGTATCTGGGTAAATATTTTAGACATTATCAGCCAACAGCCAGAAAATTAAAATTATGGAATGAGGGCCACAATGTTACGAAATAAGGGGATGTGTTTAGAACATAGGAGCCAATTAAGGATAACCCACTTAAGTGGAACTGTCAGGTCATTCTGATTTGAGGGCACTTGGCACAATTTTAAAAAATGAAAATGTCACCCCTCAGTGAGCTGGGCAGGTCCCCAGCTTGGACTTGTCTGCAGCAATTTTAAAGGACAGAAGTGGCCACATCTCTTCTGTGCCTGGAACCAGGAGCTCTTTACTCCTGTCTCGGATGTTCCAGTTAGGGAGGGGAAAAGACTCTTATTCTTGGGAAAGATAAGTGGCAGGGTTTTGTGCTTAAAGAAGAAAACCTTTGTATTTAGCAATCAGTGGCAGGGTTTTGTGCTTAAAGAAGAAAACCTTTGTATTTAGCAATCATTACAAAGATACAGGAGTCTCTAACCCACAGGCCATGGACCACTTAAAGAGAAAAACCTTTGTATTTGACGATCATTACAAAGGTACAGGCTAGAGCAGAAATCCGGCTGTATAGCAGGGGAGCGGTAGGTGAAACAGAAACCACCCCTGACTAACCCTGGTCTGTGGAAGAATTGTTCTCCATGAAATCCAGTCCCTGGTATCAAAAAGGTTGGGAACTGATGGACTAGAGCATAATTCTAAGTAGCCACGTCAAGTACACAGTATATTAACAGGGCTAAACTGATTACCCCTCCACTGAGGATTTTCTGTTTGGCCCCACAGCCTAGTTTTCCATTCCAGAATATGGGCAGGAAAATAGTCAAGCATTAACTTGGATGATGATGGAACTGCAGCTCACTGTTAGAAACACAGCAAGTGTTTACTGTTGAAGGAGAAAATTTTTTTCAGAATTTTTTACAGAAACAAAGACCATCAAAATGTGGAGAAATAGCACAGATATTTGCTATAACTCAAGGGGCTTCCCTGGGGGCTCAGTTGGTAAAAAGTCTACCTACGATGCAAGAGACCTGGGTTGGGAAGATCCCCTGGAGAAGGAAATGGCAACCCTCTCCAGTATTTTTGCCTGGAGAATCCCATGGACAGAGGAGCCTGGTGGGCTATAGTTCATGGGGTCGCAAGAGTTGGACATACTTAGTGACTAAACAACAAAGGACCCTGAAGCAGGTGGTGAAGAACAGAAGAAAAGGCACAGGCTGACACTCCCTGCAGGGAGCCACTGTCCCTGTAGATCTTAATAAGACCAGGCCACGGACGGTGGCCAAGAAGAGCTCATTCACCAATTACCAGCTTTGTTTCTTTTTATAAGAAAGATATGTCTTCTTTGACTCTATTCTGTTACTCCAGTATCTTCTGTTCCTGAAGACCTGATGGGATTTGGCACTTTCCTAGATAACGCCTTACTTGAAAATGGCCTCACAGGAAAGCTTATTACCATCTTTAATTATTGGAAGGACAGCTGTGAGACACATGGCCCATCTCTCTCTCCCTGGACTCACCCCACTGTCACTATCCCAAGGAGTTTTATTTAATTCTGTGGGAGCACTTGAATTTATGCCCCATTAAAGTACTCTTTTGAAAACTACAAGTTGAAGCCACATCTAACAGTCATGACATTCTCTGGATCTCATGCACACCCTAAAACTGGAAAACTTGTTTCATGGCCACAGAACCAATAAAATCTATGACTTCATTCGAAATGCCTGATTCTTAAAAAAGGAAAATAAAGTAATTTCAGGTGTTTATAAAAAGTCTTTATGATTGGAGTGTTGTATAAACACTGAATATGCTCTAGGAAGGTTCTCTTATGTTGTAAGAAATTACAGCTTAGACTGGAGTCCCAAACCTTTCATTCCGCTGTGAGATTTGCTTTCAGTTTCAAATTTAACTCTTAACATTTTTCTTTTAGGACCAAGGTCAAGATAGGGCCTCTTAATATTTATGCTCTTACTCATCTTCCATTAGCCACAGTGAAAACAACCATCGCCAGTTTCCTACCTCAAGACTTGGTTACATAAATAACTGGGTGTGACCATATTGGATGAGTCAACAAGTCAGTCAACAAACAGGACTCCCCAGGTGCCAGGTGGGAGCAGAGTTCTACAGGAAAAGTTCATGTGATCACATTCCCGTTGAAGAGAAGGACTCTAAGCTTCAAGCAACATCAAATATACAGTTGGGCTGAGCCAGTTCTGTAAGTGCCTGAAGTACTTGCTAAGAGTACTTTACCTCTTACTTACCTCCCCTTACCTCTGACCTGTTTTTTGAGGAACACCATCTGACATGAATAAAAGAACCAAGGACCCTGACTCCACCAAGAATTCCCACAAATGTTCCAAACCCCTCTCTGGGTACAGGGATCTCTGGGCTTGTGCCTTAGTATGTGCTAGTCATGTCTGACTCTTGAGACCCTATGGACTGTAGCCTGCCAGGGTCCTCTGTCCCTGGAATTTTCCAGGCAACAATACTGCAGCAGGTTGCCATTTTCTCCTCCAGGGGATCTTCCTGACCCAGGGATCAAACTCGAGTCTACTGTGTCTCCTGCATTGGCAGGCAGATTATTTATTGCTGAGTGACCCTGGAAGATTGTAAGGAGGAGGGGAACGTGCAGACCTGCAATTTCTGGGGAATTTTTATGTCCTGAGCTAACAGCTGAAGGTGGGTCTTCTCTCAGGAGAGCTTTGCAGCAGTGAGGGCTCTGCCTGGACAGCTCTGGCACAAAGTGCTACCGGGTGTCCAGGGCTGGACCTGGGTCCAGCCTTGAGGCCACCACTGCCCTTCACTCTCCCTCTTCAGTCCTACTTCACCCAGCCAGCAGAACTGTGTTTTTCCTCATCTGCCCCTGCCTCTGCTCAGGTCATTCTGTCTGGAACACCTTTCCTTCTCATCTCTCTGCTCTTCCCATTCATGTGTATACCCTCAGCTCATCTGAAATGCCATGATCTCCATGAAGGCTTCTCCTGCCCAACCAGAAATTTTTCTTCTCTGCACTCTCCTCTACATGACCTATGTTTACCTCCCACATTTTTACCTCCATAGTCATTCTCTCTTTTCATGTGTTACCTTCCCTACAAAAGGGAAAGCTACTGGATTCCAAAATCATTATTTCTGGGGTTACTGATGGTGATTCTTCTAGGCCCAGTAACTCCATGGTTTGAAGCAAAGCTTTGCACAGCCCGGTGGTTCCAGAGGAGTGCCCTGAGGCCACCTGGTGGGAGCAGAGTGGACAGGACTATGGGGAGAACCCCAGCCCTCCAATCTGTCCTTCATTCAGATGGGTTTTGACTGTAATTCTTCTATTTATTGTGATTCATATAAGTTTTCCTTTAAAAAAGGAAACCACTGCCATAGATATTATCAAATAAATGAACAGAACTATATCCAATGCCTCAAGCACTTTTTCCCTTCAGATATAATGAAATTCATGATAAAAAAAAGTGAGGCAAGAAGATTCAGAGTGCCTGTCAATCAAAGAACATGGTCAAAACAGAGGCTCTTTCTCCTATCCTATATTCCACTACAATTTGACAGATGCCTCCTCAAGCTCTGAGTAAGCTGTGTTTGAGGTGGTGAACAAAACCACGTTGGCCCCTGGTTCTGCTCTTGGGTCTGTGTGTGTGTGCATGTGAACACACACACACCTGTGACACTCTGATCTCAATGAGCGTGTGTGGGCACATCCACGGCATTCTGATCTCAATGAGTGTGGGTGAGCACACCCATGATACTCTGATCTCAATGTAACTTCAAAGAGAGAGTTACAAATGATGCTGACAGATGTCTCTTGATCCTCCTCCCCCACCAAATAAATCTATTCCTTCAGTGTAAGTGGTGCTAATATCCACTCTGCTGCTCAGGCTACACATCTCAGAGTGTCTCCTGATTTCTCTCCTTCACTACCCACACCCAATTTATCAGTAATACTGCTAGTTGCATCTCTAAAATGTTCCCAAGTAGCTCATTTCTCCCTGCCATCTGCTGCTACAGACAGCTGGAGCTCAGGGCACCATCATTCCATACCTGTTACCAAGTTCGTACCTTTTCTCTGCTCAGCCTTCTGCTCTCTCCGCCCTATTATCTGTTCTCCAGGCAGCATGTTTAAACCTCTCCTAATAAAACTCTCCTGAGTTTCTCGGGAAGATCCCCTGGAGGAGGAAATGGCAACCCATTCTAGTATTCTTGCCTGGGAAATCCCATGGACAGAGGAGCCTGGTGGACTATACAGTCCATGGGGTCGCAAAGAGTCAGACATGACTGAGCAACTCACACACACACACACGTTTCTCATCAAACATAAAGTTAAACTCTAACTCCCAACTGGTAAAAAAAACAAAAAATCCACCAAGTATTTCTATTTCACTCCAAATACAGCAAATTGCTCATTCTGATCACCTTCCATTGGGGAGTTTTCCTTTTTTTAAGAAAGAAGTAAATTAGCAGAGGACTGAGCAGACAGAAGAACTGGCCCATCAACCCCAAAACAGAAAGGACTTACAGCTTCGGATTTGGGAGGCACTGGAGGCGGAGGTAGGGCGATCTCTGCAGATTTCACTGCTGCACCCAGCGCTCCGGGCACAGGAAGGGGAGAGGTTGCACACTTGGACCGGACAGAACCTCGAAACTGATCGCATCTGCTCTTCTCGCTCAGAGAGCGAGTGAGAGGCTGATGGCTGGGCTTTCCTTCCTCCAGCCATAGCTCTTCATAAGGAAGTTCCGACTTCCCTGCCATGCCCGCAGATTCTTCACCAGCTTCTGGGAAAAGGTAGTCGCTCCCGCTGTCCCCCGAGTCCTGATAGGGTAGGATGTCGTGAGGAAAGGGGGCCCACTCTCCCCCCAGGTCCCTGCAGCCGTGGAGGTTCACCTCGCTGTTGCCATGGAGATTGTTGCCATACACACAGACCGAGAGCCGGTGGAAGGACTGGGTGAGCTCATCGCGAGCGTAGCTAAGGGAATTGGGCACGTGGTTGTGGCCGGTGCACCGGCCCTTTTTGGGGCTCTTACAGTCCTCGTTCCAGTCGGTTTTCACGTCGCGGACTGCCCGTGAATACTCATCGATGTCGAACTGTTCTTGGCAGATACCCAGCCAGTGATGGACCAGGGTTTCGGGCCATCCCTCTCCCTTGACCAGGTGTTCCGGGAGGCTAAACTTGGGGACGGTCAAGTGCAAAGGGAAGTGCATGGGGAGGATCTTGTTGTTCCGCAGCACACAGCAGACCACCACGGTCTTAGTCTGGATGTTCACAAACTTGTAGCGGTGCCCCTCGCGGATGAAGTGGAGGTCATACGGGTTCCTGGGCGGCGGGCTGGGCACGGTCACGTTCACGGGGAGCCTGGTTTTCTCCACGATGTTGCGGATGGTGTGCTCGCCCTCCTGCATCTGAAGCTCCAGGGGGCTTCGGGTGCTAAACCTGCCCTTGCACTGGAACGGGAGGCTGATGCTCTCGTTGGTCCGGTGATTCATGCAAATGAGGCAGGGCATTTTACCTTTTCCCAGCTTGCTGATGGAATTGAGTTTCCCAATCTTTTTGAAGATGGTGTTGAGTCGTGACTTCTCCTTGAAAGTCTTTGCATAAAGGATTTCTGCCTGGCCCATTAGAGTGAGTTCATCCCCCGTACACAGGGTGATGTTGTAAACTTCGGTGTCTTCATTGCATTCACCCGAAGCAACCTACGATAGGATAAATCAAATTTCAGAGTTGTTTTCTTTAGTTTATTCACACGGAGAAGTAGAAAACTTGATATTAAGACACAGATGTGCATGCACAAAGGAAAATGCTGTTTTAATACTAAATTTAGACACTCCATTTCTCCTATAACATTTATGTGGTTAACAATAACAAGATGATGTTAGTTTAGACTTTAAAAAAAAACACTTTTTTTCCCTGAAGAACAAGGTACCTTGTATTCCTTATTAAAATTTTGGGAAATATAGAAGACAAACATAAAAAGAAAATAACACCCACGAGTCTGACTATGGTTAATGGTTTGGTAAACATCCTTCTAGTTTCTTTTCCTATGTATTCTACCATGTAGATAATTATTTTGAGACCTTAATTTTATCATTGTATCTTTTTCAATTATACAAATATTTCCATGAATACTAATGTAGAAAATACCTTTTAAACTATTAAAATTCTACTAATTTTTTACCTTTCAAGTTTTGCTAATTTTATTAAATTTTCTGAAGTTGGGACAAAGGATTTAAGAAATGTCTCATTTCTCCTATTCTTTTATTATACAAACTACTCACATTCACTGGAAGAATTATTAGAAAATACAGATATAAAAATGAGCAAATTCTATACAACCTGACCAGTCACTAAAGATAACTTGTTAACAATTTTATAAAAACAGAAAAGACAAGATGGCAGAGTAGAAGGACATGAGTACAGCTTATGAAACACCAAAGTCACACCTAACTGCTGAATAAACATAGGCTAAAAAAACCCCCCCAAACACTGGTTCATATATACACTGGAATACTACTCAGCCATTAAAAGGAATGAAATAATGCCATTTACAGCAACATGGATACACTTGGAAGTTATCATACTAAATGAATTAAGTCAGACAAAGACAAATTATCATATGATATCACTTATATGTGGAATCTAAAAAAAAAAACCTGACACAAATGAACTTATTTACAACACAGAAACAGACTTAAAGAACGAACTTATGGTTACTAGTAGGGAAGGGCTGGGGGTGAGGGGTCGGTCAACTGGGAGGTTCAGAGTGACATGTGTACACTGCTATATTGAAAATGGATAACCAAAAAGGACCTACTATACAGCACAGGGAACTCAGCTCAATATTCTGCAATAACCTAAGTGGGAAAAGAACTTAAAAAAGAATAGATAGCATGTATACGTACAACTTAATCACTTTGCTGTACACTTAAAAGTAACACAAAATTGTTAACTCTATTTTAATATAAGAATTAAAAATTCTTGAGTGATATTTTAAGCAAAACTAATTTTACTATGCTTATTGCACCACTCAAATGCAAAAATATAAATTCCTGTTCTAAAAAAAGAAACAAGTGTATTAGTCTATCTCAGATATATATTAATATATATACAATTTTACTGCTCTGCTTCTCACTGTAATTTGTCCATTTTCCTGTGCATAAACTCCATTAATATTAATACTGACCTAACAATTCCATTCCATTACATATGGATATGCCTTAATTTATTTGACCAATTCCCTACTGTTAGGCAGATGGGATTTCCTAATTTTTAACAATTATAAATAGTACTGAAATATTTTGCACTTTACTTCCTTAGGATAAAGTCTCAGAAACAGAATGCATGGACAAAGCTGTGTATATATTTGAAAGGCCTAATATGTGTTGCCCATTGTATTGGGTTGGCCAAAAAGTTTGCTCAGGTTTTTCTGTAAGATGTAATGAAAAACCCAAATGAACTTTTTGGCCAGCCCAATACTTCAGGCGCATTATGCATGTGTGTGTGCTAAATCAGTGTTACACATATTCATATTTCTACTTTATGAGGTTGTTTCCCCATACCCACGCTGACTAAGTTTAATGCTTACCAATATTAAAGGTGAAGCATGCAACCTGCATTTATTTATGCTTGTGAAAATTTTTTGGTATTTATCAGGCTATTTAGAGTTTTTCTTTTGTGCTGTCTCCTTGTGTCCCTCACCCATTTTTCTATTGTGATGGTTGGCTTTTCAAGATTTGTATATTTATTCATGGTTGCTCTGGGTCTTGGCTGCTGTGCACGGGCTTTCTCTAGTTGCAGTGAGCAGGGGCTACTCTTCATTGCAGTGCTTGGGCTCCTCGTTGTGGCGGCTTCTCTTGTTGCCAGAGCACAGGCTCCAGTAACTGAGGCATTTGGGCTCGGCAGCTGTGGTGGACCGGGCTTAGCTGCTCCAAGGTACATGGCTCTTCCCGGACCAGGGATGAACCTGTGTCCCCTACACTGGCAGATGGACTCTTAACCACTGGACCACCAGGGAAGCCCTGTGATGGTCATCTTATTGACTGCTTTTTATGCAATGTGAATGTCCTTTATGCTATATATTTCCTAATATGTTGCCTGAATTCCAATTCTATGGTTTAAGTATTAGTTTCTTTTGTTCTTTTAATGTAGCAAACATTTTAAAAGATTTCCTTTGTGAGTTCATTCTTGGGTGTTACGCTCCTCCTCGTTGAGTAGATACAGATCAGTGGTTCCGATCTAGGTGTGTTTTTGTCCCCTCCCCCACCTCCCTGGGTGTCCTGAGACATTCCAGATTGCCATGACTCTGAGGGTGCTATTTACATCTAGTGGGTAGAGACAAAGAATGGTGCTAAAAATGCTTACAAGGCACACGACAACCCCCACAGCAAAGATTCATCCAGTCCAATTTTCACGAGTGCTGAGGCTGAGAAATGCTGATATCATTAACCAATATTTACTTCTGCTATTTTGATGGTTTCATTTATTAAATATTTATTTCACTTATTTATATAAAATTTCTTTGGATTATTTAAGATAGGGCTCTAATTTTTTAAATATGTAACCTAGTGTCCAGTACATTTCCAAATAACCATCCCTTTCATCTCAGATTTGAAGTGCCACATTTATCATATATTAAATTTATAAAACACATACATTCAAATGCATACATATATTTTTTCCTAATGATCTTTCTGCCTATTTTCACATCATAACAATGTTGTTTTAATTTCTATATCCTTATCACACACTTTGAGATCTGGTAACAATAGCCCTCACTTGTGGTTATTCTGACTCAAAGTTTTTGGATAGAAAGAGAAAAGAGAATCGGAGTCAAAAGTCAAGTAACAGACTGAGAGAAAATATTTCCAGTGTATATCACAGAAAAGGAGCTAATATCCCTAATACATAAGCAGCTCTTTAAAAAATGACCCCAAACCCTCCAGAAAAACAGAAATGTCATGAAAAATCAACTCATTAAAAAGATGCATAATAGAAAAGATGCATGTATGAAAAGATGTTCAACTTCTCTCACAACCAGAGAAATGTCAACTACAATTACATTGAGATACCATTTCTCACCTGGAATACTGATAAATATTCAGAAGCTTGACACTGCACTCCGTTGGTAAAGGTATGGGGAAATAGGCACTCTAGTTCATAGCTGGTGGAAATGCAACAAACTATTCATGCATTTATCCTTCCACTCAGCAATACTACTTTTAGGAATTTACCCCAAAGATATTTCTCCAACAGTATGAAAATACACATGTACAAGGTTATTCATTATAGCATTGTTTGTATTTGTAAAATATTGGAATCTATTTAAACGCCCAAACATTGACAATTGATTGAATAAACTGTGGTACACATATGAACTGATATTATGTGAGAAAGAAAGAGGATTCTTAGTTCAATGAATCGGTATGGAATGACTTCTAGAATAGATTAAGTTTAAAAAAAAAAAAAGCAAAGAACATGAAAATGTATAAGGTATACCACCATCTTGTTTAAGAAAGAAGGAAAAGTTAGTATACATATATTTCTGCCTTTTTTTTTAAAAAGGAACATAAGAAAAATAAACCAGAAAACAATGAAATTGGTTACTTCCAGGAGGGAGGGGAGTGAGGAACCTGGGGGAAGGGACATGAGGGCAAGTGGCACCTCTGTGAGTAAATCATGCCATGGAGTTTCGACTGTTAGAAAGTGGGCTAATGGTCTACATATTAAAAAAAAATAAAATTAACAAGAAATTAAACAAAAACTGAATGCAAATGCAAATAGATGAACCCAACTGTATTTCAAATGAATAATAGCCCTGGAGACAGAGAAATAATCAAAGTGACTTTGGAACACCGACTATACAGTGCCAGTAGGGAAAACAAAAGACCGACCAAGATTGTGTTCTTTTTAGTAGATTTGTTTTGCATAGAGGTATAGGGACAGTGAATCTCAAACAACTTTACATGTGTTGTAGGATTGAACAAATGAGTAAATGTGTCCATAGTTTGGGAGTTTCCACTGTGGCAGGGGAGATAGAAGTATGGAATTGAGAAAAGCAAGAAAGAACTCCATGGGTTTGGAATGGAATTGAATGCATTAGTATCAACTCATAATTTTAAGAACACACACACACACACACTAATCAGCTTTGTCCTTTCAAAGAGATTACAAGCAAAGACTCCCACTATCACCATTCCTCATTAAGAGGAACCAGGGCTCCTAGAATAAGTGACTGATTCCAAGGCTAGAGCAAGAAAGATACAAGATGAGCTGGGAATGCTCTGTTGTGCTGGGAAGTAAAGAAACGATCTTAAGATGATGGGATCCTGTCGGAAGGACACAGGAACCAGCCTGAACTAGCCCCACTGGTCCATATTGTTAACAAAAAGATGAATGAATGAAAAAAATGAGTGGGGAAGACCTGACAAATGTAGAGAAGTGGTGGGACTGGAAAAATTATAATTTTGTACTTAATTACAGTAAAGATTATATGCCAGAATCATTAATAATTACTGAATTTATAGAAGTTTGATTAAAGAAATAGTAATGAGCAAGATCTTAAAATGTCTTCATCCAGAAGCTTATTAATTGCCAGAGGAGGAGAAGTAATTGTAGAGGGTAGAAACAAGTGATAAAATCTAAAATCACCAAAAAGAAGTGTATTTCCATCACATACCTATGGGTGTGATTACCTGAGAAGGTCAGAACCTCACTCACATAACATTCCACCTATAAGGGCATTCATTAATGGAATCTAATCATGAGGAAATATCAGACAAACCCCAAATGAGAAATATTCTGTAAAATATCTAGTGTGTATTCTTAAAAAACATCCATGTGATGAAAAACAAAGAAAAGTTGAAGAACTGTTCCAGATTAAAGTGAAAGATAGAAATGAAAAGTAAATGTAATACATGATTCTGGAATGAATTCTGTACTGAAAGAAAAAAATGCTGTAAAGTACTATATTGGAACACTTGGCAAAGTTAGAATATAGACTGTAAGTAAAAGTACTATCAACGCACTGTACTTACATAAGAAAATACCCTTATTCTTTGGAAATATACACTGATTATTAAGGGGCAAGGGGCATAGGTATACAATTCATTCTTGAATGGTTCAGAAAAGTGTAAGTTATACATATATATGTATATGCATGTGTGGGCATACAGAATGATAAAACAAGTGTGCAAAATGCTAAGAGCTGGTGAACCGAAAGTGGTTAGGGATATATTATTCTGCAACAATTCTTTAAGACAGAAGTTATTTAAAAATAAAAACTGCAAAGAAAATATGACAACAGGAAATTTCAGATTTTGTTTTTTAGATATTAATCTATTTCTCCAGATGAACTTTATTTATTTTTGGCTGTGCTGAGTCTTCATTGCTGTGTGGGCTTTTTTCCCCCCTAGTATCAGTGAGCAGGGGCTCAACTCTAGTTCTGGTGCACAGGCTTCTCACTGCAGTGGCTTCTCTTGTTGCAGAGCATGGCCTCTAGGGCACGTGGGCTCTACAGCACAGGCTCAATAGTTGTGGCACTTGGGCTTAGCTGTTCTGCAGCAGGTAGCATCCTCCCGGACCAAAGATTGAATCTGTCTCCTGCATTAGAGCCACCAGGGAAGCCCTCCCACCCGCCATGAACCTTAGAATCATCCTGTCCATGGTTTGCATTGGTGATTTTATTGGAAGCACATCTACATGGTGTTTTTTTGATAAGAAGTAACATCATTACAGTCATATTTCCAAAGTCACATGAAAGCTCTCATCATGTATTCAGGTCTTTTATTCCCTCATTGGTATTTAAGTCTGCCTTTGTTATCAATCCCTGAATATTACTGTTCATTTGTGTTGTTGAATATGCTCTGTTGATATTCTGTGTCCAGTAATCTTATTGTAATAGTTTTCCCACTTCATTTTCTTGGGATTCCTAGGTGACTATTTTTTATGCAAACAAAAAATTTTCTTTTCATTTTCAAAGTTTTCATCCTTTCTCCTCATAATAGAGTGGTGGTGGTGAGAGTGTCATTTCAGATTTTAATGTGAATATCACTTGTGTTTTAACATTAACTATGAGAAATCTGTCAGTTTGAAATGGATATTTAAATCTTTATTACTGATGTGTCTTTCTAATTCTAGTTTTCTAAAAGTTTCTACAAAGAAATTAAATTTTATTTTTTACCAAATGCTGTTTCTGTATCCAATAAGATAGTCACGTTTCTTTTAAATTTTGATGTATGGATTTTATATTGTAACAGTATGTTTCCAAATATTAAAACAACTCTGTGCTGTGCTTAGTCATTCAGTCATGTCTGACTCTTTGTGACCCCACGGACTGTAGCCCGCCAGGTTCCTCTGTCCATGGGGATTCTCCAGGCCAGCATACTGGAGTGGGTTAGCATTCCCTCCTTCAGGGGATCTTCCCAATCCAGGGATGGAACCCAGGTCTCCCGCATTGTAGGTGGATTCTTGACTAGCTGAGTCACCAGGGAAGCCCCAAAACAACCCTACATGCCTGAAATAATCTCTGTGTGATTATGGTGCACTTAAAACTATACTGCATGATTCTCCTAAACAGCATTTGATCTATATGTGATGTACTGGGTTGGCCAAAAACTTTGTTTAGGATTTTCATTGCATCTTATGGAAAACTCCAATGAACTTTTTGGCCAACCCAGTATCAGTCACAGGTGAGATTAGCCTACAGTTCTATTTTATCTTTATCATGTTTTAGTATCAAGCTTACATTAAGCCTGAGATGGATTTTTTTCTTGTATGTTAACAAAGCATCTTGGGTAAAGTGACTGACATTATTCATATTGCTTAATGGGTAGTAATCATTATGTTCTTAGAGAACTAAGTAGTAAGAATCCTTGTAAATAATTTCTTACCCATTATAGGTCTTTACATAATTTTAACCTTGGGCAAAACCAATTTGTCAATTAACAGTAGTGCTATAAAAAAACAAACAGTTCTGTTGTCTCTGGCCAGGAATTATTCTGGAGGAGGCATTATCAGCACATAAATGGCAGAACAATATTGCTTTTAACAGGAGTTCAGGCTCCTAAGGTTTAAGAGCCATTTTAGGGGACTCAGATAAGTTTTATAATTATTTTTTGACAAGACTCAACTGTGTTTATTTTTGGACTCAGCATTCACGTGGACTTCTCCATGTTGGAGTAAGTTTAGGAATTTAAATCAATAACAAATAAATAAAATTTAACTTTTACTTGGAATACTTTCACATTTGTAGGAAAGTTGCAAAGATAGTACAGAGAGTTCCTGTATACACCTCACCTAGTTTCTTCTATTAACATCTTATAAAACCATGGCACATTGTCAAACTAAGAAATGAACATTGGTATAGTCTATTAACTACATTATAAGCTTTATTTGGATTTCACTCAATTTTTTAGCAAAGGTCCTTTTTCTGTTTCCAGACCAAACTAGGATACCACCCAGTTCTCTGTTCTGTGAATGTCTTGAACTTGCCTTGTTTTTTTATGATCTTGACACTTTCCACCTGATTTTACAAATAAAGTTTTATTACGACACTGCTACGCCCATTTGTTTCTGCATGGTCTGTGGCTGCCTTCACTCTCCACTGACAATGTTAAGTAGCTGCAACAGAGACTGTATGGCCTGCTAACTCCGAACGATTCACTCTTTGTCCCTTTACAGAAAAAGTCTCCTGACCCCTGGTGATGAACAAATGAACCGCAGCCTTAGGAAATTAATTGGTACGATACTATCAACGGTACAATACTAACAACTAAGCTACAACATGAGTTTGAATCCTGTTTACTGTTAAGTAACCTTAGAAAAAGTTTTGCCATTTTGTTTTATTTATTTATTTATTTTTGGCGGTGCTGGATCTTCGTTGTGGCACTTGGGCTTGCTTGTCATGTGGGATCTTAGCTCTCCAATCAGGGATTGAACCCAGGTCCCTTGCACTGGAAGGCGAATTCTTAACATTGGACACATTGGACCACCAGGGAAGTCCTGTGTTTTACCTTTCTGAGTCTCAGTTTCCTCATCTGGAAAATGAGAACACCATCAGCTACTTCTCAAGTTTAATTACTGTAGGTAAACAACTTTGCACAGTGGTAAGCTCTCACTAACTCAATAACTGTTATTATTGCTTTTATTAACAATAATTCTTAAAAGTTTTAATTCTTATAAGTGTTTCACATTGCCTTTCACGTCTCTGTATTTTCATGTTGTTTTCTGTTTTCATGCACTACTGCTTTCAAGCCCAAACCACTAACTCTAAGCATTATCTTTCCTTCTGTACTAAAGAACTGCTCAAATTTTTATTGAATGTGTTATCCCGGAATAAAACTTAATGTCAGAATAGGGCCTGAAATATCATTACAGTTACATCCCAAAGGAAATGAACATATTGAAATGATTCATAATACACTGTTTTAAGATAAATTGGTCTCCAACAAGCTCAGATGCAGTGCTGTACTTCCTTTTTATTGGAACTTGGTAAAATAAAAACTTGGCAGTCCATCATCCATTTGGATCAGGTTGGAGACAGGGATGTTGAGAGAAAGGGTTCTCATGAGATTTGAGACACACACAATGTCCACTCATACAACAAACTGTTTCCAGGGAACAGACAAGGAGCCAACAGTGCTTCTCAAACATGAGGGAATAAGAAGAAGAAACATCTCTTTCTAGCTTCTAGAGTCAGTAACTTTGGTACTGACTATTTTTCCTTATTTACCTTTATAAACATACACCTTCCAGGATGAAAAAATCATAGATCTGGTGAGTACCGCACACCAAATGAAACTGAAAGAGAATGTCCACATGGTTCGTGAGACAGAATTCACACAGATTAAACAGATCAAAACCATCTTCAGTAAATGTCAAGCTCCGGGCGCACGCAACAGTTTTGTCTACAGATTCCTGTATATCTGTACTTCTAAAGGAAGTTACTCCTACTACCCTACATAAAAATGCATAACATATGTGCACACAATCTGTGATTCCAAGCTTCCAACTCTGATGTCACCGTTCACACTGGCAATTAGCTCTGCGTATATTAGGAGACTAGCATACTGACAGATCTTGTGGTCACTGTCAGTGACAGAGGAAGGAGCTCATAAATAAGTGCTTTTCCTTTGGCAGCTGAGCCAAACAATCTCCTCTGGTTTCTACAGATGTGATTTATTTGCATAATTTCTTTAAGATTTTTTTTTAATAGCAAAAGAAACAGTGCGTTCTGTCTTAAGTGCTTGGGTATGCGTGCCTGGTTAACATTTCCAATTTCAATGCTTCCTGAGAGGAAGTAATTCAAAGTGTGTTATCTAAACAACTCTAATAGGTCTAATCCAGGAAACTATCAGGGTTTTACTGTTCATAACACCATTCAGAGTTAATACCCCAGGGTCAAGCAACATTTAAAAACACTGACGTAAAATTTTACACACACACACAGAGACACACATTTTCTTTTCTTTCTTTTTTTTTTTTGAGACACACATTTTCTCCCCTCTCTTCTGTCTCTCTGGCTCTGTCAACAGGCAACTTTTCCCCTAAGAACAGTTCTTTTAGAGACTGACATGGAATAGAGGTTAAAATCGCAACTCTTGGAAAAAAAAAAAAAATCAGGATTGATCTGATTGATATTTGGTTAAATAGACAATATTTGATCAGTATTAGATCTTTCCCTCCCCAAACTTCAGTTTTTATAACTCTCTTCTATGGGAAAATGGCAGAAAATGGGAAGCAAAGGGCATCAAGAGTTAAGACAAATGTCAATCCTGAGTTTTATTTTTTTAAACAGGAAATAGGGCAAGGATGACAACTACAATGGCCATGATTTAATTTGTGACGGCGCAAAGGAGGGCTTGCCAACCGGTAGTTTTTCAGAGGAGGTCTCGAAACCACAGACGACAAAAAAAGCATTGGGCTGTCTTCAAACACTGAAATAATTAGCCTCACCATTGTATCCAATTTTATCGTTCTGAATGACTCTTGAAAATAAATGACATCTGACTCATGGTAAAGAAAAGATGCGATTTTTAAAAACTGGAAATAACATAAAAATTGGCCACCTCTAAATTCATTCACTCTTCATTTTTAAAATTCATTCTTACATCTGACAAAATTCAGGCTGTATCAGTTCAGTTCAGTTCAGTCGCTCAGTCATGTCTGACTCTTCGCGACCCCATGAATTGCAGCACGCCAGGCCTCTCTGTCCATCACCAACTTCCGGAGTCTACCCAAACCCATGTCCATCGAGTCGGTTATGCCATCCAACCATCTCACCTTCTGTCGTCCCCTTCTCCTTCCGCCCCCAATCCTACCCAGCATTAGGGTCTTTTCCAATGAGTCAACCCTTCGCATGAGGTGGCCAAAGTATTGGAGTTTCAGCTTCAACATCAGACCTTCCAATGAACACCCAGGATTGATCTCTTTTAGGATGGATTGATTGGATCTCCTTGCAGTCCAAGGGACTCTCAAGAGTCTTCTCCAACACCACAGTTCAAAAGCATCAATTCTTCGGCGCTCAGCTTTCTTCACCGTACAACTCACACATCCATACATGACCACTGGAAAAACTATAGCCTTGACTAGACGGACTTTTGTTGGCAAAGTAATGTCTCTGCTTTTAAACATGCTATCTAGGTTGGCCATAACCTTCCTTCCAAGGAGTAAGCGTCTTTTAATTTCATGGCTGCAGTCACCATCAGCAGTGATTCTGGAGCCCCAAAAAATAAAGTCTGACACTGTTTCCACTGTTTCCCCATCTATTTCCCATGAAGTGATGGGACCAGATGCCATGATCTTAGTTTTCTGAATGTTGAGCTTTAAGCCAACTTTTTCACTCTCTTCTTTCACTTTCATCAATAGGCTCTTTAGTTCTTCTTCACTTTCTGCCATAAGGGTGGTGTCATCTGCATATCTGAGGTTATTGATATTTCTCCCGGCAATCTTGATTCCAGCATGTGTTTCTTCCAGCCCAGCGTTTCTCATGATGTACTCTGCATAGAAGTTCAATAAGCAGGGTGACAATATACAGCCTTGACGTACTCCTTTTCCTATTTGGAACCAGTCTGTTGTTCCATGTCCAGTTCTAACTGTTGCTTCCTGACCTGCACACAGGTTTTTCAAGAGACAGGTCAGATGGTCTGGTATTCCCGTCTCTTTCAGAATTTTCCACAGCTTATTGTGATCCACACAGTCAAAGGCTTTGGCATAGTCAATAAAGCAGAAATAGATGTTTTTCTGGAACTCTCTTGCTTTTTCGATGATCCAGCGGATATTGGCAATTTGATCTCTGGCTCCTCTGCCTTTTCTAAAACCAGCTTGAACATCTGGAAGTTCACGGTTCACGTATTGCTGAAGCCTGGCTTGGAGAATTTTGAGCATTACTTTACTAGCATGTGAGATGAGTGCAATTGTGTGGTAGTTTGAGCATTCTTTGGCATTGCCTTTCTTTGGGATTGGAACGAAGACTGACCTCTTCCAGTCCTGTGGCCACTGCTGAGTTTTCCAAATTTGCTGGCATATCGAATGCAGCACTTTCACAGCATCATCTTTGAGGATTTGAAATAGCTCAACTGGAATTCCATCACCACCACTAGCTTTGTTCGTAGTGATGCTTTCTAAGGCCCACTTGACTTCACATTCCAGGATGTCTGGCTCTAGGTGAGTGATCACACCATCGTGATTATCTGGGTCGTGAAGATCTTTTTTGTACAGTTCTTCTGTGTATTCTTGCCACCTCTTCTTAATATCTTCTGCTTCTGTTAGGTCCATACCATTTCTGTCCTTTATCGAGCCTATCTTTGCATGAAATGTTCCTTTGGTATCTCTAATTTTCTTGAAGAGATCTCTAGTCTTTCCCAATCTGTTGTTTTCCTCTATTTCTTTGCACTGATCGCTGAGGAAGGCTTTCTTATCTCTCCTTGCTATTCTTTGGAACTCTGCATTCAGATGGGAATATCTTTCCTTTTCTCCTTTGTTTTTTGCTTCTCTTCTCTTCCCAGCTATTTGTAAGACCTCCTCAGACAGCCATTTTGCTTTTTTGCATTTCTTTTCCATGGGGATTTTCTTGATCCCTGTCTCCTGTACAATGTCACAAACCTCTGTCCATAGTTATCAGGCACTCTGTCTATCAGGTCTAGTCCCTTAAATCTATTTGTCACTTCTACTGTATACTCATAAGGGATTTGCTCTAGGTCATACCTGAATGGTCTAGTGGTTTTCCCTACTTTCTTCAATTTAAGTCTGAATTTGGCAATAAGCAGTTCATGATCCGAGCCACAGTCTGCTCCCGGTCTTGTTTTTGCTGACTGCATAGAGCTTCTCCATCTTTGGCTGCAAAGAATATAATCAATCTGATTTCGGTGTTGACCATCTGGTGATGTCCACGTGTAGAGTCTTCTCTTGTGTTGTTGGAATAGGGTGTTTGCTATTACCAGTGCGTTCTCGTGGCAAAACTCTATTAGCCTTTGCCCTGCTGCATTCTGTACTCCAAGGCCAAACCTGCCTGTTACGCCAGGTGTTTCTTGACTTCCTACTTTTGCATTCCAGTCCCCTATAATGAAAAGGACATCTTTTTTGGGTGTTAGTTCTAGAAGGTCTTGTAGGTCTTCATAGAATTGTTCAACTTCAGCTGTATAGTAATTGATAATTTCTGATCTCTCTGAAATGTAGGCAAGAAAAAGGCAGTGAACTAAAGGCCTCTGAGCAGCCAAGAAGATGTGACATGAGGGCTTATGGAAAAAGCCTTTAAGGACCTTAATTTAGAGTACCTACTCCTATCTAACTAAACTCTACCCAACTCGGTTACCAGTTTCCAACCCACTTCAGAACAGAAGTGGTAATCGAAACTGGAAGTATGGACTGTTAAAGCAGGTATTCTAACAAACATAATAGGCAACAAACAATTTAAATGAGACTATAAAACACCTAGTTCTTAGGGTATGGGGTCTTCCCATTTAAAGGTAAAACTATACACACCACAGATGAGAATGAGTTTAAAGTTTGTTCAAGTACTTCTCTTTCGGATGATAGAAAGTGCAATCCATTTTAAGAAATTCAAAGAAAATTACAGTCATTTTGCACAGGATATTTGTTATAATTCACAGTTACCCCCAGAGCTGGCTATCCTAAAATTATTCATGCTCCAAAGGTTCCAGAAGAGGTAGAAAATGCCAGACCAAATGAGCCTTATCCATTTCAAAAAAAAAAAAAAAAATCACAGGGGAAAAACACCTGTCTGACATCATTATAAACACAACACAAAGATTCCTTTTCTGAACGGTCAAGATAGAAACTAGGACTGGGATTGTAAACTAGGAATGACGTGACCACCATGACTGATCTATAATCTTAATATAATAAAACAACCAAAAAACTCAGAACTCAGTTCCACTATTTTGTATTACTTTACAGGATGACCATAGGACGGTCCATGTACCCAGAGTAAAGTCTAGCCATAAACTGTTTTGCCTTTTAAAAGGCAAACACAGGACTTCCTTGGTGGTCCAGTGGTTAAGAATCCGCCTTCCAAGGCAGGAGCCAGGGGTTTGATCCCTGGTCTGGAAGATCTTACATGCCAAGGAGCAACCAAGCCCGTGTGCCGCAACAAAGCCCAGTGCAGCCAAAATTAAGTAAATAAATTTATTTTAAAAAGTAAAGATAAACATGATTGGAAAGATGGCAGGGAGTAAAATAATTATGACAAGGGTTAGAATCAAGAGCAGCCCAAACCCTCTCCATGAATGTATTTTCAAGGCCTTGTCTGTAGTGTGTTCTAAGATGAGTTGAGGAAGTAACATGACATATGTTTAACTTGTTAGCTATCTTACATATGGAAACAAAATACGGTCTAGCCGGCTGGCAGAGGATGATCTTTATTTCTTCAGCACTTTTTCAGATGGAAACTTTAAAAAGGGGAACGAATATATTAAGATAAAAGGCACATAGACTGCCTCAAGTCAATGGCTTGGGGGGAAAGCTGGCTGATTCTCAGTAAGTTAAAAGCCTTGGAAAACATCCAAGGTTCAGCATCAAGTTGCAGAAATCATATTAAACTTTAGAACTCTTGCTTATTGATTCAATGATGCATTCTGCCCACTTCCTTGTATCTTCACTACTGCTTCAAGCAACAGGGCAAGAACCCACCTTGTTTCTCTGTGAATACTGGTTGATACTTAAAAAAAATGCTGGGTTAATATGTTACACTAGCATTTTTGAAGGGGTTCATGTTGACACGTGCTATCTAAATAGAAACTGCATCCGGTGCTGACAGAAAACATCAAGTGAATTAGTAGGATTTGATTTTTGAAATACTGGCAATATGCTGTGGAATGAAGTAAGGTCTTAAAAATCAGCAGATGTAACATTCACAAAAGTTGCCAAGTCCTGTGTGTCAGACCATCAACATTTCAGATACAAAAGGCAGAAGGATTTGGCTAGGTAATAATTATTGAATACATCTATTTACATTTTTTTTTTTAAGAAAATGAATTTATCGTGCAAGCTGTTGTGTCTATGTGAAAGGATCTTCTGATCATTGTCATGGGCCTTATCTCAGATCCACAGACAGAATGCGAGGGAGTAAAAAAGACGACTGGATTGAATTAGGGGACCAGGCTTTGCAGCTAGGTTGCTTTGTGGTTTTGTATGAATCAATGAAGTCAGCTGACATCTGTTTCTCAGTTTTCCTATTTATTAAAAGAAGAAGTGAGATGGGGCGATGTGTAAGGGCCTTTCCAGATCTAACATTTGATGATTATCAAAACTCTGAGTCTATAAATTTCCTAGTCCTGCTGGATTATTTATAATGGTGTATCATTTTATTCTTGGTCATGTTTCTTAGCACTGAGAAACCTAGCTGTCACTCAAGTTCTCCAAACCTTAAATGATTTTATTTTTCCTGTTAAAAAAAAAAGATGATCCTGGGGCTTCCCTGGTGGCTCAGTGGTGGAGAAGCCACCTGCCAGTGCAAGAGACACCCATTCAATTCCTGGTCCGAGAAGATCCCACATGCTGCAGAAAAACTAAGCCTGTGTGCCACAACTACTGAGCCTGTGCTCTAAAACCTGGGAGCTGCAACTACGGAGCGCACTGCCACAGCTACTGAAGCCTGTGCCCTGGAGCCTGTTGCAATGAGAAGCTCCAACTACAGAGCAGCCCTTGCTTGCTGCCACTAGAGAAAAGCCCACGCAGCAATGAGGACCCAGCACAGCCAAAAATAACTGAATAATTAATAAGACAAGACACTGAAACCCATGCCAGAAACAGGTGCCAAACCCAGTTATCAGGAGCCAATACACAGGTGACACGATTGTCAGTGGGCTCTGACCCAGCCCACAGGGAATGGTTCTTACGAGGTCTGTGCAGGCTGAAGTGGTGACTACACTCCATACTTGATCGAAATGCCACAGTTCCTGAGTTGGGGCACTTTCCCCAGTGGAGACAATGCAAATTTATTATTCTGCCTCCAGGGAAATCTATGCTGGAATGGCTGAGATCTTGGACTTCACTAACTGGAATGAATAGAGCAACGTTATAGCATCCAGGTTAGCGCGTTCAGGCCCCCTCAGACTAGAGAGGAGTCGTTTGAATGTGGAAAACTTCTGGGCGACAGTACTGAAGTCAAGATGCCTCTTCTCCAGTTAAGGAGAGCTGCAAGCTACCCACTGCTAAGTCCAAGGCTGCCCTTTCTTCTCACTCTCTGCAAATGTCACAGAAAAGATGGAACTTCCAAGACTTAGCTTAAGTCTTATTTTGATGGGAGAAAATACATGCGTGGGGGAATTTATCATTACTGGGCTGGGTTTGCGAGGCTGGGAGACATTTTAAATAATTCACTAGGTACTGGCATGTGTGTTCTGGCATAAGGCTCCAAAAAAGTATTTGAGGTGAAAGGGTATTCAGAAACAACAACAACCTATGTACTGTGTTCTCAATATTCAGGGTATAAAGTACTAAATAAAGGGTAAGGGAAATCGTCTGTTAGGAATTTTTTTTTTTTTTAGACGTGAAACTTCACTTAGTTGGATTTTATGTTTTGAATCAGGGGATTGGCAAACTTTCTTACAGGGCCAGTGAGTAATCATTTCAGGCTTGTGAGCCATATGGTCTCTGTTGCAACTACTGGACTCAACTGTTACATTGGGGAAGCAGCCACAGACAATAGGAAGTGCAGGGGGATGGCTGTGTTCTAATAAAACTTTACTTACAAAACAGGTGTCTTGCCTTAAGTCTGTAGGGAACCAGCCCCTACACGAGACACTTGCAAAGCATGTGCGCTTTAATGCATTGCTTCATTTAATTCTCAAGACAAACCTATGAGGTGGGGAGTTGTTGCTGTTCTTCAGTCACTCAGTCATGTACAACTCTTGGCTACCCCATGGACTGTAGCACCCCAGGCTTCCCTGTCCTTCACTATCTGCCGGAGCTTGCTAAAACTCATGTCCATTGAGTTGGTGATGCCATTCAACCATATGTCCTTTGTCGTTCCTTTTTCCTCCTGCCTTCTGTCTTTCACAGCATCAGGGTCTTCCAGTGAGTCGGGTCTTCACATCAGGTGGCCAAAGTATTGAAGCTTCAGCTTCAGCATCAGTCCTTCCAATGAATATTCAGGGTTGATTTCCTTTAGGATGGACTGGTTGGATCTCCTTGCTGTCCAAGGGACTCTCAAGAGTTCTCCAACACCACAGTTAGAGAGCCTTCTTTATGGTCCAACTCTCACATCCATACATGACTACTGGAAAAACCATAGCTTTGACTACATGGACCTTTGTCAGCAAAGTAATGTCTCTGCTTTATAAAGCAGAGAAAAATACATTGTCTAGGTTTGTTGTAGCTTTTCTTCCAAGGAGCAAGCATCTTTTAATTTTATGGTTGCAGTCACCATCTGCAGTGATTTTGGAGCTCAAGAAAATAAAGTCTGTCACTGTTTCCATTGTTTCCCCACTATTTGTGATGAAGTGATGGGACTAGATGCCAGGATCTTAGTTTTCTGAATGCTGAGTTTTAAGCCAGCTTTTTCACTCTCTTCTTTCTTTCATCACAAGGCTCTTTAGTTCCCCTTTGCTTTCTGCCATAAGGGTGGTGTCATCTGCATATCTGAAGTTATTGATATTTCTCCCAGCAATCTTGATTCCAGCTTGTGCTTCAACCAGCCCAGCATTTCTCATGATGTACTCTGCACAGAATTTAAATAAGCATGGTGACAATATATAGCCTTGACTCACTCCTTTCCCAATTTTGAATCAGTTCATTATTCCATGTCCGGTTCTAACTGTTCCTTCTTGACCTGCATACAGGTTTCTCAGGTAAGGTGGTCTGATATTCCCATCTCTTTAAGAATTTTCCAGGTTGTTGTGATCCACACAGTCAAAAGCTTTAGCGTTGTCAATGAAGGAGAAGCAGATGTTTTTCTGGCATTCTCTTGCTTTTTCCATGATCCATTGGATGTTGGCCTTTTGATCTCTGATCCCTCTGCCTTTTCTAAATTCAGCTTGTACATCTGGAAGTTCTTGGTTCACATACTGTTGAAACCTAGCTTGGAGGATTTTGAGCATGACCTTGACAGCATGTGAAATGAGTACAATTGTGTGGTAGTTTAAACATTCTTTGGCATTGCCTTCCTTTGGGATTGGAATGAAAACTGACATTTTTCCAGTCCGTGGCCACTGCTGAGTTTTCAAAATTTGCTGGCATACTGAGTGCAGCACTTAGATAGCATCATCTTCTGGGATTTGAAATAGCTCAACTGGAATTCCATCACCTCCACTAACTTTGTTTGCAGTGATGCTTCCTAAGGTCCACTTAACTTCACACTCCAGGATGTCTGGCTCTAGGTGAGTGATCACACCATTATGGTTATCTGGGTCATGAAGCTCTTTTTTGTATAGTTCTTCTATGTATTCTTGGTGCTTCTTCTTAATGTCTTCTGTTTCTCTTAGGTCCACACTGTCTCTCCTTTATTGTGTCCATCTTTGCATGAAATGTTCCCTTGGTATCTCCCGCATTTTGCCCATTTTGCAGGTGATGGCATTGGGGTCCTATGACCTGCCCATGGTCACAGTCAGTGTCTGGACCTCAACTCTGAATCCAGAGCCTGAGCTACACTACCTGGTCACATGTGCCCTTTAGATCATGACAGCTTGTTTAAAGAAAGAAGTAGGACTGAAAACTGTTGGTGCAGCTATTTTTCTTATTAAAGCATAGAGGAATGAGGCTTGTTTGGAATGACCAATTCAGAGATAAGACGTCTGACTTTGAAAGTAAACATGAGAATAGAGACAGTTGATGAAAAAACTAAAAGAGGTAATTAGGAAAATGGCTATCACAGTTAAAAACAAGTAGGTAGGAAAATGGGTAAACAAAAACAAGATTCTCACCATGGAAACCAAAAGCTGGATATTATTAATAGAGAGAGGGGAAAAAAAAAAAGGTGAATGAGGCAGGTGACTGCTGTTCTAAAAACAGTGAATGCCATTAGCTTAGGAGGGATTGGCAGAAACAGACACAATGATCAGCAAGAGGTTACCTGCCCACATATTCTTTCATGTTCTTGATCTACTTATCTCCCATTTTCTGTTCCCTCCACCTCGGTTGCTGACTCAAAAAGGCATATTTAGATTTGAAGAGACAGCTACTCCTGTCATTTCCTATGTTACTGCCTTAAATTTAATCCCAAGCATTCTACATTCTATCGCTGCTCCTAGTCTGCACCTCGCTTTCTTAATCCACATTGGAAGTCTCTTGACTTGGTCAGGATCTCCACGATCCCATTTATCATATTCATACTTGCTTAACCCAGTGAAAAGTCCATGGCTCATTGCTACCTGCCACTCCTGGGCACTTCATCTGTGCCTTCGCCGATCTCTGTTACTCTACTTGGTAAAGCCTGACTCAGACTAAACCCAACTCTCTCGCTTAAGATGGCTGGAAGGAAAAGAAGCTGGTGCTAAGTAATTTCACTTGAAATTTATTTTGACAGAACCCTGGGACCATCCTACTACGCTTCCCTGGTTAATTGCTTTCTGGGTCTCTGAGCTGATTATTATTTCCTTCCTCGCAAAGCCTTCAAAGGCTCCCATTTTACTAAATTTAATGGTTAGTTCCCAGTCCTTATCTAATTCAATCACTAGGCACTGGACACAAGTGCCCATTCTTCTCTGAAACACTATCGTCCTTTGGCTGCCGGGGTCTCACATGCTCTACTGTCTACTATCCATTACTCCTTTCTGTCTCCTCTAGACCCCAGGGCTGGAGAGCTCCAGGGCTCGTTTCTCAGATCTCCACTCTTCATCTAGCCTCTAGGTTAGGGGTTCTCAACCTTGGCGCTCTGGATGCTTTGTTATGGGGCCTGTCTTGTGACACTGGAGGGTATTTATCAGTATCCTTGTTCTCCATTAGTAGACACCAGTAGCCCTCATCTCTTCCCCAAGCTGTGACAATCAAATTTGTATCCAAACACTGTCAACGGTTCCTGGGAGGGTGTGGGGTGGGTCAGCCTCAGTTGAGATGTAGGTGAACTCGGTTAGCCCCATGGCTTCAAATGCCATCGAGGAGCTGGTAAGCCCTCAATATATATTATACCCCAAGCTTCAGACCTGTACATCTGCTGTCTTTATCTCTTTATTTGGAAGCACTGGGTTGGCCCAAAAGTTCGTTTGGGTTTTTCTGTATCATTTTACAGAAAAACCCAAACGAACTTTTGGGCCAACATAATAGTATCTGTATTTGCTTATTTACATTCTGCCTCCCCAGCAGAATGTAATCTCCAGCAGGCAGGGATTTATATATTTGATAGTTACTCCCACAGCCTATAATGAGACTGGTCATGTAGTAAGTACTCAAAATATATCTGCTGCCTAAAGAACTAAATATTTAATATGTATTAACTCATTTCATGCAGTTCATCAACAATGGGGCAATCAGGTAGATAATTTTTAAATATCAAGTCATCTTTTAAAGACGTATTTTCTTTAGCGCAAAATAAAAGGAATATCTTATTCTGAAATAAATGTGTAAATAGTACTAATGTGTGTGCTTAGTCGCTCAGTCATGTAAAACTCTTTGCAACTCCATGGGCTGTAGCCTGCCAGGCTCCTCTGTCCATGCGGATTCTCCAGGGAAGAATACTGGAGTGGGCTGCCATGCCCTCCTCAAATAGTACTAATACAATCCATTGAATTTTAGGTAAATTTTTGCTATAGTCTTGAAAATAACAAAACTAGCTCTTGTTCTATCAATACTTCTGTTTTACTCTGTATTCTTTTCATGCTTCAATTTGCACTTGTAAATATATATGAATAAATGTGCATACATATATATTTCTTTATTTCAAAAAATAACTGTCCGTTTTGACTATGATGATGCCAGTTAGCTGCTAATTCTTAACTGTAAGTCATTTCTCTTGGTCTAATTTACGCTGATCTGAAGCATAAAGAAGAGGATAAATTTTCCAAGGAAGTATGAATCCTATCCTTCAAAAAACTGCTTCCTAGATAATATTTATATAATATTTCATATTATGTAATATTTAACAATATTTGTAACAGTTGTGCTGTTTTTCATTTATTCTCTCCCTCTCCAGGGGACGTAACAACAAAGCATAGCACTTCCTTGCCCCCAGCGAGCTCTCGACATTAAGCTCTGCATATCGATACATGCACATTATAATCAAGTTTTAAAGAAGACCATGGCATCCAACATTTTCTTTTAAAATACAGGCAGTTTCCAGAAATCTTTCCCACAAATCTCTTTGGTTTATTTATTTATGTGCGTGTTTACTCACTAAGCACTCAGACTTGTGTGTATTTTTTTTGCGTAAATTTCTTGAGGTTCTCTCATTGTGTCTTCCTTGAATAGAGTTAAAAGCTGTCTTAATGATTAGCGCAGGCTGGATGTGAAGGCATCTTAAAACTTTATCAGTGAAGGACCAGAGGTATTAAAATATTTATGCATGCATAGCACAGAACTCAACCCCAATCAAACCAGCTCTATGGCTATAAGCTATTACTCCATACACTTATTTGTAACATCCACAATTATCCTGACACATTTTAGAAAGTACTCAGATTGAAAGGATTTTCTGTTTAGCCTCATTTCAGCAGGAATTCCACTGACTTCTCGCTTTTTAAAAAACTGGTAAAATATACATAAAAATGGTTAAGATGGTAAATTTCATGTTAAGTATACGAGTCAGCAGTGTTAAGCACATTCACACCACTGTGCTAAACTTTTACATGATATCTCTATTACATACATTTTAATCAATATAGCTGATCATTGTATTCTGTGGGGGTAAAAAAACCCTATCAAAATGTACTGGTTTCAGTATTACTTTTTCATTCATTGCTGGTCCAATAGAAATTCACAAACAGCATTTAGAGGCATCTTTTAAAAATCTTTCATGTAGACAATATGCCACCAAAGACTGAATGTTAGATTTTACTACTTGAAAATTGTAAAAAAAAAAAAAAAAAGTCTGATTTCTCATCATTTACCAGCAAAATGAAATGTTTCAGAAGAGAGTTTTACAGCATTAACTTTCCTTCCTAAACAATTTTTTTTTTCTTTTAGTTAATTCTAAATAAACTTTAAGGGGAGATTTAAATCAAGATACTAATGAAACAGGACAGGGGAGATTTAAATCAAGATACTAATGAAACAGGACAGCGAATCTCAGTTTAAAAATGAACACGCTCTCAATCTTCAACTGTAAATGAATGCAAGCCTGGCCCACTGAAGGAGTTAAACATTAAACACTCTGAACATACGCATACTTTGGTTAGTAAAGGACTTTACAAAATACAAAATCTCACTCATTTTAATAATAAAGCTAAAGAAAGTAGATTATGGTGCTGTGTTTTAGCACTGGAACAAAGAATGATTTAGCCTAGCCAATTAAATGGGCTGACTTTTGCACTTCTAAGGAAGCTGTTTTGGGCATCTGCCGCCTTTCCTGGGAGTGTAGGTGGAGTGACCCATCTGCAAAGACACTTGCATTCTTGGGCCAAGACACCACGTGGGCCATTTTTCAAATAGAGTGGATTTCCAAGAAACCAGAATCTGCTCCTTAAGACTTTGAAATTTTCAGAGAAAACTCTGACTCAGTTGGACTTCCGGCTGAAATGAGGTTAAAGAGAAAATCCTTTCAATGTGAACACTTTTGAAAATGTGTCAGTGTAATTGTGGATGTTGCTGAAGAAAATGCAGAGGGTTTGCGGGCAACAAAGTTGCACCTGGTTGGTGGCATTGCTTCTCTGGTTAGTCTTTCTTCAATAGCAGGTTTTGTCAAGGAGCTAGCTTGCTGTGTAGGAGAGGATGGAACCGTCCCTTTAAGAATGCAAAATTGGGGACTTCCCTGGCAGTAGAGTGGGTAAGACTCCATGCTTCCAATGCAGGGGTCACAGGTTCGATCCCTGGTTGGGGAACTAAGATCCCACATGCTACATGGCCAAATAAATAAAGAAAGAGTTTAAAACTGAAGCAGCACAGTAAACACTATTCAGCTTCTCTCTGATAAACAAGGATCAATAAGTAGCTATTGGGGAACTTCCCTGGTGGTCTAGCTGGTTAGGAGTCCACCTGCCAGTGCAGGGGACACAGGTTCGATCCCTGGTCTGGGAAGATTCCATATGCCCAAGAGCAAGTAAGCCCATGCACCACAACTATTGAGTCCACGTGCTGCAACTACTGAAGCCCTCACGCCCCAGAGCTTGTGCTCCGCAGCAAGAGAAAGCACCGCAGTGAGGAGCCCGTGCGCTGCAACTAGAGAAAGCCCATGTCAAGCAGCGAAGACCCAGCGGGGCCAAAAGAAGATAAATAAAAGAAAATTAAAAGTAAGCACCTACTGGGCAACATTCGAGACCTCAACTTTTCCTCTGTAGACTGACAAGGAAAGTCTACAAAGGCTATATGTTCATGTCAAGGCATGCTGTGAAGTGTCTCTCTTAAGTGAGTCTGTGGTAGTAGATTTACCCAATGCCTTTTACTTGCTCTCACAAGCAGAGCATCTAGCCTCACACAAGAATCTGGCCAAAAATGGTTACATATTAGGAAATGAAGTCCAGAGTTTTAAAGAAGAAAGGAAAAAAAAACCCAAAAAAACCCCACTTTTGATCTGCCTTAACAGTTATTCTAGCCAAAGATAATGCTAACTAAGTGTAGTAATCTGGGGGGGTGCGGTTGGGTGGTCAGCTCAGCTACAGCACAGTTTTTGTAAGACCAGTTTTAGCCATTGACACCAACCCACAAGGAAGATGGAACCTCCACAGGAAGAGGCACAGATGAGCACTTAACTGCACACGAGGGCCTAAAAGCCAAAGGAGGTTAGTAAGGATAAATATTTGGTTCTTTCAGAGCTACCTTCACGTTGAATGTTATTTCCTCCATGACGTACACGCGTTCAGGAAATGCTTTGGCCACCTCTTCCACGCTGTTGAAATATTGCACTGGCTCCTTTATATCTCGGTCTTGTTCAAGCAACTTGAATTGTCCTAAAATAGACGATAAACGGAAGAGCTGTGAGATGCTTACGCTGGACAGCTGTCACCGTGGTGACAGCATCCCCTCCCCTTGCTCCCACTCTTCTCCGTCACAGGCTTCCGAGCATTACATTGAAAAAAGAAAGCCACTGTGGCAGAAGGTTTTCTCTGAACTAGGATATATATATAAAAATTAGCTTAAAAATGAAAGCAAACATGTAGTTTCTTTCTTGTTATTTTTTTGCTTACATTCAGGGTTTATTCCCAGAGGATCAATATCAAATTGGATGAATGCTTACTTAGAGTGTAAACACGATGTGAAAACTCAGTGAGTTATAAATAGTTGCACATGTGGCTTGTGATAGTGGTCCGCTGTCATTTAGTGGTAATGATGCCCCCACACATTATATTCTAAAAGCAAGGCTGAGTGGCCTGGAGGAACTGATGTTTTTAAATTAGTGTTTTTAAAATGTGCAGGTGGAATAAAATAATCTGTGGCCCCTTAGCTTTCACTGATGCCCTTGGTTTCAAGAATACTTGGGTGATATTGGGGGCTCAGAAGCTTCTATAATTTGTGATGTGGCTGCAGTACACAGCCTGAGCCTGAGGGGGCTGGTATTGGGGGAAGACCCTTCCAGTGAGTAAGGCACTTGGCATCTGGAGCAGCAAGTGGCTTCCTTCTTTTTATTGCCATCTGTGAGATTCATGAGTGCAGACATACTATCATGGTAATCATAGTTTGGGTGATTTTTGAAGAACTTTGAACATATTCCTAAAAATGTCAAGGATCTACTATGCTGCTTGTACATTTTCAGCATTTGTGACACTCAGTGCTACATTCTAGAGGAGCTGCTGTCAGCTTAGAATAAAAGACCATATACAATCAAGCCCATGACACCGTGTTTCTCAGTGGTCACTTTCTGAATGGTACTGTTTATAACACTTGAGAAACTGGAAAAAGAATTAAAACTCTTACGAGGCAGAGTTCTCTGCATGCATCCATGAGTCACCAGGTAGAAACAGGGACACTTTCATACTGACCATTCATATACTCAACATATTTTTAAAAACAGCATCTATTAGGTGGAGGCATTATTTTAGATGCTGGAGATAAATCAATTAAGGGACCAGATAAAAATGTCCTCTTGAAGCTTTACATTGTAGTGGGAGACAGAGGATATATTCACTAAATCAGTGGAGTATATAATATGTTAGAAGGTGAGTAATGAGTTTATGTGCTCACTTGTCTCTGACTCTGCAACCCCCTGGACCGTAGCCTACCAGGCTCCTCTGTCCATGGGATTCTGCAGGCAAGAATACAGGAGTGGGTTGCCATTTCCTTCTCCAGGGGATCTTCCCGACCTAGGGATTGAACCCGTGTCTCTTGGACTCAGGTGGATTCTTTACCAGCTGAGCCATCAGGCAAGCCTGTCAGAAGGTGAGAAGTGCCATTAAAAATAGGGTGAGGGGATTGGAGAGTATCCGGTGGCCAGTGCAGGCATGTGTGAGAAAGCGACTTTGATGGAGCTGGGTGGAGAGTTCTTAGAATTCTCAACACAGGCAACAGTCTGCACAGAGACTGCCAGGCAGATGGGCTGGTGTGTGTTTGGTATGCTACCAGTGTGGCTGGAATGGGGTGAGTAAAAGCTAAGAAGGAAGAGAAAGAAAGAGAAATAACAGGTGGTTTTGATGGTCCACAGCTTTGCAGAACTGTGGCTCTTCATCTGAGTGGGATGGGGAGCCACTTGGGGGTGTGAGTGGAAAAGCAGTGATGATTATAGAAGCATCACTCTGGGTGCTTGTTGCGGACATGCTGTGAAGGTGCCAGGTGTAGAGGCAGAGACACCAGTGAGGAGGCCCCTGCCATCATTCAGGCTGAAATGACAGGGGGTTGGAAGAGGTGAGAAAAGGTCAGCAATCTGGCCTGCGTGGCTAAAGGAATGGAAATGCCACTGACTGAGATGGGCAGGTCTGGAGGGGCAGGATGAGGGAAGTAAGGCCAGGAGTTGGTCTGGGCTCAGGCTTGGTCGTGTCTGACTCTTTGCAACCCCATGGACTGCAGCTCGCCAGGCTCCTCTGTCCAAGGGATTTCCCAGGCAAGAATACTGGAGTGGGTTGCCATTTCCTTCTCCAGGGGGAATCTTCCCAACCCAGGGATCAAATTCATGTCTCCTGCACTGGCAGGCGGATTCTTTACCACTGAACCACCAGGGAAGCCCTTATTAGACATAGAAATGGAGATATCCTGAAAGCTCTTTAGATGGACACATAAGTGTGGCGGTCAAGAGAAAGGTCTGGTTGGAAATGATAACTCTGGGTGCCATCAGCACCTGGATGATATTTCAGTCATGACGTTTAATGATGACAAACATGGGCTTAAGTGCAGACCGAGAAGAGGTCCAAGGTTTGAGTTCTGGGAGACTGAGGACTGGCCAGGGGAATAAGAGGAAAATCCAGAAGTCGTACATACTGGAAGCCAGGTGATTCAGGTGCTTTGGCCCAACAATTCCAGTGCTCATATCAAAATCCCCAATTAAATACAAGCTGTAAATCCAACAGTTCTCAGTTTCATTTCACAGTTCTGTAGGCAACACTTGACATCACTCCCCCTTCTCCTGGAGGCACTTGAATCAAAAAAAGAAACACAAAATAGAGCTACCACCTCAGAGGGCTTCATGAAAGCAGTGTTTTCAGGGTATATGCAGGTTTGGGTTCTAACAAGATGCAAGGAATGTCAGAGAAGGGTTTAAGGATGTATGGATTTTGCTGGTGATGAATCCTGATAGAAGTGTTTTCAAGAGTTAAAGGGTAGGCGGTGATGACAAAATAGAGGATGCACCTAGACGTAACAGCTCGAGTACCTTCTAGAAGGATGTAGAGCGATGGGATAACACATTGGAAAATACAAAATGATATCTTTTTCATAAAACAATCTTTAAAAATTCAGAAAGACTACGGCAATCTTAATACTACTTAAGCAAATTATGCCACTATAACCAATTAAACTTTTCCTTTGTTACTACGCTGTGTACAAACTTTTAGTAACCATGGTTTATCTAGTTTTATACTCTGTTCCTTTGTAATTTTTCTCCTTTCCCACACATGATGACACAATGTTTGCACAGCATTTAATGATGGGTTTTTCTGTTCTTCTACCGTTAGGCTGAGTTAGGCAGGTGCCTAATGTAAGTGGGCGCTCTGCCATGTACATGTTTTATGATACTGGCAAATTACTAAATCCATCTGAGCCTTGCTTCCTCGCCTGTAAAGTGGGGACACTTCACAGGGCAGCTGTGGGGATTAACTGAGATGATGCTAAGTGTTCAGCATAAGTAGCCATTTAGCAACTCTTGGCTCCCTTCTCTCTTCTCAAGACGCACAGGGATTTTGTCTTTTGGTTCACGTTTTGGGGATACATATTCTGGGGTGAGATTATTAAAGAGTAACACAATTTCTTGTTTACCATTCATGGCTGAATTTCCCCCCCCCCAAAAAACCTAAACCAATTTATATTTCTACCAACAGGCTATGTGCCTCCTAGTTGGAGCACAATCTTGTCCTTTTTTTAATTAGACAATTCCATGCGTATTAGAAAGCATCTCTTCCTTTTATTAATCTGCATCTTTTTGAAGATCAGTGAAGTTAAACATCTCAATTTTTCTTGAGCAAATGACTATGCAGATTTATAATAAATATATTTGACACAGTCTGCATTTCCTTTCACTTCTAGAGGCATCTAACCCTGGATGGTTATACTTGGAAGTCCCATCAGCTCCAAATCCAACATGTCTAAATTCAGGGAACCACAATGCCTTGCATGCAATAGGTACTTAATAAATGTTTGCTAAATAAAAGAAAATTACTGTAGTCCTGGAACTGGCAGACAACAGAACAATGCAGAAGTAACTAGAGGTTTTCCAAGTTGTAAATAAAAGGTTGAACTACATTACTGTATATGAGGTTTGCTTCTAAACCACAGATGAATGTTGTCCCTCAACAAAGAAAGCAAGCAACGGTGTATTTAAAAATCATTCAAATCTGAATAATGTACAGAGACTGAAAGGATATTTTTCAGGAACCAATCCTACCAAAGAACAGATGAGACAAGCAGCTGAAATTATCTTTCAGGATGAAGCAAACTTTCAGCATTGGGAGGTGTTAAATAAGGGGACAAAAGTAGTCATCAGTGAGTTAGAATTTTCAGGAATACAATTTTTTCACATTGTCTTTTAAATCCTGTGTTTGTTTTACCCTTGCAGCACACCTCTGTTCACACTAGCCTCATTACAAGTGCTCAAGAGCCTGTGTGACCAGTAGTTGCTGTGTCCATGGACGGTCTAGAACATCCCTGTGTTCGCTTATAAAAGTGGCTGCAGACACTGTTCACGTCCTTAAAAAAAGATCTTGTGATGGGGAGTACCTTCTGACAAAACAGGATGTTCCCTCTCGTGACATAAGAGTTTCAGAATTCTTTTCTTTTTCTTGTCCTGTTTGTCATGATCACTGATATTTTGGTTCAGATACGAGAGCCTGGGTTTCTTGATACAAACCATCTCTAACCTCTTAGACAGATCCCCCATCTCTATCACCATTTCTCTTCTCTTTCAATTTGGGTGCTTGTTCTTCAGGCACTCTATTTTTTTCTTCTGTCTGAGATCTTTTACTATCAGCTGGCTCAAATATGCTTTGGTATATGGATCAAATGAATAATTCTGTCTGGTATGGTGTGGTGTCAACAGTAAAGCTGCACACATTTCTCTTTCAATTTGGGTGTGTGTTCTTCAGGAATTCTTTAGTTATTTTTTTCTTGTGTCTGAGATCGTTTAGGTATGATCTAAATCAAATCCCTTACGATTATACAGTGGAAGTGACAAAAAGATTCAACGGATTAGATCTGATAGACAGAGTGCCTGAAGAACTATGGACGGAGGTTTGTGACATTGTACAGGAAGCAGTGATCAAGACCATCCCCAGGAAAAAGGCAAATTGGTTGTCTGAGACGGCCTTACAAATAGTTATGAAAAGAAGAGATGGTGAAAGGCAGAGGAGAAAAGGCAAGATATACCCATTTGAATGCAGAGTTCTAAAGAATAGCAGGAGAAATAAGAAAGCCCTTCTCAGTGATCAATGCAAAAAATAGAGGAAAACAATAGAATGGGAAAGACCAGGTATCTCTTCAAGAAAATTAATATACCAAGGGAACATTTCATGCAAAGATGCAAACATTTCATACAATAAAGGACAGAAATGGTATGGACCTAACAGAAGCAGAAGATACTAAGAAGAGGTAGTAAGAATACACAGAAGAACTGTACAAAAAAGATCTTCATGCCCCAGATGATCACAATGGTGTGATCACTCACCTAGAGCCAGACATCCTGCAATGCAAAGTCAAGTGGGCCTAGGGAAGCATCACTACGAACAAAGCTAGTGGAGGTGATGGAATTCCAGCTGAATTATTTCAAGTCCTAAAAGATGATGCTGTGAAAGTGCTGCACTTGATATGCCAGCAAATTTGGAAAACTCAGCAGTGGCCACAGGATGGGAAAAGGTCAGTTTTCATTCCAATTCCAAAGAAAGGCAATGCCAAAGAATGCTCAAACTACCGCACAATTGCACTCATCTCACATGCTAGCAAAGTAATGCTCAAAATTCTCCAAGCCGGGCTTCAACCATGAACTTCCAGATGTTCAAGCTGGATTTAGAAAAGGCAGAGGAACCAGAGATCAAATTGCCAACACCCGCTGGATCATCAAAAAAGCAACAGAGATCCAGAAAAACATCTACTTCTGCTTTATTGACTATGCCAAAGCCTTTGACTGTGTGGATCACAACAAACTGTGGAAAATTCTGAAAGAGATGGGAATACCAGACAACCCGACCTACCTCCTGAGAAATCTGTATGTAGGTCAAGAAGTAACAGAACTGGACATGGAACAACAGGCTGGTTCCAAATCAGTAAAGGAGTACGTCAAGGCTGTATACTGTAACCCTGCTTATTTAACTTCTATGCAGAGTACATCATGAGAAATGCTGGACTGGATGAAGCACAAACTGGAATCAAGATTGCCGGGAGAAATATCAATAACCTCAGATATGCAGATGACACCACCCTTATGGCAGAAAACGAATAAGAACTAAAGAGCCTCTTGATGAAAGTGAAAGAGGAGAGTGACAAAGTTGGCTTAAAGCACAACATTCAGAAAACTGAGACCATGGCATCTGGTCCCATCACTTCATGGCAAACAGATGGGAAACAATGGAAACAGTGACAGACTTTATTTTGGGGGGCTCCAAAATCACTGCAGATGGTGATTGCAGCCATGAAATTAAAAGATGCTTGCTCCTTGGAAGAAAAGCTATGACCAACCTAGACAGCATATTAAAAAGCAGAGACAATTACTTTGCCAACAAAGGTCTGTCTAGTCAAAGCTATGGTTTTTCCAGTAGTCATGTATGAGTTGATGTGAGATGTGAGAGTTGAACTATAAGGAAAGCTGAGTGCCCAAGAATTGATGCTTTTGAACTGTGGTGTTGGAGAAGACTCTTGAAAGTCCCTTGGACAGCAAGGAGACCCAACCAGTCCATCCTAAAGGAAATCAGTCCTGAATATTCAGTGGAAGGACTGAAACTCCAATACTCTGGCCACCTGATGCGAAGAAATGACTCACTGGAAAAGACCCTGATGCTGGGAAAGATTGAACGCAGGAGGAGAAGGGGTCGACAGAGGATGACATGGTTGGATGGCATCAGCGACTCAGTGGACATGAGTTTGAGTAAACTCTGGGAGTTGGTGATGGACAGGGAAGCCTGGCGTGCTGGGTTTCATGGGGTCGCAGAGTCAGACACGACTGAGTGACTGAACTGAACCAAGATCTTTTTTACTATCAGCAGGCTCAAATAAGTTTTGGTATATGGACCAAGTGAATAATTCTCTCTGGCATGGCTGTGGGGTCAACAGGAAAGCTCCATACATTCTGACCTTCTAGTCTCACCTGTGTGTGTCATCTCAGTTAGATGGACAGGAAGACCTCAACTGCCTGGGAGCACTGACAAGAAACTATGTTGAGAGTGATGAACACACACAGATGAAAGAGTAAGAACAAAGCGACAGCTAAATGTGACCAAAAGTTTTCACATCTGAACATACTGCACATCAGAAAAATCAGTTCCTTTCATTCATTCCTTTTAACTGTTCACTGAATATCTAATACCATCCATTAACTTCTGTCTCCTCTTTTCCATATAGTTTATTTATATTGCCCTACAAGATTTTAGTTTATATGTTTCTGTGTGTACATGTATTTTTATTTTAAACATTTTCCTGTCATATGTTTAATGATCTAAAACCAAATAATTATTTTATACTTCTTACACCCCACAAATACCTTTAAGATCTAAATATATCAAATGTTTTGATGTAATGTTTTAAATACCGGGTCATGGTATATATGCAGCTTCCTATTGCAGGGGCTGGCAAACTCGTTCTGTAAATAATTTAGTTTTTGTGGGCTAAACGGCCTCTGCTTCAACTATTTCAACTCTGGCAAAGTATCTCAAAGGCAGCCTCAGATGATTTATAAATGAATTACAGCAGCTGTGTTCTAATCAAACTTTACAAAAACAGGCAGTAGGTCAGCTCTGGCCCTGAGGCCACACGGTTTGCTGACCTCTGTCCTGCTGGGAGGACAGCAAAGAACCAGAAAGTGTGGCCAGAAAACAAGACATTTAGAAATGAAAATGACCAGCCTTTACATTCCAATACTCCTAAGTAGTTACATTGAGGTCTCTAGTAAGGTAGAGACCTGATGTGTTCTCTGACTCTTTGCGACCCCATCGACTGTAGTCCGCCAGGCTCCTCTGTCCATGGGATTTTCCAGGCAAGAATACTAGAGTGGGTTGCCATTTCCTCTTCCAGGGGATCTTCCCGACCCAGGGATGGAACCTGGGGTCTCCTCAACTCCTGCATTGCAGGAGGATTTTTTTACCACTTGAGCCAGACCCATGTGCACCTTAAGAATAAAAGTTTTCCCTTTAAATATGAGTCCAGAACCCAGAACTGTAAGATGCAGATTGTAATCCACAGCTGCAGATTATATTAGGGAATAACACAAATGAAAAACGAACATGCCCACATCCTCTCACTGCATTTTAAGAGACCAAATTTCTAGGCACTTTTACTGACTTAGCCTCTATTCTCCTATAAAAGAATCTGACACTCTCAGATGAGTCAACTTGAAGTGCTCTGAGACAGATGCTGAGCCAGCCATTGTGCTGCTCTATCCCCTGCCACTGCTGCAGCCTGGAAGGCAGAACTTGTCAGTCAAATCTTGGAGCCAATCTAAAGAGTTAAGAACCAGTGCCCTGCCAAAATGTGAAATCAATTTATGTAACACATATTCCCACAACCCCCACACAGAGGAACTAATTTTTTAACAGACCATTTCATGAATAACAGAGTCTTTGTGCCACCAAATAAAAACATTTGGAGATCGCCGAAACATCTGTTCTGAGATGTTACTGTCAAAACCCTGTTCCCAGAGAGGCAGGAAACTGCATTGTCTTTCAGCAGTTTTGTTAATTTCATTAAAAAAAAAACAAAACAAGTCTCCACTGAGAGAGCTGTTCTGTCTGCAGGACCCTGAAACTCCCAGGAATGAATCCAACAGCACGCTCGTGTTACAGTTTACAGAAACTGAAGGTAATAATGTAGAAAGCAAAGGCTGGTAGTATTATTGATCAGCTTCCATGAGTTGCTTCTAAAACTACATTAACTAATATGCTGACGATAACTGTCATTCAGAAAATATCCGTCTTTTGGTGTATGTCCCTAAAGATAATCACAACGATTTACTTCAACAGAGATGATGCATTAAGCACACAGCTAAGGGACTTCTCTGGTGGTCCAGGGGCTAAGATTCCAAGTTCTCAATGCAGACAGTCTGGGTTTGATCCCTGATTGGGGAAACTAGATCCCACATGCCACAACTAAAAAGATCCTGCGTGCTGCAACTAAGTTAAGACCTGATACAGCTTAAAAAAACAAACAAACAAAAAAGCACAGCCAAGAGGCCCGAAGTCCTACCTGAGGCATCTACGTTTTGAGTTCCTGTATGATGCTGAACAGACTATAGGTCTCTGTTACTCAGAAGGAAAAGGTCACTTGTCAGTGATGAAAAATGGAAACAAATTTTGCTAAATTAACGAGAGAGCAACAAAGCTGGAATAGGTAGAGAGACCAAGGAGAGTAAGAGGTGGTCAAATTCAGTTCTGTCCTGTTTGCTACTGGCTGGGAAGTTGGGGGCAGTGGGCAGTGAGAAGTGAGTTCTGTGCCCCTGAAGACAGGGCTCGCCACGACTTGAGCCTCCCTGCTCCCATCACAGCTGGTGATGAGCACTGCCTGTAGGAAATCTGTCACCACTCTGGTTTACTGTTCACCTGCCCTTCAGCACAGTGGCCGACTTCATGTGTGTAAAGAAAAGCTAACCAAGCAAGAGCCAGGGCTGTTAGTATCCATCTGTGGGGCCATAACTCAAGTCAATGGCGACAGCTACCTAGTTCCCCTCCCCCGCCACCCTCCACCTTCTAGCTTGGAGCAGGAAAGGGTCACAGAAATCAGCACAAATGATAAAAGAGAAAAGAAAGCAACAAAAATGGCACTAGAACACCAAAACAACAATGAGCTAAGAATGGCTCAGATGAACAAAAGTGGTTAAGAGTCCCTGAGACTTCCCCAGTGGTCCAGCGGTTAAGACTCTGAGCTCCCAATGCAGGAGGCGCAGGTTAAATTCCTGCTCAGGAAACTAAGAACCCACATGCTGAATGGCATGGCCAAAAAAAAAAAGGAAAGTCCCAGAATGCAGAAAACACAATTACCAGGAATGTGTGATTTGCCATGGTACCTGGTATTATACCACATGGGGCATCAAGCAGGGCTTATGAATGAAGGAAGCAAGGAATGAATTCTTGTTACTTTTCTTCTCTTACCTCTTTCAGAGACAGGCCACCAACATGAAGTTAGGTGGTTTCAAGTCAGTTGTATGAGTGAAACACACTGTCAATGGTTCAAATAAATGGATCTTAAAACCACTAGGTCATTTCCAGATGTGAAGAAATGAGGATTCTCAAGTGACAGAAGCAACTAACCAGCTGCCACTTTTCAAGAAATAAATAAACACATAGTCAAAATTATCCTTTTTCCAGTAGTTACGTATGGATGTGAGAGTTGGACCATAAAGAAGGCTGAATGCCAAAGAATTGATGCTTTTGAACTGTGGTGTTGGAGAAGACTCTTGAAAGTCCCTTGGACAAAAAGGATATCAATCCAGTCAATCCTAAAGGAAATCAGTCCTGAATATTCACTGGAAGGACTGATGCTGAAGCTGAAGCTCCAATACTTTGGCCACCTGATGCAAAGAACTGACTCATCGGAAAAGACCCTGATGCTGGGAAAGATTGAAGGCAGGAGGAGAAGGGGACGACAGAGGATGAGATGGTTGGATGGCATCACCGACTGGATGGACATGAGTTTGAACAAACTCCAGGAGGTGGTAAAGGACAGGCATGCTGCAGTTCATGGGGTCGCAAAGAGTCAGCGACAACTTAGCGACTGAAGAACAACAAACAAAGCGACTGAAGAACAACAAATAAACGTGGGCAGGAGTCTACACTTACACTCAAGATTTAACTTAAAAGTGCTTTTGTGTTTTTAACTCCATGGATGCAAACAGGTTGGATTTTCTATAGGACCAAAATGGAAAAGGACTGCCAGGTAAAAGAGATGCATCTTATCAGTTATTCTCAACTGCACCAACCAATAGATTGCCTTCTAAAAAGTGTATGTAAATGTTCACTTCTACCAACAATGTATGAAAACTCATTTACCTAAAACTTTCACCAGTACTGTTGGTGTTGATGAACCATCTAGAGTCACTTTTCCTGAGTAATGTGAAGAGTTTTTATGATTTACTTAATATATATAATTGCCAAAAAATTCAAATAAATAGTATGTAAGGGTAAAGGGTAAAAACTCTCCTTCCCAATCTGATCCTCAGATCTCCTCGCATCCTGTACATCTATCCAGAGATAGTATCTGATACAGCCCACTGGTGCGCATAAGACCACTCCTTCCCAAACAAATGGTGGGATTCCATATAGCTCTTCTATCATCCCATAAAAATCTGTTTTGTTCTTTTTAAGAGGTATACAATATTCTACTCTCGGCAAATACCATAACTAATTAAACAAGTCCCCTGTTGACGGGCATCCGAACTTATTTCAACCTTGTACCAAAAGCTTTGTGTCCTGAATGCAAGTACATTGGTGGGAAAATGCTTACGTGTGGAAACTGCTGGGCCAGAGGGTAAGCGTGTTTTTATTTTTGATAGATAGATATTGCCAAACTAACCTTCACAGAGCATGTGCCCACTTATACTCCCACCAATGGTTTCCTCATTTCCTATTATCAGTGCCAATCTGATAGGTACAAAATAGTACCTTGAGATTCGAATTGTATTTTCCTTATTATAAAGGTAGATATAATTATTTGATAACAAGGTAATTTATATTTTATATTCTGTTCAGTTTCTTACTACCAAGTTTTGAAATTTCTAATATGCTTAAGCATAATTTAAAAAATAAAAACCCAAGGACTTCCCAGGTGGCTGAGTGGTAGAGTCTGCCTGCCAATGCAGGGGATGTGGGTTTAATCCCTGGTCCAGGACAGCTACCATGCACCACAACTACTGAAGCCCTAGTGCCTAGAGTCTGTGCTCTAAAACAGGAGAAATTATCGCAATAAGAAACCCACACACCACAACTAGAGTAGCCCCTGCTTGCCAGAACCAGAGAAAGCCCTCTCACAGCAACGAAGACCCAACACAATCATAAATAAATAAATAAATCTTGAAAAAATAAAAAGGAAAACACAAATGTGAAAAACTGCAATACACAATGTAGTATTTCACACAAATTACATATCTTATTCTACACTCTGATTCCTAATAGTATTTTTAGTTAGTTCTTAAATTACAATTTTTTTCAGGGGGGAGTGTTGGAAGTGGAATTGGGATAAAAAGAAAGGTAAAGAACAAATCTCAGCATAAAAGTTCCAAACTTATAACCAACAGACAATAGGAATTAAAGTCAAAGAACAGAAAGAAATCATCAACCAAAAAAATACTGAATTTCTATTTGTTTCTCAATCTCCATGAAACAAGTGGTCAGACCATTGCTTTCAACTCTGAAACTCCATCCTTGAACTTAACTGGATTCAAAACTCTGATCCATTCTGGGACACGTGTTCTAGCCAGCCAAACTATTTCACACTATGCAAATTATTTTTCTATTTGTTGAAAATGGGAAAAATTATACTTTTAATTGCATCTAGTTGGTCATTTGCTTCTTCAGAATGATCAGAAGTTTTCCAGGACTCAATTTACCATAAATATGACATGCTTGCTAACATGTACTGGTGAGAATCACCAGCTCATCTTCACTTTGCTGCTTCTACATTCACTGTCGCCTATGTCTTGCCCTTTCTTTCCTTGGGATCTATTTGCCCTCAGCATGCACTGTGACTACTCTGGTTTCGATCCTTATTGCTTCATAATGGTATTACTGCTTCATATTTTAAGGCTGTCTCCATCTCTGCCTTTTCACTTTACTCATCTTGAAACACAACCTTAATGGATTTCATTTCACTCAAGAACCTAAGTGTTCAATACACATTTGTAAAATAAATGAATAAGTATACGAACCTGTAATAGCTCTTTAATTTCTAACCACCCAGCCCAGGCTCCACTCAGCTTCTGCAAATATTTCCTCCACCACCTGGGCAACCAATATTCCTCCTCTCCCCTTGGCTTGTGCCCTTGCTCTTCTCTCAGTCTGTGCAGAACTCTGGGTCCTTTTAGTGTCCTTGTAAGTTCTGTGCATGACTGCCTTCCTTCTCCCAGACTCTTGGCTCTCCTGGGGGAACCTCACCTATCACCTTGGCTTCAAGGACCACATGTAAGCTGATAGTACACCAACTTTCCGACCAATCAGATCTCTCCTGAATTCCACACTGATCTACCCCATACCTGGTTCCTATCTCCCAGTAGTTCTCCCACAGAGATCTCTCTCAAAATCATCACATGCAACTCATCTTTTTATTTTTTGAATCAAGCAGCCACACAAGTCAGAACCCTGGGTGGTCATCCTTGACTCCTCCATTTCCCTGAACTCTCACATTCAACTGGTGTCAATTCAGCTCCATCCCCTTTCCTGCAGGCATCACTTCCTCTCTATCACCACTACCATTGCATATTCCAACCACATCATCTGGCTTTGGCCAGTTTTACCCGTTGATTGCTTTGCCCCTTGACTTCCATTCCAGGAAACTATTCTTTCCATGACTGCTTAAAATTAAAATTGAATCATATTTTAAATGAGGATAATTTGCAAAGGAATTATTTATGGTAGGACCACTAATGATGGTGTGGGTGGGCTGTAGCGGAAGCATAGTGATAAGCTAGGGATAGCATCAGAGAAGAGTCACCACCACAGACCTGCGGGGCCGGGGGAGGGACTAGTTAAGGGGAAGGAGAAGGTTATGTCAATAGGTTGCCCTGAGAAGGGGAAATACAGCTGTTCCCAGGCCATCCTTCAAGAGAGGCATGAAGCTGGAGAACATAAAGACCTTGACCAGCTTCCTCCCTTGACCCCACCCCCACCCCATCTCCTGCTGGGGCTGTCTATCCAATGGCTGAACTTAGCTGGAAATCAAAGGGCATGAGAGTCTACAGATTTAGCCCTACTGGCCAGCCTCTGGGGTGCAGTGGGGTGGAGGCAGAGAAGAATGGATTGCCGGGGGGGGGGGGCGGCAAGAGCCTTCTACTCTCTGATTTAAAGACTCTGGTGACCCTCCACCTCCTGTACAATTTAACTTTACAGAGAATATACAGGCCGTCTAAGATCTGACCTTCACTTTCCTCTCATCATGCTAAAAAACCATCTAGATCCATGTACAGTGAATGATACCTCCTCTTTAAATGAACTCTAGGTCAGGAACGCCTCTCCTCTGTTTCCAGGCTTGGCTATGCTACTGATCCAAAGATTGAGGGCAGGAGGAGCAGGGGGTGCCAGAGGATGAGATGGTTGGACGGCATCACCAGCTCAATGGACATGAGTTTGAGCAAGCTCTGGGAGATAGTGAAGGACAGGGAAGCCTGGCATGCTGCAGTCCATAGGCTCACAAAGAGTCAGACGTGACTGAACAATAAAAACAACTCATCCAAAACCAATTCACTCATGACCTCCTCTATAAAACATCTTATCTCAGGTATATAACTGACCACACTCTTGTGCTCTCATTATCTATTTATAGATTTTTATCCAAGCACCTATTATATTCAAGCATCCATTTATAGATTTTTATCCAATACACCCAAACATGTACACTTCAATCATTCCTATTTTTTTACATGTCTTTGTAAATGAAACAGTAAAAACTCTCTAAAGAAAGCATAGGATGTGTCAATTACCTTGTTATTCTTGGGGTCCAATATTGCACAATTCACACAGTAGGTACTTAATAACAGCTGAGTGAGGGAATGAATTTAAAAAGTCCAATGTCATCCATGAAGCTCTCCCTCACAACCTCAGCTCATGCTGATCTTTGTTCATAGTTATCACCAGAGGTTAATGTTTAACTATTCTCTACTTATTTCACGTATTTTTGTACTGTTCTCTTAATTAGACCACAAGCACTCTGACAGCAGGATTCATGTTGTCTTCTTTGACAGCTCAGTTTGAGTCCATACTAGAAATTTAATAAATTCAGAACAGGAAAAAATATATATATACACACACACACATATATACATATATATATATGGGGTTCCCAGGTGGCACTAGTGGTAAAGAATCCACCTGCCAATGTAGGAGACACAGGAGATGTGGGTTCGATTCCTGAGTCGGGAAGATTCCTTGGAGGAGGGAGTGGCAACCCACTCCAGTATTCTTGCCTGGAGAATCCCACAGACACAGGAGCCTGACGGGCTATACAGTCCATGGGGTCACAAAGAGTTGGACACAACTGAAGCAACTTAGTATGCATACACACACACACACATATACTTCAGACTCTCAAAATCAAGGATTTACATAGCCAGAGAAGTTGCAAATTGCTAAAATTAATAAAAAGGTGGAGATGGCAACCTCATAGCTTGAGCACCTGAGATTTCCAGAGGTAAGAAGTCTGGATTTTTTAAAAATGTAAACACATCTAATTATTAAGTTTTTAATGACTCACTCAAAAAAATCTCCTCTAACCCCGAGACTACTCTGGGTTTCTGAGAGGAGGGAATGGCTGTGGTTTGAACAACAGCTTAACACAATACTGATGGTGTACTGATGCTGTACGTGAGTGGGCAGATATCAGTCAGGAAATACTCGAGAAAGTTAGATGGGAAGTCTAGGCTCTTAACGGTCTTCCTTCTCCCTGAAACTGAAAGGATGACTCTAAGTGGGAGGTCTCTGTTTGCAGCTTTTAGCCTAAGAGTTATGGGCAAGCTCAATTAAGACCTGTACCACTGACAGCCTTCAGCCTGGACATACCGGGAGCTCCCACTACTTCTGGCCTCGGACCCACATATTTCAATCTAAACATGGTAATGAATGATGATTACCCTTCTGACTGACTCCAAAGGCCTGAACTTGTTTAATGCCAGCACTGACATAGCATGAGAAGAGAGAAGCACGTTCCAATGCTCAATGAACAGCTTCTTAAGAAAGAGACCCCACAGAAAGTGGAAACACAAAATAGGAAAGAGAAAGGAGTCTGAACCTCTGGATGGGAGCCCTGACAGGGGGACTCCACAGCCAGCCTACTTTCACTTGAAAGGGGTTCACACACACACATCACCTCACTCAACAGTCCATGGCGGTGGGCGGGGATTATCGGAGAATTACCTTTGGTCACAGCAAGTCAGTAGCAGGTCCAGGGTCATCACTCATGCATTCTCACCCCAAGCCCACCTTTATTATGCTGCTGCCCCAAACCACCGACCGATACCTCCCTCCTCAGGATGAGGTCAACAGGGAGAGGAGGTGACTATGCCTTGTAAGTTACTGGAAAAAATTCCCCCAAGTTTGTTTCTACCCTTCTTCTGAGGGTCATTTACTATTTACACAGGCAATGAATTCTGCTGTGCTAGTGTGGAGGGCTACTCAGTTGGTTTCCTTTAATCCCCATATGACCCTAGCAATTGGTTACAAGATAAAACCTATCTTCATATCAGGGTAACTTAGGGTGACTGGAGCATGGAAAGTATATGGTGTCACCGATAATTCACCCATTCGGTTGGAACAGAACTAGCTACTCTTTTTAATCTCTGGCACTGGTATATGAATTATACCTCCATAAAACTGTTGCAGAAAAATTAAAAAAAATCAATGACCTGTATGTTTATAATGGGTGAGTTTTATGAAATATATATATATATATATCCCACTTCAATAAAGGCATTAAAAAAATCTCTAGCACTGGAACTAGTTGCTGGGATGAAGCTGCTGCTGCTATTAGGGATCGAAAGCCCACATTAACAAAACAAAAACAAAAAAACAAAACACAAGGTTCTGATAAGTAAAAAACAGTTCGATTTGAGGTAGGATCTTTTTGGAGAAAGAAAATTATCTATTTATCTAGATTAAAAACTTATGAACAGCAGAAGTAAAACTTCGAGCTTTATTTGTAGAACTGAAAATCATATAGTACCAAAAATTAAACGGGAAAACAAAGGTTAAGAGAAAATGGGAAGCAGGGAAGAGAAAATGAGGTGTAAAGGAGATATGGAAACAAATCTGAAAAAGAAAATGAGATGGAGAAATTGACACAAGAAAAAAAATTACCCACAGATAAACACAATTTCAAGCAGACAAAGGAAAAGGAAGACCCCACTGATACAGATGGACAAAATATGGACGTACACGACATCCAGACAGACTTTAAAGCTACGTTGTTATTTTACAACTCCAGGCAAAAATGAAGGCACTCTGTGCAGACTCAGAGTTGAGGTCTAGGAATTTTCAGTACTCTGGTTCATGTGATACGTGCTTCTCTTCCACGCCTTATGGAAGTATTTAAAAAGGAAAAAGAGAGCCAAACTGCATGTCCAGAGTGTGGGGAGGGCGAGGAGCACACTCAAGGATTTTAACATTCCACCACTCTTCCTCTATTGAAACATGACCCCTTTCTTGGATTCTCCTTTGCTCCCTTTTCCACAGCCCGACAGTCAACTCCCACACACCAGTGGGACCACAGAGGAGAGACAATAACACGAGCAGCTGCTCAAGCTGTGGTTTTCATTAGGAAAAAAAGTGCCTTGATTATAAGGGATTTAGTTTTGAACCTTCAGGCCAAAGCTGAAGTGATTAAAACTCCATGCAGAGAAACACGAATAGTTTCTTAAAAGTCTGATGTAGAGCATATTCAGCATAATCAGAGGCGGCTGGGAGAACCATGCACATTTTTTAACACCCACCTTGGCTTAGGGCATGGACTTAAGATGGAAAAGCTAGCAAATGAATGAAATGAAAACATAGTCTAGAGGTCCTAAGTTGCACTTCTAAAGGTCAGGGGTACATTTTCATTAAATCCTTTAGCTACAAAATGTGAGACAATCAAGCCATAAAAAGATGTAGAGGAAACTTGAATGCCTATTACTAAGTGAAAGAAGCCAATCTGAAAAGGCTCTAGGCCTTTCTATGATTCCAACTATATGGCACTCTGGAAAAGGCAAAACTATGGAGACAGTAAAAAGACCAGTGGTTTTCAGGGATTAGTGGAGAGGGAGAGATGAATGGACAGAGCACAGATGATTTTTAGGGCAGTGAAAATACTGTGTATGATTCCATAATGGTGGATACATGCCATTATACTTTTGTCCGAACACACAGACAGGGCAACACCAAGAGTGAACTATTACGTAAACCACGGACTTTGGGTGATAATGATGTGTCAATGTAGGTTCATGAATTTTAACACAGGTACCACTGTGGTGGGGTCTGTTGATGATGGGTGAGGCTACGTATATATGGGGACAGGATGTAGATGTACCCTTCCCTTTAATTTTGGAACTAAAATTAATTAGTTTGGAACTTGAATTATGGAACTAAAACTGAAATAGAGTACGAAAGCAGAAGTGTTAGTCACTCAGTCATGTCTGACTTTTTGCGACCCTGTGGACTGGAGCCTGCCAGGGGCTCCAGGGATTCTCCAGGCAAGAACACTGGAGTGGGCAGCCATTCCCTTCTCCAGGGCATCTTCCCAAACCAGGGATTGGACCCAGGTCTCCTGCACCGAAGGCAGATTCTCTACCGTCTGAGCCACCAGGGAAGCCCAAAATAAAGTAAATGTGTGTGTTAATATAAACACATCATATATATATATATATATATATGTATACATACATACATATGCACATGCCATCAAGGCAACCCCTGAAAGGCTTTGAGGGTGATATAAGGGCACAGTTCTAAGGTAGACACTCTGGGAGTCAGGCGTGCTCTGTTCTCACGGCTCAGCACATACTCATGAGTTATCATTTTGCCTCTACATCTTCACACGGCAATTAAGTGTATGAACTTCTGGAGCTGGCTCTCCCTCCCACTGTGCAGCCCTGAATAAGTCATAACCTTCCACTCCTCCATTTGCCTCCTAGCTCCAGAATACAAGGGCAACAACACCCACATCAGCTATTGGGATAATTAAACATACCTAAAGGGTTACACTTGATGAGCAGCACCCAGTAAGGGCTCAACGACCATCAGAGAACAGTCAAATGTGACCAAGAGGAATTTGTCCTGAACGAAAAGGAATGCAATCATGAGACTCTTCAGAATGCGGGACTGGCTAGCAGAAAAGTGTTGGCTCCTTCTTATATTAGTCTGGGCAAAACTCCAGAAGAGGAGGAGCCATTGCCAAGCATTCTAAATTTAAGGAAGTGGCACAGTTGGAAGTCAGGTGGCTGGGAGGAAGACAGGAGAGAGCAATGCAGAAGACAGGGGTGCAGGGTGGAGCACTGCTGCTTGATGAGGACTGGTTCTGGGCAAGAGAGAATGGGAGTGGGCCAAGGTCACCTTTTCTAGGACAAGCTGCTACTGTACCCTCTGCTAAGTGAAGTGCAATCCGAGTAAGATGTTTCACGCTGGGACTTCCCTGGCAGTCCAGTAGTTAAGAATCTGCCTTCCAATGCAGGGGACTCGAGTTCCATCCCTGGTTGGGGAACCTCAGATTCCATATGCTGTGGGGCAACTAAGGCAGTGAGCGGCAGCTAGAGAAGACTGTGTGCCACAACAAAGACTCAGTGCAGCTCCCCCCCCCAAAAAAAATACAGGACTTCTCTGGTGGCGCAGTGGCTAAGAATCCGCCTGCTGATGTAGCAGGCACAGGTTCGATCCCTGATCTGGGAAGATTCCATATGCCATGGAGCCACTAAGCCTGTGCACCACAACTACTGAGCCTGTGAGCAACAACTACTGAAGCCCACGCACCTAGAGCCTGTGCTCTGCAACAAGAGAAGCCACCCCAATGAGAAGCCCGTGCACCGCAGCTAGAGAGCAGCCCCCGCTCGCTGCAACTAGAGAAAGTCCCAGCAAAGCAACGAAGACCTAGCACAACCCAAACAATAAAAAGTTAAAAAAAATACGATTATTCTAATATATTTGTGACCACAGTGTTGTGGATGAGAGGTGCGTTACTAGAAATCAGTCAAGACTACAGTAAAAGATGAAAACTCTAGTCAAAGGAAAAGGCCCTACATGACAAAGAGCCCCTCGTCCTTGTTAAACCTTTTTCTTTTAATTAAAAAATGGAGATGCAATAGCCGTGCTATGGCTCTGAGACTGGAGTCTCCATTTCCATTCAAGTGTTTCATGAATGTGTGTCATGTCACGCTCAGTTGTGTCCGACTCTTTGCGACCCTATGGACCGTACCCCACCAGGCTCCTCTGTCCATGGGATTCACCAGGCAAGGATACTGGAGTGGGTAGCCATGCCCTGCTCCAGGGGATCTTCCCAACCCAGGGATTGAACTCAGGTCTCTTACGTCTGCCTGCATTGGCAGGCAGGTTCTTTACCACTAGCGCCACCTGGGAAGCCTGTTTCTTGAATGACATGCTTTCAAACAGTGGATACCACTGTCCTACACTCTTGAACCAGCACATTTTCCCCTCCAGCCCCTCCTACCAAAAAATACCCCTCTCTCCTTTTGTTTGCTTTGGTCTCGGCTGACCACCAGCCCGTGTTCTCGCTCCCTCTCTCACTGCTTCATTTTCATCCAAACGCCTCCACGTTTCTTTGCCGCACATCAAGCTTCTCGAGCATTCTCTAGTGCGCTTCAGATCTCTGCCTGTACATGTTAAACAGGCTGTGGTGTGAGTGCCGGGCTGCGCTCAGTGAGATACTCCGTCCAACGAGGGCAGTTATGTAAACAGGGCTGTTCCTGGCAGGAATGTCTGATGGGATAAACAAGGCTGGAAAGAAGGACTCTCACAGAGGAGAGTGACTTTGTCAGGACACAGAAACACGTTCCAAATAAAAATAATCTTGCTTCTAATGTAAGATCAGGCTTTGAATAAACCCAAATCACTGGGGGAGATTTAAAAAGAACAATTAGGGCTGAGTCAGAGACTGTGATTTCTGAAAATATACTAAGGGTCTTTGACTTTTTCCTTTTCTGGTTTTAGAGTTTTATTTCCTTAAAAGTAAAAACCACCAGTACAACATTGTAAAGCAATTATCCTCCAATTTAAAAATAAATACATAAAATTAAATTATATTTTAAAAAATAAAGGAAAACTAAAAATTTGAATGAATGAGGATAGAAAGCAGTATTATTAAAACTATATAATAAAAAGCAAAAACATTTAACATGTCAGGGATGTCATAAGGCTACTGTATGAATTTAGAACATTTTAAGATCCTATATAGATGCTGAATGGAAATAATGGCTAATCAGAAAGGATCAATTTGATGGCTATCAAATAAGAATCATCAGAAAATTAGTAGATTATGTCCATGTTGATACAAAGGCTTATCACTATTTTCATTAATATTTGGCCCCTAGAGAGAGGGATGAAAGGGCAGTATTTAGCCATGTACAAGGGTATACATTGAAAATTCACTATACTTAGATAATACTAGTTTAAAATGAAGAAAACAGGTATCAATGAAAACAAACAAAAATTGCAGTACTTGAGGTTGACACCTACTTAATATGATGGTTGCAAAGATTAAATTAGACCATGCAAGTACAAGAATACTCAGCAAAGAGCACTATGCACTTTTTAATAGTAAGATGACACCGGGCTTCCCTGGTAGCTCAGTGGCAAAGAATCTGTCTGTCACGCAGGAGATGCAGGTTTGATCCCTGGTTCAGGAAGATTCCCTGGAGGAGAAAATGGCAACCCACTCCAGTGTTCTTGCCTGGGAAATCCCATGAACAGAGGACTCTGGTGGGCTACAGTACATGGGGTCGCAAAAGAGTCAGACATGACTTAGCATCTAAATAGCAACAAAAGATGATACTGTTTCTTTACTGTTAGGATTTAATAAGAGAATTGAAAATAAGGGCTGAGTTCATTTTCCCTCCCTATTTTAACTATTAGTCTAACTAATATAATAGTTCAAAGAACGTGACTTATTTACTTAGTACTCTGTTCAAGGCAATGTTCAGAGTGTTAGGGGTATTTTAAACACTCAGATTACTCGGAAGAAAAATACAAGTCTCTGAGTTTCTTTCTCTTTGATTTACATACATTTTAATTTTTCCAATGCCAGTCCAATTTTTAGGATGTGAATAATTTAGGGGAGCAGCTTCTTTTGCATGCCCTGTAAATAATTCATAAATCTAAAATGATTAGATGATCGATAAACCTAATCACTATACGATAAAGTGGGGTAGGACCTGAATTTATGCTGGTTGATATTATCCACTCCCTGTAAATAGAATAGACAACATCAACAAACAGTTGCTTTCAGCAATGACACTCTATTTCCACCTGGAGTCTAGCTGAAACTTTCCAAGGCCAGAATAAAGATGTGTTGACATTGTTTTCATGAGTGTTATTACTAGTCAGTGAGAGGTGGCTTATTCTTCTAGCCTTCTGAGTCATATTGACTTATACAAACACTCCTGTGGAATGAATGAATTTCGAGAGGGTTAGGGAAATGGAAGACAAAGGCATCATTATATTATGTGACAAAGATAACTGGAAAAGGTATTCAGCCTTTGATGTGGTAAAACTGGCTCCCTATACAGAGGAAAACTAAAAATGAATCCCTATCTGACACCACCTACAGGCCAGGAAGGACTTCAGAAGCAGAGATTATAGTGCCAAATAATGATTACATTATAATTAAGGATATCGGTTCAGTAAAGGATTTTATAAGAAAAGCTGACAGCCGATGGAACAGATCCATCGGCTCTTGCAAAGCCTAAAACTGAAAAGAGAAATTACCTGAATCAGTCAATGAAATGCTGGATATGACCAAAAAAACATCACCATAAACACAATGGTGGGCCAGAAAATGAATAGAGAATTGAGTAATAAGCAGGCTTTTCTAAAGACTAGCAAGCAGGTGACAAGAAACTGAATGGTCAAATAAATGGAAATGAAGAGCTATTACTTCACATCATGCTTGTTACTGATGTGGGTAAGGAATCTTGTGGCAGGAACGAGGTTGGGGCAGCCATTCTGGAGAGCAATCTGGCCCCAGGTAGTTAAATGAATTCTACATATTTCCATGGCCAGCAATTTCATTCTAGGGTTCATATCCCAAAGAAATGTTCAGACAGGAGCATAAAGAAAATGCATGACTTTTGCTGCCCATCCTCAGGAAAGCATACGAATAGATAGTCAAATAAAAATGTCGCTAAGTCGTGTCTGACTCTTTGTGACCCCGCAGACTGTAGCTCATCAGGCTCCTCTGTCCAAGTGATTTCCCAGGCAAGAATACTGGAGTGGGTTGCCATTTCTTTCCCCAGGGAATCTTCCTGACCTAGGGATCGAACCCATAGCTCCTGCGTAGCAGGTGGAGTCTTTACTGCTGAGCCACCAGGAAAGCCCTAAAATAAAAATGAATTTTAAAAACACAGAGCATCCTTAGAACAGTGCCGAATGGAAAAATAAAAAAGAAATATGAGACTTAAGACAGCGTAATTTATGTAAATCTAAAATACTTGCATACAAATCATTGCACTTTTGTAAAAATGCATCCAAAGAAAAAAGGCATAAGAAACACACTTAAATGGTTGCATATACGATGGTGGGAAGGTAAACCACCATCAGCCTGGAACAGAATAAAAGTCACTTTTCCCCCACATTTTTATTTCTAGACAGAAAACTCGATCACTTCTTGATGCTTGTTTAACATATCAGGAAGAAAAGAATAAAAGAAAGAAGGGAAGGAAAAAAAGAAGAAAAGAAGGGGAAACTCTGACAGGTCAAGCACTGACTTTGATCAGCACATTAAAATATTTTTTCTGGAAACAACTGCTGCCATCCAGTACTCTCTTCAAAATTCACACAGGCCCCCACTGAGATATACGCCAACATAACCAGACCCTAGCTTTTGAAGTAAATGGGAAATACCTTCCAACCTCATCAAGTATTTTAACTCACCAAAAAATCTGTCCCTCCTTCTGTTTCATCATTTCCATCAAACTAAGTACCTTCCTTCAATTTTACTACAATTCATTTTGTGAGTAGCAAAAACCTAATCATCTTAAAAACATTTCTCTCCCACACTTTTTTAATAAAGCCATAAAGAATGGTTTTGGGGTTACAGCCTTTCCCGTGTTATGTACCCTATACCAGTAAGAACTTCTCAACTGGTTTCAGAGACTGTGAAGAATTTACCATTGCTCTATTTATAGCATGGTTTCCTAAGCAGACCAAGACGAAATTACTACTCATATGGAAATTGGTGACAATTCCAGGGATGTATCCCAGTGTATGGGCTGTGCTTAGTCTCTCAGCTGTGTACGACTCTTTGTGACCTCCCCATGGACTGCAGCCGGACAGGCTCCTCTGTCCATGGGGACTCTCCAGGCAAGAATACTGGAGTGAGTTGCCATGCCCTTCTCCATGGGATCCTCCCAACCCAGGGATTGAACCCAGGTCTCGCGCATTGCAGGCAGATTCTTTACCATCTGAGCCACCAGGCAAGCCCATCTCAATGTATACTAACCTGTTAAAAACACTGAGTAAAAAAGATGTAATGTTGGCAAAATAATGGACTTAACAATTTCATTGTGGAAACAAACTATTAACACACTTTATAAGAAAGTAAGACATATTTCATAATAAGAAAATTTCATAAGAAATAAGATAACACATCATTAAATTCTTTATTTTTTAATTAAAAAATGTTTGGTTTTTTGGCCACACCATGTGGCATGCAGGATAGTCTCTAACCAGGGATGGAACTTACGCCCCCTGCATTGGGAGCACAGAGTCTTAGCCACTGGACTACCAGCAAAGTCCAATACATCATTAAATTCTAAGGGAGACACACCACTAGTGGTTCCCAAAGCGGTGTACATCAAAATCACCCGAGGGCTGTGACAACACAGCCTGCCGGTCCACCGTCAACTCCTATTGTCCAGGGGCAGGGGCGGGAGACTGAGACTCTGCTACTTCCAGTGCCCCGTATGGAGTTTGAGAACCTGTAACACAACTCCTTACAGAACGGGCAGAACCTATCAGAGGAGAGAGAGCATGGGGCCAGTGTTGGGACCGAGGTGAAACTGGGACACACCCTGAGGGTGGGCTGGGCTTCGGGTCATTCGAGGATGTGGACGGAGCTGGAAGGGTGCGGAGAACCAAAACAGAGGTGGTGAGGACACCCGAGTGCAGGAGGAGCCGCAGGCGGGAATGACCAGTGGCAGGGCCAGCCCGATGGGCTTGGTGACAGGTGGGAAGCCAGGTGGCGGGGCTCCACCTACTGCTGGGTGGTGAGCTGAGGACAGACCTGGACACACTGCTGCCCTCTGGCCCTCAGGGCGTGCGCCCTGCCTGGTGGCCACCTGCCACTGACCCCTCGCCAGCAGACAGCACCGCGAAGCAGCCCTGACCCATGAGTGCCTGCTACACGCTCGAAGCATGTACCACAGTTCCAGCTAAGGAAGAACTAGAGAGTGAGCTGTCCACAGCGCATGTCTCCCTGTCACAGGTGAGTGCTGGGGCTGCGAGTCCGCCCACCTCCGCGGTGTGCAGGACAGACTGCGTGAATGAATGGGCGCCGGCGGCCAGCGCGTCCGAGCCAAGGTGACCTGCAGGCACGCTGAACTCCTCCTGGTTCCCTTTCTCTCCCTCTTTTAGACTCAGTGCCAAACCCTACGCCAGCCATGCATACTCTCCTCCCCCAGGCAGGCCACAGGTGCCTGGCGCCAAGTAAGCACCCCAGACCCAAGTCCTGCAACTCCAAAAAGGGGGGCGCAAAGGAGGAGGGAAGGCAGAAGACTCCAGTCCTGAAATCCCCAAGGGAGCTGCCCTCACAGGCAGCCTGGACGGACAATCCAGCCCCTCTTCCTATTCCGAAGGGCACAGAGTCGGTCCTGGGATGTCTGGAGAGCACAGAAAGGGCGATACGCCTGTTCCCATCTCCGGGGAGACAGCGCACAATCCCTCCCACCGACCACCTGACAGGAAGCGGGGAGGACTACAGGGAATAAGCCCAGAAGAGAGGTCTGCGCCAGGCTTGGCACTCAGTGCTTCATACATTTGTGTCCCTGGAAGCCTGCCTGAGCTCCTCCCTGGGAACAACGGCACAGAGGGGGAAGAGTGTGGGTGACCAACATGGTGGTCTAGGACATGGACTGAAATGCCAATGACAAAACTAGATCCTGCAAGATTTAGGGGGTAAAGAAAAAAAAAGTTCTTTTCCTTAGTTAAGCTGAAGCTGAGACAATAAGAAAGTGGAAGTGTATTCAGCGGCAGCAGAGCTTTGGAACAGGAGAGGTCAAGAGTAAAGAGTCACCTACAGGACGTGGCAGTGGAAGCCGGGAGGGTTAGGTTTTCTGTGGGGAAAGGAAGACGTGCAGAGGGGAGTAGAAAGAATGAGAGAGAGAGGGGTGTAGGGAGAGGGAGAAAGACTCAGGCACTGAGTCCTGAGACCCACACGGCAGGGATGAACCACAGACAACTGAAGGAATGGAGAAGATGGAGTGAAGCCAGGAGAGTGGACTGTCATGGAGAGAGGGAAGGGGAGTTTCAAGGGTGGTTCTTGCTGGTGTCTGACGTTACAGAGTCAAGAAGCAGAAATGGAGAAGACCAGGGCTCTGACCAAGATGAGTCATCATGACTTCAAGAGTCAGGTTTCAGGAGGTGGGGGTGCAGGCTGAGAAAACCAAGATCTCTCCAGGCACTGTTGGGATCCAGTTCTCCAAGTCAGAACATCAAGAGTTCCTGAGTCACTTATATTACTTCTAGAGCTAGGGAGATAAACATCAACAAGCTGGACCCCTAGCCTATGCGTGCATACTCAGCTGTGTCCGAATCTTTGAAACCCCATGGACTGTAGCCCGCCACGCGCCTCTGTCCGTGGGATTTGCCAGGCAAGGATACTGGAGTGGGTGGCCATGTCCTCCTCCAGGGGATCTTCCCAACCCAGGGATCGAACCTTCCAATGCAGGGAATCTCCAGGATTGGAAAGCAGATTCTTTACCGCTGAGTCACCTGGGAAGCCCCAAACCTAGCCTACTCTTTTTCATTCGAAAGAGCCCCAAATACTGCAAGTCTATGTGACTTCCTGTGAAGAGGCGGCTGCTTCATGCCAACAGATCTCATTCTTTTCATCATTAGGTGCTCAAAGTACTCCTCCTGCTCTGACATGATGCATCATCTGGTGCCTTCATTTTTTTTTTTTTTAAATTTTGGAAATTATATCTAGGTATTCACCAAGGGGGGTGGGGTGGGGGAGAAGCTGTGACAAGTTTAGAGAAAAGCTACCTATCTGCATGCAGGCTGGAGTGTGATCTGCAGGTAGAAGGCAAGTCTATTTCTGCTCCACCAGAGCCTGAGCACTGTCACCATGCAGGCCCGCCCCCGCAGTGCTTAGGAGGATGGTTCAGGGCAGGATTCATCAAGGATGCTAAGGACCATATTGTACACCCAGCAGTTAAGAACATTGTGAAATTACAGCCAGAAAGGAGCAGGTGTCTGGAGACAGAGAAAGAGCGAAGCCCCACACAAGCTGCAACCGAGCCAAATGCTTCAACTCCCAACCTAATTTAGCCACTTTCCCATCAGAAAAATCTGTAAGAGAAGAGACAGCTTTGTCGAAGGCTTAGTCAGTCAGACCCTGAGGGGTGCAGATTTCCGAGGCAGTTCCGAGGAGTGATGAGAAAAGCCCAGTGGTATATTTAGACTCCACTGGGAACAGCTTGCAGACAGATGACACCCTGAGATGTCACAATTGTAATTTTTGTGGAAATAAAACCTGCTGCCAAGTTTTATTTACCAAAACCTCTCACCTTAAAGGAAAAATAAATAGAAAAGTGCAAACACTCAAACAGTTACATACTGGGGGCCGGGGGGGGGTGTGGAAAAGAAAAGTAAGGATGGTCTCTATACTTTTCAAACCCAAGAGGAAAGCTCCAGCTTTCTGTGGCTTTCCAACAGTTTCCTGAGTGGAGTTCCACTTGGGAAGAGACAGACAGTAAAAGATGGAGTTGTTTCGAAGGACACAAGTTGTCCTGACGTGGCATAACCTATTACTCATATTTTTTGCTGTGGGTTTTGTTTTTTCTTTTTGTCTCTTATCAATGTAACTTTGAAAAGAACTAAAGATATCCCAATCTTGACTTCCTCCCTTAAAACATCCCTCTTGAGCTAGAGAGGGAAATATGACCCCCATTGGGCTTCCCTGGTGGCTCAGACAGTAAAGAATCTGCCTGCAATGTAGGAGACCTAGGTTCGATCCCTGGGGCAGGAAGATCCCCTGGAGAAGGGAATGGCTCCCCACTCCAGTACTCTTGCCTGGAGAATTCCACGGACAGAGGAGCCTGGCGGGCTCCGTGGGGTTGCAGAGTCGGACACGACTGAGCAACTAATACTTTACTTTTCACGTGACCCCCATTACATGATCACTTCTCTGCCTTTCTTCCGTGAAAATCCTAGAATTATTTCTCTTTCTCGCCTCTTGGTAGAAATGGGAAACAGTTTGGGGCAGGAGACGTGTGGGAACAATCAGGAGACTCGGCAGAAATACTGGAGACACGTGTACCTGAGGGGGGTGGTTGGCATCACCCTGTCTTTGCCAGCTAGTGCATCCTTGGACAGCGGAGCTTTTAGGGCCGCTCTCTCTGCCCACTCCTTGCTTCCTCTTCAAATACAGCCACCTCCTCCCGCCACTGCCAATTTTCAAATCGGCACAATGATTAATGACCCAGACAAGAACTTAATTTCCTGTCCAGTAGTACAAGGCTGATTTCCAATAAAAAGAACTCACTCAAGACAACTATTTCCTCTCTGCAGCTTCTAATCTTGTATTCAATTGTGAGCATTCTTCCCTCACGGTGTGAAAGCAGAATCAATTTTTGACTTCCATTTGGTGAGTATTCCAAAGAATCACTGAATGCTAACACTGGAAGGGTCCTTAAACACAATGTAATTCGACCTTCTCTTTTCTTGTGATTCAAGCAGGACTTGAGGGGAAGGCTTTGCTTTCCATCTTCTCTATGCACTTGGTCAAGCAGCAAGTGAGGAGGGAATTACTATCATTAAAGCACACAGCTTGGGTCCTCACTGGTCTCATTATGGAGTTACCTTTAATGAAACAGTCCATTTTAAATTGGGAACTAATCACCATGGGAGAATACTTCTGCAATTATGGGCTCGGGCAAAACAAAACAAGTGTCAGTGAAACCCTTCTGATAGAGCGGCAGAGTTACTATGTTCAATTACCTCAGGCCTCCTTAAATACCCACAGCACATGTAATGAGTTGTCCTGATTTGAACTACACTGTATCCACCGCTTGTCTTTATTTCCCAGAAATGCTTGAGAGCTAACTCCACTGCTTTCTGCGAAATGAATTCTGAAGAGCGGAGGTCCCTCCACAAGCCGCTAATGGATGCATAATACAGTACTTTCTTTAGATGCATGATTTCCCATCGACAATTCTAGTTACAACTCAGGAAATGCTTCCTGGGTTGATGCCTAAATTATCTGAAATTCACAAGGGAGGGATGCAAATGACAAGGGGTGGGTTGGGCTGATGGTGGGTTGAGAGATGGCATGGTGACCATAGTAGCAACAGAGCATGTTGTAAACTGTTCATATTAACACTGGACCAAGAGTGATGGACATGAGGTCAGAAGATCCCAGCGCAGCCCTCAGCTCTACTTACTAGTTGTGTATGCTTTCCTGGTAGCTCAGCTGGTAAAGAACCCTCCTGCAATGCAGGAGACCTAGGATTGACCCCTGGGTTGAGATCCCCTGGAGGAGGGCATGGCGACCCACTTCAGTATTATTGCCTGGAGAATCCCCATGGACAGAGGTGCCTGGCGGGCTACAGTCCATGGGGTCTCAAAGAATTGGACACGACTGAGCGACTAAGCATAGCATCCTTTCCCAAGTATTATTCTTCTCAAAGCTAGGTTGGAAAAGACTCTTGAGAGTTCCTTGGACTGCAAGGATATCAAACCAGTCAATCCTCAAGGAAATCAGTCCTGAATATTCATTGGAAGGACTGATGCTGAAGCTGAAGCTCCAATACTTTGGCCACCTGATGTGAAGAACTGATTCATTGGAAAAGACTCTGATGCTAGGAAAGACTGAAGGCAGGAGGAGAAGGGGACGACAGAGGATGAGATGGTTGATGGCATCACTGACTCGATGGACATGAGTTTGAGCAAGCTCCGGGAGTTAGTGATGGACAGGGAAGCCTGGAGTGCTGCAGTCCATGGGGTCACAAAGAGTCGGACACGACTGAGCGACTGAACTACTACTACTTCCTTATCTGTAAACAAGCAATAATTAAGAACTGCTGGAATGTTGTAGAAATCATATTAGATACAATGCATGAAAAAAATCAATCACACAGCACCTAGCAAATACTGATGCTCTACAAATGCTTCTTGAATTAAATATCTTAATCCCCTGACAATATACTTTTTTTTCTTAATTGAAACATATTGATTGCCATCAACAATGCAAACACAGGGATTTTTAGTATTTCATTATTAAAGTTAGCATATAGCAACCATAGGAGTCAACAAGCCAAATTTCCATTGGCTGACTTACCCCCTAGTCAAATGCTCCGCTGAACTAAAAATCAAATATGGGTCATAAACGGTCATAGAACTTAACGACATCAATCTGAACATTGTAATGAGGGGAAGCTGAAGGCTAGAAAAAGCCTGGGCTTCAGACCAGAAGAACTTTACTTGACCAGCAGCAAGACCTTGGAGAGACTCTTTAACTTCCCTGAAACTACATTTATAAAGTGAGAATCCTAACAGCGACTTCGCAGGTTAAGAGGATTAAATAATATTAGCAGATGAAGGTAACACAGTGGGCTAGAATCAGTCCCCTGACTCAGAGCAAGTGACTGACAATGGTAATTGCTAAAAATATGCAGTCCAGGGGTCTTTAGATGAATGTTACCTTTCTTTCCACCTATTTTATAAGACAAGTACTGCACAACTTTGTCACGAAAATCCATAATCTAAGAAGTTCAAAACTATAAACTATTAAATGTCGTCTCTCTACTCCATGCAAAGATACATTATACTTTTGTATTGTCTCTGGGAAGTCCATCCCTGGAAAACATATGTCTTATTTTTAATGGCTTGTTTTTAGCTCCAAAAGATGCCAGAATTGGGACTAACAAAGCCACATGCAATTTTGTTGTGCAAGACCAAATGAAACCAAGGCAGATGATGTTCACAGCGAAATTTTGTGAAAAATTACAGTATGTATGTAAGTACAGCCAATGAACACATATTTTGTACTACAATTCAGTATCTGCTACATAAGCTTGAAAGTGGTAACACAAAAATTCTGTAGCCCTGTGTGCTACGCTCAGCTCATCCACTTACGCGTGCCTGAGGACAACTGCTTCCCACCTACATTAGTCATCGGAAAGAAGGACAAGCTTCACTTTCATGACCTTTGAGATCTGATGATCTAATGTAGAAAGTTATCTTTTCAAAACTAAAGTCTTCACCACACTTAATCCGATAATGAGTAGGGATATGAACCTTCCGAATTGCCAAGAGCTGGAGAGCCAGAAGATACTTCCAAGGGTCACAGGATGTCTTAGCAGGACGTTATTTTCTATTGAAAACTTGGTTTGTGCCCCATCCTTTCCCAGCCTAAAATTAGTGGGTGGTTTGCTCAATCATCACTCAAAGAACTCTCTCAAGTTGGACAGCACTTCCCCCTTAGCTGGCTCTCTTGGAGACAGTATTTTGAATTTCCTTGGTTGAATGCAAAACACATTAGCTAACTAACCAAACAAAGTGGAAGGAGGCATAACCTGGGATTCAAACCTGGCAGACGAGATGAATGTGAAAACACTCTTAAATGCTACGGGGCAGGAGGGAGGGTGACCCAGAGAGTGAAGGAGGTGGTTTCTTTAGCGTTTCCATATTTATTTGTCCATAAATATAGTCATCCATAATGCCGAACTGGAAAGGAATGGATGGCAAACCTAAACTCCTCTGACGTGAAATAGCCACAACCCCAGAGGGATCAAGGCAAACCCCTAATCTGGTAAAATTTTTTATTTCTCCTATCCCGAATTCAGGTAGGAGTTCTGTAAATATTCATTCTCATGTTCATTCATACTCTCTCTCACACTCCCTCCCTCTTCCTTTAGAAATAAAATGTTATGGAACAAAGGGTTAGGGAGAGAGAAGAAAGGCTTGATTTCAAATGAGAAGACCTAGGTTCAACCCAGCCATTTAATGGCCAGAAATCTGGTATGAAACCTAATACTGGAGCCTCAGTTTCCTCATCTGTAAAATGGGAAATAAAACGATGAAATGTTGATTTCTGAGTGTGAAGGCAGGCACTTCCCTTTTGAAAGGCAATGCAAACTACAAAACCAAACAAGGAAACCATGATGCTTAAATACTTCTAACGTGACAGCAAAGCTCCTGAACCTTATGTAAGTAATAAAAGCCTCTGGTTCTTTAAAGCCCTCAAAACTGTGGATGTTTTGGGCACTTTACATACAAGCTGTAGATGATCAAACTGTCTTTTATAGATCTGCAGTCCTTCAGAGCTTCTCTGGAGCAGGCTAATGGCACAAATAAGGGCAGCCTACTGAGTGTGGTAGTTAATTGTGTGTGCGTCAACTTGGATCAGCCATGGCTCCCAGATGTTTGGTCAAACACTATTCTAGAAATTTCTGTGAAGGTATTTTTGGGGGATGGGATTGACATTTAAATGAAAAGACTGAGTAAAGCAGACTGCCCTCTATAATGTGGTTGGGCCTCATCCAATCAGTTGAAGGCCTTGAGAAATTAGACTCAGGTTCCCTGAGGAAGGGGGGCTTCTGCCAACCAACTGCCTTTAGAATTAAATTGCAACTCTTCCCTAGGTCTCTTGCCTGCAGATTGTGACTTGCCAACAACTGATCTCTATTGCATACATACACCCCCCGCCCCAGTCCTGTTGGTTCTGTTTCTCTGGAGAAGCCTGACTAACACACTGGGTTTCACCCTTAATTTTATATAACGCTAAACCATGAAAATTTATTATGTCCTTTGCTTCCATACCAGTGGCTGATGTGCTTGCGAGTGCTGCAACCCATGATGAATGGCTGAAGAAGCACACCTACTGTGAGTCCTGTGTGCCTACTATGTGAAAACATTGTCTTAGTGCTGCAAGGAGAGCTCATGGGGCAGGACTCACATTTCTGTTCATAAGTTTCTCTGCAGGCCCCTAAGAAAAACTACTGAAATTAAAAAATGCTTGAGTGGCTATCTTTAGGAGCACATAAAACTTGTATCTATAGCCCAAGTTAGCATGTTCTAAGCAGTTGTATAATTTGGGCAAAACAGGCAGAAGGACTGGCATCCCTGTAGACTGAAATTTCTTTACAGCAGATAATGGGCTTGGGCTGAGCCTGTGGGAATGGCTGCTGCGTGGACCACCCACCCACACCTTCAGCATTCACACCCACATCTCCTAAATCTCTCTGTGTCTCCTGAGCCTATTCTACTTTAAGCCTCCACTGGACAATTCCTCAGGGGTGCCTCACATGCATTTAACATACCAAGTCTCATTTCATAGTACTTCTCTCTAAATCTGATTTTTACCTGCTGTTTCTTGAAATTCATAATCTATAAAGAAATACAAGCCAGGAACCTGGAAGTTGTCTTCATCACCCTAACACAGCCCCCCATGCTCCCCATTACATAGTATCAGTCCTTCCATCCAAATATTTCTCGAAGTTTCTTCCTCTGCTCCATCCTTGCTGTCTAAGTTCTGAGCATCAACAACTTTCATCTCTGAATTGAATTACAATCTGGCTCTGTATTCCACCCATCCATTCACCTCCCTGGTGTTGGAGTGACCGCTAGAAAATGCAACCTAATCCTATAATCATGGCCCTGGCTAACATCCTTCCCCAGCTTCCCCAAGATCTGGATACAATTCAAAACCTTGCCAGAAATGACAATATCCTTCCAAACACAGCAGCACCCCCTCCTCCCCAGGGTTTCTGCTGCCAGGTCCTCACAGAGCCTAGGGGCTCCCCACACAGACCTGGTGGTTCTGTGGAACACACATTTCCTTCCCAGTTTGTCAACTGCTGCGCTAGGCACTGGTGACGGAATGGGGAGTGAAGCGAACAGTCTTCGCCTCTGAGAGGTTCTCATCAAGGGATGAAGTGTCAGGTACTAAGCAATCACTCAAGGAAATATGTAATTACAACTTGGATAAATGCTGTTTTAAACAAAAATGTTCTATGAGGTCAAGAGTATCTGGCCTTGTCTAAGGGGCCAATCAACGGGCTTCATGAGAAATCACTCTGACCTGAGACCTAAAAGATGAGCAGAGGTCAGGCTGCAGGAAATGAGAAGACTGGGGTGCTGGGAGTCCAGAAGAGCAAAGGAAAGGAAAGTAGCATAAGATGAAGTTTCTAATAGGCGAGCGCCTGTCACATAATGCCTTGCAGGCAGTAATAAGAACTGCCCTCCAATATCTTTGGATCTCTTTTTCCCCTTTTCTTTAAAACTATTTTCTAAATTTATGTGTTGTAAAAGTAAAGCATATTTATTATAGCAACTCAACAGTAGAGAGGAAAATTAACTGTTAATTAACAGGAAATTAACTATTAATGTATAGTACTTACTAGATGCTAGGCTTCCAGTTTACCAAGATGCTAGAATTCCAGTTGAGCTATTTCAAATCCTGAAAGATGATGCTGTGAAAGTGCTGCACTCAATATGCCAGCAAATTTGGAAAACTCAGCAGTGGCCATAGGACTGGAAAAGGTCAGTTTTCGTTCCAATCCCAAAGAAAGGCAACGCCAAAGAATGCTCAAACTACCGCACAATTGCACTCATCTCACATGCTAGTAAAGTAATGCTCAAAATCCTCCAAGCCAGGCTTCAGCAATACATGAACCGTGAACTTCCAGATGTTCAAGCTGGTTTTAGAAAAGGCAGAGGAACCAGAGATCAAATTGCCAATATCCGCTGGATCATCGAAAAAGCAAAAGAGTTCCAGCAAAACATCTATTTCTGATTTACTGACTATGCCAAAGCCTTTGACTGTGTGGATCACAATAAACTGTGGAAAATTCTGAAAGAGATGGGAATACCAGACCATTTGACCTGTCTCTTGAGAAACCTGTATGCAGGTCAGGAAGCAACCGTTAGAACTGGACATGGAACAACAGACTGGTTCCAAATAGGAAAAGGAGTACGTCAAGGCTGTATATTGTCACCCTGCTTATTTAACTTCTATGCAGAGTATATCATGAGAAACGCTGGGCTGGAAGAAACACAAGCTGGAATCAAGATTGCCAGGAGAAATACCAATAACCTCAGATATGCAGATGACACCACCCTTATGGCAGAAAGTGAAGAAGAACTAAAGAGCCTATTGATGAAAGTGAAAGAAGAGAGTGAAAAAGTTGGCTTAAAGCTCAACGTTCAGAAAACTAAGATCATGGCATCTGGTCCCATCACTTCATGGCAAATAGATGGGGAAACAGTGGAAACAGTGTCAGACTTTATTTTTTTGGGCTCCAAGAGCACTGCTGATGGTGATTGCAGCCATGAAATTAAAAGACGCTTACTCCTTGGAAGGAAGGTTATGGCCAACCTAGATAGCATATTTAAAAGCAGAGACATTACTTTGCCAACAAAGGTCCATCTAGGCAAGACTATGGTTTTTCCAGTGGTCATGCATGGATGTGAAAGTTGGATGGTGAAGAAAGCTGAGCACCACAGAATTGATGCTTTTGAACTGTGGTGTTGGAGAAGACTCTTGAGAGTCCCTTGGACTGTAAGGAGATCCAATCAATCCATCCTAAAGGAGATCAATCCTGGGTGTTCATTGGAAGGACTGATGTTGAAGCTGAAACTCCAATACTTTGGCCACCTCATGTGAAGAATTGACTCACTGGAAAAGACCCTAATGCTGGGTAGGATTGGGGGCAGGAGGAGAAGGGGATGACAGAGGATGAGATGGTTGGGTGGCATCACTGACTCGATGGGCATGGGTTTGGGTAGACTCCGGGAGTTAGTGATGGACAGAGAGGCCTGGCGTGCTGCAATTCATGGGGTTGCAAAGAGTCAGACACGACTGAGCGACTGAACTGAACTGAGATGCTAGGCACCTTCCAAATGCTTTCATGCTACTATTAACCTGATAATACAAAGAAGTTTAAGTTGGGCTTCCCTGGTGGCTCAGATGGTAGAGAATCCACCTGCAATGTGGGAGATCCAGGTTCAACCCCTGGGTTGGGAAGATCCCCTGGAGAAGGAACGGCTACCCACTCCAGTATTCTTGCTGCCCAAGGCCATGGAGCTAGTAAGTACGTGCTGAACATGGATCCAAGTAGTCTAGTCCTAGAGTTAGGCTCTTAGTCACCATGCTAAGGCCACAAATGGGCCCTGCCTCCAACCTTACACCCTTAAGGACTGATGTAAAGTGTTTTACTCTATGGCTCAAATACGTTTTAAAATCAAGTAGATTACAAGAGAACTGACATATATTGAAATTATTTTCCTATAGAAGAGAAATTTTAATATTCACTTTAAGTACAACCAGAATCCACTTGAATTTGTTTATCATGGGAGTAAGATGATCAGATTTGTACAGAGGAGCCTTGAACAACACAAGTCTGAACTACATGCGCCCACTATTACACAAACTTTTTTTTTCCCCAATAAATACTTACTGTAGCATCCACAGTTGCTTGAATCTGCAGAACATTAGATACAAAAGAGCTGACTGTAAAGTTATACAGTGGATTTTCCACTCTGGATGGTTGGGGCCCTTAACCTCAATAGTATTCTTAAGTTTCTCATACTGTGTGTCCAGAATGGAGAAAAGGGGTGAGGCAGGGATAGGCGGAGGGAAGAAGCAACTTGTTAGGGCCTACTGCAATCCTTGAGCTTACAAAACCACATTTTCTTTATCCATTCATCTGTCAATGGACATTTAGGTTGTTTCCACATCTTGCCTACTGTGAACACTGCAGTGAACACTGGTATGCTAGTATCTCTTCAAAATCTTGATTGCAGTTCTTTTGGAAAAATACCCGGAAGTTAGACTGTTAGATCAAAAAGTAGTTCTATTTTTAATTTTTTGAGGAATCTCCATACTGTTTCCCATAGCAGCTGTACCATTCTGCATTCCCCTCAATATTGTGTTAATATTGTTCAGTTGCGTTGTGTCCAACTCTTTGCAATCAAAGTTGTGTCCAACTCTTAAGACCATATGGACTGTATGTAGCCCACGAGGTTGCAGATAGTCCTACACTATCTTGTGGAGTTTGCTCAAATTCATGTCCTTTGAGTCGGTGATGCTCTCCAGCCATCTCATCCTCGGATGCACCCTTCTCCTTTTGCCTTCAATCTCTTCCAGAATCAGGGTACCAATATTGTACAAGGTTCCAATTTATCCACATCCTCACCAATACTTTATTATCTTCTTAAGAACAGCAATTCTAGCAGGTATGAGGTGATTTCTTACTGTGGTTTTGATTTGTGTGTTTCTCTAAAGATGAAATGGACATCTGAAATATTTCTCAAGTGACATTGAGTATCTTCTCATATACTGTTGGACATTAATATCTGTTCTTTGGAGAAATACCTATTCAAGTCTTTAGCCCATTTTAAAATTAGGTTTTTTTTTGCTATGGAGTGGCAGGAGTTCCTTATCCTTCATATATTTTGGAAATTATCTATTTTTGCCTTTGTTGACTGTTGATTTTGTGTCATTATCACTGGAGTCATTGCCAAGACCAATGTCCAGAAGCTCTTCCTCTATGTTTTTTCCAGGAATTTTACAGTTTCAGGTCTTATGTTTAAGTCTTTAATCCATTTTGAGTTGAATTTAGTGTATAGTGTCATATAAGGGTCCAATTCCATCTATTTGCATGTAGATATCTAGTTTTCCCGGCATCATTTATTGAAGAAACAATCCTTTTCCTATTGTGCACTGTTAGCGAGTGCTAATACAATACAATCAATTGATTGTACATGCATGGGTTTATTTCCAGGCTCTCTACCGTGTACCATTGGTTTATATGTCTGTCTTTATGCAAATACCATACTGTTTTAATTACCATAGCCTCATAACATAGTTTGAAATCAAGAACTGTGATGCCTCCGGCTTTGTTCTTCCTTTCCAGGATGATTTGGCTTTGCGGTTCCATGTGAATTTTAGAATTGTTCACAAGAACACTTTAAGACAAGCTGATTAAAACGAAACCAAACCTGTACCTCATATAATCAATCTTGTATCTTTCAGATTATTACATATTTTAGTGTAACATATTACCATTTGCCTAACAAGCATTTTGGGCTCCTTTGGTGGCTCAGTGGTAAAGAATCGACCTGCAATGTGGGGGATTGCAGATTCGACCCCTGGTTGGGAAGATCCCCTGGAGAAGGAAATGACAACCCATTCCAGTATTCTTGCCTGGGAAACGCCATGAACAGAGGAACCTGGTGGGCTAGTCCGTGGAGTCACAAAACAGTCGGACATGACTGGTTGACTAAATAACAAGTACTTACTCTTCACAGGAAATAGTGGTTGCCATCTTTAGCACTGTCTAGAGCCATTTGAGCAGTTAGAAAGCACGTGGACATGTCAGCAGACCACCCACTCCCTGGCTGCTTGCTAAGGGCAGCAGTCCAGGATCTCCATAGGCAATTCCGACTCCTAGCTCTTCTGCCCCATGCCTGAATACACATGACCAGTGCCTGGTTCCCTTCCATCCCAAGCACTGGGGTGGGGCTGGGCAGGGGTGGGCATGGCACAGTGTGACCCCCTCCTGGTCACACTGGCAGTCTTTGTATCATATTCTGTTTCTGCCAAGGCTCAGATCTCCAGGAGCCTTTGTGCATCCTACTCAGGTCTTCTCACATCCTACTCAGGAGGAAGTCTTGGAAATGCCCAGCTTGGTAAGTGGTATTAATACCACCTCTGCATTATATCCAAACAACTGTGCTGCCTCCCCGTTCCACCTCCATATCCCAACTGTCAGCCTGTTTCTTTGGGACAGGACTTCTTTTTGGACCCAGATGTCAAACTGAACTTTGATTGAAAAGGCTACATTCTTATTGAAACCTGGTCTTGTACTGTCAGCTTCAGTTCAGTTCAGTTCAGTTCAGTTGCTCAGTCGTGTCTGACTCTTTGTGACCCCATGAACCGCAGCACACCAGGTCTCCCTGTCCATCACCAACTCCCAGGGTTTACCCAAACTCATGTCCATTGAGTCCGTGATACCATCTAACCATCTCATCTAATGCTAATTAGAATGTCCTCCTGCCTTTAATCTTTCCCAACATCAGGGTCTTTTCAAATGAGTCAGCTCTTCGCATCAGGAGGCCAAAATATTGGAGTTTCAGCTTCAACATCAGTCCTTCCAATGAACACCCAGGACTGATCTCCTTTAGGATGGACTGGTTGGATCTCCTTGCAGTCCAAGGGACTCTCAAGAGTCTTCTCCAACACCAGAGTTCAAAAGCATCAATTCTTCTGCATTCAGCTTTCTTTATAGTCCAACTCTCACATCCATACATGACTACTGGAAAAACCACAGCCTTGACTAGACAGACCTTTCTCATGGAAATTATCAATAATTACACTAAGTGGGGAAAAAAGTAAATACTATGCTGAATAAACAGCAATTTACTATATCTAGAAATACCTAATTACTTGAATAATTTTGGGGAAATTAAAGTACATGGGTAAAAATTAAACAAGCATTTCTGATACAAAAATACTTTTACAATAATACATTACTAGATGATAAAACACATACATATGCTTGTCCATAAATCTGTAATAATGAAGTAACAGATTAGAGAGCTAGTGAATAGCCTACAATAAAATAGTCTATAGTCTATAGGCAAACTAGATAAATAAGACGTATGAGCAAATCAAACACAGTCAATCCTTGATTATACAGGAAAGACTAATTACAAAGTCATGGGATTTGGACAAGGTTAAAATGAGAATGATTAAATGAAATGACTGTGTACTAGAAGACCACTGTTAGGAATCTAGTATTACTAACACAACATGGGGAATCTTCTCCAGCAATCATACTTAATCTCATTTAATTGTTGAAATCTAAATCGATATGATATTTGGCAAAATTTTCAATTGCTAATTAGAATGTCATTGAATGATAAATCAGAATAAAAAATTATGATATAAAAAAGATAACTTGTGTATTCATCACTCAGTCACGTCTGACTCTTTGCAACCCCATGGACTGTAGCCCATTAGGCTCCTCTGTTCATGGGATTCTCCAGGTAAGAATACTGGAGTGGGGAGCCATCCCCTTCTGCAGGGGATCTTCCCAATCCAGGGATCTAACCCAGGTCTCCTGCATTGCAGGCAGATTCTTTACTGCCTGAGCCAAAAAGATAAAGGACAAAATAATTCTATTTCAATCAATACTGAGTTCTTCCAGTAGACTAAGAAAAAAAGAAGGAAAACCTTTCAGAAGTCTTCTCACTACAACCTTGATAAGGTAATGCTCATTTGGTGAAACTGGCAATGAGAACAGGAAATGGAATCCGATCCCATCACTTCATGGCAAATAGAAGGGGAAAAAATGGAAGCAGTGACAGATTTTATTTTCTTGGGCTCCAAAACCACTGTGGATGGTGCATGCAGCCATGTAATTAAAAGACGCTTGCAACTTGGAAGAAAAGCTATGACAAACCTAATTCAGTTCAGTTGCCCAGTCGTGTCCAACTCTTTGTGACCCCATGGACTGCAGCACGCCAGGCCTCCTTGTCCATCACCAACTCCTGGAGCTTGCTCAAACTCATGTCCATTGAGTCGGTGATGCCATCCAACCATCTCATCCTCTGTCATCTCCTTCTCCTCCTGCCATCAATCTTTTCCAGCATCAGGGTCTTTTCCATTGAGTTAGTTCATAGCATCAGGTGGCCAAAATACTGGAGTTTCAGCTTCAGCATCAGTCCTTCCAATGAATATTCAGGACTGATTTCCTTTAGGATTGATTGGTTGGATCTCCTTGCAGTCCAAGGGACTCTCAAGAGTCTTCTCCAACACCACAGTTCAAAAGCATCAATTCTTCAGCTTTCTTTGTAGCCCAACTCTCACATCCATACATGACTACTGGAAAAACCATAGCTTTGACTAGACGGACCTTTGTTTGCAAAGTAATGTCTCTACTTTTTAATATGCTGTCTAGGTTGGTCATAGCTTTTCTTCCAAGGAGGAAGCATCTTTTAATTTCATGGCTGCAGTCACCATCTGCAGTGATTTTGGAGCCCCCTAAAAGTCTCTCACAGTTTCCAGTGACAAACCTAGACAGCATATTAAAAAGCAGAGACATCACTTTGCCAACAAAGGTCCGTCTTGTCAAAGCTCTGGTTTTTCCAGTAGTCATGTATGGATGTGAGAGTTGGACCATAAAGAAGCCTGGGTGCCAAAGAATTGATACTTTGGAATCACGGTGCTGGAGAAGACTCTTGAGAGTCCCTTGGACTGCAAGGAGATCAAACCAGTCAATCCTAAAGGAAATAACACTGAATGTTCATTGGAAGGACTGATGCTAAAGCCCCAGTACTTTGGCCACCTGATGTAAAGAGCCGGCTCATTGAAAAAGACCCTGATGCTGGGAAAGACTGAAGGCAAAAGGAGAAGGGAGTGGCAGAGGATGAGATGATCAGATAGCATCACTGACTCAATGGACATGAATTTGAGCAAATTCAGGAGATAGTAAGAGGGCACAGGAGGCTGGTGAGCTACCATTCACAGGGTTGCAAAGAGCTGCACACGACTTAGCAACAGAGCATGAGAACTAGCACAAGAAGCAGCTAAGTCAAGTGAGCATAGAATTTTAAATATAATGACAGATTGGGGTCCCCTTATGGAAAATGAAATCTTTTACCTTAATTGGCTTAAATCTACCAAAGCACTCCCAATTCAATTGGACCATTCTTTTATGAGAATTCTCTTAACTATTCTGCATACGTTTCATTCTTTTACGTATTCTGCATATGTCTCATCAATATAGAGCAAATCCTCTCTTTTTTTTTTTATGTATTTGTATTTTGTGCAATAGATAAAAGTGGGAATAAGGACTATAACAGGGTTTATGAGACAGTTTCTGTCCCTAGAGAGACAATGGTGATCTTGAAAACAGAACAATAAAATCTGGGGCCAGCAGATACTAGTCCTGGTACTCTTTTCAGGCCAGATTACTATCTCCTTAATTTGAAGACCTCGATGATGTTCCATTATATAAACATGCATTAAGCAATTCACTAATTGTGATCTGTCACTGTCATGAATTACTTTCTGGGAAGGTAGGACCTGGAAGTCTGACCCAACTGGACTTCCTTTCTAAGCTCTGTAAATTTACTCTGACATTCCAGAGAACGTCATGAGGAGTTCTAAGACAGGAAGGAAACACTGGTTGAGGCCTTCTTGCTAATTTGAAAACTACTTTTGGAATCTGCAATTATTTCTTAAAATAGAGATTTAAAAATCTCTGAATTCAAACTAGATTTTAATTTGCCTAGTTTAAACTTTTGTAGAAAGCCACAAGGAACTACTCTAGAAATTATCAAAAGGATACATTATGCCACTCAATGAGAAAGGCAGAGGGCCAGGGTTCTGCCTATGATTAACAATACTTGTCTTCGATTTGGCGAGGGGATCTGTCTCAAAAAGTTTCATTATTTTGGATGAATCAAAACTGGGTGAGTACAAGAAAACTCTGTTTCACATCATCATAAGAGAAGTGAAAAGCAGGCAACATGCAACCTCAGCCTAGAAAGTCAACCAGAGCTCAATACGAATATGAAAGGAAAATCCCCCTTTTCACTTAGTAAATATGTAATTTACCAACTCAAATAAGAGGATATAAAAAGTATCAAATATATTTATACTATAAATAACTATTAACTGGTATTTTATTTTTTAGGCTAATTAAGTCATTAATGAACACTAAGAAATCCATGTAAACATCATCTGTTTGGTGTTTACAGAGATTTCTGTCTGAGGACAAATATATTTCACAGATTTTATCAAGTTTAGTCCATTTGGTAACATGTAAACTGTCCATAATGTAGTAGACATAAAATAGAACAGACTTTATTTTAAATGTGTGTTCTCTGAGAGTTTATAAAACTAAATTTACACACATTTTAAATACTTGAAGAACTAAACTTTTCATGGTCCTGGTAACTTCTCCATAGAGTTTAACAGGACAGGTATATAAAAAGTTAAACTACTTACTTCAAATGCAGTTATTTCTCTAAATAATCTTCAAAAATTGTCAGGTTTTTCTAATGTTTATGGCTTACTGGCCAAAATCACTTATTAAAAAACTAGAAATAGCCATCTATAGCGTAGTGATTTCCAATCAGTTAGCCAAGAACTAAGAAGTACTGTAAGATATCTAGTAATTCTGTACACTGAGTAATATCTACTGTGGATATGCTCAGTTGCATCCGACTCTCTGCAACCCCCATGGACTGTATCCTGCCAGGCTCCTCTGTCCATGGGATTCTCTAGCAAGAATACTGCAGTGGTTTGCCATGCCCTCCTCCAGGGGATCTTCCCAACCCAGGAATCGAACCCTCCTCTCTTATGTCTCCCGCATTGGCAAGCGGGTTCTTCACTACTAGAGCCACCTGGGAAGCCCAAATGATGTCTACATATGCGTTTCCAAATACAGGTAGAAGCCACTGTTGTTTACATAAGTTTGAAAAATCAATAAATATATTAAAATACATATAATGAATTATAATATGAGATAAACAGTTGCCAAATGAGGGAATACTAAAATTAATACAATTTCAACTGACTAGACAGGCAGGTTTTACTGGTTTTACCACCTGATAAACGTCTGGTCATTCTGTATTTTCTTAACCAACAAATACAGAATGGATCATGGCCTTGTAAACTGTCATGCTGTTAAAAACGGATCCTTGATTTTGAAAAGGTAGCATAAAGTACTGAAAACAAGGCATGCTTTTTTAATCCAACCCTAAAACTTCAATGAGCTCTAAAAGGACATTTGCTTGAGTCCAGGGAATGTGGAACACAGCATGAGAAATGTGAACATTCTTGGTAAACTGACATCATCATGACAACTTTGGCAGGGCTCCAAGCGTCTGAAGCAAAACCGAGTCTTGTTTATGAAGCGGACAGAGAAAACTTGGGCTTTCTGATTTACACCTTGGCAACCAGTAGAGATAGTTAAAAGAAAGGGAACACTTTTTATGTACAGTAACTGACAAGTTTCAGTGAAGAAATGGGAAAAGGAGAAAAGAAAGCTATTTGAAAGTTTAAAACTACCCCCCCCACCCCCTGCCTTTCAGAATGAGTCATTCAGAGTCTCTTTCCTCTCTAAATATACATACACACGGAGACTTAAAAAAAGCCTATTTATGAAAGTAATATAACCACTTCACAATTTGGAAAGTAAGAATAAAATAACCCATAACAGTTCAAACTCAATAGAACTACCCTGATTAGGATTTTTGGCTAATATTAGCACATTCTTGCCCCAAATGTTTTAAAAACAGAGTCAGGGTCTTTATGATATTAAATATGGACCCAAAGACATTTAAATTTGATATAAAGAAAAAAAAAAACATTTCTACTCAAACTTGTGGATGTCAATATTTCTGGTGATACATGAGGTCTAGCTGTTACTGCTTCAAACTAAAGATAAGACTCTTTTTAAGAAACATAAAAAGAGTTTTTAAATGCAGTTTTAAAAATAGCTTTTAGATGTCAAGTCAACTCTTATAAGGTTGCAAATTATTTCTTAAAGTTTCTTATTCAGATATTTGTTCTCTATTTTAACAACTATAAATTGAAGAATTTTCATTTCTACTTCATACAATAAAAAGATAATGTGAGTTTTTTAAAAAAAACCAAAGTTCATACTGTGGAGACAAACCAAGTGATGGCCTTCTTATTTCAAAACACATGAACTCCACTGGTCAAGGTTCTACATTTCTGTTCCACATTAAGTTTTATGGCCTATCAGGGATGTAGAGCACGATGTTTCAATAAAACTGCAATTTAGTAGCTAAGCTCCTACTTTTTGATAACTGTACTTTGTTTTTCAATGGTAAATACCATTTTTTAACTGGAAAGAGAGCAAACATTAGCAAAACTGTTCGCGAGAGAAAGCTGATATTTCTCAGTTATCAGTGATGCTATTTTAATACAAATAAGAAGTAATTTTCATTCAATTGCATTAAACTAGAAAGAGTACTTTGGCACCATATGAAATGTGCTTGGGTGTCTTTTAATCGCAATTCTGTATTTACTTTTTGGCTCTCCAATGGTTTTAAAAGGTTATCTTTAGATTTATTACTCACTAATCTGACTCAAATTTATCAGTAGAGAGAACTTGTGTAAAAGTATTGATGCAAGCAGGAAAACAACAATTACAGTTCTTGGCCCTAATTTAACTCGGACACAAATAATACATTAATAAAGGTTCAGACATTCTCCATGAAAAGCTTTATAGTGGGGATCAAGGAGCCTGCAGGACACAAGTTTCACACAGTTCAATCAAATTCATGAATATACGCTTCATGTGGCTCAGTGGGTAAAGAATCTGCCTGCAATGCGGGAGACCTGGGTTTGATCCCTGGGTTGGGAAGATCCCTTGGAGAAGGGAAAGGCTACCCACTCCAGTATTCTGGCCCTGGGGAATTCCATGGACAGAGGAGCTTGGCAGGCTACAATCCATGGGGTCGCAAAGAGTCGGACACAACTAAACGACTTTCACTTTCAACCAAGAGAAGTGTGGAGGTAATTAGTTCAAAACGATGACCTTAAAATTTGATGTCCTGGAAACCTGATTAATAAACAGTCTGGGTAATATCCTGAAAAATAAAAATGTAAGTATTTCTAAAGCCATATCTTCTTTTTTTGTTCAGGCCTCTTACTTGAACAGAAAACATCACTAACCTAAAAAAAAGAACCAAATTTTGCTCGGCATGACTCGATACCACAGTTCAATTCTGACCAGCTACCCTACATTAAAATTCTCAGTACATTCTTTGAAAAGATGGATTAAAATATTAGTTTCCATGCCATAAAGAAATGCCTGTGAAAGGGAATCTTTTCTTCAGTGTAGGTAGACAGCTGTTGACACGTAGATCTATGGAATTCTGTGTGTCTGAAATACATGTTTTTTCTGTACAAATGTATTATGTCTAAGATGCCCAAATTTAAAGGGAAAAATACTGTAAATTAAAACAGTTAAAAAGTGCTTTTAGAGCTAAAAACTCTCAATTTTTAAAGAAAAATGAACAACCCTTTCTTCTCTTTCAACCCCTACCCCAAACAAAGCCCTTTTGAGCAGCTGCAGGATACACCCTTATCAGAAACAGGCTGGCACCAATTTCCAAATGTATGGGTATTCCAGAAGTTCATTTATTAGTCAGTTCTTCAAAACTTTAACATCTTCCCAGAGACACAAGATTAAAATTGTGGATTATGCTGCCAGATCAGCACACAAGACCTGATTTAAAACATAACAACACTAAGACAGGACTAAGAGTTCTACAGAACGCTGGGGAGACACACCCAAGGCCAACCCCAAGGTGGGTGGCAGGAACCCACCTTCCTGTGCTGCAATGCTGGCCTGAAAGTGGGGAACCCTGTCTTGTCACTGTGAGCCCAGAACCTCGCCACTGCCAGTCACTATTGGAGGATTTTGAGGTGTTTGCTGGCGAGGGCTGGGGAGTAGTCTTTAAGAGGCCAGAGTTTCAGGAGATGAGGGACAGAACCAGACATCTGAGGAGGACAAGCTGAATAGGACCGTGGGAGGAGGTGGTGAGGGACAAGAAGGGGAGATGGAGCAGAGAGTGAAACAGAAAGAGGAGGGGGCAGGGGCTAAGGGGCAGCCAGTGAGCACAGCTAGGAGCCAGAAGTTACCTCCCTCCTTTCTGCGGATCAACCTTCTCTTTTCCCAGGAGTAAAAAGACCAGACCTGTGAGCACCACTGATTATGAGGGAAGGCAATGATCTTCATGGAAAATGGGTTTAGTAGGACAGGAGTGGAGGATGGACAGGTTGATTTGGGGCCTGAGGAAGAAGAAAATCTCCAGCTGTAGCCACAGGATAGAGGAGCTCGAGATACACATTAATACTAATCAATTATTAATACTTCCCTTCGGGAACTGCTGGAACACATACATGGTACAAACTGAGAACACGAGGGGGCTGTGAATGCAAATAACAAAGCAAATGAGCTCAATTATTTGTTTTTTTATTAATGAGAAACCAACTCGCACTAAATCTTTCAATTATAAATTTCCATACGCCAACCAGACCATCTGTTGCTTCTGATAGAGCACTTGGGTTTTAGAAGAGTCAGATGTTAATATGTAAATAAAAGCTATATTGATATTTTATTTAGAATGAGAGTGTACATGTACATGACTTTCCACTTTTATTCCACTTATGTTAAATTAATATTTTAAAATGTCCTGACGTACAGAAATGTACAAACAAGTTCTAATCAGAAGCTAATAAAATTGGGAGCACTTTTTTCAATAAATACCTATTATGTGTGAAGTATTTTCTCAGCATAGGCGATACAGCAGTGGAGGGTCAGAGAAATCCTAAAATGCTTTTATTTCTTAGTGACAATTATGCCACATGAAGAAGTATATCCTCTTACTTTCTAGTTGGCCTTTGAGCACAACTATTTATTTACATAATAGCTATTTCATTGGAGTATGGCCAAATTTTTGACCTTGGCCCACCTAAAAGGACTAAGAATTTGTTACACTTCAATAACTTCTCAAGTAACTGGCTTAATTTACTGAATTTCTTCTTTGATTATATAAGTATCTTTTTTACCTATAGACTCGAACTTCTGAGTTGCATTAGGCAGAAGTACATTGAAAATAATGAAGTTTGACAGTAGATTAAAGATAAAAAGACAAAGATGGATCATGGAAGGAGAAATGACTTTTTTTCTTCTTTTTTTGACGTACAGTTGATGTACAATGTTGTGTTAGTTTAGGTAGACAGCAAAGTGATTCAGTTATACATATATATTCTTTTTCAGATTCTTTTCCATTATAGGTTATTATAAGATACTGAATATAGTTCCCTGTGCTATGCAGTAGGTCCTTGTTGATTATCTATATATAATAGTGTGTATCTGTGAGTCCCCAAATCCTAATCCCTTCCCCTTGGGTAACCATACATTGCTATGTCTGTGAGTCTGTTTCTGTTTTCTATGTAAGTCCATTTGTATCATTTTTCTAGACCCCACATGTTAAGTCTGTAGGATGTCTTTTGTTTTGCTCATGGTTTACTTTTCTTCCTTGGTAGCTCAGCTGGTAAAGAATCTGCCTGCAAGGCAGGAGACCTGGGTTCGATCCCTGGGTTGGGAAGATCCCTTGAAGAAGGGAAAGGCTACCCACTCCAGTATTCTGGCCTGGAGAATTCCATGGACAGAGGAGCCTGGCAGGTTGCAAAGAGTCTGACATGACTGAGCAACTTTCACTTTCCTTTTCTTTGAAAAAACTTTTAAGCTTGATTAGGTCCCATTTGTTTATTTTTGCTTTTACTTCTTTTGCCTTGGGAGACTGGTACAATTTATGTCAGAGAATGTTTTGCCTATGTTCTCTTCTAGTTCTATGATATCATGTCTTATACTCAAATCTTTAAGCCATTTTGAGTTTATTTTTGTATATGGTGTGAGAGTATGTTCTAACTTCATTGATTTACATGTAACTGTTCAACTTTCCCAACACCACCTGCTGAAGAACCTATCTTTTATCGATTGTATATTCTTGCATCCTATGTAGAAGATTAACTGACCATAGGTATGTGGGTTTAATTCTGGGCTCTATACTGTTCCACTGATCCATATGTCTGTCTTTGTGCCAAAACCATGCTGTTTTGATTACTGTAGCTTTGTAGTATTGCCTGAAGTCTGGGAGGGTTATGCCTTCAGCTCTGTTCTTTGTCTTCAGGATTGCTTTGACAATTCTGGGTCTTTTCTGGTTCCACATAAATTTTAGATTATTTATTCTAGTTCTATGAAAAACTTCCTGGATAATTTGATAGGGATCACATTAAATCTATAAACTGCTTAGGGTAGGATGGCCATTTTAACAATGTTAATTCTTCCAACCCCGGAGCATGGGAATATCTGTTTCTTTGAATCATCTTAAATTTTCTGTATTAATGTTTTACAGTTATCAACATATAAGTCTTTTACTTCCTTGGTAAGGTTTATTCCTGGGTATTTTCTTTTCTTTTTTTGGTGAAATTTTAAAAGGACTCTAAAAATAACTTTTTCCTTTTACTATTAGTGTAAAGAAATGCAACAGATTTCTATATGTTAATCTTGTATCCTTCTACCTTACTGAATGTATCAGTTCTATTAGTTTCTGTGGGGAGTCTTTAGGGTTTTCTATATAGAGTATCATGTCATCTGCATATAATGACAAATTTTACCTCTTCCCTTCCAACTTGGATATCTTTTCTTTTTCTTGTCTGACTGCTATGGCTAGGACTTCTAATACTATGGTTGAATAGAAGTAGTGAAAGCATGAATCCTTGTCTTGTTCCAGAATTTGGTGGGAAAGTTTTCAGCTTTTCACCATTGAGTATTATATTGCTGTGGGTTTATCAAAGATAGCTTTTATTATGTTGAGATATGTTCCCTCCACCATTTTGGTGAGAGTTTTTATCATTAATGCACACTGAATTTTATCAAATGCATTTTCTGCATCTATTGAGATGATCATGTGGTTTTCATCTTTTCTTTTGTTGGTGTGGTGTATCACATTATTAATTTGCATATGTTGAACTATCCTTGTGACCTAGGATGAATCCAACTTGATCATGGTGTATGATCTTTTTTATGTGTTGTTGAATCTGACTTGCTAATATTTTGTTGAGAATATTTACATCTCTATTTATCAAAGATAATGGCCTGTGATTTTCTTTTTTGGTACTGTATTTTTCTGATTTTGGTATCAGGGTGATGGTGACTTCACAGAATGACTTTGGGAGCATTCCTTCTTCTTTAATCTTCTGGAAGTGCTTGGAAAGAATCAGCATAATTTCTTCTTCACATGTTTGGTAGAATTCCCCAGTGAAGCCATCCAGTCCTAGACTTTTGTTTGCAGGGAGTTAGTTAAATTATAGATTCTATTTCAGTTCTAGTGATCAGTCTATTCAAATTATCTATTTCTTCTGAATTTAGTTTTGGAGGGCTATATGTGTCTAGAAACTGTCCAAGATATGACTATTTAATCATTGTGACTATATTGAAATCACAGCATCTTTACAGTGGATTCTAAGATGCCTTCTGAATGAGAAATGATTCCATGCTGTCCTATGAGTAAATGGAAATACCTCTCAATGGAGCCTGGACCTTTCTGATTTAGAACTTAGAGAGCTGGTGCTAGTGAAAAGGAACCTGCCTAACAATGCAGGAAACACAAGAGACACAGGTTTGATCCCTGGGTTGGGAAGAATGGCAACCCATGCCAGTATTCTTGCCTGGAAAATTCCATGGACAGAGGAGCCTAACAGGCTACAGTCCATGGGGCCACAAACAGTCAGACATGACTGATGTGACTGAGCACAATACAGCACAGTTAATACAGGGAAAGGGCGGGGCAGGGGAGTAGTGGGACTTGTAAAGAAAGAGAGGAGGGGGAAATGAAGTGGATGGGAATAATGGAGAACTAAAACTCCTAAAAGTCAAGAAAACAAAGTTTTGTCATTAGAAAGTTTATAAAGTCTTCTATTAATAAGCTGACTAGTTAGAAATGAATCATCACAAATAATACAATGATTCACACATGATGTCTTAGATGGGTCTGGTTAAGAAATTGATGAATATTAGGGAAGCCAAAGGAACCACAGATAACACATATGAAGTATAAATTATCTTGATAACCTATACCAACAAATTCATCAGAACTATCAGGTTGCAGTACAAATAAAAAAATAATTCAGTACCACAGATTTGATTTTTCTGCTCCATGTTTATGTTGTGGGAATCTTACACTGAAATTCCTATTACTGGTAAAAATTTTATTTAACAATATAAGCAAAATAGCATTAGGAAAGGATTATGTAAAAAAGTTTCACAGATTTGTGGCACTTCTAAATGCTAATAGATTTGTCTGAAGGTATGAAAGGAGAACATTAAAATACATAGGTGTGGCAAGTTTGAGACAACTGTATTATACAATACACTCTATTTCAGTGCCTGGTACCCAGCACATTAGATCAACGAATATTTGTTACATTACTGAATGAACATTAAGGCAAAGGAGAGACAGCTATGGCTGGAAGAATTTAGTTTTCATCGGGGAGAATCCAAAATTAACTGTAAAACCACCAGGACTACCTCCACATGAAAACTTGTTTCTTTTCTATCTACAGTGCAAATCTGAAATTTTAATAACACACTGTAGCTAAGGGAGAAACAAGCTATAATTCTCTCTAAACCTCTATGAAAGTAGGATTGACATTTTGACCACCCCAAAATGGGTTAGGAGAGAACACAAAGATAGCAAAGGCCACCTCCCTTGCTTCACTGGTTAAACTTGGCCCAGAGAGGTCAAATGATTTGCGTGAGGTCACACAGCAGACCAACAATTAGAATCCTATGACTTCCCTCCACTGTTCTACTCTTTACTGTGTTTAAATACTTTGTAAGAAAGCAAATGTTATGGGTAAGATAAGTGAAGAGGGAGTGACAGAAGAAGTTACTGTGTTTGCCTGATAAATTTACCACAGAGATTGCTATGTCACTGGACTCTGTTCCAGAAAACTCCACAAATTGTCTTTATAGGCCATTAAAAGAATGAAAACTTGGAGCAGAAATAGAAGAAAGAAATTTTTAAGAGAAAACAGTCCTAAGGTCATTATCCACATTGAAGAGCTCATGTCTGAATCTGATGGTATTCTAAGTTTTTTTCCAAAACTACCTAGCAGTTATACAATTTTACAAATCTATATCTAATTACTTAAAAAAACAAACAAACAAAAAAACTCGAAACAAGAAGCTTATGAAGAAGAACAAAATGATACCACTGAGAAATGTATATTTAGGTAAGTGAATAAAATTTTCTTATTTTGTACCTTTGGAATAGAAACATTTTAGATATGGCTGCTTTACTTGGATTTCTGTTTATGATAATTATTCATATATTTTACTTTAAGAAATCAAGAACAGAGAGGAAAGTGGAAAATTACTAGCTTTCCACTCTTGTTTTAGAGCTTTACAGCTCAATGCTTCAGTTACTAACAAGGGTTGGGGGGAAAAATTCAACAAACATACAAACACATTAGACATTATTTCATTTTTATCTTCTTCAATAATGACAACTAAAAATTACGGGTTTCATCCTGATATTTATAAATCCAGAGGAATGAAGGGCTTTTTTCGCCTAATACCTTGACGAAGTTTGATTTATATTCACAGACAGAACAAAGAAGAGTGTGTTAGCAGGTAAAGAAATATTCTATAAAAGAAACGGAGGCTTTTTAAGCAAACAGAAGTAATCAAAAAATTATAAGCCTACCAAACCGAATATGTCTTAGGTCCACACAATTGTTGAAAAAAAGAACATTCAATAGAGTTCAGGAAAATTCCAAACACACTTAATATTAGAGAAGGCTTATTTTAGAAAATGAATATATCTTCAAGTGCTCTTCGTTGCTACGAGCAACATTCTTACAACCACATTCTACTGCCTGAATCAGGTCATGATTACCTCCAAACAGACCTTGCCTTTCTAGAGAAGCACTTTCCTTTCATTCAGGATTTCTAAGGAAACGGCTTTCATCTTAGGCAACCAAACATCTGGCCTCTTGATTTGTTTTAAGGCACAAAATGGGAAAAGAATGAATCACCATGAAGCAGGTCTGGTTAGCAATTTTTTCCTATTTTTTAAAAAAAGTTACAGTCTCCAAAAACTTCTTGAGAAAAATGACTAATTCCAAATGTACTGATAATGACAGAGCAGGGATTTTTGATTATGTCTCATGAACATTCACATTTATCTTCCATGTTTGCTTTCTAAACTCTTACAAGCTGTTTAAGGTTATAAATCTGCAAAGTAAAAATGCCCAGGAGGAAAAAAAGTGAAATTATTCATGTTCTACTGCTGGGATTTTGAGTTTTCCCATCACAAAGACAATTACATAAATGTAATTTTGAACACTCCTTCCTTTGATTCTTAGAACATGCTCTTCTATTTATCTTTCCTATTTAATGGCCAAATAGTTTGGTTATTTATTACTCTGCTCCTCTGCCCACTTATTCTTGTTTAAATTCCTCAAAAACACAACAACGGCGACAAAGATGATGACTGCTATTTCCACCACCACCATCTGTTAAGAACTCACAAGGTGTCAGGTAGTGTACAAGTGCCTCACATAGGTCTTTCAGGCTCTACTATGGTATATGGTATTATCATGCCAACTGGGGATCACCAAATTAAGCCATTTGCCCTAGGCCACATGGCTCACAAAGAGCAATCTGAACCCAGGTTTTTCTAAGCCAAAAATCTCCAGTAAGGTGTGAGAGCTACCTCCTAAGAGGACCATCATCATGATGATCTCTGAAGATCCAAGACTTACAGTTTTGCTGTTAAAACTTTTCCTCATGTATTAATGGCTTCTGCTGTATGCATGAGTTCAAAGCAAAAACCTTACTGGAGTTTTGGGTCCTGGCTGTGTGGTCCCTTACTGCCTGTGGCGGTTCAGTGCTGTGCCACCTCTCCTTCTGTCCTTCTGTCCTAAGCTCAGGGACACTGACCTTCTGTGGATTCCTTTTACACAAACAGTATGTTCCTGACTCAAAGTCTTCACACACTCTGTTCCCTGTGCTGGCCACACTCTTTCTTTTCTAGTGCATCGTTCAGGTTTCAGCTCACAGATCAATTTCTCAAAAAGGTTTTCCCTAAACTGAACCTAATTTAGCTCTTTCTTTTCGGCTCTAAAGACACCTTGACCTTTTCATTTATTGCCTCTATCACAATCTGGAGCTAATCAGTGCCTCTCCTCCCTGGACCAGGTGCTGCCAGATGAGTGTCTTATTTGACCTTGTATATCCAGTGTCCAGCACAGTGTTAGGCATATGACCTGAATGAACATGAAGAAGAGCCACTAAAGAACAGGAAAGAGGCCGGTTTCCGATCGTTCCATCAGCTCTAGCTAGTACCCTAAGGCACACCATACGAAAGTTATGTTACCTCCATCAGAGCTTTTCACCCTTTACAAAACTGTTTATATCTAAAATGGAAAGAAAGATGCAGCAACATGGATGGATCTAGAGATTGTCATGCTGAGAGTTAGACAGAGAAAGAGAAATATGGTATGACATCCCTTATATGCAGAATCTAAAAAGAAATGATACAAATGAACTCATTTATAATACAAAACAGAAAAAGACTCACTGACTCAGAAAACAAAACTTATGGCTGCCAAGGGGAATGATGGAGGGAAGGGATAGTTAGGGAGTTTGGAATCAACATGTACAAACTGCTCTATCTAAAATGGATAGCCATCAAGGAGCTCCTATATAACACATGGAACTCGGCTCAATGTTATGTGGCAGCTTGTACAGGATGGGAGTTTGGGGGGAAATGGATGCATGATGTATATGTATGGCTAAGTCCCTTTGCTGTCCACCTGAAACTACCACAACATTGTTAATCAGCTATACTCCAATATAAAAAATTACTCCAGTATATAGACCCCCAATAAAATTCCATGGACTATATAGTCCATGGGGTTGCAAAGAGTTGAACACGACTGAGAGACTTTCACTTTCACTTTTCACTTCCAATATAAAAAAGTTTTAAAAAACCCAGTAAGAGGTTTCTAAAAAGTTAAAAAAAAAAAAAAATACAAAGCAAGAAGAGAAAAAATTTCATCTAAGTCACAAGTCACATCTATTCCTTCATACTAAACAGTAACTGTTATAACTTTAAATAATTTTAATGACTCAATGAGATATGACAAAAAACAACAACTTTTAATAAAAAAGTTTGGACTGCAAGGAGATCAAACCAGTCAATCCTAAAGGAAATCAGTCCTGAATATTCACTGAAAGGACTGATGCTGAAGCTCCAATACTTTGGCCACCTGATGCGAAGAACTGACTCATTGGAAAAGACCCTGATGCTGGGAAAGACTGAAGGCAGAAGAAGGGGAGGACCGAGGATGAGATAGTTGGATGGCATCACTGCCTCAACGGACAAGAATTTGAGTAAGCTCTGAGAGTTGGTGATGGACAGGGAAGCCTAGCATGCTACAGTCCATGGGGTCACAAAGAGTAGGACACGACTGAGTGACTGAACTGAATTGAATAAATACATCAGAAGGCATATGTCTAAATTAGCAGTGCATTTCAGATACATCACTCTGGGGGCTGCACAAAGACTACTGTGGCTGTTACTGCTTTAGATATTTCTAAGGCTCCTCTTTGAAAACTGCTTTTAAAATGAATTTAGTGAAACCAAAGAGGAAAACGTGCCTCCTCACTTTATGGCAACAGGTCACTATTTCTCAGCTGGCACTGTCTGCTCCTCTGTACACACATGACAGACTCTGCTTAGCCTCCACTTCTGAGCTCAAGCGACATGCATGGGTCAGATCAGCAGCAGACTGGACAGACTCAGTCAGTTCATGGGTCACAGAGGAGACCCTTTAAGAGAGCACATCAGATGTGCATACATCCCCAAACTGGTCTTGAAAGTAACACACAGGTGGGATGTGCCAACAGACGCGCAGTGACCAGCCAGGATATGAGAACCGCCTACAGAGGGCGCTGCTCACTACAAGATGTCAAGTGAGCCCAAAAGGGGCCTGATTTTTAGCCCTCTCTGTGTCCTCCTTTGTTGAAGGGGAGTCCTTTCATACTTCAGGGTCACCATCAACTTCTTCCTTCTAAAATGCTGCTATAGCTTAGCTTTCCAGTTCTCTGTTGGGCAGTCAGATATCCTTTCCTAAGAGAACCATTTAACTCAGTATATAGTTCAGAATTAAAAATAACTAGGGCCTGGGGACAGGCAGGGATGAACAGGCAGAGCACAGAGGATTCTCAGGGCAGTGAAAAAACTCTGCATGGTATTAAAATGACAGAGACACATCATTATAAAATTGTCAAACCCACAGAATACACAGTGCTGCTACAGATTGAGTATGTGTCTCCATTCCCACCCCCACTTAATATGTTGACATCCAATCCTCAATGTGATGGCATTAGGAGATGGGCCTTTGGGAGGTGGTGAGGTCACAAGGGTGGAGCCCTAATGAGTGGGATTAGTGCCCATATAAAAGAGAACCTGGGGCTTCCCAGGTGGCACTAATGGTAAAGAACCCATCTCCCAACGCAGGAGAGATAAGAGACATGGGGTTCAATCCCTGGGTTGGGAAGATCCCCTGGAGGAGGGCATGGCAACCCACTACAGTATTCCTGCCTGGAGAATCTCATGGACAGAGGAGCCTGGCAGGTTACAGTCCATAGATTTGCAAAGAGTCAGGCACAACTGAAGTGACTTAGCACTCATGCAAAGGAGAACATAAGAGAGCCCCTGCCCCTTTTACACATGTGAGGACACAGGCCTGGGCCTTGATCTTGGACTTCCCAGCCTCCCAAACTGTGAGAAATAAATTTCTATTTTCATAGGTCACCCACTCTACCATACTGTTACAGTAGCCGGAATGGACTAAAACATCAAGAGTGAACCCTGACGTTAAACTGGGGCCTCCGGGTGATAAAGATGGATCACTGTAGGTTCATCAATTGTAACATGCTCCATTCAGGTGGGGGATGTTGATGATGGGAAAGACCATGCATGTCTGGGAAGGAATATATGGGAAATCTTGGTACCTTTCCCTCAATTTTGCCGTGAACCTAAACTGCTATCAAAAAAAAAAAAAAAAGTCTATTAAACTACACCAAGGGCTTCCCTGGTGGTTCAGTGGTAAAGAATCTGTCTGCCAGTACAGGAGATGTGGGTTTGATCTCTTGGTTGGGAAGATTCCCTGGAGAGGGAAATGGCAACCCACTCCAGTATTCTTGCCTGAAAAATCCCATGGACAGAAGAGAAGCCTGGCAGGCTGCAGACCATGGGGTTGCAAAGGAGATGGACATGACTTAAGTGACTGAACAACAACAAACACCACCAACCACAACAATGTCTTTCTGCGTCAGATATCTTCTTCAAAAAGGGCATTAACTAACAAAAGATTAGTTAACTAACTAACCAGGACAGTTTTCTGGAGGGGGCTCACGTAATCCATGACTTCTAAACTTTCCTGGGAGGAAAGTAAGTTGACTCTAACCCTTGTGGCCACAGCAATGCCTGGGTGAAAACAGGCCACTGCAAGGTCAGGGTCAAAGGAAGGAGTAGTAACCTCAATCAGGCCAGAATTCGAACAATGTATCTCTTAGAAGTGGGTCTGGCTACATAATTCGCAGAGCCCAGGGCAAAATGAAAATGTGGGGCCTCTTGTCCCTAAATTATCGAGAATTCTGAAACAGTGATGGCAGAACATTCTGCCAAGCATGAGGCGCCTGGGACAGGAAGGGCGAACCCTGTGCAAACCACGGGCGCCAGACCCAAGGGGGACCACAGAGTCTTCCTCAGACTGCCCAGACGTCCGCTCAGTTCACATCGCGCCTGCTGTGACATCCATATGCTGTTTCAAAACCGTATATGGTAGGCTTTGTTGCATAACCTGTCTCCTGCTTTTATTTTTAAAGTAAAACATGCCAGTAGTTTTAATAGTCAGATGGCACTAAGTGTCTTATAATAAAAAGAGAAATAGCAGCTCCCACCTCACACCTTTCAACCTAATTCCTGCTCCCCAGAGCTGTTCATTTTTAATTCTTTGAGCATTTCTCCTGATATCCTTTCTTTGTGTTTCTAAACACATATCACTTGTATATATCACCTATTGATTTCCTGTCATATAGGAGGCTTATTTACTTTACACCACAAACACTCACTCTATGCTCTCCTGCCCTAACCTACCAAACTGGGTTCCATGACAATTTAATGTGGGCATTAGAATCAAAATTCAGTGTTTATACTATACAGGTCACAGTGGAACCAAATGGATTACATATTCTTTCCTGTGTAATATTTAATCCCCTTCCCACCCCACAGCCGGGTAAATGACTGCCATATAGCTGCTTTGTGTTTTAAGTAACTAACTCTTGTTATTTCAAAGCATAAAAGCCCTCCCAAACTCGGTCAAACGTATCAGGTATTGGCTCTCTCTTTAAAAAAAAAAAAAAAAGATACTGATGATCACCTACATTCATTCCCTTTCTAGAACACCTATTATTCAAACATTGAGACTTACATTGCATACTCTGTTTCCTTCCTAGTCTATACTCCTTTACAAAATTTTACTCCCTGGAAAAGTTCTTCAACTTTAGTTACACAATCATTCCACTGAATTTCTTTATTTCTGCAATATTTGTAATTTCTGAAAGAAGAGCTTGCTTATTTTCTTTTTTTTTTAAACCTTGTTTTTGTTTAATAAACATCTTCTATCCTTTGATCTCTTTTAGATAATTAAGGAACTTTTCTTCTGATTCCTGAATGGTATTTGTGCTGAGATTCTTTCTTTTGGTGTGTGGTTTGCTTGGACAGTCCTGTTGCAGACATTCCCCACAAATCTGATGCTCTGTGGTTACTGCCAGTCTTCATCTGAGACAGACATTAAAATTCAGATATGGGAAGTACTGTGCAGGTGAATGGGTTTGCTGATTGGTTAATTTCACTTCAGGTTGATCACCTGGGGAGCATTCTATTAGGGAACCCCCAAATGTTAGTATCTATAGACTCTTTTCTGGGGGATCACTTTTTCAAAAAGTCATCCTTCTACATGCAAGAGTTACAATGACCAGCAAACATTGCAAAGCCAAGTTGAGGGTGGGTTCTGGGGATTAAATGGAGTGTTTTGACTTTCATAAAACTCTTGTTTTTAATACTGGCATCTCCACATCACTATGGTTTTTTTCTACTGAAAATCTATAAAGATTATGGGTGATATTTCCATGATTTATTCTAGAGACTTGTTAATATCTTTCATGTTCTGCCATCTCTTCTCTTCTGTTTATCTTTAAGGGTCTATACTGTCAACTACAAATTGGCACTTACCAAGAGCATTGCCAACTGAACAACAAAGGCATTTGCCATCTGCCTCCACAGAGACTGAACCCCATGCTGCTTTGGCTGTTGACCTTCAACAACCCCTGAGGGGATTCAGGGGGAGTGAGGCACTCTGTGCTTCAGGGAATCTGGTGGAACAGGTCTTTAGACAGTTGGAAGTTTTTAGGAACAGAGTTTATGATCTCAATCCTTGCATCTCCTCATATCTAGAGAAGCACTAAATCCCTTCATGGTGACATCAGATCCTCATGACTAACAAAAAACCTTTTATAAAATGAGTGCTGCATGGTATTGCACTCCCCCTTCACCAAAACCAATATATAAATTGACTTTCCCGCACTGACCCTTTGGAGCAGTCTCTCAGAGCTATCTGAGATGCTGCCTCCCGGGCTGCAGTCCTCATTTTGCCCCAAATAAAACTTAACTCACAACTCTCAAGTTGTACATCGTTTTAAGTCAACAATACCCTACTTGCTTCTGCACTTCATTTTTTCGTGATTTTGGGAAAGAGCAAATATTAAACATTTGTGCTGAATCAGCACATTTAATCAGGGTTCTCCCTTTGAAGCTCAGTTGGTAAAGAATCTGTCTACAATGCAGAAGACCCAGGTTCGATCCCTGGGTGGGGAAGATCTCTTGGAGAAGGAAATGGCAACCCACTCCAGTATTCTTGCCTATAGAATCTCAGGAACAGACAAGCCTGGCAGGCTACAGTCCATGGGGTCACAAGAGTCGGACACGACTTAGCAACTAAACCACCACCACCACCTCTTTGTTTCAGACCTTAAACAGAAATATTCTCATTATGGTAGCATTTCCAGTTAGGTGGAAATACAGTTCTACTTAATATTCTTTTTAAAATACTGAAATCCTCAGAGATGACAGACTTCTGATTTTTATCTAATCTTTAGATCCTGCCATGCAACCATAAGAAAACAAGGCACACTTCTGTCAGGTCCTAGATGGATGAGTTTTCTTTCCTCCTAGTCATCACTACCACCACCTTCATCACCCCACACACTAGCACATTCACATGCAGATAATCTGCTGCAGGGATCACCTAGAGATAATCCTGAAATCTGAGACCAGCTCCACCCCATAACCACACACACCTGACTCACTTCCTCATACACTTCTTGTTGGCAAGAGCCTAAGAACTCTGGCTATTTTTAATGTTAGGGCCAGTTAAGCACGATGAGGAAGGCAAATCTTCGATCAACTGCAAATATCAATCAAAAATATAATGACATTCCCAAATTAAAAAAAAATATTTTCGGATATTTGTATCCCTTCAATGAAATTCAGAAGGAAGAATCCACCCGAATATTACTTATTGACTTCAACAGTATCATTAATTATAAATTCATCTGGGTGCACAAGTTATCCCTCCAAGTTTTTATTTTATATAGAAAATTATTTTCAAAGTATTTGCAAATCGGACACTCCATTCTCCCACTTCCAATGAACAGGAAATGGAATTGAGACATTCTATGAAAAACTTTATATCAGTATTTTAGAATTTCCCAATATCTTATGTAAGTCAGTTATTTTACAAACATTTGTCAACCGATTATGTTTCCTAGTAGAATTTATAAAACGTATCATGATTACCTCACATAAAATCAGCATCAGCAAGTTAAATCAACAGGTAGAAACCGGAATAGAAACCAGTCATTCAAACATCTTTTGAAGACCTAGGTGCCAGGTTAATAATTTAATAGTTGAGAACAGTGCACATCTTTACATTAGTGTTGCCAATTTAAGTGGAATCATCTACTACTGTCAATCATACAAAAATAAAAGTTTATAAACCATTTCTGTCACCTTCAACAGCTACAAGCAACTACCACAGCTGGTCTGGCAAGGAGGGTAGGAAGGCATAATACAGAAGTACCACGATCAAACATGCAGATTCTCAGTGTTTAGACTAAGTAGCTATGGTCGTCAGTATTTCCCATACCAGGTGTCCTACTTCCAGAATTTCTATTCGAGGATACAGTTTCCTCACCCTCACATCACCTTCACTATACACACCTTCTTTCCATACTGGTACATTTACCCTCAGGTACCCAAATGATCTCTCTGGAGCATGTCATTTTTCTATGGTAAGACCTTTTCATGTCCTTTGTAAAAATATCTTAAAGATTTTTAGTGGGTTTAAAAGGATCTAACTCCTGCATTCCTAAATTAAATGTGCTTTAAGTTACAAAAAGGTCAGTTTTCATTCCAATCCCAAAGAAAGGCAACGCCAAAGAATGTTCAAACTACCACAACTGCACTCATCTCACACACTAGCAAAGTACTACTCAAAATTCTCCAAGCGAGGCTTCAACAGCTAACCAAGAACTTCCAGATGTTCCAGCTGCATTCAGAAAAGGCAGAAGAACCAGAGAACAAATTGCCAATATCCATTGGATCATCAAAAATGGAAGAGAGTTCCAGGACATGGAACAACAAACTGGTTCCAAATTGGGAAAGGAGTACATCAAGGATGTATACTGTCACCTTGCTTATTTAACTTCTATGCAGAGTGCATCATGAGAAATGCCAGATTGGATGAAGCACAAGCTGGGATCAAGATTGCTGGGAGAAATATCAATAACCTCAGATATGCAGATGACACCACCCTTATGGCAGAAAGTGAAGAAGAACTAAAGAGCCTCTTGATGAAAGTGAAAGAGGAGAGTGAAAAAGTTGGCTTAAAACTCAACATTCAGAAAACTAAGATCATGGCATCTGGTCCCATCACTTCATGGCAAATAGATGGGGAAACAACGGAAACAGTGACAGACTTTATTTTCTTAGGCTCCAAAATCACTGCAGATGGTGACTGCAGCCATGAAATTAAAAGACGCTTACTCCTTGGAAGAAAAGCTATGACTAACCTAGACAGCATATTACATTACTTTGCTGACAAAGGTCTGTCTAATCAAAGCTATGGGTTTTTCCAGTAGTCATGTATGGATGTGCAAGTTGGATTATAAAGAAAGTTGAGCACAGAAGAATTGATGCTTTTGAACTGTGGTGTTGGAGAAGACTCTTGAGAGTCCCTTGGACTGCAAGGAGATCCAACCAGTCAATCTTAAAGGAAATCCATCCTGAATATTCATTGGAAGGACTGATGCTGAAGCTGAAACTCCAATACTTTGGCCACCTGATGCAAAGAACTGATTCATTGGAAAAGACCCTGACGATAGGAAAGATTGAAGGCAGGAGGAGAAGGGGAGGACAGAGGATGAGATGGTTGTACGGCATCACCGACTTGATGGACATGAGTTTGAGCAAGCTCGGGGAGTTGGTGATGGACAGGGAAGCCTGGCGTGCTGCAGTCCATGGGGTCGCAAAGAGTTGGACACAACTGAGCAACTGAACTGAAGTTACAAATAATATTTGAAATTATAATGTTCCTCCAGTTGCTAAATATATACAGCTGATCAGCAATGGACAAAAGGAATATGTGATTTTCTCAGTTTTTCATACTTCAGTTGTAAAGGTAAATTACAGGAAAGAGGAAGAAATGACTGAAAAGCTCAACTGAAAAACAAGTAAGACAAACGTATATGGTTTAACCAAGTGATAACTAAACCAGCACTCACTGGGATCACGCATCAAACACTGTGCAAGATATTAAAGAAAAAACTTTATCTATTTATACTACAATCTGCACTTCCAGTTTGTTTCAAAAGAGAAAAATTCTAGGTATTTTAAACATCAAAACAAAAGAATATACATTACTGAAGAAAGAAGAGCTGCTTATTAGCCGAGTTTGCATTTTGAAACCAGTAATACTGACTGATTATACAGTTATCCACGTATGTACCTCTGTGAAAAACTACATTTTCATCTGCAGTGAGTCATTTAATACATATTCGGTTAGATTGTTCTTCCAAGGAGTCCTATGGCAAGTATACAATCATTTAATCTATACATCTTCATATCTGAATTCACATATTTAATTTGCTTAAATTAGAATAAACAGGAGTTGTAGCTTGGAAGTATTCAGCTCCATCAGTAAAGAACATAGAGGGGTTGGTTTTCAGCCCAACCCGATGAGCCTTACTTAACAAAAACAGTGCATGCGTGCATGCTCAGTGGCTCACTCGTATCCGACTCTTTGTGACCCCATGGACTATAGCTCGCCAGACTCTTCTGTCCATGGAACTTTCCAGACAAGAATACTGGAGTGGGTTGCCATTTCCTACTCCAAGGAATCTTCCTGACCCAGGGATCAAAACTCGTGTCTCCTGCATTGGCAGGAGGATTCTTTACCACTGGGCCACCTGGGAAGCCCAACAAAAATAGTAATATTCCTGAGAAACTAGATATACCACAATCTTCCTTGTCAAGATTACAAAAGCATACCTATGTTTCTTAAGCGAAAAAATATTTTTCTGTGTTAAGGCAAAAAAAAAATCTTGTTTAAGAACACAGTAAACCTTTAGAATATCAATTATTTTTAGGAAATCAAAAACAATTGCTGGGGCTTCCCTGGTGGTCCAGTGGCTAAGACTCCCTCTTCTTAATCGACCTGGGTTCGATCCCAGGCCAGGGAACTAGACCCCACATGCTGCAACAGGGAGCCTACCTGCCAGAACTAAGACCCTGTGCAGCCAAGTAAACAAACAAATATTTTAAAAAACAATTGCCTGCCCGTTAACTCTATCATGGCTTCATTCCTATGGAAAAGTAAATTTACTTTTTGGATATTACCTCACCACTGTTTCTTTATAAAATGAATATGATATCATAGTTGTACAGTTAACTATCCTGGTTAGAATTACCAGTGATTAATTTTTGATTGAGGTATAGCTGATTTACAATGCTGTATTGATTTCAGATGTAGAACAAAGGGCTTCAGTTATATATATACTTTTTTCAGATTATTTTTCATCGTGGGTTATTACAGGATGTTGAGTACAGTTCCCTGCACTATACAGTAAATCTCTGCTGTTTATCTGTTTTACAGTAGTAGTTTGTATCTGTTAATCTCATGCTCCTAATTTATCCCTTCCCTATTTCTTTTCCCCTTTGGTAACCATGTTAGTTTTCTATGTCTGTAAGATTGCTTCTATTTCGTATATAGATTCATTTGTATTATTTTTTAGATTCTACATATAAGTGACATCATATAATTAAAAACATTATTAGTGATCATCTTACATGCTATTTATAGCTGGTAAAACTGATGTAAAATTTCTTCAGAAAACAAAAAATTCTGTAATTATCCTTCAATTAAAAAATAAATAAATTTTTTAAAAGTGTAAAAAAAATTTCTTTAGAATTTCTTTTGGTTCAGTTAAGATTTAAACTCTCAGTGGGAGATCTTTTGATCTGGGCACTGAAAGCCTAGGTCTCAGGCTTTATTCCTAACAAATGAAGCTTCAATAAAGGATTTGAAAATTTATGCAAATGTTAGAAAAGGTTTAATGAGCTGACTCAATTCCCTTATCCCCAACTCCAGGAACACTGTAACATTCTGAACTTTCATCAGCTACAATGCCTTTGTAGATTTTCAGTCATCAACACATAGAAGGGAGGTTGTTCTGAAGAGGCTCGGGTAACTTCTAGAACTTTCTGAAGTATCACAGAAGCGCTTGATCAATCTGACTGTAAGACACACTCAGGTCAAGGTCATTTTTCTGATTCCATAAAAAGGATAACTTCAGTATCTCAGGGCCATAAGTGTATAGCCCTGTCCTCCCCCCCTTACACACAGCATGCAACACAGGAAGTGTGGGAGCAAAGCAAAATCCAAAAGCAAGAACTATATTCATTGATTTTATAAAAGCCTGATGTGCTAGTGCTAACAAAAACACTGTAAATTGTGAAGATATTAATGTTAGTAAAATACACTTCTACAATTCTCTAACTCATACAGAAAATTATAAACATAAGCAAATGTTATAACAGTAGAAAATGTAGGAAAAGGACACATGAGATGAAGATAATCAGGTTAAAGTTATAAAATATGAGAACATACCATGTACCAGGCACATGTAAGATCAAAAGAAATAAAGTGAGGAGGAAATCAGTTGGAGACTGAGTGTTAACTTCATGAAATCACAGAGTAATGCAAAAACTCAAACAAACGACTCTTTAAAACCCGCGCCTTTTGGCCACCTACAGGAACTTCTAAAAATGGGCAAAAGACACTAAGATGGAATTTTCACTTCTAACCTTCACAAAGAACACCAGTTCTGAATAATAATTTAAAATACTAACCAGAACCTTCATATATATACACACAGAATTAACTTTATTTTTATGGAGAAACAATAAAAATAATTTTGATTGCCTTTAACTTTGATGTTCTACTCTGGCAATGCGAGATATTTTAGTACATTCAACAGAAAAAAAATCAGTCATTCACATCACTGTGAAATACTATCATTCCACACCCATGGCTATACTAAAGCACAGAAACCACCCTGATTTCAAATATTCTTTTCATTATACAAACGTATCATGGAGATTTCCTGTAAATCCAGTAAGAGTCTACATATCTCAAAGGAAGTGGTACAAAAATCTTTCAAAAGATCATGGTTTCAATTTTGTGTTCAAAAACTATGGACACAATAGGTGAATGCCCTGTATATGTTATGATGGGGAGATGGGAAGTGGCAAAGAGGAGGGAAGGTTGATCAAATCACTAAGGAAGGTGACAGTACCCTTCCTGACTTCTTCCCACGGCCTGTCTCCCCTGCCATGTCTCACGTCAGGATCCCTCCCTGCTTCAGACTCCAACTGCTTCTTGGTTATCTATCCCCTCGACTGACAGCACCTCATCAAAAGGCCTTCCTGAGCGTTGATCTTAGAAAGAAAGAAGTGTCATTAAAATAAAGCAAAAGAAGTGTGATTTTTTTTTTTCCTCCAGCATGAGTTAAACCTCTGGAGGGAATGCACTGGATAAGAAAAAAATGAAAGGAGGAATTCCAGTGTTATATAGGGGAGGGTATGGAGGTGGTGGAAGGCATCCAGAACTCTTTCAAATAATATTCCTTAGGTGTTGCTTAAAGTCCTCAGTAAAACATAAAATAAGATGGTCCTCCAGATTGGATTCCTATTTACCAACTTAGCTCTACCTCTCCATTTTCCCTTCAACAAATTGTTGGCTTCAGTCGTTTCAAATGTATAATTTTATGTATAATTTTATTTCAGTGCAATGCTCTGCTCTCTCTCCCTGCCTATACCCTTTCTCTCCTCTCCACCCTGTGACCAGCAGTAACACCACTGTGTGCTTCTACCAACCTTACCTAAGTTCAGTTCGCAGCGCCGTCTGGACGATGAAGTACCTCGGGTTTCCGTGTGTGCGTGCGTGCGTGTGTGTGTGTGCGCGCGCACGCGCACTCACATGCTGTATGCTCAGTCATGTCCGACTCTTTGCGACCCCATGGACTGTGGCCCACCAGGCTCCTCTGTCCATGGGATTTCCCAGGCAAGAATACTGGAGTGGATTGCCATTTCCTCCTTCAGGGGATCTTCCAGATCCAGGGATCGAACCCATGCCTCTTGCATCTCCAGCATTGGCAGGTGGGTTTTTTATCCCTGCGCCACCTGGGAAGCTTCTTCCCTCCTTAGTGCTACTTTTTCTTCTTTTAAAATTTTTATTGGAGTACAGTTGCTTTACAGTGTTATGTTAGTGTCATACAGCACAGTCGATTAGCTATAGGAAGATCCTCTAGAGGGGGAAAAGGCAACCTGCTCCAGTATTCTTGCCAGGAAATTCGATGGACAGAGGAGCCTGGTGGGCTACAGTCTATAGGGTCACAGACAGTTGGACACGACTGAGCAACTGAACACACACACAGATACATATATCCCCATACTATTGATACAATGTATAAAATAAATAACTAGACATGACTGAGCAACTGAACACATACACAGATACATATATCCCCATACTATTGATACAATGTATAAAATAAATAACTAGACATGACTGAGCAACTGAACACATACACAGATACATATATCCCCATACTATTGATACAATGTATAAAATAAATAACTAGACATGACTGAGCAACTGAACACATACACAGATACATATATCCCCATACTATTGATACTATGTATAAAATAAATAACTAATGAGAAACTACTGTATAGCACAGGGAGCTCTATGTAATGTTCTTTAGTGCTACTTGTTAGCTACAGTGCAACACACACCCTATGGTTCTCTAGTGCTTCAGAGACTGGGACACCGCCTGGCATAGAAGATCCTCGCCCAATATCTACTGTATAAATGAATTTATAAATAAAGTTATGGCAAAGGCTGCCCCAGGAGAAAGAAAGAGAAAAGTCTTTAAAGTGTATTACATATACATATGTTTAGAGAAAGGGACCTGTATATAATAGAGAAACATTCTTGTTCACACAGATCCATCCATTCAAAAACCTGAAGGGACAAAGACTAGGAAGCTGAGCCAACGCAGCTTTTAATCCTCTTCCTTATTTTTTTACAAGAAAGTCTAACCACTACATCATAATATGAGATAAACTTTGATTAAAGCCATTAAGGAAAACTAAGTGCTGAAATCAATGGCAGTTACGCAACAGAGAAGAGTGATTTAAATTATATTTTGCTTCCGGCTAGCTGGGAGGTCTACATACCAAAGCTGGGTTGGCAGCTCTTAGTGGTTAAGAAAGTTCTACAAATATTCTGGAAAAACCAGTGGGTGGAATTTAGGTCCTCAGTAATAACACAGCTTTTATGGCCAACAGGTGAAATGTAAGAAATATTTGAGAAACCAAATATCATTATGTGAAGGTCAAGAGTTTCACAGTGAACACCCTGTATTTTTTTTAAAAAAAAGAAAAAGAAAAAAAAACTACTCTAAAGGATAATAGTACTTTTTATTTAAATTTTTTTTTTCTTAAATGGAGAGAGGTTACTGATGCTAGGTGCATGGACAAGGCCAAGTTGATAATCTACCAGAACAACACTTTAATCACCCCTAAGCCCTTCCCTACGCCTTCTAGTAGTGCTACCATTCTTAATTTATAACCTTGCCCTTCCGAGTTTCAAACTGATTCCTGTCAACCAAAACTAACAGCAATAACAACAAAAAGGCCCACACCAAACAAAAATGGCAAACACTTCACTTTCTTTTAAAATATATCTGTGTATATTCCTTGGTCTTCTGCAAACCCCGAGAAAATCACCTGTAAATAAAACTGCTCAATTACTGTTTTCAAACAGTAGTCAGAGAAATTTAACTAACAGCAATAATGGTTAGGGTTTATGTCAGATAGATTTTTGACTGGCAGAAGAACACTGCTTAGTAGATATTATTATACGAGGGTCAAGAGTTTCTTACCTGTCAAAGCCTGTTCTTACCCATATCAGCTGATATATGGGTAAGAACAGGGTTTTCCTTACTATAAACTCAGTAGCAATAAACTGGTTGTTTCAGACTAAGATTACATTTTGATTCTAAGACCAGACTAAGTCTTTTCCTTCTCCTAAGATATTTCATTTTATAACATTTAGTGCATATGTGCACGCCCAGTTGCTTCAGCCGTGTCCAACTCTTTGTGACCCTATGGACTGTAGCTCACCAGGCTCCTCTGTCCATGGAATTCTCCATGCAAGAACACTGGAGTGGGATGCCATGCCCCCCTCCAGGGGATCTTCCCAACCCAAGGATCAAACCTTCACCTCTTGCATTGGAAGGCGGATTCTTCACCACTGAGCCACCAGAAACGCCCTTATAACATCTAGGGATAACCCCAATTCCAATGATTTACAGAACACATGCTTCTCCTCTGAGACTTCTCACACTTCACCTAGTTTCCAGATTACCTCTCTGATAAAACAAATACAAGAAGAGCAATCCCTCAATAAAGTCCCTCATTGCCAAAGTCCAAATTTTATTTTACTTTGTCTTCTTTATTGGGTATTTCCTAGCTGAGTACCCTGCTAAGTTTTAGGGATACAAAGGTGATAACTAGGTCTAGCCCCACTCCTAAGCAAGCCAGGGAGACATCCACGAAACAAAATAACCATTTAAAGTAAAAGGCTATGGTGGAAGGAAGAAGAGCAAGGTCGGTCACAGAAGAGATGACTAACTGCCCAGGGAGCCGGGCGAGGGTGTACGTGGGAGGCGAGTTTAATCTGGGGCTTGAGGGATGGAAGGGAGGCGGGTGTTAAATCAGAGCCAAGAAGACTATGACACATATGAGGTGTTCACTCCGAAAATAATCTCCTCCTGACAAATCCATCTTTTTTTTTTCCCCTAGAGAAGTTTTAGGTTCACGGCAAAACAGAGAAGTAACAAGATTTCCCAAATACTTTCTGCCCCCCATTCAAGGACAGCCTCCCCCATTAACAACATCCCCACCAGAAGGGGACATTTATGACAACTGATGAGCCTACACATACACACTGGAAGTCCACAGCTAAGGGCTCACTCTTAGTGTACATTGTAGAGGTCTGGACAAACGTGCAGTGACGTGCATCTACCATGACAGTATCAGCTTGAGTAGTTTCACTGCCTATATCCTTGGTCATCCACCAAGGGAAAAAAAATGCTTAGTGAGTGCTGATTGCAAATGAGCACCAATGATCAAAACTGAGCTATTTATCATTTCAACACTTGACAGAACTTCTATGAATCTCTGGATCTTCACATCCCTTCATTATGTGTCACAGTTGGTGCCAGACAAGTAACTTTCATGGAATATCAGGCAAAGATGCTGTGCCAGAGAACTGAAAGAGATGTCTCAATATTTCCTCATTGGTAAAACCACCATTCTCCTTTTCTCTTCTGCATCACTGTTCCTACTGCCTCAGTGATAACCTTTAGGTTGTGGGAACTCTATCTTTCATATATTAAGGTCATCAAGTCTCAGCAGACCCTGATGCTGAGTCCTAAGGAGGTAAAGTATTAACCTCAGTAAGTGAAAGTGAATCTATAAAGACCCTTCACCACCACGTGTCTAGATCACTCCCTGACCCTCTGACCCATTCATTCACATGCTCTTCCTCTCCTCCTCCCCTTTTCCTCCCCTCTCCACTCACCCCCAGCACATGCAACAAGAATACGGCTTTTCAAAAACAGGCTCTGCATTTTGATCAGGAATCTGAGAAATCTAGTTCCCTATCAATAAAGAGTGAAATTAAACAAAAGGCATTCCTGCTTAGCACTTTCATTTAAATATCGCTCATTAAGGGACTTCCCTGGTGGTCCAGGGGTTAAGACCTTGCCTTCTAATGCAGAGAGTATGGTTAGATCCCATACTAACTCCATGGGGAGCTAAGATGCCGCAGGGCCAAAAAACCAAAACATAAACCAGAAGCAATACTGTAAGAAATTCAATAAAGACTTTAAAAACAGTCCACATAAGAAAAAAATCTTAAAAAAATAAATAAGCATTGCTAACCAAGAAAAACCTGCTTTGGGAAGTCAACATGAAATGTATTAACTGTCCGTTTAGAAAGTGAACATTAGTCTGCATTTGATCTGAATGGTACACCTACACCATTGTTCCTCCTGAAGGAGGGCACTGTTACAGCAGCTGGGTATTCCTTTCATTGGATAGTCTTTCCCACACATCAGCTCTAAGGGTGGGTATATTCTGGCACAGCTACATGCTATCATCAGACATTCTGAGAATGAGTGAAAGACAAAACGAGTGCCGGATGTAGCGTTACATTTCAGGGTCCATATGCTTTATCTTAAACGATGTAGAAAAACTTTCACATCATGAATTTGGACAGTGATCCAAATGACTGAAAGTCTGCCTATGTTAAAAATATTTGCCGGCATGTTTCCGAGAAGAGATAGTTAGACATCAGCCTTGTAGAGAGGTTTTCAAAGCTTACTAATCTGTAACTCTTCCCTTCTATTTTCAGTACCAACAAAGACTTTGTTGATAATGTTATTTGTTGCAGGTTAAACACACACACAGGCATACATACACATCTCAAGCCTACATGGAGGTTTGTTTATTTTTAATTGTAGTATAATTGGTCTACAATGTTGTATTAGTTTCTGCTGTACATTAATCAGGTATATGTAGACATATATCCCCTCCCTCTTGGACCTCTCTCCCACTGCCCCCCTCATCCCAACCCTCTAGGTCATACAGAGCCCCAAGCTGAGCTCTCTGTGCAGCTTCCCACTAGCTACCATTTTACACACGGTGGTGTATATATGTCAATCCTAATGCGAGGACAATAATTCTATGGTTGCTAATAAACAATCTTTTTAGTTGAAAATATCAAGGTTTTTTTTGGAGGGGGTATAGAGTCAGGTATCATTTAAAGTAAACACACTGTATTTAATTTCTTCCTGATTAACTAAACCACACTATGGGACACTTTGTAAATAAAAAAATAAATCAACTATGACATCAATGAATTCTTCAAACAGCACTCTGACATAGTCATCACTTTGGTGTCTTCCCTCTGGATATCAATGTGTATGTCTTTCATTTCCATCAGCTGTGAAATTTGGGGGATGAATAAGATAACCTTTCCATTTGAGCTGTAAGTTGCTATAAGCATCATCAGAAAGTACATAAGAGTTAATATCTATTTTATCTATGTTCTAGATGAAGAAAATCAAGACAGTTTCCACTGCCTGAGCACTTATGCACTACTCTGTGGCAATTTTAAATAAATGTGACTAGTTTGTAAACACGGACTTATAAAAGTGTAAGAATGCAGAGTTCCAAACAAGAGCAAGGAGAGATAAGAAAGCTCTCCTTAGTGATCAATGAAAAGAAATAGAGGAAAACAACAGAATGGGAAAGATTAGAGATCTCTTCAAGAAGATTAGAGATACCAAGGGAACATTTCATGCAAAGATGGGCTCAATAAAGGACAGAAATGGTATGGACCTAACAGAAGCAGAAGATATAAAGAAGAGGTGACAAGAATACACAGAAGAACTATACAAAAAAGATCTTCATGACCCAGATAACCACAATGGTATGATCACTCACGTAGAGCCAGGCATCCTGGAATGTGAAGTTGTGGGCCTTAGGAAGCATCACTATGAACAAAGCTAGTGGAGGTGGCATTCCACTTGAGCTACTTTAAATCCAAAAAGATGATGCTGTGAAAGTGATCCACTCAATATGCCAGAAAATTTGGAAAACTCAGCAGTGGCCATAGGACTGGAAAAGGTAATTTTCTATTCTAATCCCAAAGAAAGGCAATGCCAAAGAATGTGCAAACTACCGCACAACTGCACTCACCTCACACGCTAGCAAAGTAATGCTCAAAATTCTCCAAGCTAGGCTTCAACAGTACGTGAACTGTGAACTTCCAGATGTTCAAGCTGGATTTAGAAAAAGCAAAGGAACCAGAGATCAAATTGCCAACATCTGTTGGATCATAGAAAAAGCAAAAGAATTCCAGAAAAACATCTACTTTTGCCTTATTGATTATGCCAAAGCCTCTGATTATGTAGATCACAACAAACTGTGGAAAACTCTTCAAGACCACCTTACCTGCCTCCTGAGAAATCTGTATGCAGGTCAATAAGCAACAGTTAGAACTGGACATGGAACAACAGACTGGTTTCAAATTGGGAAAGGAGTACATCAAGGATGTATATTGTCACCCTGCTTATTTAACTTATATGCAGAGTACATCATATGAAATGCCAGGCTGGATGAAGCACAAGCTAGAATCAAGACCGCCAGGAGAAATAGCAATAACCTGAAATATGCAGATGATATGACCCTTATGGCAGAAAGTGAAGAGGAACTAAACAGCCTCTTGATGACAGTGAAAGAGAAGAGTGAAAAAGTTGGCTTAAAACTCAACATTCAGAAAACTAAGATCGTGGCATCCAGTCCCATCACTTCATGGCAAATAGATGGGGAAACAATGGAAACAGTGAGAGATTTTATTTTGGGGGGCTCCGGAATCACTGCAGATGGTGCCTGCAGCCATGAAATTAAAAGATGCTTGCTGCTTAGAAGTAAAACTATGACCAACATAGACAGCATATTAAAAAGCAGAGACATTACCTTGCTGACAAAGGTCGGTCTATTCAAAGCTGTGGTTTTTCCAGTAGTCATGTATGGATGTGCCAGTTGGACTACAAAGAAAGCTGAGTGCCAAAGAACTGATGCTTTTGAATTGTGGTGTTAGAGAAGACTCTTGGGAGTCCCTTGGAATGCAAGGAGATCTAACCAGTCAATCTTAAAGGAAATCAGTCCTGAATATTCATTGGAAGGACTGATGCTGAAGCTGAAACTCTAATACCTTGGCCACCTGATGCCAAGAACTGACTCATTGGAAAAGACCTTAATGCTGTGAAAGACTGAAGGCAGGAGGAGAAAGGGACGACAGAGGATGAGATGGTTGGACGGCATCACCGACTCAACAGACAAGAGTTTGAGCAAGCTTTGGGAGTTGATGATGGACAGGGAGACCTGGTGTGCTGCAGTCCATGGGGTCGTAAAGAGTCGTACACGACTGAGCGACTGAACTGAACTGAATTTTTACTACAGGCATGACTCCCAAAATTTGCAATCATGTTTAGTGAACTTATTTAATCCAGTGTTCCTCAACTGATGAGCCACACTCTTTGCAAGGTTCCGAAATTTCTGTTCCCCTTGTATTTAAAATTTCAGAATAAATTAAACCTTGTACAGGACATACAGCAAGAGAATCTTAAATACTGCATGTGCCACTTCAAAACCTTCAAGCTCAATTCTCCTCCTGTTCACACATAGGCTGGCGATCAATGACAGTAGCCAAGGTAATATTAACACTAAGGTTACGTTTAAACTATCTGCTGTTGAAAATCTTTATATATCCTAATTCTTATCAGCAATTCACACTACCATAGGCACATCGTTAGTGTAAAGATTTATTGTCTTATTATATGCTAGATCCCCTGATGGGCAAAAAGCAATAAAACAGATGATCTGTACTCGCCCTCAAAGAACTCAAGATCTACTGGGGAAAAGCCCAGTTATAAATACAGACATGGAACATCAGAGACAGAGGGTTACAAGAAGGTAAGAATGGCTTCCTGGATGATGGATGACCATTCAAGGTGGAGAAGAGAGCATGACCAAAGGAAAGACACTGCAGGTGTGGGAACTGCACAAATGCAAAACTGGACAGACAGGACTGAAGTCACAGAGTGTCTTAACTGTTCATACTGACCTTCTCTTGTTGGCCTGGGGATCCATGGAAAGACTTAAAGCAAAGGTGGAAGGTGTGTAAATGAAAAATATTATGTATCTTAAATATAGAGGACCTTTTGTCTACTGTGTGGGCTGCAAATTTTAGGGGAACAAAACTAGAAGCAGTTCAAAGGCCATTGTAAGTGGAAAACCAAGAGGATTTAAATGAAGGCTATAGACATGTGTTTTTAACAGAGGATACACTTGATATGTAGAGGAGATAGAATCAGGGAACTTTTCATCACAGGATGTGGGGGATGAAGTCGTGGGAAGACTCCCAGATTTCTGGCTTGGGATGTGATGCCACCAAACAGGATACAGGAAGAAGAGCGGGTTTAAGGGTGGGTGTGGTAGCTTTAGAACAAGCTCCACTGAGCTGAGTGGGCCAAGGATGACACTCTGGGTGACACTGAGCACCAAGGGGCGGATGACACAGAGAGACAGAGCTCAGAACCAGGAGCAAGTGCTGGTGCCCTGGCAGCCCACAATGTCAAGGAGGAAAACAAACAATAAGCTCACATGTGGCAGAGAGGTCTAGTGAGGAAAAGACTGGAAAATGTCCATAAGATGTAGAAAGCAAGATGCACTAAGGACCTCAGTAAAATCTATTAATATGTCAGCCAAGCTATGAGAACTAAAGTCAGGCCACAGCGAGTTAGGAGGTGAAGGAGAGGTGAGACGCCGGGAGGTACGACTGAGGAGCTGCTGGGTGGGGAAGCAGGGTTCAAGGTGGGGTATGGTTGGTTTGTGTTTTAGATCAGTTGAAATCGCACCACCTAGAGAGATACAACACTGACATTTCAGCGCTCATTTTTTCCAGACACACACACATATACAGTGGCATATATACATAGGCATATCTCAGAGATATCAGAATACTGCCATAAAGCAAATATCACAACAAGGTGAGTCACCCACATTTTTTGGTTCCCCAGTGCATATAAAAGTTATGTTTACACTCTTCTGTAATCTATTAAGTGTGCATTAGCGTTATGTCTAAGAAAACAATGTACATACTTTCATCTAAAACGGATGCTGCTGGAAAACATGGTGTTGACAGGCATACACACTGCTATGCATAAAACAGTTGGTGAGAAGCTGCTACATAACACAGGGAGCCCAGCCTGGCACTCTGTGATAACCTAGAGGGGTGGGATGGGGGGAGGCGGGAGGCTCAAGAGAGATGGGATATATGTATAACTATGGCTGATTTGTGTTGTTGTACAGCAAAAACCAACACAATGTTGTAAAGCAATTTTCCTACAACTAGAAAAAATAAATTAGAAAAAATGGTGTTGATAAACTTGCTCAACAAAGGGTTGCCACGAACTTGCAATTTGTAAAAAAAAAATACTATCTGTGAAGTGCAAGAAAATGACATTCACCTACACATACATAATACACATATATAAATACACATACATAATACACATGTAAATACACATACATAATAATTCAGAGACTTAAGGAACATTAATTGTCTACAAAATTATTATATACTAATAAGGCAAGCTGTATCTTTACACAGAAACTATTCTTGAAGTTATCAGAATCACAAGTGTACTCATAACAGAAGCACAGTTAAAACCCAACATCTCTGTGATATGCACTACCCTTTGTCAACACTGGCTCTTACTTCTGAGAAACTTACTGTAGAAAAGTCAGCCGAGGAAACAGACACACCCAATCCATTGATTTCAGAAGGTGGAGAGCAATTACCCACTTGAAATATTTCCAGGGGGTTAAACATGCAGTCTTACAAATAGAACCCTAGAAGCTCTACCTCTTGAGGTCAGACAACCTCTTGCAAGGGAGTACTAACAAGGTACACCCAAAGAGCAGCACCCAGTGAGTCACCAGAGGGGCAAGTTCCACCCTGTAAAGCTCCCACCCCTGCCTCCTGTCTCATCACCACGGAAGGAACAGCGCACAAAGCTCGCTAGTGTGGGGCTGCAATGTCAACAGAGCTGGGAATACTGGTTAAACTGGCCCAGTCAGCCGAATGGCTATTGGGTTCGGCTTGGGGTTGACTCTACTAGGAAATGGGAAAAGAGGTCGTAATTCTAACACAGAAAAGGTAGCACGCAAAGACTTCCAAGTGGGCTTCCCAGGTGGCTCAGTGGTCAAGAATTTGCCTACCAAGCAGGAGATGGGGTGTTTGATGCCTGGGTCGGGAAGATCCACTGGAGAAGGAAATGGCAATTCCCTCTAGTATTCCCGCCTGGAAAATCCCATGGACAGAGGAGCCTGGTGGGTGTCAGCCTAGATATCCTGCCCACCCCCCACCCCCCTAAAAAGAGAGTCAAACCGGAAATCATTTGATGAAAGGCAACGGTTGGTGAAGTTAGATCTGGTGATTTGCGTCCATGCTGTGTGCTCAGTCATGTCTGACTCTTTGTGACTCCTTGGACTGTATGTAGCCTGCCAGGCTCCTCTGTTCATGGAATTTTCAGGCAAGAATACTGGAGAGGACTGCCATTTCCCCCTCCAGGGGATCTTCTCGACTGAGGGATCAAACCTACGTCTCCTGCGTTGGCAGGCAGATCCTTAACCACTGAGCTATCTGGGAAGTCTCTGGTGATTTGGAATTGATTCTAAAAGTGAATAGACTTTAAAATAAGATGATACATACCTGACCTGGCTCTTCAAACCAATTTATATCAATTTTTTAAAAAAATTTAAGCCTAAAAATCTTTATTTTTTATTAAAATATAAAAAAAAATTTTTTTTAATTGAAGGATAATTTCTTTACAGAATTTTCTTGTTTTCTGTCAAACATCAACAAGAATCAGCCATAGGTACACCCATGTCCCCTCTCTCCTGAACCTCCCTCCCATCTCCCTCTCCATCCCACCCTTCTAGATTGTCCCAGAGCTCCTGTTTGAGTTCCCTGAGTCATATAGCAAATTCCCATTGGCTATCTATTCCACATATGATACTGTAAACTTCCACGTTATTCTCTCTCCATACATCTCACCCTCTTCCTCCTCCCTTCCTCCCATGTCCATACATCTGTCCTCTTTCTGTTTCTCCATTGCTGCCCTGAAAATAAATTCATCAGTCCCATCTTTGTAGATTCCATATATATGCATCGGTATACAATGTTTATATTTCTCTTTCTGACTGACTTTATTCATCCACTTCATGAGAACTGACTCAAATGTGTTCCTTTTCATGGCTGAGTAGTATTCAACAGTATGTGAACCGTGAACTTCCAGATGTTCAAGCTGGATTTAGAAAACACAGAGGAACCAGAGATCAAATTGCCAACAACAGTTGGATCATTGAAAAAGCAAGAGAGTTCCAGAAAAACATCTACCTCTGCCTTATTGACTATGCCAAAGCCTTTGACTGTGTGGATCACAACAAACTGTGGAAAATTCTTCAAGAGATGGGAATACCAGACCACCTCACCTGCCTCTTGAGAAATCTATATGCAGGTCAGGAAGCAAAAGTTAGAATTGGACACAGAACAACAGACTGGTTGCAAATAGAGAAAGGAGTACGTCAAGGCTGTACATTGTCACCCTGCTTATTTAACTTATATGCAGAGTACATCATGAGAAATGCTGGGCTGGATGAAGCACAAGCTGGAATCAAGATTGCCAGCAGAAATATCAATAACCTTAGATATGCAGGTGACACCACTCTTATGGCAGAAAGTGAAGAAGAACTAAAGAGCCTCTTGATGAAAGTGAAAGAGGAGAGCGAAAAAGTTGGCTTAAAACTCAATATTCAGAAAACTAAGATCATGGCATCCAGTCCCATCACTTCATGGCAAATAGATGAGGAAACAGTGACAGACTTTATTTTGGGGGGCTCCAAAATCACTGTAGATGGTGACTGCAGCCCTGAAATTAAAAGACACTTGCTCCTCGGAAGAAAAGTTATGACCAACCTAGACAGCTTATTAAAAAGCAGAGACATTACTTTGCCAACAAAGGTCCGTCTAGTCAAAGCTATGGTTTTTCCGGTAGTCATGTATGGATGTGAGAGTTGGACTGTAAAGAAAGCTGAGAGCCAAAGAATTGATGCTTTTGAACTGTGGTGTTGGAGAAGACTTTTGAGAGTCCCTTGGACTGCAAGGAGATCTAACCAGTCCATCTTAACAGAAATCAGTCCTGAATATTGATTGGAAGGACGGATGCTGAAGCTGAAACTCCAATACTTTGGCAACCTGATGGGAAGAACTGACTCATTGGAAAAGACCCTGCTGGGAAAGACTGAAGGCAGGAGGAGAAGGGGATGACAGAGGATGAGAAGGTTGGATGGCATCACGCACTCGGTGGACATGAGTTTGAGTAAACTCCGGGAGTTGGTGATGGACAGGGAGGCCTGGCGTGCTGCAGTCCCTGGGGTTGCAAAGAGTGGGATACAACTGAGCGACTGAACTGGACTGAGTATTCCATTGTATATATGTACCACAGCTTCTCTTTCCATTCATCTGTTGATGGATATCTAAGTTGCTTCCACGGTCTAGCTATTGTAAATAGTGCTGCAATGAACATTGGCATACATGTGTCTTTTTCAATTTTGCAAACCGATTTATATCTACTTTGTCTGTAAAGTGACCCATAGATTTTGTTGAGACTTATGGCCATCCCAGAGCAAGAACTACCTCAGTCGCCACTGTAGCTACACACAGGTTGCCAGGAAGCTTAATTTCTAACAGAGAGTTTGCATGCACTTAGTTTAAAAAAAAATCTGGACAATAATCTTAAGAAAACCGTCTCATCACATGTCCCCATGTTCAGACAAATGACTGTATTAAAAGTATGGTATGAACCCATCAGGATATCTCAAAATAGATTTTTGGAAGAAATCTGTAAATAAGACCCTCCATGTAAAGGTAGAGGGCACATATTAAATATCAAAACAAATCTATACATAACATTTAACATGTTTTCATATGCCAACAAAGAAACACCTGTCTCATGGAGTAACAGATGTGTTGACATCGCAAAGCTTAACTATCTTCAATGAGATCAAGAGGAAGGTCCTTACAAGGGAAATGAGAAGATGTTCAGGATGCAGTGTAAAAATTACATTTTCCACTCGGTAATTCCTAGTGTATTAGAGAGCATTATTGATTTTATAACCTAACCTTGTATCTGACCACTAAATTCTAATATTATTTATAATCTTTGGTTCAGTTGACCTACTGGGAATTTCTAATGAGACAATCATATGTTTTTCTCCTCCTTTCCAATGTTGGAAATCTCATTTCCTTTCTGTCTTACTACATCAACTACACAGTAACAGCTTGTACGGAACACTTACACAGGGCCCAGCATATGCAGGTGCTCTAAGCATCAGTTATACACTCATTTCAGCTGAAAAACAAGCATTGTTGTTGTTGTTTAGTCACTAAATTGTGTCTGACTCTTTGCGACCCCATGGACCAGAGCTCACCAGATTCCCTGTCCAAGGGATTTCCCAGGCAAGAATACTGGAGTGGATTGCCATTTCCTTCTCGAGGGGATCTTCCCAACCTAGGGATCGAAGCTGCATCTCCTGCATTGCAGGTGAATTCTTTATCACTGACCCACCTGGGAAGTCTCAAAACAAGTATATATAGTTTATTATTTCCCCCATTTTATAAGTGATGAAACTGAGGCGCAGCAAAGTTAAACAACATATAGAAATGATCACAAAGCCCCTAAGAAGTTGCAACAGATCAATGAACTTCCTCCCTACATTGTCACTTTGGTAGACTACATACTCTAGTCGGGGAGAAAAATTCAAGCAGTTAGGCCACTGCTATGGACTGAATACGTCCTCCCCCCGCCCATTTTATACATTGAAGTCCTAAGCACATGTGATGGTACTAGGAGGCGGGACTCCTGGGAGGTGTTCAGGTCAGGAGAGTGGGCTGTCATGAATGAGATCAGTGCTCTCATAAGAGAGACCCCACATAGCTCTCCAGTCCCCTCTACTGAGAGAGAACACAGCAGAAGTCAGCCAGCCGTCTGCAATTCAGAAGAGGGCCTTTCCCAGATCCCGACCACGTGGGCACAATGTCCTTGGACTTCTTTGCCTCCACAGCTGTGAGAGGTAAATTTCTGCTGTTCCTAAGCCACCTGGTATATGGTTATTTTGTCAGAGGGACCTGAATGGACTGGGACGGCCACAGAAGAGCAGAGGTTAAAGTAGGAACCCTCATCATCTTCCAGACTCCACTGCTATCATTGGTTTTCACCCTAAGACAGGAGAAGGCCATGATCTGGAGTCTGCCAGCAATCGCAGAGCTGACCCACGGAGGATCCTGCCACTTCAATGTCATTCAAGGTCTGAAGTGCCCGGCTGGCCAAGCATGAAGACAGGAGACGGGCATGACTGGACTCCTGCGGCTCTAGTGACATCACCTCTTTACACAGCAACACGCTCAATAGCTGTCACACAGAAACGCACCACAATCACAACATCAAAGAGAAACCAGCTTCTTAATGGTTGCTGCAACAGGTAAAGTGCATCCCCTGACTATGCTTCCACTACCTCACGGAAAAGACACATCCACCATGAAACAAGTGTGTACACATGTGGGTTCAGGAGCAGAGTGGGGCTGAGGTGAAGTTATATATGCCAGGAATTCTCTAGTTCAGTTTAAATGCCTTTATACTTGACATTTCCCTAGCTGTCTGCCCTGTTTATCTGGATATAGGGTTCATGACTTTTTTCCCCAGCCCTTCTACACCCTGGGAACACACAGGAGGCCTTTCTGCGTGGCGCTCCCATGGGAGAGAGGAGGAATAATACAGCCTCAAAGTTGTGAGCTTTTCCTGCTGGACAAGCAGAAGGATACTACGTGTGTGTCCTGGCTGAAGAGAGGGCTCCAGGTAAAGGGAAGATGGAAAAACAGAGAGGATAATTACAGTCCCAGTCAGAGTGGTGTCTCATTCCTGAGATAGTATCCATCTGTTCAAGACTCACCCGCCTGCCCGGGACAGACTGGGGAGCAGCCCTGGGAACAATGGACTGTATTACTGGCTGTTCCACCTTATTTATGCAATTTGCTAGTCACCGAGGGCCGTCCCCACCTGCTACCAAAGGGTTATCTCTAAAACACAGATAAAAAAAATCATGGAGGTGAGCTTATGTTGACAGGGTGCAGCCCAAATCCAGAAGGCCCGTCGGAAGTCTGTGACCTGGCCCCCGGGGCAGGTGGGCAGGCAGGCTGCGGGTGTAGCGGGCAGGTTTCGTGGCTGGACAGCTCTGGGTTTCAGTCTCCACCTACCGACAGCAGGACCTTGGCCAGGATCCCAGAGCCTTGGTTTTTTCATCTGGGAAGGGGCCCGTTTTTACCATGAAATGAGATCACAGGTCTGTGTGATAAAGAACCCCCCTCCACACAGCAGGTGCCCCAGGTGCTCGCCATGGCGGTCTTACTTGCTATCACTGCTTCCACTCCACTCGTCCGTCCACCCTCTGCGCCCACTGCCCAGTGTCCAAGAGGTGTTTCCACTTATTCAATCTGGGTCTGAAGAGATCCGCAGACCTGCAACCTGCACGGCTTCAGTGCAGCCTCTCCTCCTAGACTTGGATTCCCTATGCAGCTGCCTGAACTTTCTTAAAATGAGCAAGAAGCTGTAACAATAGAGAAATGATGATCAATAGTGAAATGATGCTGTACTTCTATTTGGAGGAGGCAGGGCTGATCTGGACCCTTCCCCAGATACAACATGTAAAATTCTTAATTTCAACAACATCTGAAAAACCATATATTATGTACATACATACTGCAGTCTGAAGTGGAGAGACCAAGTTTTACAATGTCGTTTTAGTTCTCTTAAAATTTGTGTACTCCGGGCAGTTACACATACACCTTTTTCTTTTTTAATAAAAAGGGAGAAGGAAGGGGCCAGGGTAGTCCTAGAGGATAAACAAAGCTTTGCATTGAAAGGGGTTTGCACCTTCACTGTCCCCTGAATTTTTCTGCCATGACACCCATGGCTGCTGTCAGTTGCAGGGAGTGTGTGCAAAATGCAGTGTCCATTCAGAAATTTGAGAACATCAAAAAAATGCTTCACATGCTTTTTCAGTCTGGGCAATGACTTCTTATGTTTTACAAATCAACCCTGACACTTTTTTCTAGGCCATGTCTGCCTGGCAGCTGCTGTGCAAAATTAGAATTTTTGTCAATACAAAATAAAACTGATACAATAATGTTATTATTATATTATAGTTATATATTATGTAATGTTATAAAATAATAACATTATTATATCAGTTTTACTTTATGCTGTATTATCAAAAATTCTCATGCTGAAAAATTCTCTATTTTATGCTGGAAACTGAGCACTGAAAAATTGATGCTTGTGAACTGTGGTGCTGGAGAAGACTCTTGAGAGTCCCTTGGACTGCAAGGAGATCCAACCAGTCCATCCTAAGGGAAATCAGTCCTGAATATTCATTGGAAGGACTGATGCTGAAGCTGAAGCTCTAATACTTCGGCCACCTGATGCGAAGAACTGACTCACTGGAAAAGACCCTGATGCTGGGAAAGATTGAGGGCAGGAAGAGAAGGGGACGACAGAGGATGAGATGGTTGGATGGCATCACCGACTGGATGGACATGAGTTTGAGTAAACTCTGGGAATTGTTGATGGACAGGGAAGCCTGGCGTGCTAAAGTCCACGGGGTAGCAGAGAGTCAGACACGACTGAGCGACTGAACTGAACTGAATAACAACATGATTACTGCTATCTGATTTTCTCCATCTCAGCACCACTGGCGTCTCTGTAGTGGAGGCCCTCTGGAGCCTTCCAGGATGATCAGCGGCATGCTTGGTTTCTACTCACCAGGTCACAGTAGGTCCCCCTCCCCTTGTTACAACAGCCAGAAGTGTCTCACAGGATTGCCACATGTCCTGGAGAAGGGGAGGTGGGTAGAAGTTTGCAACTTGGTTGAGCAACTTGCTTGCTCAAACTTGGTTGAGCACCATGGCTCTTTGTTAAAGTAAAGAAAGAAAACAAACACTCTTTCTCTTAAATAAAGGAAGTAACAGTTATTAAGAATTGTAACAGATTCCATAACAGACATTTTGATCTTACCAAATCAACCTATGAAACACACACTCTCTTCCACAGAGGAAGGTCTTTATCACAGCACTGGAAATATTTCATTCAACTCAGTTTCCTAGATTTTGACACACAGAACAAAGAATTTCTACTGCATGGAGGAAATAAGTAATTGCCAGATATAAGCCAAACTATTAAATCTTTGTGGTATCAATCTTTCAGACCTTTAGATTTTTGTATATCATTTTTTTCCCTCCTTTAATCTGATGCCTTGTGTCAAACACGTTTTTCAGTGGAACTCCTATCGCTGATTACCTGGCAGGCTCAAAAACTAAAAGGATAAGCACATTCTTGCCGATCTAGAAGTCTAAGTGCGTGTGTGGGGTCACCTCAGTCGTGTCCGACTCTTTGCGACCCCACGGACCGTAGCCCGACAGGCTCCTCTGTCCACGGGATTCTCCAGGCAAGGATACTGGAGTGGGTTGCCATGCCCTCCTCCGGGGGATCTTCCCAACCCAGGGATAGAACCCATGTCTCTTATGTCTCCTGCACTGGCAGGCAGGTTCTTTACCACTAGTACCACCTGTACCTGAGGTGATGGGAAACTTCTACTAGAAGGCCCTGAGTGTCCCCAAAAGATCACAAAGGCATTTCAAAAGAAATCTGAATCTTCACTTTCCTACTCTGTTTTTAGGAAGAACCTGAAATTTATTTTGTTGACAACATTTTAAGAGGCAAGAGTGTTTTAGCAAAAAAGAAAATGGTAGAAACAAATGAAAGCCGTTAGGAAAAAGCATGCATGAGAAAGGCCTATGCCTGGGAGGTTGAAAACAAAAGTCTGCTTCCTTAAAAACTGGACAAAAAAAAAAAACTCAGAAGAATTATGTTTCTCTTTTTCCTTGTCCCCTGAATCTCGATATCAACTTTTACCTCATCAGCACTTCCTCCAGCCTAGGTCAGGTCTTCATTATCTTTTCATCCAGCTATTCAAACAAATTTCTATTTGCTTTCTCTTATTTCTCAGCGTCCATTCTGAATGCGTGTAGGATGAGGTGGCCTCCGAAAGACATACTATGAGGGCTGATGCCCCCAAGGCACAAAGACTACTGTTCCCATTCTTCATCCTAGAACTCAAATCTCTTCAAATCTGTTCCAAGCTGACTTTTTAACCTTACTTTCTAAACACTCCTTCCCCCTCACTGAGCCTGCACACTGCAACAACGTGTGCAGCGCAGACAAAATAAAATTTAAAAAGAAAAATAAAGAACGCCAAGGTGATGAAAATGGTGTGAAGGACTGTAAAGAAAGATGCAACAGCCACTGAGTATTAAGCTCACAGGATGCAAAAGACATGAGGGGAGACATGGAATATTTCAAACACTGATGTGCCCATGGCATCTCATTTTCCTACAACAATTTTTCATGTGTAGAAGACAAAAGCTCTGTGTTCCTTGTTTGTCTCACGCTCACTCATTGGCTTGACTCACTCTTGGGGACAAACCCCATGATGTTCTGTAAACCAGTCCTAACAGGTTGGAGGCCCTGGTGAGGTACACCTTCCAGAAAAAAAAGCACATGTGAGTGTCTGAATCATCTCCTTCTTGCCCTAAATGTCAGGAAAGTTCACACGGTACACGTGGTCTGTCGTTTTTCTGTGGACAGCATGCCTGACAACTCCCCAGCTGGGTAAGAGGTTTAACAGAAGGCCAGCACACGACTGCCCTGGAGGGTGAGTCATAAAGGTAAGTGACTCCAAATCTAAGAAATGGAGCAAAGTGACTTCATGAAGCTTTACCAGCACTGCATCAGTTTTGGAACATATGAAGCCTGTTTTCCGCAAAGAAAAAAAAAACTCAAAGCAATTCTTCAAAGCTGAAAGGGAACCTTTGAAAAGGTCACACCACCTCTCGGAGGTACAAATCCAACATGGAAATCAAATTACGAAGTGAGACGAACCCATCCCCACCCATGTTATAAACACCCCATTAACAGCGTGGTTACAGGCAGCTTGTTCAAACTTTCCACCTTATGTTAATCACATCATCTCATAGGTTAAAGCAGACTCGAGCTGGAGTGATCCCCTTTCAAGTACTAACTTTCCATTCGGGACTGACATATAAGCTGGGGGGTTGGGGGTGGAGAGAGAAAACAGCAACCTGGAGTTTTGAACTCTAAATACCATCCCTGTTTGCATACCCTGTTTGTTTTACATTTCAGAGCCTAGATTTTCTGTGTGTAGATTCAGTATGTGATTTTCAAGGATTCTGAGAGTAAACAGGCTGAAAAGTGAAAACAGTAATCGAGGGATTCTCAAATATTTTATGAAAGTTTTTTACCGATGTTTATAGATGAAGAAAGCCACCTATTGTGGCACTGACTCACTCTGCCCTGTATTTACGCATATGCCCCCTTTCCATTTCTCCCATAGAGCTCTGATTTTAAGGAGAAACTAATGAAGAATTTCCTTTCTTCTCAAATTCACACACACACACACACCCTCTCCTCTACACTTAAATTACCACCACCAACTGGGTCAACCCCTGGGAGCCGACGGACTGGGAGCAATCAAGCCCCCAAAGGAAGCTGGGGATGGTTCCACCACGTGATGAAAAGAGAATCATTTCTCTCTCGTTCACCTCGCACTGGGCTGTTTCTACACTTGACCCTGGAACAGAACAACCCAGGGAAAGGTGAACGTTCACCCCTACAGAAATTATTGAGGACTGTGAGTAGGGTTCCAGGACTGAGGCAGGAGTGGTCTTGTTAAGAATACCACTGACGGGCTAGACACAGAAATTAACTTTGCTGCTGGTTGTTGTCAGGGAGTCCTCTTCCCCTTTTTATTACAAAAAATTTTGAAACATACGAAAAATGAATACCAGCTAACCCTTTATCTAGACTGAACAACTTTAACAGCCTGCCCAATATTCGTCTATGTTGAAGTTTGATTTTGAAGTATTTTATAAATGAAAATCATATTCTCCTCCCCTAAATAATTCAGTGTGTCTCTAACAAATAAGGATGTTCTCCTTCAAAACTATAACACTAGAATCACACCTAACTCAAAATCAAGATAATTCCCTAATATCATCTCAGGATGAATACCATTCACATTCTAGTTGACTTGGGTTATTATTCTTAAGCATTTAGAAGTAAAACTAGAAAACTATACCAAAGGCTGACAACAATCCTCAAGTCATTCTTCTATCAAAGGTTGATGCTTACATAAGTTCTTTATCTTTGAGTTAAAACATCTCGGCGAACACCCAGGTGTGAAAGAAACAATTCATCTGACCTCTGACCACAAACACTATGCTACAGTAGCTATACCAACTACACCATGAAGAAGTGGAAGCAACGGCAGAGACAACTTCCTAGACACTGGGCTATTATATTAGTTTCCCCCTTTATCCTCTCTTGAGTAATCCTCCAACCAAGAAAGATGCCTCCAACTCTGTTATTGTTAAAAAAAAAAAAAAAAAAAGAATATTAGAAGCCGTTCACTCCGATGTCCTCTCCCTTAGCTTTTCTTTAACTCACAGTGACCAACATAGCGATCCACGCTGGCTGCCTCACCTCTCACTCATTTTTAACCCCCTCGTGAAGTCTGATTTTCCTCCCATTTATTCACTGAGAGTGTCCATTAGAAGATCACCAATGTCCTCAGTTACACTTAAAAGACCCTCTCCCCGGGCCTCCAGACTTGGGGAGGAAGCCCCCCAGGTTCCCTCCATCCCCTCCCCAGCCTGGGGCTCTCCATGCAGCTCTTCTGTCTTTGCCGCTTCCTGTAATTTACTTGAGAGATGAGAACGTCACCTGTATGCAGATGACTTATAAATCTAGAAAAGGTCAAGATAAATACATGTTTCCTTAGTTTTCCTCTAGAGTCAGAATACACGTGGGGAGCTGGATGAAAGGAGAGAAAAGCAGAAGCTTTACTAAATTTACCAGTGAATTCTAACAGATCTCTCTTCTCTGTGATGGTCGGGATGACTTCTGTGTGGAAGTGCCTTCTAGCACATTCAAGAGGAACTGCGGTGGGGGAAACAGGTTGTGGAGCTGCCAAGTCCTGGGTTCCAATCACACCCATTAGCTGGGTAATATTACAAGATCCTTAATGTCTTTAATCCTCAGTTCTCATTGGTGCACAAATACAGATAATAGAACCTGCCTCAAGGGTTTGTTGTGAAAGCTACACGAAGACATACAAGCAAAATGCTGGATTAGCAAGAGAATGTAATGTGTGTGTGTGCTTAGTTGCTTTACTTGTGTCTGACTCTTTGCGACCTCACAGGCCACAACTCACCAGGCTCCTCTGTCCACGGAATTTTCAGTGTAAGAATATTGGAGTGGGTTGCCATTGCCCTCCTCCAGGGGATCTTCCCAACCCAGGGACTGAACCCGCCATCTCCTGTGTCTCCTGCACTGTAGGCAGATTCTTTACCGCTGAGCCACCAGGGAAGCCCAACAAGAGAACATGTGCTTAGTTGCTCAGTCGTGTTCAACTCTTTCCGACCCCACGGTCTGAAGCCCGCCAGGCTCCTCTGTCTATGGGGATTCTCAGGCAAGAATACTGGAGTGGGTTGTCATGCCCTCCTCCAAGGGATCTTCCCAACCCAGGGATCAAACCCAGGTCTTTCCCATTGCAGGCAGATTCTTTACCGTCTGAGCCACCAGGGAAGCAACAAGAGAATAGCAAACACTAATTAAAATTAAGTTATTGCTAATTGTGACCTAAAGATTATGAAAAAGGGTTATTTCTTAGCTAATATTTACTACTGATACTGGCAAAACTGGTTGGGATAATATTGCTTGCTGAACTATATGTCTACTGTTGTTGTTATTTAGTCATTAAGTCATCTTTGACTCTTTTTTTGGCAAACCCTTGGAGTATATATAGCCCACCAGGCTCATCTATCCATGGGACTTTCCAAGCAAGATTGCCATTTCCTTCTCCAAGGAATCTTCCTGACTCAGGGATCGAACCCAAGTCTCCTGCACTGGCAGGCGGATTCTTTACCACTGATGCACCTGGGAAGCCCGATACTTATACTGAGGATTTTTTAAAAGACAGACTGGTTAATTTCCATTTTATCATATAAGCTTTATACCGTATAACAGAGAAAGTATACATACTGCTCTACACAAGTAGTTACTTTTATAAATGGATGATTCACACTAATTAAACTCACAACCCAGGAGAATAAAATTAGCTTGTTTCAACATTTTCTTTTGTTCATTGATTACAATTCAAGGTTATGTTAGATACCACATTACTATAATTTTGCCTGAGAGACAGACACTGCACATCCTACATTTCTAAAAACAGGTACTGCTGATATAAATGGAGGTACTTGCCAAGGGCCTTGCAGATTTCATAAGCAATTTTAACTAACCTTGGGTTCCACTGTTACTTATTTCTGTACATATTGTAGCTAGGAGGGAAGCTGTTGATGTTCAGTCGCTAAGCTGTGTCGGACTCTTTGTGACCCCCTGACCCGCAGCATGCTAGGCTCCCTGCTCCTTCACTATCTCCTGGAGTTTGCTCAAATTCATGTTCATGGAGTCGGTGATGCCATCTAACCATCTCATCCTCTGTCACCCCCTTCTCCTCCTGCCTTCAATCTTTCCAGGATCAGGGTCTTTTCCAGTGAGTTGGTGCTTTGTATCAGATGGCCAAGTACTGGAGTTTCAGCTTCAGCATCAAATATTCAGGGTTGATTTCCTTTAGGATTGACTGGAGGAGGGAAGTACTGAGATCATTTTAGCTTGTTAAAGAGTCACTGGATTTGCAGGAGGCTGAGAATTTAAAAATAGAAGCCAAACGTGGCTGGGGTTTATCTCAGATGCTTATGTTCAAGTGGCAGTCTGTTTGCTGAAGAAGACACCAAGCATGCATCAAATGATGTGAATTTTCATAAACCCAGTCAGAATCCCACTACTTTCCCAAGTGGTGGACCATGGGCACACAAACGCCTCACATTCTGACTCATCTGACTTCTCAGAGCTCTGTCCCTGGACAGCTCTTCCTGGTTAGTTTTCAGGAGAGAGGTGAGAACGAAGAGGTAGCATAATTTAGTACTCATCTTGAGGTAGGGAAGCTGTTGAGTCAATAACGCAAATTAGAGCTCAGAGAATCTTCACCATATTTTCTAAGGAAAATCTCCATTTTATAAGTTGGAAACTTGGAGCTTAAAAGGGCAAATTCCAGAGGCAACAGCATATCCAGCTTTTTGTGGAGTCTGAAGTTTACATTAGTTTTAACGGACAAAATGTCAAATTGTGAATACCAAATCAGGGTTAACGCCCTAGGAAGGTTCAGCCTAAACCCGAGATACTTGCTTTAGTGTAAGCAATGTGAGTGAGCTTGACTGATTGCTCTGAACTGTAGAGACAAAAGGAATTTGACGAAGAGAAATCTGAACTGTTAAATGGGGATCATTCATCTTTACAAACTATTGGCTATAATTAAGTTGCACTAGGTTCCTTTTTCTAATTTTTAAAAAGAGATTTTTTTGTTTTGTTGTTGTTGTTTAACAAGTCAAGATAAACTGGGGAGGTAGGAGATGTTCAGGGTGAGTTAGCAGTGGAGTGGGCTAGGCAGGGGTTTAGATGGTCCGAGTATGCAGAAAAACTCCAAATTCCCTGTTGTACATTCCTTAGGAAATCTTTGCCCTTTCGGTAGCAACAAGAAGTTAGAGCTTGGATAAAATTGATCTGTGATGCCTTTTGACTAAAATGTGTGTGAAAGTGGCAATCACTTTTCTAAACACTATGCCAATTTTTCTTGAGTGGTTTCTCTGCTGTTAGCAAAATACATGATGCTGACTAAACACATTCTCTCTCTCAGAATCAACTGTTTGTTAAAGCAAGAAAATTCCTTTTATTCCAAATAAAAAACTTACTTTGTCAGAATGAGGGACATCTTTATTTTTCTCAAAGCACATCTAATAATTTCAGAATTCAGAGTAAGGTGATTCTTATCACCACCACGTGAGAGTGTAATTCTCATAAGAACTTCAAGTCGTATTTCTCTTCTCTGAAAATTTTATGAAAGTATTTCTTTTCACATGAAGAATTTCATGAAAATCTCTGATTAAAAATATGGGAAAGGCACTAGGGATTGTGATTTTTCTAAAAATGCGGAGTTTTGCTATTTTTTGGAATATATGTGAATAGAGCTGGGTACGGCTGCCTAGGCTGTGTACTGCTCAACTCCAAGGGACACCATTTACAGAGACCACAAAGTAAGGGGTGTTGCCTGGATCAGGACAGCGCAGTGGCCCTGACGGAAATGGAACACTGAGAAGGAAAAAAATCAGCTGCCACCTATACCAGAAAATAAGGACAAAGGGGGCAAGTCATAAAGATGGATAGGCCAGCTTGTACCCAAATGGCAAAATATGGACAAGTCGAGCATCAAAATAAACAAGGACAGGAAGGTATTTTGACCCCCTGCCTGAGGTAAGAATCCATAACTCCATGCTGATAATAACAGGCAAGTAAGGGCACAGTGGGAGAAGAGAACAGCCCTTCCTTACAGTAGAATGACAACACATGGAAGAAGGAATGATGGAGTTAAGTTAGAAATGCACTATTTTACCACCTTCAGAGTAAAAATTGAATCAGACAGGTATCATCAATAGCAGCTTGACAAAAGGGGGTAGGGAGTGAGAGAAGGAACAGGATACCCACAGAATCCCAAAGAATCTTCTTTCAAATTTCCCAGTAACACAAAGCACATGCTAATTAGACAGCAGAGAAATCAGACATCTTAACCAAGTGATCAAAATCAAGGTCATCAGTAAGGGACAGAGGGACACCCGTGTCTCCAGCTATGATTTCACCGAGGAGGACACAACCAGCCCAAAGTGCATAATCTCAATCTAATCATGAAGAGCCTGTGGAACCCAAAGTGAGGGTTATTCTAAAACACAACTTGCCTACATGCTTCTAGAATGTCAAGAAACACGAGAAAGGCTGAGGAATGATCCCAGATTAAAGGAGACTAAAGGGACATGATAGGAAAAACCAGTAAGTGGTCTCAGACTAGATGCTGTCCTGGAGGGAAAAAAGATATTATTGGGACAAATGACAAAACCGGAACATGCCCTGCAGATTAAATCAAAGTATTAAATGTCCTGAATTTGCTGACAGTACTGTGGTTACATAAGAGGATATCCTTGTTTTTAGGAACCACATAATGAAGTACAGGGGGATGTGTGTGGTCTGCTCCAAAGATTTGGGATAAATAAATAAATAATATGGGGTGTGTGTGTGCGTGTGTGTGTGTGCATGTAGAGAAAGAGATGGAGGAAAAGAATACAACAAACATGGCAAAATGATGGTCAAAAATGGGTAAATAATATAAAGGAATATATCACACTATTGCAGCCTCAAAATAAAAAGTTTAAAACAACAACAAAACAGTAGCCAAAACAACTCTGAGGGGTGTCAGTGTTCAGTCTGCTTTAATGAGCAGAAAAGTAATTCAACTTGAAACCTGTACTTCAAAACAAAGAGTTAAACCTTCAGAAACACTGTGCTGCTACCATTACCATAATCACCACCATTAACACCATGGAGCACTTGGTAAGTATTAACAGTAAACATTTCCCACGTTGCTCAGTGGTGAAGAATCTGCCTGCAATGCAAGAGACTGGGGTTTGATTCCTGAGTTGGGAAGACCCCCTGAAGAAGGAAATGGCAACCCACTCCAGTATTCTTGCCTGGGAGAATCCTATGGACAGAGGAGCCTGGAGGGTTACAGTCTATGGGGTTGCAAAGAGTCAGACTCGACTGAGTGACTATACAAACAAGCACTCAGAAAGGTGCTTCACTAGCATCACCTCTTTTAATCTTCACAACTACCCGAAGAGAAAGGCACTCACTGTCTCCACTTTATAGATGAGGAAATTAAGATCCAGAGAGGTCGAGTAACCTGCCCAAATACACACAGTAAGTGCAGAACCAGGAATCCAACTAGGCTGATTACAAAGCTGGCAGATTTTATTCTTACATCAAAAGTATTTAATTATTAATTATTCATTAATTTTTCTCAAAGAATGAGTGATGACTCTCAACGTAAATGAAGTTATAACAAATTAGTGAAATATGCATGAATAAGTGTTTCTTCTACTAACTAAAATTAGAGCACTACTAACCCAGAGACATAAATGGTATTTTTAGCCTCCACTATTTACTTTATGCTCTCTTTCTTCCAAAGGCTGGACTTGGTCATAAATCCTCTGAAATAAAATATACCCTAGGATGTTCTTTGAAATGATTTTATCAAGTCTCATAAAACACTGGTTCCTTGCTATGGACTGAATGTTTACATCCTCCCAAAGTCAGATGCTGAAGGCTAAATCCCCAATGTGATGGAATTTAGAGGTGGGGTCTTTGGAGGGTGATTAGTTCTGAGGGTGGAGCCTTCATGAATGAGATTAGTGCCCTTGTAAGAATAGACTTGAGAAAGCTGATTGTTCTCCCTCATTCTCTCTTTTTTCCAATCATATGAGGACCCAGCAAGAAAATAACCATCCGAGAACCAGAAAGTGGGCTCTCACCAGACATCAGACCTACTGGCACTTTGATCTTGGACTTCTCAAGAAATAAACTTCTTTTGTTTACAATCCATCCAGTTTATGGAATTTTGTTACAGCAACTTGAACTAAGACAGTTCCATTTCAAATTTTTCTTCCTTTAATATATTTTCTTTCTTTTCATGTAAAGTCGTGCAATCTTCGTGCTCATATTTCCTTTTAGTCTGGGCACCTCAACTTTACTTTAAAAATGAAAAAGTATCATTTGCAATATACTGCCTGGGGTTCCCAACTAAGTGCACTATCACTTTCCTTGCAGATAAAAAGATGTTGACATACCATCTTTTATTCCAGTGGAAATTCAATGTTAAAAAAAATACATATTTAGAACAACAAAACATTTGCAAGTATTTGCAGGTGTTTGGGGAAATCTCATCATCTGACACAGTGAATGCCCACTCCAGAACAAAGGATTTCCAACCTTGGCCGAATAACAAGAGGAGCTATTAAAACCCTGATGCTCAGCCCACACTCAAAGCCAATTAAATTAGAACCTTGGATGTGGGAACTGGGCATCAGTCCTTTTTAAAGCTTCCCAGGTGATTCCCAGATATGTAGCCAAGTTTGAGATCCCTGGATGGAACATCTACGGCTATAAAGAATTGTATCTTTTGTGTACAGATCCAATGGACTCACAAAGGCTTTTTGAATTGGTCTCACTTGTTAAGGAGTGTACAGTCCAACTGCCAAGTGGAGATATGGGCACATGCAACGGCTCAGTAGGTAAAGAATCCGCTTGCAAAGCAGGAGACACAGGAGACATGGGTTCGATTCCTGGGTCAAGAAGATCCCCTGGAGGAGGAAATGGCAACCCACACCATATTCTTGCCTGGAGAACCCCATGGACAGAGAGGCCAAGTGGGCTACGGTCCACGGGGTCACAAAGAGTAGACGTGACTGAGTGACTAAGCACAAGTACAAGGAAAAGGTAACAGAGTGAAACCTGAGGACATGTGCCAAATGCATGTGATACAAGGTAAGTACATCAGGAGACAACATGGAGACAAGTCGGGGGTGCCAACAGCCTCCTGATGCAATGACAGGAGTCGGGGGTGCCAACAGCCTCCTGATGCAATGACAGACTCTGATGGAAGCACGGCTGAGGAAGGCAACTCTGGCCGGGGAATGGTTACATGAAAAAGTATTCAGAATGTCCAGGACACAGGAAGGTGACAAATCTAGCCAGAGTGGAAGGCCCACTCTTCAGAGAGGAAAAGGTAAGTTTGGAGAAGTGGACTAGAATCAGAGGATGAGAGCTTTGAGCAATAAGTTAGAGAGACTGGTGGCATACGGGGTCTCTAAAGCAATCTGCATATCTGATCAAATGACAACATTCATTTGGGACAAGCGATGTCAGAGCTATTCACAAGGGTTTGGGGGAAAGACTAAAAGTCAATCTACGAAAAGAACACAACAGATCAGGTAAATTTATTCATCTGAACCACAACCTTACATCTTCCTTCTTGGTTTTCCATGAAGCACAGGAACCATAATTTTGGTTCTGCTAAAACTAGCATGGAACTCACCTGTCGTGCGACCAGTGGCAGAAGAGACCAGGCAGGTGGTCTCTCTCTCATTCTCTGCCCCTTTGCCTGGCTCCCAATCTCACCCTTAACACTTTCTGTAGCTATATGTTCCTCCTTTTTCTATGAAGGCTACTCCTACGGCCGGGAAAGAGAATTCTAGGACAGGGTTTCAGGCAAGAGAAATTTTTTCTTAAAATTTTTCTGTAATAAGGATTTTGAGAAGTTTAGTGACTCCTAGGTCATATCCAGCAATGGAGACTCCTAGTAATAAAAGGGGGACCAAACCATTCATTCATCCCACAAATATTTACTGAACACATACCATTTACTGCTGTTCTAGGCAGTGGGAATCCAGTGAAGCCCCTTTTCCAAACAGACAACTCTCTGGGCAATGCAGATTTCCCTCAAACACTTGACAGCAGTCTAGGGTGTCCTGCTACAGACTTTTGAAACTTAATGACAGTAGAGAAAAAGAAAAAGATCCTTCACATAATGAACTGTAAGGAACAGAAGGAAGTATAGGATATATAGATATAGATATAGATATATACATACATATATATATCATGCTTTTTAAAAACTGTAAACTGCCACTATTGAAAATGGATTCAAGTTACTAGATGGATCCTAAACTCCTAGAACAGTGCTGGTACTTAGAAACCCCTTAATAAAGATTAGTTAAATGACATGGAAAGGAATTAGTTAAATAACAGTAAAATTAGTTAACTAACATGTTAACTAAACTAGTTAAAAATTAGTTAAATAAATGCAACAGTGACATGTTACAGTGAATGGAATTCCAAGTGAGGCAGGAAAGTAGCTACTATCCTAATTTAACTAAAGCAGTGAGGTCACCTCTGCTTCCTGTGTTCTAAATGCTCCTTTGCAGAGGGACATGTGCAGGTATCTGACTTTCCAATTGAATACTTTCAAAACCAGACCATAATGCTTGTTTGTGCAATGGTATCTTGCAAAACCATGAAATCAAAGTCATTCACAAATCGTGCTCAGGTTAATTCAGAGATCCTTGTGCTCAGAGGCTGCCTACACATATGGACTGCCATTCCAAAGATGATCTTTGTAACATTTTTATGAATGTCTAAGAAGAATTTGTGCTTAACAGGGAACTCTGCTCAATGTTATGTGGCAGCCTGGATAGGAGGGGGGTTTGGGGGAGAACGCACACGTGTACATGTATGGTGGAGTCCCTTTGCAGTCTACCTGAGACTTTCACAACATTGGTAATTGGCTATACTCCAGCACAAAATAAAAAGTTAAAAAAATGCACAAGATCATTAAAGGAAAAAAAAAGAATTTGTGCTTAACTCCATGCATTAATTAGAAATTCCTATGACAAAATGAATCTGACAACCAAAGTGTTTCGTTCTTTGTCCAAGTCATTATATCCTCTAGTTTATAGACAACTCCTATTTTCTCACTGTGGAGGAGAAAATTAGCATATTCAAGTACCCTTCCTTGGCCCTGTCCCTTGAGAGGAGCTTTACCTGCATAATGTACCGGAATCTCTATCTTTGGCCCAATGACATAGTGCCCCTCCTCCAAGCTATGGGCAGTGATGGTGGTCCACTGACGGCACGAGTGAATCAGAAGGTAGTCATTTTCCCGCAGCCCTTCTACGCATTCTCCTGGAAAATAAATTTTACATAAGAAACTTAGAATTAGCATCTGCTTACTCCATTCTCTGCAACAAAATTTCATTAGTTATAACTTCACTAATGGAGAAGTTGATAGTTTATCCCAAGATGAGATAAAGTCCACTTTTGAATCAGCAATAATAAAAAAAGGCATTCCATGCCAAGTTGACAACTATACAGGATTCCATAAAAATGTTTCCCATTTATTTGCAAAGAGATTTTCAAATACCTCATTCTATCTTAATGGTATTTCAACAATAATATAATAAAACAAACATATACTGAGTGCCAACAATATATTGAGCACATCTAATTAAATGTTTTATATATATTATTTCAATGTAATACAATAACATTATGAGGCAGGTATTGGTCCTACTTTACAGACAAGAAAAATGAAGGTTCAGAATGTTAAGTATAGGGGTTTCCCTGGTGGCTCAGTGGTAAAGAATCCACCTGCCATTGCAGGAGACATGGGTTCAATCCCTGATCCAGGAAGATCCCACATGCCTCAGAGCAACTAAATCCATGAGCCACAGCTACTGAGCCTGGTCTCTAGGGCCTGGGGAGCCACAACAACTGGACCTTTGTGCTGCAACTACTGAAGTCCACCTGGCCTGGACCTCATGCTCCACAACAACAGAAGCCACCGCAATGAGAAGGCTACACACAACTAGAGAGTAGCCCCAGCTCTCTGCAACTAGAGAAAAGCTCATGCAGTAACGAAGACCCAGCTCAGACGTAAAAGATAAACAAAACTATCTTTAAAAATGGAAATGTAAAGTATAGTCTAAGCGCACAGATTTAATAAGCAGAAAGGTGTGGATTCAAGCCTAGGTCAGATTTCAAAGCTTATGCTTTTTTTTTCTTGACCACACCATGGCTTGTGGGACCCTAGTTCCCTAATCAGGGGTGGAACCCAGGCCTTTGCCCGTGAAAGCATCAAGTCCCAACCACTGGACTGCCAGGGAATTCGCCCAAAGCTTACGTTCTTAATCACTACAATATAACTAACAAAAATAAAAAATAAATTTATCCCTCTCCCTTGAAACAGTACTTGAGATTAAATGCTTATATCTCCTTTCAAATTTTACATGTTTTAGTATTGTACGGGTATAAAAACAGACACACAAATCAATGGAACAGAACAGAAAGCCTAGAAATAAACCCACACACTTATGGTCAATTAATCTGCAACAAAGGAGGCAAGAATACACAATAGAGAAAACGCAGTCTCTATAGCAAGTGTTTCTGGGAAAACTGGCCAGTTACATGTAAAGGAATAAAATTAAAACATTCTTCAACATCACATACAAAAATAAACTCAAAATGGATCAGAGACCTAATCGTAAGACCAGTAGCTCTCAAACTCCTAGAGGAAAAGAAAACATTGGCAGAATACTTTTTGACATAAGTTGCAGCCATATTTTTTTGGATCTGCTTCCTAGACTAATGGAAATAAAAGCAAAAATAAACAAATGGAAACTAATCAAACTTAAAAACTTTTACACAGCAAAGGAAGCCAGAAATAAAATGAAAAGACAACTTACGGAATGAGAGAAAATATTCACAATGTGACTGACAAGGGATTAATTTACAAAATAGACAAACAGCTCACATAGTTCAATATCAAAAAAACAACCCAATTAAAAAATGGGCAGATCAAAATAGACATTTCTCCAAAGAAGACATACAGATGGCCAACAGGCACAAGAAAGAATGCTCAACATCACTAATTATTAGAGAAACACAAATCAAAATGATAATGAAGTTTTACTCACTTCACACCAATCAGAATAACCATCATCAAAAAGTCTACAAACAATAAATGCTGGAGAGGGTGTGGAGAAAAGGGAACCCTCCTAAACTGTTGGTGGTAATGTAAATAGTTACAGGCAAGATGGAGAACAGTCAAGAGGTTCCTTAAAGAACTAAAAACAAAATTACCATATGATCCCGCAATCCCATCCCTGGGCAAATATCAGGAAAAGACAAAAACTCTAATTTGAAAAGGTGCATGCGCCCTAATGTTCACTGTAGCACTATTTACAATTGCCAAGATATGGAAGTAGCCCTAATGTCCACTGACAGATGAAAGGATAAAAATGTGGGATATGTATGCAATGGAATATTACTCAGCCATAAAAAATAATGCCTTTTGTAGCCATATGGATGGACCTAGACATTATCATACTAATGAAGTAAGTCAAACAAAGACAAATATCATATGGTATCACTTTCAATTGGAATCTAAAACTATGATACAAATGAACTTACTTCCAAAACAGAAAGAGACTCAGAGAAAACAAAATTATGCTTATCAAAGGGGAAAGGTGAGGGAGAGGGGTAAAGAGTCCAGAATTAACAGATATACACTACTCAATTATAAAAAAGAAAAACAGCACTGGGAACTATATTCAAAATATCATAATAATCAATAATGGAAAAAAACCTGAAAAAGAATATAAATGTAACTGAATATATGTAACTTTTTCTGGAACTCTCTTGCTTTTTCAATGATTCAACGAATGTTGTAAATTTGATCTCTGGTTCCTGTCTGCCTTTTCTAAATTCAGCTTGAACACCTGGAAGTTCACGGTTCATGTACTGTTGAAGCCTGGCTTTGAGAATTTTGAGCATTACTTTGCTAGCGTGTGAGATGGGTGTCAAGAACTGACTCATTGGAAAAGACCCTGATAGTGGGAAAGATTGAAGGTGGGAGAAGAGGAGGACAGAGGATGAAATGGTTGAATGGCATCACCGACTCAATGGACATGAGTTTGCGTAAGCTCCCGGAGTTGGTGATGCACAGGGAAGCCTGGTGTGCTGCACTCCGGGGGGCCGCAAAGAGTCAGACACGACTGAGCAACTGAAGTGAGATGAATGCAACTGTGCAGTACTTCGTACGTTCTTTGGTATTGGAATGAAAACTGACCTTTTCCAGTCCTGTGGCCACTGCTGAGTTTTCCAAATTTGCTGGCATATTGAATACAGCACTTTCACAGCATGATCTTTTCTGATTTGAAACAGCTCAACTGGAATTCCATCACCTCCATTAGCTTTGTTCGTAGTGATGCTTCCTAAGGCCCACTTGACTTCACATTCCAGGATGTCTGGCTCTACGTGAGCGATCATACCATTGTGGTTATCTGGGTCATGAAGATCTTTTCTGTATAGTTCTTCTGTGTATTCTTGCCGCCTCTTCTTAATACCTTCTGTTTCTGTTAGGTCCATATAATTTCTATCCTTTATTGTGTCCATCTTTGCAAGAAATGTTCCCTTGGTATCTCTTATTTTCTTGAAGAGATCTCTAGTTTTTCCCATTCTATTGTTTTCCTCTGTTTCTTTGCACTGATCACTGAGGATGGCTTTCTTATCTCTCCTGCTATTCTTGGAACTCTGCACTCAAATGGGAATACCTTTCCTTTTCTCCTTTACCTTTGGCTTCTCTTTTCTTAGCTACTTGTAAGGCCTCCTCAGACAACCAATTTGCCTTTTTGCATTTCTTTTTCTTGCAGATGGTCTTGATCACTGCCTCCTGTACAATGTCACGAAACTCCATCCTTAGTTCTTCAGGCACTCTGTCTATCAGATCTAATCCCTTGAATCTATTTCTCACTTCCACTGTATAATTGTAAGAGATTTGATTTAGGTCATACCTGAATGGTCTAGTAGTCTTCCCTACTTTCTTCAATTTAAGTCTGAATTTGGCAATAAGGTGTTCATGATCTGAGCCACAGTCTGCTCCCGGTCTTGTTTTTGCTGACTGTATAGAGCTTTTTCATCTTTGGCTGCAAATAACATAATCAATCTGATTTCAGTATTGACCATCTGGTGATGTCCATGTGTAGAGTCTTCTCTTGTGTTGTTGGAAGAGGGTGTTTGCTATGACCAGTGCATTCTCGTGGCAAAACTCTGTTAGCCTTTGCCCTGCTTCATTCTGTACTCCAAGGCCAAATCTCCCTGTTACTCCAGGTATCTCTTGACTTCTACTTTTGCACTCCAGTCCCCTATAATGAAAAGGACATCTTTTTTGGGTGTTAGTTCTAGACGGTCTTGTAGGTCTTCATAGAACTGTTCAACTTCAGCTTCTTCAGCATTAGTGGCTGGGGCACAGACTTGCATTACTGTGATATTGAATGGTTTTGCCTTGGAAATGAACAGAGATCATTCTGTCGTTTTTGAGATTGCACCCAAGTACTGAATTTTGGACTCTTTTGTTGACTGTGAGGGCTACTCCATTTCTTCTAAGGTTTTCTTGCCCACAGTAGTAGATATAATGGTCATCTGAGTTAAATTTGCCCATTCCAGTCCATTTTAGTTCACTGATTCCTAATACATCGATGTTCACACTTGCCATCTCCTGTTTGACCACTTCTAATTTACCTTGATTCATGGACCAAACATTTCAGATTCCTCTGCAATATTGCTCTTAACAGCATTGGACTTTACTTTCATCACCAGTTACATCCACAACTGGGTGTTGTTTCGCTTTGGCTCCGTCTCTTCATTCTTTCTGGTGTTATTTCTACATTCAGAAAAACTCAACATTCAGAAAACTAAGATCATGGCATCTGGCCCCATCACTTCATGGCAAATAGATGGGGAAACAATGGAAACAGTGAGAAACTTTTGGGGGGGTTCTCCAAAATCACTGCAAATGGTGACTGCAGCCATGAAATTAAAAGGCGCTTATTTCTCTGAAGAAAAGCTATGACCAACCTAAATAGCATATTAAAAAGCAGAGACAATACTTTGCCAACAAAGGTCCATGTAGTCAAAGCTATGGTTTTTCCAGTAGTCATGTATGGATGTGAGAGTTGGACCATAAAGAAAGCTGAGTACTGAAGAATTGATGCTTTTGAACTATGGTGTTGGATAAGACTCTTGAGAGTCCCTTGGACTGCAAGGAGGTCAAACCAGTCAATCCTAAAGGAAATCAGTCCTGAATTGGAAGGACTGATGCTGAAGCTGAAGCTCAAATACTTTGGCCACCTGATGGGAAGAACTGACTCACTGAAAAAGACCCTGACGCTGGGAAAGATTGAAGGCAGGAGGAGAAGGGGTCGACAGAGGATGAGATGGTTGGATGGCATCACCGACTAGATGGACATTAGTTTGAGTAAGCTTTGGGAGTTGGTGATGGACATGGAAGCCTGGCATGCTGCAGTCCATGGGGTCGCAAAGAGTCAGATATGACTTCGCGACTGAGCTGAACTGAACTAATATGTAACTATAACTACAAATGAAAGTAACACAACACTGTAAATCAACTATACTTCAATAAAACAATAAAATAAAATTTTATGTTTTGCCAATTCTCTCTGGCCTCCTACTAAATTTCCCAATCAACTGAAAATAATGAAACTTTGTAACATACAATGAAATTATTTTTCATATTAATATTTTCTAAAGTAACTTTTCAGCATTTGACCCAATAAAAAACTATTTCAAAAGAGAAATTTATCCCCTGAAACTTAAAAAAGATTTTTTTCTAGATATTAAAATAATCATTCCCCCATTAACCCTGGTTTACAATTTTTCAATGGTCAAAAAATGAACCAACAAAAACAACAACAACCCGAAAAGACTAATTTCTTTATACAGAAAACAATATGCCTTCCTTATTTTTGACATTATATCAAATGTCAAAATATATTAAATATATTTATATTTATATATCTGAATAAATGAATTATTATTGATTTCACTGTGTGTTCTGAAATGGCATTCATAGACTTTTCAAAAATTCTTAAAAGTGTCAGTATTTTTTCAGTAAATAAATTAGAGGAAGCTGTAATGATCAACTTGGTTATCAGAGTCATAAATGGTGGGAGGACGAGGTTCATAAAGCCAGGAGACCACCACTGGTACTCATGAGCCCTCTGCATCCCTCAAGCAGGAAAGAAAGCAGGAAAGAAAGATCTGGAATGGCTACACCAAAGGAGAAATTACGCAGCCTTCTACGTGCTCCCCATTGGGAGGCAGGATAGTAGGAAGGGCATATACACAGGAGGCAGGTGTTACAAGCTTGCACTTTGAGATCCAGCAGACCTGGTCGAGTTCAAGCCCTGCCCCCGCCACTGTATGGTCCTGGGCAGGAAGCTTCTCTTTGCTGTGAGATGGGGCAACAATGGTCCCTGCTTCACAGAGCGGCTGTGAAGACGGGCAGTGACAGTGACGGAAAGGTGCAGCACCTGTCTGACCATGTTAGGAACAATCAGTAAAGGTCAGCTATTAATTTTATTGGAAGCTTTTTCTCCCTAAAACTCAGTCCTCACATAAACATTGTAATTTAGGTCCTATTAATCTTCCCCAGGTGAGGAAACAACCTTTAGAGCAGTCAAAAAGCTTGTCCTTTTCTTGTAAGTGGCAGAAAACTCACTCCATGGTCCCGCTCTCTTCTCTGTTCTTCCAACACCACAGTCCTTTGCCTTTGAAAACCACCAATGATAACCCAAGAAACAGAGAGACACTGACCTTCGGCCTCAAGTCTCACTTCTTGACTCAACCTGTAAGATAGGTGCTACTCAGAGGGCTTGAGATGCAGAAGCAAACAAAACAAATGGCCCTGCCCTAAGGATGCTAGGAATCCAACAGGACCATTAACACAAATGAATGATTAAATTATGAATTACAAAGTGAAAGGTACCATGGGAAAAGGGTAAGAGATCAGGAACATACAAGAAAGAAGAGTCACTTGCAAGTTTGTCGTTTTGAGATATTTCTCATTTATTTATCCAACAAACATGTATTTATTTTGCCTTTTTAAAAAAACAGCTGGAGAGGCAGCCTTGCAAGCATGACTGAGAGATGAAAAAGCCTGAGGAAAGTGTAAAAGTACATTATTCTTTAGTCAATAAGAAAAAAACCAGAGGCCATTTGAAATTCCAGGGAAGACAAAAACCTAAATAAGAAAGCTTTGTTCAAACATGACGAAAATAATAAAGAGGTATGATTTTAAGCAAAAATCCAAAAACAACGACACTGAGAAACAAACAACCCTTCCACCCCAATTTACTGAGTTATAACTGATATTCAAAGAACTGTACATATTTAACGTGTACAATGATGACCAACAAACACTTGAGTATTTTTCATGCACAAAGCAACTAGGGAGTGAGCAAAAATATAAAGAAGACCTTGCCCCTCATTCTCCTGGGTGAGATATGTCCTTATGTAATTTCATGTAAGGCAGGATGGAATGAACACTATTGCAAGAGGAATAAGATACTGAGAGTGGAGGTGGGGACTTTAGCAGAGAGGATCAACAAAATGCTAACAGGGAATATACAGCATTTGGGTTGATTCTTCTGTGATGGATGAGTTGGGCTTAAATGAGGATGGAGTAGGGAGCCACTGAAGAGTTTTGGATAAAAAAAAATTGTCAAAATTCTGCTTTAGGAAAATTAATGTGGTGGTACTATAAAAAAAATGGGCTTCCCTGAAGGCTCAGTGGTAAAGAATCCGCTTGCCAGTTCAAGAGACGTGGGTTCTATCCCTGGGTTGGGAAGTTTCCCGGAGAAAGAAATGGCAACCCACTCCAGGATTCTTGCCTGGGAAATCCCATGCACAGAGGAGCCTGGTGGGGCTACGGTCCATGGAGTCACAAGAGAGTCAGACATGACTTAGCGACTAAACAACAACAGCTATGTATAAAAGATAGATGAGGGAGGAGAAACCAGAGCCACAGGGTGTATGCAGGAAACTCAGAAGGAAAACATAGTGCCATTCAGGGAAAAGAGAAAATGTCATTTTCTGCAACTAAATTGTTATATCATAAAAACTGTTTTAATTTTATTCCACAGTGGGCTCTGAAGAGGCAGCCAAGAAACAACTGCCGTCAAGTTAGTCAGAAAATTTAACGTGAAATCCTCCTGTGATGCAGTAAACACTCTATCAGGAGGATTCAGAATGATTGCTGAAGCCATAAAGTAGTAAGAAACCAATGCCTATTTTTCAGTTTATGTCTTTTTCATTTTTTAAAACAACTGAACCAAGTGCCTGCTTGAGGCAAAATACGTCTCACAAAAATTGTCTAGAAAAAAAAAAGCTTAATATAATCACTTAAAATATCCTAGGGCAGGTCACTAATAGAGACACTATTTAAATGAATTCATGAAGTAAACATTTTTTTGTGCTATAATTATCCTGTTGCTTAAGTACTATGTATAACATGCTAAAACTTACATATTTAGCTCAAAGATGTGGTAAAAAGAACTCTCAAAGAACTGTGTGTTAAATTCCAAATTATGTTAGTGTCATCCTGAAAGTTCCCCACATCTGGGATATACTTATAAATATTTGACTGGTTTGCCCTTGATTGTCAAGTCTCACAACCTGTTAAAATCATTTCTCATGTTAGGGGAACATGAATCTATGAATTCTTTCAAGTCAGTCCACTTAAAAAAAAAAAACAATCTCAAAATTTAAAATATTTATAATCTGGACTTACACAAACTCTGTTCTTTTATCTGTTTGACCAACATAATCTCCTGATTCACCTTTCTGATGACTCCTTCTTGCCAACTCCTAGTTTTCTCCCCTTTACATCCATCTATATTAATTGTAATTATAGGAGTTAATCAAGGTTCCCAAATGGCTTCCCAGGTGGCACTAGTGGTAAAGAACCCACCTGCTAATGCAGGAGACACAAGAGACATAGGTTGGGTAGATCCCCTGGAGAAGGGCATGGCAACCCCTCATTCTTTCTTGGAGAATCCCATGGACAGAGAAGCCTGGCAGGCTTCGGTCCATGGGGCCGCAAAAAGTTGGACACGACTGAATGACTGAAACACACACAATCAAAGTTCCACGTTTAGCCTGCTCACCTTTTCTCTCTCCTTTACAATCGTACACATCTCTCAATCGTCCAATTAGTTATGGACAACTCTTGAATCCATGCTACCGGTCACTAACTTCTCTTCTGAGCTCGGAATCCAGACTTTACCTTCTGCATATTTCTCCCATGCTATTCATTCAGGCATCACACATTTATTCAATACTTATCCAGGACCAGCTATGCGTTAGCACCTAGAGATACAGCAGTGAACCAAGTACCTACTCTCACGGATCTAACTTCTTGACTGGGCTTTCAATCTTCTATTCTTCACTCTTTCGATTTACTGAAATATTGCTGCAGACGAAACTTTTAAAAGAATACAGCACTGCTTATCTTGTTCTTCGACTCCCATCTGCCTTCAGAGGTTCCCAGCCACAAGGAGGCCTTAATTCCATGGCCCAATACACAAGGTTCCCATGATCTAATTCCAAAGAGTCTCTCACCTTATGTTCCCCACATCATATACTGGAGCCCAAAGAATAGTTCTCTGGTCCACATACACATGGCACTTTCATACATCTGGGCCCTCCTCTCACGTTCTTTCATTTTCCTGCAATGAAATGCCTTGTATTTGAATTTATCTCCCAATCCCTATTTACTCCTGACTCCTCTTACTGGCTCTTGAAAGACCAGCTCAAATGCTACCACGATGAATGTCTTCCTGCTTTGAATACCAGTATTTTTCACTTAAACTGTACTAATTTTGTAACTTTTTTGCCTATCATCTATCCTAATTTATAAATTTTAGAGCTATGAGCACAAGAAATTAAGATTGACTGTTTAGTGTTCATATATATTTGTGATATAATAAAAAATTAACACTATGAAAATTACAGGCATTTTTTCCCTTCTAAAACTAGTCTTTACATTTATCAAGTTTGAGAACTGTGAAAGTGTTATTCATTTGGCTGTGTCGGACTCTTTGTGACCCCATGGGCTGCAGACTGCCAGGCTCCCCTCTGTCCATGGGATTCTCCAGGCAAGAATACTGGAGTGGGTGGCTGTTCCCTTCAGGGGATCTTTCCCACCTAGGGATCAAACCCAGGTCTCCCACATTGCAGACAGATTCTTTACCATCTGAGCCACCAGGGAAACCCCTTGAGAACCATGGGGATAAGGAACAGACATTCAAGACTGTAAGTGCTGTTGGATGAGATCCTCTCTAAACCCTCTAGTTCTACCAGCATCCACAACAACGCAAAGAAACAGCCCAGATTCACCGCACTCATGGTTTTTTTGTTTTTAAACTGAGGTATAACCGACAAAACATGGAGTTAGTTTTGCTATGCTATGCTATGCTAAGTCGCTTCAGTCATGTCCGACTCTGTGTGACCCCATAGACGGCAGCTCACCAGGCTCCGCCGTCCCTAGGATTCTCCAGGCAAGAACACTGGAGTGGGTTGCCATTTCTTTCTCCAGTGCATGAAAGGGAAAAGTGAAAGTGAAGTCGCTCAGTCGTGTCCGACTCTGTGCGACCCCATGGACTGTAGCCTACCAGGCTCCTCCGTCCATGGGATTTTCCAGGCAAGAGTACTGGAGTGGGGTGCCATTGCCTTCTCCTCTCTGAAGACTGGCTTCCTGAAAAATAGAATAAGCTTGATGAGGTAGGAGCTGGCTTGGTGCCCAAGGAACCCAGGTTTGAGTCTTGACCGCACTTCCAGGCAAGAGTACTGGAGTGGGGTGCCATTGCCTTCTCCTCTCTGAAGACTGGCTTCTTTCAACTGCAAAGCTGGCACCAGCAGGTCCACCATCAGGGGGGGAAATAGATTCTCTTAAAGTGGGCTGAGCTGGGAGGCAGGTTGAAGAACAATCCTGTGCTTCCGGCCATCTGGGCAGAGTTGCCATCCTCCCACAAGGCAGATTCCTGAGGATGGGTTAGGCATCTCTCTGGCTGGAGGAGACTTAGGAGGGGCTCATACCTCCCCTCAGGCTGGGGCTCCGGAACAAAGTGCCCAGTGGAAAATCAATATTAACAATCTGATTTAAATATACCACAAATAATCACCATAAGAAATTCAGTTAACATCCATCACTATACACAGTTGCTATTTTTTTTTAAGGAGACTTTCAATATCCACTCTCCTAGCTACTTTCACATGTGCAATACGATTATATTAACTATAGTCACCATGCTGTATATTGCATTCTCATGACTTAAGTCATTTTATAACTGAAACTTGTACCTTTGGCTCCCCCCTGCCCCTTCACCCATTTTGCCCACCACCCTCAGCCCCCACCTCAGGCAACTGCCTTTCTTGTTTCGCTTTTTAAGTATTCTATAATAACTTTTAACTTTACTTAGGCTATTCTCCCCAACACTGAACCTTATGTTTTTTTTTTATGCTTTCTATTTTAGCTTCGTCTGAACTGTAATGTGTCTGAGTAAGTGTATAACTGTAGTACCTTTATACATGAATTACTTAGAATGTGTCTGAATCAGCTCAAGTTCTCATGTCTGGCACAGTAGAATCCAAATTTCTATGAAATGCTTTTTTATTTTTAAACATGAAATATGACTGTACTCAGATGACAACTGACGATGTTTTGATATTAAACCGGTTAACCTACTGCTGATGAGTACTGTATTAAGGCTGGGTTGAATGCAGAGAAGAAAGCAAATAATCATGTTTATTTATTTATTTTTGCTGTTTTCATGTCACATGGAACAAATGAGTGACTCACTTCTCTAAGGTGTGTTGTGATTTGGGCAGCTAATAAATTACAGTGTTTTTTTGATTTCTCACATTTGTGTCTTTGCTCTTGGAGCAGCATTTCACACCAGAGTAACAGGCTCTATCTCCATAGAAGGCACATGCTGTTAATCCGTGAAGTCCTGACTTTGCTTTGCTTTAAAAATAATATATCATCTTAATGGGGCTTCCCTGGTGGCTCACTGGCAAGAACCTGCCTGCCAATACAGCAGGCATGGGTTCAGTCTCTGGGTGGGGAAGACCCCCTAGAGGAGGGCATGGCAACCCACTCCAGTAGTCTTGCCTGAAGAATCCCATGGACAGAAAAGCCTGGAGGACTCCAGTCCCTGAAGTTATAAACAGTCGGATATGACTGAGCAACTAACAGTACACCACTTGACTATGGCCTTATATTGCTGTTTATTTTTCTCTCGTAAAGTATCATTTTAGCTTGATTTCCTCTCAGGACATCAGTAGCACCCTGTCTGTGGTGGGTACTCCCATATCTGTTGGCTGACTAATAAGGTCCCACTAAAATAATCTGATTTGTTAATACATGTGTACTGAGAATGAGGTTTACTGAATTGGGTATTCTTTAAATCTGTTTTAGACACAGACTGTTAATGTCATAGCTAAGTCTATCAACAATGCGTAAATTGAAATGTTCTATATGTTTTTCTTACTACAAATCTAACTTGACAGCTGTACACTGTTTTATTTTACCAATGTTAAAAGGAAAGCTAGTCGAGTGATAATATTGTACATATACTTCCTCATTATTAATAGTGTTGCCTAATTTTAATTATGTATTTACTTGACCTTCAAGTCCTTTTCATGCATAAAGGAAACCTACTGAATTAACTATTCGAAGCACTGCATTTCTCTCACTAAACATTTTAAAAAATACCTTTGATGTCAGGAGCTGATTACCAGGCAGGTTTCCTTTTCTTTCCAACTCCCCTCGCAGTTAAGTGGTGTCACGTCACTTAGTGCTCAGCCAGTGTGTGGGAGCAGAAACGACATTTCCTACTTCCTGCCCTGACCCATGAAAACTGCCCACAAGCCATCCTTTACGCTCTTTCCTTGGCCACGGGCTGAATACTGATTCCCAGAAAGATCTTGGAACAAGCTGAAGATAGCCCAGCTGCCAGCCGTCTGGGTTCCTTAATTAATATAGAGCGGAACAAACCACCTGCCCCCACCTGGTATCGATAAACCACCAATGATAGTTCAGCAAGGTCATTTTTCACTATTTAGCTCCCATACATTTAACTACCAGATGAAATTAAAGGTATCTACCTCCTTTTTTGGTCTTATATTTTGCAATAAGAAATAAGGAAAATTCTACTTTATCACAGTTCTCTTTGTATGTAAAATCTTTAAAAAAAAAAGTTATTATTTCAGGCTCATGGGAAGCTTTAGATCCAGCACGACTGTCGACTTAACCATAATAAATTGTAGCTGTCTTTTTTAAAATTAGGATTCACCTTTAACTTGGAAAGTGGCAGAGATTGCTAGAGACCCAATAATCTCTCACTGACTCCCTGTCCTCAGTAACACTCCCCTCGTGGGCACACGGCTGCCCAGAATACTGTTCCCAGGCCCCACAGCAAGTAGGTATAACTCTGTAACTAGGTTATAGCCAATGGGATGCGGATCAACTAGTGTAAGTAACTTCCAAGATATATATGCATTTAAAATCTTTAATACACCAGAAAATTTACTGATTGCAGTTTACAATTCAATGCTTTTAGTATATTCACAGAGTTGTGTAATCATCACCACCATCTAATTACAGAATACTTCTATCATCCCAAAAGAAATCTCAAACCCATTAACAATTAGTCTCTACTCCCCACCCCAGCCTTAGGCAACCACTACTTTCTGTATCTATAAATTTGCCTATTCTGGAAATTTTGTAGGAATGGAGGTATAAAATATGTGAACTTTTGTGTCTGACTTCTTTCATTTAGTATGTTTCCAAGGTTCATCTATGTTGTAGCATGAATCAGTACTTCATCTCTTTTAATGGCTGAATAATATCTGATTATATGGATACACTATTTTATTTATCCAGTCGTCAGATGATGGCCATCTGGGCTGTTTACAATTTTGGCAATTATTCAATACTTCTGATAAGAACATTTGTATACAAGTTTTTGTATGGACATATGTATTCCTTTCTCTGAGATATATACCTGGGGTAGAACTGCTGGGTCATATGGTAATTCTATATCTAACTTTTGAGAACTCCCTGACTTTTTTCCAAATCGGCCACACCATTTTACATTCCCTCTAGCAATGAATGAGAGTTCCAATTATTCCACATAGTCCAACACTTGCTATTATCCATCTTTAATTTAAATTATAAGCATCTTGGGTGTGAAGTGGCTTTTGAACTGTGGTGTTGGAGAAGACTCTTGGGAGTCACTTGGACTGCAGGCAGATCAAACCAATCTAAAGGAAATCAAATTTCCCAATCCTAAAGGAAATCATTATATCTACTACTGTGGGCAAGAATCCCTTAGAAGAAATGGAGTAGCCATCATGTTCAACAAAAGAGTCCGAAATGCAGTACTTGGATGCAATCTCAAAAACGACAGAATGATCTCTGTTCGTTTCCAAGGCAAACCATTCAATATCACGGTAATCCAAGTCTATGCCATGACCAGTAACGCCGAAGAAGCTGAAGTTGAACGGTTCTATGAAGACCTACAAGACCTTCTAGAACTAACACCCAAAAAAGATGTCCTTTTCATTATAGGGGACTGGAATGCAAAAGTAGGAAGGCAAGAAACACCTGGTGTAACAGGCAAGTTTGGCCTTGGAGTACAGAATGAAGCAGGGCAAAGGCTAATAGAGTTTTGCCACGAGAACGCACTGGTAATAGCAAACACCCTATTCCAACAACACAAGAGAAGACTCTACACGTGGACATCACCAGATGGTCAACACCGAAATCAGATTGATTATATTCTTTGCAGCCAAAGATGGAGAAGCTCTATACAGTCAGCAAAAACAAGACCAGGAGCAGACTGTGGCTTGGATCATGAACTGCTTATTGCCAAATTCAGACTTAAATTGAAGAAAGTAGGGAAAACCACTAGACCATTCAGGTATGACCTAGAGCAAATCCCTTATGAGTATACAGTGGAAGTGAGAAATAGATTTAAGGGACTAGACCTGATAGACAGAGTGCCTGATGAACTATGGACAGAGGTTCGTGACATTGTACAAGAGACAGGGATCAAGAAAATCCCCATGGAAAAGAAATGCAAAAAACCAAAATGGCTGTCTGAGGAGGCCTTACAGATAGCTGGGAAGAGAAAAGAAGCGAAAAGCAAAGGAGAAAAGGAAAGATATTCTCATCTGAATGCAGAGTTCCAAAGAATAGCAAGGAGAGATAAGAAAGCCTTCCTCAGCGATCAGTGCAAACAAATAGAGGAAAACAACAGATTGGGAAAGACTAGAGACCTCTTCAAGAAAATTAGAGATACCAAAGGAACATTTCATGCAAAGATAGGCTCGATAAAGGACAGAAATGGTATGGACCTAACAGAAGCAGAAGATATTAAGAAGAGGTGGCAAGAATACACAGAAGAACTGTACAAAAAAGATCTTCACGACCCAGATAATCACGATGGTGTGATCACTCACCTAGAGCCAGACATCCTGGAATGTGAAGTCAAGTGGGCCTTAGAAAGCATCACAACCAACAAAGCTAGTGGAGGTGATGGAATTCCAGTTGAGCTATTTCAAACCCTCAAAGGTGATGCTGTGAAAGTGCTGCACTCGATATGCCAGCAAATTTGGAAAACTCAGCAGTGGCCACAGGACTGGAAAAGGTCAGTTTTCGTTCCAATCCCAAAGAAAGGCAATGCCAAAGAATGCTCAAACTACCGCACAATTGCACTCATCTCACATGCTAGTAAAGTAATGCTCAAAATTCTCCAAGCCAGGCTTCAGCAATACGTGAACCATAAACTTCCAGATGTTCAAGCTGGTTTTAGAAAAGGCAGAGGAACCAGAGATCAAATTGCCAATATCCGCTGGATCATCGAAAAAGCAAGAGAGTTCCAGAAAAACATCTATTTCTGCTTTATTGACTATGCCAAAGCCTTTGACTGTGTGGATCACAATAAACTGTGGGAAATTCTGAAAGAGATGGGAATACCAGACCATCTGACCTGTCTCTTGAGAAACCTATATGCAGGTCAGGAAGCAACAGTTAGAACTGGACATGGAACAACAGACTGGTTCCAAATAGGAAAAGGAGTCCGTCAAGGCTGTATATCGTCACCCTGCTTATTTAACTTCTATGCAGAGTACATCATGAGAAACGCTGGGTGGGAAGAAACACAAGCTGGAATCAAGATTGCCGGGAGAAATATCAATAACCTCAGATATGCGGATGACACCACCCTTATGGCAGAAAGTGAAGAAGAACTAAAGAGCCTCTTGATGAAGGTGAAGGAGGAGAGTGAAAAAGTTGGCTTAAAGCTCAACGTTCAGAAAACTAAGATCATGGCATCTGGTCCCATCACTCCATGGGAAATAGATGGGGAAACAGTGGAAACAGTGTCAGACTTTACTTTTTGGGGCTCCAGAATCACTGCTGATGGTGACTGCAGCCATGAAATTAAAAGACGCTTACTCCTTGGAAGGAAGGTTATGGCCAACCTAGATAGCATGTTTAAAAGCAGAGACATTACTTTGCCAACAAAAGTCCGTCTAGTCAAGGCTATGGTTTTTCCAGTGGTCATGTATGGATGTGAGAGTTGTACGGTGAAGAAAGCTGAGCGCTGCAGAATTGATGCTTTTGAACTGTGGTGCTGGAGAAGACTCTTGAGAGTCCCTTGGACTGCAAGGAGATCCAATCAATCCATCCTAAAAGAGATCAATCCTGGGTGTTCATTGGAAGGTCTGATGTTGAAGCTGAAGCTCCAATACTTTGGCCACCTCATGCGAAGGGTTGACTCATTGGAAAAGACCCTAATGCTGGGTAGGATTGGGGGCGGGAGGAGAAGGGGACGACAGAGGATGAGATGGTTGGATGGCATCACCGACTCGATGAACATGGGTTTGGGTAGACTCCGGGAGTTGGTGATGGACAGAGAGGCCTGGCGTGCTGCAATTCATGGGGTCGCAGAGAGTCGGACACGACTGAGCGACTGAACTGAACTGAACTGAAAGGAAATCAACCCTGAATATCATTGGAAGGACTGATGGTGAAGCTCCAATACTTTGGCCACCAGATGCAAAGAGCCAACTCATGGGAAAAGACCCTGATGCTGGGAAAGATTGAAGGTAAAAGGGGAAGGGGGTAACAGAGAATGAGATGGTTGGATGGCATCACTGACTCAATGGACCTGAGTTTGAGCAAACTCTGGGAGATGGTAAAGGACAGGGTAGCCTGGTGTGCTGCAAGTCCATGGTTGCAAAGAGTTGGACACGACTAAGTGACTGAGCAACAACTAACCCAGGATAGCTGAGATGCAAATAAAAGGAATGATTTCATTGAGCCCAGACTCTTGCATCTTCCCATACATAGTGCTAAATTCCTTAATATGGGATATCTGGTTTTCTTTAATTAACAATTATCTTTAAAGATTCAGACTACCTGCCCTTTGTTGCAAAATGTCTATATAACCTGGTTCCTCCCCCTTGCCTCCCAGGAGCAATTCTCGCAGGGTTACTTGAGATACTGTCTCCAAGGCTTGAAGTCCTAAAAATTCCCACCAAATAAAACATAACTCTCAACTTTTAGGTTGAGACTATTTTTCAAATGGGCAGTTAGTTAGCCTAAAAGTGATGTCTAGTTCCTTACTGACTAGAAAGTATCAAACATTTAGAAAGATGAAACAAATGCTTAGAACCATTAAATCTGCATCAATCTTTACTTGGAAAGCATAGGCATGAAACAACCAGGAACCTTGTCTCTTCCACCAGATTATCACCTCTTTAGGCCCAACATCATCTGTTTCTCTTCTGGTTTGCATTCCACAAAACCACTGTGGAACAGAATAAGTATATAACGAATGCTTTCTGAATGAACAATCTTGGGTAGAAATAGGTAAGCATTCACATTAAATAAGTCTAAGTATAATCGAAGCACTAAGGTCTTATTCAGTATTTAAGCACCTTGAGGAAAGCAGAATATTTAGAAAGGCTGTTTTTTTTTTTTTTTTTTTCAAATCTCCTCTTGATCTCTTCCCACCCTAAACCAAATCCACAAATCTACACTAAGATCCCCTCCTTAGATGAATACTCTGTTCAAAGGCCCCAAAACTGTAACCTGGGGTTCTAAACAACAGAACGAGTTTTCACGTTTTATGCTTTATTGTGAAATCCCAAGAAGAACAGAAAGAAATAGAGATGAATTCAGACAAAGCACTAAGTGGCAAGGGAGTCAAAGAACTTCATGGCGAAATCTAAACAAAAAGGAATGTATGAGACAGAAAAGAAAGATGTTGAGAGAGACAGAGAGATTAAGGATATATTATTACCTCTTTTCAAATGAACCCTGGGACAAAGGACTCCCTTTTCAACAGCAGACTTACCAGGAATAATACTTCTGCTGTAGGAAACAGAAGTATGCCTACTTAAATCTGAAATTTTATGCTCTGAAATACTGTACTGTACTTAATATTTAAAAGATAAGAATTCTATGTCAAGGGACTTTTAGAAAAACAGGTGAGCCATTGTAGTACCAGTATTTCTACAAACACTGACAATATACTAAATCTCTTAGTACAGTGTCTGGCACATACCCTGGAATCACATTTCTGGCAGGTGAGTAAGATGGGAAAATGACACCTTGGCAATCCACTAAAAGGCAGAATATAGACATTCCTCTCTCTGTAAGTCTGATACAGCCCACGTGCCCTCCCGTGTTAGACAGTGAACCTACGATGATGCATTTTGTTGGTGCGATGTGCGTCTATCTATCACATCGTGTGAGGCGACATTCACACCATAAAATGACACCGAGAACAAGCGCTGGAGCAAGCAGGTGTCATCTCAGTCAGACTCAAGCTCTGAGATGTGCGGGCAGGCAAAGGCCAAATCACCAGGCACATTCTTAGGGTTCCGCTCCTTGCCCGCAGCTCTTTGCTTCCATAAATTCAAATGAGAATATGATGATTTCAGACACTAGGGGGAAGGCAGTTTGGGATTTCAATAGCCTAAGATTCAGAGCCAGATTTAGGTTTGAATTGAGATTTGAATCTTTATTAACTATATGACTCTGGGCTATTTAATAGCTTTGAGCCTCAGAATTTTCATAGTTAAAATGATGGTAATACTGTTAGGAGGGACTTCCCTAGCGGCCCAGTGGTTAAGAATCCACCTGTCAATCAAGGGACATGGGTTTGATGCCTGGTCTGGGAAGATGCCACAGCCATGGAGCAACTAAGCCCATGAGCCACAACTACCGAAGCCCAAGAGCTCTTGAGCCCGTGGTCCACAACAAAAGAAGCCATGGCAAATGAGAAGTCTCTGCTTGCCACAACTATAGAAGGCCCACGAACAGCAACAAAGACCCAGCACAGCCAAAAATAAATAAATAAGATAATAAAGAACGATAAAGAAAGCTGAGCACCGAAGAATTGATGCTTTTGAACTGTGTGTTGGAGAAGACTCTTGACCTTGGACTGAAGGAGATCCAACCAGTCCATCCTAAAGGAGATCAGTCCTGAGTGTTCATTGGAAGGACTAATGTTGAAGCTGAAACTCAAACTCTCTGGCCACCTGATGCAAAGAACTGCCTCATTTGAAAAGACCCTGATGCTGGGAAAGATTGAAGGCAGGAGGAGAAGGGGGTGACAGAGGATGAGATGGTTGGATGGCATCACCAACTCAACGGACGTGAGTTTGGGTGGACTCCAGGAGTTGGTGATGGACAGGGAGACCTGGCATGCTGTGGGCCATGGGGTGGCAAAGAGTCGGACATGACTGAATGACTGAACTGAACAGAAGATAATAAAATGGTAAAAAAAAATACTATAAGGAAGTTGGGATGAGCGGATGAGGATAAACATAAAGGACTCAGAATAGTACTGTACAGCTAGAAGGTTCATGAATAATATGCCTTTGACTTATTTCCTTCCTCAGTGGTTCCCTTTCTCTTACCAGCCAGGCTCAGGTACACAGTAGTTTCTTCATCCAACGAGAAAAGGCTCTGATAATTAATGTGTTATAATTTGCACTGTACGCTTCACATCAACTATTAAAGCCATGATTTTCACCAGGTATAAATGTCATGTTAAATCCAACTATTTTATTTCAAGAGGATAAACTGAGCTGTAAGTCACACTTACAGGATTGTCACTGTCATTTTTAGTTTCAAATGTGGTTTAGAGTCCCTTGAGCTTTATTATGTGACAAAACAAACATAAATACTGAAGAATCAAACCAAAAACTATGATTTACTGCTATAGAAGTTGTAAGAGAAGACACATTCTTAGAAAAATATCTGAATTACATATTTGACAGTTTTTAGAATTTTCTCACATTAAGTCGATTTCCAAAAATCCTGCACAGCCATAAAAAGAAAACCAAGCAAGGTTCTGAAAAATAGAAACAAAGACTCACACATACACCACTGCTGAAAATCTAATGTTTCCAGTGTCAACACACAAAACCACTGAATTTTAATATTCTGTGTACACAAAAGAGAGGGTAATATACAAAAAGTGCAGTTGCCAAATAATATCCGAATGTCTATTTTTCCAGCTGGGTTGCCTTTAAGGAAGCAAGACAATGCTTTACCTCTACAAATCAGAATACATGTAATAAAAAACTTCAATGTGAAAGAATACCATATTAAAATACTGAAAATAAATGGCCAAAAGCTTTAAAAATATCAGATCACCCAATTTTATAGACAAGTCTATACAAATACTGTAGGCCTAAAAGTATAGAGTGGTTCTACTAAGTAGAAAATAGAACTGGAAAACAAACCAAGAAAAAAACAAAACACTTAAAAAAAAAAAAAGCAAAAAAACTAGAAGCCCCCTCCGCACCTCCGCCACTAAACCAGGAATTTACAGGTATTAATGGGAAGACATCATCAATTAAGTTGGTTAGTTATAGCCCCTAACCAACTATACTATTCACAGATAAACTATAAATTATCTGAGGCAAAATGAAACAAGAAAAAAAAAAAATCACTTTGACATTTAATCCTCCGTACACAGGGCCATTTCCTAAATGTGTAATCTGAGACACGGACTATTTAGCTGGCTTGAGGAAACGCAAGATACAGTTGCATGAGTTGTGAAGTGTTTTATGTACACACATACTTTTTAAAATTAAAAATCTATTTTAATGGATCAAAGTTATGTTGGCAATTATTCATAAGTCATTATTAGTAAATGTTAAATTATGTTACATTTAAATAACATTTGAAAGGTTTCACACTGACAAATAAGGGAAAGCACAGACTGGCTCAATTAATGAGGGGCTCCCCACAACCAAGACCCATTCACAAGTCACTATGTGAACGTGACCGAATGACTCAGCATGTTCTAAGCTTGCCGAGCTACACAGGAGACAACTGGGATGTAGTTCATCATATAGAAATACAGTTATTTTTTTCAGACAAGGGCACACCTAATTAAAGAAATTTACCTGCATGATGTGAAGATAACAGAAATGAATACAACAAAAAAAAACCCCTTCTACCCCTTCCCATTTTCTCTTCCAGCTCCAAGAAACAAAGAAATAACTGTATAAATTATCCAGGGGACCAGTATCCAGAAATGTTCTTCCATTAACTTAATAAAAAGAGAATATTTTCTTCCATTTCAATATTTGTTTTTCTTTTAGATGCAAGAAAAATCTAAGTAGAGGGTCTAAATAAAACCACAGACACTAAAATAGAACAATCACACACATATAATAAAACTGACAGCCTGTGTTCTCTACTCCCAAGTCATACAGTCAAAATGAGATATTTTCTTCTCGGCATGCTTCCAGGTTGCAGGGGTGGGACTCTGATGTCCGTGTCCGGCCAACTGCTCCTTGCTGCCATGTTCTAGAAAAGCACCTGCCAGCCCATCCCACACATTTCTTTCTGTTCTAGGTCCCAGGCCCACCTCTGCTATAGAATAGCCACACACTGTCCTTTTGCTAAGCGTACGCACGTGAAATGGGAATAACAGGCCCACTTCAATGGATAACCGGCTTCCCAGGTGGCTCAGCAGTAAAGAACCCGCCTGCCAATGCATGAGACGCAAGAGACTGGGGTTCTGTCCCTAGGTTGGGAGGGTCCCCTAGAGGAGGAAATGGCAACCTACTCCAGTATTCTTCCCTGGACAATTCCATGGACAGAGGAGCCTGGCAGGCTATAGTCCACGGGGTTGCAAAGGGTCAGACACGACTGAGCAACTGAGCTCACCACACCAATGGGTAACATGCAAAACATCTTCTACAGCAGAATATATCACCACCAACAGCTAAATCAATAAAGGGAAAAGGAACAGAAATTACATCCTCAAATCACTTTAAGCAGGAGGATAACAACATGGAGAGGGTGAGGCTTCCTCATCTCCCTGCAATGGCTGGAACCTATCTGAAGGATCACATAACACAGAATCAGGGAGGGCTTCCCTGGTGGCTCAGTGGTAAAGAATCCACCTGCAAATGCAGGAGACACGGGTTCGATCCCTGGTCTGGGAAGATCCCATATGCCATGGAACAACTAAGCCTGTGTGCCACAACTATTGAGCCTGTGCTCTGGTTCCCAGGGACTGCAACCACTGAGCCCACGAGCCCCAGAGCCCGTGCCCCACCATAAGAGAAGCCACTGCATGAGAAGCAACAAGGAGTAGCCCCCACTGATGGCAACTAGAGAAAAGCCCGTGCAGCACAGAAGACCCACCCCCACAAAAATAAACGCATCTATTAAAAAGAAAAAAAAAAAAGAACCAATGAGACTTGGCTCAGGATTTTAAAAGAGAAAAGGGGAAAAGAAATAGGATTTGCTTTAATTCACTGCAGACGTGGCTATTAGGGCAACAGATGGAAAACACACTAAGCTGAGAAATGGTAACACTGCAGCTCAGAAGAGCAGTGATCAGCATTAGGAGAGAGAAGCGGGGCAGGGACAGTGTATCTGTTTCCTAATCTGCTGACTCCTCTGTTCTTTGGCTATCACAACGCTGACCCTGAACTGCCACCCTGGCAGTTAAATTGACCACCACCTCACTCATCTGTCCCAAGGACCACCAGGAAACAATACACCTTTGGGAGGTCTGTGAAGCATACTTTTCATTTAGATTATAAAGAAGGAATCCAAAGCTGGACACAAGAGAGCTACAGAGTATCTAACTGTATTGGCTTCACACACAGGAAGGTCTTCACTACAGAGAACCCAGCAGACATGGGTTCCCCAGCCTAGTCCCACTTACTGTGACACTGGAGTTCCCTCCCCAGTATTTCTGCTGCATGGACATATGTAGAGAAGTATTTATAAAATACTTCTGGGGAGACACAGAAAGAGCCTAAAGCTCCACCCAGAGTTAGAGAAAGGGCAATTATGAAAGGGTCATGGGCTTCCCTGGTGGCTCAGACTGTAAAGAATCCGCCTGCAAGGCAGGAGACCCAGGTTTGATCCCTGGAGAAAGGGATGGCAACCCACTCCAGTATTCTTGCCTGGAGAATCCTGTGGACAGAGGAGCTTGCCAGGCTACAGTTCATGGGGTCACAAGAGTCGGACACGACTTAGCAACTAAACCATGTGAACGGGTCACTCAAACTATATTCAGCTTCGCCAATTTGTTAGTTTGTCCTGATATCAAGTGCACTCAGAACTATACACAACTGTCAGGCACAGGCCGAGCCTGAGCTCCAGGTCTTATGTATCTAACTGATGTCTGGATATCATCAGCTGAAGGCCCCCATGAGAACCTGAAAACTAGATATATCCCAGAATAATGATCATTCCTCCAAGAGCTCTGACTCCTCCCATCTCAGTGTAGAGTAGCTCCACCCTCTGACCCCCCCAGTCAACCAGGCAGTCATTGCTGGTGGGACCTCTTCCCTCATCACCTCCATCCAGCCTCTCACCAAATCTTACGGGTGCCTACTGATCCAGAGGCAACAGAATGTAGTCATCAAGGGTGTGCACTGTGGAAATAGCTTGCTTCAGTTCACATCCCCAAACTGCCACGTGCTGGTGGGTAATTCAGCAAGTTACTGCAAGGAGATCAAACCAGCCAATCCTAAAGGAAATCAACCCTGAATATTCATTAGAAGGACTAATGTTGAAGCTAAAGCTCCAATACTCTGGCCACCTGATTTGAAGAGTCAACTCATTTGAAAAGACCCTGATGCAGGGAAAGATTGAAGGCAGGAGGAGAAGGGGATGACAGAGGATGAGATGGTTGGATGATATCACCGACTCAATGGACATGAGTTTGAGCAAGCTCCAGGAGATGGTGAAGGACAGGGAAGCCAGGTGTGCTGCAGTCCTTGGGGTTGCAGAGTCAGACACGACTGAGAGACTGAACCACAATAAATCTCAGCTAATATTTTGGTGTTATTATTCTGCCTCAGTCTCTCTGGGCTCCAGCCCTTTCTATACATCCCATCTGCTCTCACTGAGGGCAGGCTCCCAACAATTCAGTGGGATATTGTGAGGGTGTTTCCATCTACATCCTGGCACCCCTCTAACCCAGCTTCCATGTTGCTGCAATTAAGAGTCTTTCAAATGCAAATCTGCTCTCATTATTACTCTGCTTGGAACTCTTCTATGGCTCTTCACTGGTAAGAGAAAACAGTCCGAAATCCACAGGGTACAGCACGGAGGCCTTTCTGAGCTGGCTACAGTAATGACACTGGGAAGGTCTGAGGCCTGAGAGGGCCAAAGAAGACTAGCTCAGCCCCGTGTGCTATCTATCTCGGGTCTCCGGGGGCTTTTCTTGGGTTTATCCTGTTGCCTAGAGTGCCCTTCCCCCACAGTTGTTGAAACTTGAAATTACAGAGTCTAACACTGCCTCCCCTCTGCCACCTTTGCAAGAGATCAGTTCATCCTTCCGTGAGACATTTCATCAAATGTCTCCTGAACACCTAGGATAGCCTCAAGTCCATACAAGACTGGCCCAGGCTGGATGTAGCTTACCTCCCCAGCAAGTCATCCTCTGGCACATGACAGAAGCAGAACTACCTGGGGTTCTCTGAAGAAGTCTCCGGAAGGGATCTGCTTCTCTGACAGGCTTCCTCCTGCCTCTAGGATGGTCTACTATCCTTTCTCCCCCTGGGAAAATCTCATTCTGAGTGAAGTCCTCATTGGTGCATCCCTTCTATTTTCTATCCCACAGAAGGAACTGTCTCCCTCTCTTCCCCTCCTGGCACTCTGTACTCATTCCTCCAAGGATCCTTCTATTTGTAGTGACATTTCATATTTGTTAGCCTGCTTTCCATGCTCAATGCATATGAATTTGAGCAAACTCCAGGAGATAGTGAAGGACAAGGGAGCCTGGCGTGCTACAGTCCATGGGGTTGCAAAGACTCGGACATGACTGAGCAACTGACTGAACAACACTTCGATGCTCAAGGTCTTGGGAGCCCAAGTACTTAATACTAATGCTCAGTTTATGTTTGGGGAAGGAACTCCTGTATAATTGGTGGTCTGCAGTCATTTTTCACTCTTTAAATTCAGAATGAGTGTCTTACCATCCGACACTATTTCTTACTCAATAGAATTTGGGATTTTGCTACTATACTATCTAAAACTCAAAGCCTATTAATCCTTGGCATAGATTATTCTGCTTCTGTTGTTGTTCAGTCACTGAGTCGTGTCTGACTCTTTGCGACTCCATGGACTGCAGCCCACCAGGCTTCCCTGCTCTTCACTATCTCAAGTTCGTTCAAATTCATGTTCATTGAGTCACTGATGCTACCTGACCATCTATCTCATCCTCTGCTGCCCCTTTTCCTTTTTCCTTTCAATCTTTGGCAGCAACAGTGTCTTTTCCAACGAGTTGACTCTTCTCAGCAGGTGGCCAAAGGATTGGAGCTTCAGCATCAGTCCTTCCAATGCATGTTCAGGATTGATTTCCTTTACGATTGACTCGTTTGATTTCCTTGCAGTCCAAGAGACTCTCAAGAGTCTTCTCCAACACCACAAGTTGAAAGCATCAATCCTCTAGTGCTAAGCCTTCTTTATGGTCCAACTCTCACATCTGTACATGACTACTGGAAAAATTACAGCTTTGACTAGACGGACCTTTGTCAGCAAAGTGATCTCTCTGCTTTTTAATATGCTGTCTAGGTTTGTCATAGTCTTCCTTCCAAGAAGCTGCTGCTGCTGCTAAGTCGCTTCAGTCGTGTCCGACTCTGTGCGACCCCATAGACGGCAGCCCACCAGGCTCTGCCGTCCCTGGGATTCCCCAAGCAAGAATACTGGAGTGGGTTGCCATTTCCTTCTCCAGTGTATGAACGGGAAAAGTGAAAGTGAAGTCGCTCAGTCGTGTCCGACTCTTAGCGACCCCACGGACTGTAGCCTACCAGGCTCCTCCATCCATGGGATTTTCCAGGCAAGAGTACTGGAGTGGGGTGCCATTGCCTTCTCCGCCTTCCAAGGAGCAGGTGTCTTTTAATTTCACAGCATCAGTCACTGTCCACAGTATTGTGGAGCCTAGGCATCGACAACTAGGAAAAAGTTAATGTAAAAAGGTGAGTTCATCATATGAGGCAAAAATTCTTTTAAATTCTAAATGGAGTAGTAATAATTAAATGTGGAATCACATAATTTCAGAACTAGCAGGAAGCCTGGAGAACCTAAACACCACCTGCTTTCATTTTCTGTGTGAAGAGAAGGACACAAAGTTCCCAATCAGTTAGTGGCGAGCGAAGACTTCCTGGTTCTTGGTCTTAAAACCACGCAATCCCATTATGCCAGATGAAAAGGAAAACTAAACCGTCTGTTCTATAAATGATTTACCCGGATTTCACACGAGCACATATGCAGCTCACCTAAATTATATGTCTCAGTGTAGTTTCAGAGCAAACCCAGCCCAAATGAATACTGTAATGAACAGACAGACAGACAGACAGCTGCTTCTGAAAGAGTCTGAGACCAGAGTCTGAATACTGGCCCAACACTAGCTGTGTGATCCCAGGGAAGCCACAATCATTTCGGAGACAGTTTTCTAATTGAAATGTGAAGAACAGCCCCCCTTTCATAAACTGTTGTGAGGATTAAATGAGGATGTTGATGAGTGCATTCTGTGAATCACAAATGCCACATAATTGCCAGATACTCAGAAAATAAAATGTAAGGGGGGGGGTACTAGCTTATACCGATGCAATAAACATGAACTTGGGCAAACTCTGGGAGATGGTGAGGGACAGGGCAATCTGGAGTGCTGCAGTCCATGGGGTCGCAAAGAGTCGGAACAACATTAGTTTACACTCTTTCTTTAAAGCACTGAAAACTAGTCACTTGTTAATTGTTCTGTATATCCTATATCTTTCTCTTTCTTTTTTAACTCTAGCATTCGTTTTGCTCATCAGTGTTGCACTAGATTCTAAGTAAGGAAAACAAAGGGAAGGGAGGGTATTGTGTGCTAAGTCACTTCAGTCCTGTCCAACTCTTTGCAACCCTATGGACTGCAGTCCACCAGGCTCCTCTGTCCATGGAATCCTCCAGGCAAGAATACTGGAGTGGGTTGCCATGCCCTTCTCCAGGGGATCTTCCTGACCCACGGGTTGAACCTGTGTCTCCTGAGGCTTCTGCACTGCCGGCAGATTCTTTACTGCTGAGTTACCTACTCAATTACAAAAAAATTCAGGTTTTCTTTAGGTTCTATTCTGGTGACAAAATACAAATATCTCTCTAAAATAAGGTTTTGAGTACAGTATATTATCAGCTTACAACTATGTAACACAGACGCTATTTACCCATGCATTCAGACAGTTCACAGGCCTCACACAAGCTCAAAATCAGGGAAGCACACAATCTTCAAACTGCAAGGAGCACTGGGGGTATCTAAACCCTATCTTATTTTTAAAGCATATTTAAGAAAGAAACCTAACTAGAAAAGAAGGCACAAAATCACTACGCTATTTTATACCTCAACACACGACTATTTCATAGGTTATTCCTGACTATAGAGTAGATGTTTATTAATAAATAGAACTACATTTGAATATCTCATAAAAGTACTTTCATGAGCTACAACCTATGATACATTAAACTTGAGATAGTTATGACATATGTCACTGAAATATATGTAAAAATATTATTAAAAATTTTGAGTTCTTTCTCCCTTTACTTATGATTATAAACTAAGACACTAGGATGAGATCAAAGTCGAGGTCAAGAGACAGGAAGCAATCAGGGAAATATCCCAAGTTATAAATCAGTATTGCATGAACTTGGTTAAGATAAATCAATTTACGAGGGCCTGATACATTTCAAACCAACAAGAAAAAAAAATTGGCATTAACTATATAGAGATATGAAGTATATATAACTGGATAAAATCATTTTCTCTCAGCATATACATTCAGATGGATGAACAAAATTTTAAAAATAAAGCTTTAAGCACAGCTTTACCCTGCTGTCAATGTACATATAAATAGAACTTGTAAACATCAGATGTTTTACCCACTTTCCTGCGTGAAACATCCTTATGACATTCTCTTAATTCAGCATGTTGTCAAATAGTACTTATTAAGCAGTATTTTCAGTAAATGAAACAGAACAGCCCCTTGTTCTGTGTCGTAATTTGGCACAGACAACGTCCTCACAGGCCAGCCTTCTGAAGGGTGTATCAGGGCTGTTCTAAAGAAAGATCACAACAGTAAGGCCCAAAAAAAGGCACTTAAAATTCTGTGCCAGTCCCAATTTAGTGTCTGTGTTTGAGTAAAGTGTCAACCAAATCATCACCCGGCTCCTCCCTTCCACTACTTTCACCCCAATGGGATGGCATACATCAATTAGTTACCATTGACTCATACAATCCACTATCAATGTGCTTAGAATTTTCTATACATTCTGCTTTTAAGCTCTATTAACTCAGTGGCTCCCACTCAAAAAAAAAAAAAATCCATATTTAGTGATAGAAAACACAGTGATTTAACCAACTGGTTAAACTGTCATGGTGGCACAAAAATTTTCTTTGGAGACTTTTCCCATTAACAACTGTGAAGATTTCCCTAGGAAGAAAGTTATTTGTATTTTATTTATTTATTTATTTTGTGGCCACTTCATGCAGCATGCAGAATCTCAAGGTTCCCTGACCAGGGATCAAACCTGGGCCTCCCCAGGAGTGGAAGCGCAGAGTCCTATCCACTGGACTGCCAGGGAAGTTCCCACCCAAAGAGTTATTTTTAAAGGTAATTTACTACCATTTACGGTAAATAGTGATTCCAAGTATATATGATAAACATCGTGGTGGGGCCACCTCCATTAGTCTGCTGATTACTCAGGTCTGAGAGTCTTTAGTGGCTACAAGAATTCATTCTGTGCTCTGTATCATCTTGTAATTTGGAGCAGATAAAGAAGAGAGACGGGCATGAAGAATCAAGAAATACAAAATGGTACAAGATTTTAAACTGCTACACCTGCAGCTGAGATTTTAAGTCCACAGAAGTTCAGTGACGGTGTGTGGCCGACCTCAAAAGAACACAGCCGAACAGTCAAGGACCCAAGCAGTCTAGTCCAGTCAAAGACCCATGGGCCAGCTACTTGGACCAGAGGCTTCACACCTTGCTCTTCTCCTCAAGGAGTCATTCTTTTTTATCTAACCTATGTCTCTCTGGACCCGTTCCCCTTCCTTCAGTTATCAGTGAGAAGGGAAACAACTGCTCAGTATCCTTCTCATGACAACGCTTCACATATGTGAAGACTTATTAAGTGGCCTCTTGAACTTCTCTTCAAACGAAAGATTCACAACTCCTTCACCCCTTCCTCATGGGCCTTATTTTTTACAGTCCTTTGGGTCTTGCTATCGCTCTTCCCTGGATCCTTTCCAGTTTTCTTTCTTTAGTTGTAAAGCCCAGAAGAGAAAATAAAACATTCTGCTAATGGCCTGGGGGCAACAGTGGGCAAAGCAGGATTATTTCGTTGTTCTTAAAAACTGTATACTCTTACTGATATTAAAATGTGCATCTCAGGATCTAAGGTAAAGTGTTAGTAGCTCAGTCTTGCCTCACTCTTTGCGACCCCATGGACTGCAGCCCACCAGGCTCCTCTGTCCATGGGATTTTCCAGGCAAGGATACTGGAGTGGGTTGCCATTTCCTTCTCCAGGGGATCTTCCCAACCCAGAGGCTGAACCCAGGTCTCCTGCATTGCAGGCAGAGTCTTTACCAACTGAGCTACGAGGGAAGCCCTGGTAAAATACACAGGTGACAGTAATTCTCGCTTCAATTTAATCTTCACTTTGTTGTATGTGGGTTTGTTCTTTCAGTTACGTCTTCTATCTCACGTATGTTGAGTTTCAGTCTTCAAATGCATTATGACTTAATTCTACAGGAATTCCTCTTTTTGATTCTATTTAGAGCTTTCACAGTGTAATCAACTCTATCAATTCAATATGACCTGAGTAGCTAGTGAGTTTGCCACTTATTTTATCAGTTCACTCCTATACCTGTATTTCCCGCATTACCCTAGCTTCCTATGATAGCTTCTGGGAGCTCCACATTTAGGAGCCATATCCATTTTACTGCTTTGCAGTGGAATATCAATTTAACTAAATAGGAGCTTTTCATTAGTGAAGTTATATTTTATAGGAAACACATGTCATCTAAAAATTAACAGAAACTACCATTAAGTAAACAGCAATGAGCTTCCAGGAACTGTGTTAAGCATTGTTTTTAAAGGTCAATAGCTCTGTCAGTGGAATTGGGGGAGGGAGGCTGGAAGGAGGTCCAAGAGGGAGGGGATATATGTATACATTTAGCTGATTCACTTCATTGTACAGCAGAATCACAACACTGTAAGGCAATTATGCTCCAATTTTAAAAATGCGATATTAAAAAAAAAAGATCAATAACTCTACAAACTCTTTCCCCCACATTTACAGATGAGAAAAACAACAGCCCTGAGAGGTGAAATGATTAGCCCAAGATCACTCTGTTAATAAATGACAGAGCTGGAGAGAGAGAGGATAGTTTTGACCGTAGTGACATCTAAGGTAGCTGTGGTCTGGGTATAACACCACTACCATCAGAAGCATGAACGGAAAAGCTGGCAGATGCAACACGCTTACCACCCATAACCACACATGCAAACTTCTACTCCAAAGGACTGTATCACCTTACTCTGTCATGACACACAGATTCAAGTCAGGCGTATGGAGATAAGCGACACTCTGCACTGAAATTAAGCATCTAACTTTAGAGAGAAAACACTGGCACTAACCTCACTGAGAACAAAAATGACTCACAAATATTTCCTATTTTCCTTCCAACCATAAAAAAAAAAGTGACCTTTCAAAAATGCCACATCATTTACTAATATCTTAAAGCTATATTTTCTAAATCTGGAAGTTAAATTTCTTAGGTCTCAAAAACGTGCCAACACACAACAGTAAGAAGAAAGGGAGGGAAGAGGTTTAGTGTAATTTCAGATAAACTGAGTAAGAGAACATGACTATATGTGGAGGGAAAGCGTGTATATAGAGAGTTCTAAAAAGGGTGATGGGTCATGTAAGAGGAAAGGGAAGTCATCCATTTTAAAAAAATAAAATGTCATTAGAAATGCAGTGATCTTTTAGATACAGAGCAGCCACATGGAGGAAAACTGTTAGAACGTTATGATAGCTTGCGAAGGAACATGGTTGAAAAGCTTACTATATTTGCAAGTTTGATAAATTGTGTAACCTTCCTAAAGGTCACACACCATTACTGGCTTTAATTATAATAAGCCAGCAAGTTTAAACATTGTATTGTAATAGATCACTTTGGGGGGGGGGGTTCTGTCTAGATTAACGCTTAACCGTTACATATCATTCATTTCCCACAGAGAAGGAACCCCAGATAGAACATATGGACTATGCCCCAATTCCTGGACAAAGCTGATTGGCTCAAGGGTGGGCATGTGACCCAAGATGAGCCAATAAGATCATTTTCCATCTTTTCAGTTCCTTGTTTCATCCTCTGCTGCCTTCTTGCCCTTGCATTTCATAACACTCCAATATTCTTTCCTGATTAGGCAACTTGAGTTTGTTTTTATTGTTTGCAGAGGCCCAGCAAAAATTTGTATCTTCAAAAACATTTAGGGAATGAATTCTATGTTTCTTGGTGTACTGCCTCTTTCCCTGAACAGATAACTCTCTAAAAATGAAACCTATCATCACTTCCCTTCACTACCGGGGGGGTAAAAAAAAAGGACAAGGTGAATGTTGGAGATCTCAAATCTACTGCTGATATTACAGCTTATTATCTCTGTCAAAGAATGAAGGGAAATGAGCCAGTTCAAATTTGTATTCACTGTTAGGCCTTCTGTATCTCAGTAACAAGTTAATTCAAACTGTGTATCATTCTACACTAGCTATTGACAATTCACTCTTCTTCCATCTCCCCAGTGATGTTCTAAATCATTTGAGTGACATTAACACCAATGATCTACCACTTGAGATTATTTCTATCATGTGAATCAAATATACGTAATTCCTAAGAAAACGTCAGCATAATAATGCTCACCTCTCAGAACCACTGTCACCAGCGTTCAATAACCAAGCCTGAAGCTTTCCTTCACAAAACAAACGACCTTGTGCAAAGGCAGCCACAGTCCCCTCACAAGGAGAGGCTGCAAGCCATTCTGAATTCTGGTGCTCCCAAGATATTTCTGAGTCTCACAGTGCAGTACTGTCAAATCCTAAAAGTGATTCCAAGCTGAGACAAGCCAGAGAGCACTTCAGTTTGCCGGCTGTGTTTCCGGCTCCGGTTCTTGACAACATTTTAATCTACGCGGATAAAAGACACTTTACTTCTTTAATGAAAAGCACTGATCCAAATAGCCTTTCCAGCTCACCCTCTTCCTGATGCAGGGGGAAAATGACATTCTTTAATCTTTACTGTCATTAGCCTAGAGTATACATATAAAAAACAAAAATAAGCTAAATACTTGGCTACTTTCTATACTCCATGGGTCACAAAAGAGTCGGAAATGACTGAGCGATCAAACAACAACTTTCTATACCTCAAAGATTGGTGAATACATTCGAAAAAGACCAGAAATCATGGTCTGTCACACACAATCCAGTAAGTCACATGTTACTACATCCAGTCCTGATACAGTAAGGATTTGGTTTCCAACAGCATGTCACAGTAGTATTATATCTTCATGTGAACTCTGAAACACAATGGATGTTACAGGAAGTTTCAAGAAGCCAGCCTTGTCCTTTTCTGTTAGCAAACACATTATAGGTCCTGGCATAATCACCAATCAAGCCCCAGAATACTGTTTACATGTCAGTCTTTACTACATTACTGCTGTGAGAATAGGAGAAGGCAATGGCACCCCACTCCAGTACTCTTGCCTGGAAAATCCCATGGATGGAGGAGCCTGGTAGGCTGCAGTCCATGGGGTCTCGAAGAGTCGGACACGACTGAGCGACTTCACTTTCACTTTTCCCTCTCATGCATTGGAGAAGGAAATGGCAACCCACTCCAGTATTCTTGCCTGAAGAATCCCAGGGATGGTGGAGCCTGGTGGGCTGCCGTCTATGGGGTCGCACAGAGTCGGACACGACTGAAGCGACTTAGCAGCAGCAGCAGCTGTGAGAATGGACAACAGCACCGCTGAGTGAAATCAAAGTGAGAGGAGACTGGTAACTGGGAGAAACAAGAGACACTGAAGCACAACTTTACGTGCGTTCAGACCCAGAAATCAGACCAAAGACAGTCACGCTGGACGGTGCTGGTGTCTCAGAGTATCTTAAAAATGTGAAACCTAACCTTGAAAACGTTGTCTTATCACTTGAATCTGACTATACTACAGGTGAACTGTACACATAAATACACCGAAGGGGATGGAAGGAGCTGACACTAGAAACCCATGTTTGTAACTTGCTATTTTCATGTTAAAGAATAAAAGACTTGTACACAAATACTGTACACTAACTGCTAAACTTGTTTTTCCATAGAAGTGTGGGTTCAGAAACCTCTCTCTCTCCAAGCCCCAACACACACACACTCTACAGTTGAACAAACAAGCAAATACATTGAAAACAAGGGGACGTCAACCTGGCTGGCACCCTCAGGGGAGCCACAGCCTTTCTAGATTCTTTCAAGATTCCAGATAAGATACAGTAAGAAATGCCACTGTCTCTCCACTGATTGCAATCACAAATCCCAGATAGAATGCATAGTGTAGAACTCTGAGGTCTCTGTAAAGCAAGTGGAAGCAGGCAGATTAGGGAAGGGGACGCCGGAGTCTTCAAGCAGTCTGGCAGCAGTGGTGTCAGGAGCTGGGTGGGTTCCTAAGACTCTGAGGAGGTGAATCCTCTCCGACCAGTGAAGTGGTGGTCCCAAGAGGATGGGCAAAGCACTGTTGCTTTAAAAAAAAAATTATTTATTTTACTGGAGTATAATTGCTTTACAATGGTGTCTTAGCCTCTGCTGTATAACAAAGTGAATCAGCTATACGTATACATATGTCCCCTCCTTCTTGAGCCTCCTTCCCTCCCACCCCCATCCCACCCAGCTAGGTCATCAAAGAGCACTGAGCTGAGCTCCCTGTGCTACACAGCAGCTTCCCACTAGCTATGTATTGTATATATGATAGAGTATATATGTCAGTGCTATTCTCTCAATTCATCCCACCCCACTCCCACTCCACCTGCCCCTCTCCCTCCCGCCGCCGCCATGTCCACAAGTCTGTTCTCTACCATAGCTTTTTTGTCTCACAGTCCTCCTGCAACGTGTCCTGGACACAAATGCAACTGCAGGAAGTGCAGGGCAGAAAGGAAAAACGCAGAGCTTTGACTTATTGGGTAGAGGATTGGAACGGGAGCACCAAGGAGCCAGAAAATGCTAGTAGAATCACAAAGAAAAGGGAGTTCAAGAGAGAAACTGCACAAAGTTGTACAGGACTCCTGGGCTCACCTCCAAGCTGCACATGGTTCTGACATTCAACAACCTACCAAACACCTTGGGCATTAACTGCAGTGTAGACCAATGCCCAGATCCAGACTGGCTACAGGGTGGGGCACAAGAAAGTCAGACCCAATCAGCACGGCAAAAGGCTGTGAAAACTAAACTGACACTGGAACCATCGCCTTCTAAGCAGGTTGAAACTTGTAACCTAAATCTAACCTGTTGAATGAATGCTAACACAAAGCGAAACACAAATCAATTTTCTGCTTAAAATCTAAACAAGACCTCAAGACTCTGAATTTCATAACAGGATATTCAACATGTCCCACCTAAGAACCAAAATTACATGGCATACAAACAACCAGGAAAATATTAACTTGGAAAAGACAGACACCAACCCAAATACTGGAATTATGAGACAAAGACTTTAAAGCAGCTGTTAAAACTATGGTTTAAGAAGTAACAGTGAGCACTCATGAAATGAATAGATTAAAAAGTCCCTCTCCCAAATTTGGAAATATAAAGGAGTAAACAAAAATTTTAGAACTGGAAAATATAAGAACTAAAATGAAATATTAACTGATAGAGTCTATACCAGAATAGAATTCACAGAGGAAAACATCATCTGTAGATAAATCAATGGAAATTAACCAATGGAAAGAAAAGACAAAAAACCCTGACCAGGTCCTTGGGATTCCATGAGAATATACCAAAAGGTCTAATATTCGTGTCATTAGAGTCCCACAAGAAGAGAAAGAGCATGTGCTGAAAAATAGGTTTGAAAAAATAATGGCTGAAAGCTTTGAAACCTGGTAGATACAAATGTACAGATTCAAAAATCTCAGCCAACAACAGACTGAACAAGCTCAAAGAAATCCAGGCTCTGACACACTATCAAACTGCTGAACGTAGAAGACAGAGACAAAAATCCTGAAAGCAGAACTACTATAGTGACCTGCTGCCTAGGAAAACAATGAAATGACTGCTGACTTTTCATTAGAAACCGTGGAGGCCAGAAAGAAGTAGAATATTTTTCAAGTCCTGAAAGAAAAGAATTGTCATCCAGTGAAAATAGCCTTACCAAATGAAAGTGAGATAAAGACATTCTCAGATGAAGAAAAACTAAGGGAAAATTTGTTGGCCCGAAGATTTACTCAAAAAAAACAAAAACTGCTAAAGACAGTTCTTCAAACAAGAAAAATGGTACCAGAAAGAAGCATCAGTAACAAAGAAAAGCAACAGAAATCGTGAATATCAAAATATAATACGCTACTCTTTTCCTCTTAATTCCCACAAAATATGTATGGTGGTTAAAAGCAAAAATTATAACAATGTCTTTCGGGATTTTCAGTGTACATGGGATGCTAATGAAGCAGTGAGTAGAAGGATATTTAGAACATGAAATGCTTGTATTATAAAAGTAGAAAGGTCTGAAATCAGCAATCTATGCTTCAACCTTAACAACTAGAAAACGCAGAGAAAGATAAACCCAAAGCAATCAGAAGGAAGGTAGTAAGAGCAGAAATTTTTAAAATGTTAGAAAGAGGAAATGAAAGCAGAAATCAATGAAATTGAAAACAGAAAAATAGAGAAAAAAAACCAATCAAACCTAAAGCTTAGTTCTTGGGGGGGGGGGGGAATCAATAAAATTGATAAATCTCTAGCCAGGCTGACAAAGAACAAAAGAGAGAGAAAAAAAATTATCAACAACAGAAGAGTGGGGCTACCAATAAGCCCTAGTAGGCATGAAAAGGAAAAAAAGAGTAGAACATAATTTACAGGTGTGAATTCAACAATGTAGACAAAATGGAATAATTTCTCAAAAATCCAAACTACTGAAACTCACTGAAAGAAAAAAAACAGATAACTTGATCAGTCTTCCTTTAAAGAAGTTAAAGTTGTAGTTAGAAAACCTTCCCCCAAAAGAAGTCTCAAAGGCCAAATCACTGCCAAATTTTACCGAACATTAAAACAAAACAAACACCAATTCTATATCCCTTCTAGAAAACAGAAAAGAGTTACTCCCAAACTCATTCTGTGAAGTCAGAATTACTTTGATAGCACAACTGACAAAGACAGCTCAAGAAAAGAAAATTGTATCAATATACCCCTCATATACCTCAAAAGGTAAAAATCCTCAACAAAAATGTTAAATTAATAGTAATATACCACTTCCACCAGGAGTTCATCCTGAGAGTTCATGGTGAGATTAATATTTGAAGCCAACTAATGTAATTTACCACATTAATAAAAACATAACCCACACATGATCACTTTCAGTTAATACAAAAAAGCATTTCACAAAATACAATACCCACTCATGATAAAAAAACAACTTTCAGCAATGAAAAGAATCTTTCTAATCCAATAAAGAAAATTACAAAAAAAACATTCAAAACTAACATCACACATCATGGTAAAAGAATAAATGTTTTCCCCCTACAATCGAGAACAAAGTAAAGATATCCATTTGTCTATTTCCAACATAATACTATTTACAACAGTTGCAAAGAAAGAAAGAAAAACTTATGTATAAATCAAACAAACAGGTACAGGTATGTTTCTGTAAGCTGAAAACTAGAAGAGCTTTGAAAGAAATCAAGAGATGTAAATAAACGGAGAGACAGCATGTTCATGGGTGGGAAGACTCATTGTGCTCAGTAATATCAATTCTCCCCAAAATGATTTACAGATTTAATATAACTTCATCCAAAATCCTGGCAGGAGTTTTACTGGTAAATACAGACAATCAGATTCTAATAATTATAGGGAAAGACAAAGGAACTAAAATAGTCAAAACAATTTGAGTAAGACAAAGAAAGTCAGAGGACTCAAACTGGTTGATTTGAAGACTTATTATAATCAAGACGGTGTGATATTTGTGAATGCACAGACACAGAGATCAATGCAACAGAACAGAGAATCCAAAAATAGACCCACACAGATATGGTCAATTGGTTTTTGTTACTGAAAGTCAGCTTCTTACTACTGGAAAAAGAAGTTAAGAATAAGCAAAGGAGGAAGGTTAAAATGAACCTTGTGCCAGATACGAATCCGAGGTTATACCGTATGAGCCCTCCAGTTCATATACAGAGAGATATAGACATATGTGTGTGTATACATGGGTTAGTTTACATACATATACTCCCTCACTTTGCCTGAAGAGAGGCCTACAAGCAGAGACACTCCAGTAGAATAAACATAACCTTTATTAAAAGAATTGGGGCTCCTTGGAGAAGTGAAGCCTGAGGCAGGGAAAACAGAAAATGAGCCTGGAACATCCTGTAGTGTCAGAAAGTAAGAAAGGGGGCTTTTAAAAAAGAGATGGAGGCACACTGAAGGACACAGAAACCGCCATGAGAACTCCCTGCGGCCAAAGCTGGAACAACTTGAGCAACTAAGTAAATAATGATAATATTAAATTATAACCCAAAGGATAAAATTAATATCCATGCATCCATTCTGATACAAATAATGATAATTAATAAGTAAACAACATTATAAGACAAATCTTCCTTGTAGAAGATTTCTAATCCAAAATGTAGACAGAATGAATGAAAAATAAAATCATTATTAGCAAACCCTGCAACATTACTGCAGGCAAGACCCACAGATGAATGCTAAAATGAGTGGGCAAAAGTTAAGGAGAAACAGGACTTCCTTGGTGGTTCAGTGGATAAGAATCCACCTGCCAATGCCAGGGCCATAGGTTTGATCCCTGGTCTGGGAAAATTCCATATGCTGCAGAGCAAGCCTGTGTGCTGCAACTACTGAAGCCCACGTGCCTAGAGCCTGTGCTCCACAACAAGAGAAGCCATTGCAGGAGAAGCCTGTACTCCACAACGAAAAGCAGCCCCATCTCTCAGCAACTAGAGAAAGCTCACACAAAGCAGCAAAGACCCAGTGCAGCCAAAAAAAAAAAGTTATTAAACAAAAGTTAAGGAGGAACCCTTGATGAGGGTGAAAGAAAGGAGTCAGAAAGTTAAGATTCAACATACACAATACTAAAATCATGACATCCAGTCCCGTCGCATGCATGTGTGCTAAGCCACTTCAGTCACGTCCGGCTCTTTGCAACCCTATGGACCATAGCCCATCAGGCTCCTCTGTGCATAGGATTCTCCAGGCAAGAATACTGGAGTGGGTTGTTGTGCCCTCCTCCAGGGGATCTTCCCGACCCAGGGATCGAACCCACGTCTCTTAGGTCTTCTGCACTGACAGGCAAGTTCTTTACCACTAGTGCCACCTGGGAAGCCCACGATCCCATCACGTCATGGCAAACAGAAGGGGGAAAAGTGGAAGCACTGACAAATTTTATTTTCTTGGGCTGCAAAATCACTGAGGAAGGTGACTGAAGCCATGAAATTAAAAGATGCTTTCTCCTTGGAAGAAAAGCAATGGCAAATCTAGACAGAGTATTAAAAAGCAAAGACATCATTTTGCTGACAAAAGTCCTATAGTCAAAGCTATGGTTTCTCCAGTAGTCATGTACAGATGTGAGAGTTGGACCATAAAAAAAGGCTGAGCACCCAAGAATAGGTGCCATTCGAATTCCAGTGCTAGAGAAGACTCTTGAGAGTCCCTTGGACTGCAAGGAGATCAGACCAGTCAATCCTAAAGGAAATTAACCCTGAATATTCATTGAAAGGGCTGGTGCTGAAGACCCAATTCTTTGGCCACCTGATGTGAAGAGCCAACTCATTGGAAAAGACCCTGATGCTGGGAAAGATCGAAGGCAAAAGGAAAAGGCAGCAGCAGAGGAGGAGATGGTTAGATAGCATTACCAACTCAAAGGACATGAACTTAAGCAAACTCCAAGAGATAGTGGAGGACAGGGAAGCCTGGGTGTTGCAGTCCATGGGGTCGCAAAGAGTCAGAGATGACTTAGCAAGTGAATAGCAGCAACTACGATTTTTAGGGGAAGATGAGTTAAGGGGATATGGGAACTCATTATACTAGTTTTGTAATTCCTGCAAATCTAAAGTTATTTCAGAATACAGAGTTTAAAAGTAAAGCAAAAGTCTTCTAACATTATTAAACTGGTTTTCTGAAAACTAGGCCATTCTTGGTCTTCAGAAACGTGGTGGGTAGGTTTACAGAATATGCCACAGACTACTTAACCAATAATGTGGGATTCTTTTCGTAACAGGAGAAATCAATGTAGAAATCAATGGCAATAATTAAACAAAAATACTGACATAAAAGAAAAACTTGGTTTTTTTAAACTGTTATTACATGAGGAAAAGCAAGCAGTCTTTGAAAAGGAGAAAGATGCTACTTACTTCTTGAAATTAGAGTCACTATGCCTAATTTCACAAAGGAACATGAAAAAGGGTGAAAGGTGTGAGGAATACTCAGGTTTGAATTCCTGGAGTGTGCCAGGAGCAACTTTAGGTCTTATCCTGTATGATCTTAACTAATCTTTATTACCTTGTGAGGGAGGTATTGCTAGCCCTGTTTTACAAGTAAAAACATCATCACTGAGGTCTCACAGCTAGTTAAGCAGCAGAATTGAGCTTCCATCTCAGTTCTGAATAATGCCCACTTTCCTTTCTCTGTATTTACGGCCTTTTTAGGAAAACTGAGTCATTTTCCTCAGATAAAGGGCACAACTTCAGAGGCTGAGAAGAACAGAGAAAGGCAGCAGAGGGAGTGAGTGTGATAAGGGAAGACAGAAAGAAGGCAGAACTAATTAAGTCATCAAATGATAAAGGAAAGCGCTGGTGGAAAAGGTTTAGATCTGTGTTCTCCAAGTAAGAATTTCAGGGTTGGGGGGATGGGGAGGGATGTATTAATAAGAGCTGCCATGCAGAACTAGCCCCCAACAGAGCTGTTCTATTGAGAGACTTGAAAGGTCAAGGAAGTTACGGAGAATGACACAGAATACAGAGCCACCGCAGCTTTCCACTGTGGTCCTCACTGTAGCTCTGCCTTACCACTCATTTAGATGAACGTGTGTAAAGCTGTCAGTGTTTTAAATCCAGTGATTCACAAGCAAGAAAGTTAACTGTTACATGAAAAGGACTTGTATTTATCTACATCTTTCTAACGTAAAAGAAACACTCCAAATTAACCACTGGAACATAAATTCTGAGTAAAAACAAGGCCTCTTTTTGTAGCCAATTATCAATGTCCTCTCTTAGTCAACCTGATGAAGCCACGTAAGTTAGATGTCATTCCTGTAACTTCAAGCAGCTTCATTATCAGGACTGCTTACATGTATCCCACTATTCATTCCAAGAGTTTGTCTTGAATTCTATTTCTAAATTAAAATAAAGCAGGGTAATAGTTCAAGAAAAATACATTATCCTGATTAGATTTAAAGCCAAAAAGAAAACCTCAAGTGTAAGAGATTTATTTATTCTGAAAATGTAATTGTGAGGTACTGAGGGGGCAGAGATTTCAAAGACAGATTCAAATTCGAGCTCCCTCGTTGACTTTAAAAGTTACCATGGAATTAACGGAGAAACGCCATGTCTAGCTGTCGATTCTGCCTCTGCAACACAGGGAGTCCTTCCTCTACGGGTTAAGAGAAAGTCACAGTATCACGTCGCTCTTCCTGTCACACACGGATTTTAAGCCATTATAATGATACAAGATAATTACATTGACAAAAGGGACAGCTGGGAAACAAACAAGTTTAACCAAAGTAATGTGTTATGGTTAAAATAGCACCAGACAGAGCCGGAGACATGGGTTTCAGTTCTATTTCGACCATTACTCAGCCAGGGACCTGGAGACAAGACGTAACCTCCAGCCCTTGCCTCCTCCTGTGACCTCTTATATCATACGATAGGGACAATGTGGGACTATCCTGGAGCTTCCTTCTAGCCCCTGGATTTTGTTACGGGGTACCGGGGACCTGATAAAGAGCTAAAGAGCTGAGTGAGACCATGCGTAAAGGGATGAAAACTGTCATTAGTCCTATACGGAAAGGAAGGAGGTGAAGGCAACTCTAGCCTTTACAAGCGTTCAACACACGATCCCAAGCTCTCCGGTGTCTAAAACTCCATAACCAGAGATGCTGGTAGAACCTGACTTTCTAGACTGTTTAGAGGTAAAGAAGAAAGTGAGAGCCAGGGATGATGAACATCAAGGATGACGGTTACATCTTGAAACAGGCTACCAGGCTGAATGACCCTGAGGCCAAGGCCATCCTGCCTTTCAGATACAGGGACAGAATTACCTACCAACAGACAGAAATGAGGGGGTTTTCAAACACCAGAAAATGGGACCAAAAATGAGCCTTTAGTCGCTGTGTCTACTTCCTCCTTAAAAATCCAATACAAATAATTCAAACAGGTGTTTTAAAGAATGTTTCAGTTTTATCTTACTTGGAAAAGTGTTTTTACTCCATTCCTGTACTCTTTATGGAGCACCTGATGCCAAGAACTGATGGAAAAGACCCAAATGCTGGGAAAGACTGAAGGCAGGAGGAGAAGCAGATGATAGAGGATGCGATGGTTGGATGGCAACACTGACTCGAGGGACATAAGTTTGAGCAAGCTCCAGAAGTTGGTGATGGACAGGGAAGCCTGGCATGCTGCAGTCCATGGGGTTGCAAAGAGTCGGACATGACTGAGCAACTGAACTGAACTGTGCTCTTTACATCATTAAACCAAGCAAATTGAGCTTCCCTTTATGCAATGTTTATTACCCTCATGTTTCATCCAAAGTGAACTGGACTAGTCTCTTCACAATGGTGAACCGATAGCCAATAGTTCACAATAGGGGCTTCCCAAGTGGTGCTAGTGTCAAGAGTCCATCTGCCAACGCAGGAGAAGCAAGAGATTCGGTGTCGATCCCAGGGTCGGGAAGATTTCCTGGAGAAGGAAGTGGCAACCCACCCCAGTATTCTTGCCTGGAGAATCCCATAGACAGACCCTGACAGGATACAGTCCATGGGCCTTCAAAGAGTCAGACATGACTGAGCACACACACAGCTCAGAATAACCAAAATCCACTCTAAAGCCTAGAATAAAAACAATAAATTGAACTACTGTTCCCACCAAAAACATGAGGCATTGAACATGTACAGTGTGGCCCCCCCCCATTTCTATATTCTTTCTTTTTCACTTGGAAAGGAATGAACTTCAGCTGCCATTTCAACTCTCAGTGAAAAATAGGAAAAGGGAGAAGGCCTACAACATACAACTAAACAAGAGACAAAAATAAACATGCTTTATCTGGCAGAGAACGTCTGTTTGCTCTGGTCTAACCCTCAGCTCACAAGCAAACTAGCAGCCTTGGGACAGCCACCAGCCCTGTGAATTTATGGCTTCGATCCATGAACTTCCTTCCACAAGGTCTTGCTAAGCCCTCACACTTTCCTCACCTTGGCGGGGTGCCTGGTTCCCATGATGACAGCTAGCACTTCTCCACACGGCCCCTCGGCCCTGGAGGCAGCTGAACCCCTTATCAGACTGACCCTTCCCCTCAGGGAGCTATGAATCTCACAAACTGTGCTGAGAAAGGGGGGGTCAGAAACAGAAGACAGAGCCCATTCCCTCCTGACCCTGGAACTAAAGAGTGTCAAGAACAAAAGCTTGTCAAGTCCTCATCCTGATAAATGACACTGAAACACGAAAACCAGGAACTGACTTTGGCTGATTTATAAGTTTATGATCAACTTAACTTTTACTTTTATCTCTGGGCACTTACCGAACTGCTGAATCTCAGTTTTCTTATCTGTAAGATGAAAACTGTAACAATACTACCTTCCAAGGTTGCTTTGATGATACATATGGTTGCCAAAAAAGATTTTAAAGTGATTATCACTGAAATAAGCATTGATCTTCTCAAGGCGAATAACTTGGGGGCCTCGTATCCCCCATGCAAGAGTTTCAGGGTTGGAGGATGGAAAGAGAAGCAGTACGTTGTCTTTGACTTCTGCCCCTGCCCCGATGAGTAAGAGTGACTCACTTCAATCAAGACTCTTAGTGGGGAGCATGAATTGTTTGGAAAAGGTCCCCATCTGATCCCTGGTCCCTTAGACAAAGGTGCGATATCTAATTGTGACTGAGTTTTACTGACTTTGCTGGGCTAGCACTATTATTCGAAAGATTAAGAGCTGAAGTTACAATACTGCAGAGGGTTCTCATAATTGCTCTCTGGAGTAAGTACCAGCTCCTCTATTAGAGAGAGAACAAAACTCAGGTGGGAAGCCTTGCCAGGCACTGGAAGGCAGGTTACTGAATTCCCAAGCCCATTTGCTCTGCTCTGTAGTTATAACTGGGGCTTCCCAGGTGGCTCAATGGTAAAGAATCTGCCTGCCAATGCAGGAGATGCAGGATGTTCAGGTTTGATCCCTGGGTTGGGAAGGTCCCCTGGAGAAGGAAATGGCAACCCACTCCAATGTTTTTGCCTGGAGAATTCCATGGACAGAGGAACCTGGCAAGCTACAGTCCATGGGCTTGCAAAACAGTGGACACGACTGAGAACACACACACGGTGGGGGGGGCGGGGGTAGTTACAACTTCTGTATTTAACAGGAGGAGTTGTAAAGACATGAAGTTGAGTTCTCCACCCTCCCACCCCCCGCCCAAAGAACACGGAGGAAGAAGGTAGAAGTACGCGAGTAATACAGCCTTGGTTCTGCTCCAGGTTGACTACAGATAAGCATGGAACTGGCTCACCCATCAAGCACCCAAAGCGGAAATCTGTAAAGGAGAAAGCCCATGACTGCTTAGGTAAAAGTACTTCTGATAAGAATGCTTCGGAAGATTTCTCCAGTCCTATAAAACCTCTGCAACTGAAGGCGGCTCAGCAGATTTACGTCCTGTGGGTCGGGCCTGATTCTGGGCCACTTCTGGACCAAAAGATACTGAAGCAGCAATGGCTTAAAGGGACTATAGAAATTAATTCACTACAGCAAAAGACTCTGAGGTGGAAACTATCCTTTTTTTTTTTTTTGGATGAAGAAAGTGGGGCACAGAAGTACCTTGCCGAAGCTCACACCGCTTCCATGTGCCTATAACGGCTTCTGGCACTGCTCCACATCATGAGACCTTCTAGCTTCAGATCTCAGAACTGCTGCTACCTCCTATTAAACTGTCCAGTGTGAATTCACCACCAGCCATACATAACACTGGGAATAGTACACTGCCTATTTCCTTGTTACCATTACTCATAATTAGCACAAGCACATTTCGGAGATAAAATGACGAACCCCAGTAAAGGTGATGAAGTTAATAAGTCTGGGCTTCTGATTTTTTTCTTCCTCTAATATTACAACACCACATTTCGACTCTACCCTGCATCTCCAAACTTGGCCTGCATCTCACCATCACTGCTGGCTAGGTGGTGGTTCTGATGTCTTCTCATTTCCTGTGCATACACGCATTAGAAGCTGTAGTTTCGAAGATCCTAGAGACAACAGTAGAGCATTCCTAAGAGATGATGCCTCAACAATGCTCTCGACTACACAGAGGCCCGTACTGTGTGGGAAAGCACAGACATCTACAGCTGAGTGGCAAAATGAGGACGAAGAGTTCCGCTCTGAATGTAAAGAAGGCTGAGAAATATCCTAATTTGTTTCACATATATTTCCTTGTTTCTATGGCCCAAGAATGGAAAAATCTATAAGTAATCTCAAAGATGATAACTTACTCTTTACTTACTTTATACAAGTATAAAATAAAATTGTAGGTGATAAACAGCACTGTTCCAGTTTACTTGGCATTTGTTTTCTTAGCTATATATATAAAACAATACTGCCTTTTAGTTGATAATTTTGTAAGATTCGATGAAATACAGAATCAGAATCATAACTAGCAGAAGCTGTCTCAGAGGGATTTCACTGGTGGTTCCGTGGTTAAGACTTCACCTTCCAATGCAGTGGGTGTGGGTTCGAGCCCTAGTGGGTAAGCTAAGATCCCACATGCCCTGGGGCCAAAAAGCAAAACATAAAACAAAGGCAATATTGTAATAAATGCAATAAAGGCTTTAAAATTGGTCCACATCAGAAGCTGTTTCAGAGATTTAAAGAGACATTAGGATCCCAGTTCCTACAGTATCTTTGAAAGAGAAAAAGATTCTCTGAGGAAGTCTAGAGGTGCAGAAGCAAGTCTTCAGGTAGCGTGCATTTTGCTGTTTAGTTGCTAAGTCATATCTGCCTTTTTTGCAACCCCATGAACTATAGCCCGCTAGGCTCTTCTGTTCATGGGAGAATACTGGAGTAAATATACAGAAAGTAGTATCTACTGTAACTAAGATTTTAAAACTTTTCCCCAAAGTTCATAAGAGTTTGGGGTCTGGCAGCCAACTCCACCAACAACCTTGATTCCCCATTCTTCTCCATCAGGTGGTGATAACAGTGTCTCACTCTGTGCTGCTATGAGGATTAAATAACCTGACTAAGGGAACAAAAACACACTACTTGGTACAGAATAGACACTTAATACATGTTCGGTGTGACCAGTAATCACCAATCAAAAATATACAGCTTTTCCAAAAAAAACAGAAGAGCCAGAGGAGGAAAGCTGCTACCTTGACCTGGACTTCTTCTGTGGTCATGTTCTCTATTTAGTGACTGCTCACTGGGAAGCCCCGGTGGCTCAATGGTAAAGGACCCGCCTGCCAAGGCAGGAGACGCAGAGACACGGGTTCCATCCCTGAGTCGGGAAGATCCCCTGGAGAAGGAAATGGCTACCCACTCCAGTATTCTTGCCTGGAGAATCCCATGGACAGAGGAGCCTGGCGGGCTACAGTCCATGAGGTTGCAGAGAGTTGGACACAACTGAGGAGCCACACAAACACACATGCGTGCGTGCACACACACACACACACTTTTTTTTTTGACAGAGGCCTTTCCTCATATCCAGAAACAAAAGCAGCCCCTATTGCTGCTTTATTTCTCCAATTCTGTAATCAGATCCAAATCTGAATAGGTTCCTTCTTCGGACACAGGCCAACCCTCATGGTAATCTCTCCTTACACAGCCCACCCTCCTGACCTCACAGAGAAAGAAAAGTGCTCTGAGAGTCCTCTGGAGACAACAATGCACCAACATTTTCGCTTGCATTCCAAAATACAGCAAACTTCCTGTCCCAGCTGCCGCCTACCAAGTTCCTCGGAAAGGTCGCTATCACAGCGCTGGGGGCAGTTCACCAACCGGCCCCAGAAGGCAGCCCCATGAGGCTGAACCCTGCTTCCATCCACGTCCATGGCAGGTGCAAAGTGATTTCTTTTTGAAGAAGAAACCCCTCTGAAGTGGCTAGAAGCAGCTTTGCCAACTACTAAACTAAATTACTGAACTGCTACATGAAAACCATTATTGATCTACTGTTTAAAAATATAAAAAGCAGTACTGAAAATCTGTTGTTCTATTTAATACTGCTAAGTCAACTCTTGTGGCTGTTACCCTTTATATCACAATGACAGAATTTACCAGATAATTCTCAGTTTTGATATTCACCACCATAAAGTATGAAGCTAAGCTATTTATTGCAAAATAATTTTTAACAATGTGAAAAGCAAAGTATACCAAAACAATAACTAAAGAATAGAAACAAATTTATGTGAATTCAGTACGAAAATTCCATTTCAGCTTTTCATTCAACATGTGATATTTCAGGGTAACAGAAGCTCTTTGAAATATAAACTCCATTTAAAGAGAGATTGACACCCTTACATTTAAAACACAGTGTTTACAAAAAGAGCAGTATCGCTGTGTGAATCAGGCATAGTATAGAACTAAATAACCTCCTGTTTCAATGAAAAATAAAAATAATCAACGACTTTACAAGAAAAATATGTAGCGTGTTATTTGAAGAATAGACTGTGAAGTTTTCGAAACTCAGCTTTGATTTGGATGTAAAGTTTCAGCGCTACAGCATGGGATGTGGCGGTTTTCAAGTCACCTGCATGTTTTAAGCTTTTTGCCCTCTACTCAGTAGCTTTGTTCATTGTGCAGATAAGAGACTGATGCAAAGAGAGATGCTTTCATTGAAAGATCCCAAACAAATGTTCTCAGAAAATGAAGACATTGTCCTAGAACAGAGACCAACTGTTCAGGTTAACAGAGCAAGAGTCTTCAGTACTACACTGACTTGTATTTGCTACTGTAAAAGAGAACATGTGTATTCTTCAGCTCACAATAGCGTTAGGTTAAAAAAAAGTTGAAATTAATCACTGTATGTCATTAAGTAGATTCCCTCAAATGACCAAACGTAAGACCCAGAAAAGTGAAAACAAGAATTTTTCTTAAAACTTTTCACATAACTTCATGTGAACTGAAACATTAGAAATATTAATTATTTAAAGATAAAATAGCAGGGAAGCACAAAAAAGTCATCACTTAAAAGTAACCTATAAAAAACCAACTAAAACTGGATCAACTCAACAGACCTGAAAGTAAGAGCTAAAACTATCGAACTTTTAAAACAAGACGATAGAAGAAAGGCAAGATGACTTTTCTTCCTTCCAAATTGAGTTGGTGTAGTGTATTCTTAGTTATCAAAATACTCACAGCTTTGGGACTTTGAAATGGTAAATATTCATGATGTGTGAAACAGCATGATACGTAACTGTAGGATCTTAATTACATAAAAATGAATGCTTAGCTGTAAAAATATACAAATGAGATCCACAAGAACATGTCAAATAGCAAACTGCTTGTCATTATGAATGACTTTGTTTTTTGCTTCTTGTGTTTTTGGTTTCCTATTATGCACATGCTAACATTTAAGAAATAAATGTTATTTTAAAACCTTAAAAAAAGAATACAATAGGAATAAATTGCTTGTGCCTTTGGATTAAGCAATGGTTTCTTACATGTAACACAAAAGCGCATGACAATAAAAACAGATAAACTGGAAATTATCAAAATTTCACACTTTTGTGCTTCGAAAAACACCATCAAGAAAGTGTGAAGATAACCCACAAAACAGGAGGAAATATTTGCAAAACATATATCTGATAAAGGGCATGTATCCAGAATACATAAAGATCGCTTGTAATTCAACAAGGAAACAAATGACCCAATTTAAAAATGGGCAAAGAATTGAACAGTCATCTTTCCAAAGAAGATACACAAGTGGACAAGCACATGAAAAGATGATAAACATCATTAGTCATTAGGGAAATGCAAATCAAAACCATGAGAGAGCACTTCACACTCTAGAATGGCTATAAACAAAAAGACAATAAGGATGTACAGAAATTAGAACCTTCGTACATTGTTGGTGGGAATGTAAAATGGTACAGATAGTTTGGAAAAGAGTCTGGCAGTTCCTCCACTGATAAAACACAGAGTTACTATATGACCCACCAATTCTACTCCGAGGCATACATACGTCCAAGAGAAATGAAAACATATGTCCACACAAAAGACATATTTGAAAGTTCATTCAGCAGTATTCACAAGAGCCAAAAGTGGAAACAGCCCAAATGTCCACCAACTGATGAACGGACACATAAAATGTGACAGATCCATACAGTGGACTATTTATTATTCAGCCATAAAAAGGAACGAAGTGCTGATATATGGTACAACATAGATGAAGCTTAAAAACATGATGCTATCTATGTGAAAGAAGCCAGTCACAAAGGGCTACATACTGCATGATTCGACTTAGACAAAACATCCAGGACAGACAAATCCTGACAGACAAAATAGACTTGGTAGCTCCCAGAAGCAAGGGAAAGGGTGAAAAGTGCTACTGGGTCCAAAGTTTCTTCTGGCGGCAACAAAAATAGTGGTGACAGTTATACAACTCCTGGAATATACCAAAGACCCCTGAACTGCACACTTTAAAAGAGCAGACTTCATGGTTTGTGACTTATGCCTCAATAAAGCTGTTAGTGGGGCTTCCCAGGTGGTGCTAGTGGTAAAGAATCCACCTGCCAACGCAGGAGACATAAGAGAACCGGGTTTCATCCCTGGGATTCACTGGAGGAGGGCATGGTAACCCTCTCCAGGATTCTTGCCTGGAGAATCCAATGGACAGAGGAGCCTGGCGGGCTACAGTCCATAGGGTCACACAGAGTCGGACGCGACTGACTCCACTTAGCATAGCACAGCACAAAGCTGTTAAGTGTTTTAAAAAGTTACCTACTCTGAGGAAATAGGATCGAGCTCAGGGATAGGGGTCTCAAGTCCTGCTCTGGGTATGAACCCAGGCTTGTTAAATGCCAGTTTTCCTGGGAGCCTTAGTTTGTGTGTCAACTGCTTGGCCTGGGCTAAGACAGAGGGCCCTATCCGGCTTCAAAGAGGTCATTGTACCATCATGCCAGATCTCAAAACACGGCAACAATCCCAGGGCACATTTAGGAATCACTAGAAATTTCACATTCTATCCCAGTTAAGGTACAGTCATCACATGAGGGATAATTGTGAAGAGAGTTAATATTCCAAAAACAAAAGAGGATCAAAAAGGAACAGAAAAAGAAGCTGAACCAACCTGCCCCTGGAAACACCAGCCACTCAACAGAGCTAGATGCCATCCCAGATCTTTCCAACCAGCCCTGATGAATTAAGCTCCCACTGTGCAAGGGAAAAACCTCTCTATGTCTCTTTTTTTTAGGACTGGTTCAGAAAATTCTATATTGAATGATTATGTGCTTGTAGCACAAACATTTAAAAGGGTAAAACTTTCAAAGAGTAACAGGAGGCCACATCAGGTAAGAAAGGTAAAGGAAAACAGAGCAGCCCTCTTCGCTAGCTAATCCCTCTCTGTCCTTCAAGATTTAGCACAGGAAACAATTCCTTCTGGAGGTATACATTCTGCCTCCCTTCCCAACCATCAACCTGGACCCAATGTCTGTATGTGACCCCAGAACACCCGGGCCCATGGATGGGAGCAAGTAAATACCTGAACTACACCTCACCTGCATGGCCCATCAGCAACTCAAGCTCATCCAGCCCCTGATTGTATCATCTAGTCTCTCCTCCTCCCACCCCAGGCCTGCCATTTTTCCTAGTTTTGAGAAGGGCATCACCATCTATTGCTTTCAAATTGTGATGCTGGAGAAGACTCTTGAGAGTCCCTTGGACAGCAAGGAGATCAAACCAGTCAATCCTAAAGGAAATCAACCCTGAATATTCATTAGAAGGGCTGAGGCTGAAGCTCTAATACTCTGGACTAACAGATGCCGGTGAGAAAATCTATATTCAGTAGTAAGAAGGGTGAATTATAGAATTTTTTTAAAAGATTTATAGCTTTCATTAAGGATCACACACACAAAAAGGCCAAAGAACTATTATAGATCTTTCAGAGTATCTTCTAGGAAGAGAAAAGAATTTATAACCTACTGATAAGACAGTTTAAACTGTGGAAAATTCTTAAAGAGATGGGAATACCAAACCACCTTACCTGCCTTCTGAGAAACTATACGCAGGTCAAGAAGTAACAGTTAGAACCTGACATGAAACAACAGACTGGTTCAAATCTGGGAAAGGAGTACATCAAGGCTGTATATTGTTTCCCTACTTATTTAACTTCTATGTAGACTACATCATGCAAAATGCCAGGCTGGATGAATCACAAGCTGGAATCAAGACTGTCAGAAGAAATATCAACAATCTCAGATATGCAGATGATACCACTCTAATAGCAGAAAGTGAAGAGGAACTAAAGAGCCTCTTGATGATGTTCAAAGAGGAGAGTGAAAAAGCTGGCTTAAAACTCAGCATTCAAAAAACTAAGATCATAGCATCTGGTCTCATCACTCCAGGGCAAACAGATGAGGAAAAAGTGGAAACAATGACAGATTTTCTTTTCTTGGGCTCCAAAATCACTACAGATGGTGACTGCAGCCATGAAATCAAAAGACGCTTGCTCCTTGGAAGAAAAGCTACGACAAACCTAGACAGCGTATTAAAAAGCAAAGATATCACTTTGCCAACAAAGGTCCATCTAGTCAAAGCTTTGGTTTTTCCAGTAGTCATGTAAGGATGTGAGAGCTGGACCATAAAGAAGACTCAGTGCCAGAGAATTGATACTTTTCAACTGTGGGGTTGGAGGAGACTCTTGAGAGTTCCGTGGACAGCAAGGAGATCAAATCAGTCAATCCTAAAGGAAGTCAACCCAGAATATTCACTGGAAGGACTAATGCTGAAGCTCCAATACTTTGGCCACCTGATGCAAAGAGCTAACTCATTGGAAAAGACCCTGATGCTGGGAAAGATTGAGGACAGGAGGAAAAGGGGGCAACAGAGGACGAGATGGTTGGATGGCATCATCAACATAATGGACATGAGTTTGAGAAAACTCTGGGAGATAGTGAAGGACAGGGAAGCCTGGTGTTCTGCAGTTCACATGGTCACAGAGTTGGACACGACTTAGTGACTGAACAACAACCAAGATAGTTTATTGGAAAGACCTAACAGCAGTGTATGCCTCAAATGGAGGCATATACACCCTCAGAGCATCATTCATGTTGTTATAGGAAGGAAGGAGAGGAGGAAGAAAGGCAGGAAGCAAGGAAGCAAGAGTATAAATAGTCTTGTTAAATTATTACATATGGTAATATTTAGAATTCATGAATAATGTCTTGCTTTTGAATATAAACCAGAAATCTGCTAATAAAAGATGACTAAGTGAAGCTGCGGAGAGGGCAATGGCGCCCGACTCCAGTGCTCGTGCCTGGAGAATCCCACGGACGGAGGAGCCTGGTGGGCTGCCGTCCATGGGGTCGCTGAGAGTCGGACACGACTGAGCGACTTCACTTTCACTTTTCCCTTTCATGCACTGGAGAAGGAAACGGCAACCCACTCCAGTGTTCTTGCCTGGAGAATCCCAGGGATGGCGGAGCTTGGTGGGCTGCCGTCTATGGGGTCGCACAGAGTCGGACACGACTGAAGCGACTTAGCAGCAGCAGCAGCAAGTGAAGCTGAACGGCTGAAGTTAAAGATTCCTAGCTTAAACTGCCAAAGTTCTATGTATAAATATGTTTAGTGTGCTTTGCAGGATTCTAATGCACAATTAATCATCTTACTCTAGCATGACAAATTATTTCCACCTTCTAAAAATAATTTTAAATCCCTACAGTAAATCCCAAATATCAAATTAGCATATATAATAATCCCAGAATCAAGTCATATAGTCTTAAACTAGATTCATTTTTCTACCAAAAAATACAAGATCATAGTAGCATGATAGAAATTAAGTCTCACAAATTATTTCAGTTGCAAAAATGTGTTATCCCAAGAAATGTAATGTTGTGGTAAAAGGCATGTTGCACATCAAAAGAATTGCTCTAAATTTTAATTCCTGGTCTGCCACAAGGCACCAGAGCCTTCAATTTAATTCAAATAACAGATAGGGACATTAAACAGTGACATACAGAGCTGTGCAAGTGAAATTTCTAATGATACAAACACAGGAGTAAGCACTCCTTTCAAAACAGAGTATTGATTCCTGATGCACCATAAATGGTCATCAAAATATTCTCTCCATTTCACAGACAGCAATTTCCCTATAATACATATGTATATAAAAGATATCTACCCATCTATCACAACTTCTGAATAATATGTATACATGTAAGATAACTATGAACAAAATTATTCATCATTGTTATAGAATTCAAGGTAATTCACTGTAACAAAAATTTTATTTTTCATTTTTTGTAAGCCAAAAGAATCATGCTGGTTATTTTCATGTTGTTTCATACAATCACCAGATATCACAAGACTGTGGGGGAGGTATTATCTCCCCTTCACCTATAAACAGGATGTCCATATAATGCATCTTCCAAACCAGGGCCCTTCACAGATGAAAGAGGATTCTATTAATACTATTCTGGGACAAGGGATGCAAACTGGGACTATTTTGGGCAAACCAGGATCTTCCACATAAGAAACAAATTGAGAAAAGCTCCCTAATTTCTCAAATTCACACACACGGTAAAGAGGGAACCGGAGAGAAAATCCACATATAACTGGAGATCAAAAGAATAACAATCACCACCCCCCCCCAAAAAAAAACCCACAAAACACAAAAATCAGCAGGAAGTCAACAAATGTAGTAGCAGTGCTTCTTTCTTTCATACACTGCTGTTATTGTGAGCTTATCACGATTACTTGTATGAGACTTCCTGAGTTGACTATTATTGCTTCCACCAACACTTTCTCAAATCCCCTTGCAATTCCTATAATTATGCTAGGTGAGTAACGTGGAAGCTAAATTTTCCAGGCACTGGGAAAATGAAACTCTCTGAAGTGTAGAATGAAAACAGAAAAATCTAGACCTGTTGAGTGTTACCAAGCACAATCTCCCAACAGTAAGTGGGCAGCAGTTACCTTATTAAGAGATGTTTATTGTGTATATCGCTCCAGGAGGCTCAACTGCCACAAGTCATCAATGGCCTTGATTGTACTGAACACATAGAGGGAACTAAATACATGCAACTTTGCTGCTTTTAAAACTACAAATGCTAACCCCAAAAAAACACAAACCTATATTGCTGCGCCTATTATAAGCAGACACAAACGGCAGTCACAACTGTTTCACAGAGATTAACAGCATTCGTCACCATCTAATTTACATTCAGTAGGAAGTTATGAGTGGGTTTCTGATAATTCATTTACACTTACTACACAAATTATTCCTCCATGTTTTAAGCCAAAGAATCTCTGAATATGTATTATCAAATTTAAGACAATTATTTTTTCTGGTTATAGCTCTAATAAGAAATCATTAGCTGTATATCATTCAACTAGATTCTCGATTTTCAAATTTTACTTCTGCATGTTTACAAATGTATTAAATGAAACCAAGTAAATTTTCTAATTCATAATCCTACCGCTCCTTCTCTCAATATTATAAAAAGTTTCTTTGCATTTATAGAAAAGCAAACTTTTTTAAAGAGGCAATATATACATTATGTAACTTTTTCTTTTCTTCTCATACCACATTAATGTTTGGTGAAGTCTACAATTGTTTAAAAACTACATTTGTTTTGCAGGAAAGCAATAAGTGATTAATAACAACCTCTCTGAATTGGTATAGATTCAGTTCTCTTTCTTAAATCATACAAATCTATTGGAATAGTTGTAAACACTGATGTAATACTAGTACTAAAAGATTAAGTAGTAAATTTTAAATTTTGTGAGGCCAGGGGCCTTGTACTTGCTTGTTCTATCTGCTTTATCCATCAAAGATATTTTTCCACAACTGCAATTTTCATTTCTATAGACAGTTTTTAATGACATTAATGAAAAGAAGTACTATGGATAATCCAAGAGACACACAATTTAGAAGTTATGTTGTTGAAATTCATTATGTGTGATTAGTGAAGTGGTTTTGTTTTCCTGATTCTATGCTGTGCAATGACACTAAATAATTTAGTTTGTGTTGACCAAGTATACTCTGAGAGGACCAACAAGTACCCAGCCCAGCATGAAACTGAAACCGTTTCACATAGAGGTAAGGTTATAAATAATCAAAACTGCTCTATCCTATTTCTAAAGGGGGTTATCTGGAGATCTCTTTTGTCCTGTTTTCAAAGAGATAAGCTACCACTGATTAAACCACTGTTAAATGTGAGTGTACATAAGACTGGTCTGTCCACATCAGTTCATTTCTCAGAATCTAGGGAGATCTCTTTGTTGTTTTCAGTTGCTCAGTCATGTCCAACTCGTTGAGACCCCATGGACTGCAGCACACCAGGGCTTCCTGTCCTTCACCATCTCCCAGAGCTTGCTCAAATTCATGTCCATCGAGTTAGTGATGCCATCCAACCATCTCATCCTCCATTGTCCCCTTCTCCTCCTGCCTTCAATCTTTCCCAGCATTGGGGTCTTTTCCAGTAAGTCAGTTCTTAGCATCAGGTGGCCAGAGTATTGGTGCTTTAGCATCAGTCCTTACAATTCAGGACTGATTTAGTTTAGGATTGACTGGTTTGATCTCCTTGCAGTCCAAAGTACAGACATCTCTACTTTCATCAATGTAAATAAACAACACCAATCTTAAAAAAAAAAAAAAAAGGCTTACCCGATCTCTGAAAATTATTTTGATGTTTACAACTCTTCCAGTAGATCTGGACGATTTAAGAAAGAGAAGTGAATCTATACCAAGGCAGAGAGGTTGTTACTAATCATTTGCTGCTATTCTGCAAAACAAATGTAGTTTCCTAGACTTCACCGCTCCACTGATACGATATGAGAAGTTATACTAACGTGTATGTGTCTTTTAGTGCTTCTCTATAAAGCCACTACTCAATTCTAGTATTCAAGTGCAGAAGCAGCCAGAGACCACAGGTGAATGTGTGGCTGGTAAAATGTCATTTACTCAACAGGGCAGCATGCCAGACCTGGTCCCTGGGGGTCACAGTTTACTTGGGTAAACTCTGGGTGCTCTGTGGTGGGGGGAACTCAAGTAGAGTGAAATCAGACTTGTGTGACTGGCACCGAGTCCCATTTCCGAGAAACCTTCTTCACCCCTTCCCACCCCTGGGCAGCGCCACCACCACCACCGCCACTCCCCATGGAGGAAACCCCAATGTAAGGAATGCTATCTAGTCACCTGATATTTTTAAGAAAAAGCCATAAACTCCTAGGATGGGGTGCTCCTTTCCCCTCCTAAAACCACCATGACTGTCCTCCGCTACGGTGCCCACATCCTGTGCAGTGACAGGACACGCTAATTCGGGGTTCTAAGTCTTTGGTTTCAGGCGACAGGTGGGCAGATAAGTAACACTTGGAAATTATGTGACAAACTGTGTTATTGCACATGTTAATTTGCCACTTGCATCAGATCTCCAACAAGTCAGGCAAGAATCCCCGCTCAAGTTGTTCTCATCCATACACACGGTGAACACACTGCCCGGTACAGATGTGTACTGGGGGGAGGGATGACCTGTGGGGGTCGGAGCCTAAGTGTGACCACAGGCCCTGATGGCATCTCTCGTGTTCTTTCTTATCACCTTGGATGGCACCGATCTACCTGTTTTCGCTTGGTTTCCAAAGCACTTGCGGTATCACACTGTAATCATAAAATACACTATATTCCTCAGTTAAAGGAAGGAACTTGACTACAAGTGGTGGACTTTGTGACAGATGGACATTGGGGGCAGACGTTCTCTGGAAAGGCTGGCATTTCGTCAAGCCTTATCCCAAGGTAAGTGAAGGCTTTGACTCTACATATGGGTTTATGTATATAAATACACACACACACACACACACACACACACACACAGGGTCGGTTGAAAGTTCGTTCAGGTTGTCCCATAAGATGCTATGGAAAAACCCAAATGAACTTTTTGGTCAACACAATATATATGCATGCATAGACCATGATACGCAATTAAGGAACAAGCAAGCATTTTAAATGCCAAAAACAAAATGAAGACAGCTCTTATTTTGGTTTTACATGTCAGTTTCAACACCCCCAAGTCTTTCTTGCTGGGGAGAAAGGGGTACGAAGACAATAAACACTTGAAACAGAAAACCTCCCTCGGCAATTCCCAGAATCCTGTTGAATTCCCACCTTCCACTAATAGTTCTCTAGGGCCCTGGCTTTTCCAGTAGTCATGTTATGGATGTGAGCTGTGGCTGCTGCTAAGTTGCTTCAGTCGTGTCCGACTCTGTGCGACCCTATAGACAGCAGCCCACCAGGCTCCTCTGGCCCTGGGATTCTCCAGACAAGAATGCTGGAGTGGGTTTCATTTCCTTCTCCAATGCATGAAAGAGAAAAGTAAAAGTGAAGTTGCACAGTCGTGTCCAACTCTTCGCGACCGCATGGACTGTGGCCTACCAGGCTCCTCCATCCATGGGATTCTCCAGGCAAGAGTACTGGAGTGGGTTGCCATTTCCTTCTCCAATGGATGTGAGAGTTGGATCATAAAGAAAGCTGAGCACCGAAGAATTGATGCTTTTGAACTGTGGTGCTGGAGAAGACTCTTGAGAGTCCCTTGGACTGCAAGGAGTTCAAACCAGTCCATCCTAAAAGAGATCAGTCCTGAATATTCATTGGAAGGACTGATGCTAAAGCTGAAGCTCCAATACTTCGGCCACCTGATGCAAAGAACTGACTTACTGGAAAAGACCCTGATGCTGGGAAAAACTGAAGACAGGAGGAGAAGGGGATGACAGAGGATGAGATGGTTGGATGGTGTCACCAACTTGATGGACATGAGTTTGAGCAAGCTCTGGGAGATGGTGAAGGACAGGGAAGCCTGGCAAGCTGCAGTCCATAGGGTCGCAAAGAGTCGGACATGACTGAGTGACTGAACAACAACAATGTGCAGTGGGAGTGAGGAAAAATTCTTGTGGGTCAGAGAACTGGGAGAAGCAGAGGAGAGGAGAGAACCAGGGTTCTCGAACCAGCTAGCAGCTCACTACCTGGCTTTCCAGCTATGTGACCTTGAGCAAATGATTTCCTTTCCTTCAGCTTCTTGTTCCTGGTAGGTATTCTTATGTCAAAGAGCTATTGTGAGAATTAAATGCTGTAATGTATATAAACTATTTATTATGCAACAATCGGCACCATCATTACTCTCAATAAATGTTAATTATAATTATCATCCAGGAGTCAACACCAATGGCTCTGCCTGACTGAGAAATAAGGAACAGTTGCTTTTAATACTTTTGTGGGTCTGGGACAAGAAGGTAAAAGGCATTGCTTCCTTCTGTTTTCAGTTCAGTTCAGTCGCTCAGACGTGTCCAACTCTTTGCGACCCCAGGAACCGCAGCACGCCAGGCCTCCCTGTCCATCACCAACTCCCTGAGTCCACCCAAACCAATGTCCATCGAGTTGATGATGCCATCCAGCTATCTCATCCTCTGTTGTCCCCTTCTCCTCCTGCCTTCAATCTTTCCCAGCATCAGGGTCTTTTCAAATGAGTCAGCTCTTCGCATCAGGTGGCCAAAGTATTGGAGCTTCAGCTTCAACATCAGTCCTTCCAATGAACACCCAGGACTAATCTCCTTTAGGATGGACTGGTTGGATCTTCATGCAGTCCAAGGGACTCTCAAGAGTCTTCTCCAACACCACAGTTCAAAAGCATCAATTCTTTGGCACTCAGCTTTCTTTATAGTACAACTCCCACATCCATACATGACCACTGGAAAAACCATAGCCTTGACTAGATGGACCTTTGTTGGTAAAGTAATGTCTCTGCTTTTTAATATGCTATCTAGGTTGGTCATAACTTTTTTCCAAGCAGTAAGTGTCTTTTAATTTCATGGCTGCAGTCACCATTTGCAGTGATTTTGGAGCCCAGAAAAATAAAGTCTGACACTGTTTCCACTGTTTCCCCATCTATTTGCCATGAAGTGATGGGACTGGATGCCATGATCTTAGTTTTCTGAATGTTGAGCTTTAAGCCAACTTTTTCACTCTCCTCTTTCATTTTCATCAAGAGGCTCTTCAGTTCTTCACTTTCTGCCATAAGGGTGGTGTCATCTACATATCTGAGGTTATTGATATTTCTCCTGGCAATCTTGATTCCAGCTTGTGCTTCATCCAGCCCAGCGTTTCTCATGATGTACTCTGCATATAAATTAAATAAGCAGGGTGACAATATACAGCCTTGACGTACTCTTTTTCCTGTTTGGAACCAGTCTGTTGTTCCATGTCCAGTTCTAACTGTTGCTTCCTGACCTGCATACAGGTTTCTCAAGAGGCAGGTGATTGCAACCAATCAAGATACAGTGCTAACAAAAAGTGGAAGTCTGATAAATACTCGTTTGCATCAACTGTGAAGACTAAAATGATCATTTTAACCATCACTGCTGTTGTAATTTTGCAGTTTCCTTGAAAGAAATAATGGGAACAATGCCTTAAACCAGGTGTTTTTTTTTTTTTTTTTTAATTTTCCTGTTAAGCACATACTCCTGAAGGGAGGAGAGTTTATTTGGGGTAATCACATATGTCTGAAAAGACTGCGTGAAAATATTAAAAACTGTGTAACTTAGGTGTGTAGACTACTATGGAGGTCAGGCAGGCAAAAGTGCAAGAATCTTTTAAGAGAAGGGAGAAGAGAAATAGCATGTCTTCTTATGTGTGCACACTGGCCAGTGGGGAAAAGTGCTATTAACTACCTCCCTTTGCCAGTAGTTGGACCTATAAAAAGAGATCATTACAGCAAAGGTAAGCCCGTACCTTTCTGTCTGAGACACAACCAGTTAGAACACTTCATAAGGTATTCTAATTCTCTGCGTACTCAGCAATCTTAGTATCCATCAACTTATAACTGATCTTCAGTTCAAACTACAGAAGCTATCCTTGGCAATACTTTCCCCTCCCTGCTGGGCCAGAAAACTGGCCGAAATCCCACAGCAAAATCTAAAGGCATCTTTTAAAGCACTAAATGCAAGTCAGCAATTTTGGAGTATGAAAAAGCTAAACTCCATTTAAGTGATTAATTCAACCCCTATGCCAACAGTTACTTAAAATTATTTAAAACTTAAAACAAACAGCTTAAAAAAATACGGCTTTGGGGTTGCAATATTTGGAACCACAAGCTTACAAACCTTGATCTCTTACCATCGTTAGCACAGGTTCTATTCCAGCCTGATGAGTTACTCTTGTGGCCTGTTTTATAACCACTACTTTGAAATCTTCCAACACTATTCCTCTAGCCCTGAAATCTCTCAAGATCTAAGCCAAGTCTTCTAATTCCTTCTGAACTGAATTTCCCTTAAACACCTCAAGCTCAATATATTCAGAAATTAGGACAAGACTCTTGAGAGTCACACTCCTGGCCCATGGAAAGACTGCACACCTCCATGCTCCTAACGTTAGATGTGGCCGTGGGATCTGCCAAGAAAAACAAAATATAAGAGGGACATGAGGGGCAGCGCTTCTGGGTGGGCACTTTAAGGGGCCAGTGCGTGATCTGTGTATTTGCTCTCCTGCCTCATCAGGTGTGGAAGCATCAACACAGGCCTACAGGGAGGATGAGGACCCAGAGGAGAGCCCTCGGTCAGCTCATGATAAACACGTAGCATGAAGAAGAAACAAACCTCTGCTGTCTTCAAAGGCTGACATTTGGGAGCAGTTACCACAGCCCCCAGACCACAGGTTTCCCAGGTGGACCAAGTGGTAAAGAACCCGCCTGCCAATGCAGGAGACTTAAGAGACTTGGGTTCAGTCCCTGGGTTGGGAAGATCCCCTGGAGGAGGGCATGGCCACCCACTCTAGTATTCCTGCCTGGAGAATCCCATAGAGGAACTTAGCCAGCTACGGTCAGTCCATAGGGTCGCAGAGGGTCAGACACGACTGAAGTGATTTAGCACACAGCACATGCACCACAACCGCACCTGGCCTACCCTGACTAATGGCCTCACCTGCAATCTGCTTCTCCACCTGTGTTCTCACCTCTGACAAGGACATCAGCACCCGCGCCAGGAGTCTCAGGACTCCTGAGCATGTCTCTCCTCCTCATACTTGGCTGTCCTGGAAATCTCACCTTGAAAATTATTTCCAGGGCATCACCCCTCTTTTGCAGTCCCGTTTTAGATTTGGCTGGAGGCCATCTTTCTCCTTGATTATAACCCCATAGCTTCCAAATATTGTCTTTCCATAATTCCAGTTTCTTCCTGCTCTAAGTGACCTTCCAAAATGATACGACAGTGATCCTTCTAAAAATCTAAATGTGATTTTCCATATTGAAAGCCTTCCGACATTTCCCCTTGGTTCATGTTAACCACCAACGGAGGAGTGCTTCCGTGGGGGGACCGTGCTAGGATCACAGGAACAAAGACGAGCCCTTTGTCCAAACACTCATCGGCAACTGTGATGTGATGACGCAGCTGGTTGCACACTATGTTGCTCAGTACTAGGATTAAGTGAAATACGAAGAAGTCTGTGAAATAATTGATTCCTAAAATAAAAACTGGAGTGGATTCAGGTTTCTCTACGAAAATGTGACTCACAAACCCTAACAAGTTTTCTTTTTCTCTTTTAACTTTTTATCTTGTATTGGAGTAGAGCCTATTAACAATGTTGGGACAGTTTCAGGTGGGCAGCAAAGGGACTCAGCCATACATGCACATGTATCCATTCTCCTCCAAACTCCCCTCCCATCCAGGCTGCCACGTAACACTGAGCAGAGTTCCCTGTGCTATCCAGTAGGTCCTTGTTGGTTACCCATTTTAAATATAGCAGTGTGCACAAGTCCATCCCAAACTCCCTAACTATCCCTTCCCTCGTCCTTCTCACAGCAACCACAAGCTTGTTCTCTAACAGGTTTTCTTGAGACAGAAAGAGATGGAGTTTATCATTAGCTGGGCAAGGAAGTGCACATGGCCCAAGATTCTCCCTTCTTGGGAGCCTCTCCAGAGGTGGCTCCCAATATTTGCGGCTCACACATTATTAGGGGGGGAAAAAAAAACTTGTTGGTCTGAGAACCGGGAGACGTGGGCTGCAACATGTCGCTGCAGTTCGTTATTTACTATTTCACACTGAAGTGCACCAAGATGTGGGACCTGAGCAGCTGCCGCTGCAGCGGTGTCTGTTATCTCACCACTGGTATCGTGTCCTAGAAGGCAGGGGAAAGGCTGAGGGCCATCAGCCAAGCCACAGGATAAACATGTGACAGCTCTTCAAGATCCTCCCACCCCTTCCACGCCTCTGTTCAGGACGTTCCTAACCTCGGGCCGGAATAGCAGCCTCCCTCCTCTAAACCCGCTGAAATCCTACTCACTGTCTGGGGCTGGCTCGGTGGTCAATGAACACTTTCTGTGAAACCTGCCTCTGGAGCTCCTGGCAATGACAATAGCTAATTCTAAGCATCTACCTACTCAGTGGGCCGCAGAATCCCCTGAGCATCAGGACTGTACTTACTCACCTTTGTGTTCCCAGCACTTGACATTATGCTGGTAAGACAATGAGCACGTGAGCCACAGCTGTGCAGCAAACACGGAGTGAAAACCACATTCCATCACCCCGCTTATCCATCAGCCTATCGATGGATGTTAGGGTAAAGTCCACACTGGGAAAATCCAGAAAAGGAGGTTATATATTTATAGCTTCTAATGTTACAAAAAATTATCTGACACTTTAATTACAGGCCAGCAAAACTTTCACACGTGTGTGTGCTTCTGTGCATGTGTGTGTGTGTGTGTGTATAGCAGTTTCCTCTGGCTGCCATAATAAATTTCCACACATTGAGTGCCTTAAAACAACAGAAATTTATGCTCACGGTTTTGAAGGCCAAAAGTCCAAAATCAAGACTGTTTTCTTGGAAGGCACTAGAGAGACTGTGCTCCCTCGCCTCTTCCAGCTTCTGGCAGCTTCAGGTAAACCCTGGCTTGTGACTCTGTTGCTCCAGTCTCTCCCTCCTCTTGAGTCTGTCTCAAACTCCCTCTGCCTTCCTCTTAGAATGACACAGGTCAGTGGACCTGTATAATCCAGGTTGATTTCATCTCAAAATTCATCTGCAAAAATTCCTTTTGCAAAGAAGCTAACATACAGGTTCCTGTGATCTGGACATGGACATGTCTTTGGACATATCTTTTTGGAAGCTGCCATTCAACTCACTACACTGTAAGAGAGAGAGAGTGTGTGTGTATGTGCACGCTGTATATTGTGCCAGAGACGAGTGCTTAAACCAAGTTCTACTGAACGCCCTCCTGTTGCCAAGGTGACACAGTTTGGAAACCACGCTGGGTGCTAGAAACACAATGGCGAACATGAAAGACACAGTCTCTGCCTTATGGAGGTCATAACAAGCCAAATATTTTAAAGTTGGAAAATGTGGTATGATGGAAAATTATGTTGTGATTGCATACAACAGGGAACCTTGCCTTATCTGTTAAGTGTTAAATGTAACCCTGATATTTTCTCAGTTAGAGATGGACTGCACAGAATATTTCTTGATTTTCAGTCTGGATTATCTTCTACCCTGTAGTGTGACATCCACTAAGAGTCCCTGTTTTACATGTATGCTTTGCACTTGAAATGGTCTGACGCGAAGATACTTCATGAAACTATCATAGTTCATATAGTTTAGGATGCCCTCACTTGTAATACAATCATTATTTTACAACAACCAAGAAGAATAAACGCTGCTGATTAAACTATGAGATGTCATTAATTATCAGATGCATCCCAATTTCAGAGATATTGAAACATGTACCTTAGAATCAGTGAAATGTGTTCATTTCTACTTTGACGTACGTTCTCACAAATTAAAGATCTTCTGATTAAACAAACAGTACATCCAAATATCAATGGTCTAACAACACTATTTTAACACTGAGTTGGCTTCACTCAGCCTCAGAATATTTTTCACCTTCTTTTCATGAGGTTAATACATATAATTACAATTCACTAAGTCCAAAATTAAGACACTGGCTCAGCAGTAAAGAATCCACCTGCAATGTAGGAGACATAGGATTTGTGGGTTCGATCCCTGGGTTGGGAAGATCCCCTGGAGGAAGAAATGGCAACCCCCTCCAGTATTCTTGCCTGGGAAATGTCAATGGACAGAGGAGCCTGGGGGGGCTACAGTCTATGGGGTTGCAAAGAGTCAGACGCTAGAGCGACTGAGCACAAATGGGTATTAGGTCTCTTTAAGGCTTGAGAGAGTTTGAGAAGTCAGAAGACTGGGAAAGACTCTAAAACTCTTGAGCTGAAGCAGAAAGATGTGGCTGCTGAAATTATTGTCACTTCTTTCCAAGTCCAGAACTTGCTAAAAGGTCAGAAGAATACAGTGTGTACACCTGTGTGTGTCTGGGGGTGGAGCTTGCAAATAGGGACAAGCCGGAGTATCCAGAAGGCCGTGCGACAGGGTCACACCTGGTGGCCCCAGCAGACCCTGTGAAATGTTACAGTGAAAAGAGAAGACAGGATCCCTGCTCTTGGGCGGCTTAGAAAGACATCTAAAAAGAGAAGTGATGAAACTTTTAAACACACCTGGCTCCAAGCTCGTAAAGTCTGGAGGACTTTCTGGAATGCAAGATTGAGATTTTGCTGTAATTCTGCACAAAGGTCATAACGTACAGTAGAAAAAGTCTCAAAGAATGATCTCTGTATGAATTCTCTTCTTGCACTTATTTCTCATTTTTTCATGCAGTTTGGGACATTGAGATATCACATCCACATTTCCCTGTGTTTTTCATACAAAGATTTAAGTTTGCTCCTTGCACGTAAAATTAAGAGGAATGAGGAAGACAATGCCATCCACGATTTGTGGGGAGGTATGGAAACTGGAAGAGAAATTTAAGCTTTTAAAACTGAACAGATGTGGGTCAATATGGGATTTTTAAGCAACAAACACACATACACATTAAGAATAATGTGTGAAGTATGCTCCTCATCCCCAAAATAATGAGGTAAATCAACACACTTTCAATTAAGTAGTTTAAAAAAAACAAGCTGAGCTCAACTTGCAAATTCTTCTGAAATTTTGAAAGGTGCAAACTCTCACACACACACACACACACACAGAGCAGCTTAGTAAAGTATCATTTTAAAACAAATTCTTCCCTGGAGAAAACTTACTGCCAAAGCATCTGGTCTGTGCTTTCAGAAGGCATTTAACAAGTTACTATCATTTCCCAGACTCACCAGGGTAGCACTGACTTTCAAATGAATTAAAATTTTCTTTAGAAAAACAAATCTCGGGCCTCCCACAGCTATTGGAAAGGAAGAGTAAAGCAAGGTTAGGAGCAGATCTAGCCAAACTCCTTTTCTTCGGGGAATAAAGGGATTGTTTTTCGATTTCAGTAACCATATATGTTTTTACATTACATCCCAAGGCAGTCCCTGAAAGACAAGTATGGGTGAAGTGCGGATTTTCTACTGTTAAAGAACAAAACAAATTTGACAAAGATAGTTCAATTTAGTAAGCCTACTTTTGAATAAATGGACTGGCACAACAACAGTCTGGAAGAAAATAAAAATCTTATGTCATATGCAAAAATTAATTTCAGACAGACTAAAGACTTAAAATTAAAAAATCTTCCTAGAATATCTAAGAAAATGCATATACAATCCAGGAGTCACTTTCTCAGCCAAGAGTGAAAACACAGAAAAAGGAGACTTGTCTAAATAAAAAATTTAAGCTCTTGCATGGATACATATAATATAAACAAAGTCAAGAGATTCAGTAAATGTAAGTAAAAACTATCTCTATAATACACAAAGAGCATCTAGAAATTGCCAAGAATAAATATACAACAAAAAAACCAATAAAACTTATTTCAATTTGCAGAAGAGTAAGTCTAAGTGATAAACAGATACATAAAAAGGGCACAAAAATCACTAATGGTCAGAAAAATGCAACTTAACATAGCAAAGATCTTACTTTGTATCCATTAGGCTGGCAAATACTGCTTGTAAACTTTCTATCTAATGGTTGTCACAGATTTGGAGAAATGGTATTCTCATACATCAATAATGGAAATGAGTACTGTTTCCGACTTTTCAGACAGCACTTCAGCAACTTCTATTAAATCAGTTCCACTTCTGTGAACTCGGTTTTGATATTGGGACAGAGGATTCCCAGGTGGCTCAGTGATAAAGAATCCACCCGCCAATGCAGGAGATGCAGGTTTGATCCTTGGGTCAGCAAGACCCCCTGTAGGAGGAAATGGCAACCCACTCCAGTATTCTTGCCTGGGAAATCCCATGGACAGAAGAGCCTGGCAGGCCTCATTACAGTCCATGAGGTCGCAAAGAGTCAGACATGACTGAAGCGACTTAGCATGCATGCACTGGGACAGAACACCTACTTTCCCTAAATTGTTTCTTTTAAAAAGATTTAATTTTCGTCCTTGCATGTGAGATTAAGAGAATCAGGAGGACAATGTCATCAAAGATGTTTTGGGGGACAAGTAAAAGGTATGTGATAGAAACCACAGAATTTTATAGAAATAATGAACAAATGAATGACATTACATACATGGAGGTTTAGTGAAGTGTAATTAACAAAGGCCAATAACTAGAAACAAGTTGGACATCAATCAACAGAAGAATGAGTAGATCTGTACCATGGAATATTATGCAGCTGTTAAAAAGAATGAAGTTGTTTTATACCAGATGATTTAGAAAGATTCTCAAGAGTGACATAAACAGGAAGCCAAGAAGTATGTACAATATACAAGTATTAATAGATGTAATACAATTCCATTTTCACAAAGCAAGGACAGAATCCTCTTTCAGTATACGTCTTTGTATCAAGGTTGGTTGGATCTGTGGGTGTAGAACCCATGGATACCGAGGGTCACTATACTGTGGCCATTTTACTATGCAGACTTCAGCATCGATGGATTTTGGTAACTGCAGGAGTTCTGGAACCAATTCCCCAAAGATACTAAGGGTAGACTACATATCTAATGTCAATGCAGGATTATATGAGTAGGGAGGAAATATGAAGGAAACTCCTGGATTATTAAAGTGGATTGTGTCTGTGTAGACAGGATTGGCTCGGAGGAACGAGGGTTGATGTGAAGGGAGAAAAAAAGTGGTAGCTAAAATGCCTCATTTGTCTAAAATTATAAGAGTGTGGGAGAGAGGAGAATAGGGGTTGCATGAAAGGACAATCACAGTTATCTCAGGGTGGTGGAACCACAGACAACCTTTAGTTTTAACATATTTCCATGTATTCAAATTCTTAATAGTGAATACATGATGTTTATAACTGGGAGAAATGAAATTCTATTTCATTGTGACAATTGAAAAGACTAGATAGACTGTAAATGGTGTTTATAACTTAGTTCATATATTTCCCTTCTTCCTTCCCTGTCTAGTCTCCACTTACTAGCATGAAACTCCTCTGACATCGATTGTACTCAAACTGTGTACAACCTGCTCAGATTGTTATCTTCCCAACTGAGTCAAGGAGAGAGCAGACTGGAGGGCGGGCAAGAACAATTTCAGAATTCGCTGATCCTCTGTGAAGTTGGCTTGAGGCTGCTTCTCTGATGCTAACAGATTCTCTTAAAGTCATCTTGTTCTGTGCTTTCAGCAACTGCCACCTCAACCTTCTGATAAAGACAACTATTTATAGAGTCCTCAGGTGTCAAGCTGGCAACAGAAAACATTTTTGATCCCCCCATCAATCACTGCCTATGCACAGAGAGAATTAAACCCAGCTTGCCTCCTCTTATCTCCGGCTCCCTTCTTCTTAACCATTACACTGACGTTGACATTTGCACAGATTTTCAGCAGAGGAAATGAAATGACATTCAAACTATCACATTGGCTTCTCTCCTGGTCTTGAAGTTATCTGTGAATCTCTAGCATTTATTCTCCTGCATTCATACTCAGATTCTAGGCTTCAACAGGCTCTCAAGTTGCTGAAACCTAACTCTTACAAAAAGAGAGAATAGGAAATGGAACAGAAACTCTAACTGCCCTAAATGCAACACTTCAGGGTTCGTTATAGATTACATATAAAAATAATGACATTTTCGTAAACGTGTCCATTCATTCTTAGTCTTTAAAATCAAGTAGTGATGAACTTAGTTTGTCAGCTCAGTTTTAGGCAATGCACAGGAATTTGTCAACAGTGACGTACCAACAAGGAACTATCCACGACTTGAACTTAAATACTGCACAATTATAGTTGCTAACACACAATATGGTTTTACCAAGATTTTCATGAGATTACTGACTGACCACAATGCAATACTGAACATAACATTTAAATCCAAGATCCAACTTGATGAAGAAAAGTAATTTAATCATAATTATTCAATTTCAGAAACAGGTTAACACCTATTTATGAATGTTAACTAGAGAAAAATAGAACAGAAGTTTATAAAGTGATTAAACCCTCATGAAACCTAGAGATTATTATAAACATCCTACAAAAAAAAAAAACAAGAATAAAGGACACTAGGATTTCATTTTTATTACAGGAGCTTTGGAGGAAAGAAAAAAACCTCTACCAAAAGCTGAACAAATAACTCATAAAATTCACAATATGAAGCAATCATTGAATTTATTCTAATAGCCTTCAAAGTGATGCAAATTAGAAAAAGTACCAATTTTTAGATCATCTAAATTAGCAAAGACTGAAAAAAACTCTGATATTCAATGATGCACACTGATCTTCATTAACTGCTAATGGTGCAAACTTTCCTGGCTACAATTAGCAATACATATCAACAACCTAAAAAAAAAAATTTTAATCCCACTTCCAGGAACCTCAAATAATGAATGATGTATAAAACAGACAAATTTAAGTATAAAGATAGCCTCAAAAAAATGACACTCAAAACAACTAAATGTCTAGCAAGTAGAAAATGGTCAAATAAATAATGGTTAATTGGTAACAACAGAATTGCATTCAGTCATGATAATTTTATTTTCAAAGAAGATTAATAATGAAAGAAAATGCTCACAATATAATGTAAAATTTTAAGTTTTATATACAGTTTGAGCTTCCCTGGTGGCTCAGATGGTAAAGAATCTGCCTATAATGCAGGAGACCCAGGTTTGCTCCCTGGGATGGGAAGATCCCCTGGAGAAGGGAATGGCAACCCACTCCAGTATTCTTGCCGGAAGAATCCCATGGACAGAAAAACCAGGAAGGCTACAGTTCATGGGGTCACAAAGAATCGGACATGACTGAGAGAATAACACTTTCACTTTCATATACAGTTTAGGGCTTCTCGGGTGGCTCAGTGGTCAACAATCCTCCCATCAAGGCAAGAGTCGCAGGAGACTCGAGTTCAATTCCTGGGTCAGGAATATCCCCTGGAGGATGAAATGGCAACCCACTCCAGTATTCTTGCTGGGAAAACCCACGGACAGAGGAGCCTGACAGGCTATACAGTCCACGGGGTTGCAAAGGGTCAGACACGACTTAGCAACCAAGCATATATACAGTTTAGTCTCACTTTATATACATTCTCCATGTACATGGCATGCCTGCATAATAGGAAAATGTTAATAATGGTTACATAACAATTATATAACCTCTGGAATTAACACTGATATTCATTTCTGTCATTTTCTATGTTTCCCTATAGTAAAACTCTCTATTATAATGATATTGGGGTGATGGTGGGGAATAGTAAGTATGTTTAAAAAAAAAAAAACAACCACTAAGCCTCTCTGGCAAAAGAAATAGTTTAAAAAACTGGACAACTATCCCCATTGTGTGTATCAAGTCAAGGGCAAAATCTGAAAAATAGGCAAACCAAAAAAGAATGCGAGAGTGCCTTCTAACAACAACGTCTTAAGTGCCTACAACTTTTCATGCTTACTGAAAAAGTACTTCCACCTCTAATAAAGAGCCTCTTATACAGAGCCACTTTAAGGTTTTAGCTCCAGGATGAAGAGAGAAAAGTTGGGGCAAGAAGTTCCTACTCTCTTAACTACAGAAGAACCCAAACAAGGAAATGTCTAGGAACTAGGGCCCAAAGCATGACTATTTTAGTAAGTTCTGGGTAGAAGAAAAAAAAGAAAAGGGAAGGCATCAAGGCAAAAATCTAAAAGGCAGAGGCTGATGCGTAACTCCCAATATTCAATGACCCCCTTTCCTGCACTGTGCCCAATTAAGATTCCACTCACCTTCCTGTCCACATAGGAGTGTGTAAGTCCTGACCAATGAGATGTGAGTGCAAGGCAGTGCAGGATCGATGGTGAGACATATACCCTTTGGCCCTTCCTCCTGTCTGGGATGCAGACATGATGGCTAGAGCTCCAGCAGCCACTGAGAACCATAAAGTGAAAACTACCTGCTGAGGATGACAGAGCAGAAAGCCATGAGAAGCTTGGGTTCTTGTCATTCTGCCCTGTCATTCTGGACCATGTTTCTTCAGACTTTTGTTATTTGAAAAAGAAAGAAATCTCCATGTTGGATAAGCCATTATTGCTATTATTATTTTTTTTTTGGTCCTGTTACATACAGTTAAAATTAACCTAAAGTGATGTACCTGGCCATGATAACGTTCTGAAAAATTTTCTCTTGATCTGTCTACTCTCCATGGCTCCCTTCCTCTTAACAGACCAAAAAGTGGACCAAAATAAACAAGAAGAAATAAAAGTAAAATATCTTAATAAAGCTTTATGTTACTTATTTTTAAGTAATCTGAATCTTCATGAGCTCTCTCTCTCTCTCTTTAGTCATAACTAATTAAATTGTTTTCAACTTGGGTCTGGTGCTTGAGTGATTTTATGAGTCAGTGGTCCAAGGTAAAAAGGGATTCCTCATTACTTTATATGTTAACCTGAAACAAAGTGAAGATTTCATAAGATAAGCTACAGAGGATCAGGAATGACAATGAAATAGAGATTAGGTCTTTGATTTTAACCATCCCTTACTTGCCCACTCAAGGAAGAGAGTGGCATATGCAAGGATGGATGTCCTAGAGTTATTCAAGTGAGTTTCCTCTGGCATTTCATTAACCTTTTTTTGAATGGATGACAAAGTCTCTTACAAGCAGTGCTTCTTAATTACCTACAAGATAACAGATATGTTTAAAAATAGCAAAGTAAATATTTACCCTTTTCCAGTTACTTTTAGATATTTGAACCTAGTTTCCTGCTAGGAGGAAAATACTGTCAATTTGAACTAATTATCAAGAGCAAAGTTTCATTTCTAACATCTTTACATCTATTACTGAGAAAACTATCACCTTGGGGGGAGGGAGGGACTGACCAAGGAAATTTTTCTTTACTGAATGGAAAAAAACAACAGGACACAGCCTATTCTAAAATCTTCATAAGGATACACACATAAGCACTGCTCACAATTCTATTCCTCTCTAAGCTATAATTAGACCTAATCATAATAACTTACTGTACATGTTAAATATTAACCTAAATAACAACTTCATAACTATAAGACTTCACATTGCATTTTAAATTCAATAACTTGATACTCATTAAACAACCATTAAGCCATCAAAGCTCAAGTGGTATTTAAATATTTATTTCAAAGTAGGTTTAAGGATTAGCAGAATCGATTAAAATGACTTGCCCTATAGTATAAAGTAATTCATCCAGAGCTAGAAAAGGGCTCAGGAAAACTGGGTTTTCCTCCTCCTCCTACCACTATGTAATACTCCTGCAATGGCATAAAAGGAAACTCACTGTCTGGGATTAAGAGACTATGGTTTCAAGTCAATCTTGGGGCTATTCTAGGAAGACAACAACTGTACCAAATTAGCAGTAGTAGTTTTGCAACACTACTTAAACCAAGTGGCTTGCTTTGCTTAGAAGTAAAACCCCTGATGCTCTGAGTAGATGAAACAATGGATAGTTAAATGGCAAGCTGGCTATCCAATCAGGTTCTTTCTTACTGTAAGAGTTGACTAGTTTCAAAGATGTATGGCATTCTAGGTGATAGAAGGCTAAAAATTCAATGACATACTACATGTCATATGTGAAGAAGGCATCTGAATTTCAGAATGAAAGAACTAGTAAGCAAGCAAAGAAAAAAAAAAGGCCTTTAAAAAATGAGTTAATTGCTAGAAATAATTTATTTAAATATGGGTAACTAATGAACCTAAGAATCATTATTTCATCATGATCTTACCAGTCTCTATTTTTGCTACTGCTAATTTTAGAACCTACTACCTTAGTTTGTGCATCTCAACTGAAACAAAAGTGAAATTCTGTCAGACTTGCAGAGGCCATAGACAGCTTTAGTCATCTATTTTGGACCTTAAAAATTTTAACACTGAGATTTGTTCATTCATTTATTAAATTCTTACTGAATACCTCCTACATACCAGGCACTGTGCTAGGAGCTGGGGAATAATGAAAATTTATTTATTAAATTTTTTATACTTTTAACGAAATTTGGGAAATCGTTCTTATGAAACTGGGAATAGGGGTGGAGGTTTGAGATGTGGGGAAACAACTTCATGTGGAAATGTCATCTAAAGAAGAATTAATCCCATGAGGTTTAAAAAACATTTTAGCAGACATTTTATATTTTATCAAGTATGACAAAATAATACATAAGCCAACAATAAAGAGTTATTTTTCAAGTTGCATATAATAGCTGGTTTTCTTAAGATTGATAGTCCTGCTAAAGAGAAGGAGTTTACGAGTCTTCCTAGAACTGCAACTTTGTTAGTGAAAAGACAGATACCTCAGGAATCTCAGACAAAATTAAATGAGTTTACAAGCTGGTCGACTAGAACTTGCTATTTCAATAAGGAAGCCAAATGAGGTAAAGAGACTAAAATACTCTCTTTAAACTATGATACAGTCAATCACAATGATCAAACCAGTTTTCCTTTTACAGATGAACTGAGCATCTCAAGATTTTTTCTTTTTCTCATCACGTGGATACTCCCTTAAGACTTTCAAAATCGACATCTTATTTTTAAAAGCAAGAGTGTTTGAAATAAGGAGCCACTTCCAAATCTCATCTTACAGGTCTAAATGTTGATAACCATTCACTGTCCTCCACAAGATCCTTTTATATATATATATATATATATATATATATATATATATATAATTTTTAGGCATGGCCAACTCAAATACATGATGAAAATGAGGAGGAAAATGAGAGTATATAAAAGAATATTCAAGAGACTTTCTTCATAACCTACCTTGTGTATAACATACTAGGCACTTCTTTCCTGCTAAGTTATTCAACTACAGGTGCTAAGAAAATCATCTTCAATCCAATAAAAGCATTGATGAGTGCTTACTAAAAATTTCAAAGATAACACTTGAACCTAGAAACACCTGTGACACTTTCAAACAGCCACGTGGAGCCTCACGGCCATCTGAGTGGCCAGAGTTGTTTCTGCTCCATCAGCTCTCTAGGCACTTGAAAGCTACAGTTAAGAGAAGGAGCTCAGCAGAAAGCAAATACCAAAGCCCCCAGCACGCCACACACCTGGGGCTTGGAATCAACTCTGCTTCCTCCGCACAGTGAGGAGAGAGAGACTACAGCTATCCACCCAACGCAGCTGCCTCCAATGCCTACCATCTTTATTTCTCTCTCCCTGGCAGTTCATGCAGCCTTGGTCGTCTTCTTTCAGCAAACAGGACCATACGCTCATCTTCCTGCTCTAGACAAGCATTCTTTGAACTAGGGTACATGTCTGAAGCAAAGCCAACACTTCCCAAGGGGTTCACCATCACAGCTATGTGCTGTGCTTAGTCGCTCAGTCATGTCCGACTCCTTGCAACCCTATGAACTACAGCCCACCAGCCTCCTCTGTCCATGGGATTCTCCAGGCAAGTATACTGGAGTGGGTTGCCATGCCCTTCCCCAGAGGATCTTCCCAACCCAGAGATCGAACCCAGGTCTCCTGCTTATTGGTAGATTCTTTACTGTCTGAGCCACCAGGGAAGTGAGTCAATTTCCAAACCCCCAACTTTCAAATTGGAGAAGGCAATGGCAACCCACTCCAGTACTCTTGCCTGGAAAATCCCATGGACAGGGGAGCCTGGTAGGCTGCAGTCCATGGGGTTGTGAAGAGTCGGACAGCAGCAGCAGCAACTTTCAAATATTCTCCTGTCTAAAAACTGATCTGCCTGAAACTGTAACTGTGATGGAAGAACATCCCTCGCATGATGAATGACAGCTGTCCTTCATTACCTCCCCCTCCCAAAGGTCCTTCTCCCACTTTCCAAAAGCAGTACTTCTGCATCAACTTCACCAGATCTTTCTAATCTGCATTACCGCAGGGTGTAATGAACCCAGGTCACAGGGTGACTAACAAAAGAACAAATGAAAATGCTGATGCCTGCTTAGCAGCGCAAGTCTCCAGCATTTGAGTATCTCCTTTCCTAACACAGGTAATTTCCACTTCTTTGTTTTAAACAACCTGAAATATTTAAATAAAAAGGGCCTGTGGCCAAATGAAATGCGAAATACTAGTTTTCCATTTATATTCTTTTTTTGGTACAGAAAGTAAGACAGTGATCAATAAGACACTGCTTTGGGAAAGATCTCTGGTTTTCTCTTTATTTACTGCAAGTAATAAACCCTTCCTTCTAACAGAAAAAAAAAAAAACAACTATATTCCATTGGGATAAAATTCTGTAGGAGAAAGGAAATGGAAATATGAATTTAAGGAGAAAAAAGGAAAGACGTAAAAATTTTAACTGTTAAGAACTTATTCGTGCATTTCAAAAATGAATAACACTGAGAATCAACTATGAAGTGAAGTGAAAGTCATTCAGTCGTGTCCGACTCTTTGGGACCCAAATTCTCCAGGCCAGAATACTGGAGTGGGTAGCCTTTCTCTTCCCCAGGGGATCTTCCCAATCCAGAGACTGAACCCATGTCTCCCGCACTGCAGACAGATTTGGTGGCTCAGAAGGTAAAGTGTCTGCCTGCAAGGCGTGAGACCCGGGTTCGATCCCTGGGTTGGGAAGATCCCCTGGAAAAGCAAATGGCAACCCACTCTGGTACCCTTGCCTGGAAAATCCCATGGAAGGAGGAGCCTGGTAGGCTACAGTCCATGGGGTCACAAAGAGTCGAACACGACTGAGCGACTTCACTTTCTTTACCAGCTGAGCCACAAGGGAAGCCCAAGAATACTGGAGTGGGTAGCCCGTGCCTTCTGCAGGAGATCTTCCCAACCCAGGAATTGAACCAGGGTCTCCTGCATCACAGGCGGATTCTTTACCAACTGAGCTATGAAAGAAGTTATGAGGGAATCAAATATAGATTCTACTCGAGTTTTTTAAACAACGCAATAACTTGAAAAGTCAACATTGACAGCATGATGAAAAATAACATCCTCTACAACTATTTAAACTTAGGATGAAAAGTTTAAGCAATTTAACTTAGAAATGTGCTTAGAGTACAGGTTTTTACAGAATCTTTCAAGCGCTGTAAGAGCAAAAAAGTTGAAAGAGCATGGCTGGAAAACAACTCTTCAAAGCCCTTCCAAGAAAAAATACTGAAGAGACAGAGAAAGAACAATTTCCCCATCTTCCTAGCCCTAAGTGTGGATGGGCTGATGATGGGTGAGGATTAGTATTCTCTCCACCCTCTAGGTCATAAAGACATTTGTTGAACCTGGTTCTACAGCCAACAGTTTCAAAGACTGATGATGAGGTTAAATATCTGATTTTAACTGTGTTACAGAACGGGGTTAGAGTCTGGCTGAAGAGATGTCCTTCTTAAGGAGAACCACTAGAGTTCTTTTAGTCTCCAGAAAGACTCATGAGGCCATACTGTGGTGGTGGTGGTTTAGTCGCTAAGTCATGTCTGACTCTAGTGATCCCATAGACCATAGCCCGCCAGGCTCCTCTGTCCATGGGATTTCCCAGGCAAAAAAGACTCACTAATTTTGTATTTATCTTAAACGATGACAAATTTCACCACTGGGGGTGGAATAGTGAATGTGTCTGGCAATTCATGAGTGACATGCAGGAGGCAAAGAACTGGAAAGCTCTTACTGTGTAGTTAGTATGTTAAGTATGGCAAACGTCCTAAAAAGTGATCTCAACAGACATGTCTATATACTCTAGGCCCTCAGACTCTACTTTTTGCCTTCTTTCTCGGATTCTTTACTTTCTTCTCTGCCCCTTACCGCTTTTCAGCCACTCCTTTGGGAAGCAGAAAATCGTCTAAATATGATGGATGAGGCCAGCACTTAATTCGATGTCTACTCTGTTCTAAAAATATTGACTTTCCGGTCCTCCAGCTCTCAAGAGAGACAGTGGGGCTCTTTAGAGCGGACGTTAGACCTACTCTAAATCTACTTCTGTTTAGCATAAGGAGGTAGTACAGTTTAAGATAAAAGGTCTGTCTTCAGAGTTGGAAAGTCGGCTAAAAATCACAATCCATCATTTACTACATCATTTACATGTCCCAAAGTCCTTAAAATGGGGTGCTAAGGATTTGAGACAAGATACATCAAGCACTTAGAAACTGACCAGCACATAGTAGGCATCCAGTAATCAACAGTTCTGAAATTAGATGTTTGATTTTTTTTTTAATGATTGCTTAAAATCAGCCAATAGCTTCCTCTTGGCATAATGTCAACTACTGCCATGTTTTTCCATTCCTTTCTAACCTCTCTGAAAACAAGTGATTTGGAAAATGACTACCTTTCATGTCTAAGTATAGGGTGTATGTGTGTGTGTGTATAAAATGTACCTGTAGCACTAAAGCTGGCAAAAGGACATACACAGGGATGAGGGCTGCACAAATTTCACATACAACATGGCAGCATGTCCTTAACATGTTCTGCGCACTGCTGTGACACATTTAAAAAAATAAACATGCAATCTATGACCAACTCTTTTAAAGTCTATCCAAATTTAATTGGTAATCTAACACTTTCCGCCCTTCAAATTAGCAAAGTTTGTTAGTTCTGGTTGTTTGTAAAATACTTATTATTTTAAGGTTGTAGGGAAACTGCTACTCCCATGATTCTCCCTTGAGCGTGAGTACAACCTTTAGTCTCTAAAGCAATTTGGCAATGTGTAACAAGGACTTAAAAAGGATTTACATGCTTATTCAGCAAGGGAGAAATATATCCTAACCCAAACAAATAGATTTATGTATAAGAGTATTCATTACATCACAACTTAAAAATCATAAAAAAATGAAGCAGCTTTGGTGTCCACTGCAGGGGACTCGATATATGGTACAGCTATCATCCCATGAAACAGCATGCAGCTTAAAAAATTTTTTTTTAAATAAGATGGGATTAAGTGAAAGCACCAAAGTATAAAGCAGTATTTGGCTATGATTCCAAATTTGTATCTGCCACTGTGATTCTCAAGCAGTAATAACAGAAACTTTACAACAAGGAACTGGAATTACACAGAGTGATCAAAATCCATTCCACAGCTTGAAAGGACACACTGTTAAGACTTGCTACCCACGTCCTAATTTGAAAAAGAAGTGTGGGATGAGTACACTGCTGATTCAGATCCTTTTTATGAATGGTAGGAAGAGGAAAGTGGATTGTAAAGCTGAAAGTTATGTCTGCAACTGACATTCAGCCTCTTAAAATTTTCAGTTTAATGAAACTTTTGGGTGACTTTTACACCACACACATCCATGTTCACCATCTAGCTAGTAAGTTTTGGTGAAGTGAGCAGAGATGAGAGAGAGATAGGAAAAAGTGAGGAATCATATAACCTTTCAATATACACAATTTCACACAATGTAAGAATAAATGAAACTCTGAGTACACACATACACTGATTCAGACCTGCAGATACATATTTAAAGCACCCCCACTCTAAGCAGAAATGCCTCAAACATACCACCTGACCATCCCTGAACTCACCTGCCCTTCATCACTACTTTTAGAACTCCTCGCTTATTCCCAATGCCCATGACTACCACCACCAATTAAACAAAGCTAGTAAGCATGGGGAGACTGTTTCCAGTGTTCCTGAACTCTCCTGCCTTTATTTTTCACATCAGTACTTCAAACGTCTAATTTAACTCCTCAGAAGAAAGGGAACAAAAATGCCTTTAGACACTTATAACGTCTCATGTTACACATGCCTGGACTCCAGAGAAAAAGGCGCAACCCAAGTCCTTTGAGGAGAAATGACACCTTTCTGTTCAGAGCTGATTTGGCGTGAGTGAGCACAGCTTTATCTACTTGCCTGCCAGCCTGGGCCCAGGTGCTTCAAGCAGCCCCATAGCAGAGGCCAGCTTGTTTCTGCAAACAGTCTGAAACCCGCACGAAGCCAAAATCAACAGAAGTTATTACGAAAACACAAAAGGCAAAACACACCTAAACTGCCACCTTGTCTGTCACAGCTCTCAAACCGAAAAGTACCTTGACAGTATGCACATCTATCTACCTGTTTGCAGGTGTCAACCTGCAGAACAAACAGCTGGGAGACGTGGGGTTAGTCTCTGGTTGTCAATTTCAGGAAACACGAGCATGTCTTAGTTCTGAGCTCAGGTTCCAGGTCAATACAGGTTTTTGGGACTTCAGTTTTTTTTCTAGGCTGGAAATGCGCTAAGCTAATAATTAACCTTAAGCATACCATCACCTCTACTAAAAACATTTGCTACACACAGCTCTAAATTACTTTCAGTTGGCTTAAACAAAACAGACAAGCTGTAATAAAAGGTCTCTGAGAAATGTGATCTCTTTCATTGGTCACCCAGGACCTTTCCCCCTAAAATCTGCTCCTTCTTGGGGAGGGGAGGGGGAGAGTAGCCAAAATAAAGATGCCACCCAAAGCACAATTATTTTGTGAGAAAGTTACCCAAGCTAACTCTTCAGGGTTTCTCAGGTTGAGTAATTCTTACAGGCGGGTAGGGAGGGGACAGCTCGCCTCCAAGATTACTATCTGCAGAGGTTTCCCTAATGTTGATTTTTTTTTTTTTTTTGGCGTCCTTTTTAATTATCCTGCAAGGGCTCTGATTTTCACATCTCTAGCTGGTGCTGGGGGGAGTCAAGAGCGACGCGCCAGGGCTGCGGCAGGCGCTCGGGCCAAGTCCAACGCCGGCGGGGGGAGAGAAGGGCAGCCCACTCCCCACCGGGTCCCACCCTCCCCGGCACAGGCGCGCACAGCCCAGCCAAGACTGCAGTTCGCGGGCGGGGACTCACCGCTGTCCAGCCGCGCGATCTGGGGCAGTCGGTAAGTGCTGACCAGCAGGTCGAGAGGAACGGCCACCGAGCTCCACTTCACATCCTTGAGGCTGCAGCCCAGTGAGGGCGCCGGGTCCATCTTCCCCGCCTCCTCCGACCCCGCGCTCCCGCCGCCGGCACCACCCCGCGCCTCGGCGGCCGCCGCTGCTCGCGCTCACGGAGCTGGGACGCGCGGGGGGCGCCCGGCACTCCGGCCGCGGGCAGCCCGGGGGCGCGGCGGCGGCTGCGGCGGCCGGGAGCGAGGGAGGGACGGAGGGGGCCCGCGGCCGGCTCAGCTGCCGCTGCGGGGCATGGCTGGGGCGCCCCGCGTGCCCTCAAGCCCGGAGAGGACTCGCAGCAGCCCCGCGGCGGCCGGGGTGGCTGCGGCGGCTCCCGCTCCGCCTCCTCCTCTGGCCCCGGGTCTGCAGCTGCGGCGGCCGCCCGCTCGCCTCCTCCTCCTCTCACCCCTCCTTCCCTCCGCCTGGAGCGTGTGAGGAGGAGCCGTGGGTCTGAGAAACGCCATAGCAGCGCTCCCAGCACTGACTAATCAACAAGGTGCGAGCAACGCCTGCGCAGCTCGGAGAGACCCCGCCCCCGCCTCCCCGGCGCCGCCCGCCCCGCCCCGCCCCGCCTCCCGCTCGGCCTCCCCCGCCCCCTGGCAGCCCGGCGGGCTCGGCGCGGCGCGGCTCCGGGATCCGGCCCCGGCGCGGGCGTCTGGGCGCTCTCCGCAAGCTTTAGCTCTCGCTCCCCCGTCCGACCGCTCCGGCGCCTTGCAGCCTCGCCCGACGCCGCCGCGCGCCTGCATTCCTTCGCTTCCCCGGGGCCTCCCAGAAGGAACACGGCGAGCTCGGGAATCTCACTCCTCTTGCAGATGTAGCTCCCTCTCCGGTCCACCCCTACCGTGGTGCTGGAGTTGCTGTTATAGGGCGCAAGAGATCTGTGTGGTGCCATCTCTTGAGAGTGCCACAGCTGGGAAAAGCATCCATCCCCTGGCGTGCCTCCCGCCACCCCGCCCCGACACCCCTACAACTCTCTAGAAACGCAGCTGGAAGTTACCCCCTTGAATCTAGACTCTGGCTACAAGGCGGAATGAAAAAGGCCTAATCACCGAGAAACAGAAAGGTAACGAATGATCAGTACCCACACAAGGGAAGATGACTGTCCGGTTGGCACCTTCATTGTACCGACAAGCTGCTGGAGACAGTGGAGATTGAGACCAACAGCCATAGGCACGCCAATTTACTGGGAGGCGACGGGAACCAGCTGTTGTCACATGCTTTTCTCACTCATTTTTCTCCCAGGGTTGGAATAATTCTCGTTTTCTAGATATACGTACCAAGACATTAGGTAAATTGGCAAGACCGCGCACTTGTAGATGGCCATGCCCGCATTGAAGCCCACAGTCCGCTTTCCATGATAAACACTGTTTCCCTCAGTATTGACTATGGCCTGCTCCCTGCAGATTCAGCCCAGAGGTGGCTGTGAGATTCCTGTTTCTTTAAGCACATCCTAACTTTTAGGTGCTACTTTTTTAAAAAGATTATTTTACACCAGCAAAATAATTAGCGCCCAGGTGACGCTAATGGTAGAGAACCCGCCTGCCAATGCAGGAGACAAAAGAGGCCTGGGTTCGATCCCAGGGTTGGGAAGATACCTTGGAGAAGAAAATGGCTACCCACTCCAGTATTCTTGCCTGGAGAATCCCATGGACAGAGGAGCCTGGCCGGCTACAGTTCATAGGGTCACAAAGAGTGGGACACCACTGAAGCGACTTAGCATGCAGCACGCACACCAGCAGAGGGGAGTGGTGGCCAGGTGAAAGGGTTACGTATATCAGTTCTTTATATTTTTCAATATGTATTCAGTGTGCAATGCATAGAAGACAAAACAAACACCTGCTTCACCCGCCCAAGGGGACTTGAAAACAACCACTGCCTTTCAGACAGCTGGCTTAGGTCTGTGCCAGTGAATAAACCTCTCCATAGCAATTACAGAAAAACCCTGGAGATGCTTCTCACACTTTCCCTGTCCTCCCCCTTGAAAGCACTGATGATGATTTTCACAAAATCTTCTGCTGAAAGTTTTCACCTTTGTGTCACTGATGTGAAGTTTTTGGAAAAGTCTTAAAAAAAAAGCGGGGAGGGGGAGCAATGGGGAGTTTTTAGTCTATTTTACTCCAATCCCTGGTGGCTCTGTCGGTGAAGAATCCGCCTCCAAGGCAGGTGATCCCTGTTCAGATCGCTGGGTCGGAATCTTCCTTGGAGAAGGAAATGGCAACCCACTCCAGTATTCTTGCCTGGAGAATTCCACGGATAGAGGAGCCTGGCGGGTTACAATCCATGGGGTGGTGAAGAGTCGAACAACTGAGCGACTAACATTTTCACTCCGTATCAGAGGTCCATAAAGTTCAAAGTTTTGCTCACAAAAAGAAGAATTTTTAAAAGCTAAAAGGAACCAATTTTCCAGTAGTCATGTATGGATGTGAGAGTTGGACTATAAAGAAAGCTGAGTGCCGAAGAATTGATGTTTTTGAACTATGGTGTTGGAGAAGACTCCCTTGGACAAGAGTCGCTTGGACTGCAAGGAGTTCCAACCAGTCCATCCTAAAGGAAATCAGTCCATAATATTCATTGAAAAGACTGATGTTGAAGCTGAAACTCCAATACTTTGGCCACCTGATGCAAAGAGCTGACTCATTGGAAAAGACCCTGATGCTGGGAAAGATTGAAGGCAGGAGGAGAAGGGGACAACAGGGAATGAGATGGTTGGATAGCATCAGCGACTCAATGGACATGAGTTTGAGTAAACTCCGGGAGTTGGTGATGGACAGGGAGGGCTGGTGTGCTGCAGTCCATGGGGTCACAAAGAGTTGGACACGACTGAACGACTGAACTGAACTGAATTGAACTGAAAAGGAACCAAATGCCAGCTATTTTTTCCTATTTAAGTAATTAATCATTTCTGGAAATTAAGCTCAGACTCCAAAAATGATATAAGAAGCATTTAAGAATGGATAGAGTCAGGGGTCCTTCAGCCAGTTAGTAGATCCTTAAACCTTAAATGGTAGATTGATTTTTTTAAAAAAATAACTTTCTTCTACTATTACATCCTCTTTAAAAGCTTCAGGGAATAGGAGAAGTAGTTCCTTCCCATGAAAGCATTGGTAACTTAAGACCTAAAGGCAAGATAAAAAGTGAAAAGATTAATGCAATCAACTTTTTTTTTTATTAATAGAGAATTTATATTTGCTCTTATTGCTGACCTTGCAGAAAAGTTTTCATTTCAATCTTGAGTATTAAAGGAAAGAAATTTTAATGAGCTCCAAATTCTTATATAATCTCCAGTCATGGCAGAACTGTTTCAGAAAGATTTTATTTGTAAGACAAAGAGAATTTTGGTTAAACTGTAGGGGAAAAAATCGACTGAGAAGAGGACTCTTTCAGTCTGACTGAACTGCGCTTCCAAGCATGATATGAGGAGGCATGTTGTCTTAAGATTGTTGGGCCAGTGCAAACCACTCACATAAAAGTGTAACAACTGGGTACAGGGGCAAAACTTACAAGATTTTACAGTTTATGAAAAACACCCAAGAAAATTTTTCTGTAAAGCAAAATTCAATGTACTGGTCCCTCATTCCTGACAAATAGCTTTTAAATTGAGATTTGTGGAAGGCAGCATTTTGTGGTGATTAAACATATTGACTCCAATGCCGGGTGGCATGGCTTTGATTGGTGACTCTGCTTCTATTCAGGAGCTGGGGCAACTTGCTGTTCCTCTTCTGAAAAAATGGGGATGATTGCTATAGACTGAATGTTTTGCTCTCCCCAAATTCTTATGTTGAAACCTAATCCCCAGGTGGTGATTTGGGGAGATGGTTCATGAACAAGAAAACAGGCCCTAAGCAATTATACTTCAATTAAAAAAATTAATAAACTTTAAAAATTTAAAAAGGAAAGAAAACAGCTCTCACCAGACTCAGAATCTACCAACGCCTTGATCTTGGACTTTCTGGCCTCCAAAATTGTGAGAAATAAATTTCCGTTATTTATAAACCCCCTAGTCTATGATAGTCTGTAATAACAGCCCAAATAGACTAAAATAATAGTTCTCATCTCATAGGGCTAAGAGTCGGACACGACTGAGCGACTTCACTTTCACTTTTCCCTTTCATGCACTGGAGAAGGAGATGGCAACCCACTCCAGTATTCTTGCCTGGAGAATCTCAGGGATGGCGGAGCCCGGTGGGCTGCCGTCTATGGGGTCACACAGAGTCGGACACGACTGAAGCGACTTAGCAGCAGCAGCATAGGGTTGATATGAAAATGTAATCCTTTAATGTATGTTGAGCATTTAGAATAGGGCCTGACACACAGGAGGGCTTCCCTGGTGGCTCAGCTGGTAAAGAATCTGCCTGCAAAAAAAAAAAAAAAAAAAGAATCTGCCTGCAATGAAGGATACCCCAGTTGGATTGCTGGGTCAGGAAAATCCACTGGAGAAGGGATTAGACTACCAACTCCAGTATTCTTGGGCTTCCCTGGTGGCTCAGACGGTAAAGAATCCACTTGCAATGCAAGAGATCCAGGTTCAATCCCTGGGTGGGGAAGATCCCCTGGAGAAGGGAACAGCTACCCACTCCAGTATTCTGGCCTGGAGAATTCCATGGACTGTATAGTCCATGGGGTCACAAAGAGTCAAACACGACTAAGCGGCTTTCACTTCACTGACACATAGGAAGGGCTAAAAGAAGTATTGGGGTTTTTTCTTTTGTTTCCTTTAAAAAAACAACGTTCTGACTACTTTTTAAAAATGTATTTATATTTATGTATTTATTTGGCCGGAGAAGGCAATGGCACCCCACTCCAGTACTCTTGCCTGGAAAATCCCATGGACGGAGGAGCCTGGTAGGCTACAGTCCATGGGGTCGCTAAGAGTCGGACACGACTGAGCGACTTCACTTTCACTTTTCCCTTTCATGCATTGGAGAAGGAAATGGCAACCCACTCCAGTATTCTTGCCTGGAGAATCCTAGGGACGGCGGAGCCTGGTGAGCTGCCGTCTATGGGATCGCACAGAGTCGGACATGACTGAAGCGACTTAGCATAGCATAGCATAGCATTTATTTGGCTGCGCCAAGTCTTAGTTGCGGCACTTGGGATCTTCATTGCTGCATACAGGAGCTTAGTTGTGGCATGCAGGATCTTTAGTTTCAGCATGCAGGATCTAGTTCCCTGACCAGGGAGTGAGCCCAGGGCCCCTGCATTGGGCACTCAGAGTCTTAACCACTGGACCACCAGGGAAGTCCTGAAGTACTGGTTTTGAAGGGGCAAAGTTTAGAGAAGAAAGGAAGAGGCAAATGGAGCTGTGCGGAAGTGATTCGATTTTGGAAGAACAGTTATATCTGGCAAGGAGTAGAGAGCATCGGTCCTCAAATGGAAAACCCAAGTGCCTGCTCCCACCTGTGGAACCTCCGTCCCTAAAGCTAGAGTCTGTGGGGTTAATTCCAGTTAGCCATCCTGTCACCCAGCCAATCCAGGCAGTGGCCAGGATGACTCTTCATATGCTGATAAACTCAGAAGTGAATCAGGCATGTGATACTATATGACTCCTATGAGGGATGCTTCATGACTTCCTAACTGTGAAACTTCAATTTATACGTGCATAATTCGTGAATTCTCTACATTATCAGCTTTGTGAGATAAAAACGTTACATGTTGGTTTTCTTTATATCAGAATATCCTGGGTCACATAAAAGGCTAGCAGTAGAGTGTGATTTTAAAGTTCATAGCCCTGGTTTTCTAGGTCTCTAAGCTCTTTTCCCTGTCAACTAAAGTCCACGCTGTCACCTAACCTAAGTCACTCTGTGCTTAAAACCTCGTACAGTGTCTTTATCCTCAGTGTCAGTGGAATAAAGTATAAAGCCCTTTGCCTGTATAAAATGTTCTTCCTTTATGTGATTGGGTGTCCTCTCCAGCCTCATCTTGACTGACTACCTGCTCATACCTTACAATCTGGTGGTACTAGTAGATAGTAGTAGTGCTTTCTTGTAGTTGCCCAAATATGCCATGCTAATACTGGGTTGGCCAAAACGTCTCATCGGGTTTTTCCATTACAACTTATGGGAAAACCCAAACAAACTTATTGGCCAACCCAATACTTGCCCTTGAAGAGGCAGTCCTCTTGGCTTGGAGTGCTTTTCTTCCTTTCTTTTCCACGAAATTCTGTTTCCTCCAAAGAGCTGACCCTCTCTTTCCCTTGTCACTATCATACCTGGCAATACTCCCCTTTTAATTGTGCTAATTGATGTTGAAGCTGAAACTCCAATATTTTGGTCACCTGATGTGAAGAGCTGATTCATTTGAAAAGACCCTGATGCTGGGAAAGATTGAGGGCAGGAGGAGAAGGGGACGACAGAAGATGAGATGGTTGACAATGGCATCACGGACTCAATGGACATGAGTATGGGTGGATTCCGAGAGTTGGTGTTGGTCAGGGAGGCCTGGCGTGCTTCAGCTGATGGGGTTGCAAAGAGTTAGACATGACTGAGCGACTGAACTGAACCGAACTGAATTGCTCTGTGCTTTACTATCTGATTTTATGCTGACTTTCCTACTAGACCATTATTACCCGTGGCTACTGAAAGTGTGTTTTATTCACCTTTGTTTCTCCAGGTCTTGCTACCATGCCTGGCACATGGAAAGTGCTCATTTAGTGTTGAATTGAACTGAATCATCCTTACTCTATTATTTAGTGTGTGCATGCTCAGTCATTAAGTCTTGTCCAACTTTTTTGAGACCCCATGGACGATAGCCCACCAGGCTCCTCTGTCCATGGAATTTTCTAAGCAAGAATACTAGAGTTCTTGGGTTGCCATTTCCTCCTCATTATTAAGTAGGATACGACATCTGGATTATGAATGATTAATATTCATCAGGTCTAAACATTCTTAAGATTTTTAAGGCTCTGATTCCATAACAACAATGGTTACTATTATATTGGGCCCCAGTCCTTCTCACTCATCTGAGAATTTAAATTTGATTTATTGAAATCAAGTTCTGCAATTTTGTCACTGAACTAGAAATGTACCTCTGGACCATCAATTACAATATATTAAAATTGTTAGTGTATTATTAGTTTACTGTTTGTTACCTTGTTTGTAGTTTCCTTTGCCAGGATTTTACCCTCAGAAGAGCTTGTTTTACTATATTATCATCCTCCGCAGCTGGATAGTAAGTTCTTTCAGTTCAGTTCAGTTCAGTTGCTCAGTTGTGTCCGACTCTTTGCGACCCCATGAACCGCAGAATGCCAGGCCTCCCTGTCTATCACCAACTCATGATAGACTCACCCGAGTCCACCCAAACCCATGTCCATTGAGTTGGTGGTGCCATCCAACCATCTCATCCTCTGTTGTCCCCTTTTCCTCCTGCCCTCAATCTTTCTCAGCATCAGGGTCTTTTCAAATGAGTCAGTTCTTTGCATCAGGTGCCCAAAGTATTGGAGTTTCAGCTTCAGCATCAGTCCTTCCAATGAATATTCAGGACTGATTTCCTTTAGGATGGACTGGTTGGATCTCCTTGCAGTCCAAGGGACTCTCAAGAGTCTTCTCCAACACCACAATTCAAAAGCATCAGTTCTTCTGCACTCAGCTTTCTTTATAGTCCAACTCTCACATCCATACATGATCACTGGAAAAACCATAGCCTTGACTAGACAGACCTTTGCTGACAAAGTAATGTCTCTGCTTTTCAATGTGCTGTCTGGTTTGGTCAAACTTTCGTTCCAAGGAGTAAGTGTCTTTTAATTTCATGGCTGCAGTCACCATCTGCAGTGATTTTGGAGCCCAGAAAAATAAAGTCAGCCACATTTCCACTGTTTCCCCATCTATTTGCCTTGAAGTGATGGGACTGGATGCCATGATCTTAGTTTTCTGAATGTTGAGCTTTAAACCAACTTTTTCACTCTCCTCTTTCACTTTCATCAAGAGGCTTTTTAGTTCTTCTTCACTTTCTGCCATAAGGGTGATGTCATCTGCATATCTGAGGCTATTCATGCAGGTAAATTAATCAACCTTCTTATCCTATCTATCAAGAGAATGTATAAATGGAAAAGCAAAGTACCATAAAGAAGCATATCCCATATGGGTACTTTCAGGAAGGATGTAAAAATATATTCAGAATTTTACTTTGTCATCTCTTCCTTTCCTGCTTTTGATATAGTGTGCCTTTCTTAAGTAGATCATTGACTAATATCTGTAGTATGGTGTCAGTATAGGAATATTAAAGGAAAATATCCATATCAAGGAAAAATATTCCAGGTTGCAAACTGGATTTTGTGGGGCATGCTTGCTTTTTGAAAACATACACAACTTATTCCCATTGTAAAATACATAAAAATATATGTCACATTACAACCCAGTGTACACATACATGCATTATCAAAACAAAAGTTTTCCAAAATATTGCTTTTTTGTGTACTTCTAATGCATACTGAATCCTGATCTTTTAATCTGTTCTTTACTGTTTAATTTTTGGCAGTATTCAGATCCACTGATTTTATTTTACAGTTCATAACACAAGCCTAAGTGTTAAAACCACCATTTTAAATAATAATTCTTTTGTGCATTGTTGTTGTTTAGTCGTGTCTAACTCTTTGCAGCCCCGTGGACTGTAGCCTGCCATGCTGCCTTGTGCATGGGATTTCCCAGGCAAGAACACTGGAGTGGGTTGCCATTTCCTTCTCCAAGGGATCTTCCCGACCCAGAGATCGAACCCACGTCTCCTGCTTTGGAAGGTGATTCTTTACCACTGAGCCACCAAGGAAGCCCTCTTTTGTGCTTTAAGTATTTACAATTTAGCAAAGCAGGGAACATTATGGCTAAAATTGTAGGAGCTTCTAAAATTCAAGAATTATGACAAATATAAAAAGCAAGTGACAATGTAATTATTGAATTTACCAAAATCATCATCGTGTGTGTATGTGTGTATGTGTAACTCTATAGGTTATGCGTTTGGGTTTACAAAGAAGCAAGCTCTTTACACATGGTATTTTTCCTCCCAAGCAAACCCAAGATGTCAGTCTGAGAAGCTGCTGGTGATTCGTGGTGGTCCTGGCTCCTGTGTTCTTTGTAAATTACGTGCAAGGCTTTCCAAAGGAGTGGTTAAGTGATTCGTAGTTTAGCTCTATAGTTCTAGTTTCAAGAAGAACTTTACTAAAATAAAACACAATTACTAACTAATCACTAATTACTAATTTTCATGTATTAATAGTTTTTAGTCATACATTTTTGAAGCGACTTAGCATGCATGCATGCACTGGAGAAGGAAATGGCAACCCACTCCAGTATTCTTGCCTGGAAAATCTCAGGGATGGAGAAGCCTGGTGGGCTGTCATCTATGGGGTCTCACAGAGTCAGACACGACTGAAGCGACTTAGAAGCAGCAGTCATACATTTAACATATTGGTTAAAGAAATAGCTTAGTTGACTATAACCTTGTATAGTATTAACAGATAAGCTCAGATTCTTTCCACGTAGGAAAGTGTATGGTTCATAACATAATTTATGTTTTTCTTAATAAATATATTTAATGCAACAAAGCACAGGCAGACAATATTTCATTTTGTTTATATTGGTGCCCAAATAATAGTTATTAATAAATATTTCTTAGTGCAGAAATCTTCACAGGATGTAGGCAAGTTTGTTGTTGGTGTTCCAGTGATTTGAAGCTTCAAAGGAGTTTTAGTGTCAGAGGCAGTTCCACATTTAAGCCTCTCCCTTGAAAGATAATGAGATTTTAGCTCCCTGCTGACAAATCCTCTAAAGAGAGGCCATCAGATAAGTTTCCACCCCTCTTTTGAAGTAAGCAGTGAAAAGAGAAAGACAGGGAGAATATGCTTATGCGGCACATCTGTCCCGGACCCCTGACCCCCCTGGTCCAAACTGGGGGCATCTTTCTTCCCTGACCACTCTCACACCTACGTTTACTTAGAATTGAGATCATGCACAACTTCTCCAGTAAATACTCTACTCACTCCCAAACCCACTTCTTAAAGAGTTTATGTCTTTTCCCCACCTCAGAAACAAATTTAAAATTCTCCAAAGTGGTATTTGTGTGTCTATTTCATAAAATTTTTAAAATATAGAACATACAGTTAAGAAACAGTGTAACCTACAATTTAATTACTCCTTGGAAGAAAAGCTATGACAAACCTAGACAGTGTATTAAAAAACAAAGACATCACTTTGCCGACAAAGGTCCATATAGTTAAAGCTATGGTTTTCCCAGTCGTCATGTATGGACGTGAGTGTTGGATCATAAAGAAGGCTTAGCACTGAAGAATAGGTGCTTTCAAATTGTGGTGCTGGAGAAGACTCTTGAGAATCCCTTGGACTTCAAGGAGATCAAACCAGTCAATCCTAAAGCAAATCAACCCTAAATATTCAATGAAAGGACTGATGCTGAGGCTCAAGCTCTAGTACTTTGGCCACCTGATGTGGCCCATATTCCAACTCATTGGAAAAGACCCTGATGCTGGGAAAGATTGAAGGCAAAAGGAGAAGGGGGTGGCAGAGGATGAGATGGTTGGATGGCATCACCAACTCAATGGACATGAATTTGAGCAAACTCTGGGAGGTAATGAGGGACAGAGGAGTCTGGTATACTGCAGTCCATGGGGTCACAAAGAGTCAAACAGGACTTAGTAACTGCATAACAACAATTTATCATTGTTCATATTTGGTGTATATTCTTTCACTTATAATATATATATTTGTCTATATCTATTTAATTTGGATCAACCTGTAATATAATTTTGTAGTCTACCTTTATCACTCATTTTACCATGTTGATATGTATTCCAAAATGTGATTTGGAAATGTCATTTGTCACATTTTTTTTTCAAAATTGAGAGACTTTCTTTTTAGTTTTTATTGGAGTAGAGTTGATTTACAGTGTTGTGTTAGTTTCAGGTGTACAGTAAAATGAATCAGTTATGCCTATACATATATCCACTCATTTTTAAAAATTCTTTTCTCATGTAAGTCATAACAGAGTATTGAGTAGAATTCCCTGTGCTATGCAGCAGATCCTTATTAGTTATCTATTTTGTATATAGTAGTGTGTATATGTCAATCCCAATCTCCCAATTTATCCCTCCCCACCTTATCTTATGGCAACTATAAGTTTGTTTTCTACATCTGGATTGTACTTCTGCTTTGTAAATTCATTTGTATCCCCCCTTTTTTTAGATTCCACATATAAGCGATAGCATAAAAGATTTTTTTAAAGAAAAAAAGGGCTTTATTTCTGTGACAGTTAATTTTACATGTTAACTTGATTGGGCCATGCAGTGCCCTGGTATTTGGTTAAACAATTTCTGAATGTGTCTGTGAGGGTGATGAGTTAGCATTTGAATCTGTAGACTGAGCAAAACAGATTGCCCTCCTCACTGTGGGTGGGTATCACTGCATTGACTGAGAAGCATGACTAGAACACAGAATGGAAGGAAAGAAGAATTCCCGCTCTCTGCCTGACAGCTTGAGTGGGGACATGGGTCCTCTCCTGCCCTCACCGTGGGACCAACACCTGCGAACACCTGTCCTGTTGTCAGAACTTTGGACTTGGACTGGAACTACATCATGGGCTTTCCTAGGTCTCCAGCTTATGGACAGCACATCCCAAGGCTTCTAAATTTCTTATATCTCTTAACATATAGGTATATAGGTACATGTATATGCATACATATACTTACACACACACAGAGTTTTGTTTCTCTGGAGAGCCCTAATACACTTTCCTAACAATATTTCTGACTCTCCCATGCTGGCCTGGACAGTAGTCCCCTGCCCCCTATGTACAAAACTCACTAACCCTGGATGTGCTGAGATGACCTTCCCTTTTCTTGGGAATCTCTGAATTATGTGCCTTAATAAATTCCAGTTTCCCTGCCCACCAGACCATCTTACCAGGGATTATCCTCCAGGGATGCACTGAACCTCAGTGAATGCCCAAAGTGTTGGGCTCCTGCTCTTAGAGTACATTTTTTAATTGATATAAATGGAAGTGAATTCAGTATAAAAGAAGAAGAGTAAGAGTGGGAAGAAGAAAGAAAAGAAGGACAAACATATGTAATGTTAATATAAACTTTGCTCTTTATGTATGCTGAAATTATAAAGGCTTTGTATTTACCATGTCAAAAAGGGTAAATATGTCAACTTGAAAGTATTGACTATGTTCCAATGTATCTATTACATGACTAATTTATCAGGAGTTTAGCAGAGGAAAAAGAAAATATTTATAATAATTAGGAACAGCAGCCAAATCTATCCTATTGTTGATATCTTTGTTGTGGTATTAATAATACCCTTTCAAAAGAGCAGCATACTATAGTCTGTCCATTTTCCCATTCATTAAAATTTTAAATGTACACTAATTAAATTCCTATGTGAATGTTCATAGCTCATCTCTCACTCTTCTATCTATCTAGTCACCATTCAATAAATATTTGTTGAACACTTATATGCCAGGCACCATTCAAGCCAATAGGGCTGCAAAGACGAGTTCTCGCTCCCAAGTGTCTTAATCTAGTAAGAGAGCCAGAAACACAAGAAATAAAGGTAATTACAATCCAGCGTGGTAGGGCTTAGAGATGCATAGTGATATTTTGAGACTTACTCAACAAGGAATTGGTTAAGAGCCTTGCAGACTTCTTCAAGGAGATGACCAACTAGAGAAGCATGCAACAGGATGAATTAGCCAAGTCAAGACTGGACAGAAGGAGAGACTAGGAAGTGAACCTTAGGGGAAAGGAGTCATGTGAGTAATAGCCTGGAGGCGAGAAGCAGCATATTTTATGGCAAGAATTAAAACTGGTGCAATTTAAGGACTTCCCTGGTGGGCCAGTGGCTAAGAGGGCACATTCCCAATGCAGGGGGCCCGCTATCAACTCCCAGTCGAGGAGCTAGATCTCGCATGCTGCAGTTAAAAGATTCTGGATGCCACAATGAAAATCGAAGATCCCATGTGCCATAACTAAGACCCAGTGCAGCCAAACAAATAACTATTTTCAAAATCAGGGTAATTTTGCTGTGTCATGAGATTTGAGGGATGGAGTAGCTGAGATGAGGCTGGAGAGTTGGGTAGGGTTCAGATCATGGCGAGATTTGTCTGTCCTGTGAAGGAAGTTGAACTTTATCTTAAAGGACCTGTAGTAAGTGACCTGTGGTGTCAGTCATGGGAGATACTGTGAGGTCTTGAGCACAGAATTTGTTCATCAGGTTTGAATTTTTGAAGAGAACGTTCTATTCGAGTATACAAGAAAGGAGAGGAGGACACATAGGAGGCAGCAGCAGAAGCTAGTCATAGGTGTTCAAAGGTAGAAACAGGACAGTGTAGTCTAGAAATAAAACTAAAGGGACAGATACAGGGTATTTATTAAGGAGGTAAAATCCTCAGAACTTGCTTATTAATTCACTGCATGGGATAAAACAACTCTCTAAAGCTGACTGTGAATCCCCTGGATACCAAGCAGGTATCTGTGTAGTTTCCAGTGTGGGTAGAACACGGTGCACAAGGACGAGGATGAGGAGCCAACAAGAACTTTGAAATGCAGAGTGAAATAAGCTAGAAAGAGAAAAACAAATATCATATATTAATGCATATATATGAAATCTGGAAAAATGGTACTGATGAATCTAATTGCAGGGCAGGAATAGAGACGCAGACATAGAGAACAGACTTGTGGATGCAGGGCGTGGGGCAGGGGAGAAGAGAGGGACAAATCGAGAGAATGGCATTGACATATATGCGCTACCATGTGTGAAATAGATAGCTAATGGGAAGCTGTGTGTAGCACAGGAAGCTCAGCTCAAGGCTCTGTGATGACCTAGAAGGGTGGGATGGGGGCATAGGGAGGCTCAAGAAGGAGGGGGTATATGTATACGTATAGCTGATTCACATTGTTGTACAGCAGAAACTAGCACAATATTGTAAAGCAATTATACTCCAACAAAAATTAAATAAAACAAAAAGAGTAACATTGAACTATCAAGTCAATCCCTTATGGATCAGATTAGAGATAGAGTCACTTTGAAAGGACAGGACAACTCTCAGGTCCAAATGAGTCTTTACTGAGAGTATCAATGCTTAACTGACTCTAGCGACATTATTTACCCCAGGCTGATAACTATTAAACTGACTTTCTTTGTTCTGACCACATGCCTGCCTAGCAATGAGAATTCTGTGCTGATTTCTTGCATGAGGCCCAGGAAATGATGATTCCTTTAACAGTTACAGGAAGGAAGAGATGAGTGAATATGTCGGAAGATGAGAGAATAAGTGCAATTGTGGGCATGTTACGTTTGAGTCACCTGTAAAATATCCAGATGTGAAGCAGACAATCAGAAACAGAGAGTTAGAGTTTGGAAAGACATGCAGGGCCAATATGCATAATTGGGCAACTGACATCATGTGAATGGATAAAATTCCCCAAAGGACGTAGATGGCCAAGAGAAGTGGGCCAATGACAGAATCTTGGGGGCTTCCAACAACAGACACAGATCCAGCAGAAGATAATACTGAGAAAGAATACTCACAGAAATAGGAAGAGAATGGTAATATTTTCAGGCTTTTCCTTTTCTTTCCCTTAACTTCCTACATGAAACTGTCTCTTGGTCAGTATCAATTTTGCCCTTCTCTATAGTATTTTGAGTAACTATGACCACAATTGTAACGTGTCATGGTTATCTCTGTGCTTTTCTTAAACTCCTGATTAAATACTAAACTTCTTGATTGGCACTGCCAAGATTTAACCTATTTTAGAGCCAACAAGTTGTCCTGCCACAGTTTCATGGATGCTGACAGAAGAACAGGAGACTCCTGGATCAGAGTCAAAAGATTTATTACTCTTAGTTCATCCAGCAGCACAAACTTCACGTTCACACCAGTTCTCCTTGTCCCTCAAGTTCCATCAGTTCAGTTCAGTTCAGTCACTCAGTCATGTCCGACTCTTTGCCACCCCATGGACTGCAGCATACCAGGCTTCCTTGTCCATCACCAACTCCCGGAGCTTACTCAAACTCATGTCCATCGAGTCGGTGATTCCATCCAACCATCTCATCCTCTGTCATCCCCTTCTTCTGCCTTCAATCTTTCCCAGCATCAGGGTCTTTTTCCATTGAGTCAGTTCTTCGCATCAGGTGGCCCAAGTATTGGTGCTTTAGCATCAGTCCTTCCAATGAATATTCAGGACTGACTTTTTTTAGGATGGACTGGCTTGATCTCCTTGCAGTCCAAGACTCTCAAGAGTCTTCTCCAACACCACAGTTCGAAAACATCAATTCTTCGGTGCTCAGCTTTCTTTATAGTCCAACTCTCACATCCATACATGGGGTGACTCAGAATGGCCCAGGGAGATTCTCCATGCACAGTGAGTTTGTGTTATAGCTAAGACACCCTGAGAGCCAAATCTTTAACAAGCAAGCCCTTTCCCCAAATGGAGATGCTACTTTTACTATTGGACATTACTGAAAGTGCCCTCTGCTCCAAAGGGAGACATTATCTCTACCATCTAAGGCAGTTCATTATACACACATCCTTGAAAGGGTGATCTGGAACCACAGCTGTCAATGCCTCTGCTCACAAGATGTGAGGAAACAGGGGAGACCTGTAAAGAGTTGTCTGCCTCTAGGCAGGAGACGAAAGAAACTCAAGTTTGATCCCTGGGTCAGGAAGATCCCCTGGATGAGGACATGACAACCCACTTGAGTATTCTTGCCTGGGGAATCCCATGGAGAGAGGATCCTGGCAGGCTTGTCCATGGGGTCATAAAGAGTCAGACACGACTGAGTGACTAAACAACAACAACGACAACAAAGACACACTTAATGTCTCACATATCATCAGGTTCACATTGCATTTCTTAGGTTAGTGCCTTGCATATGACAGGGAGTAATAAATGTTTGTTGAAATACGGTTTAGAAATAACATTAACAGAGATAGTATAGAAGACTTTCCTCAACAATTATTTATTGTAATAGGCCACTACCCAAATTGCTTTTAACCACCGCTATGTGCTGTTTAGATGAAGAGTTCAGTTATAACTGTAACTTTTACCTTAAGAGCCACAATATGTATTAACCATTTTTGCTCCCAGAGTCTAAAACAAAGCCTAGAACATAGCAATAGATAAACAAAGATTTGTTAAGTCAATAGAAATGTATGGAAGATCACACAATCCATAGGATACTGAATTATAAAGTAGATTGCCCTTCTTCAGCCCTCCTTCATAACAATACAAGCAGTTTTATACTCTCCAAACCATCTGAAGAAAGGAAGATGAAAGCACCAATTCCTGCTTAATGCTAGTATCTTGGTGGATTACTCCAACACAAAGTACATTTCTTAAACACCAAGAGCAGTTTAGATGTCAAATATATGATGAAATGCGCTTTTTCATCTCTTGGTGGTGGAAATGTAAATTGGTATAATCTTTATTTATGCATTTGGCTATTTCCAATGAGGCTTTAAATGCCTACTCACCAATTAAGTTTGGAGAAACTTCCCTAAATAAATTAACCTAGCTGCAGAAAAGAAGTTTTATGCACAAATATATTAAACCCAGAAATGTATTCATAATAGCATAAAGTTCAAAGGTTTCTATTAAGCATAAGGAATTCTACCATGAAGCAGTGAATCTCTGTATAAACCATGGAAAGACATTGCCAAGTTTTCCTCCTTGGACAGCTTTAAGAAGAATAAATTATCACCATTCCTAGACTATTTAAATATTGGTGCCATTTCTTTCCCAAAGTCTTTTTCCATTTCATTTAGTCTAGATTATAGGATCTATGGACTTCCCTGTTGGCTCAGTGGTAAAGAATCCGCCTGCAAAGTAGGAGCCGCAGGAGACATAGGTTTGATCCCTGGGTTGGGAAGATCCCCTGTAGGAAGGCCTGGCAACCCACTCCAGTATTCTTGTCTGGAGAATCCCATGGACAGAGGAGTCTGGTGAGCTACAGTCCATGGGATTTCAAACAGTCAGACAGAACTGAAACAACTCAGCACATGTGCACACATAGGATCCATACCTCTCTATAATGAAACATAATACAGTTTTCAATTTCTTCTCTTATTTATTTGGGGCTTGATTTTTTCACACAATCATGCTCAACAGAAACCAAACTCTCTGGAGAATGCATACTCAACTTTAAAATGTTTTACATTTCTAATACTGGGAAAAGGCATTGTCTTCCAAATTGTTTCAGGGTCTAGAAAGTTGCTTTTAAATTTTTATTTAATTTTTTAAAATTAATTTAGCTGTGCCATGTCTTAGTTGTGGCATGTGGGATCTAATTCCCTGACCGGAGATCGAATCTGGGTCCCCTGCTTTGGGAGCTTGTAGTCTTAGCCACTGGGGCCACCAGGGATGTCCCTGAAATTTTTATTTTAATATCAAATCATCCAACATTATTTGTATTTACTCAAAGACATTAAGTCAAGAGGGATCATATCAATCTATGTCCTATTGTTCCACCAAAAAAATGTCACCAGTTCAGTTCAAATCAGGAAGTGAGAAGCAGAGAACCAGAATACTTGCTTAAGGATTATTTCATGAAACAACAAAACCCTGATTAAATAAATTTAGTGCTTTCAGAATTTTGTTAAAGTGAATGTTGCCATGGGGTTTGTGCCATGTCAAAAAGTATATCCTACACCTGGAGGGAAAGAAAGTGAAAGTAAAGTTGCTTCAGTCGTGTCTGACTCTTTGTGACCCCATGAGCTGTAGCTCACCAATCTCCTCCGTCTATGGGATTTTCCAGGCGAGAGTACTAGAGTGGGTTGCCATTTCCTTCTCCAGGGATCTTCCTGACTCAGGGATTGAACCCAGATCTCCCACATTGCAGGCAAATGCTTTACTGTCTGAGCCACCAGGGAAACCCACATCTGGAGGGAAGAAGGCAGTAATGGCAGTAATTTAATGAAGCACTTGACCTTTTTGCCTGGAAAATCCCATGGACGAAGAGTGTGGTAGGCTACAGTCCATGGGGTCGCAAAGAGTCGACACAACTGAGCAATTTCACCTTGACATTTTTGTATTCATTATAATTCCATTCAGAAAAGGAGTTCTTTTTATTAGTAAGTTTCACTGATGCCAAGATAAACACTGATGTATTTAATTTCCTTTTATTTAAACTACATGCTCTTGAGTCTCACTGATATGCATGTGTACTTTGGTGTCCTTGATTTTCAGGGACAGTTTTCTCCCCCTCAGTGGGGAGTTTACACCAGTTTTCTCAGGATTAATAAAGTGCAGAAGAGTGCAATTGGCCAGTTTGGGTTTCCCTGCTTTATTTATATTTATATGGTCAACATAGACAATGGAAATTGACAAAAGAAATGGGATTACCATCTTCTGTGGTGAGTCCATCTCGGGCTCCCTGGGGAAGTAAAGATGACAATGACCATTCTTGTCATCTACGACCATTCAGACTAAAGAGACAAGGAAGGTAAAAAATAAGGTAGGAGTTGAGAGAAAACCCGAAAATGGGAAAATGGGAAGGCAAGGTAAAGGTGGAACAAATGAGATGGAAAGCTGTGGGTGCTTGAGGAGAAAGCCTGTTGGAAATGACCGACCGATGGAAATGGGCAAGAACTGTATTGCTGGGTAACATGGGCTAAATTTCCCAGGTGGTGCAGTGATAAAGAATCCGCCTGCCAATGCAGGAAACAAGAGATGCAGGTTCAATCCTTGGATTGGGAGGATCCTCTGGAGTAGGAAGTGGCAAATGGCTCCAGTATTCTTGCCTGGAAAATTCCACGGACAGAGGAGTAGGCGTTCGCAAAGAGTCAGACATGACTGAGTGTATGGGCACACATGAACTCATGGGCTGAGCAGAAAATCTCAAGGGAGAACAGGAAGGGAGGAATGTTTGCATGTAGAAGGGAGGGAGGGAAGGAAGAAGGGAAGGGGAATCATATTTGTGCTAATAAGTTTTATTTTCCCCTCCTGGCATGAAAGTAGGTATGGGAATGCAAATATTTTCTTATGTCCTGAGAAATCCATTATCGATTTCTGAGACTTCCTGAAGAATTTATTTCAATCATCTGTAATTTATACCAGCAGGAATGTGACTTCAAAAATATAGAAAAGTTAATTTAAGCCAACAGATATTCCATTTTGATTACTCAGGTACAAACATTTCCCATTTCCCACTGGTATCAAATGGAAACTTTTACTGGTCCCACAGCATGGATTGCATTGTACAACACCTGACAATACAGAGAGAGACTAGGTTAGCATTTTGTTATAAAACATTAAGAGTTTCCTATATGACTAGAAAAGTCATCTTAAAGTCAATCTTTTTTTTTTTTAATTTTTTTTTACAGTGATGAAATTACAGAAATATAATGTGTCTAGGGCTTGGTGAAGTAACAGGCCAAACAGCCACCATCTCAATACTATTCACCTGAGTGGTCCTTTTGTATCTCCTTTGTATCTCCTTTGGTGCCCTAGAGAGGCATGCACTACTGCCTCAAAATAGTGATTACCCCCAACTAAAATAAATAAATTTATTTAAAAAAAAATAGTGATTAAAAGCAAGTTTTTTTTTAAACCTTTTTTGTAGATTCCACATATATGCATTAGTATTTGTCTCTTTCTGACTTACTTTACTCAGTATGACAGATTCTAGGTTCATCCACATATCTACAAATGACCCAGTTTTGTTCCTTTTTATGGCTTAGTAATATTCCCCTGTATATATACCACACCTTCTTTATCCATTCATCTATTGATGGACATTTAGGAATCTAGAAAAATGGTACATGAACGTATTCTCAGGGTAGAAATAGAGATGCAGACATAGAGTATGAACATGTGGACACAGGAAGAAGAGGAGGGTGGGATGAATAAAGAGATTAGGATTGACATATATACACTACCATGTGTAAAATAGATAGCTAGTGGGAACCTGCTCTAGTACAGGGAGCTCAGCTCAGCACTCTGTGATGACCTAGATGGGTGGGATGGGGAAGTGATGGGAGGGAGGTCTAAGAGAGAGGGGATATATGTATACATAAAGCTGATTCACTTCCTTGTACAGCAGAAGCTAAAAACATTCTAACACAGTTATACTCCAATGAGAAAGCAAGCTGTTTATAGTGACTTAAGAATAGAGTCCTCATTCTTGGTTTCTTTTTCCTTTGCTTTATGTTTTAGTATAGACTCAAGAAAGCAATGAAAAGTATCTGCAATTAATACAGTAACATTGTCATTAAGTGCATTGGTATAGTTGTTAAGTATCTTACTCTTTAAAGATAATGTAAAATAACTAATTCACAACACAAGCAGTTTAATGACCATTTTAAGAAGTATGAGGGTTTTATTTGGACCGCTTGCAAATAATTGTTTAGTAGTAGCTTTCATTATCTTTTAGACGACTTGCACCCAACTAGATTGAAACTTCACATTTGTCTTAGAAGAAATATCTGTCATCTCCTGCCTTTCTTATTTCTCTGTAAGACTGAGTTGCATATGTGGCTGGGGAACTGTAGGCTGTGGGTCAGGAGTGGATTGGAGAGCAGACTGGGTGGAAGTAGAATCACTGGCAATAATCCCAGGGGATTTGCTTGCCTTGTACCTTGAGTAGGGTGGTTTAAAAGAAAGAAAAAAAGGAGTTCAACTGCTATATTTAAAATGGATAACCAACAAGAGCCTACTATATATAGCACAGGGAACTCTGTTCATTGTTATGTGGCAGCCTGGATGGGACAGGAGTTTGGGGGAGAATGGACAAATGTGTATGTATAACTGAGTCCCTTTGCTGTCCATCTGAAACTGTCACAACATTTTAATCAACTATACTCCAATATAAGATAAAAAGCTTTTAAGAAAAGGAGTTCATCTGTGAGACAATGCTTTGACTTCTGGTTGTCACTCACTCATCATAATTGGAAATTTTCTTCCTAAGGTGGCTGTGGGGCCTTCTGGTCTACCTCTTTTTTGTTACCTATAGGACTGGGTGTTCTGGCTAGATCTCCTTCAAAAGGCTTGTGGCAGTGACTTGAATACAGAGGCAAAACATCTCTGTGGAGTTCCTGAGAAACTTGAAGAGGATTTAGGTTTGTTCATATATCCAGGTGGGGGGTGAAATATATTAATATTTGTATAACTTCATAAACTGGTAAACCCGAGACTTTGTGTTACATTTGTGGGATTGGAGAGGGGAAAGATAGGAGAGGAAATTAAGAAGGAACAAAAGAGTAAATACGTATTTTTAAATTTTATCTATTTATGGCTGTACTGGATCTTTGTTGCTGCTCATGGGCTTTTTCTGTTTACGGCAAGCGGGGGCTTCTCTCTAGTTTTGGTGCACAGGCTTCTCATTGCGGTGCCTTCTCTTCTTGCAGAGTATGGGCTCTAGGGCACTTGGGCTTCAGTAGTTGTGGTGTGCAGGCTTAGATGCCCCCAAGGCAGGTGAAATCATCCCAGACCAGGAATCAAACCCATGTCCCCTGCATTGATAGGAGGACTCTTCACCACAGGACCACCAGGGAAGTCCAAAGATTAAATAATTTAACTGAGTTTTTACTTCTAACATTTTATTGTGAAGTGCTTCAAATATATAGAAAAGGATGGGGAACAATATAACAACTACCTGTGTACTCATAACCTTGCTTAAGCAAATACTAACTTTTTGCCTATTTACTTCAGTTGTGTTCAAAGAAAAAACAATGCAGACGCGGACAAATCGTCCCTGTCTGTCCTCATTCCCAATCCTGTGTCTGTTGTTCCCTCTTTCTCTCGTGGTAGCTTTTACCTCAATTTTGGTTTTTGTGATTCCCATAACTTCCCATGAATGTTTCCATATTTTTACTACATGTGTGCCCAAAAATAGAATATAGTCCTGATTTGCATGCTTCTAACATTTGTATAAATGATATATTTATACATATTCTGCACATTGCTCTTTTTGGCTGAAGATGTTTTTAAGATTTCTGCATGCTGATCATTAACCTGTAGTCTTCTTTCTGACTATTGTATGCATTTCATTGTATGAAAAGTCCGTAATTCTCTGTTGATAGACATGTTAAGTTGTTTTGAATTCTTGAGAAGCCTTGCTAGACAGTCATGAATTTGTTAGTTGCTGTCGTTGTTTTGAGAGGACCAGTTTTTTTTTTTTTTTTGGTTTGGTTGATTTGCTTCTTCTTAATTTTCTATTTTATCAATTTCTGTTACTTGTTTTACCTTTTACTTTCTTCAAGTTTATTCTGTTCTTTTTCTAATCTCTTGAGTTACTTTCTTAATTCATTTATTTTCAATCCTTAAAAAAAATAATAAATGTACCTACAGGTTCTTAATTCCCCGTCTAAGATCCACTTTGACTTCACCCCACACATTTTGATATGTAGCATTTAGTTATTGCTTGGTTCTAAATATTTTGTAAATTCTATCATGCATCCTTCTATGATGATGTATTAGAAATGTATTTAAAACTTTTAAAACATCTGGAGGTTTTTTTTTTTCAATTATTGCTTTCTAACTTTATTGCTTTGCAGTGAGGAAATGTGTTTAGTAGATAATTCTTTAAAATTTATTGGACTTCTTTTATGGTTCATTTGTGATCAATTTATGTAAATGTTTCATGTACACTTGAAAATATATTTGAAAAAATATAAATATATTCTATTTGCTCAGTGCAGAGTGTTATACTCATCCATTTGTGCCAAGGTTGTTAATTTTATTGCTGAAATATTCTCTTTCCTACTTGATATGTCTGTTTCTGACAGAGAATTTTTGAAATTGCCTACTATGATGGATTTGTCAATTTCTACTTGCCATTCCATTGGTTTGGCTTGGCTTCATTGTTAGACTCATAAAAGTTTATGACTGTCATATCTTTTTGGTGGCTTGTTCCTTTTTCTATTGTGTTGCCATCTTTAGCTCTATTTGTCTTACTTTCTATTTTCTCCGATATTTATACCCTACACCTGCTTTCTTTTGAGTGATATTTGCCTAATACATTTTTTCCATTGTTTTTATTCATGTATTTCTGTGCTATTATGTTTTCAGGATGTCCCTTAAAAGAATGTATGGCTGGATTTTCAAAAAATACAATCTGGTCTGAGACACAGGAAAGCTGTCTTATTGTGGAAGAATGCCAGTTCTCCTTAAGGCATTCCAATTAGTTTATTGCCTTAATCTCCTTTGTCTCTTTGATAGAAAATTTCTCAGTGAGGAATACAAGATGCCTATGTCCAACAGTTCCAAGGAAACAGAGACTTAAGTTTATACAGTAGCTTTTGTCAAGATGCCCAAAGCCGACAATCAATCCAACACTTAATTTGGTTTTCTTATGTGGCTGCAGAAACTAGGATACAAATGATTCTGCAGGTGCTCTACAAGAACAATTTAATAAATTCACTTTGCTTTCTGTTATCTTCCTTCTGAATTTTCATAGACAATAAGTCTTCTGAAAGAATTTTGCCATAATCTCTACAGACAGATGATTTCATACCCTCACAAAGTTGTTAACTCTTCAAAGGCAGACGTATCTTGTGCAAACTTGAGTATTCAGTACATACAGGTGACGCCTAAAAGTTGACCTGGACTGAAATCTTAATTTTATGGAGGAAAGAAGAAAAATAAAATGATAATGCAGATATTTCAAATTTTCATTTGTGACATAAATTATTGTGAAAAATGGCAACAGTGCTAGAATTTCTGTTGTACTTTACTATTGCACTGAGTTATGACCTCAATGATCATTTTTACAAATCTGCCTAAGTATTATAAAGTATTATTAATACTTTTCCCAAAAAAGACAGGGAATTTCAGAAGAAAAAAGCAAAGTATCCCTCTTTATCCATCACTATGTGAGCTCTTTGAAGGAGAAATCATGTCTTCTCCTTTTTGTGACCCTAACACATTGTCAGAAAAATGAAAAAATGAAAGCAGGGATTATGCCTCACTCTATTAAATGATCCCCTCTTCAGTCATCCAGAGGATTCCTTGATGTTGATACTTGGGGTATGAATCTCCCTCTAGATGCTTACAGTCTTCTATAAGCAAATTCAAGGCTACCAGTGAATGTAAATGTATGTGATGATGATGACAAAGAATTTTCTTCACATGTAAATGGGCTTTACTATGTAAATAGGCTTTCAGTAAATGTTTGAGTAGATAGATGCGTCTCATGTAGATCAATATTACATAACTTTGTTTGCACTCAAAACTTTGCAAATTCATATCATTTCTTTCCTTACATTCGAATATAGGTTCAAATTCTCCCACTTGTGCAAAACATTTCTGACATGGTAAAGAAAGAATTTATCATTCCTTTCTTTGTGTTTCCACTTTGTCCATTCTGTTAAAATAGTACTTTTTATATCACATTGCAGGTGGCTATTTACACATTTGTCCTCATTCTAGCTTTTGGAGGATTTTTTCTTAATCACATTTCAAGTCTGTCTTGCAGTTGCTGCATAATATATAATAGATACTTAGAAAATCTTTATTGAATCAGGTTTTAAAGGAGTAAAAATTAAGTGCCAATACTTTTAAATTTCATTTTATTTTATTTAATTTTTGGTTGTGCTCAGTCTTCACTGCTGCTTGGGCTTTTCTCTAGTTGTGGTGGTGGTGGTTGTTGGTGGTTTAGTCGCTGAGTCGTGTCTGACTCTTGCGACCCCATGGACTGTAGCCCGCCAGGCTACTCTGTCCATGGGTTTCTCCAGGCAAGAATACTGGAGTGGGCTGCCATTACCTTCTCCAGGGGATCTCCCTGACCCAGGAATTGAACCCTGGTCTCCTGCACTGTAGGCAGGTTCTTTACCAACTGAGCTATGAGGGAAGCCCTCCTAATTGTGGTGAGCAGGGGCTACTCTCTAGTTGTGGTGCATGGCTACTCATTGTGGTAGTTTCTCTTGTTTCTGAACACAAGATCTAGGGTGTGAGGGCTTCAGTTGTTGTGGCACATGGGCTCTAGATCACAAGCTCACTAGCTGTTATGCCCAGGGCTTAGTTGCTCCTTGGCATGTGGGATCTTCCCAGACCAGGGAGTAAACTTGTGTCCAACTCTTTTGTGACCCCATGGATTGTAACCCCCTCAGGCTCCTCTGTCCATGGAATTTTCCAGGCAAGAATACTGGAGTGGGTTGCCATTTCCTTCTCTTGGAGATCTTCCAGGCTCAGGAATCGAACCTGGGTCTCCTGCACCTCAGGCAGATTCTTTACCAACTGAGCTACAAGTGAAGCCCTCTTCAACACCTAACACCTTCAATAAGTCCTATAGCACACTAATACAGACCAGGCAGTACACACCATCAAACACCCATCAAAAGCTTGTACAGCTCTAATAACACCACACATTCCTTTGAGTGCATGTGAAATATTACCCAAAAAGGATCACATTCAACCTATATCTCAAATAAAAAATCATAAGAGGAATTAGAAAACATTTGAGATGAAATAAAAACATCAAAATGACATCTCAAAAATCTGTGAAATGCAGCTAAATTATTACTTAGAGGAAATTAATGACATTAAATGTTTAAATTAGAGACAAAGAAAAGTCCCTAAATCAGTGATCTGATCTTTCCCCTTAAGAGACTGAAAGAAGAATCATTCCAAAGCAAGCAACAAAAAATAAATAATAAGTTAAAATAAAACAGAAATGAGCTTTTTTTTTTTTTTTAGAAAATAGAGAAAAACAGTAAAGAGGGTTCTTTGGAAATCAACAAAATTGATAACCATTTAGCTAAATGTTCCAGGAAGAGGGGGAGAAGAAGAGGAGGAGTAGAGAGGGGACATGATGCAAATTGAGGTTCACAGATGGGATGCAACTAAAGTTCCAAGGATCCAAGGGGATGAGAGAATACTGTGAATAACTGTATGGTATTAAATTGGGTAACATGGATGAAATTAACAAGTTTGCTAAAAGTCATCCTAGGCCAGGCATTCAATATGTGAAGAATTTGGGACTAAATCATGTGCTCTTTTCGCCCAACCATGCTACCCCCACTCTTTCACCCTAAGAACCAGAGTGAACTCATAATGAAGTATATGGGTGTTCTACCAACAGCCTCTAAAAGCACATTGTGTTGAAATTAGGATATTACCTACTGGTTGAAAAGTGAAAGTGTTAGTGGCTCAGTCATGTCCGAGTCTTTGCGACACCATGGACTGTAGCCCACCAGGGTCCTCTGTTAATGGAATTCTCCAAGCAAGAATACCGGAGACAGTAGCCGTTCCCTTCCCCAGGGGGATCTTCCTGACCCAGAGATTGAACTTGTATCTCCTGCATTGCAGGCAGATTTTTATCCTCTGAGCCAATAATAATAACGAGTATTATTTATAAGATGGGCACGATTTTGTGACTTCTTTGACAGTTCAGTGGTTAAAACTTCATGCTTCCAATGCAGGGAGTTACTTGAGTCTTCTTAGAATCATACTTCATACCTCAGAATGTGTGCAATTATTTTTACTTGAGACACATTCACCACTGGGAATGAGTATTCCTCCTAGTATTCAAACACCTAGAAAGCAGGAATTATGCCTCACTCTACTAAACAATCCTCCCATCAATTGTCCAGAGCATTCCTTGATGTTGCTATTTGGGCTACCAATCTCCCTCTAGATATTCATAGTCTAGGAGAGATTTGAAGGCAAATTCAAGGCTGGTAGCGAATGTGAAAGTACACGACGATGATGATAAAGAATTTTCTTCACATGAATGTCTTTGTGGCCTGATATACTTACACTTGAATCTTGGTTCTAATTCCTTACTAGATGAATGACCTGGGAAGTTTACTTCATTTCCCCAGGTCACAGTTTCCTCAACTGTAAAATAAGAGTGAACGTACCTGCATTTGGATTAAATAAAATAGTGCCCATCATTTTTTTTAATTAAAAAAATGGTTTTTCTGGTTGCACTCCACAGCACGTGAGATCTTAGTTCCCTGACCAGGGATCAAACCCATGCTCCCTGAATTGGAAGTGTGAAGTCTTAACCACTGGACCACCAGGGAAGTCCCAGAATCATGTCCATCTTATAAATGATACTCATTATTGTTATTATTACCCCCAGAAAAGCATGTATCCAAAAACAATAAGTAAGTTAGACTGTGTATATGGGTTAAATGTCCTAGCTAATACATATATATTTAATACCATCTACTGGTCTTGGTACTACTCCCAAACCAATACAGAGACAAATGGGTAGAGATGTTCCCTAGGCAGAGGTTAATGTTCCCCAGACAGAGAAGAATGAGAATATAAATGTCATTTCCTTCTATTCCTGTGCAGCAGTTTATAGGAGCATTAGAGTAGGATGTGACATAAATTTCATAAAGATATTGTACATTAAATATACATACAATTGCACCCCATCTAGAATTACAGCAACATCAATTATGAGCATTATCTGTCAGTCACTATTGCTAGTGTTCTCTCTACAAACAAACTCAAAAGTTCCATGGTGATCTATTAGAGGTTTTCTGTATCCTTCCCCCAACCTTTCTGATCCTTTTAGGCTCTTATGAGCAAACCGTTGATCATGGCTAAAAGCAGCTAAGTGCTTTCTTTCTTGGTGCTTAGCAGTTTCTCTGGAAGTCAGCAGACAATAATGTAGCCCTTAATACAGACTCAGACCAAATTTAGTGAGTGGGGGAAAGAGCATGATATAAAGTTAAGAAAACATGGCCTTTCAAGGAGACTAATGAAGACAAATATTATCAAGGTAACCTTTAAGTCACATGGCTGGGAATGTTTTTCTTTGCAAATTACTTCTGAACCTTCAGTCCTGTAGGGAAAAGTACTGGAGGAAAAAAAGGCATGAGCTAGTTGTTTAAATGGCGGGAATAGAAATTTGTAAGTTACACATACCAGATACCAGCCTGCAAGATGATAGAAAAATTCATCTAAATCTTGGGATTAAAATGAATGAATTCTGAGTTACCCCTCTCACTGTTTGTTGCAGAAGGAAGATCCCTGAGAGGAACCCTGTCTTTTGTGGCTACCCCATCATACAAGGGCTTCCATGGTGTCTCAGATGGTAAAGAATCTACCTGCAATGCGGGAGACCCGGGTTCAATCCCTGGGTTGGGAAGATCCCCTGGGGAAGGGAACGGCTACCCACTTCAGTATTCTTGCCTGGAGAATCCCCATGGACAGAGGAGCCTGGCATGCTATGGTCCATGGGGTCAAAAAGAGTCAGACACCACTGAGCGACTAAGCACAACACAGCACATCACACAAGGACTGCTTGAGCAGTGTTCTTGTCTTTTCTCTTTTTTTTGAGATTTTTTTTTTTTTGATGTGGTCCATTTAAAAAATTTATTTATTTATTTTTTGTTGCACCGGGTCTTTGTTGCTACATGCAGTTCTTTCTCTAGTGGTGAGCGGGGGTTACTCTTTGTTGCGGAGCACAGCCTTCTCACTGTGGTGGCTCCTCTTGCTGTGGAGCTTGGGCTCTAGGGTGCATGGGTGTTAGTAGTTGTGGCTCCCCGTCTCCAGAGCGTGGACTCAGAAATTGTGGCACACCAGCTGAGTTGTTCTGAAACATGTGGAATCTTCCTGGACTAGAGATCGACCTCGTGTCCCCTACATTGGCAGGTGGATTCTTATCCATTGTACCACCAGAGAAGTCCTGATGTAAACCACTTTTAAAGTCTTTATTGAATTTGTTGCAATATTGCTTCTGTTCTATGTTTTGGTTTTTTGGCTATGAGGCATCTGGGGTCTTAGCTTCCCACCAGGGGTCAAACCACGCTCTCTGCATTGGAAGGTGAAGTCTTAACCACTCAGTTCAGTTCAGTCACTCAGTCGTGTCCGACTCTTTGCGACCTCATGAACCGCAGCATGCCAGGCCTCCCTGTCCATCACCAACTCCCCGAGTCCACCCAAACCCATGTCCATTGAGTCAGTGATGCCATCCAGCCATCTCATCCTCTGTCATCCCCTTCTCCTCCTGCTCTCAATCTTTCTCAGCATCAGGGTCTTTTCCAATGAGTCAGCTCTTCACATGAGGTGGCCAAAGTATTGGAGTTTCAGCTTCAACATCAGTCCTTCCAATGAACACCCAGGACTGATCTCCTTTAGGATGGGCTGGATGGATCTCCTTGCAGTCCAAGGGACTCTCAACACCACAGTTCAAAAGCATCAATTCTTTGGCGCTCAGCTTTCTTTATAGTCCCACTCTCACATCCATACATGACCACTGGAAAAACCATAGCCTTGACTAGATGGACCTTTGTTGACAAAGTAATGTCTCTGCTTTTTAATATGCTGTCCAAGTTGATCATAATTTTCCTTTCAAAGAGTAGGCGTCTTTTAATTTCATGGCTGCAATCACCATCTGCAGTGATTTTGGAGCCCAGAAAAATAAAGTCAGCCCAGTTTCCACTGTTTCCCCATCTACCTGCCATGAAGTGATGAGATTTGATGCTATGATCTTAGTTTTCTGAATAAGCCAACTTTTTCACTCTCCTCTTTCACTTTCATCAAGAGGCTCTTTAGTTCGTCTTCACTTTCTGCCATAAGGGTGGTGTTATCTGCATATCTGAGGTTATTGATATTTCTCCCGGCAGTCTTGATTCCAGCTTGTGCTTCCTCCAGCCCAGTGTTTCTCATGATGTACTCTGCATATAAGTTAAATAAGCAAGGTGACAATACACAGCCTTGACGTACTCCTTTTCCTATTTGGAACCAGTCTGTTGTTCCATGTCCAGTTCTAACTGTTGCTTCCTGACCTGCATACAGATTTCTCAAGAGGCAGGTCAGGTGGTCTGGTATTCTCATCTCTTCAAGAATTTTCCACAGTTTATTGTGATCCACACAGTCAAAGGCTTTGGCATAGTCAATAAAGCAGAAATAGATGTTTTTCTGGTACTCTCTTGCTTTTTTGATGATCCATTGGATGTTGGCAATTTGATCTGTGGTTCCTCTGCCTTTTCTAAAACCAGCTTGAACATCTGGAAGTTCACGGTGTACATATTGTTGAAGCATGGCTTGGAGAATTTTAAGCATTGCTTTACTACTGTGTGAGATGAGTGCAATTGTGCAGTAGTTTGAGCATTCTTTGGCATCGCCTTTCTTTGGGATTAGAATGAAAACAGACCTTTTCCAGTCCTGTGGCCACTGCTGAGTTTTCCATATTTGCTGGCATATTAGGTGCAGCACTTTCACAGCGTCATCTTTCAGGACTTCAAATAGCTCAACTGGAATTCCATCACCTCCACTAGCTTTGTTCGTAGTGATGCTTCCTAAGGCCCACTTGACTTCACATTCCAGGATGTCTGGCTCTAGGTCTTAACCACTGGACCACCAGAAAAGTCTCTTGCATTTTCTCTTGATGATCATCCCTTTCCCATATCATAGTAACCACTGAAGTTTGGGACAAGCTCTCCAGAAACACATTAGTTCTCTCTCTGCATCAGCCAGCCATTTCCATCTGCCACCTATTAAAATAGTATTGCCCTTTCTACCAATAATTTAACTCTGGAGTATAGGATAATATATTAGGAACACAAAGAAATAGCATGCCAATGTTAATATTTTTATAGTAAACATTATGCAGCTGATTTGTTTTATTAATAATGTGTATCCGGAAAAGAAAAATTATAGTTAAGTCCTCAACTGATGAATTTATTTTATTCTTTAAAAGTATTTGAAAATTGCTTGTTTATTAGCATTTGCATTTTCATGTAGAAGCTTGATATGGTAAAGATCCTTAATTGATAATATATCTAATGGTTGTATAACCTTCTGACTCTGGGGCTCACCACATTTTGTGTACCAATTATGGAACATTCAGTGTGACAACTCCTATGTTGCGTTATTGTCTTCACCTGCTCAGACCGGATGTTCAACTTACTAAAGATACATCAGCAAAAAATATTTCTGGAAGTCCTCAAGTTATACTGTAAATGTGTCCATGAAATGTTGGTGTTGCTATTCCTAGTCTGTTGATGCATATCATGAGAAAAATCAGATATACAGGCTGGCTTATTTTAATTACTTGTATTCCTGTCATGGGAAAAGAAAAATACAGAGGTGAAATCAAAGGGGTTAAATACAAATCCTATGTCATGATTATGAAAGGAAATATCAATACGAATTTCAAAAAAATGTGTATTTTCTAACTTTGTCCTCCGAAAAGGCTGAGAAACAATAATAATCACAGTAGCAATCAATATCTTCAGCACTCAGATTGTGGTCTTAAAGAACAACTTGAAGGATGGAATCATATCTTAAAGAAAGGAGTGATTACAGATCTGGAGCAGGAACTTAGCAAGGTGAGCCCGGAACACCTTGTCATCTCAGAGAGCAAGGAAGCAATCCAAGACTAATAGAGATGTTTCAGAAGGACTCAGGAGCCAACCTGGTAGGCTCTCACTGGATAGTATGGACATCAGTATCTGAACTGGATTGAAATATATCAAATATATTCATGAGCAAACTTGTTGGTCACCATTAGATGATACCAGACAGTCAAAATTTTAAGTGTTTTTTAAAATTAATTTTTCTTGGAGTATAGCTGCTTTACAACATTGTGTTAGTTCTGCTCTACAGTAAAGTGAATCAGCTTGTATGCTAAGCTGCTTCAGTCATGTCAGACTGTTTGCGACTCCATGGACTGTAGCCCACCAGTCTCCTCTGTCCATGGGGATGCTCCAGGCAAGAATGCTGGAGTGGGTTGCCATGCCCTCTTCCATAGGGTCTTCCCAACCCAGGGATCAAATCTATGTCTCTTATTTCTCCTGCACTGTCAGGCGGGTTCTTTACTACTAGCAACACCTGGGAAACCATATATATATGTGTGTGTGTGTGTGTGTGTGTGTGTGTGTGTGTATGTCCCTTCTTTTTTGGATTTCCTTCCCATTTAGGTCACCACAGAGCACTGAGTCGAGTTCCTTGAGGTTTACAGTAGGTTCTCATTAGTGATCTACTTTATACATAGTATCAATAGTGTATAAAGACAAACCCAATCTCTCAATTCATCCCACCCCCTCCCCTTTCCCCCCGTGGTGTCCACACATTTGTCCCCGATGTCTGTGTCTCTGTTTCTGCTTTGCAAATAGGATCATCTATACCATTTTTCTATAAAGAAAGCTGAGCGCCAAAGAATTGATGCTTTTGAACTGTGGTGTTGGAGAAGACTCTTGAGAGTCCCTTGGGCTGCAAGGAGATCCAACCAGTCCATCCTAAAGGAAATCAGTCCTGGGTGTTCATTGGAAGGACTAATGTTGAAGCTGAAACTCCAATACTTTGGCCACCTGATGCGAAGAGCTGACTCATTGGAAAAGACCCTGATGCTGGGAAGGATTGAGGGCAGGAGGAGAAGGGGATGACAGAGGATGAGATGGCTGGATGGCATCACCGACTCGATGCACATAGGTTTGGGTGGACTCAGGGAGTTGGTGATGGACAGGGAGGCCTGGCGTGCTGCAGTTCATGAGGTCACAAAGAGTCGGACATGACTGAGTGACTGAACTGAACTGATACCATTTTTCTAGATTCCACATATATGTGTTAATATACGATATTTGTTTTTCTTCTTCTGACTTCACTCTGTATGACAGTCTCTAGGTTCATCCCCATCTCTACAAGTGACCGGGTTTTGTTCCTTTTATGGCTGAGTAATATTCCATTGTATATATATACTACATTTTCTTTATCCATTCCTCTGTTGATGGACATTTAGGTTGCTTCCATATCTGAAGCTTTTAAAATCAGTAAATAAAGAGAAAAAGTCAAGCATTATACCATCTCTTTTTTATACAAACTGCATCTTAGAGTAACCAAATAGTTGATGAAGTAAAGCACTATTCACAGAAATATTCCAATTAGCCAATGGGCAAGGACTTATCACTGCTCTTCTCACAGCAGCCCTCCATGACTGCATCTGGGTCCCAAGAACAGCTATCTCCCCTTTTCTTTTGGGCCCAGAACTTGTATTAGTTTTGTGGCAAAGGTCTGTTAGTCCTTGTAGTTTTCCTCCATCTTACCCACACTTTTGAGTATTGTGCCTTTATTAAAAACTCCTAGAATTATTCCAATTTGCATATGCTACCTGCTCTCTGCTTGGACTTTGACTGATATAGTAATCTGTTTCGTAAATGACCCAAGAAATCCAGACCCTTAAAACAGGATTCTGGGAGTGGTTTCTCAGAAGTTTGAGTAAAGAAACAAACACTTTTCCAGGGAGAAATGAGATATAGGTAATCAATAGGATGTGTTGTCTTGGTTATTTTGAAGTTATTACAGGTAATGCAGAGGATGAAGAGCAAAGGAAGATAGAGTTGTAGGACAGCAAATGGCTGTGACATGTAGTTGCTATAGCAACAGTAGTGATTATAAAGATTGTGTAGTCACTTGGCTTCTTCTGGCCCTCAAGAGCATATATAGAGAAAAAGAGTTAAAAGCTTTGAAAACTCAATAAAGGATATATATGGATAAACAGAAATCCCTCTCCCACCCTGCAGCATCTTTAGAGCAGTCTTTATTGCATACATGACAGATAAGGTTGAGGAGCAAGCCCAGAGGACAATTGTAATAAGGCAACTGTTGAGTGAGAAACAAGACTTAGAAACAAAGAGTATGGACATATTATCATCATGGCTGGGTTTGGGAACTTTAACTCTTATGATTACCCTGAAACTCACAGATTGATGCCAATTCTCATTTCTTTTCAGCCACAATGATATTCCAAGATCACATGTAGGGAGGATTCAAATGCCATTCAAAGAAGATACACTGAAAAAGTCACAAAAAACTTTCTGTTGCAACCATTCAGCTCCACTGTGTGTGTATGTGAAGTCATTTCAGTTGTGTCAGTCCTGGGTGTTCATTGGAAGGACTCTTTGTGTCCGACTCTTTGTGACCCCCTGGCCCTGCCAGGCTCCTCTGCCCATGGAATTTTCCAGCAAGAATACTGAAGTGGGTTGCCATTTCCTTCTCCAGAGGATCTTTTTGACCCAGGGATTGAACCCACGTCTCTTGAGTCTCCTGCATTGGCAGGCGGGTTCTTTACCACTAGCACCACAGATATAATTCAAACGTGGCCATGAGCAATATGTAAGGAAGTGTGGTTATGTTTGAATAAAATTTTAATGACTGGTGAAATTTGAATTTCATGTATCATGTTATGTGTCATGATATGTTATTTTGATTTTTTTTCCAATCTTTAAAAAATATAAAAACCATTCTTAGCTTACAAAGAATGAAAGCTACAAAACAGGCTGGATTTGGCCCGGGGGCTGTGGATTGCCAACCCCTGGTGTACATGTAACCAGACCCAAGTTAAGCCCGAAAGGCACAGAAAACTGCCGAACAGAAGTAGTGGCTCAGGCTCCCATGGTGCCTGCTGCTACTGCTTTTCTTTCTTTCCTCCAGTTCTTTCTATGATGCATGAACAGAAGAGAAAAAAATGTGGGCTCAGACTTTATGGCATGCTTCCACTGTGGCCATATATATCCTTAGTTTCACCACTTCTCTCTCTACCCATTGCTTTTAGGATTCCCCCTTGGTGTGGATGTATATAATAGCAGTCTATTTTTGGCTCATACTGAAACACTGAGCCATCCCATCAATAAGCCAGCTGTGAGTTCTTCCTCCTTCATTGGCTGTTCCAAGGAACTCCCTTGAAGCCTTGGGAATAAGCTGAGAGCAAGGTGTGTGTGGAATGGTCCTGGGTTACATACAGGTCGGGCCGTATTTGTGCAGCTTATTTGTGACCTCTGGACCTGCCTCGGCTTGATACAAGATGTATTCTTTTCCATTGTGTGATAGATTGCTAGTGGGCCTGCTCCATCTTATGATGAAGTAAATCTGACAGCACCTAGTTCATAATGTGACATCTAGTCACAGCACCCCTTGGTGACCTGGGGGTCACCGCTTGGTTTGTGCCAGGATCCAGGAACATGTCAGGAGTTGTTACTGGAATGGTATATAGTTCTTGCTATGAGAACAAGGTCTTGATTCAGAACCCTAGAGGGCTGTGTAGCAACTTCCTATTGTGTGTTGAGAAATACCCCTCATGGTTTCTTTAACTATTGTATGTACCCTAGTAGCGTTAGGTCTGCCTTGTCACATGGTGTATGCAACAGAATTACGTAGATTGTGCTTGTACTGCAATCCCACCAGACAATGTGTCTCTCTCAAAACTGGTAGCCTTCTGCATCACATGACACATGAAGTGGAACCTCTGTGCAGTATGTTGCCTCCCCAACATGAGGAGGTCTCCCAAGTGCAAGGCTTCACAGTGTTGGAAGGTGCTTAGTGCATTAACTTGCCCTTTACCTTGGAGGCAATATCCTGGCATCCGGACTATCGGATGCCTAAAAAGCTCATTTATGTGGTGACCCATATATTTTTGGAGTGACTACATCTTATTGTGTGTATTAGTCAGGGTTCTTTAGAGAAATGGGCTTCCCAAGTGGTGCTAGTGGTAAAGAACCTGCCTGCCAGTGCAGGAGGCATAAGACACACAGGTTCGGTCCCTGGGTCAGGAAGATCCCTTGGAGGAGGGCACAGAAACCCACTCCAGTAATCCTGCTTGGAAAATCCAGTGGACAGAGGAGCCTGGCAGGCTGCAGTCCATAAGGTGGCAAAGAATTGGACATGACTGAAGCAACTTAGCACCCAAGCACACTCCAGAGTAACAGAACTAATGTACTTGTTTATTATATCCATCTATCTATCTATCCATCAATCTATCTCTATTTTATAGAAATGTGTTCACATGGTTATGGAGGCTGAAAAGTCCACAATCTGCCATCCACAAACTAGAGAATGAGGAAAGCCAGTGGTGTAGTGTAGTCTGAATCTAAAGGCCTATAAACCAGGAGCTCCAATGTCCTTTCCTAGGTCAGAGATGGAGGCCTCAGCTCAAGCGCATAGTGAATTTGCCCCTCCTCTGCCTTTTTATTCTATTCAAGTTCTCAATGAACAAATGATGCCCAACAACACTGGGGATGGCCATCAACTTTACTTAGTTCATCAACTTAAATACTGATATCTTACGGAAACAACCCCACAGACACACTCAGAAACAACGTTTTACCAGCTTTCTGGTCATCTGTTAACCCATTCAACTTTATATGTAACATTAACCACCACACCAGGCCATTCTAGCTTCTTGCTCATTAGATTTGTCAAACATGATATTAACAGTATAGTGTGCCTCGCACCAGTCAGATTGGCCATCTTCAAAAAATCTACAAACAATAAATGCTGGAGAGAGTGCGGAGAAAAGAGAACCCTTCTACCCACTGTTGGTGGAAATGTAAAATGGTGCAACCCCTTTGGAGAACAGTATGGAGCTTCCTTGAAAAACTAAAAATAGAGTTACCATATGACTCAGCAATCCCGCTCCTGGGAATATATCTGGAGAAAGCTCTAATTTAAAAAAGTACATGCCTCCAACGTTCATAGCATCACTATTTACAAGAGCCAAGATTTGGAAGCAGCCTAAACAGATGAATGGATAAAGACATCATAGACAGATGAATGGATAAAGAAGATGTGGTATATACAATGAAATATTACTCAGTTATAAAAAAGAATGAAATAATACCATTTGCAGTGATATGGGTGAAACTAGAGATTAAATAAATCAGACAAAGACAAATATATGATATCACTTATATGTGGACTCCAAAAAAAATGATATAAATGAACTTATTTACAAAACAGAAATAGACTCACAGACATAGAAACCAAATTTATGGTTACCAAAGGGGAAGGGGAGGAGGAATATACTAGGAATTTGGAATTAACAGACACACACTACAATCTTATAAAATAGATAAACTACAAGGACCTACTGTATAGCACAGAGAACTATATTCAGCATCTTATAGTAATGTATAATGGAAAAGAACCTGGAAGAGAAATTATGTATATATATATATATACACACACCCTGAATATTCACTGGACGGACTGATGCTGAAGCTGAAGCTCTAATACTTTGGCCACCTGATGTGAAGAGCCAACTCATTGGAAAAGACCCTGATGCTGGGAAAGATTGAGGACAGGAGGAGAAGGGGGTGACAGAGGTTGAGATGGTTGGATGGCATCACCGACTCAATGGACATGAGTTTGCGCAAGCTCCAGGAGTTGGTGATGGACAGGTAAGCCTGGCATGCTGCAGTCCATGGATTGCAAAGAGTCAGACACAACTTAGCGACTGAACAACAACAATATATCTATATATCTCACTGTATATATCTGAATCTCTTTACTGTACACCTGAAACTAATACAACATTGTCAATCAACTATAGTTTAATTAAAAAAATAGTATAGTGGACCAGTGTGACTTTCTCCGAAATGTTCAGATTGTCCAGGTCCACTTGGGTCATATCATGATAAAGAACAGGAGAGCTGCTGGACAAGACCATGAATATAAGCTATTGTCCCTCCCAGTCCAGTGTGAACTGTTTTGGATTCTCCTTTCTTAGGAACAGTAAAAGGAATACATTCCCTAATATATTCAGTATCAGGAGCTGAGATTGGAATTTCTTCTTGTTGAGGTGTGTGTTAGTGCACTATTATCTGCCATGATCTATACATTTTTTCCCAAGCACCAAACTGGTAAAATAAATGGGAATATAATAGTTGGACTAATCTCTCCATTTCTACTCAGGATGTGTCATGATTTTTAGGTTATTCTTTTAGCACAGGCTCAGGGATAAATTGGAAGCAGAGACTGTTTCCTGACCTATTTAGTCTCCTGATGTGGTAGAAGTGATGCTCTTTCCCCTTATCCTATCCAGCTGGTAATGACTACACTGTCACTAGCCCCTGGGTCCTGAGCTACCTGCTCTATTTTGCTAGACCCTGCCCATGACTGTGTTCATCGTCTTTTTGTTGAACCTGCCTTGAATTATCCTAATTAGTGTGCACCTTCTGTTTCATATTGCAAATGTAATTTATCAAATCCAGGGCTTCTCTGGTGGTCCAGTGGTTAGGACTCTGTCTCTTTTAAAAAATTATTCTGAGCCTGATTTTCTCAAGTCTAAAAACGTTGGAGTTATTCCTTCATAGCAATCAGTTCATAGTGAATATTCCAAGTTGATTCATTTATGACTATTGTGTATCACTTATTAAGATGCCTCTCAGCTCACTCCCTTTAATCAAGCTGCATGGTACTCCAGGTGATATTTCTGAAAGGTAAATTGTGGCAAATCCCTTCTCTCTCCGAAATCCTTCTACAGAATAACATTCCCATTCCTTGATATGTTACCTAAGAACCACTGTCCAGTCTAGTCTTTTTTAAAGAAATATTTTCCATTATGGTTTATTGCAGGATATCGAATGTATTTCCCCATGCTGTGCTGTAATGCCTTGTTGTTTATCCATCCTATACATAGTAACTTGCATCTGTTCAGCCTATTCTGACACCACTGTCCCCTGCACACTCGGCCTTCCAGCCACACTGACAGGACAGTGCCCCTCTCGTGCTCCTGGTCAGTCGGGTGAGTCCTGTGTGATTTTGTACGACACCACAGAGCCCACCAGGCTCCTCTGTCCATGAGATTCTCCAGGCAAGAATACAGGAGTCAGTTGCCATTTCCTCCTCCAGGGGATCTTCCCAACTCAGGGACTGCACCCTTGGCCCTTGCATCGCAGGTGGATTCTTTACTTGCTGAGCTACCGGGGAAGCCTCCTAGGAGATTCTTAACCATGAAAGCTGACTCTTTCTGTGCTTTGGTGGTGGTGGTTGGTGATTTAGTTGCTAAGTCGTGTCCTTCTCTTGCAACCCTATGGACTGTAGCCTGCCAGGCTCCCCTGTCCATGGGATTCTCCAGGCAAGAATACTGGAGTGGGTTGCCATTTCCTTCTTCTGGACCAAAGAATTGAACCCGGGTCTCCTGCATGGCAGGCAGACTGCAGACTTTCTGTGCTTTGTGAACTACTTTTTCTCTTTCAAGACCCAGTGTCACCTCCTCTGCAGACTTCCCTCTGTACCCCTAGCACATGGCTCTTTGTTCTCACATCATTATATAGAAATTCTGTTTTAAAATTAACACATCATTTTGAGACTATTTGACTTTTCTCAATAGACATCATAGTCTTCAAGGGATAGAAATACCCCTTTTGTCTAAAACATAATAGGGATTTTGTAATTGTCAGTTTAAATCTTTTAATATTTTTAAAAAATGTGCTATGAGTTCTTCAATGTCTATGGTCAATTTCTTTGTTGGGTTTTCAGGGCAGCTGGTCTTTCTCTAAATCATCTTCGTTTTGAAGTAAAATCTTCCCTTCTCCCCATGGATACAGTCATTTCCTCTGAGTTTTAATTCTTACTTCTTCTCCCTGTGGAAAATCTCCCTCATGAGAAGGACAAATCTTCCTCTGAATTTCCAAATTGTCATTATACCCTTGAGACCTGTTGTAACTTAATTATTCTTCAGATTCCAGCCAAACTCTCAAGAAATCTCCAAGTAAATAAATTACCCAGGTTGGCATTTCCATTCATACACTTATTTGAATATGTAACAAGTTAATTAAAAATTAATTTTATTCAATTGCAGAGTCTATACAAGCTAAACAAATAGAATTTTGCATACCATCACATATGTGCTATGAATTAAGCTAGTCTGCTGTTTTTATAACCTTAAAACAGGATAGAAATTTATAATTGACTTAGGCTAAAAAAACTGGGCAGTCAGTTTAGTTTGGTAATCTCTTAAGTTATAACACATATTATACTTACAGAAACTTCCATAAATTGGTTTAATTTTTAGTTCATGTTTTAGTAGCAATGGAGCTGGAATTAAAGGTTAAATCCTGCTCTGTGGCCTTAGACTGAACAGAAATTTCAAAAATTTTAAGATGTATGTTTGGCTGCAAAGAGAATTCATGTGTTTTTTCTATCTCTGTTTTACACAAAAGATGAAAACAGGACGAAAAAAAAAGGCACTGTGCCTAAGAGCTTTTTAATAATTATTGTTCAATTTTCTCTTTGAACAAGCTTCTGAGTATCTCACTTGTATTTCTGTGGACAAGATTGAAAAAAAAGAAGCAAAACAGATGATTCATTCCATGTGACAGTTTGTAGGCTTTGCCGTAAGATTAATTTGGCTTTTAGTTCTAAATACCTAACGCAAGGGCAAATCTAAATAAGGAAATACACTGACATTAGCATCTTTTCTCTCATTTCCATGTGATTTGGAAAAAATGAAGGAGACTGAATTACTTGCTGGAATTCAGGGGGAAAAAAATGTCATTTTAACTCAGTGCAATCATTCAACACAAATTCTGTATTGAGAGAACAACATTTCCTACTCTGCCACTTTATTTCAAGTAATATTTAATTGCTTTCTGAACCTCTTCCAACTTCAATTAGTGTTAATGTAGTGTGTAACTAAATACATTACCCTAAAATAATTAGGAATACAGTGTCCTCCATAACATACGCAATTGGTATTAGCAGCCTTGGTTTGGAAGCCTTAAACAGGGAAAGAGACAACAGAACCTGTTCTCTTAACTTGATCTGTTCTCAACCCCACAGCAGATTCCTTTTGTCATGTTATGAAGAACATGGCCTAAACGCCTTGGCATGATTGTACGAAGCTCTCCGTGATCTGACTTCTACTTCATCTTTGACTTCATGTCTCAACACTTCAGTTCCATTAATGTGACGTTTGCTTTAGTTTTCGCACCTCTGGGTTTTGGTTGTGATATCTTCTTAAGTGCCCTCTTAGCTGAGTCACACCTGCTCATATTTCTCGGTTCATATCAAGTGTCAGGGTGCTAGACCGTCTCCATTTGCCCCTCCAGCTCTACTCCTCACCCTTGCCCTGCCAGTTCTGTGCCCCATGGACGGATGTTGGAGTCCTCATCACCACGCTTTCCTGAGCGCTGCCTTGTGGTTAAGGTTGGTCAGTGGGAGGCACCAGCCAAGACTGGGGGACAGGAGGAGAGAAAAGTCTAGGTATTTTCCCCCTCTGCTTCCCCATTCTTTCATCCCTGCTGGAATACGGTTTGGCAGTGGCTTTGTTCCTCTCAAACAACATCATAGCTCCCATGACTACAGCTCTCACTGATACAGGAAACAAACTCTCTCATCCCTTCCAGTCTATGAGTGTTAACTTCTTCCCGCTCTTGTTCATCCTCGAGGGCTTCTTTACCCCGTTTGGCTCCTTTAACGCTCTGCGCAGCTCTGTAAACCGTCCTTCCAGTAAACTCTTGTTGTTTATGCTTTTGAGTGTGTCATCCCTGTTGCTGGGACACTGACTAATAGTCTCTTTCTGATATTGCCTCTTGCGGTAGAATTGAAATTTTGCACTCTCGGTGAACCTATTACAGACTTATACAACCTGGCATACTTGACTGCACCATTTACTTAAAAGTTTATTTCCTTCTAGAGTCAAAGAATACCTTCTCAGTATCACTGGGGTGGAGCACAGTAGCTGGCACATATTTGGTCCCCCTGAATATTTTTTGACTATAGTCATGAGTGGTTGGTATTATTAGTAGTAATGTGTTTTATGAACATACATTGTGTCATTTAACCATCACACTAATTCTACAAGGTGGGATTGACATCTTCTTTGTACAGATGAGTAGACTAAAACCTAGAGAACATAAATAATTGGTCCAAGTCACAGCAAATGAAAGAGTAAACCTAGGTCTGTTTTCTTCCAAAGCTGTTCTTTTAACCACTATGCTTTAATGCCTGAAGAGTGATGGATTTCGATAGAAGACCACAAGGTATAGCCAACACATTAGAAATATTTTTGAATGGTTTTCTTATGTTTTTTAAGCTACCCCAACCTCCATCTTGACCCTTGCACAGGGACAGACATCTGAATGTCTGCTACATTAACATGATTGTTCAGACAACAGTGAAGTGTTAAATTTGTGGTATCATAGATGAATTTTTAAAGATTCAATACAAGAAACTCCATACAATTTACCTATTTGATCTCTAGCTTGTCCAACTAATCATTTAGTTTTTATTTGGAAACGTGTAATTCCTTTGATGTAGTGGGTGGGGTGAATTGGGATCCATTAAGGACTAAGAGGGATCCAGGGGACAGTCAGAATTCGGCTGGAACAGATTTCAGTCATGGAATAACAGTAGAAAGGGCTTCCCTGCTAGCTCAGCAGTAAAAAATCTGCCTGCCAATGCAGGAGACGCAGGTTTGATCCCTGGCTCAGGAAGATCCTCTGGAGAAGGAAATGGCAACCCACTCCAGTATTCTTGCCTGGAAAATCCTACAGACAGAGGAGCCTGGTGGGCTACAGTCCATGGGGTCACAAAAGAATCAGACACAACTTAGAGACTAAAAAGCAGCAACAGTAGAAAGCTTCACGCCTTAGACTCATGCCCGAATCTACCAAGACATCAATGTACTTAAAAAGATTACTCCTTCCAGGAAGAGCAACACATGTAAACCCATGGCTGATTCATGTCAATGTATGGCAAAAACTATTACAATATTGTAAAGTAATTAGCCCCCAACTAAAATAAATAAATTTATTTAAAAAAAAAAGATTACTCCTTAACCATGGTTTTTAGGGTTCAGACTGTATACTAATCTCTTTTGTTACTATTTAAATAAAAATTCTTGAGCCTTCTTAAGTATGGACCATACTTCTCAAGTCTGTATCTGGTTTGTGTCCTATAATATTTGCGCTCCCTACCAAGTGAATCATCCCAGTGTTTAAAATGGCAAGAATAGAAGTGTCACGGATACCTTATTAGGGGATCATTTCTGGTGCAGAATCTTAAGAGGAAAAATTAGACATGTTTCTTGACTCTGGAGACTTTTTTGAACATCCTATTTATGACAAAGAATGCCTTCATTTAAGATCGAATAGAATTATCATGATATAATCATTCTAAACACATCTATTTGTTCTTCAAAATGAGGCAATTAGACAAGTCCATTCATTTCTTTAATACACATTTGTTGAGCATCCACTGTAGGCTAGTTGTTCCTAAGGCTTGGAAATCAGCAGTGAGCAAATAAATAGCCCAGCCCTTGTGGATCTTGTGCATTCTCATGGAAATGTGTTTTGTGCATATGGACAACTGAAGGAAAGCATTTTCAGAATCATAGCCCACCCTCAGCTTTGTCTTCAAAGAATTTGAAAGAACACAGAAGAAATTCATGCACAATAAATATTTATAGCAATGCATAGAAACATGCAAATTGTCAGGTACTTTACATATGTTAACTAATCTCAAAACCTCTATGACATTCTTTTCATTGCCATATTATAGATGAGGAAACTGAGGCAATGAGAGCTTCAGAAATCTCCCTCAACATAACGTAAAATTGTCTCCAGCAGAGTGGGCACTTGAACTCAGTTTGGTCTTTTTCACTGTCTTTGTTCTAACCTGCCATTAGGTTCTGTTTTGTTATAAACAGTCTTCAGTCAAAGGCCCGCAAAAGTCTTAATATGGGTACAGATCTATAAACACACTCAATAAAATATCACATTCATCCTCCAAGTATTTCTGGAGAGAGTTGACTCTTAGAAATATGTTTCTGAATAGCATTCTATCATGTCCTGGTTCTTTCTGGAAAACTCTGTAGAGAAATACCATTCTTCCTTCATATGACAAAATCCTTCAACTGATGGCAAAGAGTCATCATTGCTCTTTCATTACCCCAACACTTTCTGCTTTTTTTAGGCTAAACAACTTCTTATTCCACAATAATCTGGAAGTAAAAAGTAAAATGCAGTTTCCTTGGTGGGTTAGTGATAAAGAATCCATCTGCCAATGCAGAAGCTGTGGGTTTGATCCTTGAGTTGGGACGATCCCTTGGAGAAGCATATGACAACCCATTCCAGTATTCTTGCCCGGAAAATCCCGTGGACAGAAGAAACTGGCAGGCTACAGTCCGTAGGGCTGCAAAAAGAGTTGGACACGACTTAGAGACTAAACAACAAAAAGTAAAATAAATTGGATGGTGAAAACTTTAGGTCATTCCTTTCAAAGTCATTTCTAGCACTGCATGAAAAAAAGCAAAAAAGCAATCCACAACCACAACAATAAATGAGGTATGCGATTTAATTCTGGTATTACAGGGAAGCTTAATGAAGCAGAGAAGTGGCTTTCCAGAGAAGAAGAGATTAAAGTCTGGAAAAGAAGTATACCTGTCTGGGGATTGAAAAGCAAAAAATTTTAGAAGGTCAAGGAACCCAGAAGGGAATCCCATAAAGATAAGGTTCAGACTCCTAAAGTCACTTAAGGTGAGAAAATTTGGCTGAGAATGCAATTATTCAAATACAATTATTTCTGTTGAAAAATAATTTTTATCCTGAGGAACCAAGGGCCAATTATCAGGGAATTGTAACAGAACTATGCCTGGTTTGCATTTCGGATTCTCTTGGGAGTAGTTACTTTTAATAAAATAATAGGTGTGAAAACATTAAAAAGCTAAAAATTACTATATAGCACTTTTATTTTTGTTTCATGTAAAATTTTAATTTAGATGGAATAAAATTATATTTTGCAGCACATAACAGGACTAATAAAATATTAAAGCCTTTTGTTTTAAGCCCAAGTTAATAAGGGTTTGAAAGTTACTTGGATAAATCTGAAATTATGGGTTAAAATGGGGCATACGTGCATATCTTATCATTTTTAAAATATTAAAATTAACTCAACAGCACAAGGAACTCCAAGGAAAAGACAAGACACTCTAATACCCATCTTGTTCCTCTAAACTACATCTTGAAAAGTATGTTATGGTTGAAATGAACTATGGCTCCACATAGTAAAGTTTGAATCTTTGATTAAATATATACCGATGATTCAGTTCAGTTCAGTCACTCAGTTGTGTCTGACTCTTTTTGACCCCATGGACTGCAGCACACCAGTCTTCCCTGTCCACCACCAACTCCCGAAGCTTGCTCAAACTCATGTCCATCAAATCAGGGATGCCATCCAACCATCTCATCCTCTGTCATCCTCTTCTCCTGCCCTTCAATCTTTCCCAGCATCAGGGTCTTTTCCAGTGAGTCAGTTCTTCGCATCAGGTGGCTTTAGCATCAGTCCTTCCAATGAATATTCAGGGCTGATTTCCTTTAGGATTGACTGGTCTGATCTCCTTGCTATCCAAGGGACTCTCAAGAGTCTTCTCCAACACCACAATTCAAAAGCATCAATTCTTTGGCACTCAGCTTTATGGTCCAACTCTCACATCCATACATGACTACTGGAAAAATCATAGCTTTGACTGTATTAACAATGATTTAAATGTATTAAATTATCACCATACTGGATCATTTGGTCATTAGTCTAGAGATGAATAGGAGTGAAACAAAGATAACCTCTTTAGACCCAGTTTGGTTGGCTACCATATGTGTTTCTGAAATGAGAATTAGCAAAAATTAGCTCACAGGGGATGGATAAACAGAGAAATGGTGTCAGTAAAGTACTGAGGTCTCTGTGGTTCATGGATTTTTCTTTTATTTTACACATTTATATTTGGCTGTGCTGGATCTTCATTGCCGCATGTGGGATTTCTCTGGTTGTGGCAGGTACAGCCTTCTCACTTCAGTGGCTTCTTTTCTTGTGGAGCCTGGGATTTAGAGTGCAGACTCAGTAGTTGTGGTTCAAGCGCTTAGTTGCTCCGCCACATGTGGGATCTTCCCAGACCAGGGCTGGAAACTGTGACCCCTGTATTGGCAGGCAGAATCTTAACCACTGGACCACCAGGGGAGTCCATTTTATGGATTCTGTGAGCACATTAATGTGCTATGTTTCTAGCTAACAACAGCTAAACATAAAATAACAGTCTTGAAAGCCACAAGTCATTGGGGAACCCAGTTTTGCAATTTCACGTTAACTTTTCCTCTTGTTCATTTGGTTCTGCACTGCCTTGGAAGTGCTTTTGGGAGTGATCTGAGCTGATCTTTGTGCAATTTACCCTTGTCTCTACAGCTTACAGCAGCCTCAGCCCTTCCTTGTACCCATGTCCATCAGCTACTATCACTTTTTCTTAAGGTAATGTCCTGTAGCATTATTTTGTTTATTAAAAATTTAGTATGTCTTTTCAACTGTGTGATGTTTTTAGAAGATTATTATTGATCCCATTTGTTCTCTACCAAGTTCCGTGTTTTTGCCCCAATCCTCTTTTTTCATATATACCTTCTTATATTTAGTGCACAGTCCTAGTGGATGTGAGGTTTTTCAGGAAATTCTTGCTTATTCTATTATTATAATATGTCCGTGAATCTACAATCCTTTTCAGACTATGTATTTCCTGTGTGTATGCAAAGTCGCTTCAGTAGTGTCTGACTCTTTGCAACCCTGTGGACTGTAGTCCACCAGGCTCCTCTGTCCATGGGATTCTCCAGGCAAGGACACTGAAGTGGATTGCCATGCTCTCCTCCAAGGGATCTTCCTGATTCAGGAATTGAACCAGTGTTTCTTCCATCTCCTGCACTGGCAGGTGGGTTCTTTACCACTAGTGCCACCTGGGAAGCCGCATGTAGTCCTTATCTATACAGACTATTCTGCCGAGAAATTCAAGTTCACAGTAACAAATAATCAACTGTTAGATACTAAATCTTCAGAAAGACAAATTTGGCCAGAAAAATAGAGTTGCAGACAAATATAAACCATATTTCCAGAGTGCAAATATATCATTGATATGGAGCGAATCATTGTTTTGAGATCCATATCTGTTATACAAATACTATTTGGCTGATAAATCTATTGACGATACAGCTAAATAATGATTTCAGGTTTATATAACTCTATAACATAAATCAGAAAGAGCATGTTCATTTGTTTCAAACTAATCATACCTTTGTACCAGCAGAAACTTTTAGGATACACACAGGTGCCCACTTACTAAAGCATTAAATGATGGCATTGTATTTAGTAGGACAACGGAATTAATAGTTCTTGACTAACTTTTACTTTTTAATGAACAAACTCTAATTAGTGTTTTCAAGGAATAGTCATAGTAATTTAATAAAATTGTGTAAAATATACCTAAGTAGCAAACTTAGATGAATTAATTCATTTTAAAGTTCTTAAAAAAATGATACAAACTTTTAGGCTTTATAATACCATGAAAGAATGCATTAATAAAATGTAATTAACTAATTATTTCACAATTAACTTCTGTAAGCCTGTTTCCTCATCTGTAAAATGAGAATAATAATAATAGCTACCTAAGCCACTGTTGGGAGAATTAAATGAGCTAGTACTATGCACATAGGATGTAAGTATCCTACACAGTGGCTGGTCCACAGTGACTAGTCTTCATTAAGTATTGGTAATTCTTCTAATTGGCAATTAAAAATTCCACTGTTCAGAACAAAGGTGCATCACCTGGCCCCAACATTTTAATCTTTGAGTCATATACCATCCAGTTTTTTTGCTATAATAGGTCACTCTTTTAAGTTTTCTCCCTGAAAATGATGACTGTTGTATTAAGCAAAATCAACAACAGTACACCAACCCTTTTTATTTTAAATATTTATTTGTATTATTCATTTATTTGGCTGCACTGGGTCTTCATTGCTGCATGCGGGCTTTTTGCAGTTTAGGAGGCTACTCTCTAGCTGCGGTGTGTGGGCTTCTCATTGCAGTGGCCTCTCTTGTTGTAGAGCATGGAATCTAGGATGTGTGGGCTTCAGTATTTGCTGTATGTGAGATTAGTTGTGCTGTGGCATGTGGGATCTTCCCAGACCAGGGATTGAACTGGCATCTTCCGCGTTGCAAGGCAGATTCTAAATCACTGGACCACCAGAGAAGCCCCCAAGAACACTTTTCTGGTGAGACCATGGGCCAAGTGTGAAGATGGATACAAAGCAATATAAGATGTTAGCTCTCAACCAAAAGTTTACAATCTATTCTGATAAAGAAGACAGAAAAGTAATGGCTTAGTTTCCTGTAATGTAATAGTTACTTATTATACTTTAACTCACAGTTTTTGTCCTCTTGCCACAAACAAATTAGCCTTCTTTTAAGAAAATGCTCTTTATCAAGTTTAGTTTCATTGAGTATCATTGTACATAAACTGCAGAGGCCCCAGTGTCTTAGTGATTTGGCAACTGTTAGATGAGAGTATAGAAGAAAGTTTAGAACATATGATCTGTCCTTAAAATATAGTGAATGTGAAAGACAAAAAGACATAAAAGCAAACAATATTTTTAAGGTACTCTGATTATTTTTCATCTGCATTACTGAAAAATTTTATGAGTTAGTTTTACTAATTTTAACCTCTTTGGACTCCAATTCATCTTACTCATAGTTTCTTAGAATATCGATAGTTTTCTCCTTTTCAAGAATGTGAAGCAACTTTCTGGTTAGAATTGTATAAAATTTAAGGTCTTTAGGTTTATAATTACAGTATTTTATCAAATGATCAATTTCCCATACATCTCACCTATTTCTCCCTATTTAGTTTTTTAATGGGCAGGTTTTAAAAAAATATTTATTTTTATTTATTTGGCTGTACCAGGTCTTATTTGGGACACGTGGGAGTTCACTGACCAGGCCTCAGGCATTGGAAGTGTGGCGTCTTAGCCACTGGACAACCAGAGAAGTCCCCCTATATGTGAATAAATCTAAGCTTTGTGAATTTCCTACTGACTAAAAAATACTATGGAAGGAAGGAAGGAAGAATCTCGGAAGGAAGAATCTTGACATATATATATATGCCGAAGAATTGATGCTTCTGGACTGTGGTGTTGGAGAAGACTCTTGAGAGACTCTTGGATTGCAAGGAGATCAAACCAGTCAATCATAAAGGAAATCAGTCCTGAATGTTCATTGGAAGGACTGATGCTAAAGCTCCAATACTTTGGCTGCCTGATGCAAAGAATTGACTCATTGGAGAAGACCCTGATGCTGGGAAAGATTGAAGGTGGGAGGAGAAGGGGGCAACAGAAGATGAGATGTTTGGATGGCATCACCGACTCAATGGACATGAGTTTGAGCAAGCTCAGGGAGTTGATGATGGACAGGGAAGCCTGGTGTGCTGCAGTCCATGGGGTTGCAAAAAATCAGACATGACTGAGAGACTGAACTGATATATATGTGTGTGTGTGTGTGTGTGTGTGTGTGTGTGTGGATACACATACACACATACATACATACATAAGACAACTTTCATCCACAATTTTCAGAGATAGACTTCATGATTCTATTTGAAACAGGGCCTAGACCCACTTCTGAGAAAGATCACAAGCAGATTTGTTTGAAGAGAGATGATGGGAAGGAACCAAAGTGGCTTATCATTTGCCCAAATAGCATCTCTGTGAAAGACCAATTAGTGTAACTTTGAATGGTTTCCTACTCAGCTCTCCCTGCCACATACCTAGACACCAGAAAGAAGCCTTTATTATTTTTTTCATAGAAATAGTAGATCATAGATTTTTTCTGTGGTTTTCTGGGGTCGAATAACAACAAATAAATGGAAGAGGGATCCTCTTTTCCCTTCTTAAGATTCCTTTAGATGATCCTTTTAAAGTAGAAAGATAAAATTAAACATTTAGTAATTTTTTAAAATATAAAGATGAAAGCCATGATTCTTATTATAAGTACTAATTTAATTTAAAATTGTTAAGTATTTATTTAATTTTGGCTGCACTGGGTCTTGGTGGCTGCACGTGGGTTTTCTCTGGCTGCGGTGTCCCGGCTTCTCATTGCGACGGCTTCTCCTGTTGTGGAGTGTGGGCTCTATGTGGGCTTCAGTAGCTGCAGCACATGGGCTCAGGAGTTGTGGTGCCTGTGCTTCATTGCTCCATGGCATGTGGAATCTTCCAGGACCAGGGATTGAATCCATGTCCCCTGCATTGACAGGCGCATTCTCAATCACTGGTCCACAAGAGAAGTCCCTAATTTAATTTTTGAATCCCTAAATGAAGCTTTAAACCCCTTCATATCCTCTGGTTCTACCCTCAAAGGAAGGGATTTGTCCTGGAACACTCTGTTTTTTTCCCCTAATCTGACAAAGAAGTAGTCTTCAGTCTTCTTATTTTTCAGAACAATCAAATTTATAAATAACAAAATCGCAGACAGTTCTGAATAAGAGCATTTGGACAAGCCCATTCTAGGTACTTAGATTATAGTTACCAAAGATGCATGCAGTGGTAAGACTTTTGGGCTCTTGACCTATTTGAAGGCTACCATTTGACAAAAGGCTCTATTTTTCATTATTCAACAAGATTTTTTTCTTTATAAAGAGAAAAAGATATTTATATGTGGTTTTCAAAATGCCACCTCCCAATCTTGTAACTAGGGCCCAAGTAGAAAAACTAGTTTGACGATCTTCACTTGACCTCTATAATGTAGAATGTCTCCACTTTATTGTATGACTTAGTTCTTTTTATTTCTTTGCAATCTGTGTATGGCCATCTCCTCTCTCGTTACAGTTCTTGCTTTTTAATTAGGCTAGTGCATGCTAATGCACAGCTGATTGTAGGGGAATATTTTAAGTTTTAAGTTTTATTTTAACTGCAATAAAATAGTCTTGTGCTAAATATTTGCAAAGGTCAAACTTTGTACATGGAAAAGACTTTTGACATTCTGTAGAGGATGAAGGAATCTATCAGGTAACTTTTCACCTAGCCTAGTCTTTGGTAGGTAATTGATAAATGTGTTTTGAGCAGTTGAAACAGTGAACGTATGTTCAGATTCTCCTACAATAATGTTGTCAGTTAATTCAGTTAAACATTTATTGTGTGCATTCTTTGTGCCAGGAGCAGTGTAAGGGATAAAAAATTAATAGGACCTTTCCCTGCAAAGACCTGAGAGTCTAGAAGAGGAGACCTACTTCTTCTAAACAGATATTTTCAATTTAGTATGATGGTAAGAATAAAAGTGACATACATAAATAACCCAAGAACAAAAATTGAGGGCTACCTGACTCAGATTTAGGGGATCAAGGATGGCTTAAAAGTGAGTTTTCTTTTCCTGCCAGAATAACAAAGAAATTCATGTCAATTGATGAAGAGCACGCCATTTGTTTGCTAGGGCTGCCTTAACAAGATACTGCAAACTGAGCGGTTCAAAGAAACTTACTGTGTCACAGTTTTGGAGGCTTGACGTCCAAGATCAGGGTGGTTCCTTCTCAGGGCTGTGAGAAAGAATCTGTATGTGGTTTTCCTTTAGCTTCTAGGAATTGTGGGCAATCTTTGATGTTCCTTGGCTTGTAGAAATATCACTCTGATCTCTGCCTTGATCTCCATGTGTTCTCCTTGTGTGTGTGTCCCCACCCAAATCTCCCCTTTTTATAAGGACACCAGTCAAATTGGATTAGTGCTCATCCTAATGACCTCCTCTTAACTAATTACATCTGTAATGACTATGTTCCTAGATAAGGTCACATTCTGAGGTACTTGGGGTTATGGCTGCAACATGTATTTTGGGGGGTGACACAGTTCAATCATAAAACCATTTTGATTTCAGGAATCTTGGTTTTGTTTTATGTATTAAAAAACTTAACCATGACAGCAAAAATACTGTCATTGGCAATTGTTAGAACCGATGACATTTTCAGAGACATGACCAGTAAACTCAGATTATTTAAAAACCTACTTACAGACTGAACTAGCATCATTTATCCATGTTCTATCCACCCACCCAGCCATCCACCCACATCTTTAGCCATGGATTTTCCTGACCTACTATGTGAGCTTGGGCTAAATTAGATGTCATATTCCTAAACGTTCATAATTGCAAGGATGAAACAGATGTGTAGTCACAGAATCGTGTGTGATAAGTGCTGTAACAGGCTTTATTTCCTCATCTTTTAAGAAACTAGTTAAATCTGCATTGTGAAGCCTAAAGATGGAAGTTGAAACTCAATTAGAGCAGAGACTTTGGAGGTATTTGTTTTTTTATTAATTTTATTATTGGGTATGATTGATTTACATCTGATTCACTTTTTTGTACAGCAGAAACTAACACAACATTGGAGGCATTTCTACTGTTGTTGTCGTTCAGGCACTAACTCGTCTCTGACTGTTTGTGACCCTATGGACTACAGCATGGCAGGCTCCCCTGTCCTTCACTATCTCCCAGAGTTTTCTCAAATTCATGTCCATTGTGTCAGTGATGCTATCTAACCATCTCATCCTTTATCATCCCCTTTCCCGTTTGCCTTCAACATTTCCCAGCATTAGGTTCTTTTCCAATGAGTTGGCTCTTCACATCAGGTGGTCAAAGTATTGGAGTTCATCTTCAGCATCAGTCCTTCTGATAAATATTTGGGGTTGATTTCCTTTAGGATTGACTGGTTTGATCTCCCTTGCTGTCCAATAGACTCTCAAGAGTCTTCTCCAGCACCACAATTCGAAAGTATCAGTTCTTCAGTGCTCAGCCTTCTTCATGGTCCATCAATATATGATGACTGGAAAAAATCAGAGCTTTGACTATACGGACCTTTGTTGGCAAAGTAATGTCTCTGCGTTTTATTACACTGTCTAGTTTTGTCATAGCTTTCTTCCAAGAAGCAAGCATCTTTTAATTTCATGGCTGCAATCACTGTCCACAGTGATTTTGGAGTTCAAGAAAAGAAAATCTGTCACTGCTTCCACTTTTTCCCCATATATTTGCCTTGAAGTGATGGGACCAGCATTCATTGTTTGAATGCTGAGTTTTAAGCCAGTTTTTTCACTCTCTTCTTTCACCCTTATCAACTGGCTCTTTTGTTCCTCTTCACTTTCTGCCATTAGATTGGTGTCATCTACATATCTGAGGTTATTGATACTTCTCCTGAGAGTCTTGATTTCAGTTTGTTGATTCACCCAGCCCAGCATTTTGCATGATGTACTCTTCACATAAGTTAAATTAACAGGGTGACAATATACAGCCTTGTCATACTCCTCTCCCAATTCTGAACCAGTCAGTTGTTCCATGTATGGTTCTAACTGTTGCTTCTTGACCAGCATACAGGTTTCTCAGGAGACAGGTAAGGTGGTCTTGTATTCCCATCTCTAAGAATTTTCCACAGTTGGTTGTGATCCACACAATCAAAGGATTTCACATAGTCAATGAAGCAGAAGTAGATGTGTTTCTAGAATTCCCTTGCTTTCTCTATGATCCAGTGAATGTTGACAATTTGATCTCTGGTTCCTCTGCCTTTTCTAAATCCAGCTTGTATATCTGGAAGTTCTCGGTTCACTTACTGCTGAAGCCTAACTTGAAGGATTTTGAGGATAACCTTACTAGCATGCAAAATGAATGCAATTGTATGGTAGTGTGAACATCCTTTGGCATTTCTATAAGGTTGGTCAAATTCTGTATAACTAAATTTTCCTCCATGTTATTTTAAAACTGGAGTGTCTGATGAAAGAGACTATTCATTGTACCTGAATGAGTGGCTATTTTGTTGAGTTAAGATAATTCTGATTTAGGTATGATGATTAAAAGCTGTGATGGACATGTATATACCCAGGGTTTCCAAGCCTTGGCACTGCAGATGCTTTGGACTGGATGCTTTCTTTAAAAAAAAATTGTGGGTATTTATTCTCTGCATTTGTGGGTTATTTTATTTTTATTTTTTTTAATAAATTTATTTATTTTAGTTGGGGGCTAATTACTTTACTTTTGTGGGATATTTTAGCAGCATCCCTGGCCTCTATGCACCAGATGCCAGTAGTTATCTCCCCCAACCCCATTTGTGACAGCTAGGCAACACTGCTGTAGTTGAGAACCACTAATGTATACTTTTTTTTCTTAAATTTTTTTTATTGCAGTATAGTTGATTTACAAGGTTGAGCCAATCTCTGCTGTACAGCAAAGTGACTCAATTACACACATGAACATTCTCTTTTTTATATATTATTTTCCCTTATGGTTTATCACAGGATGCTGAATATAGTTCCCTGTGCTATACAGTAGGACCTTGTTGTTTCTCCATCCTCTATACAATAGTTTACATTTGCTAATGCCAAATGCCCAGTCCTTCCCTCCTTCACCCCTTCTCTCCTTTGGCAATCAGAAGTCTGTTCTCTATATCTATGTATCACTATGGTCAAGGATGTGAATTTTAGGCTATAGGCCCTTCCCAGGTCCACTTGTGCAGTCCTGTGAAGATGCTAGGCATTTCTAGCTTTCAGAATTGAGACACTCTAGCTTGACTATCAGAACTTGACTGATTTGCTGACAACAGCCTTGGTACAAATAGTTTTCAACAGCAGTTATTTTACTGAGCTGAACTTTCTGAACATATCAGATCATTACTCTTAAGTACAACTACGTAGTCTTAGTGAAGCAACGGGGCATAACCTGTATTGGATTTTGATAGTTCTGGCATTTGGTTCAGCAGTAGCTTGACCCTGAGTTAATTAGTCTGGCAATTCCTGCTGGCTGTTTAATCAAAATACTGCAACTTTCAACTTCATCAGTAATTTAGTTCATTTGTCTTTATTATGATTCCATGATTATTTCTGGTTGAAAGACTAGTATTTTTGATAACTGTAATATTAGTGATGAATAGCAATAATAATGTCTGTGTAAAGAATATGCATTAGTAGATCTACAATAACATCATGGGCTTTAAAAATAAATTTCTTTAAAGGAAAGACAATTGTAACTGTTTCTCTAACATGCAACCTATCTTTCCTATATCTTGATAATTTAACTCATCATCAATGACATGAAAACATTCTATCCAAGAGGAGAAAAAAAACAATTTTGTCCCCAAGATAGTTTTAATAATTTTGAAAATAGTACAAATAACTTTATAAGAAGAGCAGGATTTTTTAAAAGATACTCCTCCAATACACTTTTCCTTAACAAATTGGTCACTTATATTTTCCATGTTTTTTTTTTCCAGTCTTGTTTGCATGCATAACCAATTTTGTATAGTTGCAATTACAGTGTAGGTTCAATTTTGTATTCTGCTTTTTTCACTTAGCATTATTCTTCCATAATAATTTAAAGAGAGTTTTATTTACGGTTATTTCAAATGTAGAGAATATAATTTTCTAAACTGTACTTAAGTGCTCAATTTAAATATGTTAATGGCCAACCCAAATCATCAAATGTATTCTAGATAAGAGTGCGTTACAGTTAATGCTTAACATTGCAGGAAGCAACTTGCATATACATTAGATTAAAATCAAATGTCATATGCAATTGGAAATGAGGACATAACAGGCTGGTCGTCTTTATGTATTTGGAAATTTTTCTACACTGACATGTACTTCTAGAACTGGTTGGTCTGGCTGCTAAGTTTTCATGCCCTGAACTAATTCAGCCAGTTGTAAAATTGTACCTTTCTGCAGATGACTTCACATGTGCACTTCATTTATACTTGAACTTGCTATGATTCAGATAGCATTATCCTAAATGATGTTAAGAAATTGTTCATTTTCTGTGTCAGCGAAAAATGAGGAAAGGCCAACTACATTTCGCCTGAAGAGAGTCATGTCAGAACTGACATCTTGGCAGATACAAAAATGCAAGTAAGATATTTTAACAGGGCATACTAAAACTAATGAACTGAGGACCAATATACACTTCTCCATTGTATTAAAGCGGCATCTACTGAATTTACAAATGCTTAAAGACATGCTTTATTAGTTGCTGTAGGAGTCTTATTTCATTTTAGTTTATCAGTTAAAAAAGAAATGTGCTTTACTTTTGTGTAATTTTTAACCCTTATTTTAAAATGTGGTGTGAGAAGATGGATTTTAGAAAGTAATTGTTCTGATATAAAATACAACTAAGAAAATTGATTATTTACTTAATCTCTGTGTGCTTATTAAGAGCTTCCCTGGTGGCTCAGATTGTAAAGAAACTGCCTGCAACGCAGAAGATGCTGGTTTGATCCCTGGGTTGGGAAGATCCACTGGAGAAGGGAATGGCTACCCATTCCGGTATTCTTGCTTGGAGAATTCCATGGACAGAGGGGCTTGGAGGGCTACACTCCCTGGAGTCACAAAGAATCAGACATAACTGAGTGACTCGCACACATACACATACACATGCTTATTAAAGAAAAAAATTTGAACAATGAATTTTTTGCTTGACAAAGCAAGTAGCCTACCAAGAGTTCTTTCGTAAGCAATCATGTGCTTAATCTAAAAAGCTAATATGATATTTGGATATTTAAAAATTATAGGTTATATGAGGACTCCCCTGGCCTTCCAGTAGTTGTGACTTTGCCTTCCAGTGCAGGGGATGTGGGTTGAATCCATGGTTGGGGAGCTAAAATCCCACATGCCTCGCTGCCAAAAAGCCAAAATATAAAACAGAAGCAATATTGTAGCAAATTCAATAAAGACTTTTAAATAATGGTCCACATCAAAAAAAATCTTTAAAAAAATTATTGGATTATATGCAAGAGCTAGGAAAGACTATTTCCACTTAATCCACTGTCTTTTAGGCCCTTATTAACCTGAGGTGTTCAGTTTTAATTTCTATATTTTCAAGGGTTTGTTTTTTTTTTAAACCAGAGAATTTAAGGAAGAGAGGTAGAATTGATGAAAGAGATATCAGTTGGAAGATTAAATCTGATTGAGTTGTTTTTTCCTGGAGGAGAAACTAAGATGTTTACTTACTACTTTCTTCAGGTGTATCAATTATTATTATAGTCAACAAGAGCTATTTCAACTAGTCATCTCTAGTTATTTAAAACAGACATTCTCAAAGTATGGTCCCCTGGCCAGTGTGATCAGCATCATCTGGGTATCTGTGAGAAACTGCAAATTCTTAAGGCCCACCCCTGACCTTGGAAACTCTGCCTGTGGAGCACAGAAATTGGTTGTAACTAACCTTCCAGGTGAGTTTGATGCAAGCTAACATTTGAGAACTAATGTTTTGTGTTTTGGGGGAAAGAACAGATCCTAAAAATAGGGATACATTTTAAAAAAAGAAAAGGATGAATGAGTTTGATCTCAAGAAGAATGTAAGTAATGTGGTTATATTGTAGTATATTAAAGGAAGTTTTGTACTTCTCATAGTGTAGGTACTTAGAAGAGAAACCAAGAATTGCTTTATTGGACCAGGTTCATACGGTCAAACAAGACCACCCTGTGCTCTGTATTTAGTCATGTGTGCAGACAGACAGCGGCTTCCCAGGTGGTGCTAGTGGTAAAGAACTCGCCTGCCAATGCAGGAGAGGTAAGAGATGCAGGTTCAATTCCTGGGTCGAGAAGATCCTCTGGAGGAGGGCATGGCAACTCATTCCAATATTCTTGCCTGGAGAATCCCATGGACAGAGGAGCCTGGCGGGTTACAGTCCATAGGGTCTCACAGAATTGGACACTACTGAAGTGACTTGGCAGACAGGCAGGCAGACAGACAACTTAGTTTTTCAAGGCTGCCTCAGTGGAAGGGGCTTGTCAACCAAACAGCTTAACTCCATCATTGCTTTATTGACATGTAAGACAATTTGCATATCACTGTGTATATTCTTCTCAGCTCCCCCCTCTCAAGATGCCTCCATGGCCTGTATAATTTCCATCCACTTTTTAAAAAAGGATATTTACTTATTTATTTTTATTTTTGGGTATGCTGGGTCTTTGTTGTTGCTCGCAGGGGCCTTTCTCTCATTGTGGAGAGCAGGGGCTACTCTCTAGTTGCAGTACGTGGGCTTCTCACTGCAATGGCTTCTCTTGTTGCAGAGCATAGTTCCTAGGGTGCTCAGGCTTCAGTAGTTGTGGGCTCAGTAGTTGCAACTCATAGGCTCTAGAGCACAGACTCAGTAGTTGTGATGCATGGGCTTTGTTGCCCTGTGGCATGCTGGATCTTCCTGGACCAGGGATCAAACTGACGTCCCCTGCATTGCAAGGCAGATTCTTAACCACTGGACCATGAAGGAAGCACCATCCACTTGTTTTGAGAGAATAACTAGTATTGAGTCTGGAGCTATAAAACTAATTCATCCTTTAAATTCATCTCCCTCTTTTTGATTCTATAAAATAATATCCATAGAGTAAAGCTTTGACCTCAGATATGCGGATGATACCACCGTTATGGCAGAAAGTGAAGAAGAACTAAAGAGCCTCTTGATGAAGGTGAAGGAGGAGAGTGAAAAAGTTGGCTTAAAGCTCAACGTTCAGAAAACTAAGATCATGGCATCTGGTCCCATCACTCCATGGGAAATAGATGGGGATACAGTGGGAACAGTGTCAGACTTTATTTTTTGGGGCTCCAGAATCACTGCTGATGGTGACTGCAGCCATGAAATTAAAAGACACTTACTCCTTGGAAGGAAGGTTATGGCCAACCTAGATAGCATATTTAAAAGCAGAGACATTACTTTGCCAACAAAAGTCCGTCTAGTCAAGGCTATGGTTTTTCCAGTGGTCATGTGTGGATGTGAGAGTTGGACGGTGAAGAAAGCTGAGCGCCGCAGAATTGATGCTTTTGAACTGTGGTGCTGGAGAAGACTCTTGAGAGTTCCTTGGACTGCAAGGAGATCCAATCAATCCATCCTAAAAGAGATCAATCCTGGGTGTTCATTGGAAGGTCTGATGTTGAAGCTGAAGCTCCAATACTTTGGCCACCTCATGTGAAGGGTTTACTCATTGGAAAAGACCCTAATGCTGGGTAGGATTGGGGGCGGGAGGAGAAGGGGACGACCGAGGATGAGATGGTTGGATGGCATCACCGACTCGATGGACATGGGTTTGGGTGGACTCCGGGAGTTGGTGATGGACAGAGAGGCCTGGCGTGCTGCAATTCATGGGGTCGCAAAGAGTCGGACATGACTGAGTGACTGAACTGAACTGAAAGCTTTGAAAATGAAAAAGACACTCTTAGTCAAATGTAAAGTGAAAATGTAAAAAATGTCTTTCTCTCAACTTTTTTTGTTTCAAGGTTGGAAAGATACTGGCCCAAAGATGAGAAAAGAGATGACGTTTCCTCCACTGGTTTCCTCAGGGCTTCTGTGTTTATTCAAGAAAAATGGTTTACATGCTACCAGCAACTACTTGAGGTTCTTGATGACTGGAAGATGGCACAGTGAGGAAGGATAAGGGATATCCATCCTTTATCTTGGGCCTACTGGTTACAGACTCTTGGAAGACAAGACTATGTGTTTCTTCTCTGTATTTGCAGTATCTTGGTGTCCAGCTTGAAGTGCTGTAGCCAGAAACTCAGAGAGTGTATCATTTGTGAATGAGTTTAATACAGCTTGATGGGAGTCAGGAAAAGTCTAGTCTGTCTACACTATTTAAATTTACAGCGCGCTCACCAGGCTGGGTGTCTTCCCCAATGGCTCGGTGGGTAAAGAATCTGCCTGCAATGCAGGAGATACAGGAGATTGTATACAGGGTTCGATCCCTGGGTCCGGAAGATCTCCTGTGGAAGGAAATGGCAACCCAATCCAGTATTTTTGCCTGAAAAATCCCATGAAAAGAGGAGCCTGGAGGTCTACAGTCCATGGGTTTGCAAAGAGTAGGACACCATGGAACACGCATGCCCTGATTCTCCTCCCCATTTTATTTTTCCCCAGGGCAGTGATCATTTTCAACATTTTAAACAATTTTTATTTATTAGTTTTTTAGACTTTTAATTTTGTACTGGAGTATAGCCAATTAACAATGCTGTGATAGTTTCAGGTGAACAGCCAAGGGGCTCAGCCATACATATACATGACTTTCAGCATTCTTTATCATTTATTTATTTAGTTTATTTTTGTTTCCCTCAGTCCACATGAGGAGAAAGATTTTTGGTTGGTTCACTGGTTGCATAAGAGATGCAAGAGACTCGGGTTCAATCCCTGGGTTGGGAAGATCCCCTGGAGTAGGAAATGGGAACCCACTCCAGTATTCTTGCCTGGAAAATTCCATGGACAGAGGAGCCTGAGGGGGCTACAGTCCATGGGGTCACAAAAGAGTTGGACACAACTGAGCACAAGAATAGGACATAGGGTCAATATGTCTCTTACAGTTGTAGGTCTCTCCCGTAACAAAGCCCTTCCCAGCAAAGACTAGAACAGAGCTTCTCAAAGTGTGAACCTTGGACCAGCGACCTGAGCATTGCCTGGGGAATTGTTATATCTCAGCTCCCATCCTAGAAGAGTGAGATCAGGAACTCTGGGGTGAGAACAAACAATCTGAGTCTTACTGAGTTCTCCAGGTGATTCTGGTACCTGCTCAAATTTGAGAACCACTGTGATAGAGGATCATTGAAAAAGCAAGAGAATTCTAGAAAAACATCCACTTTTGTTTCATTGACTACGCCAAAGCCTTTGACTGTGTGGATCACAACAAACTGTGGAAAATTCTGAAAAAGATAGGAATACCAGACCACCTGACCTGCCTCCTGAGAAATCTGTATGCAGGTCAGGAAGCAACAGTTAGAACTGGACATGGAACAACAGATTGGTCCAAATCAGGAAAGGAGTATGTCAAGGCTGTATATTGTCACCCTGCTTATTTAACTTGTATGCAGAGTACATCATGTGAAATGCCAGGCTGGATGAAGCTCAGGCTGGAATCAAGATTGTCAGGAGAAATATCAATAACCTCAGATATGCAGATGACACCACCCTTATGGCAGAAAGTGAAGAAGAACTAAAGAGCCTCTTGGTGAAAGTGAAAGAGGAGAGTGAAAAAGTTGGCTTAAAACTCAACATTCAGAAAACTAAGATCATGGCATCTGGTCGCATCACTTCATGGCAAATAGATGGGGAAACAATGCAAACAGTGACAGACTTTATTTTTTGGGGGGCTCCAAAATCATTGCAGATGGTGACGCAGCCATGAAATTAAAAGATGCTTGCTCCTTGGAAGAAAAACTATGACCAACCTAGGTAGCATATTAAAAAGCAGAGACATTACTTTACCAACAAAGGTCCATGTAGTCAAGGCTACAGTTTTTCCAGTAGTCATGTATGGATGTGAGAGTTGGACCATAAAGAAAGTTGAGCACCAAAGAATTGAAGTTTTTGAACTGTGGTGTTGGATAAGACTCTTTAGAGTCCCTTGGACTGCAAGGAGACCAAGCCAGTCAATTCTAAAGGAAACCAGTCCTGAATATTCATTGGAAGGACTTGTGCTGAAGCTGAAACTCCAATACTTTGACTACCTGATGCAAAGAGCTGACTCATTGGAAAAGACCCTAATGCTGGGAAAGATTGAAGGTGGGAGGAGAAGGGGGTGACAGAGAATGAGGTGGTTGGATGGCATCACCGACGTGATGGACATGAGTTTGAGTAGGCTCTGGGTGTTGGTGATGGACAGGGAGGTCTGGTGTGCTGCAGTCCATGGGGTTGCAAAGAGTCGGACATGACTGAGCAACTGAACTGAACTGTGATAGAGGACCGGGGCTTTCCAATTGGCACTAATAGTAAAGGACTCACCTGTCAGTGCAGGAGACATAAGAGCTAAGGGTTCGATCCCTGGGTCAGGAAGATGCCCTGGAGGAGGGCCTGGCAACCTACTCTAGTATTCTTGCCTGGAGAATCCCATGGACAGAGAAGCCTGGTGGCCTATTGTCCATAGGGTCGCACAGAGTCGTACCCGACTGAAGCAATTTGGCATGCATGCATGTGATCGAGGACTGAATTCTAAAGCTATCTGGTGAGGGCTTTTGTTTACTCTTCTGAGCCACAAGGCGTGTGGGGTCTTAGTTCTCCAGACCAGGGATTGAATCCACATCTCATTGGAAGCATGGAGTTCTAACCACTAGCCTGCCAGGGAAATCCCAAGGTGAGGGCTTTTGACAAAGAAACTTGGGACAGCTAATTTACTCGTAATGTAACTGTTCAGTCATTTTATGTGGCACATAGTGTTTGCAATAACAAGGTATCAGGAACAGGAAAAGAATAAGTTTTCTATTGCATTTGTTTCAAATTATCACAAACTCAAAAAAGCACTAATTTACTTCCTCACAGTTCTCAAAGTTCTGAAATGCACTTCCCTGGGTTAAAAATAAAGATAGCAGCAGGGTTGTGTTTGTTTAGGAGACTTGAGGGAACCTTCACTGGTCTCTTCTGCTATGCAGAGTACCATATTCACAGGTTCCAGGAATTAGGGCCTGAACATCTTTGGGGGACCATTATTCTGTCTACCACAGTGTTCATTAGACAGAATAAAATACTAGGCAGCTCATGTCTTAAAAACGGATGACTTTAGAATGCCAAAGCAATTGTTTGAAGAGTAACAAAAAGCAGCAATCACCGAGACTTAGAAGGAAGGTCTTTAAGCTCTATTAAAAATCCATTAGAAATGAAACATTTTATGTGGTCAGTAATAAAAAAGATAGACAGTTATATGTATTGTATTTATCGTGATTGAAGCTGAGGGTCAGTTCTATGGGCAGGTGGGATGGGTCACTTCTGGGTGAGCTGGGATTATTTAAGTGGTGCTGTACAGACCCCCCAATGTAAAATGCCTCTACTGACAACATCAGCAACTCCTTATCGGAACATGTTTATCTTTAAAGTAGAGAAATATCTAGAGAGGTCCATTTCTCATTAAGGACTGAGCCAATTCTTTGCTTCAAACATAATTTATATGTGAAATTCCACTAAAGTGGACTTGACTGATTGCCTGGAAGAAGTACAGCCACAGACAGGAAAGGCACTGTTTACTAACAGTATAAAGCTTAGTTTTCTTTTCTGTAAAATCCAGTTAATTATTTTGATGTCATCAAATTATTATGCGAATTAAAAGATATAATGTATCTAAGACACATTGCAAAGCTGGAAACACAGTTAATTGTTCAATTAGTGCTAGCTTCACTTATTGGTGTATTATCTTCATTATTACTTTTTAGTCTGATCCTCTTGGAGGAAGATAAATAGGAAGTCTATTGCCTTCCTTTTTGTTGTTGGTGATGGATTTCAGAGGCTCAGTGTATGCAATCATTTTTATTTAGCAGTACATTGGCAACTCCATTTCCCCCTCAGCTTTCCTGGTAGCTCAGATGGTAAAGAATCCGCCTACAATGCAGGAGACCCAGGTCCAATCCCAGGGTCGGGAAAATCCCCTGGAGAAGGGAATGGCTACCCACTCCAGCATTCTTGCCTGGAGAATCACATGGACAGAGGAGCCTGGGGGGCTAAATTCCAGGTGGTTGTAAAGAGTTGGACACAACAGAGCGACTAACACTCTCACTCTAGGCAACTCCATATCCCCTCTAGCTTATTTCCTGAGTCTTGACCGGCACTGAGAAGATGAGGAAGAAGAATTCCATGAACAGGGAGGGCAAAAATCCAGAAATGAAGTTTGGGACAGGCATATGTGAGTTATAATTTTTTTCCACAATTTAGGGGTCAAAGCAGACCATCCACTAGCTGGTTGGGCATTGTCTTTGTAGAGTGTCTCCCATATGCTAAGTGCTCAGTACATGTTGATTGTGTGAATGAATTCTGTCCCTCCCCGGAGACCCATCCTTGCATCTTCAGGTCATAGATTCCTTGTGGCTAAACAGAAATCTGTGGGACCCCAACTTCTGCCTTCAAGTCCCCAAGACAGCACATCATCACTTATGCACTTTCTTGATAAAGTCTTTGCTAAGATCTCCAGGATAGAATTTGCTACTTTGTTAGGTTGCTAACCCTAACCCTAACCCTAACCCTAACCCTAACCCTAACCCTTGCTATTTGGTACTCTACCTTTGGTTTATACACATTCTTTATATCATTTGTTTTATCTTTTATGACTTAAAAAAAATCTTTGTATTCAGGACTATAAGCTCATGAAAAACAAGTACTATATCCTATTCTTCTTTGTATTTCCAAACCCTAGACCAAAGCCTGGAGCAGAGTAGGTGTTTGATAGATGTTTAGATTTAATTAATTAATACATTAGATTATATTAAATTAAATCTATTCAATTAAAAGATGTAATAAATTAGGAGTTTGGGATTAACATATATATGCCACTGTGTATAAAATAGATAATTAATAAAGACCTGCTGTATAGCACAAGGAACTGTACTCAGTATTCTATAATAATCTATATGGGAAAAGAACTTGAAAAAGAATGGATATATGTATATGTATAACTGAATCACTTTGCTGTACATCTGAAACTAATACAACATTGTAAATCAACTATACTTCAATATAAATTAGCAATTAAATTAAATTAGAAAAAACAGTATTTGTTTACTTAATGAAAATGAATGATGAACAGTTTCACTATGTGGGTTTAGTTGTAGGAGTTTAGACTACAGTGTGGAAAGGACGATTAGCATGGATGATAAACTAGATGAAGAATTGTGGATGATAGAACTCGATGGAGTAGACAATGGAGAAGCAGGGCTGAAGTCTCAGAAGATGAAAGTGTGACCTGTGTGTTGCTTGGCAGTGGTGACAAAGCTGAGAAATAGAAAGGATGGGCTTTGAAAGAAGAGAGGGAGAGGAGAAAGCTTGGAGGCCAAAATGAGAACAAGGAGTACACGAAACCATCCTTCCTTCAAAGGAATGTCAAGAAGCAGACACTGGATGGAGGCTAACGGAGGGACCATGAGGTAGAGGACACACATCTTCGCAAAATCAAAATGTCTATGTTTTTACTCACCCGCGTCTCCTTTCTTCTTGTTGCAGAGGAAGGTGTGATGCTGTCTCATTTGAAGGCAATTTCTCCACAGGCGGTGGTGATATCTTGCTCTTTCCTGTCTCCTTGTTCCACTGATTATATACCTGTCTTTCAGGTTAATCTTCTGTTTTATTCTTGCTCCTTCTACTTCCAACAAGTATTCCTTACTGCTTCCCAAGTCCTCCTTACTCTGAAATTAGCCCTTTCTTTGATCTGGCCCTTTCAGTCCTTTCAGCACTGAGTCTTCACTGTGGGACTCGGGCTTCTGGTTGAGGCACGCAGGCTTTCTCTGGTAGCAGTGTATGGACTTCTCTCTTGCTGCAGGGCACAGGTTCTAGAGCATGGGCTCAGTAGTCATGGTGTGTGGACTTAGTTGCTCTGAGGGATGTGGGATCTTAGTTCCCCGACCAGGGACTGAACTGGCGCCCCCTGCATTGGAAGGTGGATTCTTAACCATTGGACCACAAGAGAAGTCCTTCAACATCACTTAAAAAAAATGATTCATTTATTTCAAAAATGTTAATTTTTAATTGAAGGATAATTGCTTTACACTATGTACTGGTTTCTGCCATATATCGACATGAATCAGCCATAAGTATACATATATCCACTCCCTATAGAACCTCCCTCCCTCCTCCCACCCGTCCCTCTGGGTTGTTATCGAGCATTGGTTCCTTCCTCAGCTTCACTTTAATTCTGGTTACTCCTTTATTGATAATCATGTTGTCTACATTCTTGCTTCCTTTTCTTCACCACTAACTTCTCCAGTTTGGTGGCATTGCTGTGCTGAATCAGTTTGCTTACCCACTATCTATTACCTCCTTATCACAAATTACAATATGATTTCTTAGGCCTCAAATCTTTAAACCCCTCTGAAGCACTCCAGGATTTTTGCCAAAATACAATTATCACCATTTTTATCTAGAAATACTCTCCATGTTAGTTAATTAATTAAACACACATTTGAGTGGCTACTGTGGGCCAGCACCATCCTAGGGAAAAAAGTGGTGATTGACAACTAAGTCCTTGTCCCTGGTGCAGGATAAAGCTTAACTGGGGAGTGAGACAGTTAATTGACTGCATAACAGAGTTAGGAGCTACCAAGGAATCCTCCACGAGGGGGATGTGACATCACGGGGCTGGGGAAGGCAAGGCTGCTTCAGTGAAAGGTCACTTAAGTGGAGATTCGAGGGATGTGTAGAAATTCACCAGGCTAAGAGGAAAATGGAAGTGTTTAAGCAAAGAACAATATGTTCAAACTGCCTGTTGTAGGAGGAAGTATGAAGAGCATGAGAGACTGAAAAAGAGCCCTGCTGGTTGGTATGGACAGGCCCAGGGAGTGCCTTTGTGGGCACCTGGAGGGAGATGCGATGAGAGCTGGGTCACCAGGGTTTTATAAAACACTATAAAGCGAAGGAGTGAAGCAGTGGGAAGCTATTAAAGGAATTTAAGCAGGTGGTTGGCAAAATCAGATTCATGTTTTGAAAAAGTTGTTCTGACTGCAGCATAATACCCTTGGTTGGAAGGTAGGGCAGAAAGGATGGGACTTAAGAGAAGGTCAAGAGGCTGCTGCATAGCACAGACAAAGAAGGGTGGTAGATTATTCCAAAGAAGTGTCACTGAAGGATCAAATGAAACTGATTTAACAGAGCTCGGTACACAAGGTAATCAAGAAAAATGGATGGTAGTCAGTCTATGCTGTGACACAGTTGTGCACCATTTGTGATACAGCTGCACAGCTGGATTCTTTTTTCCCACCTTGACCTTTACCCTCATGTGATTAGCTTACCTCAGCAAGCTACCTTGCTCTCACAGCATCTGTCATACTGCACTACATCTACCGGTTGGTTCGTTTGTCTCCTCCAATAAAACTTTGACTTCTTAAATCTGGACAATGTGTTTCACCAGTGGTTCTCAAACAGTTCACATAGGAGTCGCTTGGGGGTTTTGTTAAAATTCATATTTTATTTTTTAAAAACTTATTCATTTGGCTGCTCCAGGTATTAGTTGCGGCATGTGGGATCTTCAGTCTTTGTTGCAGCACGCAGGATCTTTAGTTGCAGCACGTGGGATCTAGTTCCCTGATCAGGGATTGAACTTGGGTCCCCTGCATTGGTAGTGTGGAGTCTTAGCTACTGGACCACTAGGGAAGTCCCCCAAATGCATATTTTGACTCATTAGGTATGGAGTGGGTCTGAAATGATTAATTTCTTCATTTTTTATTTAAAAACTTTATATTGAAGTACACTTGATTTATGATGTGTTAGTTTCTGGTGTACAGCAAAGTGATTTATATATAAATAATGTATAAATATATATATATATATAGTAGCTCAGCTGGTAAAGAATCCCCCTTGGGAAGATCCCCTGGAGAAGGGTTAGGCTACCCATTCTAGTATTCTTGGGCTTCCCTGGTGGCTCAGATGGTAAAGAATCCACCTGCAATGTGGGAGACCTGGGTTGGGAAGATCCCCTGGAGGAGAGCATGGCAACCCACTCCAGTACTCTTGTTTGGAGAACCCCCTTGGACAGAGGAGCCCGGTGGGCTACAGTCCATGGGGTCACAAAGAGTCAGACGTGACTGAGTGACTAAGCACAGCACAGCACATATATGTATATACATAAATATACACACACATATATATTCTTTTTCATATTCTTTTCCATTGTGGTTTATTACAGCATACTGACTATATTTCCATGTGCTGTGTAGTAGGACCTTATTGTTTATCTGTTTTATATGTAGCAGTGTGTGTCTGCTAATCCCAAACTCCTAATTTATCCCTCCTCCACTTTCCCCTTTGGTAACCATAAGTTTATTTTCTATGTCTGTGAGTCTGTTTCTGTTTTGTAAATAAGTTCATTTTTATCATATTTTAGATTCCACATATAAATGATATCATATGGTATTTAACTTCCTCTGTCTTACTTCACTTAGTATGATTATCTCTAGGTCCACACATGTTGCTGCAAGTGACATGAAATAAGCAATTTCTTTCTAAAAATTTTTAAATTTATTTTTAAATATTTATTTATTATTTAATATTTATGAATTATTTGTTTGTTTTTCACTGCTCTGGATCTTCCTTTCTGTGCACAGGCTTTCTCTAGTTGCAGAGAGCATGGGTTACTCTCTAGTTGGGGTGCATGGACTTTTCACTGTGGTAATATCTCTTGTTGTAGAGTTTGGGCTTTAGGCTCAGAAGTTGTGATGCACGGGCTTGGTTGTTCTGCAGCATGTGGTATCTTCCTGGACCAGGGATTGAAACCATGTCCCCTGCACTGGCAAGTGGATTCTTAACTATTGGACCACCGGGGAAGCCCTGAAATAAATCATTTCTAATAAGACTCAGGCAATGCCAATGCTGGTGGCCTGGGGGAATCACTTTGGGTAAAAAAGTGTTTTATTTAAATTAATTAATTTATTTTAATTGGAGGCTAATTACTTTACGATATTGTAGTGGTTTTTGCCATACATTGAATGAATCAGCCATGGGTGTACATGTGTTCCCCATCCTGAACCCCCCTCCCACACCCCTCCCCATCCCATCCCTCAGGGTCATCCCAGTGCACCAGCCCTGAGCACCCTGTCTCATGCATCGAACCTGGACTGATGATCTATTTCACATATGATAATATACATGTTTATACACATTTTTGTCCCTAGTACTTAGTAGAGTTTGGCACATGATGGATTCTTGACAAATGTCTATTGAATGAATAGTCTACTTTTCCATACTCACCTGCTAATATTTTCCTTCACATAACTCAATCTGAAAGCACTGTCTTAACACCAACCCGTATTTCCAGTTTCCCATGTCAATTTCCTTGCTCAACATGTTACTCTCACTCGGAGAGCTAGCTCACTTTTGTCTCAGGTTGAAATCAATTTTGCAAATTCATCTCAAAAACTGTGTTCTCTAACGGTTTTATCAATTTTATCTCCATAGAAAAGTAATCTTCTCCTGTTCTCCCTGATGTTACTTTGTTATAAAAAAGATAGAAAACAGGCATATCTGTTCGTTCATCTTTCTCACACACTGGCTTTTGTTATGCTTGCTTCTGTTCACATCTTACTTCAACTTTTATCCCCAAACCCAGAACCTCCAGACTACACACACCTCAGGGGGAAAGGAGTGTAAATCTTTTATTCTCTAATTACTGTTTACATAATGGTACCCAGGAAGTGTTCATAAAAGAAATGAATCAGTGAACGTTAGTGAATGAGTCAAGGCAGAAACTTTATAGGAAGAGAAAGGACCTTGGCTTCCCCCTTTTTCTTAAAAAAAAAAAATAAAGATTTATTTATGGTTGCATTGGGTCTTCATTGCTGCAAAAGCTTTTCTCTAGTTGCAGTGAGTGGGGACCACTCTCTAGTTGCAGTGCCTGGGCTTCTCGCTGTGGTGGCTTCTCTTGTTGTGCAGCATGGGCTCCAGGGTGTGTGGACTTCAGTAGCTGTGGTGCATGGGCTCAGTATTTGCGACTGGCAGGCTCAGTGGTTGCAGTGCACTGGCTAAGTTGCCCTGAGGCGTGTGGGGTCTCAGTTCCTAAATTGGGGATTGAACCCATGTCTCCTGCACTGACAGGTAAATTCTTTTTTAAGTTAATTAATTATTTTTTTAAATTAAGGATGTCATTTATGTTTTTCTGAAATGTATTTGTTTTCAATTGGAGGATGATTGCTTTCAGGGTTGTGTTGGTTTCTGCCATATATCAACATGAATGAACCATAGGTATACATATGTCTCCTCTCCCTCTTGAACCTCCCTCCCACCTCCCACCCCATCCCACCCCACTAGGATGTCACAGAGCCTCAGTCTGGGCTCCCTGAGTCATACGGCAAATTCCCACTGGCGATCTGTTTCACATATGGTAGTGTATATGTTTCCGTGCTACTCTCTCGGATCATCCCACCCTCTCTCCTTCCCCCTCTGTGTCCACAAGTCTGACAAGCTAGTTCTAACCACTAGACCACCATGGAAGTTCCTCAGCTTCCCTTCTTGAATTCTCATATGTGGATGGCTCAGGGGCACATTTAACTGTCATATGTATCTTTCAGAGTCTAGATAAGTCAGTGGGTGACCAGACAATTTAGATAAAGAAGAAGGAGTGATAGATTTTATTGGTGATATGGAAGATTTTGCTGTTTGGTTTTTAAGGTGTGAAGATGGAGCAAGGTGTGTCATAGTGTCACACCTCTGTCCTATGGGTTGTTCCTCTTCCCTACTCAGGAGATCAAATCACCCTGAATCATCTTGACACCAAGTTTCATGAAAATACTCCATGGGAATGCAAAAATGAATGTTCTAGAGGGTGTTAACTCTTTTAATCTGCAGTCATCTAACTGAAGGTCAGGGAACTTGGGATTCTCCTGAGTAAATTGATTTTGTTCCCTTGGATATAGTGGCTCAGGTTCCAGAATGAAGTATCCACAAGCTAAATACACATTAAATCTCAGAGCACAATGGCATATATATTGTATATAAATCAAGAGCCTGCTTTTAAATTAACAAACAATTCTATCAAACCTGATTTTTATTTTGCTTTGTGAATAAAAGATTGATGGGCCAAGCTTTTTTAAAAAAAGAAAAATGGTCTAAGAAAAGAAATAGGTCTACCACTGGCTTATTTCATGACTGTGTTCACGAAAAATAGACTACAATTTGCCCATCTGAGACTTTGACACACTAAGTCATTGACATATAGGCAATATGAGGTATTGTTTGCTTCAGTAGACAAAGAAGTGTTTTTCTTTCACTCTTTTTTATATTATTAATTTGCCTGCCATTTTCAAAAAATAAATTAAAGATAAATTTTCTCATGTTGAGATTTATCACAATTTCTGAATCAGTAGAATCTAGCTGAAAAAGTTTTCCACATTCATTCTCCATCTACCTTTAGCAGTTTCACTTTCCATGCTCACATCACTAACCAGATGAATTAGATGAGATTGGATCTGTTATGCAAATAATACAATTTACAAACACCTAATACTCCTTTGCTTTTGTCTCCAGTGAAAGCATTCAAGGAAAAATTGAGAGTGGGTAATAAATAATCAGATCACTTCAATTTTCTTTGAGATGGAAAATGATCTTTACTTCGTCCTCTCCATTAGGGCCAAGAAAAAAAAAAGTTGAGTCATAGCCATCAAGATTGGCCAATGTTTTGAGAAATACATCTATCAAAACATTAAACTGAGCAGGGTTCAAAGCAGAGTTTGTTCTGAGAGAGTTATTTAAGGATTCTGGGTAAGTCGATCTTTGCTGCTCCTCTCTCTGCTGCTCACCACATCCTCCTCCCCAGTCGCCCTTAATTTTTATGCCTTTTATTTTTATTTTATTAAATAAATTGTCCCGATAAGGATCTGCACTGTCTCCTGGCACACGGGTGCTTGTGGGTGTGTTTACTCACTGTGCTCTCTCCTGCATCACTTCCTCCTCTCCACCCACCGCTTCCTGCCCTCACTTCTCTTCGCAGACTATCTTGGTCCTTCCAGCTCTTTCCCACCCACTTGTCAGCTCCCACAGCCTGGCTCCTCTCCTCACTGGGGCCTCATGAATGAATGAAACATGTAGCAATCATAGAAGTGACAGATGCTGCTGTGTAGGTGACATCTGACCGCATGTACTCCTTCTTAATATTGTAAACACCTTTCTAGCACATCACCTCAAGGAACTCTTCTTTCAAAGGGTTTGGATATTCAAAAACGTATCAGCAAAATGCTGCTGTCACCAGCAAGGGAAAATTGCCCTCTTAATTGTGATACAATTTTAGGAATGTGTTTATTAGACAGGAAATTACGTCTGTAGGGAAAGGACTTGTGGACACAGCAGAGGAAGGAGAGGGTGGGACGAACTGAGGGAGTAGCATTGACATATATACACTACCAAGTGTAAAGCAGAGAGTGGGAACCTACTGGATAACACAGGGAGCTCAGCTTGGTGCTCTGTGGTGACCTAAAGGGGCGGGATGGGGTGGGGTGGTAGGGAGGCTCAGGAGGGAGGGAATATAACTCTGCTTTCAGCTCTTTCATGCTGTTGTACAGCAGAAACAAACACAACATTGTCAAACAATTGTCTTCCGATTAAAAATAAAAAAGAGAAAAATATGTCTGTTTTTTCATCTGTCACCTGGTCGATCTCTTCCTTACTCTTTTCACCCCTGATATCTCATCCTTTGTGGATGTTTCTGGAAGTCTTTTACCCACTTCCTCCAAACTTTGTGGTTTGACTTTCAAAGTCTAGTTTTTGATGAGGGAAATAAATAAATAAAAAGCTTGTTTATTATTCTGTCATTATTGCTTTATCATCATGGCATGAAATACTGAATAATGAGGAGGCAAACACCCATTTTATGGGCCTATTGCAGTCTTCCTTGTATAATTAATATCTATCATTAGATGAAAGTCATATCATTTGCAATTTGATGCAGCTTTCTTTAGAATTTCTTGATGACTCCAAGGTGGTTTATATGCTGGTGCACCTGTTGCTTGTAATCAGGTTTTATTAGATAAATAAGCATGAAGCCCTTTGCATGCTCCCCTTCACTACTCATCTTCTCAAAGGGCCACTTGCAGTGGGGAAAAGCAGCCTTTATTATAGCTGCTTTGCATAATAAGGCTGTCTCTCCCTTCTTCTGCCTCCTCGCCTCCCACCAGGAGGAAATATTGCATCTGTCTCTCTTTGAGGGCATTCAGGCTGGATGGCCTTGTGATAAAGCACAGAAGCTGGAGGCATATAAATCTAACACATATCTGTTAAAAATAATCATCTCAGACTAGGCTCAGGACACGCTGCTCGGGTTCTCTGTTTTATCCTATTCCTGGAAACAAGAGCTGCTGCTAACATTAAAAACACAGCTTCTTATAATAGTGTTTTATCTCCTCCCTTAATTGCCCAGGCAAAGCTGGAGAGAAACTGGGTCACACATTCACCAGATTTAAGTTTACATGGGAACCTGCTGGTTTTCTTTGTCATAGGCTCCGAGGTAGCTAAGAATGTTGGTAACCTCATATATCATGGCAACGCCACCTTGGGAATCCCGGTGTCCTCGGAGGTCCTTGTCATGGCTCACAGTGGGCCAGAGGAGCCCGTGAACGCACAGAGAGAAGTGCAAATCCATCACCACGACTGAACTGGCAATTTCAATGTCAGGCCCTCCTGATGGCGGGTCAATGGCCCCGGCCTCCAGCATGAGTGATGGCTCATTCGTTCATTTGGCAGAGCTCTCCCCTGACCCTGAACACTGAGGATGAGTAAGCTCGTCTCCAGGTGAGACTCTGAAGGCCTGGATGCTAAAAGCCTTACCATCACCCACACAGTTCATTGCACAACTTCCTGATTTCTACAATTCCAGTACCCTCCTCCTTTTCCTCCAAAGCTGCAAGGTTTTGTTCGTGCCACGGGTAAGAGGAATCAGACAATGTGCTAATGGACACTTCTCCAAATATCAATGGATAATTTCTGCTATGTATTTGTGGAGGAGCCAGAAATTCCTAGTGACCAATTCTAGTTTAGCAGAGAGTTTTTCTTTTTCTCTCTCTCTTTTTTTAAAAATCACATTTTGTGCCTTGCATGCCTAAGGAAATTTCTCTCTTGTCTTCATTAGAATAGAGAGTCTCTAAAAGTGTTTCTGGGTAACAGTCCATTAAGTGACTAAGAATGCTGAAGTCAGTCTGTCAGGGTCTTAATCTTTTCTTTCACGCACTTAATGGGCTTGTGGACAAGTTCCTTAACTTCCCTAAACTGGATTTTTCTCATCTATAAAATGGGAATGATCATGGTACCTATCTCATAGAGTTGTTCTTGTGTGTGATTCCACAGAAAACACTACCAGTGATGAGACAGGAAGTGAATTCTAGAGACAGTGTGAACATGTCACTCAGTTGTGTCTGACTCTTTGCAACCCCATGGACTATAGCCCACCAGGCTCCTCTATCCATGAGATTCTCCAGGCAGGAATACTGGAGTGGGGTGCCATTTCCTTCTCCAGGGAATCTTCCTGACCCAGGGATCAAACCCAGGTCCCCCACATTGCAGGCAAACTCTTTACCATCTTGAATCCAAACTCAGCAAACCATGTGATGTAGGTAAATATTTAACCTCTCTGAGCCTTATCATTTTTTTTTATAAAAATGAGGATAATTATTTGTGTTGGAATATGTTTTGGTAAGATTGTATAACTTAATATCTGTAACACATCTGGAATATCATAGGTGCTCAATAGATGTTAGTTGTCTCATGTTAAATTGTCAGAAACAACATGGTAGACAAAAAAGCGTGAACTTTGGATAGAAATTGACTTGAAACTCAAGTCTATGACATAGTAGCAGTGTGGCCTCAACTTGGACAAATTACATCTATTTTTGAGCTTTAGTTTCCTGATCTCTAATGTCATCAGATTGCTTTGAAAATTAAATGAAAAACAAAACGTGCTATATTTATATAAAGTTCAGGGCTCACTTTGCTGACAAAGATCCATATAGTCAAAGTTATGGTTTTTCTAGTAGTCATGTACAGATGTGAGAGTCGGACCGTAAGAAAGGTTGAGTGCCGAAGAATTGATGCTTTCAAATTGTGGTGTTGAAGAAGACTCTTGAGAGTCCCTTGAACTGCAAGGAGATCAAACTTTGTCCCCCTGATGTGAAGAGTTAGCTCACCGGAAAAGACCCTGATGCTGGGAAAGATTGAGGATAGGAGGAGAAGAGGCCGACAGAGAATGAGATGACTGGATGGCATCACCGACTCAATGGACATGAGTTTGAGCAAACTTGGGGAGATAGTGAAGGACGAGAAAGGCTGGCGTGCTGCAGTCCATGGGGTGGCAAAGAGTCTGACCTGACTTAGCTACTGAACAACAACAACAGGGCTCACAGTCAATATAAATCCTCCCCTCCTCCTCTCTTGGGCTTCTAGAAGTCAAATGTTTAAAAAGAAAAGTAAAGTAAAGTCACATCAATGGCAATAGCAACACGTTGAACTCTGACGATAGGAAGAAAAAGTTATATGAAAGGGACTAGCATTTCTTATTTCAGATAAAGGAACATCACCCAAACCACATACCCATGGTTTGGACTCTACTGTGGTCTCTCTCTCTTTTTTTAAAACAAGGTTTGTCTATTTGTTTATTTATTTTTGGCTGTGCTGGGTCTTTATTGCTACGTGGGCTTTCTCTACTTGCAGTGAGCTGGGACTACTCTTAGTTGCAGTGAGTGGACTTTTCACCATGGTCACGTCCCCTGTTGCAGAGCACAGACTCCAAGGCGCAGATTCAACAGGTGTTGCACACGGGCTCAGTTGCCCCATGGCATGCTGGACCAGGGTCAAACTCGTGTCCGGTGCGTGGGCAGGTGGATTCCTAACCACTAGACCATCAGGGAAGCCCTACTGTGGTCTCTTGACTACATAGGGAGGATTGTTTATAAAATGCAGTGGGTGAGTATCAAAGGATGTCACTAGGGGTTGGAAGTCCCATTTTGAAAAGCTTTCGAAGAAGAGGGGAGTGAGAGCTGCAGGTTTAACTTATGCAGATTTCAAAGTTAGAAAACAACTAGCATCTCTGTTGGGCGCATGTGATAGTTTCAGAGAAACCTGACTTGCGGGAATGAGAGGCCCCCTTTTGGGCTTACAGAGCTTCAAAGAGAGTTCAACGGCCCCACGCCTCCTTGGCATGCCTTGGCACTGAAAACTTTCCACTTTATGTGGAACTTGAGCCCTTATCATGAAACCCTGTATTTGAGGCCCTATTCTTTAAAAACCAACAAAAAAAAGTTACAAGAAATTATAAAGGGAGCTTGCACAGCTGATGACTGTTAGCAAACAAACCAAACCGAGAAAAGCAGGCCAACATAAATTCTCACCAGAAAACAGAGGGTGTGAGTGCTTTCTGGCCAGAAGAGATTTGGGAAATTCAAATCAAAGGATTTGAGAGACTGAGACTTATTTTGTTAAACCCTTATGGTTTCTGACTTCCACTTTATGAAGAAAATGTAAGCAACAAAGGCCCTCGACATTGTGTCCTGGGTTCTCATGCTGAGGTTCTAAATACTCTCAATGAATATTATGTAATATCTCCCAGATTCACAGACCAAAAAATTCATTGACATTTACTTCCCCATATTGTATTCCTTAGGAAGATAATGGAACCTTCAAGTGGTCTTATTGCAGAGAGAAGGAAAGTCTTCAAACTTGATGGGCTTCTCAGAATTAAGACATGCAGGCTTTGAAAATGAGTTTAGAACTAGATACATCTATATTTTGTGCTATGATCCGTCCTGCTGGTGGTGTTTTGGGAGGGCAAAATGTTGGGAAGAGATAAATGTAACTGAAATAAAAGTGTGATGGTTTACATGGTAAAAGTAATTCTACATTGTCCAAAACATATAATGTGAAAAAACCAAAAATCTGATATCTCACCATTTAGTCTATCATTGTTAATATTTTGGTTTACTTTCCTCTGGTATCCTTGCTGGAGGCTTTTTGGAGGCCATTTATTTCTTTATTCTAGTTATGGTCATGCTAACTATACATCTTTGAATTCTGTGTTTTATTTATTTATTTCATCATATTGTGAATTCTCCATGAACATAATATTGATTACTGCTTTTTATTTGGGTTAAGTCCTTACTCTTCCATTCCCTATCTCTTTCTGTTCATTCATTTCTATCTTTCCATCTTTGTGATCTCTAGACGATTGTTTTATTTAGAATGACAAGTATAGGGAAAAAGGGGGGGACTCTGAAAAGGACTGCTTCAAATCAAATAGTGTGAACTGTCATAAAATAAGAATTAATGTGAAGTATAAGTCTGTCATTACCATCCTGTTTCAGAGCAGCTAATATTGAAAAATTTATTAAATATTTTCTCTTTAATGATACATGTTCATTATAAGCAACAGTCAAGCAAAATATATCCTATGGAGAGAATGGAAGTTCCTTTCTCTTAAATTTCCCTCCCATGGGATAACTTCTTTAGTCATTTGCACAGCCTTCCAGACTTAAAAAAAAATGCATATATAAACACATATGTGAACATTTTGCTTTTAAATGAGATCATTCTAGACATAGTTCTACACCTTATTGTTTCTACTTTCTGTATCATTGACTTCTTTCCATTAGTTTATATAATTCATGCTCTTTTGACAAGTACTTTTGACACTACCCCACTGCGTGGTTGAGCCACAATTTATTTAACCATTCTCTGATCAATGAACATATGGGTTATCTATATCTTTTTGGTGTATTAAATAGTCTGCAGTTGATACTCTTAAGGATATAGCTTTGCCTACTTGCATTTCTGAAAGAAACGTTCCAGAAGTAAAATAACTTGGTCAAAGGTATGAATAATTCGGGGGGAAGGTGGCAGGTCACTCTCTCTCTCTTTTTTTAATCTGCTATATGCTCCATCTGACTTTTTAAAAATTAATTAGTTTATTTGGCTGCTCTGGGTCTTAGTTGCAGTATATGGGAGCGTTTCCTGACCAAGAATCAAACGTAAGCCTCCAGATCTGGGCTCGCAGGGTCTTAGCCACTGGACCACCAGGAAAGTCCCCAGATTAGTCTCTAAAAACCTCTCATGAGTGGACCTCCCACTGGCCACGGATGAGAGCCTCCATTTTTCCCACACCCTCGCCTTCTCAAAAGGTGGTGATTGCTGAGTCTGAAGCAAACCTTCTCAAGATACAGTTTCTCATTATTTGATATATCTCTACATGTTCACCATTTCTTCATTATATTCCAAGTCAACAATTATTTTGGGAAAGGCAGGAGGAAAGGAGAGGCAGAGAATGACTAGAGGAGACAGAGCGTCTGGTCACCTTCCTCCTGGCTTCAACTTTGCCATCACTGACATGTAGGTAGGTAGTTAGAACCTTGAAAGCAGCTAAAAAATGTTGTAATATCTTGCCTTCTGGATGCTTTTTTCCCCCCAATTTTTTTTTATTGTGGTAAAATACACATAAAATTTACTATCTTAACCATTTTCAATTGTACAATTCAGAAGTGTTAAGTACTTTTGTATTTTCACGCAACCATACCATCATCCATCTTGAGAACTCTTAATCTTGCAAAACTATGCTCTATTAAACAACGACTCCTTTTTCCTCCCTCCTGCCAGCCTTGAACAATCACCATCTTCTTTTTGACTCTGAACATGACTATTCTAGATACCTCGTATATATGGAATCATGCAGTATTTGTTTTTTTTGTGACTTGCTTATTTCACTTAGCATAATGTCCTTCAGTTACATCTATGCTGTAGCATATATCAGAATTTCCTTCTTTTTTAAGGCCAAATAACATTCCACTGTATGTTTATAACATAGTTTGCTTATCTGTTCATCTGTTGAAAGACACCTGGATTGCCTCCATGTTTTAACTATTCTGAATAATGCTGCTATGAACATGGTCCTGCACATTTTTCTTTGAGATCTGTTTTCAGTTCTTTCAGAAGTGTATACCCAGAAGTAGAATTGTTTGATCATATGGTAACTGTATTCTTATTTGTTTGAGGAACTGCCATACTGTTTTCCAAAGCGCTGTGTAATTTTACATTCCCACTAACAGTGCATAGGGGTTATAATTTCTCTACATCCTTGCTAACACTTACAGTTTTCTATTTTTAAAAAAGTGTTTATTATTTATTTATTTGGTAGAACCAGGTCTTAATTATGGCATGTGGGATCTAGTTCCTTGACCAGGAATTGAATCCAGGCCCGTTGCATTGGGAGCACGGAGTCTTAATCACTGGCCCACCAGGGAGGTTTCTTCTATTTTTTTGATAGTAGCCATCCTAATAGGTGCGAGGTAGTTCTGGATGCATTTTGAGCTGCAGCACTCCTTTTTCAGACAGCCCCAGCTGAGGTCAGCACATGGGTCACTGTAGTAACATCTCAGCTATCTGGGTCTTAAAGGCCATGATTAAGGGTGAGTGGGAAAAGGGGTGAGAGACTAACACTGCTGTGCTAACTCAACTGCTCAACTGCACTACCTACCAACTACTCAGCTGCACTAACTATCAACTACTCAGCATGCTGATATTGAAGGAAGCACATGAATATTTGCCAAGGAAGGAGACAGCCTTTTACAGCGGCCCCCAGGAAACACTCTCCTAGCACTTTCTTTGCATTTGCTGTGAAATTAAGGACTTAGTTGGGTGGCTTAGTCTAATTTTCTCTCCTTTTCTTTCAACTGCAGGATTCCTGAGGGCAAGAAGTGTGTCTGTAGGGTTACCTACGTTCCCCAAACACAGGCACCACCACAAGATAAAATGCTTAATAACCATCTGATACGGATTTCCCTGGTGGTCCAGTGGTTGGGAGTCTGCCTGCCAGTGCAGGGGACACAGGTTCGATTCCTGGTCTGGGAAAATCCCATATGCTGTGGAGCAACTAAGCCCATCAGCTGCAACTACTGAAGGCTGCATTCTAGAGCCTGTGCTCGGCTACAAGAGAAGCCACCGCAGTGAGAAGCCTGCACGTTGCAATGAAGAGTATCCCATGCTCACTGCAACTAGAGGAAGCCCACAAGCACAGCAACGAAGATCTAGCATGGCCCCAAATTAATTAATTAAAAACCAATGGTCTCATAGTCACAAGAGCACACCTCCTGTTCCCTTCTTTGTTGAGGTGTTAAGAACCTGCACCAGAGAGTAGAAAGTCATAGCAATGATAGTGAGGAAGAAAACAAAACAGACTTTGGTTCTTAAAGGAGTTTTAGGTTAATAGCAAAATCGAGTGGAGAGATTTCCCACCCCTCCCCCCAACCTCTCCATCTATCAACAATCCCCACCCCAGTGGTGCATCTGTTAATAATCAATGAACCTACATTAACACATCATTATCACCCAAAAGTCATAGTTTATTTTAGGGTTCACTTTTTTTTTTTTCAAAGCTGACATTTTAATTTCCTGTTTGGATTTTTTTAAAGCTTTTTGCTTTGGCTGTGCAGCGTGGCATGCCACCCCCCGGCCCCCCCCGGTGGGGAAAACCCACTGCCCTTAGAGTTCGAACCTGGGTCTCATCTCCTGCATTGGCAGGTGGGTTTTTCCACTAGTGCCATCTGGGAAGCCTGCAGCAACACACAGAGCATCCCAAAGCGGACCCTGTGTGAGCTGCCAGGAGAAAGCAGAGTGGCTGTGCCCAGTGGTGTTGGCTGCAAGCAAAGAGTCAGGGTGCCTGTGCAGGGGCCAGGGTAACTCTGGTAACCAGGTTTTGATTAGAAGTCAAGGGTCACGGAGCTTGGAGAACCCAGTGAGCATTTTCTATTTCAGTGTGGACAAAGACACCAGGAAGAGGGCCAAGTTCTGACACGGCATGTAGAGGCCAGATTTTCTTGTAAGTACTGGCTGAAGTGGTTCGCCTAAGCCTCTTCATGAGGGGATTTAATCCCCCAGCAGGTGAAAAAGGACCAAGGGCTTTTTCCACAGAGCGCTTTGCCAAATTCTATGGTTAAGCACAGTCCAGAGGCTACTAGCCTTCTGCCCACATAAGAATGAATCAAAATTAATGTGAGGGAATTAAAACCAAGGTTAGATTCAGTTAAGAAACAATTAAAAACCATTTAAGGGAATCAGGAAGTTATGCAATGTAGCTCTTTTTCATTGTCTTTTTTTTTCTCAATATGTATCATTTTTTTTATTGTTAAATGCTCATGTTTGTGCTTAGAGACTGCTATTTTAGTAAGGATATTATGCTGTGGAGAGAAACATACTGGAAACAGAACTTGCTGTTCTCTTAGCACTGGGAAGTTGACAGAAGCTGACCTGAAGAACCCTTGACCTAGGGTCCCCTAAGAGGCACCACGAGCTGCTGGCTCTCAATAACGTTGCAAGTCCACCAGCCTCAGAGAAAGCCTTGAACTTCCAGAGAGCATGTCTGGCAAATGCATGATCTTACAACGAAAATGACTGTTGAGGTTGCAGTACTGCCAAAGATTTACTATTTCCTGTGCATCACTTTTATGACAGTGATGACTATGGGAGTTCCGCATATGGCATCTTCTCAGCAGTCCTACAACTACAGAATATCATAATCACCATTTGCAGATGAGGAAACTGAGGCTGGCACGATTCAGTGACTTCCCCAAACTTCCCAGGTGGCGCAGTGGTAAGAATACGACTGGCAAGGCAGGAGACGGAGGGCACGCAAGTTCGATCCCTGGGTCAGGAATCTCCCCTGGAGTAGGAAATGGCGACCCATTCCACTATTATTGCCTGGAAAATTCCCTGGACAGAGGAGCCTGGTGGGCTACAGTCCATAGGGTTGCAAAGAGTCGTACATAACAGCATGCGTACAGGCACTCCCGCCAAGGTCAGAGAGCTAGGCCTGCTGGACCTGTGGGGTGAAATCAGATTCGTCTGACCCCAGGAAGATGCTCCTTCCAAAACTTACTGTTTGAATTTTACACAACAAATAACAGTGATGCTTTGTGATTTTTTTCGGGGGTGATGTAGGATGTAGACCCACAGTTAATGTGTTGAGGAGCATTTAAAAATAAGTATTTTGGGGGAAATTCCTTGGTGGTCCCGTGGTTAAGAATTTGCCTTGCAATGCAGGGGACATGGGTTCAATCCCTGGTCGGGAAACTAAGATCCCACCTGCCACAGAGCAACAAAGACCATGAGTTGCAGCTACCGAGCCTGCACCACAACTAGAGAGTCCATGAGCTGCAATGAAAGATCCCACATGCTGCATGCAGCCAAATAAATAAATAATAAACAAATGTTCAAAAAAGAATAAGTATTTCAACATAACTGGATCAAGATATTGTTGGCCTTCTGTTTTAGAAAACTGGAGGAGATCTTTTCTCAAGGTGGTTGCACACGCAAGAGAAATAAGAGAAAAGTAAAATCTATTAGAACACCAAAGTCTACAAATTAAAATTTATTTACGAAGTATTTACTGAAGGACTGTTTTATTCCAGGCATTGTTGTTGTTGCTCAGTTGCTAAGTTGTGTCTCTGAGACCCCCATGGACTGCAGCATGCCAGGCTTCCCTGTGCTTCACTATCTCCCCGAGTTTGCTCAGACTCATTGTCCATCCAGTCAGTGACGCCATCCAACCATCTCATCCTCTGTCACCCCCTTCTCCTCCTGCTCTCAATCTTTCCCAGCGTCAGGGTCTTTCCCAATGGCATGGTGATATACAAATGAATTGGATATGATTTCTGCCTGCAATGAGCATGGCTAGTTATAGACATGTCATGTCATACTTTTTTACCTCTATTCCAGCACAAAACTCAAATGTCTTGGAAACAAAGGAAAATATTAAGTCATTAAAAAAATGAAGCCACTCTTATTTGGTCTTCCTCCTGCCTTTGAAACCCCTCATCCCCAATTTTTCCTCCTCTTGCTCAAGATTCCAATTTGAGCTTCTTCCTCCTTCTCCCCATTCTTTTCTGATGACCCTACATATTCCCATTTCTTCAACCACCATCTACATGTAGACTTTTTTCCTGAGTTCCAGACCTTATGTTTCCAACGGTCAATGATGTTTCTAATACTCAGCATGCTCAAAACTCTGCTATTGGCAATTTCAGTTAAGGTCACTGTCAATCACTCAGTTCTCTAAGTCAGAAACCTGGGCCTCATTTTAGATTTTTGCTTTTCCTTTCAACTGGTCACTGAGCCTATAAAGGATGCTTGTTAAACATCTAAGTCTCCTTCTTTTTAAAGGTTTCACTCTTTAGTCTGAGTACATGTCATCTTTTATTTGAAATACTGCAAAACTTATTCCTTCCTCCAACGTCACCTTTCCCAATTCATCTTTTCACTCCTACCACATTTAGACCCATCTAAAATGTGTTATTTTCAGCTGAAAATCCTTTAATTGGCTCACATCTCCTACAGCATAAGTCAGGGTTAAGAGCAGGAACTTGGGAGCCAGAGCACCTTAGTGGGAATCCCAGCTCCATCCCTGACAGGCTTATATAAGGGCCATTAAGTTACTTAATCTCTGTGTCCATTACTCATTGTAAAATGTGAGATGTATTTACTACATAGGATTATTTCAAGGATTATATGCGGTAACATTTGTAATGCACTTAAAATAGCACCTGGTAACAGAGCAATCTCTCAGGAAGGATTTGTTAACTAAACGAGGTGCAAACATATCCCTCTAACATATGAGACCTGCGGTGACTTCTCTGGTCCATGCCCACTTTTCTAGTTGCATTTATTTTCCTCCCGGCAACTTATATTCTATCCATATTGAACCGAAAACTCAGTGCTCTCAAATACATCTAGACCTTTATATTCTATATCTTCCGCATAAGATTCCGCACATTCTGTATCTTCTGCATAAGATTTCTTTCCTCATGATCTCTTGAAGATTCCTACTTATAATGTAAAGTTCATTCAGCATTTACCTCTGTCATAAAGCCTGGAGAACAGTCAACTGCTTCTCTGTGCTCCCAGAGCTGTGTGTACCTCTGTTACAGCTTCCCTGGTGGCTCAGATGGTAAAGAATCTGCCTGCAGTGCAGGATATCCAACTTCAATCCCTCGGGGAAGATCCCTGGGTCAGAGAAGATTGCCTGGAGAAGGAAATGGCAACCCACACCAGTATTTTTGCCTGGGGAATTCCATGGACGGAGGAGCCTGGTGGGCTACAGTCCACGGAGTTGCAAAGAGTCAGACATGATGGAGCGACTTCCCAGCACTAGCCATACTGCTGTGACTGTTACTTTACAAGTATATCTAACTTGCAAGAATATTATATAATATTATTCTCTGCAACTCCGTGGACTGTAGCCCACCAGGCTCCTCTGTCCATGGAATTCCCCAGGCAAAAATACTGGTGTGGGTTGCCATTTCCTTCTCCAGGGACTAAATTTGTTCTCTTCCTTCTTTGTATCTCCAGCACCTACTGAAATATGAAGCCCAGATATGTGCTGTGTAAATATGTGTTCTTATTATTTTCTGTTGCTATAATATTATAGTTGGAAGGGATTTAAACACCTTGCCCAACTTAAATCTGTGAAAACTGAAGACTGGAGATAAAGATTTGCCCAAGATTTTCTTGCTGGAGAGTCATAAAAGTGGGGCTAGAACCTTGTTTCCTTTCTTCTCTTTCAATGCTTCCTTCCCTATATTATACAGTGGAACTCCTCTTCCTCCACTGTCTACAGGTTTGCAGAGAGCTGTGAACCAAATGACCTACGTAAATGCTAATCTGTTTGCTCTGCTCTAACACTTGGCAGGAATTTCGAATTCTGAGATCACACTCCACCTGGTGGCTATTTACCTAAATAGCAAGCGCGTTTTGGCGTCGGTGACCATTCTCCCTTTGGTGTTTCTCTGATCTATGGGTTCTTCTTTCACATTTTCTTTTGTGGGTTTTTCATCTCTTGCCAGTTCAGTAAATGTCAGGATTTCTCTGGGTTCTGGGCCCTACACACTCACTCTACACACTTTCTTTGATGGTGATGGGGATTCATGTGCTCTTGAGCTTCAAATTGTTTCCATACTAATAACCTTCAAGTCTTCTTCTCCAACAAGAGTCTCTCTCTTGGGCCCCAGCCAGGGCCATCGTACACTTTGGTGTGGACACTGCTCTTCCATGGAAAGTCATTCTCTGTGTAATCCATGCAATTGGCACCCACTGGTTGGGTGGCACATGCAATGGTAGGCAGTAGACTTTCTTTAGGTATCACAAACGTGACATGGCCCAAACAGAACTCATTACTACTGCTCTGAAAATGATTTATTTTTCTGGATTCTCCTATCAAGCAGTGATTTCTTTACTCCTTTGTCATTATTGGGTCTTCTCTTCCTGACCACCACCCAATCTGCCCAAAGTCCTATGGATTCTACTTCCTCATAATGTTTGTGACCATTTGCTCATCTCTACCACTGCTTTCTTACCTGAGCTCAGGCCTTTAGTATCCCTGACCTGCATCACTGCTGCAGCCTGTGAACTGTCAGCCTCCTTGACTCCAATTTTGCCCATCTTTAATCTCCATACTGCTACCAGCATGAACTTCCTAGAATATGTATTTGGTCATGTCATTTTTTTCTGTTGAAAATCCTACCTTGTTCATGGCCTCTGGGTTAAGCTTAAATTCCTTGGAGTGGCTTACACAGTCCTCTAAGACGTGGGCCTTCATGTCCTTTCCTGTTCCCTCCTCCTTTTGCTCCCCTTCCTGTTCCCTCTCTATTTGGAAGTAGTTCTCCAGGTGAAACACGATTACTTTCAACCTCATAGCTTTTGCTATCTGCTTTTCTCAGCATATTCTCCTTCCTCCGGTTTGCATGGTTAATCCCAATTGGTCTTTTGCAGCTCAGCTGAGCCATCATCTCCTTGACCACCCAAAGCTTGGTTAGGTGCTCTTCTGTGTTTCTGGGGGATACTACTGACCCCTCTGCAAAGCCTTTATCTTTTTGTACTGTAATTCAGCTGCTCATTCCCCATCTTCACATTAGGATTATCTTCTTTAAGACCCAGGACTACTTCTTCACAGTTGTATTTACAGCACTTAGTATCCTTTGCAGGCACGTGGTAGGTGGTCAGTAAATTTGGGGGGTTGCTGTTGTTCAGTCACTCAGTCGTGTCTGACTCTTTGCAACCCCATGGACTGCAGCGTGACAGGCTTTCCTGTCCTTCACTATCTTCCAGAGCTTGCTCACACTCATGTCCATTGCATCAGTGAGGCCATCCAACCATCTCATCCTCTGATGTCCCCTTCTCCTCCTGCCTGCAATCTTTCCCAGCATCGGGGTCTTTTCCAATTTTTTTTTGGAAAATTTGGGGGGTGGGAGTAAACAAAAAGTGACAGCGACAACAACAAATCCTCACAAATAGTTCCTTTGTGATTCTAAGTCTTCAAGTGATGGCAAACACCCCCAGTTTTATCAGAAGACACAAGATTTACAGGCTGGGATCTTCCGGAGACATGGCAGGATCCTGTGCTGTGCGGACCAGCCTGCCCCATGCCTAATGGCCCAGAAAACGTGGGTTGACTTTAAGAATGGAAAAGCTCCTCTACACTGAAACGTCTTTTCCCACATGTACACCTGAAATTCTTATGTAGAAAATTCAATCTTTTAGCTTCTAAAGGTTGACTTCCAGTTAAACTGGAACAGCCTTTGCCCCCGCCCCTACCCCATGAAAACAATCAATTACGCACTAATATGAGCTGGTCTCAAATACTCTTCCAAGAGGCACTTCTAACAGGGAGCAAGCACGAAGTCAGTGGGCATTTGACGGAGGCAAGAGGGATTGTTTTAAAGTTAGAAGAAATGTTCAGAAACATTCAAATGGAGAGACTAAAGCAATAGAGATAAAGCTTGAATGTTTCATGATTTTGCGTGGATTGCCCTTTGTGTGTGCATCATAGAAAATCCATCATCTGTACTGAATGTCCTTGGCTCCCAGACAAATCAATTCTCCCGATCCCCAAAGAGAAACAAATAGAATGAGAGAGCAAGAGTGTTTAAGATGGTATGACTCTTAGTGTGAAACATAATAGTGAATATATTTAATCTCCTCAAAATCATCACTGTTAAAATGACATATTAGAATAATGGGTTAATAAGCAAATTAAAAATTCTAAACTTAAGATTAATTTAGGAGATATTTGAAACGTAAGTATAAAAGACCAAAGATTTTTTTTTCTTTGCCAAAAGCTAAATTCAGATGGTATTTTTCAAGAATCTGCATGAAAGTTACTTTCGAAGTTACGGTTTTTAAAAAGCAATATTTCAGTCAGCCGTGTATATAAACAATGGCATCGCAGATATTGCAGCCTGCTTGCTTCCACATTCCTAAAATTCTGAAAACTCAAGAAACCATTTTATAGTATTGGCAAAGCCATGGAAAGCTTTATTCTTTACATATAGGACTTCAGCCTACTCGAGACTCTGTGAAAGATGGACTTGCTTAGGGTAAAAGTAATAATTTTTAATATTACCTTTCTATTAGTTCTAATCTAATGCACCGGAAGGCATAACTCACTTCTGTAACAATAAGAAAGAGAAAAATATGTGTATAGATGGATGTCGTCAGTAAATGCCTTTGGCTAAATAAGGCACAATTGATTTGCAGGGCATCCATCTGAATGGGCCTTTGAGTGGCCCAAGGATGGAGGAGAATGCATAACTGCCAATGTTCATTGTTGGTCTCCTCTCCCCTCCCCCGCTCCCTCCTTCTCTCCTTGATGAAGAACAGTGATGGATGAAAATCTTTGTGGTAATCGAAGAGGAATAAAGTTACACTAGATGTTAGAAGAAATATAGGTGGAGGTGCCATTAACTGAAGTAATTAAATGGAATAAAGATGCCAAAGCAAAACATGGTCAAAGGGGATGTGAAAGAAAAAAGCATTGAAGATGATGATAAGACAGAATGATACATATGTATGATTGAACTTGAAATAAAAAAGTAGCAAAATGATCTTTCTTTCTGGTGGCCGTGTGCTTAAAGAATTGTAAGGAGTTTGACAGAGGTGGAGGTTAGCCCAATTTTGTTGGTCATCAATAAATGTTTCCTGTAACCAACTCAGTAAACAGTTATGGCTAGAAACTTAACCTGTTGTCAAGCAGACAGATTTATGAAGTAGAACTTGCAACATGGAAAAGCCAGCTATTAAAAGCAGATGAAAATATGGACCATTACATGTTCTACAAGATACAGATTTTCTTTTTTTAAATTTATTTTTAGTTGAAGGATAATTGCTTTACATTATTGTGTCAGTTCCTGCCATACATCAACATGAATCAGTCATAGGTATACATATGTCCCCTCCTTCTTAACCCTCCCTCCCACCTCCCACCCCTCTAGGATGTTACAGAGCTCGAGTCTGAGTTCTCTGTCATACAGCCAACTCCCACTGGCTATCTATTTTACATATGGTTGTGTATATGTTTCCATGCTACTCTCTCTATTTGTCCCATCCTCTCCTTCCCCACACCTCTCTGTGTCCATAAGTCTGTTCTCTATGTCTGAGATGCAGTTTTCTTAAAAAAAAAAAACAAGGTGAAATGATAGCAGCTAAAGTGTCAAAGTTGTAGCAGCCCATCTTAGTAATTTAATTTTAACATAGTTTTTTGAAATGAAATAAAAATGCTATTTTGTCACTCACAATAAATGTTTGACAATAAAATGATATTTAGAAGTTGGTTATAAACAGATATGACTGGGGTGAAGAAAAAAATGCATGGCAAACTTGAGTTGCATGGTATAGCATTACCCAGAGAAATGTACACATCTAGTAAAAAAAAAAAAAAACCCTACATTTTGAAAGCATTAAAATTTGCCAAAACCTCAACCTCTTAGGTCTGGAATTAAAGAATGAGTCACTTCTAAAAGCAGAGAGGTGTGTGTGACTTAACATTTTAACTCTTGGGGAAGGGCTTTACTCAAAATAGCAGATTTAGCAAAATTGGCAACTTTTCTTTAGAACAGTGAAGCTGCAGGATTCCTGAGAAAACTGGGCACCGCTGATGCTTAAGCTTTTAGTCCATGAGTATTGTGAAAGGCAGGCATAAAATCATAATGATCTTTCAAATTAAGATGACGTCAAGGCCATTAATGATGCCAATGTAGAGGTGACTATTATGTGTAGACAGAACCTAGCTGCAAGGCTGGTTCAAGGTTACTTAAGTGTTTGGAGAAAAAACATAAAACACCAGGTGATTTGAAGCTCATCCTTGCCCTGCTTTAACTCCTTACCTGCCAGACCCAGTCAAACCCAGTGGGGCCCTGTGGGGCTCCTGAACGCAGAGTACTTTTTCTGTCGCCTGTTTCCTATAGGCAAGATTCCAGCCTCCGTGACCTTTCCTGAGTTTCAAAGGGCAAATTCAAACCGTTGCTATTCAAGGGAGGAACAGTCAAGATACCACTTGAGGCAAGATTAATGGGACCAGAGAAGCTTATCAAGGTTAGAAACCTTACCACCTGAGACCCTTGTTGTTGTTTAGTTGCTCAGTCGTGTCTGACTCTTTGCAACCCCATGGGCTGCAGCACCCCAGGTTTCCCTGTCCTTCACTATCTCCTGGAGCTTGCTCAAACTCATGTCCTTTGAGTCAGTGGTGCTATCCAATCATCTCATCCTCTGTCTCCCTCTTTTCCTCCTGCCCTCACTCTTTGCCAGCATCAGGGTCTTTTCCTATGAGTTGACTCTTCAAATCAGATGGCCAGAGTATTGGAGCTTTAGCTTCAGCATTAGTTCTTCTAATGAATATTCAGGGTTGATTTCCTTTAGGATTGACTAGTTTGATCTCCTTGCAGTCCAAGGGACTCTCAAGAGTCTTCTCCAGCACCACAATTCTAAAGCATCAATTCTTTGGCACTCAGCCTTCTTTATGATCCAACTCTCACATCTGTACATGACTACTGGAAACATCATAGCTTTGACCATGTGGACCTTTGTCAGGAAAGTGATGTCTCTGCTTTTTAGTACACTAAGTTTGTCATAGCTTTTCTTCCAAGGGGCAAGTGTGTTTTAATTTCATGGCTGCAGTCACCACTTGCAGTGATTTTGGAGCCCAAGAAAATAAAATCTGCCACTGTTTCCACTTTCTTCCTTCTCCCCTGAGACCCTGCGCACACCCTAGTCTGGTCAGCAGTCCCACCCTTGAACCATTGCCATAAAACTCCTCACCAAGTTTCCCTGGTTGGGACACTTAGTTTTTGAGTCAGGAGCCTGCTGTGTCCTGGCAAAGCAATAAAGCTATTCTTTTCTATGTCACCCCAAACGCTGTCTCTGAGGTTCAATTCACTGACGCACAGGGGCTGAGCTTTGGGCATCATCTCCTGTTGGCATCTTCCACATCTTTAAGCAGAAACACTCAGAGTCTTGACCTCCTTTACAGTATTAGCTTCATAAAAGCAATGGCCTAAGGATAATCACATAACCATCATCCCTATTCTTATGGGAACTCAACATTTCTGAGTCTTCTTAATTCCTTCATTGATCTCATCTTTCATGTCTAAGTCATTGTACTTTCGGGTTCTTTTTGGGAATGTCTGAGCTTTGTCCTTTCTTTCCTGAGACTAAAGCCACACCAGGCTGAGACCTAATTATCTTATGCCTGGAACTTTAAAATTGCTTCCTGGAGGTACTCTGTTATGACAATAGAAGTATGCCCATAAATTTAAATTAAAGTGTTTTCATTATTCTTGGTGATAAATCTGTAAATGCTAACAATTTTTTATGTATTAAATTATATATGAAATTATTAGTTATGTTAAATTGATCAGAAGAATATAAATGTATTATAAAATTTGGTAATTGTTAGCTATAAAACGTAAATCTGTTGAAAATATATCTGTATTGAGATTGAGTGAAGCTGGCTTTTTTCCTATGTTATGAATCTACAGATGATTATTATTTATTCCTAGAAAGTGACAGAGTTCAACATCAAGTCTGTCTCCCTCCTGTCCTCCCCAATTCCTCCCCTCTACCCTCATTCTCTTTCTCTCTCCTCCTTCCCCTTCTTTCTTTCTCAAACTAGATATAGGTATTGAGAAGAGTTGCTGACAAAAGTTGGTGGAACTGGAAGAAGTTTTTATTTGCCACACCAGGTGGCATGTGGGATCTTTGTTCTTGAACCACTGGGCCACCAGGGAAGTCCCAAGGAGCTTTGATATAGGAATATCAGTTATTTGAAGTTCTTCTAAGTTGCATGCCAAAAGAATATACTAATCTATAATAAAAATATTTTAAATTATCTAGCAGCTGGTGACTTCATAATGACCACTTAATTTTGTAAAAGGCATGAATTGGAACCATCTGATTTGCAGAAGGATTTGCTACTCGGTCATTAAAGTCATTTAATTTCTCAATATCTGAGAAGTATAGTAAAAAGACAATATATCAGCTCTAATTTCTATTAATCTTGAACTTAGAGGTCCCTTGTTTATGGAGCTAAAATTACATCAAACTGGGGTAAAAAAATAACCCCATAAAATTAGACATATGTGTTTTAGGAATTTACCCATTTCTGAACATGGATCAGTATATTAGTGCCAAATTTAAACTATCTAGAAAGGCATCTCCTAGTCTTTAAAATTTATGATACTTGAGAATTATTATATATAAATAAATTCTAATTTTGTTTTATGATGAAACATTTTTTAAATGAATATATTTGACAGAATTGGAACAAATTTGAATTGCCAAAGAGGAAGCAATCCTAATTAAATGAAGTTGGTTTTCTAGGATTTAAGATACTATATCCTCAAATACATTTTAGAAACATATTGTCTCACATTTGCATATAAGAGGATGGTTTGTATTTAAGCCTACAGGTTTACATTTTTATAAAAACTGACAAAAAGTGATATGGCCACTATTAATTTTAGAGCATATAAATGATGTATTAAATTAAAAGATACATCAATAAAGAGGTAAATTAAATATTATTATTAAGTACATCATTTAGGGTAAAAATCTATAATATAACATAATCTCTTTATTTTTATCTTCAGCCCCAAAATACATGGAATAAATGAACACAAGCAAATGCAGGCAAGTGGGGGATTCATGCCCAAATTAAAAATGAATATATATGTACAGTATTTCATGTTTGGGCAAAGGTTAATGAAAATATTTCTTCTACCGGGGTGACTAATACAAGAAAATATAAGACATTAACTTTTCTATTACCCATAGATCTCTTTTACTGCAAGAAATAGTGTCATTTGACCCAGACTTGCCTGTGAGTGTCCAGGAGTCTCCAGTGGAGGCATGGGTCGGTGGTGGCCTGCTGCAGGGTTGGGGGCACTGAGTGTAGCAGTACATGCCTGGAATCTTTTGAAGGAGGTCACCATTATCTTCATTACCTCCACCATAGTTTGGCCCCAGGTAAATAGCAGGGAGGGAATACAGCTCCACCCATCAACAGAAAATTGGATTAAAGATTTACTGAGTATGGCCCCAGCCATCAGAACAAGACCCAGTTTCTGCCTCAGTCAGTGTCTCCCATCAAGAAGCTTCCATAAACCTCTTATCCTTCTCCATCAGAGGGGAGACAGACTGAAAACCACCATCACAGAAAACTAACCAATCTAATCACATGGACCACAGCCTTGTCTAACTCAATGAAACTATGAGCCATGCAGTGTAAGGCTACCTAAGACGGATGGGTCATGGCGGGGAGTTCTGACAGAACGTAGTCCACTGGAGAAGGGAATGGCAAACCACTTCAGTATTCTTCCCTTGAGAATCCCATGAATAGTATGAAACGGCAAAAAGATAGGACACTGAAAGATGAACTCCCCAGGTCAGTAGGTGCCCAATGTACTACTGGAGATCAGTGGAGAAATAACTCCAGAAAGAATGAAGAGACAGAGCCAAAGCAAAAACAACACCCAGTTGTGGATGGGACTGGTGATGGAAGCAAGGTTCAATGCTGTAAAGAGCAATATTGCATAGGAACCTGGAATGTCCATGAATCAAGGCAAATTGGAAGTGGTCAAACAGGAGATGGCAAGAGTGAGCATCAACATTTTAGGAATCAGTGAACTAAAAAGGACTGGAATCGGTGATTCTAACTCAGATGACCATTATATCTACTACTGTGGGGGAAGAATCCCTTAAAAGAAATGAAGTAGCCATCATAGTCAACAAAAGAGTCCGAAATGCAGTACTTGGGCAATCTAAAAAATGACAGAATGATGTATGTTCATTTCCAAGGCAAACCAGTCAATATCATGGTAATTCAAGTCTATGTCCTGACCAGTAATGCTGAAGAAGCTGCACTTGAATGGTTCTATGAAGACCTACAAGACCTTCTAGAACTAACACCTAAAAAAGATGTCCTTTTCATTATAGGGGACTGGAATGCAAAAGTAGGAAGTCAAGAAACACCTGAGTAACAGGAAAATTTGGCCTTGGAGTACAGGATGAAGCAGGCAAAAGCTAATAGAGTTTTGCTAAGAGAACGCACTGGTCATAGCAAACACCTTCTTCCAACAACACAAGAGAAGACTCTACACGTGGACATCACAAGATGGTCAACACCGAAATCAGATTGATTATATTCTTTGCAGCCAAAGATAGAGAAGCTCAATACAGTCAGCAAAAACAAGACCAGGAGCTGACTGTGGCTCAGATTATGAACTCCTTATTGCCAAATTCAGACTTAAATTGAAGAAAGTAGGGAAAACCAGTAAACCATTCAGGTATGACCTAAATCAAATCCCTTTACTATTAAACAGTGGGAGTGAGAAATAGACTAGATCTGATAGAGCGCCTGATGAACTATGGATGCAGGTTTGTGACACTGTACAGGAGACAGGGATCAAGACCATCCCCAAGAAAAAGAAATGCAAAAAAGAAAAATGGCTGTTTCAGGAGGCCTTACAAATATCTGTGAAAAGAAAAGTGAAAAGCAAAGGAGAAAAGGAAAGATATAACCATTTGAATGCAGAGTTCCAAAGAATAGCAAGGAGAGATAAGAAAGCCTTCCTCAGTGATCAATGCAAAGAAATAGAGGAAAACATTAGAATGGGAAAGACTAGAGATCTCTTCAAGAAAATTAGAGATACCAAGGGAACATTTCATGCAAAGATGGGCTTGATAAAGGACAGAAATCATATGGACCTAACAGAAGCAGAAGATATTAAGAAAAAGTGGCAAGAATACACAGAAGAACTGTACAAAAAAGACCTTCATGACCCAGATAATCACAATGGTGTGATCACTCACACTCACCTAGAGCCAGACACCCTGGAATGTGAAGTCAAGTGGGCCTTAGGAAGCATCACAACCAACAAAGCTAGTGGAGGTGATGGAATTCCAGTTGAGCTATTTCAAATCCTGAAAGATGATGCTGTGAAAGTGCAGCACTCAGTATGTCAGCAAATTTGGAAAACTCAGCAGTGGCCACAGGACTGGAAAAGGTCTGTTTTCGTTCTAATCCCAAAGAAAGGCAATGCCAAAGAATGCTCAAACTACTGCACTATTGTACTCATCTCACACTCTAGTAAAGTAATGCTCAAAATTCTCCAAGCCAGGTTTCAACAATACATGAACCATACCAGATGTTCAAGCTGGTTTTAGAAAAGCAGAGGAACCAGAGATCAAATTGCCAACATCTTCTGGATCATCGAAAAAGCAAGAGAGTTCCAGAAAAACATCTACTTCTGCTTTATTGACTACGCCAAAGCCTTTGACTGTGTGGATCACAATAAACTGTGGAAAATTCTGAAAGAGATGGGAATACCAGACCACCCGATCAGCCTCTTGAGAAATCTGTATGCAGGTCAGGAAGCAACAGTTAGAACTGGACATGGAACAACAGACTGGATCCAAATAGGAAAAGGAGTACGTCAAGGCTGTATATTATCACCCTGCTTATTTAATTTATATGCAGAGTACATCATGAGAAAAGCTGGGCTGGAAGAAGCACAAGCTGGAATCAAGATTGCCGGGAGATATATCAATAACCTCAGACATGCAGATGACACCACCCTTATGGCAGAAAGTGAAGAAGAACTAAAGAGCCTCTTGATGAAAGTGAAAGAGGAGAGTGAAAAAGTTGGCTTAAAGCTCAACATTCAGAAAACTAAGATCGTGGCATCCGGTCCCATCACTTCATGGCAAATAGATGGGGAAACAGTGGAAACAGTGTCAGACTTTATTTTGGGGGGCTCCAACATCACTGCGGATGGTGATTGCAGCCATGAAATTAAAAGACACTTACTCCTTAGAAGGAAAGTTATGACCAACTTAGATAGCATATTAAAAAGCAGAGACGTTACTTTGTCAGCAAAAAGTCCGTCTAGTCAAGGCTATGGTTTTTCCAGTGGTCATATATGGATGTGAGTGTTGGACTATAAAGAAAGCTGAGTGCCGAATAATTGATGCTTTTGAACTGTGGTGTTGGAGAAGACTCTTGAGAGTCCCTGGACTGGAAGCAGATCCAACCAGTCCATCCTAAAGGAAATCAGTCCTGAATGTTCATCAGAAGGACTGATGTTGAAGCTGAAACTCCAATACTTTGGCCACCTGATGCGAAGAACTGACTCATTGGAAAACACCGTGATCCTGGGAAAGATTGAAGGCAGGAGGAGAAGGGGATGACAGAGGATGAGATGGTTGGATGGCATCACTGACTCAATGGACATGAGTTTGAGTAAACTCCAGGAGTTGGTGATGGACAGGGAAGCCTGGCATGCTGCAGTCCATGGGGTTGCAAAGAGTCGGACACTACTGGACGACTGTACTGAACTGATTGAAATAATCATGGAAATTTTTACCTCTTCTGAAATCATGCAAAATGTGTGAAACACTGAGACACTCTGGCCTTAGGCTTTTTCAAACATCTGTGGACCCTGCATGCAGGAGGCTTATTTTGAGAGGTGATCCCAAGGAATGAAAGTGGCAGAGAGGAAGGGTCCAGAGATGAAAGGCAGAGTTACCAATCCAGGGGTAGTTTGTTGAGCTGGGTCACTGTGGCAGGCAGCTGCAGTTCGGTCCCACCAACGACCCTTAGACGAGGCATGTGAAATGTGCCTCTTCATTGTCCACCCAAGGAATATGTTAGAGGAGTTTTCATCCTCCAGTTCTTGTTCCATAGGGCAAGGGTCACCTCATAGGAAATTATCTCCTTTTCTGGTTTGTGCCTTTGTCAAAGGTGGGTGTCCCATGCAGCAGCAGAAGCAGAAAGATCCTGGGGTAGAAGCTAAGAGAGATGAGTTGCCATTGAGGATCCACGGCTGTGTGCAGCTGGTTGGTGAAGTGCACTGGTGGGCATGGAGGACAGAGATGGGGCACAAGAGATATCTGATCTCGACTTCTTGACACCAAATGCCATTACAATTAAGAGTGGTGGAAATACAGAGACTGGATTTGCAGCAGATGGGTGTAAATGCTATTTCTAGCATACTTTTTGTTTTGATTTACAAATACTTACTAATCTAAGAAGATAAGACCTGGGAATCTTGCCATGTATTGCCACGTGTGTGGAATACAGTGACTCTTTAGTTTTAACTGACATTCTTTGCTCTAGTTTCCCATCAACAGTCTTTCAGAAGTGCCACCTCCTTTGCCACTACTTAGGAGCCGAGGAGATGAGACTGTCCAAAGGAAATTATCAGGACTTCTTTGGTGGTCCAGTGCAGGGGGTTGTGGGAGCTAAGATTCCCACATGCCTCCTGGCCAAAAACCAAAACATAAAATGTAAACAATATTGCAACAAATACAATAAATACTTTAAAAATAATCCATGCAAAAAAAAAAAAACAACTTAAAAAAAGAACTGTCTTCACTTCAGCCTCTCCTACTACCATCTGATGAGTGTGATCAATGTTTCAAATTTGAATGAATGTTTCAAATACAGTGACGTTTCAAATTTTCTTATTCTTTGACATCCTGGAGCTTTTTTATTGTTGTTTTGAAGCTAAACTGGGTCTTTCTCTTTGTGATCCCATGGACTATAGTATGCTAGGCTCCTCTGTGAAATCCATGGGATTTCCCAGGCAAGAGTACTGGAGTGGGTTGCCATTTCCTTCCCCAGGGGTTGGGTGAGGGGTAGAACATTTAGTCCTGAAGTGGGAACCCTGGTTACTGTGAAAGAGAAGAACTAGAATAATTTTTGCTCAGGTTCTCAGGCAGATCACCTTTAGGAAAAAACACCAGTGGAAGTCGAGCATAGAGATACTGATTTCCTTACAACTGTCCATAACTGTGTACACCTTAGAAAGTCTGTCTTTTCAGGGATTCTCTCACCTTCATTGAATACTTGAGGTATGAGACATCATTACGTGCTTTGCCGTTACTCCCTACCACCCGAATAAAACCCTGGGGCCTCCCTAGTAGTCCAGTCGTTAAGAATCTGCTTTCCAATGCAGGGAACGTGGATTTGATCTCTAGTTGGGGAATTAAATCCCACATACTACAGGGCAACTAAGCCCCTGCACCACTACTGAGCCTGCACTCTAAAGCACGTGCTCTGTAAGAAGAGATCCCACGTGGCACAATGAAGACCCAAAACAGCCAAAAACCAAACAACCCCTCCCCCCCAACCAAACCCTGTGGCCAGTCCCTAGAGGGATGCAGTCCATTGACAGCAGCGAGCTTTCATGGGGAGCTAGGCTGGGGAGAAGACTTCTGAAATGTGAAGGTTATTTTCTTGGCAAATCTCAGGGTTCTGGAATTGGTGAGTGAATGAGGGCAGATATCCTTGTCTTCATGCTCAACAGGATGGCATTTGGATTCTTGCTCAGATTCTTTCTTGGAACTTGTTTCTTAAACAATCACAGGAGGTTATTCACCAAAGTCAATGAAACTGAAATGTTCTTTGTCAGCAGGAGGATATGACTAGATGTGCTCTCGTTATATCCATTGGAAGCATTTCCCCTGATCTTCGAAATATATTATTACATTTCAGATGACATTAAGAGATAAGTCTTTAGTCACGGAATTCTAGTAAGAGGGGGAAAAAAGTAGTTTGGGTTATTTTCTTTATTATTGTTGTTAAAATGTGAATCATGCCCTTCAGCTTGATGAATTCTCATTGATGCTTCAATGGAAGGGGAAGATGAAATAACATAAATGATAGCTATAATTAATTTTATACTAAGCTTCCTTGATGAAATTAATATTGTCAGATGGAAATGTAATTTAAGCAAAATATGCTTATATGCTCATGTAAGCTGAGTTACACATTTGGACTTTAAGAAAAAAATCACTCTTGCATTTCATAGAACCGCTTACAAAATGATTTAGCTTAATTGTTTGTACAGCTTTCTAGACATTATAGCTCTTTAAAGGCAATAAGGGCACATGAGATGAAAGGGTGAAAGACAAAGGGTCATTTTAAATATGCTTCTATTATTTTGAAAAAAAATGCAGGACACTTCTAATTCCCAAACCTAGTTTTTAACATATATGTTAATGTACTCTGGCTGCAATTTTATATTCATCTAAAAGGAAACATTCTGGCAATTTAAAACAATTCAGATCTAAACTGAAATAAATTATATTGGTTTGTTAAGTAAGCTTCAAAATATATTGACCTAAAAGGTCAGCAAATGTTAGTGAAAAATACACAAGTCAATATCCATCACATGCCTGAATTCTTTGTTTTTATGTGACATTTCAAGCAATTTTCGTAACCGGTCAGGAAAGAATACAAAATAACAAACACCAAGACAGGTCACTGATTTCAGATAACATCTTCCATGATCTCAAAAACAAATACTCATAAGCGTCATAAACTGACATTGATTACTGTTCTGAAAAAAAAAAACAACAACATCTGCAACTTGTTTCTTAATATGAAACCAAGCATTATGTAACATATGAAAATTTGAAATATCAATTGCTATTTCTTCCCTAAAGAGTCTACTCCCTGTAGACAGTCCACACAATATTTATTTAATTAGCTGATTACCAGAGTTAAAGGACTCAGACACGGGAACACAGACACCCCAGTTGATAAGCTGGTAGAGAGGTGGTTTACTGGTTAAGTCAGCATTTTTCTCAACACTCACATAGACGAATATATGATAGTGATCTCTTTTCTTCCTCCAGAATAAATTAAAGCTATATAGCTCTGTTAAAGTTGTGGCATATTTATGAGAATGTAAGGACCCCATGGGTGAGGTTGCTCGAGTCTTTGTGATGATTCCGCCACTATACTGTGCTTAACCCCCAAATACAGCAGATACTAGATGTATCAAGCAGCATTTGGTCCATATCCTCCCCTTTGGCTATATAGCTTGGCTTTAAAATCTCAGGCGATAGAGACAGTAGGAGGAGGGAAAGAAACTAGCATTTATTGAGTGTCTCCCTTGTATGGGAATAGGGCTTCCCTGATAGCTCAGTTGGTAAAGAATCCGCCTGCAATGCGGGAGACCCTGGTTCTATTCCTGGGTCAGGAAGATTCCCTGGAGAAGGGATAGTCTACCCACTCCAGTATTCTTGGGGTTCCCCTGTGGCTCAGCTGGTAAAGTATCTGCCTGTAATGCGGGAGACCTGGTTTTGATCCCTGAGTTGGGAAGATCCCCTGGAGAAGGGAACAGCTACCCACTCCAATATTCTGGCCTGGAGAATTCCAAGGACTGTATAGTCCATGGGGCCACAAAGAGTCGGACAGGACTGAGCGACTTTCACTTCACTTGTGTGGGAAACACTGTGTGGCGAATTTCCACGTGTGGCCTTACATTGTTCTTTCAGTCAACCTAAGGAGTGGGTATTATTTCCATTTTACGCGTGAGGAAAATAAAGCTCAGACAGATTATACTGTGAAAGAGTAATGAAATTAAAAATTTTAACCCACGTTTTGTGTTATCTTGGTGATTATTTCTTGCATTTGTGGTTGTAAGGCTTCAACTTCTATACTGTTACCAATCCTTGTCTTCTAACCTTGTGGGATCACTCCAATTCATGGTGTTCCAAACCACATTCATTTTTTTTTCCTTTTAAAATCTGCTTCTCTTGCATTTTGTGGTCTTGTCCCATCTTGCATTTCTCTTCTATCCCAAGATAGAAATCTTAGCCCCCACCCTATCTTTCTTGTCTATCTGTGTCTTGGCTAAAGCAACTAGGTGGAAGCTTATTATAATCTGAAAAGATTTAGCAATCAAAAATCGTTCAATACCAAAGTATTTTAAGTAATTTTGTGTTGACCCCTATCCCATAAACTCGGCGAGCTATAATGTAGCTCACCAGAGGCCTTGTTACCCAGGAGGGCCATCTTTGTAGCCAAGCCTCTTGGTAGTACCCCAAGTCTTGAGGCATTTAGAAAAAGACAACCCAAATTCATTAAAGAAGTTATTTGAGTGGCCTGAGGCAAACCTGCATGCATGTGTGCTAAGTCGCTTCAGTTGTGTCTGACTCTGCAACCATTTGGACTGCAGACCACCAGGCTCCTCTGTCCATGGGATTTCCCAGACAAGAATACTGGAGTGGGTAGCCATTCCCTTCTCCAGCCACTCCCTTCTCTTCCTGACCCAGGGATTGAACTCCTGTCTCCTTGTTTGGCAGGCAGATTCTTTACTGCTGAGTCACCCAGGAAGCCCCTTCCAGAAACTTAGTGGGTTTTAACTTTCCAATCTCTCCAACTAAGAGGAGGCCGGAAGGGCATCCAAGAAGGCCAATTGGCAGTGTCCTCCACACTCCATTGAACAGCTTTACAGGTATCTCTATACATCTTTGCCTGAAGTACATGTGTAGAATATGCTTTGTATATAAAAGTATGTTTAAACATATTTTATTGGGACTTGTCATTAAAATATTTTTTTCTTAGAGATTGTTTTTTATCAGTTTGTGTGGATTTAAGCCATTATTTTGTTGAACAGTGCCTGGCATGTGTATATAGAGTGTATCTAATTTTTGTTGGAACTAAAACAGCTGCATTCAGTGACATTGTGCAGCAGTAACATTCAGCTACATTTTGGTGCATGTGCGGGTGATTCTGCCGTACAGATTCATAGAATTCAAAAGCTCTTCATATTTAAAATTTCTTTAGATATTGTTAAATTGCAAGGGCAAAAATATGGTACCAACATATCTTTGTATGAGTAATTTAGGAGGTTCTTGGTTAGATCATACCTTTGCCAGTACTGGATATTTATTTTTTGTGACTCTAAAGATTAAAAAATAATAATTTAGTATTTAATTTGAGCTTTTGGATTACAAGTGAAGTTGTCCTTTTTTGTGTTTCCTGGATATTTGTAGTTCTGTAAATTGCTTTTCATTTTCTTTGCCTGTTTAAAAAATTAAATCATCTTTCTATTCCTTGAATGAAATTTTGCATATTATAAATAATAATTCTTTGTCTAATATTGATTTCAAATATTCCTCATAGCCTGTCACTTATCTTGAAACTTTCTTCTACAATATCTTTTCTTAAATTTTGTACCAGAAGATTAAATTTTTATACCATCACATCTATCCATCTTTTTCTTTCTGCATTTTGAATAGTATCAGGCAGGACTTGCATATCCCAAGATCATTAAAATATCCATCCCTACTTTTTTTTTTTGTATGTGTGTTGCAATAAACCTATCAAACTCAGGGCTAAGGGCACCGTCCTCCACAAAACTGGCCTCACTTCAGGTGCAGATTTGGGTGTCTCCAGGTCCACCGTCACTTCTGACCAACTAACTACAAATTCAGAGATTCCCATGATTTCCCTCAGGTTTGATAACTCAGTAGAAAGACTCACACAACGTATGGAAAGGGCTATATTTCCAATTATAGTTTTTTTACAGCAAAAAGCTGCTAATTAGAACCTGCCAAAACAATAGATATGTAGGTGAAGTCCGGAAGAGGTCCAAAGACAAAGCTTCTGGATGGTATGCTATGATCCAAGACAACACTCAGCATATTGTCAACCAAGGAAAGTTCAATCAAGCCCTAGTATCCAAAGTTTTTATTGGGGTTTCATTATGTAGGCATGACTGACTAAACACTGACCATGTGGTTGAGAGCAATTTCTAACCCCTTCTCCCTTGAGGAGATCAAGCTGATATCATGCGTTTGACACCCCAACACTTAATCATTTGGTTGGTCTTTCTGATATGGCCAGTCCCCATCTTGAGTTATTTACTTAGCATAAACTATCTACCATGAGTTACCTTGTTAGCATAATCTCTCAGGTATGGTCTGAGGGGCTCATGAGGAATAACAGGGACACTCCAATCACTGAGAAAATTTGAAGGGCTTCAAGGTTACCTCCCAGGAGCTGAGGCAAAGACCAGACCTCTCTTTGGGTAAAGTATGTTCTTTGCTAGGTGTGTGCATGCTAAGTCACTTCAGTCATGTCAGACTCTGCAACTCTATGGACTGTAGCCTACCAGGCTCCTCTGTCCATGGGGATGCTCCAGGCAAGAATACTGGAGTGGGTTGCCATTTCCTCCTCCAGGGGATCTTTCTGACTCAGGGATTGAACCTGCATCTATTACGTCTCCTGCACTGGCAGGTGGATTCTTTAATCACTAGCACCACCTGGGAAGCCCTATTCTTTACTACACAGATATTTTATAATTAAAAAAATTAATTTAAAATTTTTGGAATTATATTTTTATGACTGGCACCTTCCTGACTGGTCCCATACTATTTCCATAAACTGATCACATTAAAATACACACACACACACACACACACACACACACACACACACATACATAATGTGTTAATCATTCAGTTGTGTCCTACTCTTTGGAACCCCATGGATTATAGCCTGCTAGGCACCTCTGTCCATGGAATTCTCCAGCAAGAATACTGGAGTGGGTTTCCATTCCCTTCTCCAGGGGATCTTCCAGACCCAGGGATCGAACCCGGGTCTCTTGCAATGCAGGCAGATTCTTTATCATCTGAACCACCAAGGAATTCAACTTTTCCAAATGAGTAGCTAGTTGTCTCAATATCACTTGAGTATTATACCCTTCCAGTAATTTTGAATACCATCTTTATCATATTCTAAATTTTCATATATATATGGCTCTGTTTCTGGATGTCTATTCTGGTTCATTTATATTTTTCTACATCTCCTCCAATATTGTCCTATTCAAATTACAACTTTGCAGTATTTTTTTCATAGTAAGCTTTGAAAACTAGTAGGTCAAATTCCACTTATTGTTCTTTTTCCAAGATATCTTGGCTTTTCTTATATATTTTCTTTTCCAGAAAAATTTTAAAATTTTGTCAGATGCTGCAAATAAATCTTAAGGGAATTTTAGCTGAGATTTTATTGACTTTATGAATTGCTTTAAGGAAGTTGGTATCATTAGAATTTGAAAATTTCTCACTTACTCTATTTAAAAAAATATCCTCCAGTAAAGTTTTAATTCCTGTCTATATTTCTCACATGCTTTAAAGATAAATTCTAAACATGTTGCTTCTTTGTATGCAATTGTGAAAAGATTATTTTTCTGTTCCTGTTTCTAATTATTGTCTTCATATAGGACAACTCCGGACTTATATCTTAAATCTAGTACATTATTACATTACATTATATTTATTAGTTCTAGTAGTTGCTCAGTTATTTAAGATATTTTTAGACAGATAATCAATCATCTGCATAATGATACTATTGTCTCTCTATGAATAAATATTGGAATGTGAAGGTACAGCAAGTAGTGTGGATTAGAAGTATTATTAGCAGGTACCATTGTTCAGCTCATAATTTTAATGTGAACGATTCTAATATTTCACTTTTGAGTAACACATTTGTGATATATTTCTATATTATATCCTTTGTCAGTTTTAGTAACCTGCTTCTATTTCTAGCAAATGGTAAGTTTTAATTAGGACTAAGTGTTTAATTTACAAAGTGTTTTTGGGATTTAGCAAGGTCATTTTATGTAGTTTCATTTGTAATATGTTATTATAGTGAATAACATGAATACACTTCCTTATATTAAATCATTTTTCTATTCTGAGGTTAAACATAGTTGAATCATAAATAGTGCTCTTTAATGAATGGCAGAAGTTAATTTGCTAAAGTTTTAATTAGGATTTTCATAAGCTATTTCGATCAGAATTTTTCGGTATTCTCGTTCACCTGGAATGGGCATCAGAATTATACTATCCTCACAGAGTGAGGTTGGATAGCTTCCCATGGTTTTCTATGCTTTAAAACAATTTAAATAATATAAGGATTATGTTTTTTTAATAGATAGAAGTGACCTGTAAAGCTACCTAAGACTTAAGTATTTTGCAAGAATAGAAATTGAGGGAGCACTCTCTTGTGTCTCTTCTTATAAGGACACTAATCCTATTGGATCAGGACCCCACCCTTTACAATTTCACTTAACTTTGATTATTTCCTTAGAGGTCTCATCCCCAAATATAGCCGTACTGGAAGTTGGAGCCTCAACATATGAATTGTGCGAGGACACAAGCATTCAATCCATAACAGTTATCTGTGGTCATGCATCAAATCAGGTTCACTGATTGTCTATGTTATAAAGTTTTATTGGAACCCAAGAACGCTCATTTGTTTATGTATTGTTTTGGCTACTTTCACACTACGATGGCAAGATTGAGTAACCGCAACAGAAACCTTACAACCCACAAAGCCTTAAGTATTTACTATCTGGTCCTATACAGAAAAAAATTTGCTGAATCCTGCACTTAGCTTGGCACATGCCTTACTCCTTCCAAGACTACTGATTACTCTTCTGGACTCCTGTGGTATTTATTTTCTGATCCAGGCATTCAGCTCTTCTAATTCATTATCATGTGGGCTTCCCTGGTGACTCAGTGGTAAAGAATCCACCTGCCAGCACAGAAGATGCAGGTTTGATCCCTGATCTGGGAAGGTCCCCTGGAGGAGGAAATGGCAATCCACTCCAGTATTCTTGCCTGGGAAATCCCATGGACAGAGGACCCTGGTGGGCTATGGTCCATGGGATTGCAAAGAGTTGGACACAACTGAGCGACTAACATATTGAGTATATTAGATGTGCACTCATACCCTTAGAATTGCACGTGCAAGGGGATGCACCAGATACATTTAATGGACTAAGTTGCTCTGGTTCTTTCTGGAGAAGCTACTCTGCTCACAGCCTCTAGTTGGAGCAGCCCCAGGCAACACCTGTCACTTTCCTCATCCATTCCCACTGTGGCTAATAAACCAGGGAGGGGCTGTCAGCCCAGACTACCTGATTCTCTGGCTGTCCACTGGCCAGATTCCCTCCTGAGAACTGGAGTAAGAGAAAGAGAGACTGTTGTTGATTGTTTTTGAACCCTGGAGCTTTGAGTTGATTGACTCAGGGACTAAGGGCCCCCATATGGGGCCTCCACAAGGATAGGAAACCTGCTTGGAGAGAGAAAGATGAAGATGCTAAGACATGTTGAAGAAATAATAATGGTGCTGAGAGATGGTAAAGAAGGGGCAGAGATACCATGGGAGAAAGAGACAGAAATGAAAAGAGACTGGTGAGAAGAGAAGACTTACCAGAAAGATTAAGACTCACCTTTGTGCCTCATATTTCAGTTTCCATCTCCTGTCCCCATAAGTCACATATTTGACTCTGGTACCCATCTTAAATAACAAGTATCACCGCTGCCCTCTAGAAGCTCATAATATTGGGCTGGCCAAAAAGTTTGTTCAGATTTTTCTATAAACTGTAACAGAAAAAAACTGAACAAATTTTTTTGGCCAACGTGATAGAAATGAAACAGCAAACAGATGAATTGTTTTGTTGTTGTTCAGTCACCAAGTTGTGTATAACTCTTCGCCATCCCATTGACTGCAGCATGCCAGGCTTCCCTATCCCTCACCATCTCTCAGAGTTTTCCCATCAGAGTTTTCCCAAATTCATATTCATTGAGTTGGTGATGCTATCCAAACATCTCATCTTCTGTTACCCTCTTCTCCTCCTGCCTTCAGTCTTTCCCAGCATCAGGGTCTTTTCCAATGAGTCTGCTGTTCACATCAGGTGGCTAAAGTAGTGGAGGTTCAGGGTTGATTTCCTTTAAAATTGACTGGTTTGATCTCCTTGCTTTCCAAGTTGAGGCCTTAAATGTAGAATGGTAAGTACAGATATGGCATAACAATACATTGGACATAATATCCTGCTTTACTTGCAGCCCTTAGAAAGTGTGAGATTTTCTTACATTCTGCAGATAAGCTCCTCTTACTTTCATGATCCAGCATTGGAGAATTTATGTTCCATGTAACGAGAAGAGCCTCGACTACAATATGTCAACTAACTGGAGACATTTTCTGAAGCTTGGCAGAACAGACTCATCAGGAATCCAGATCCCCAGGGAGTAGAATCAGAGTTCATAGTGACCCTGTTCATTTGGAGGAGAGATTGGAAACAGACTTGAATGATAGTGTTCATATGGAGGAGAAATAAGAGACGACCTTTCAAAACAACAAGAAGCCAAAAGCCAGGCTATGAGAAATATGGCAGAAAAGGCATTAATGGTGGAATAGAAGCTGGATCTGGGTCAATCAAAAAATGGGGTGGACAAAAAGCAAAATCAGTTCAGTGATAAACACAAACAGAGGATACTGACACTGGAGAAAATGTTTCTTTTGTACTTAACACCGTCACTCAAACCAATAAAATGTAGTCCAGTGCATATTTGCTTATGGCACCCTTCTAAAAAAAATATGATTTCTGTTTTCCAGTCTTAAAGGCTAAATGTGGCAACATTCAGATTAGCTTCCACCTGAAGAAGACTTCAAGCATTTCATGTAGAAGCTTAAATACAAAATGTTGTAACACTTTTGAAAAAATGCTCTACTGATTTTTAAACTCACCTTCAGTTCTTTCTTGTTTTTCATGACAGCCAAGCAGACTCTGGAGATGGAGCAAGGTTCAGAATTTGGCTGCATTCTCACCTACTGGAAGCCTGTGGATGAGACATTTAGCAACTCTGATTCTTAGTTTCTTCCTGTTCTTTTTTAAACTTTTTATTTTATATTGGAGTATAGCTAATTAACAATATTGTGATAGTTTCAGGTGCACAGCAAAGGAACTCAGCCATAGGTATACATGTATCCATTCTCCCCCAAACTTCCCTCCCGTCCAGGCTGTCACATAACATTGAGCAGAGTTCCCTGTGCTATACAGTAGGTCCTTGTTGGTTATCCGTTTTAAATACAGTGTGTACATGTCCATCTCAAACTCCCTAACTGTCCTTTACCCCCATCCTTGATTCTCAGTTTCTTGATTTGAAAACTCAGGGATAATCACCACCCTGCAAGACTGCTGCTTTCAACCAGGCTTGAGAGATTCCATTTGCCAAAGTTACTGCCATACCTTACTCTTTGGCTCACTTTCCTCATCTCTGGGAGCCTCTTTGTGCTTTAAGATTTGTGATCACCTGGGGAGAGATTGTTACTTACAAAAGTACTTCAGAGTTTGTGGTTGAAAAATACAAAATGAAATGTTAAAGGAACCAGGAGAAAAATATGCAGTGTGGTGGTAAAACTTGATAAGCTCACCATGTGTTCAGGGACAGGTCTCCTAACCTCTCTGGGCTCCAGTTTCTTTGTATTTTGGCTTCCCAGGTAGCTCTAGTGGCAAAGAATCTGCCTGCCAATGCAGGGAACATAAGAGACACAGGTTTGATCCCTGGGTTGGGAAGATCCCCTGGAGGAGGGCGTGGCAACTCTTTCCAGTATTCTTGCCTGCAGAATCCCATTGACAGAGGAGACTAGTGGGCTACAGTCCATAAGTTGGAGGTATTGGGGAGAGAGGGGTGCAAAAGGGACCATAGTTGTTTGAGATGGTTTCTTTTTTTAATTTATTTTTTAATTTTTTGATATGGTTTCTAACATCACTTCCAGGTCTAACAGTTGATGATTCTTTAGAGAAGAATGCTCTTAGGACCAAGAACATGTTTAATTTTTCCTTGACACTGAGGACTATTGCAGAAAAGAACAATGGCCAGCTTTAATACATCTCCGCTGAGGAACGAATTAGGGGAAACAGACTGAACAAAACCACTTTTGATTTAGGTTAGAGATAAGGAAGAATTTCCAGACTGTGGGAATTGTTTATTGTTTCGAATTAACCAGGGAGGTTGGGACATTCCAGCAGGATGGATTCCTTTCTTTTTCTATTTTTGCTTAGTGCATGCTCATTTTAATACATTTTCACAGAATAAGATGATACTGTGCATAATGTTTTGTGAACTGTTTTATATTAAGAAAGTCTGAACAATTTTCATGTCAACAGATATATTTTGTAACTGACATATGGCATTTGATTCTTCTATGTTTTTGTCTAAGTTGTATACATAATAAGATAACAAACACACATAAGTCTACCAACCAACATAAAAACATGCTTGGGGCGTTACCAATATTACTGACATTAGTTATCTGTTCATACGCAATTCCTCTCCTTAATTTTTCTAGCAGGATGGTTTTCTATCTCTTCCTGGGGGGCATAGGATTCTGGATGTGAAGACTAGGTTTCCAGGGAGAGTGGGGGAAATGTGGGGTGGGGAGACAGATGAAGAAATTAACGACCTTTCTCTGCCAGCTGACTTGTAGTCCTGAGCTTCATGAGTTAATGCACTTTGGAGTGTAGGGCAAGCTTGGTGATGATCAGTGAGTCAACAAAATTCTTAAGGTGCTTTGTACTAGGGCTCAACTAAACAATTAAGGAAGGGATTGATAGCACACAAGGGTTTCCCTTGTGGCTCAGTGGGAAAGCACCTGCCTGCCAATGCAAGAGACCCAGGTTTGTCCCTGGGTGGAGATGATCCCCTGGAGAAGGAAACAGCACCCCACTCCAGTATTCTTGCTTGGGAAATCCCATGGACAGAGGAGCCTGTCAGGCTACAGTCCATGAGGTTGCAAAGAGTCAGACACAACTTAGCAACTAAACAACAATTAGCACACAGAAGAGAACAAGCCTAGGCATCACAATGGGGCTTTCCTGGTTGCTCAGTCGGTAAAGAATCCACCTGCAATGAACGAGACCGGAGTTCAATCCCCAGGTCAGGAAGATCCCCTGGAAAAGGAAATGGCAGCCCACTCCAGTATTCTTGCCCAAGAACTCCCAGGGACAGAGGAGCCTGGCAGGCTACAGGCCATGGGGTCACACGAGGTAGATATGATTTACCGACTAAACCACCACACCATCAAGTATCACAATAAGCAGTTCACTGGTACCATTGAGGTTAAGAGGGTGCTAAAATTCTGGAAGATGGTAATATTCTAAAAGTGGTCAGTCTGGGGCTAACCAAATGAAACATCCTCCTCCCCTCCAAGTTCCAGTGCAGAGCAAGCACAGCATCTGGGGTGGTGACACCACGGGCAGAACACCTCTGTGCTGACAGGGAGGGCCTGGAGGTGCTGTGAGCATCACAGGTTGGGCCGCCAGCCCTTTGAGAAAGGACGCCCCATCCCCTTATGATGATGGCGATTTTGTCAGCTGTCTTTAGACCAGATAACCACATAGATGTTGCTCTTCTGATCTTTGTTGATTACTTTATTTAAATTTTAATTCCTACTATCTCCAAGTTCAGATTCTCTGTATTCAGCCTCATTGTCTGAACTTGAGTTTGTTTGTTTTTTTTGCTGTCGTTTGTATGTTTTTTGCAGGATGGGGTTTTTACAGAAAAGATTTCATTACATCTCAGGAATTTTTCTACTTACCTACTGTGGTTTATTATTTTGTTTGCATTCATTCCCAGCCAACCTGATTTCTGCTTGAAAATACTGTCGCCCCACTAGGGGGCCACGAGTGCCATAGTCTGAGCCTGCTGTAGACTGCTTTCCCAGCAGAGTTCTAGAAAGTTAAGACTGACACACACTTTAGGGAGGAAAGAGCATGGCTCTGACCATACTGAGAAGCAGGTCTCTTTTTTCTGATACGGGAACAATTGTATGGTCAGAAAAAAGAAGGAAAACAAAAAAAACCCCCAAGCTTGCTGTTTTAAATGTTGCTGGATACTTGAGAACCCTATTTTCTTTAGGAAGCAGAGAGGAAATTTCAGGAAAAGACAATTTGTTTAGGCAACGTATAGCCTTGTGAGACTGAGATAAGTTGTTCAGGGCTTTTTGGAGTGGCTCATGTGAATTTCTCCCCATGTTTCAATTTGTCTGATCCATTACTGACAGATCAAGCTTCCAAAAAATGATGCTGTCATCACATCATTATGGCCTGTCTCAGGAATCACCAGCAATTCACATTATCTAGACCCAAACTTCCAACCTTTCAGAGTAATAAGAACTCCTTTTAATTCAGACGTATACACATAAAAGAACAGCCGCATGATATTTTTAAATCAATTCACTACACTTTTAAATGAATTTGCATCTAAGTATTCACAACAGAATCAATGTATTTTAAAAAATGGTACAAGTGGAAGAAGATATTTATTCCATCAGCTTATCATGATTGGCTCATCTCTGGATTCCTGAACTTTTTGAAATAACTCCAGGGTGTGCTATGAGCCTTGGGTCCCAAGTATGAGCCTGGTAGACTCTATGCTAAGCACTGTCAGGATAATTCCTCAGGCAGATTCTCTGATTCCCTACACTCTTCTAGGCAGGAAGCCTTCCTGGGTGTGTTTGTCCTCCTGTAACCCCCTGGACCATTCTCCCCCACTTCTGTATTTCTAAACATTCCCTTTTCATTGACACTTTCCTTGCAGCCCTGATATACTACCATATCAAGTTATTTACAGTATCCTCCCTCATCCTAAATATCCTCCCCAATTCCTAGCACCCAGGGCTCTGTCTCCTTCCCTCAGGACCATGCTCCTCTCTAGGCCAATAAATGCTCATGTGTTGAATTCTCAAGCACACTTCAGACTCCTGGTTCCAGCTTTACTTTAGTCACTCATTGTTTTGCGCTTGTTATCTCCCATTATACGATTTAGATATTACAAATAATCCTTATCATATTTTTATAATAGATGTAACACATAAGAATGGTGTTAACGATAGAAGCTGAAAATAAAGACTCTTAAACAAACTAACAAAAAGCTTTCATGGTGATATCATTTGTAAGAGTAAGAAAATAAAATGAAATGGAGCTCGCTTGGTTTGTGGCTCCCCCCTGTTCTCTACCTGGTGTCTGTGGGTAGCTTTCGCTACATGCATTTCCTACACCTTATGTTGATCTGTGCTTTTCCAAATCAGTTTGTCTTCAGGGATCTTGTGAAAACAGAAACTGCTTACAATCTACCAATTATTATATGTATATTTTGATGTGGATCATTTTAAAAACCTTTATTGAGTTTGCTTCAACATTGCTTCCGTTTTATGCTCTGGTTTTTTGGCCTTGAGACATGTGGTATCTTATCTCCCCAACCAGGGACTGGACCCTCCCACCTCCTGCATTAGAAGGTGACGTCTTAACCAGTGGACCACCAAGGAAGTGTCACAAGCTACTAATTATTAAAGAACAGCCTTTTCAATGCTCAAAGTATATTTCTTATAATGCCATTTCATTTTGGTAAAAGAAAAACAACAGAAAAGTGATTGTCACTTGCATGCATGCTAAGTTCTTTTAGTCGTGTCCAGCTCTTTTTGACCCCATGGACTATAGCCTGCCCATGGACTGTAGCTGGCCAGGCTTCTCTGTCCATGGGATTCTCCTGGCAAGAATACTGCAGTGGGTTGCCATGCCCTCCTCCAGGGGATCTTCCTGACCCAGGGATTAAACCCACATCTCTTGAGTCTCCCGCATTGGCAGGCAGGTTCTTTACCACTAGGGCCACCTGGGAATCCCCCACTGTCACTTCGGGGATGATAATAGGCAGGCTAAACACTTTCTCCCCGATTACACTGAAAATGTCAAACATATGATTCCAGTTCTTTTGAGAATACTCTTAAGTTGTGTCTACTGTCAAAGCAGAAAGGATAGGAAAATCTACACTGAAAGGATCCTCCACAGGCCTGTTCAAACTGAACAGTCTAGGGAAATTACAACAAAATGTTGGTGAGATTTTGCCAGAAGTTGAATGTTATCTTATCTGTGAGCCATAGATATGAGCAATTTGAAAGATAAAGCAACTGCTGCTGCTGCTAAGTCACTTCAGTCGTGTCCGACTCTGTGCGACCCTATAGACGGCAGCCCACCAGGCTCTGCTGTCCCTGGGATTCTCCAGGCAAGAGTACTGGAGTGGGTTGCCATTTCCTTCTCCAATGCATGAAAGTGAAAAGTGAAAGTGAAGTCGATCAGTCATGTCCGACTCTTAGCAACCCCATGGACCGCAGCCTACCAGGCTCCTCCATCCATGGGATTTTCCAGGCAAGAGTACTGGAGTGGGGTGCCATTGCCTTCTCCTATCTACCCACTAAAATAAATATGTGATCTAAATAGTAATCAATAAATGTAGGAAAGAATTTAGTTAGTCAATCTTGTATTAGGCTCTTGATATATTGAACTAAAGCTGAAAATGTAAAAAAAAAATTATTAAAATATAGTTGAGTATTCCATCAAGCTATGGGTTCAGGAGCTATGGCTTTTCCAGTAGTCATGTATAGATGTGACATTTGGACCATAAGGAAGACTGAGTACCGAAGAATTTATGCTCTCAATCTGTGGTGCTGGAGAAGACTCTTGAGAATCCCTTGGACAGCAAGGAGATCAAACCAGTCAATCTGAAAGGAAAGCAGTCCTGACTATTCGTTGGAAGGACTGATGCTGAAGCTGAAGCTTCAATACTTTGGCCACCTGATGCGAAGAGCTGACTGATTGGAAAAAGCCCTGATGCTGGGAAAGATTGGAGGCAGGAGGAGAAGAGGGCAACAGAGGATGAGATGGTTGGATGCCATCATTGGCTCAATGGATATGAGCTTGAGAAAGCTCTGGGAAATGGTGAAGGAAGGGAAACCTGGCGTGCTGCAGTCCATGGGGTCACAAAGAGTCGGCTATGACTTAGTGACTGAACAACAACAGTGGGTTCAGGGATGGATTTGAGACCCAAGTTAGGTCCATGAGAGTCACACTGGGGCTTTTCCTAGAGCCAGTGGAGAAGAGGAGTTTTGTACTGACACTGTTGGCACTGCTCACTGGAGATTCCTGGGGCCTGGAGGTTCCTGGTTCCAACCCAGGTGGAGATCAGGCCTGACAGTGATGCACACACAGAATAAAGAGAGAGGGAAACGGAGAGATAGAGAGAGGGGAGAAATTGACCTTGTTAAGCCAGTTGAACTCTGATTTCTCCATTACATGAGGCAATGAATTTTTTTTGTGCTCAAGTGAATTTGAATTGTGCTTCTAGATAATATCGAGGGTTCAAAGTTATATATTGTGTCTTATGATTTCAACTCTTATTATAAAAATTTCTGACATTTTTATTGTTATGCAAAATGTTCAGTTTTTCAAGGAGAAGACGGAATGTAATGGTATATATTTACATATGGATTCAAATGTAACTTTGGAAGAATGAAGTAGCTTCAATTTCTCCAACTGATTCCGGTGAGAGAATTCACCTCTACCCTATTCCTAAGTGGCTTTCTATTGTAAGAATGATGTGATTGATTTTCCTCTGTTCCCATAACCACCTCATGATAGATTGTAAGCGTCCTGAGGATAGAGGCTGTGTATTTTCACCTTTTATTTCTGCTGTCGCTGCTGCTTAGTCACTCGGTCATTTCCGACTCTTTGCAACCCTATGGACTGTACCCTGCCAGGCTCTTCTGCCCATGGGATTCTCCAAGCAGGAATACTGGAGTGGGTAGCCATGCCTTCCTCCAGGGAATTTCACGACAGGGACTGGACCCGAGTCTCCTGTATTGCAGGCATTTTCTTTACCCCTGAGCCACTAGAGAAGCCCCTTGTATCTCTAGTAACCACTAAAAGTAATATTGATAATGCCTAACACTTGTTCAGTGTTTACCGTGAGTGCCATAAACACATTAATATGTTTTATGTATTTAATTCTCACAATAAACCTAGGAGGGGGGGTACCACTGTATACATGGAGAAATGTACCTGTGTTTGTAACTCATCAGTGGTGGAGCTGGGATTCAGGCTTACATAGTCTCTAAAACAGTGCTTTTCCTGGCTTATAGTTGTGCTCAATAAATACTTGTTAAGTGAAAGAATAATTAACTCTGACACTTTCATGGGAAACTTCTATGGTGCCCAGCTTACATTTGGGGAAACTGAGTCAGAATCAGGAGTAACTAAAGCCTGCATCTCTTAACTCCCAGTGGGACACTTCTTCCATTATACTGTGCTTACCTTTGGGTCAAAAATGCAGGTTAGTATTTTAAGTTCCAGGTAAGATTTTGGCTTTCTCAGCATAATTAACATTTTCACAAAAGACTATCTTCTCCATTTAAAACTCTATCTTCTTATTTAATAAACCAAAAATAAAAATAACAATGGGAAAACCATGTAAAATACAAAAAGTTCTAAGTATTTTCCCCAAAGAATGAAGAAGAGAATTAATATGGTGGCAGGGTGATCAGTTCTCCATAAATAAAGCAGGTAGTGGCATTACTTACATTGCTATACATCAGGTTAATAACTTGAAAACAAGCTAAACTGAATATCAACTGTTCCTTTTATTTGTAATTTAGAAAGCCTAGAATAAGGGGCTCTGAGACAAAGATAGGCCATGTTCTCCATGAAAGGTTCCTGGAAACTGAAAAATAAGGTCTTTTAACATTTTGTGATATAACTGTTTTTCTTGGCTTAAGCGTAGGTTTTAAAAAATGGTGCTCATTGTTTTGCTTCTCGTTCTTTTATGCATGGACAACCGTGCTGATGATGCATTCAGTTTAAGAGAATTTTCCAATTGAAAAAGTGCTGTGGAGAAGTTTAAGCGCCATGAATCACCCAAACCTCATCTAAGTCCCGTGGAGGCAGAGGCTGTGAAAGGCAGTCACAGACGGAAGACGTATTGTCGCTGTGCTGCTTGATTCAACTAAATAGAAAAATATTTTGTAAAGACATGAGAATTTCAGGCATCTGACAGAGTGGTAAGGATAAACGTCACATGCTGTCAGAAAGGCAAAAACGAGTGACCTGCCGCTCACCCTCCCTCCTCCTCTCGTTAGTCACACAAGGGGGAAGAACTGGAATCCCAGTCTCATTTCTACATAAAACACAAACCCACAGTCTTTTATTTACATTTAGGAAAGCACTAGAAATGAGATTCGGCATTGCCCCCTCTAATTATCTCCTGATGGCTTTTGGACATTTAAATAATTTGATCAGGTGATAAGTCAATACATTTTTCCAGGGTGAAGGAAATAGATGATAATAATAATAATAGCACAAGCAGCAACAAATGTCTTCTGTTCAGCAGAATTGGCTGTCTCTATCCTCATGTGCCCAGAGAAGACCAAGAGCATAGAGGGTAGACCTTTCCCATTTGCCTGCCCTGTAAGCTGGTATTTAGCTCTGAGTAGAATACACATTTTACTCTTTCTTTATTGTTGTTGCTATTCGTTGCTAAGTCATGTCAGACTCTTTGCGACCCCATGGACTTCAGCACGCCAGGTTTCCCTGTCCTTCACCATTTCCCGAAGGTTGCTCAAACTCAGGTCCATTGAGTCAGTGATGCATCCAACCATCTCATCCTCTGTTGCCCCCTTCTCCTCCTGCCCTCAATCTTTCCCAGCATCAGGGTCTTTTCTAATGATTCATAACCAATATGTCTTAATTATTAAGACATAGTAAATGCGTCTGATGCCTGGATCCTCTTCTCAGTTTTACTAGTCCTTAATATTTCCTTTAAAAACATTGTCATGGGGCTTTGAGGTCTTTCCCTTCTCATGTCTCTGAGTCCTATAGCTCCATTGAATGAGAATTCTCAGCCCAGGAAACTATCTAAATGGTGTGATGACCTCATGAGTCTGCATCTCTCAATGGAAAGTTATACAGTGGACAGTTTTTTTTGTCTGTCCAATTTTTTCTGTATCTATTCTGTTCCCAGAAAAAAGAAAAATCTGGACAATGTAATCTGTTATGCATGTGACTTGGGGACAGATTTGCAGTCATTTTCTTTTATACCACACTTCCCCGACCCCCGACTCCTTAAGCACAGTGTCTAGGGGGATACTTTTGCAAAATGCCCAGTGCATTCTCCAGAATTTGGAAGGTATTTCTCTGAAGGTGTGTGTGTGTGAGTGTGTGTGTGCGTGTGTGTGTGTGTACAGGGCTATTCTGAGCACCAGATTGCTGGGCAGGCTGAACTCTAGGCTTTTAAAATCTCTATGTTCCATATAGCCTTATCTCTTTAGAGCCACAACACTTTGGTAGCACTTTGGGCTGAGTAGCCAATGGAGCAGTTAACAATCAGAGACTATCACTCTTTGTCTTCCTCAGTCTGACAAATACTAGCTCATCTTTTTTTTTTTCATTTATTCCACGAGGTTTCTCATTTGCCATTAACAGCTATTTTGTTCTTATCATCCCTTGATTCATAGCAAGTAATCTCATTGTTTCCAAAGGACAAATAAAAATAGCATTACTTTAAAGGGTACAGAGAAACACAAATATCATATGATATTGCTTATATGTGGAATCTAAAAAAAAAAAATGGTACAAATTATTCACAAAACAGAAATAGAGGCACAGACGTAGAAAACAAATTTATAGGTACCAGAGGGGAAAGCAGTAGGGAGGGATAAATTGGGAGATTGAGATTTATGTATAAACACTACTATATATAAAACAGACAGCTGATAAGGACCTACTGTATAGCATGGGGAACTCTACTCAATATTCTGTAATGACACATGGGAAAAGAATCTAAAAAGAATGGATATATGTATATGTATAACTGATTTACTTTGCTGTACACTTGAAACTAACACAGCATTGTAAATCAACTATATTCCAATAAAAATTTTTTTTTAAAGGATGAAGTAGGGGCTGGAAGTTCAAGTCCAAATTGTGCTTCTTACAGGCACTCACAGGCCAGGTTAATGTGCCCTCAAGTCTGCTTGGGAACCTTGGCTCCCTAGGCTTACCTGGGTTCATTGTTAGAACAAGTTTAAGGTCTAAAGAGCCTCTTGGTGAGGGTGAAAGAGGAGAGTGAAAAATCTGGCCTAAAACTCAACATTCAAAAAATTGAGACTGTGGCATCTGGTCCCATCACTTCATGGCAAATAGATGGGGAAACAATGGAAACAGTGGCAGGTTTTATTTTTCTTCCTCTCCAAAATCACCGTGGATGGTGACTGTAGCCATGAAATTAAAAGACACTTGCTCCTTGGAAGAAAAGCTACGACAAACCTAGACAATGTATTAAAAAGCAGAGACATCACTTTACTGACAAAGGCTCATATGGTTAAAGATATGGTTTTTTCAGTAGTCATGTATGGATGTGAGAGCTGGATCATAAAGAAGGCTGAGCACCAAAGAATTGATGCTTTTGAACTGTTGTGTTGGAGAAGACTCCTAAGAGTCCCTTGGACTGCAAGGAGATCAAACTAGTCAGTCCTAAAGGAGATCAACCCTGAATATTGGAAGAACTGATGCTGAAGCTGAAGCTCCCATACTTTGACCACCTGATATGAAGAGCTGACTCATTGGAAAAGACCCTGATGCTGGGAAAGATTGAGAGCAAGTAAAGAAGGGGATAATAGAGGATGAGATAGTTGGATGGCATCAATGACTCAACGGACATGAGTTTGAGCAAACTCCAGGAGATGGTGGAGCACAGGAAAGCTTGGTGTGCTGCAGTCCATGGGGTCACAAAGAGTCAGAAACAACTTAGTGACTGAACAAGGCCTAGCGAGACATCTAAACATGAACCAATAAACCCCTAATTGAGGAGTGATTGTGAACTGTGGCTGTGTGTGCCTGCTTAGGCTGTGGTTACAGATGTTGGGATTGCATAAGTTCTCTGCTGATTCTCTTGACCTTTCACTTTCTGAAATGTGTCTTCAGCAGTAACGGTGGTATGGCTTGTGCTACATACCAAAATGCAGATGTCTTCTAACTTGCAAGCCCAATTTTCCTTTGCTAATGAACAAATCATGACTCTTTCTAGAGTGTGCTACCATTGTGTCCCAACAGTGAAATGATTTAAGCAGTGATGGTTGGTTAAACATCATAAAACTTACTCAGTTTCATGTACGTCAATGTCTTACTCAGTTTCATGTACATCTCATGACCCCAGAGAAACAAAATTTCCTTTACTTTCCTGTTCCTGTTGTCTAGACTTGGGAATACAGCCTGTGATTGCTAGCTCCTTATTGAACAATGGGATGCTTCTAAGTTGCTGTTTGTGCAACCAAGACACACACATTTTCTTTTGAGGGTTTGTTTTATTTTTCCACAATAATCTGCATTAATGGATTATGAAATTGAGGGTCAAGATTGATGTACTAAAAAGGCAGAGAAGCAAAAACAAGCAAGAGGACCACAACTTACCTGAAAAGTTGTGATGTAATAGGAAGAGCAAGTTGTATCAAAGGGTATGGTTCAACTCACAGTGATGCCATTGGTAGGATGTGAAGCATGATCAAGTTGCTTCTTCTTTAAGGCTCAAATTCTTCACTCAGAAATAGGTATAATATCAGTCCTTATCTCAGTGTGAATTGTAAATGCAAAGCAAATGAAATAAGACTCATGGAAATACTGCATTAAATGTATAGGCCAGATGAGGTGGTAGTTATGATGGATATTATTAGAATGCTCTTAGTCTAATTCGTTCTTTGACTCTCATCACATCCTGATAGAGATTCTTTGTATTTCTAAGAAGAACTTGGAAGAATTCAAAGGCAACTTCCAGTTATAATTTTCCCATTTCTCCTCCCTAGTATCTATTCCTTCTCCCTTCTATCACATCTGTGAGAAACTAACACTCACATGAGCCTGTTTGTTTTCTTTGACAAAAGGTGAGCTATGTATTATTAATAACATGAATAAGTACTGTTGGTTCCTTTTATTCCCAACAGTTGTGTCTTATAAAGTTGCCAAGAACACTGAATTCATGAATACTCCATTGCTCCTAGGGGAAATATGGGGTTAGTTTCTTGTGAGCCTCTGGTCACATTTTTGTCAACCCATTAATACATAACCTTGTTTTTTGTTTTTTTTTAATAAATTTATTTATTTTAGTTGGGGGCTAATTACTTTACAATATTGTAATAGTTTTTGCCATACATTGACATGAATCAGCCATGGGTTTACATGTGTTCCCCTTCCTGGACCCCCCACCCACCTCCCTCCCCATCCCATCCCTCTGGGTCATCCCATTGCCCCGGCCCTGAGCCCTTGTCTCATGCATCGAACATGGAATGGTGTTCTGTTTCACATATGATAATATACATGTTTCAATGCTATTCTCCCAGAACGTCCCACCCTCACCTTCTCCCTCAGAGTCCATAAAATTGTTCTATGCATCTGTGTCTCTTATTCTGTCTCGCATATAGGGTTATCGTTACCATCTTTCAAATTCCATATATATGCATTAGTATACTGTATTGGTGTTTTTCTTTCCGGCTTACTTCACTCTGTGTAATGGGCTCCAGTTTCATCCATCTCAGTAGAACCGATTCAAATGTATTTTTTTTAATGGCTGAGTAATATTCCATTGTGTATATGTACCACAGCTTCCTTATCCATTCGTCCTTATCCATCCATTATGTACCACAGGAAGCTGTGGTACATAACCTTGTTTTATATGTGCCTTTTGTTAGATTCCTTATTTAACATATAGTTGGTTCATTACCATTAAACTCATAGCCAATAACATTATGACTCATTTCTGAACAAAGCTTCTCTAACACATGTATAAGAACACTAGACAACACCATGTTTGGGGTCATTGTAAATAGTGAGATCATCAGAAAAAACACAACACACACACACACACACAAAATGTGGCCTAGTGGACCACAAAAATGTCACTTTTATATGACATGAATGCAAGAACAAGAAGGCAGGGTGTCTCCTTGTTTGGTTTCCAGTGGGAATGTGCATGTTGGGTTACTCAAATTTTGTGCCACTCTGTACAGGTCCACAAATGATTATGGAACTGTTGGGGGCACTGATTTTGGGGTGAATTTACAGTAAAGCATCTGCCTGCAATGCAGAAGACCCGGGTTCAATACCTGAGTCAGGGAGATCCCCTGGAGAAGGAAATGACATCATATTTCAGTATTCTTGCTTGGAGAATTCCATGGACAGCAGAGCCTGGTGGGCTATACAGTCCAGGGTGTCGCAAACAGTTGCACACAGTTGAGTGACTAACTCTTTTCTTTCTTGCAAATACAAATCCACAAACCATAAGACTCAGCTGTATCTCTGGAGGGCAGAGTTAGCATGGACTGGTGAAAATTACAGGAGAGCAGTTTTCAGATTACTTCCAAAAAAGCATTCCCTGGTCATCAGACAGTTATAATTGTTCAGCAAGAGAACAAACTTGCCGGTGAGCACCTATCATTGTGCAGGCTCTAGAAAAAAGGGAATGATTTAGGCTGACTTGGGAAGAGAATATAGGTCCTGAGAGGAGGCCACACAGGCTATGAGATTGAAGGAAGAATAGGAAAGAAGCCAAACACAGTTACGATCAAGACTGATCATTCCCTGAAATCAACCCTCTTTCTTTCATTACCCCAAATGGAATTTCAATCAGGCTAATATCTAGTGCTTTAAAAACAATACAAGAAGCAGCGCTTTTTAAAATGGGAATATGTGCCTATGTGTCCTTTATTCCTGTAAGCTGTCAAGATGTTAGAAGCCATAAGCAGCACTTAGAAGACCATAGAGCAGGGAGAGGAAAATGCTGAGAGATAAGGCAAGGTTACTGAACTGGAAGAGTCACTTCTTCAGTTAGTCAGTCATCAGAACAGAAGACAGAAGGATCTCTGGGAAGAAGCCACTTTCAGACATTCCTGATCAAAGCAGGAGGAGAGAGTGCATCTCCATGAAGGACTGAAGTATCCAGAGATCTCCATTAATGGGAAACAGCTGGTGTTCCTTTGTTGTTTTTGTCTAGTCACTCAATCGCATCCGATTCCTTTGTGACCGTATGGACTGTAGCTCACCAGGCTCCTCTGTCCATGGGATTCTCCAGACAAGAATACTGGAGTGGGTAGCCTATCCTTTTTCCAGGGGATCTTCCTGACCCAGGGATCGAACCCATGTCTCCTGCATTGGCAAGCGGATTCTTTACCACTGAGCCATCAGAGAAGTCCCTTTACTTACAAATAAGTAACAAATTGACATCATCTTCTCCAAATAAAAGTAACTGTTAAGGCCACATGGACAATTTGATGCTTAGGTTTAAAATGCATTTTTAAAGGCTGGGTTAGGGAGAAGAGGCTAACCACCTTTAAATATCTTCTTGCCTCCAGTTCCTAAAAGAGGCCAGGAAAACTCCAGAACATTTAACAGAGAGCTGAGATATTTTTTTAAGCAGAGCCAAATAAAGTGGCAATAAATGACCTTGTTTGTGCCCCAACCTGGCTTGTCTTCTTGTCTTGGATGGTTGGGGTGTTCCTGTGGGCCTCATTCCCATTCACTTTTGTTGGAATTTAATACAGTCTCCACTAGTGGGGACTTGGCCCATATCCACTCACAGGGCTGGCCCGTATCCACTCAGTTTCTGATTTCTCACCCCTTTTCCACCCACATCTCTGAGCAGACGGCAGCTGTGCCAATTCCATGAGTTTGAGGTGGTTTTTTGTTTCAGTTCCACATATGAAGCTCTTCCTGGGTCCCAGAAGGTGAGTCCAGCTGCACCCTTTGCAAGGGTCTAGGATTAACCCTCTCCAGCCCCTACCATCTATTCCTGGTTTGGATGTTCCTGGGCTGTTCAGTTCAGCTTCTACTCAACATTTTGCCTTTAAGTTCTGTTCATTTCTGGACATTGAGCTTTCTTTTTCGTGCTTTCAAGCCTAGCCAGGTATTAAGGAAAAACATTTTTTATCTAGAATTTTTATGTCTTCAGAAAAGGGTCAGAAGGGCTTCCTGTGCCTGCCCTGTCTGCCATAATGAACAGAAGTCAGCAAATGGTACTCTGAACACAAGTGTTGAGTTTGAAAAATGTCAAGCTTTCAAAACAGATGAACAAATGGTTCTATGGCTACCCATAGGCCTTTCACCTAGATTTAGACAATTGTGAACATGCTGCCACATTTCTTCCCTCTCTCTGTATATTGATATTTTGCTGAAATATTTAAAAGTTCTAGATTTCACACCGCAACTCATAAATATCTCAGCATACACCTCCCGAGAAGGACATCCTCCTTCATAACCACAATATTGTCATCATGAATTTGACAATATTTCTATGTATTCTAATATACAGCCCATCTTCTAATGTTCCTGATTATCACCCAATTATCTTTCATAGCTTTTTAAAAGGAAGTCTAGGAGTCAATGAAAGTTCACACATTGATTTAGTTTTTGTGCCACTCTAGCTAAGTCTCTAGAACAATCCCTCCATCTTTTTATAATTTTCATAACACTGCCTTTTTGGAATAATCCAGGCCCATTGTCTTGCCAAATGTTTCATATTCTGAAATTTTCTTATTATTTCTTCATGTTGATAGTTTTTCAATTGCCTTAAAATATTGTTTCTGTTTAGTCGCTAAGTTGTGTCTGACCCTTTTGTGACCCCACGGACTGTAGCCCACCAGGTTCCACTGTCCATGGTCCAGGCAAGCATACTAGAGTGGGTTGCCATGCCCTCCTCCAGGGATCTTCCCAGCCCAGGGATCGAAACTGTATCCCCTGCATTGGCAGGTGGGTTCTTTACCACTGAGCCATCTGGGAAGCCCATCTTAAAATATGCATAACATAAAATTTATCATTGTAACCATTTGTGAGTTTATCATTGTGAGTTCAGTGCATTAAGTACATTTGCATTGTGCAACTATCACCACTATCTATTGCCAGAACATTTTCCCCATTCAAAACTGTTACTCTGTACCCATTAAACACCACTTCCTCATTTTGTCCTAACCTGACCCTTGATAACCACCATTTTACTTTCTGTCTCAATGAATTTGACTATTCTAGCCACTTCTTGGACTTCCTGATAACTCAAACAATAAAGAATTTGCCTGCGATGCAGGAGACCAAGGTTTGATCTCTGGGTTGGGAAGTTCCTCTGGAGAAGGGAATGGCAATCCACTCTAGTATTCTTGCCTGCAGAATTCCATGGACAGAGAAGCCTGGCGGGCTACAGACCATGGGGTCACAAAGAGTCGGACACGACTCAGAGACTAACATACACACACATAACAGCCACTTCTTATAAATGAAAACCAGTAATCTGGCCCCCAGTTCAAGAACTTAGAAAAGCAAAATAAATTCAAAGCAAATAGAAAGAAGGAAGTAACAAACATAGGAGCAAAAATTTCAATGAAATTGAAAACAGAAAACAATAGAAAAAAATCAATGAAACAAAATTCTTATTCTCTGAAAGATCAGGAAAAGAAAAATTTCTAGCAAGTTTGACAGAAAAAAAGAAGACATAAATTACTAATATCAGGAATGAATCCATGGATATCACTACAGACTCTGAAAATATCAAAAGGATAACGGGAACATTGCAAACAACACAACACATATAAACTTGATAAGTTACATGAAATGGAACTATTCCTTGAAAGCATAAACTACCATAATCATCTAATATGAAATAGATAATTTAAATAGCCCTATAACTATTGCAGAAATAGAATTTGTAATTAAAAAACTCACAAAAAAGAAATCTGTAAGACTAGATGGTTTTACTGGAAATTTTTATTAACTATTTAAAGACATTTTAAATGGCAAATAGATGGGGAAACAATGGAAACAGTGACAGACTTTATTTTCTTGGGCTCCAAAATCACTACAGATGGTGACAAGAATTCTTAAAATATTAGCAAATGAATTCTACAGTATAAAGCAAATTATACACTACAACCAAATGGAGTTTATTTTAGGGATGTCAGATTGGTTTAATATTCAAAAATCAATTAATGTAATTAATGTACCGTATTAGCAAGGTAAAAAATAAAAATCACAATCATATACGTGAATGCAGAAAAAGTACTTGACAAAATTCAACCTCTATTTAGGAAAAAACTGTTAGAAAAATAGAACTAGTTAGAACTTCTTCAATTTGATAAACAGCAGCAACCAAAAAACCAACAGACAACATTATACTTAATGGTGAGATATTGAATGCTTTCTCCATAAGACTGGGAAAAAAGCAAGGATGTTTGTTTTTATCACTCTTGCACAACATAATACGGGAATTTCTAGCCAATACAATAAGTCAAGAAAAGGGAATAAAAGGTACACAGTTCAGAAAAGAAGAAATAATACTAGCTCTATTTGCACCTGACATGGTTGTCTCGGTAGAAAATCCAAAGTCTAAAAAATAGCTATAGATAATTAGTGAGGTCACAGGACACAGCATGAAGATACAAAAGTCAGTTGCTTTTCTTTGTATTAACAATGAGCATGCAGACACATAAATTTAAAATATAATACCGTTTGCAATCACTGAAAAAAAAAACCCACATGAAATAAGGGCACCTCTTTTAAAACATGAACAGGACTTGTTTCCTAAAAAGTACAAAATGCTGATAAAGTATTTCAAAGATTTAAATAAATGGTGAGACAGATTGTGTTCACAGATTGGGAGACTCAACATAATAAAGATGTCAATTCTCCCAAAATTGATATACATGTTTTAGGCAATTCCTTTTAAAATTCCAGCAAGATTTCTTTTGTAGATATAGACAAGATTATTCTAATCTTTATATGGATAGGCAAAGGAACTAGGAAAACTAAAATAATTTTGGAAAAGAAGAATGAAGTGAGAGGGATCATTTTAAATAATTTCAAAAGTAATTACAGAACTATAGCAATAAAGACTATATTGATAGAGGCATAGACACCTAGACCAATGTAACAGATTAGACAGTCCAGAAACATACCCACACAAACATGCCCATCTGATTTCTGACAAAGCAAAAGCAATTCTATGGTGCTGATGCTCTTGTACATCTATAGGTGAAAAGATGACTCAACCTAAATCTCACACTTCATACAAAAGGTAACTTATAGTGCATAACTGACTTAAATGTGAGGCACAAAACTTTTGGAAAAATCATAAAAGAAAATCTTCAGCATCTTTAGGAAAAGAGTTGTTAGACTTGACACCCAAAGGAGAATCTAAAAAAGGAAAAATTGAGAAATTGGACTTCTTCAAAAGGAAAATCTTTTGTTCTGTCAGGAGAATGAAAAAGCAAGATACAAACCGGGGGAAACGATTTGCAAACTATACGATTTGCAAACTATACTACTGACAAAGAATTCGTATCAACAGTATATAAGAAATTCTCTGGAGAAGGAAATGGCAACCCACTCCAGTATTCTTGCCTGGAAAAGTCCATGGACAGAGGAGCCTGGTGGGCTGCAGTCCATGGGGTTACATGACTGAGCACGCGTGCATGAGGGTGGAGGGAAATGGGTTGGTAGCAATAAACTGGTAGAACTAAAAAAAAAAAAAAAAAAAGAAATTCTCAAAACTCATCAGTTAAGTAAATGATGATCCTAAAAACTGAATAAAATAAAATAGGGAAAATATCTGAAGAGAGTTTCCTGAAGAGGATATATAGAGGGAAAGTAAGTACATGAAAAGATATTCAACACCATTAGCCATTAAGAACACGCAAATTAAAACCACAGTGAGACTTCACTAATCATCTATCCCAGTGGCTAGAATTAAAAAATAGTGACAACACCAAGTGCTGTCAAGCGTGTGGAGAAACTGGACCACACAGATTGTTGGTGGGAACATAAAGTGATACAGCCTCAGGATTTCCCTGGTGGTCCAATGATTAAGAATCTGCCTTCCGTTGCAGGGGCTGCAGGTTGGATCCCTTGTCAGACAACTAAGATCCCCCATGCCTCAGGGTACATGAGCCTGCGAGCCACAGCTAGAGAGAAGCCTGCGTGCCTCAGTGAAGATACCATGTGCCACAGTTAGGACCTGACTCAGCCAAAAAAAAAAAAAAAGGTATAGCCTCTCTGGCAAACAGTTTAGCAGTTTCTTAAAAACTAAACATGCAACTACCATAGGACCCAGCAATTGCACTTCTGGGTGTTCATCCCAAGAAATGGATGCATGCATGCTAAGCTGCTGCAGTCACGTCTGACTCTTTGTGACCCTATGGACTGTAGCCCGCCAGGCCCCTCTGCCCAGGAGGTTCTCCTGGCATGAATACTAGAGTGGGCTGCGATGCCCTCATCCAAAATGGGATACATACACACAAAAACCTGTACACAGATATGGTAGCTTCATTCATAATAGACTCGAACTAGAAACAACCCAGATGTCTTTCAATGGGTGAGTTTAAACACTCTATGGCACATTCATGCATAGAGTACTTCAGTTCAGTTCAGTCGCTCAGTCGTGTCCGACTGTCTGCGACCCCATGAATTGCAGCACGCCAGGCCTCTCTGTCCATCACCAACTCCCGGAGTCTGCCCAAACCCATGTTCATCGAGTCAGTGATGCCATCCAACCATCTCATCCTCTGTCGTCCCCTTCTCCTCCCGCCCCCAATCCTACCCAGCATTAGGGTCTTTTCCAATGAGTCAACCCTTTGCATGAGGTGGCCAAAGTATTGGAGCTTCAGCTTCAACATCAGACCTTCCAATGAACACCCAGGATTGATCTCTTTTAGGATGGATTGATTGGATCTCCTTGCAGTCCAAGGGACTCTCAAGAGTCTTCTCCAACACCACAGTTCAAAAGCATCAATTCTGCAGCGCTCAGCTTTCTTCACCGTCCAACTTTCACATCCATACTTGACCACTGGAAAAACCATAGTCTTGACTAGACGGACTTTTGTTGGCGAAGTAATGTCTCTGCTTTTAAACATGCTATCTAGGTTGGCCATAACCTTCCTTCCAAGGAGTAAGCGTCTTTTAATTTCATGGCTGCAGTCACCATCAGCAGTGATTCTGGAGCCCAAAAAAGTAAAGTCTGACAGTTTCCACTGTTTCCCCATCTATTTCCCATGGAGTGATGGGACCAGATGCCATGATCTTAGTTTTCTGAACGTTGAGCTTTAAGCCAACTTTTTCACTTTCCTCCTTCACCTTCATCAAGAGGCTCTTTAGTTCTTCTTCACTACTCAACAGTAAAAAGGAATAACTATAGGTACATAGAGCAACTTGGATAAATCTCCAAAGAACTATGCTAAATGGAAAAAGCTCATCCTCAAAGGGCTACATACTGTATGAAGTTGTTTATATAGCATTCTTGAAATGGCAACATTATAGAAATGGAGAACAGGACGGGCTGCCAGTGGTAAGAAAGGGGTGGAGCTGAGGGAGGAGGGAAGAGGAGAGGAGGGAAGTGGGTGTGGCCTGTGAGATCCTCTTGACCATGTCAATGTTAGTGTCCTGGTTGTGATAATGTTCTATAGTTGTGCAAATGTTACCATTGAGGGAATCTGGATAAAGGGTACATGGTATCTCTATTATTTCTTACAGCTGTGTGTGTGATTGTACAATCATCTCAATATAAAAAGTTTAAAAGTTTATATTTGCAGATTATACTTCCAGAGGCTTTCTTAATTTTTTTAAATTTTACATATATATATATTAATTCATTTATTTGATTAAGTAAGTCTGTCCAGGGACCTAGGAATCTGCACTTCCAAAATACTATATATGATTACAATGTAGAGAGACCTTGGGGCTCACTCTGTGAAACCCTATTCTATTCCCTTTCAATAGAAATAGCTAAAAAATGTTTTTCTAATATTTCCAATTCAAATTTTAAAAACTAATTTATTTCTTTGTTTGGTTGCGCTTGGTCTCCATTGCTACATGTGGGCTTTTCTCTAGTTGCGTCAACTGGGAGCAACTCTTCATTGAGGCGCACGGGTTTCTCATGAGGGCGGCTTCTCTATAGCACAGGCTCTAGGCGCTCGGGCTGCAGGAGTTGCTGCATTCAGGTTCAGTAACTGCGGCCCCCTGGCTTTCAGAATCTTCCCTGACCAGGGATCGAACCACTGTCCCCTGCACTGGCAAGTGGGTTTTTATACACTGCACTGCCAGGGAAGTCCATCCAATTCAAATTTAACACCACAGCATCATTTTCTTTGCCATCCTTTCATTTATATTTGGAGAAGGCAATGGCAACCCACTCCAGTGTTCTTGCCTGGAAAATCCCAGGGATGGAGGAGCCTGGTGGGCTGCCGTCTGTGGGGTCCCACAGAGTCAGACACGACTGAAGCGACTTAGCAGCAGCAGCATTTATATTTGTTTTTTTCCTTATACATGCTTTTTCCCCTTACAGTGAAAATCTGTAGTCCTAATAACATTAATGGATTTCCTTATTTTATTCTAAAATAGATGTAAAACAATTAGAAAAATTATTGTTAGAGTACTATTCTAAAAATGAGTCCACTAAGTAATAGGTTATTTTGTAATTCTTTGTCTTTATATTGTATAAAAGTTTATGATTAAAATACTAATTTAATAAAATTCAAAATTTACTTGAATTGACTCTTTCCTCTCCTTTAGTTTTCTTGACCTTCTTTTGTATCTTGCTTTTTAGATTAAAAAAAAATCTTGAAATATATCAGCTTGTAGAAAACATGCATTCTTAATAAATATTTGATGATTGAAATCTGATTGAATATTCTCTCTCAGGGACTTAATGAAAAAATACAGAAAGATGAAATCCAAACATCTTGCACTAGAACACCGAAGAATATTACTTTATTCTCTGCTCTATTACATAAAAACTTAAAGGCAGCTAACACTGTGGGATAAATTTTAAGGGCAAGGTAGTGTCCCCTAAGCTATCAGGTATCCTTTTCTGGGAAAAAGTTTCATTTTGAAGCAAATGAATTTCACACTGTTGGGGCTTCATTATTTTTTAAAGATCCTAGGTTTTTTCCTTCAAAATATTAAGGCAAATTCTTCAAAATAATTTGTGCACTACTATATATAGCTTCAGGCTTGTGTTTAACTTGCATCTTTGCAGGTATCTACCCCCTGAGCAGTGACATCTTTCCTCTTGTCATGAACTGCAGGGCAATCTCAAAACTCTTTTCATGGCTGACTTGCCTACTCCGGGGACTCTATAGCCAGAATTGCTTCACAAGAGCCTCTTCAAGTAGCATATCTCCTGGGAAAACTTGTACCACTCACGGTTGGGATGGTTAGAAAAGTAGTGGTAAAACTTGAATCAGTTTTGGATGTGCTTGTTTTGCTTTAGCTTTCAAAGCAAAAGAAGGTGATCTTATCCGTTGCGTGCAAACTGTGTGTTGATTAACAGGAATGGACAACTGATCACAGTTACTTTATTTTTTATTTTTTTTATTTTTTAATAAATTTATTTATTTTAGTTGGGGGCTAATTACTTTACAAAAAACCCTTGTACAGAGCAAGGAACACCACCATAAGGTCTATAATTGCATCTTAATTAACTTTAGAGAGATGAACATAAAGAATTTTAAAGGGTAGTGAAGATCAGGGATGTTACCCCATCTTGAACATCACTTGCAATCACAGGACATTGGTATTCATGTAATATGAAGATTCCTATATGCTTGCATAGTCCAAATGGAATACTGAAAATTTTCTCTGTGTAGATATTCATAAACAAATACAGTAGTTTAACAATTATAATCAGGCAACAAAATCATGATGATAGCTATTTTATATGGATGATCAATATAATCTTCGCTTAATCTCATGTTTTTTCTCTGAGATTTTAGGACTTCAGTCCTTTTCCATACTAGTATATTTTGGTTTCACATACCTTTTGGAAATAAAATCTATAGCACCACGTTTAAGTTGTGCAAATTTGTTCAACTACAGTTAGAATAAAGATATTTATTTCCTAGGCATTTATCAAAGGTAGCCTATAAAGCAGTAGTGTTTGTGAGTGTGTGTGTGTGCTTTGTCATGTGCTTTATATTCATCTCATGTACTCTGAAGTTCATTCTCAGATGAGCAAATAGCCTTAGAGAGGTGAAGTAACTTGTCCAAGAAGTTGGACACATATTAATACAACTCATAAGAGGCTGTATGAAAACAGTGGCAGATTTTATTTTCTTGGGCTCCAAAATCACTGCGGATGGTGACTGCAGATGGTGACTGCAGCCATGAAATTAAAAGATGCTTGCCCCTTGGAAGAAAAGCTATGACAAATCTAGATAACATTAAAAAACAGAGATGTCACTCTGCAGGCAAAGGTCTGTATAGTCAAAGCTGTGGTTTTTCTAATATTCATGTATGGGTGTGAGAGTTGGACCATAAAGAAGGCTGAGCACTGAAGAATTGATGCTTTCGAACTGTGGTGCTAGACAAGACTCTTGAGAGTCCCTTGGACTGCAAGGAGATCAAATCAGTCAATCAAAAGGAAATCAACCCTGAATCTTCACTAGAAGGACTGCTGCTGAAGCTCCAATACTTTGGCCACCTAATGCAAAGAGCTGACTCATTGGAAAAGACCCTGATGCCGGGAAAGACCGAAGGCAGGAGGAGAAGGAGGAGACAGAGGATGATGGTTGGATGGCATCGAAAATCAATGGACATGAGTTTGAGAAAACTCTGGAAGATAGTGGAGGACAGAGGAGCCTGGTGTGCTGCAGTCCGTGGGGTCACAAAGAGTTGCACATGACTGAGGGACCGAACAACAGCAATGAAGATTCCAAAGGCCAGAAGACAGCAACCTGAAAGCCCCAGGCAGGTCAAGCTGTCATATCCTTTAGAATGGCCATTTTCTGCTCATTACTATTATACAGGTCAAAGGGTAAGTGTCTTTCAAATGTTTATATGTAAATATAGCTAGTCCTCCAACAAAAGTCCTAGTCAAAGCTATGCTTTGTCCAGTAGTCCTGTATGGATGTGAGAGTTGGAGTATAAAAAAAGCTAATTGCCAAGAATTGACACTTCTGAACTGTGGTGTTGGAGAAGACTCTTGAGAGTCTCTTGGACTGCAAGGAGATCAAACCAGTCAATCCTAAAGGAAATCAATCCTGAATATTCATTGGAAGGACTGATGCTGAAGCTGAAACTTCAATACTTTGGCCGTCTGATGCGAAGAACTGACTCATTGGAAAAGACCCTGATGCTGGGAAAGATTGAAGGCAGGAGAAGGGGATGACAGAGGATGAGATGGCTGGATGGCATCACTGACTCAATGGACATGAGTTTGAGCAAGCTCCAGGAGATGGTGATGGATGGGGAGGTCTGACATGCTACAGTCCATGGGGTTGCAAAGAGTCAGACACAACTGAGCGACTGAACTGAACTGAACTGAACTGAAGGGGTAAGCTGTGGGAAACTGAGTGTCAATCAGTAGATCATGCAGCTCAGTTTCCTTGACCAAGCATGGAAGAAGAGACCCGTGGAATAACCAAGTTGATGGGAAAGCTGATGGACAAGAAGTAGAGGTGATTCTCTTCCATCTTTTCTTACTAGAAAAGTTTTCTAATGTGTAATATATATATATATATATATATATATATATATTCCAACCAGGATGGAGTCATTTTCTGTACTATAGCTACACTGCTCCTATTATACTTAAACAGCCATATTACAATAACCACCACAAGTTGTCATGGTAGTTGTTCATCACCTCTCTTTTGTTGTGACATTATTTGCTGGAGATAATGAGAGAATAAGAACCAGAAACTAGTACCTATTGCAGTGAAAAGCAGAAAAGAAGAATGAGTTTTTCTCTTTTCCTTTCCTGAGACAAAGAAGATAAAGAGAACAGTGAGCAGGCCTGAACATTGTCAGATTTTTTACTTTAACTGCTGCTAACTCTGCATGTCTGTAACTTAGTTTGCTTTTCTGCCCCCTAACTCTACGGGAGCTACAATTCCCATTTTTTTTCTTTGACTCTATGCTAAATACATCCTATATCTGGTGTTTACCCTTACAACACTCTTCTCCTTACAGTTACATATCAGAAAGAAGGCTGCAGAGCCACCAAACCGCCAGACTCAATCCCTGGCTTACTGACACCAGTCCATGACTGTCTCGGAAACAATGCGAAAGGAAGAAATCAAGGTCCTATCATCTTTGTTCCTCATCACTGACTCCTGACTGCAAGCCCTTGCCTTAAATAAGCCCCTAGATTCATGGAGGGGGTGCACAGTTCTTGAGGCATGAGCTTATTGTCTTCCCCTCTCCACTGGCTGAGAATTAAAGCCACCTTTCTGTTTCCTCCAAACTCTATTTTTTATTTGACTTTGGTAGGAAGAGAAGGCCAAGATTTTGGCCAGCAACACACCTAGTACAATGTCTGAGACACACACCTAAAAGGCTATTTTCATGGAGTTGGAGCAAGTGCTTGGGGGAATGGAAGGATGTCATTCAACTGTTGATAGCAGGAAATTCAGCCAGATGGATTAAGTTCTTTAAGGAGTGTAATGATGGGTAGTAGCAAGTAGCAATCCTGGCACTTGGTCCTTTTCAAGAATTCAAAGTAGGATTGTGGTTTCTTTGAAGGAATGGTGGTAGATTAGCTAGCAAATGAAAGACAGTTTCCAGTTAAGAGGAACAGAGGAGGTGGGAAGGCTATAGGGAAAGGAATTCAGACACAGGAGAAAAAAATGGAGACTCAGTAGCGGAGCTTGGTTCTTTTCAAAGCAGAAGTCCAGTTAACTGGGAGACAGGTCCTAGAAAAACTAGCAGTTAGGCTGTGTTAATGCTGAAGAAATCCAGTATTGTCATAAAATGTCCTGGATAAAGATAAGATTGCCCCCAAAGTCCAGGGAATATTCAAGCCTGGGATTTTGGGCAGTGTGTGCAAGCTAAGTTGCTTCAGTCCTGTCCGACTCTTTGCAACCCCATGGACCGTAGCCCACCATGGGTTTCTCCAGGTGAGAATCCTGGAGTGGATTGCCTTGCCCTCCTCCAGGGGATCTTCCTGACCTAGGGATCGACCGCCGTTTCTTACTGTCTCCTGCATTAATAGGCGAGTTCTTTACCACTTGTGGCTCAGCTGATAAAGAATCCGCCTGCAATGCGGGAAACCTGGGTTCGATCCCTGGGTTGGGAAGATGCCCTGGCGAAGGAAAAGGCTACCTACTCCAGAATTGTGGGCCTGGAGAATTCCGTGGACTGTATAGTCCATGGGGTCGCAAAGAGGCGGAGACGACTGAGTGACTTTCACTCACTCTTTACTACTAGCGCCACCTGGAGCAAGATTGCTTAACAACACGTCAGACAAGATCAGGAAATAAGGGATAACCGGCAACCCACTCCAGTACTCTTGCCTGGAAAATCCCATGGATGGAGGAGCCTGGCGGGCTGCAGTCCATGCGGTCGCTACGAGTCGGACGCGACTGAGCGACTTCACTTTCACTTTCCACTTTCATGCATTGGAGAAGGCAATGGCAACCCACTCCAGTGTTCTTGCCTGGAGAATCCCAGGGACGGGGGTGCCTGGTGGGCTGCTGTCTATGGGGTCGCACAGAGTCGGACACGACTGAAGCGACTTAGCAGCAGCAGCAGCAGCAGAAAGAAGAATTTATGGTGGGGGAAGGGATGGGAGGCAGCCCCTTCTGCCTCCAGGCTCTGGAATCTGAAGTCAGCACTTCCTAAACTCAGAGGGAAAATTCAGGCCCATTGACCTTTGTACTTCTATCAACAGTACTGAGCAGTCTTTTGACTTGATCATGTCAACATTCTGAAGTTTCAGAGACGAAAAACTAGAGATTCTGCTATAAAGATTCCTAAGGGGAATCAAGAAAGACATAGTATTGGTTTGGGGACTATTCACTAAAGTATCCCAGCAGCAAAAACCAAAAGAAACACAGCTGGAATCGTTTTATGAATTGCAGGCAAATTGTAAGATTGAATTCAGTCAGGATAATTGGTTTTAAGTATGTCCTTTTCTCTTTCTCCTATTTGATATTACCGACATGAAGTCTTTTGAAATGTCGATAATTTAAATGTAATTTAATTTCTTTAATGAAACTGTTTAATATTTTAAGAATATAAGAATAGCTTTTGAGCAGTGGGAGAGGCTGGTGGAGGCAGGAGGATGCTCAGCCTCCAAGGGGAATGAAAGTGCCTTCCATCTCTCCAGGGTGACTCTGGCTGATGCCACTGGAGTCCCTTTGAAAGGCTTTCTGTTTCAAGTTCCCCCAGTTGAATGCAAGGGGTGTGTGTGTGTGTGTGTGTGTGTGTGTCAGTCATGTCCAACTCTTTGCAACCCCATGGACTGTAGCTCACCAGGCTTCTCTGTCCATGGAATTCTCTAGGCATGAATACTTGAGTGGGTAGACATTCCCCTCTCTAGGGGATCTTCCCAACCCAGGGATCAAATGCAAAAGGGACTGCATGCCAAATGCCATTCAGGAAATGTGAACTGTATTAAAATAGGCAGAAATAAAATAGTATTAAATATGGTCCCCCTGCCCTCAAAATGCTAGGATTTAAGTAAGGTTGCAATCTGGAAAACAGATTGGACAGTCATAACTCCATAGCTTGGTTTTTAAAGACCTCCACAGCTTACTTTTTGCAAAAACCCTGAATCAGATTCAACTCTGAATCACTTTCAACTTTTTTAAAAAAAAAAAGCAACAAAGAAAACCAAGTCTGAGTTTCTCTTTCATATAGTTTATAAAGTTAAACTTTTGGAACATAGAGCCAAATAGAAGACTTTAAATTTATCCTTATTTAATGTGATCTTGTGATTTTGAACTAGACCAAGTTTCCAGGCTGTTCAAAATTTTTTGAATACTGATTCAACCATCTAGTATATTCTCTGTTTCTCCCAGCTCTGTGCCAAATATAATAATTATGCTGTTGACACCTTCATCCAGATAATTGATTGAAAGTGTGGAGAGGACAGAGTTTGAAGACAAAGCTCTCCAAGCCTTCATTTTCTGTGGGTTGACATCAATTAATTAACAGGGAATTGGGAGGAAAACAACTTTTACAGAATATCTACCATGTATGTGATACTATAAATGATTGCTTGACTATATTAGCATATTTAATCTTTAATTCTAGTAACACAGCTGGAAAGTACTGAAGTTGATTTTTGACTCTGCATCTGTCTAACTCCCTGCTCTTACTAGTAAACTTTCTTACCTCCAGTTAATCAAAGTTTTTACTTGCTTGTAAAATTTCTCACCAATTTGCCAAACTGTATTTTCTTCCAGCCCACATTTTGTATCTTGTCCACAGGATACCACGATAGGCCTTATTAAACATGTGGCTGAAATTAAAATACTCTCTGTGAGTTTCCCTCAGTCATATTGAGAATAAGATAGTATTAGGTGTGGTGGTAACTTCTCTGGTGGCTCAGATGGTAAAGAATCTACCTGCAATGCAGGAGACCTGGGTTCAATCCTTGGGTTGGGAAGTTCCCCCAGCGAAGGGAATGGCAATCCACTTCAGTATTCTTGCCTGGACAATCCCTATGGATAGAGGAGCCTGGTGGGCTACCGTCCATGTGGTCACAAAGAGTTGGACACCACTGAGTGACTAACAATCACAGTTAAATCAGGTATGGTGGTAAATTAGCTAAAAGAGGACAGTTGGAAGTGATAGAATTTGATTTTTTACAAAAGGTAGTACTTTTATTTGGTTAGTTCCTTCTTGATAAGAAATATATTGCATATGACACAAATATTAGAGTAAATAGAATGTGGTTTTTCATAATTTTTGTAGTATCATGTGTCTATGATTTATTTCTACAGTTTCTTTCTTTTTCAGAGTTTGGGAGGGGGTGGTCCTAAGATGGCAGAGGAATAGGACGGGGAGACCACTTTCTCCCCCACAAATTCATAAAAAGATCATTTGAATGCTGAGCAACTTGCAAAAACAACTTCTGAAGGCTGGCAGAGGATACCAGGCACCCAGAAAGGCAACCCATTCCCTTCGAAAGGAGGTAGGACAAAATATAAAAGGCAAAAAGAGAGACAAAAGAGTTAGGGATGGCGACCTGTCCTGGGGAAGGAGTCATGAAGGAGGAGAAGTTTCCATACAGCAGGAAACCCTCTCACCAGCGGGTCTGTGGAGCTTTGGAATCTCAGAGGGCAACATAACCGGGAGGAAAAAAACAACCACAGAATAGAGTTTGGAAATTAAGAATGAATTTATAATGGGAATTCTGTGACATCTGACTATGTTCTCCTCAATACTGCTAGCTGTAGTGCTAACAGGAAAAATAATAATCACATTTAAATACTTATTCTCTATCAGATGTTGTGTAAAGTGCTTTACATGTCTTAGGTATCATCTCACTTAAACACAACAACCCTTTGAAATGCTTCCTATTATTACCTTCATTTTATAAATTAGAAAACAGACTAACATGTTATGTGCCCAAGAGCTGTGGGTTGAACCCAGGGAGATGGGCCCCTCCAGTGCCCATGGCTTCAGCCACTGCTGAGAGAGAATTCTCTAAGGATCTCTTGTATTTCTGTTTGTATTGTGAACAGAGGAACTGACTGCTCTATTCTGAGTAATCTTTACAAGGAGTTTTAATAATGAATAACCTTAGGAGATACTGTCCAGTGTAATAATAATATGGGCTTCCCTGGTGGCTCAGACCATAAAGGATCTGCCTATAATGCAGGAGACCTGGGTTCGATCCCTGGATTGGGAAGATACCCTGGAGAAGAGAACAGCTACCCACTCCAGTAATCTTGCCTGGAAAATCTCATGAACAGAGGAGCTTGGTAAGCTTTAGTCTATGGGGTCACAAGAGTTGGACACAATTTAGAAACTAAGCTACCAGATAATAAGATAATGTCTCATAATAATTTATCTTATATTTTATAATAAGAAGATAATGTCTCTCTCAGGACCAGAGGTTAAAAAGGCTTACTCTCCACTGTAGATGATGCAGGTTCCCTAACCTCAGGATTCCTCTCGTGTAATGCAACTCACTGTGTGTACAGACATCACCTGTGTACATTTATCACCTTCTGGGAATGATAGTAGGGTAACTGGTACAACTGCTGATCCTCTGGCTACTGCTATTGCAGACAAAATTCTTTGTCTTTCTCCCAAGGTGCTCACGTCTTTCTCTATGAATCTGTGGTGGGCTCACTTGTTATCTTGTAATTAGGGTAAAAATCTCAGACCCTTCATGGTTCTTGACTGCCTCTACTCAAGAGTATGTGATTATCTCTTCCATAGACCAGCAACACTATCCACCCCCCCCCCCAAAAAGTGACCTTATAAGAGAGGACTAATTGATTTCCAATTATCCAAACATCTTTGATGATGTATTGGGTTGGTCAAAAATTTGTTCAGGTTTTTCCATAACATCTTTCAGAAAATTCTGAGCGAACTTTTTGGCCAACTCAATACTTCCAGGTAATAAACCCCGGGTAGTGGCTTCTCTTCTCCCTCTCTTAGATAACAAATCAATCATATGAGAATCTGACTCTCCTTTGTTGTTCAGTTACCCAATCATGTCTGACTCTTTGCAACCCCATGGACTGCAGCATGCCAGGTTTCACTGTCCTTCACTATCTCCTGGAGTTTGCTTAAACTCATGTCTATTGAGTTAATGATGCCATTCAACCATATCATTTTCTGTCACTCCCTTCTCCTCTCCTTAGGTAACCTAAAAGTGTAGCTCAGATTAAGAATATCTTGAAGCAGAGCTTCTAATATAAGATGGCAGAATAGAAGGATTCTTTCCTGGGTTGCCTTGCTTGGTGCCCTTAAGGAATATGAACTCATTTTGATGGAAAAAAATAAACACGGAGAAAAGTCATTCAGTCTGGGTTTGTTGTGATTGTAGAGCTTGATATGCATCTATCAACAGCAGACTGATCTAGTGTCAAGAGGTACAGGATTTCAGGAAAAGAGCCATTCTGGAATGAATAACACTTGCTTGAGAAAATCTTAAGAGATTTATTGCTGAATCTATGCTTTTAGTTGGTTCAGAAAAAGTGATCAGTAGAGTATACAAAGGATGATAATTTTAACATAATGATTAGAATACTGTGCATTTTCAAGTTTGGGGTAGAAGAATTTGGGTTTTCAATAGTTTTCATTAGATTTTAGAAGTGTTTTCCGAAGTTGCATGCAAGAGACATAACACTTGAAATGTTGAACCCAAAGGTTTTGTTCAAACTATTTAAAATTTCATGCACATATCTAATCTCTCCCAAATTTTCTGCTTAGCTTACTTGGGACACTGTGTAAAAAATAACCAAAATATGCAGGCTCCCAGGCAGGGTCTGGTCAGTGACGCGTTGGAGCATAGCTTTCAAATATGGGTGCATGGATTTCCTTCTTTTTAATTTTGCAATCGAATTAATGGTGATGGATGCAGAGAACGAGCTGGTAGATGGCTAGGAATAACGGAGATATTGGCTGCAGCTGGGCTGTCCTGGCCATTTTACTGTAGAACCACAGACCAGCGAGCTTCAGCATTTCCTAGAGAGCTTGCTGTTTTTGTCTCACACCTCGCCTCTAGAGTGTCTGGGGTGGGCCTGAGAACTCCATTGCTATTAATAGTAATTAGTTCCTAGATAGCGCTGATACTGCTGCTTTGAGGAACACACTTTGAGAAAAATTGTCTTACACATTTTCTGAGGGACAAACAGTGGCTCTGGTCTAAGATGGAGGAGGGGAGAACTCATTAGAAAGACAGAGCTACAGAAAAACCTGAATGAATATTTTGGCCAACTCGATATTTAGGTTTTTTTGGTATTTGCCTTGTCCTTGCGTGCCTGCTTAGTCATGTCCAACTCTTTGCAACCCCATAGGCTGTAGCCCACCAGGCTCCTCTGTCCATGGAATTCTCCAGGCAAGAATACTGGAATGGGTTGCCATTTCCTTCTGCAGGGGATCTTCTTGACCCAGGATTCGAACATGCATCTCCTGCATTGGCAGGTGGATTCTTTACCAACTACACCACCTGGGGACATATATTTACCTGAGGAAAAATATCAACTGTAGTTTCCCAGGGGTCTCTCCTTCCGCTTCATGCTGATTTTTGTTTTCCATTATATGTCTCGAAGTCAAAGTGAAATCCTGCATGACATATACTGACTTTAGTTGCAACTGTTCATTCCTTTTTTTCTGCTTTTCTTCCATCACCTTCTTCCTTCACATGTGAAGCCACACACACTCATTGTTAGGTGATTTTTCTGGACAAAATAAATGCCTACAATTCAGAACTATTCTGAATTGCAAACAAATGACCACTTGAATTTTTTGTGGAGAAGGAAGGAAACTGTCTCCCGTTGCTCTTAGTCTTTATCTGTTGAATTTCTGAGTGTTGTACTTCAACAAATTGCATGGTGTTTAAGGCCAAGCCCCCATCTGGATTCGTACTTCCAGCAAGTGTTTGCTTTTTCTATAATAACAGTCTTCTACTTGGCTGTTGTATGTTTTTCTCATCATGATGAGAAAAGTTTTCATCCCAATGTAGCCATATTTGTCACATTTGAAATTTGTCATATGAGGCTCAGTATACTGTAAGTCCCCTACATATGAATAAGTTCCATTCTGAGAACACATTTGTAAGTACAATTTGTTCCTAAGTCCAACAAAGCTAGCCTAGGTATCCTACACAATTGGCTATATAGTACAACAATAGACTTATAATATAATATTTTTTCCACAAATAATACATAAAAACAACAAAAAATAAAGAAAATATTTTTGATCTTACAGTACAGTACCTTGAAAAGTACAGTAATATAGTATAACAGCTGGCATACAGCGAGGGGCTGACATCAAGAACCAGCCAAGAAGAGTTACTGACTGGAGGAGAGTGAGAAGGTGGGAGACGGTAGAGCTGAAGAATTGTCAGCAATAGGAGATGGAGACAGGCTGCAATTTCAATCTTGCCTGATGTTGATGGCACAAGTTCTGGTTCCTTGTTGGAACCAGATGCACATTCCCATCTTTGAAAGTTTGCAACTTGAAGGTTTATATGTAGGGGACTTACTGTATTCTTACTAATTTTTTATTGAAGTATAGTTGATTTACCATGCTGTGTTACTTTCTGGTGTACAGCAAGGAGATTCAGTTTTATATAGATGTATATAAACCCACCTTTTCACTTAACTATCCTGTATGCTTAATCTTGCTGAGTTTTATTTTCCTAATCTATAAAATAGTCATGAAATGTCTATTTTGCAGGGTTTTGATAATTAAATGAGTTAATAGATGTAAAGAACATGGCTCATGATAGATATTCAATAAAGGAGGGCATTATAAATGAATTACTGGTATTTAGGATGGGATATTTGGAAGAACCATTGTTAAAGATATTTGAAGATGGATGAGAATATTTTCTGTGTGATGAGTGAATTGGGGCCAAAGGATGAACATTATACCAGGGAGAATTACAGTTGGTGAATATAAGGATGAACCCTCCAAGAACCAAATCTAGGCAAGCAATGGGATGGGCTTCCACGTGAAGCAGTGAGTTACCTAACCCAGAAAATATTCAGAGAGAGGCTGCAGAATTTGGATCAGATTGTGCAAAATGAGTCCCACTTTAGACAGGAGGTTGAAGTCTAGGATAGCAGAAATTCCTCAAATTCAGTTATACCGTGAATTCACCCCAGTGTCTTTTGGAAAAGCACCCTCTGTGCTCCTATTTCATTTACATTACCCCTGGTGATGACTCTGGGATTCCAAACAATTTAGATTCCCATAAAGATCCAAGGAGTTTCAGAGACTACCAAAAGAAAACTCATTAGTGTCAGTGTTTGAAAACCAACAAACAAATGAGACAACAGGTATCCATTTCTTTGCTTTGCTTTAAAAAGAGTAATAGGTGCTTTGCTTACCCAAGGGCTCAAGCATTGAACACACCCAGTTAAGCAGTCTGAGGTTGACAGTGCTAACAAGAGGACATTCTGAAAAAGTACACCAGGACATGGCAGCTGAGTCCGGCAGCCCCAGGAAGAAGCACATTACTGTGGCTGGAGGTTTCTGGTACAGTGATCAGCAGTGAAATGATTAACAGTGTTGGCATTTAAGTGATCATAATTAGGTTTCAAAGTTAACAGCCCATTGAGATAAATAGTGGAAGTTCACACCTCTCTCAGCGCTATTGTTTATCAGGCTGTCAAGTTGCAGATTCAGGAAGACAACAATAATGTAGCTTTGGACACTAATTGCCCAAAGCCAAGTTATATCCACCTGGGAGGGTCCTTTGGGCATTTGTTCAACTAAAATGTCAGGCAATATGCAGTGCTGGGGTTTTGCACTGCCTACCAGCATACAACATCGCATTGATATTTTGATGTGTAGAAGGCAAATGATATGAAAATATGTTGTAATGTTTGAGGGGAATCTCCTTGTTTCCTGGTGTTATTTTCCTCAGTTTCTCCTCTCCAATAATAGTGAAACTACTACTCACTTAGACAAAACGGTTTCTGAAAGAAATTTAATGATTTAAGCAACAACAGCAAAATCCTTTACTCACATGAATTAGATTTCATAACCCATGTTATTGTCTACAAGGAGTTATAGGCACATTCCATCAATAGAAAGACATGGTGAGCATAATTAAATGAATTTTCATAAAATTCCGAACTATTTGTTCACAGTTCAGTTTCCATGCATGATTGCATGCTGCCCAAGTCTCAATAAGGGTGGGGATTGTACAGTTTCAGTTTGCAAAGTATTGATTTTCTTTTTCAAAAGACCTTCAGTAATTAAAGACAGAAAAACTGGGGAAAAAGAACCCCTAAGGCTTAAAAAAGAATATCATTGGTTGTCTTCTTGACATAAACTTTCTTAAAAGACCAAAGTCATTGGTAGTTCATTATCATCGCCAACATGAAATAATTATTGAACTAGTTAAAAAATTACACCATCAAATAAGCCAAAGGAAAACTGAAGTTTAAAACTTCCCACTGCTTACCGTTTCACCTTGAACAGAATTTTCCTTTTCCCTTTTTTTTTTTTTTGCTTTTTTTCCCATCCCTCTACTGACAAGTTAGAAAATGGATCACGGCACGCCCTTTAGCTGAGGCTACCATGGGAATTGACAGTGACCAAAGACATGAGGAGGTGGGGGTCCCAGGCTTGAAAAGGCAGGAGAAAAGGAAAAAGAGAGGAAAAGAGAGGTAGAGGGACCTCCCTGGCAGTCTAGTGGTTAGGATTTCACCTTCCAATGCAGGGTGTGCAACGTTGATCCCTGGCCAGGGAACTAAAATCTCACATGCTTCATGGCCAAAACACCAAATATAAAATAGAAACAATATTGTAACACATTCAATAAGGACTTTAAAAATGGTCCACGTCAAAAAAGAGAAAAAGAGAGAGGTAGAAAAGCAGAGTGAAAAAGAAGCTCAGGAGAAAGAATGCAGAAGGTGGGATTAAAAGCAGTTACACCGGTGAACAGGGAGGGATCACCCATTAGCTCAGGTGCTGGGCCTCTTGTTTTCTTACGTCTCAGTTAGAAACAGGTATCTCACTTCTGCTGCCTTGAAGGAGCTCTTCCTTAGGAAGTGTTTCATGAAAAGAATTACACCAGAAAGAAATGGCTCTAATCTTTCTGAAAGAATAGGAGGTGTTTTCGTTTCTTACTATTTTCCAACTGTTACACCCTGCCCTGAAGTCGGTCAGTAGAGGCTATTTACACAGATAATTGAACCAGGGTGGGCTGTCCAGGATGCTCAGATTCACACTGGCGTCTCTCGTCTTGTGACTGGGGAAGAATCATGTTTTCTTGTTTGTGGAAATAGGAGTAGACTATGAACTCCCTGAGGCCAGGTGTTGTGCCTTATTAATTTTAATATCCTCCATCTAAGCTCAGTGCCTGGTACATGGATTCTTTTAAAGGGTAAATGCAGAATTTATGACAGATTTTCCTGGTGCCTCAGATGGTAAAGAATCTGTCTGCAATGTGGGGGACCTGGGTTTGGTGTCTGGGTTTAGGAAGATTCTCTGGAGAAAGAAATGGCAACCCACTCCAGTATTCTTGCCTGGAGAAATCTATGGACAGAGGAGCCTAGCGGGCTTCGGTCCATTGGGTTGCAAAGAGTTGGACATGACTGAAGTGACTGACACTTTCTCTTTTTCACTTTAAAATATTTACATTAATCCTCATCTTTCATTAGGAGAGATGAAAAGCCACTGGGTAATTATTATATTAATACTTATACATGTCACTGTATAGTCCATAGGGTCACCAAGAGTCGGACATGACTGAAAGGGCTTCTCTAGTAGCTCAGCTGGTAAAGAATTCATCTGCAATGCAGGAGACCCTGGTTCGATTCCTGGGTCAGGAAGATCCCCTGGAGAACAGATAGGCTACTCACTCCAGTATTCTTGGCCTTCCCTGGTAGCTCAGGTGGTAAAGAATCAGCCTGTAAGGCAGGAGACCTGGGTTTGATCCCTGAGTTGGGAAGATCCCCTGGAGAAGGGAAAGGCAGCCTACTCTAGTATTCTGGCCTGGAGAATTTCATGGACTACAGTCCATGGGGTCACATAGTTGGACACGATTAAGCAGCTTTCACTTTTACTTTTCATACATTTCACACCACACATTATATAAAAAATAATTTACATGTTTTTCAAAATGCTTCCACTGTACTTTGGGACCCTATTGAATATCTTGCGATCTGAATGTATGTCTGCATCTAGAATAGGAAGAAGGTGCACCCACAACATAAGCCATGATGTGATGGTCAGTTTTGTGTGTCAGCTTGCCTAGGGTATGGCCAGCTATCCAATCAAGCACTAATCTGTGTTGCAGTGAAGGTATCTTGTAGCTGTGACTTAAAATATATCATCAATTACTTCAAGTATGGAAGATTATTTTATATATTCTGGGCAGGTCTGATTCAATCTGGCTGGTTTTTTTTTTTTTTAATTGGAGTATAATTGCTTTATAATGTTGTGTTAGTTCCTGCTATGCTGCTGCTGCTGCTGCTGCTAAGTCACTTCAGTCGTGTCCGACTCTGTGAGACCCCATAGACAGCAGCCCACCAGGCTCCGCCATCCCTGGGATTCTCCAGGCAAGAATACTGGAGTGGGTTGCCATTTCCTTCTCCAGCGCATGAAAGGGAAAAGTGAAGTCGCTCAGTCGCTCAGTCGTGTCCGACTCTTAGCGACCCCATGGACGGTAGCCTACCAGGCTCCTCCATCCATGGGATTTTCCAGGCAAGAGTACTGGAGTGGGGTGCCATTGCCTTCTCCGAGTTCCTGCTATACAAGGGAGTAAATCAGCTATATATATATCCCCTCCTTCTTGGACCTCTGTCCTACCCACTACCCCCCATCCCACTCATCTAGGTCATCACAGAGCATCAAGCAGAGCTCCCTGTGCTATAGAGCAGCTCCCTACTAGCTATCTTTTACACATAATCATGTATATATGTCTAACCTAATCTTCCAATTCATCCCACCCTGCCATTCCCCCATAGCTGGCTGTACCATAGCCAAGTTGACACATAAAATTGGCCATCTCATCATGGCTTATATTACAGGTATCCACATATCTGTGTCTCTATTCCTACCCTGGAACTAGGTTCATCAGTACCATTTTTCTAGATTCCACATATTGTGTTAATATATGACATTTGTTTTTGTTTCTGACTTAATTCACTCTGTATGACAGATGTCCATCCACATCTCTGCAAATGACCCAATTTCATTCCTTTAATGGCTGAGTAATATTCCATTACACCACAACTTCTTTATCCATTCATCTGTCGATGGACATTTAGGTTGTTAATTGTTAATAGTGCTGCAATGAACAATGGGGTACCTGTGTCTTTTTGAATGATGGTCTGCTCAGGGCATATTCTCAGTAGTGGGATTTCTTGGTCATATGGTAGTTTCATTTTTAGTTTTTTTAAGGAACTTTCATACTGTTCTCCATAGTGGCTGTATCAATAAAGAACTTTCATACGGTTCTCCATAGTGGCTGAGTCAATTTACATTCCTACCAATCGGGTTTTAAGTGCAAAACAGGCTTCCCTGAGGGAGAAGAAATTCCCCTTGAGGACGCGGTTTCAGCTCCTGCCTGACGGTTCCAGCCTGCCCTTCCTGGTGGTCTGCCCCACAGATGCCCAACTTGCCTAGTCAGCCTCCATAAGTGCATAAGCCAATTGCTTTTGATACATTTCTTTCTTAAAAAAAAAAAAGCATTATTGAGATATCATTTACATACCATATAATTAACCCATTTAAAATATACAGTTCAATGAGTTTTGATTATTATATTATTAACTTTTGAAAATTGTGGCTGAGTATATATAACATGAAATTTGCTGTTTTAACCATTTTTAAGTAAACATTTTAGCGCCATTAATTACATTCACAATGTCATGCAGCCATCATCACTATTTTCAAAATTTTTCATCACCCCAAACAGAGATTCTAAACATTATGCAGTTACTACTCTTTCCCTTCTGCTTCCCAACTCCTGGTAACCTCTAATCTACTTTCTGTCTCTATGAATTTGCCTATTCTAGATATTTCATATAGTAGAATTATACAAAATTTGTCATTTTTTATCTGGCTTATTTCACTTAGCATTAATTTTCAAAGTTCATCCCTGCTGTAGCATGTATCAGTACTTCATTCCTTCTAATGGCTGAATAATAGTCCATTGTATGTATGTATATACTGCATTTTGTTTTTCTTTTCATCAGTTGATGGACACTTGGGTTGTTTCCATCTTTTGGCTGTTGTGAATAATGCTGCCGTGAATATCAACACTCAAATATCTGTTCAAAAGTCCTTACTTTCAATTCCTTTGGGTCTATACTGAGGGTCATATGGTATTTCTATACAATAAATCTATATATCTATATCCATCTCCTCTATCTATCAATATTTATCTATCTCTTCTAGTTCTCCTCCTCTGATTGAATCTTGGCTGATACAAAGGCATATGATGGGGGAAAGGAGAGAAAGAGAAAACACAACATATTTGCAGAGCTGAAATTAATCTATGGGCATGTTTACTATATTTGCTCCAGTTAAAATATGTTTTTAGATAAAACAGGTACAGTTAAAGCTCTTACAATCCCATCTTTCTCTCACTCCCCACCTCTCCTCTCCCAGGGTAAAGGACATTCTACAGCTAGTGTGTACCCTTCTGCTCTGTGTGGATACATTTTCAGATACATGTAAATTAACATAAACTGCTGAATATTATATTCTGAGTTTTAGAAATTTGCATAAATTCCATAGTACTTTATCTTTTTTAAACATTTTTTTTAAATGGAGGATAATTGCTTTATGATATTGTGTTGGTTTCTGATGTAACTTACTTTTTGTGCTACCATAATATATTAAACATTCATACAAATTTATATATATATAAATCTAGTTCATTTATTTTAACTTCTGAGTAACATCCCATTGTAAAAATGCACCATTATTTTTCATACCCTTTCTTATTGGTTCTAATTTTTCACTATTTCATATGGTGCTAAATGGATCCTTTTGCATGTTTCCTTATAAAACTGTGCAAAAATTTAGCACACAATGAAAAATGGAATCTTGATCTTTTATCTATGTCTAATCTGAAGTTTGGGCTTCCCTGGTGCCTCAGTGGTAAAGAAGCCACCTGCAATGCAGGAGATGCGGGTTCATTCCCTGGGTTGGGAAGATCCCCTGGAGAAGGAAATTCCACCTGCTCCTGTAGTCTCATCTGGGAAATCCCACAGACAGAGGAGCCTGGCAGTCTACAGTCCATGGGGTCACAGTTGGACACAACTTGGCACTAAACAACACTAAACAATTTGATGTTTATGACATCTGTTAATTGTAAAACTACTTTTTTTTGGAGAAGTTTTATTTGGCTCATTTTTCAAATTCACCTTTCTTTATTTTATAAATTTTCCTATTCTATCATTATGCTGTTTCCTCCACTCCGTGCTAAGGCAATTGTATGGAAAAAAAAGTGCATATGTTAAAGAAAAGAAAGTTGTATTGGAGGACTTGGTAACTGACTAAACATAGGAAGTAAAGAAGAAAGAAAAATACACATAAAACAGTGAACATTTACTGAGCGATTAGCATGTTTTGGGCACCGGGCTGAACATATTACATGCATGAACTCATTCATACTTCATGCAGTAAAAGATTTGACCCTTAGTAGATGACAGATTTAAGGATGATAAGAGTGTAGGTTTACTGGGAGACCTCAGGCTATGCCATATAGTCTATGCCAACATGTGGCTTATGGTCAGGGTTTGGGCTACGTAGTATCAGCATGGGGGCTTCCCTAGTGGTTCAGATAGTAAAGAATCTGCCTGCGATGCAGGAGACCCAGGTTCGTTCCCTCGGTCAGGAGTATCCCCTGGAGAAGAGAATGGCAATCCCCTCTAGTATTCTTGCCTGGAGAATACCATGGACAGAGGAGCCTGGTAGGTTGCAGTCCCTAGGGTGGCAAAGAGTTGGACACAACTGAGTGACTAAGCACACACACACACACACACACACACACACACACACACACACACACACACACAATATCAGCCTGACCTCTGGAGGGGCTGGAGAGGCAGGTCAGCCATACGAGTGATCAGCCATTACCATGTGACCAAACCTCATGAAAAAATCTATGGACACCAAGAATCGGGTTCCTGAGAGAAGTTAAGTGCTGGCTTCATGACCGCTGGGAGAGGACAGCAGCTTCCTGCTCATCTTCCTGGGACTCTGCCCTGTGTGCCTTTCCTTTTGTTGACTGTAGTCTGTATCTTCTACTGTAATAAACTGTGATGTTCGAAATCATGACTTCTCTTAGTTATGAGGGTATTTCTAGCCAATCATTGAACCCAGGGGTGTTTTGGGGGAACTTTTGATCTGCATCCTCACAAAAGCATCTTCGGGTGAATATTATTTTCTTTTTTCAAAAGTGATTTTATTTATTTTCAGCTGCACTGGATCTTCATTGCTACAAGCCAGCTTTTCTCTATTTGTGGTGAATAGAGGCTACTCTAGTTGTGATGCACAGGCTTCTTATTTGCAGTGACTTCTCTTGTTGCATAGCATAAGCTCTAGGGCACGTGGGCTCAGCAGTTGTAGCTCTCAGGCTCTAGAGCACACGCTCAGTAGTTGTGGTGCATGGGCTGAGTTGTTCACAGTATGTAGAATCTTCTCGGACCACGGATGGAACCCATGCCCCTGCATTGGCAGGTGGATTTTTATTCATGGAGACATCAGGGAAGCGCTTATTATTTTCATTTCTTTGGATGAGGAAATGAAATTCAAAGAGATTAAGAGATGATTAAACTTGAATGTAAATAAAGACCTCCATAATTCCTGTTGTTTCAAGCCTAAATTTCCCACACTAAAGAATCATATGCTTCTGGCTTGGGTAACTGGGTGCAATTCACCAAGAATGGGTCTTGAGAAGGAACAGATTTGTGTGTGTTGGGGGGGAGGAAGATGCTGAGTTTTTTGTGGCAGCTGGATAGATAAGTTTAGAGCTCAGAAACAAGATTTGGACTGGAAATAGATTTAGGAGCCTTAGGTAGTGTTTGGGCTTCCCTGGTGGCTCAGATGGTAAAGAATCTGCCTGCAATGCAGGAGACCTGGGTTTGATCCCTGGGTTGGGAAGATCCCCTGGAGAAGGGCAATGGTAACACACTTCAATATTCATGCCTGGAGAATTCCATGGACAGAGGAGCCTGGCAGGCTACAGTCCATGGGGTCACAAAGAGTTGGACACAACCAAGCGACTAACACTTTCACTTGACATTACAAGAATGAATGTCATCACCAAGGTTGAGAATATAGGGAGAAAAGATAAAGGCTGAGAACAGAATCCAAGATCTACTGATGTGAATAGATGAGATTGAAAAAAAGGAGCCAGTTAAGGATACTGAAAAAGAATAGTCAGCAGGAAAGGAGGAAAACCAGAGAATTATGCCAAGAACACCAAGGGTGAAGAGTCTTTCAAGGAGGAAGAGATGGATAATAGTGTCAAACTTACAAAGATATCACATAAGTTTATAAGTAAATAGTGTTTGTTGGGTTTGGGAACCAAGAGGCTGTGGCAAGAGCAGTTTTTTGTTTTGTTTTGCTTGCGTGTTTGTTTCATTTTGTTTTGGTTGTACTGTGCGGTATGCAGGATCTTAGTTCCCCAACCAGGGATCTAACGCTTGTAGTGGAAGCGAGGAGTCTTAACCATTGGACCTCCAGGGAGGTCCCAGGAGCAGTTTTAGATGAGTGGTGGGGGCAGAAGCAAGGCTGCAGTGAGTGGAGTAGAAGGGAGAGATGAGTGTGGTAGTGGGGAGGTAGACAGCTCTTTGTCATCTGCATTGTCACTTGTCATTTTCTTGATTCCTTGGAATGTGAGTTTTTGTCTCCTGGGGAACTGTTGTCTTCTTCAGGATGCACAGTCTGTCACTGATCCCTGGGAGTGGCTCAGGAATGAGCCCAATGCAGATACAAGTTCCTATTTCATAAGAGTTGGTGCGCTGAGGAGCAGAATCATGGTGAGGATGGGAGGGCAGCTATACCAGGGGATCGATGTTCCTGGTGGGGTTCAGAGCAACCAGGCTAGGCAAGGCTCATGGGATACAATCGTGCTTGGCAGTTAAGATCTGGGTTAGACAGACCTAGTCTCAAATCTTGACTCTGGTACTTTCTGTGTGCATGTGTGCGTGCTAAGTCACTTCAGCTGTGTCTAATTCTTTGCGACCCCATGGACTGTAGCCCTCCAGGCCCCTCTCTGACCATGTGATTCTCCAGGCAAGAATACTGCAGTGGGTTGCCATGTCCTTCTCCAGGGGATCTTCCTGACCCAGGGATTGAACCTGCGACTCCTGAGTCTCCTGCACTGGCAGGCAGGTTCTTTACCACTAGTGCCACCTGGGAAGCCCTTTCTGTGTAACTTTGAGCAACTAAGTTTCCGCTTTCTTATTTACACAAAAGGTGTATTAGTTTGCCAGGTGGTCATAACAAAATACCCACAGTCTGGGTGACTTAAACATTATTGTTTATTTTCTCACAGTTCTAGAGGCTAGAAGTCCACGATCAACATGCAGGCAGGGTTGACTCCTGAGGTCTCTGCCTCCTTTGCTTGCGGATGGCCACCTTCTTGCTACATCCTTGCGTGGTCCTCCTTCAGTCTGGGTTGCCTATGTTCTAATCACCTCTTCTTATAAGGACACCAGAGACGTTGGATTAGGGCCCACCCTAATGACCCCATTATAACTTAATCACCTCTTTAAAGTCGCTATCTCTAAGTATAGTCTCATTCTGAGGTATTGGGAATATTGATTTCAATATATGAATTTGGGTGGGGAACACAATTCATAACAAAGAGGGTAATCTTACAACCTACTGCGTATAGTTGGAAGAAGAAGAATTGAGAAAATATATAGGATATATTTAGCACAGTATCAAGGGCTTGTGATCAGTCATTCAGTCATGTCTGACTCTTTACAACCCCATGGACTGTAGCCTGCTAGGTTCCTCTGTCCATGGAATTTCCCAGGCAAGAATACTGCAATGTGTTGCCATTTCCTACTCCAGGGGATCTTCCCCACTCAGGGATCAAACCTGGGTCTCTTGCTTCTCCTGCATTGGCAGGTGAATTCTTTACCACTATGCCACCTGGGAAGCCTCAGTGACTAATAAATAAATGACCTAGATGAAAATAAAACATGCAGACTTATCAAGGATGTGCTTGCCTAGCTCTAGAAGAAAGCAGAGAGGAAAACCCAAAGTTCACATTCTGAGTCATTTCTCCTGGAACACAGCCCCCTAGCCCTCTTGTCTATAGGTGGGTCTCCTCTCAGCTCTGGTCCTGTCTGCCTGCTTCTATTATGTCCCTCCTGTCATGACTGTTTTCCTCCTTGATGATGAATTCTTCAAAGGCAGAGATAAAGTCTATCTTGTCTATATCATCAGTACAGAAGCAAGACAACCTGCACAATCATATTTATTGAATACATGAATGACAACATTTTTCTGAGAGAACTCAATGACTCACCTCCCCCAACCCAATCTTTACAGCAAAGCAGCACATAAAAAAAGCAAGGATTTAAAAAGACTAAAAACATTGTTTTGATTCATGGGTGTTTTGAATCTCTTTTATTGAGCGAAGTTGCTGTTTAAGTTTCCCCCTTTGAGTAAAGGAAACCCTGATACGTTTGCAGGGCACGCAATTCACACACGGTTATGCTTTCTTAATATTTAGCTAGCTTTCTCTCTTTCTCGCCACCTCATGGGAGCCAAGGCTGAATTTTAATTTTGTCATTTTAGACCTAAATTTTAGCTATAGCCTTTACACAATTATGAGTATGTAGAGCCCCTCGCCCCCGCCCGCAAAAATAAAGAGAAACATCAAAACTCAAAACACGCTCTATGTAAATTTGCCTTCTCAACTTCGGCACCTGAGTTCAATGAGGCTCAGAAAAACGGTTGCAATTTGGTTAATGTTTTCCTTCTGACATAGAATTTTAATTTGGAATTGTATTTCTGAAAAGGTGGTACAGTTTAGGAGACTGAAAATTTAGGAGGCCATTTAAGATGATGCCTTCTCTATTAAGGGTCATAGGAGGGCTTCTTCTCAGGGATTAACTGGGCCAAAAGTTCACCAGGGTCAGAGAGCAACAAATGTCCTTGACATTGAGAAGGTCTGTTTGGAAATGTGAGAGAGATTCAGAGCCCCAGTTGTTGTTTTTAATGCTGTTAATGGGAGACAGAATGCTAATTAGTCAGATTCACTAAGTGGCTGAGTCATGCTGTAACCCTTCTTAAAAAAGAAGTGCCCATTCTGAGATGCTAAATGAGGCCATAAAGGCAGCCAACCATACTGTTCCTGAAACAGAAGAGAGTACCGATGAGGCTGTTAATGTAGCCAGTGAATTGAGTTTTTTGTGTGTATCTGCACCTATGTGCATCTCTATCTATCTATGGGTCAGTTTTCACATCTAGGGTCAACTCTAATAAGCACTTAAATAAACCCCATAGTAAACTTGGGTTTCCAAGACATTTAATCAGAATCAATTTATTCTTAAGGAAAATCTACTCACAATTTTTATTTGAAAAAAAATCCTAAAGCTTAAGAATTAAACAATTTTCTTCAAATATGAACACATATACATGGAATCCAGAAAAACGGTACTGATGAGCCAATTTGCAGGGCAGGCATAGAGATGCAGATGTCAAGAATGGACTTGTGGACGCAGAGAGGGAAAGGAAGGGTGGGATGAACTGGGAGAGTAGCGTTGACATATATGCACTACAGACAGCTGGTGGGAAGCTGCCATATAGCAAAGGGAGCTCAGCTTGGTGCTCTGTGATGACCTAGAGGGTGGGATGGGGTGGTGGGAGGGAGGCTCAAGAGGTATACATATGGCTGATTCACCTCATCGCACAGCAGAAACTAACACAACATTGTAAAGCAATTATAATCCAATTAAAAATAAATTAATTTAAAAAGAATCGAACAATTTTCTTGAAAATGGTGGGTTTGGGGTTATCCAAAGAGAGGTCAGAAGGGTAGAGACAGGTTCTGAGGCAGACAGAGGAATGAGATATGGGAATTTCAGGATTCAGCCACATTTTCTTGGGAAGGATTTCTTAGATGGGCTTTTTTTTAACTTTCTTCAGGAGAATCGAACTTCCAAGCTGATTATTTGCCTTTTTTTTTTTCTTTTAAACAGCCTCTTGCTCTCTCTGTTGGTCGGTTCAGAGGTTACCAAGATAAACTATTTGAACTAGAATTCTTTCTGGAGGTGTTGATAGGCAGCCCTGAGTGGTGGTTGTTTTTCACAACCGAGACTATGTTTCAGTTTCTCCTATTCCTGGTGCAGCAGGATTGTTAACAGGAAAACCAATCCAGGGTTACCAGTGCTTGCTAACCAGAAACAAAATACACTAGAGAACTTGCAAAAGTGTAGCTCTGAGGAGACAAGCAGATCATCGGGTGTTGTCATTTTTCCCAGCACACTGCTTAGCGACACCGAGCAAACAATGGCTTTTGCTTGGGATGATCTAGGCTAAGGGTGTGATTAAGAAATACCATCTAACACTGGCCAGAGTGGCCATCATCGAAAAACTTCAAACAATAAATGCTGGAGAGGGTTCAGAGAAAAGGGAACCCTCTTGCACTGTTGGTGGGAATGTAAATTGGTACAGCCACTGTGGACAGCAACAGTCTGGAGGTTCCTTAACTAAACATAGAACTAAACCATAGGACCCAGCAATCCCACTATTGGGCATATACCCTGAGAAAACCATAACTCAGAAAGACACACGTACCTCAGTGTTGCAGCACTATTTATTAATGCAAAGCCAGGACATGGAAACAACCTAGATGTCCATCCACAGATAAATGAACAAAGAAGATGCGGTACACATATACAATGAAAGATTAGCCATAAAAAGGAATGAAATTGAATCAGTTGTAGTGATGTAGATGAACCTAGAGCCTGTCATACAGAGTGAAGCAAGTCAGAATATGGAATCTAGAAAAACGGTACTGATGAGCCTATTTGCAGGGCCAGAGCGAGGCACAGACATAGAGAATGGACTTGTGGACACAGAGGGGAATGAGTGGGGGATGAACTGAGACAGTAGGACTGACATATATGCACTACCATGTGTAAAACAGATAGCTAGTGGGAACCTGCTGTATAGCACAGGGAGTTCAGCCCGGTGCTCTGTGATGGCCTAGAAGGGGTGGATTGAGGTGGGAGGGAGGCTCTAGAGGGAAGGGATATATGTATTCATATGGCTGATTCACAGTGTTGTACATTGACAATGTTGTACAGAAACTAATACAACATTGTAAAGCAATTATATTCCAATAAAAATATGTTTTTTTCTCTTTCTCCTTCTGTATCTTTAATGCTGTCTTGGGAAAGGATATACATTTATTTTATCAAAAGCAAGAGAAGAAAAAAAGCATGGAGCTGGGACAAGCTAGCTTTGGTGGCAATAGATGGTGGCCTGTGCCATGGGGAGTTGACTTCAGGAAATCACCCAGGAGAGAGCCTGCAGTTGGTGTCACCATGCTGACCTCCTGCACCGACCATCACTTGGCGTGGCCCTGAGCATCTTCAAATTTCCTCTGATGGGAAAAGAATGCCTGGAGAGATGAACCTGCAGTGGCATAACTGGGGATAAAAACAAAACAAAGCAAAACACATTGGGCCTATTAGACTCTGTCCCTGTATAAACCATCTGGGTTCTATTTAGGGTTAACTGAGGTTCACAGTCAACATTATTCTGAGTAAAGAATGATATGCTCAAGTTTTAGAAACATCACTTAGCAGCCAGCAGAGCAAAGAGGCTGAAGAGGGAACACAGAGGGAGAGAGGCTGAAACAGAGCAGGACCCCCTGGTCCTCCCCCTCCCACCTCCTCTGCCTGCATTTTGTCTGTGGAAAAATTTTAGCCAAAGAATTAGTTTCATCAGAGAAGTGAGAACATGCAGAAACAAAGGAAAACAGTCAAAGGAGAGCAAATTGTCAAGGAACGTTTGGTTCCTCCTCAAGGGATGCTGAAGCTGAAGTTCCAATACTTTGGCCTCCTGATGTGAAGAGCTGACTCCTTGGAAAAGACCCTGATGCTGGGAAAGATTGAGGGCAGGAAGAGAAGGGGGAGACAGAGGATGAGATGGTTGGATGGCATCACTGATTCAATGGACATGAGGTTGCGCAAACTCAAGGAGATGGTGAAGGACAGGGAAGTCTTGTGTGCTGCAATCCATGGGGTCTCAAAGAGTCAGACCCAACTGAGCAACTAAGCATGCAGCACATACACACACAGGCCCTGCCTGACCAGCGCACCCACATCTCTGGGGTGGGGTCCAGGAAACTCTTCACATGCTCTGGGAAACTCTTCACTTGCTTGCTAGTAGATTCTTTTGTTTTTTAAAAACTTTTCCATTATATGTATTTTACATTGATACATCCATCACACAGAAAGATGAAAATTATCCTCCACTGTCATCTTTTCTATACATTCAAAATACAAAGAAAAGGACTACTTCAAAATAAAACAAAGCAAAACTTAAGTAAATTATGTCTGTTTCAGCATTTAAGAGGCCAATCTTTCCTCTCTAGCTTAGCAGGTTCATGGTTAAGCTTGGGCATGGAATTCTTCCACAGTGGATCATGGTTCTTAATAAGTCCTCCACCACGTGCTGATGGACTGCAACCCTCCATGGACATATCAGCAATTTGTGATTCAGGAGTGAAATGCATCTGGGTTAAAATCTCTAGTAGATTCTGATAACACCACTGGGCAAGAAACCATGGGGAAATGCCAACTTCTTTGGTCACCTGCTTGGGCACCTGGACGCAGCCTGGCCTTCCTGCCCTGCAGACGTGTACTCTGTAGGGTTAACTTTCCATTCTAAAGCAATGAGGGAATGCCTTTCAACCATCAGGGTTCCACTTGGAAAACCACAACTTCCAGGAATAAATCAGGCCACCTGGGAATAGTTTAGTCTCTTTACTTGAGAGGAGTGTTTCATCAGCTTCATTTCATCAGAGGATCTGGCTGCATAGTAATAATAATCATTTTGATGACAACCAGCATTTGTTTAAGGAGGGATGGATGATGGCAGGGTATGGAGGACTTAAGTGTGGAACAGCAATAAATCCTCTCTCTTTGTCTTTGTGGGCTAGGATAGTGCTAATCATTTTCTTCCTTCCTTTCTCCCAAGGCTCTGCCTGGGCAGAAAAAAGCAGGCAGCAGCTTAGTGGGGGTGATTTTGGGCATACCACAAAGACCTCCGGGAAGGCCTAATATCCTTCCTGTCTGCCAGTGTTCCCCTTCCCTCTGAAATTCTATTGCTTTCTTTCACCCATCGAAAGCTTAGTTGCTTAAAATACGAATTTCCTCTGAGTGGGTGGTAATTGAAGAGTATCCTTTAAATGACTTTGAAGAGGAACCCAAATATATTTATCTTAAAATATACATGTGCTATAGTTGTTGTTGTTTAACCACTAAGTCATTGTCCTACTCTTTTGCAACCCCATGGACTGTAGCCTGCCAGGCTGCTCCTGCCAAGAGATTTCCCAGGCAAGAATACTAGGGTGGGTTGCCATTTCCTTCTCCAGGGGATCTTCTCGACCCAGAGATTGAACCCGAGTCATTCGCATTGGCAGGAGGATTCCTTACCACTGAGCCACCAGGGAAGCCCACATGTACTATCGTACTAACATTATACATATTAATACATATACAGTATAATACGTATACGTATTATACATATTATACTGATGCAAAAATAACAATGATAATATAATTGTATATGAATAATACATTCCCCCCAATCTCCAACTGACTGAGTGGCAAATCTTGCTTCACAGATTCCTGTTCTAAAACCGAAAGTCTTAATCTGAGGAAATCCATGAATGGGCTCCAAATGGTGAATCAACTACATAACATATATGCAAATCAATGGGCATTTCTTTTCTGGAGAGAAGGTGTACCTATGGTTTTCCTAGAGGGACTTTTAAACTCAAAACATGTTATGTAGTCACAGGTAAGGGAAAGAAGGATCTCCAAATAGGATGTCACATGGGGTGAGGAGGGAGAAAGGCAAGGATAGAGGAAATGGAGTTATTTAATGAGCAGCTGCTGTAAGTTAGATACTGTCTCTGAAACCCTGACTTACCTTCTCTCACTTGATTTTCACTTTTCTTGCTGAAGGAGTCATTGTTATCACTATTTTATAAATAGGCAAACTGGGACTCAGGGAAATTAGATGATTTTCTCAGGTCTTAGGACGGATGGAATGGATGTGGGATTCAAGGAGAGAGAACAATGGGTTAATGAATTGAAAAGGCTTCATACAGGGAGATTAGGGATCTCAAAGAGACACATCCCTTCTTCTGGCCTCTGAGACAGATGGAGTGCTCCCCTTATCCTGGGCCAACCCTTCCAGTTTCGCTGCGGGTTCTTGCCCCTCCTGTCTCTTCTGGGTCCATCTCTATCAAATGTTTTCTCTCACTTGTACACCTTCAGTCTCTCCTGCTGCCCTGAGGATCCTCAATAAGAACAGAAGCACAGATGTGGAGAACAGAGGGGTGGACGCGGGGTGGGGGAGGTGGGATGAATTGGGAGATCAGGACTGATGTCTGAACACTGCCATATTGAAAACAGATAACGCGTGGGGGCCTGCTGTGTAGGGCAGCTCAACTCGGTGGTTTGTGGTGATCTAGAGGGGTGGGATGGGGCTGGGGTGGGAGGGAGACCCAAGAGGAAGGGGATATATGTATACACATTGCTGACTCATTTGTTGTTCAGCAGACTCTAACACAACATTGTAAAGCTACTATACCCCAGTGTGGGGAGGGGGGAAGTGTCAGAAAAGGGCAAGGAATGAGTAATGAAAATAAAACCAAAACCTCTCCAGGTAATTCTACCCTCTCTGTTTCACTGTCCCCTCCCCAACTAAGAACTGTACTCTCTATTCTTTACCCTCCTGCATCCCTGATTACAAAAAATTTCCCTTGAAACTGATATGCTTTTCCTTCTCTCAGTCTCCCTCTTCTGCCCTCTAGTACTTTTAAAGTACAGCTCTGTTCCTGTAAGCTTTGGTGCATAAACACCTTCAATTAAAATACTTACAGTAAGATTTGTTGCCTATTTAGCTTTCTATTGTCAAAGTCTATAGTAGTATGTCATTTTGTCTTCCTGGGCCTGACAGAGAGCTGGGAACCACATGATAATGTAGATACGGTGAAGGAATGACTTGCTTCCATTGTTGAAATTCACAGATTAAACTCCATGCTTTATATGGTGAAAATTATGGTGGTCTTCCCAGGGCTAAGGGGTTTCTTAGGGTGCAGAACTTTTTGCCTGAAAGCTGAGCCAAATTGGTTGCCCTATGCCTTGACTTGATGGTCCAGACCAACTTGATCTGGCCCCAGGAAGCTTTTCCAAGCTCAATGACATTAGTTCCTCACAGGCATCCTGTGTTTCTAAAAAGTAAAGAAAACAAAGCTTGTCCTTGAAGATGGATCATTTGCTAAACCTGCAATGTGAAGGCAGGGCCTCAAAGCAAGTAGCTTGAGAAGCCCAGGGGTGGGGGAAGAGAGGCTATTTTGGTTGTACTTGGCTCAGTTTGCAACTAGAGGTCATGGGAATGGAACTGACCCAGAGGGATATTTGGATAGGAGTTGGGGTGGGGGAAGGATGGTGAGGAAGGAGTCCGCTGTGGTGTGGGAGTTCTCCAAATGTGGTCCTTGGGACAGCAGCATCGGTCTCACCTGAAAGTTATCAGAAATGCAAATTCTCAGCCCCTCCCCTCCACGGCCCCAGCCCTCCTGAATCAGACATTCTGGGGGTACGCCCAGCAATCTGTATTTTAACAAGTCACCCAGGGCACTGTGATGCATGTACAGATGAGAATGCCACTGTCAGGGGAAATGAACACTTCAGCAGGATTCAGAAACCTGGATGGTAGTGCCAACTGTCACATAGATGATCTGTGAAACTGGGGGGACTTCCAAATCTCTCGGTATTAATTGAGGGGGCTGGAATGGATGCTCTCTGAAGTGTGAGGTAAAGTCGTACCCTCGAATAGCTCTAACTTCCTCTTTTAACCTCTGAGCAACTATCCTCGTATCATCTCAGCCTGTGTCAAACCTTGATTTAATTAACTATTGTCTTCGCACTGCTTGGCTATTGCTGCGTGGGGTGTTCTCCTGCTGTGAACTGACTTTAGCCGATTTGATCAACCCTAGTAAGATCTTTGGGGGAAATATCGGAAGCCTGGTCAGGGTCCTCAATCTCTCTTGGATTAGGACAACCGTGACATCATGTTATTTTTTTTTTTTTTTCGGTCATACCACACAGCTTGCAGGATCTTAACTCCCTAACCAGGAATTGAATCCATGCTTTCTGCAGTGGAAAACTGAGTCCTAACCACAGGACCGCCAGGGAATTCCCAACACCAAGTTTTAACAATGTTGTTTGCTGTTTCTAAGTCATGTCTGACTCTTGTGACCCCATGGACTGTAGCCCATCACGCTCCTCTGGCCGTGGGATTTCCCAAGCAGGAATACCAGAGTGGGTTGTCATTTGTTCCTCCAGGGGATCTTCCCCATCCAGGGACTGAACCCACGTCTCCAGCATTGGCAGGCGGATTCTTTACCATTGAGCCACTAGGGAAGCCCCTTTGATGATAACAAGGCTCAGATCTAATGCTGCCACATATAGAAACATTTTAAGTCAGGAGACACAAAGGAGTCACATAACTTGTTCTAGGAGCTTGAGACAGTCCCAGCTCTGGGTCCCTTTGAGTATTCCAACAGCAATTTGGCCAGAGGGTTCACCAGAGGCAAAGAGGCGGTCATTGAAAGTCAGGGTTCAGCTAACTTTCCAGCCGGATTCAGACAAGGAGACTCCTCGGAGTCAGCGGCTAGACCCAGGACAATTTCCGAATCAAGCCTCAGGCTGGGCTTCTAATTGCACAGGCTATCAGGCTCAATGGATTCTTAGCCTCGTTCACGCATGACTGGGATGCCTGCGTACTATTTCAGTCAATACACACATCTTGATCACCACTCATTTCACCAATGAAAAATCATTTCTCATATCCATTACTCTAACAAAGAAAGCCTCTGGAATCTATCGGCCATAAAGATAGCTGAAGTGTTGCTGGAGCCTCATATGGGAAGCGAAGTTTCCATTAGTCTTTTAGATTTTAACCACCTGGACAGAGAGAGTCAATGAGGGAGCTGACTCAGCCTCCAGCAAGATGAAAACTACCTAACAAATACTGCTTATGGCTAAATATACAGAGAAGCACAATGTTATAAATTTCAGAACATGTGAAAATGCTGCATTTTTAGATCAGCAATCTCTGGTTAAGGTTAGGAATTTTCTATGATTCAACCTAAGGTCAAAGTCCTCGAGCACTTGAATACCTTGTGTTGTCTCTGTGTCTCATCCTGTCTTTGCTGGTCTCCTTGAGTGTCCCACCTTCATCTCTCCCCAGACACTGACCTTGGTTCTCTGCCTGAGATGGTTCCATCTCAATCTTTTTTTCTGCAAAATGCCAATTTTATAGAGATATCAGCTTATACAAGGGACACTAGACTCCTCAAATATACCAGTGTTCTCCTGGGATATCTTTTTTTTTAATTATTTTATTTTTGGCTGGGCTGTATCTTCTTCGCTAAACTCGGGATTTCTCTAGTTGCAATGCATGGGCTCCTCATTGCGGTGGCTTCTCTTATTGTAGAGCACAAGCTCTAGGGTGCTGGCTCAGTAGTTGTGGCACGTGGGATCAGTGATTCCACAGCATGTGGAGTCCTCCTGGACCAAGGAATCAAACCTGCATCCCCAACATTGGCACGCAGACTCCCAACCACTGGACCACCAGGGAAGTCTATCCTAGAACATCTTAAACATCCTGTGCTAACTGCCTTCTGAGCACCATACTGTATTAATTCCTTTATCCTGGTCTGTAGAGTCTGTAGAGTCAAAGCCATGGTTTTTCCAGTAGTCATGTACAGATGTGAGAGTTGGACTAAAAAAAGGCTGAGTGCCAAATAACGGATGCTTTCAAACTGTGGTGCTGGAAAAGACTCCTGAGAGTCTCATGGACAGCAAGGAGATCAAACCAGTCCTAAAGGAAATCAACCCTGAATATTCACTGGAAGGACTGATGCTAAAGCTGAAGCTCCAATACTTTGGCCATCTGATGCCAACTCATTGAAAAAAACCCTGATGCTGGGAAAGATTGGAGGCAAAAGGAGAAGAGGGTGGCAGAGGATGAGATGGTTAGATAGCATCACTGACTCAAAGGGCATGAATCTGAGCAAACTCGGGGAAACAGTGAAGGACAGGAAAGCCTGGTGTACTGCAGTCCATGGGGCCCCAAAGAGTCAGACACCACTGAGCGACTGAACAGCCTGGCCTGTAGGTGATGTGCTCCCCGACAGCCTGGGCAGGACCCACCTAGCTGCCAGGTCAGAGCAGGAAGGCAGCAAACAGTGCCTTATGTTCCACAGAAAATTGGAGAAGTTTTCTTGGGAGGAAAAATGAGCTTAACCTGAGTGACAATAATGTCCCTGGTGGACAATATAAGGCAGTTTAAAGCTGGTGCTAAATGTTGAGATATGGTCTGTAAGTGCCATAAGCAGCTAAGGATAGAAGATTGAAGGTGAGGCTAATGGAAAGCCAATTGAAGACATTTAGGAGATGGAGATTTGAGCGCTTGTCCTAAGTTTCCTGAAGACAACACAGGCCACTCTGATATCACCCAATGGGCTCACCCTGGACCATTCGCTGTGGGGCAATGAGGCTTCCATGCACTGAGAGAGAACTCTTGGCATCACCAGATACATGCAAGGGCGACAGAGGGAGGGGGTAGGAATAGCAATGGCAGTTACATCAGTGACACCAGAACTGATATCATCTGAGATCACTCAACCAATTAGCATACAATTTAGTGTAATAAGAAATCAGAAGAAGAGAGAGAATGAGAACACAAACCCATGCGCCTACCAAGGATAAGCGAGGAAGCAAAAGACCGAAACTGCGGGCTTTGCAGGTGGGTAGATCATTTGCCAGCAAGAATTCCATCCAAGAAGGAAGATGACTGTGTCCCAGCCGTTTTGGAGTCCGGTGTATTATCTGTTGCAGATTTTGATATCTTACTTAGGCTAGTGCCAGTCTGATTTTAGGAAGAGTGTACATTATTTACATGAAAACAAATATGAGCATTCGGAGGCATTTTTTCCCCTGTGTGCAATTCCTACTAAAGAATTTACATTCTTCTAATTTGCTGCTTTACTGCATCACTTAGTATCCGCCTGAGATGAGCACAATGTCCTCAGTTGGGAAGGTGCGGAGGAAATTTACCCTTTTTGCACCGAATCACTCGCTCTTCTCCTGGAAGCTACCAAACCCTTGCTCACTTGAAATGCCCTTTTCTAAGCACCGGCCTTGTTCTGCAGATATCAGCCGATCCCCAAATTACAATGCAGTCTGGGGAAGACATTTGATTTTAACATTTCATCTTGAGCGTCCTGTGCAGTATTTCTCCTCTGATTGAAAATGGTCTTCTCGATAACAATGCAGAAGAGGCATGTGTTTTATCGACTCTGCAATTGATGGATTCATCTTGCGAATGGGGGTTCTGAGTGAATTTTAGCAACACACAAAACGTGAATACCATCTGGTGGGGCTGCTTCCTGCAGAGTTAGGATAAACACCATGAATAGCATTAATGTAAACCACATGTATTAGTGGTACCCACCCTACTAGCTCAATAGGCTTACAGACTGAGACTGAACCAGAAATGGTCTTTGGAAACCAAGCATTGAACTTCTGAGTTCCTCCAGGAAAAGGAAGACACATTTAGAATCTTGGTTTAAACACCCTGGAATTCTAACGCCCATGCTTTTGCTTGCTGCATTTTGATTTTTAGGACTAAGAGGAGTCCAAGAGGCCAGCTCTGAAGGCAGCTTTTGATGTGATTGTGGAGGTCTGTCACTTACCAATTCGATTAAAATTGAAAGAAATACAGAAAGTCATTGGAAATCTTTGTGGCATCATGGCCCCAAGCATTTGCAGCTGTGCCCATCGAGCTTAAGCTGAAAGAACACTGGATCATGAAGAGTTTTTGTGTTTATTGAGAACAAATTGGTGATGTTGATCATCACTGGGACAGAGCAAAGGCAACAGAGAGCCTGCTGGAATCGTGTTCATGGAGACTGATCTTTGTAGCAGTGCTTTATTTTTAAGTATCAGTAGGGAACAAACCTCTGCTGTGTGGTTTTTGCTCAACATTTTCTTGATATAATATAGCTTGGCCAGATTATTATAATCTCTGAGGACTGTATCCATGACTGCAACCTAGAATTTGAAGTCTTTTCCAAAGGTTTTTTTTTGTTTTTGTTTTTTTTTACCATTGTGTCTGTCTCCTGCTGCTTAAATCCCTCACAGATATAGGGGGATGGGAATAGGATATTTTTTGCTCTCCACTCCTCTCTGCCTTCTTATTTATTGTCTTTACTATGTGCCTGCGATGCAGGAGACAAAAGAGATGCACGTTCGATCCCTGGGTCTAATTCCTGGCTCAGGAAGATCCTCTGGAAGAAAAAATGGCAACCTGCTGCAGTATTCTTGCCTTGGAAATCCCATGGACAGAGGAGCCTGGTGGGAAATGGTCCACAGGGTTGCAAAGAGTCGGACACGACTGAAGCGACTTAGCGCATACGCATGCACAGAGGTCAGAAACTCTGGGTTGTTGGCCCCTGCCTGACTCTCTCTTTCTGCAAGGCCAACATTCATGCTTTATTTCAGTACCAGAGGCCTGGAATTCCATTTTTTTTCTTTCCTGAACCCCTGCAATGACCTCTGGCTAGTCTCCTTGCCATCATTTTTACTCCCCTAGGGTTCGTTCTTCACCCAGAATGAATGTATTAAAATGAAATTCAGACTTCCTCTTCTTCTCTTTTGCCATTTCAGGGATGTTATGAATGCTATAGTCTGAAATTCTGCTCATCTGCTTTTGGCAGAGCTAGCTCTCATCCTTCAAATGTCATCTCAGTGGACACCTTCTCAGAGGGGTCTTCTCTGATCCGCCGAAAGAATTTACATCCTCATCTTACTGTCTGTCTCAGGCCCTGTTTTTGTCCTTTGTAGCTTTTATTGCAATTTATGCCTGTTTTATGTAATTGTCTTCTCTTTTGGGGTTCACCTTCTACAAAAGCAGGGATCCCAGTAGTTTTTGCTTCCTCCCCATTAAATCTCTGCTCCTTAACATGGAATCATTCTCGTGCTCAGTCGCTTCGGGGTCGTGTCCGACTCTTTGTGACCCCATGGACTGTAGCCCACCAGGCTCCTCTGTTTATGGGATTCTCCAGGCAAGAATGGAGTGGATTGCCTTTCCCTTCTCCAGGGCATCTGCCCGATTCAGGGATTGAACCTGGGTCTCCTGCATCGCAAGCAGATTCTTTACCAATTGAGCCACCCGGGAAGTCCTAGGGAGATGATCTAAATGAGAAGCAAAGGGAGAACTGCCCTTCTCCAGGGACTGCACACAAACCCAGGATTTGGAGCCGCATTCTGGCAGCTCTATCTCTGACTTATATGTGAGAGAGGCGGAACCACTAAGCGCTCAGGTCCCCAGGTCCAAGATCACAAAACACTCACCAAGTCTCCTATTCTATGCGCTTCCACCATCTCTGCAAGCAGCACAGATCAGAAAACTCATCCCCTTCTTACACCCGGAGAATAGAACAGATGTAGAGAGAGATGAAATCATTTGCCAAAGGTCACAGAGTTCATCATGCTTGAGGGCAAGGACCAGGAACTCAAACATTTCTTTACTCCAAATTCAGAGCTTTCTCTAGCAGATGCTTCTGCCTAAAAAGCTGGTGTTTCGATTCTTGTATGCTAAACTCCGTTTCGGCATTTCTTCTGATGTATGGCCCAGATTCTGCTTCAGTGGGTCTTGCTCAAAACTCATTTCTTTGGTGAACCATCTTCTAATCTCAAATGACCACAGGCTCTCCTTAGATGGAAGCTCCCAGACACGGTCTTTGAAAAATTACATCATAATCCTAAATAGAAATGAAGGAAATTGAAACCAATCTTTGTGACGTACTGTTTTTATTTGGTTGCTTGTGCTATTTAGATGAAGGGGTTACAGGATAAGAACTATATCTTTTCCATGTTTTATACCATGCTTAATAAGTTCTCAGAATACAATAAATGTTTCACAGGCCAATGAAAAAGTCAAGTGCACATAACCTACCGGAGAGGTTATAAAATTATTCATGGCTGACATTGATGAGAGGATCAGAGCTTTTACCCTACAGGGAGAAGACTGTGACTGAGAATCCAGGAGTTATTCTCAGGAAGACCAGATATAGAGTATTTCAATAAAACTAATTTCCAGCACGAGTTTATTAAGACATATAGAAATGTACATAATGATAAAGTGGTAATTTATGTTACTCTATGATAAAAATAGTAATTGGTGCTGGTTATTTATCACATGATGCACTCATTTTGGAGAAGGAAATGGTGACCCACTCCGGCATTCTTGATTGAAAAATACCATGGAGAGAGGAGCCTGGTGGGCAACAGTCCATGGGGTCTAAAGAGTCATACAAGACTGAATGGCTACATACACACACACACATGCACTAATTTTAATATGATTTTCAAAAGAGGATAGATATTACTGATTGAACGAGATAACACATGGAGAGGAGAGCATGTATATAGTAAATATCACATATATGTAAATGGTTATCTTGAGGGAATTATTTCAGATGTCTGAACAATCAAATAAGCATTGTGAAATTAGTGGAAAATAAAATTTAAAAGATGTTGGACAAATAAAATTTGAAATAGAACCATCTACACTGTATGACAGTTACCTGGAATGTCAGAGAAAATATTACCTAGATTGAGAGGTAGGAGAAAAGATTATCTGGAATAGGAGGGAAGAGAAAATCCTTTAGTAATTTTTGAACATTTGCTTCCTTAATTTATCAGTTGTATTTTCCAGAAGTCAATTTTCATTGCAAATAAAACCATTTACTAACGTTCGTGTTACTGAAAGGCTTATGTGTCCTATAATAGTTCAAGAATACTATAGAAGGTGAATACAACAAAATTTGGGGGTCAAGGAGTGAGTATATAGAACCACTGGGAAGGAGAGACTGTGAGGGGCTGAAGGTCAGGTCAATGGTCAAGGCTGGTATGAGTGGGTGAGAGCAGACTGACCTGGAGGAAGATGTCCTCAAGTAAGAGCGAGGTAGGGGCATGGACTCTCACAGCTTTGTGAGAGAGACTGCTAAATTAATAAATGCAAAGTGCTAGTGGGATGATTGACTTGTTTGATCATATATTAGGTATCAAGTATATATTTCACCTTGGGGCTTCCCAGGTGGCTCAGTGGTAAAGAATCTGCCTGCCATTGCAGGAGAAGCAGGGGACGTGGGTTCGATCCCTGGGTTGGGAAGATCCCCTGCAGGAGGAAATGGCAACCCACTCCAGTATTCTTGCCTAGAGAATCCCACGGACAGAAGAGCCTGGTGGGTTACAGTCCGTAGGGTCGCACAGAGTCGGACATGACTGAATGACTGAGCATACACACACACACACACATTTTACCTGCATTTCTGTCTATCAAAACACTCTAACAGACAGGAGTAATTATAAGATGCTCTGAAATCACATCAGAGGGATCTCTAACCTAGTCCAAGAGGGTTAGGTTAGGTTTCCAGGAGAAGGTGAATGTCTTAAATCAGAGTGGAGGGGAGGTGGGGAGTAGGCTGGAGAGAGGAGGGCATTCAGATGGCTCATCAGAATGGCAGAGAAATAAGGTGATTTCCTCTCCTTCAGACTGTAGTCTTTCTCATCAGGGTTATCTTTGAAGTAATTGCCAACGAGAGAGTCATCCCATACTCAACCAGAAAAATTGAGTACCCCCTCCAAAGCTGCTCTTACCGTTTATGGTAGCTATTGTTTTTGGTCATCAATATATCTAATCTCCTCTCCAGCCACATCGACGACCAAATTTCCCTTATCCCCAAGACATAGCTGTGGAATTTGCTTTGGCCAATGACATGTGTGCAGAAGTGAGTTGGGTGGAGGCACATAAATGTTAGTGTGCTGTTCTCCCTAATTCTCCTTGTGTCACCGAACCAGGAGATCATGCGCTCCAGACGGTACGGTTCCAGGAGGGTGGAGCCTCTGTCCCTCTGGATCCTCACTCAGTATCTCAGAGAGGCTCTGGAGGGTCCCCTTGACCCACAGCAAATTTTGAGTGAGAAATAAATTTCTGTTCTAAGTTGCTAAACTTTTTTTTTGGAGAGGGGATGTTCATGACTGCAACATAACACTGTCTGTACCATTTGCCTTTATTTCTGTTGAAAACCTTTTTGTTTTTAGATTTGCGTCTTGTTTTCATATTCTTTGACTCACTTTTTACCATAAAGTATTGTCTATGGGCTCTTAATGGCATCTAGATTTTTGCTGGAATCAAATCACTTTTGAAAATTGCATACTATTATTTACAAACCTTATGGTAAATTTCAGATGGACGCGGAAGTGTTAGTTGCTCAGTTGTGTCTGACTGTTTGTGACACCACAGACTGTAGCTCGCCAGACTCCTCTGTCTGTGGAATTCTCCAGGCAAGAATACTGGAGTGGGTTGCCATTGCCTTCTCCAAGGGGTCTTCCTGACTCAGAGATTGAACCCGGGTCTCCTGCATTGCAAGCAGATTCTTTACCATCTGAGTCACCAGGGAAGTACAAATTTCAGATGGGGAATGTTTCTATTAAAATCCTAAATGGGGGCTTCCTTGGCAGTCCAGTGGCTAAGACTCTGCAGTCCCAGTGCAGGGGGCAGAAGTTCGATCCCTGCTCAGGGAAATAGATCCCACATACTGCAACTAAGAGTTCACATGCTGCAACTAAAGATCCTGCATGCCACAACCAACACCTGGTGGGGTCAAAAAAACCCCAAATCCTATATGGATAATATACCGCAAAACATACTCAAAACTATACTGTTACCTTCGGTGTTTTCATGTTTGTTTTTTAGTTTTTGATTTTGTTTTACTGGTATAACACATTCTACATTTTTCCTATTGTCACTAATTTAAAAAGAACTTAATTTTCAAGTAACATGACAGTCATATTTATTAGGAAACGTGAGTTAAGTCCATATATCCTTCTGGAACTATTTTTCTTTTTATAGAGAATGTTTCCACTACATTGCTAGACCTCACAGTCTGCATTAATTAAAATATGCATTCATAGACTTCACTGAAGCCAGAATTTCAATGTTAGACTCTTTTGGATGGTGTGAGAAGATTGGACCCAAACTTGCAAATTTGGCCCAGTTTATTACCTAGAATCTACTATCAGTTTTGTTTCTCAAAGTAATTCAAAGGCAAAGTTAAAAACAGGTTAATAAAAATTCAGGTGCAACTACATCAGTAAACTAGATTAAGATGAGTTGTTGACCTGAAACAAAGGCAAAATTTTCAGTGAAATTCTGTTTATTATGTAATTTGAGAAGGATAAAGGGAGCATAATCTTTTCCAGGGTGTTTTAATTTGGAGACCCAGAGAAAGAGGTTAGGAGATTATAAGATTTCTTCCTTCCTCTGTCCAAGGGATTCTTCAGGCAAGAATACTAGAGTGGGTTGCCATGACCTCCTCCAGAGGATCTTCCCAACCCAAGGATCAAACCCACATCTCTTATGTCTCTTGCATTGGCAGGAGGGTTCTTTACCACTAGCGCCACTTCGGAAGCCCATAGAAGAGCTTGCTTGCCACCAAACATAAAAAAGGTTGCTCATTTGACTTTTTCTTTCTTCCTTCCCTTCTTTTTTTTTTTTTTTAAGGAAAAACAAAACAGCACTTTTTATTTTAATATTTGATGGTATCTTATTGTAATTTGAAACACATCATGGGATTTATAAAGTGAGCTTCGACCCACTGATAACTTTTAGGAACCTAAAGGACTTGTTTGAGATATCTTAAAACCTTTCCATGACAGCATTTACATAAGAGCTGTATTTCTTATTATAATGTGTTTATCCTCCTGGACCCAGAGAGTTTACTTACTAAGAGATGAAGTGATTTGTGTGTTTTAGTGATGAGACTCATCTTATCTATGTTCTATGACGATTCAAGGACAGTATTCAGAATAAATTTCCAATGGATATGTGCCATTTTTTAGTACTTGTTTATGCCTTTCTGTACCATTTATTTGCGAGCTCGGTTTCTAATTTTAAAAAATCCATTCCTTCTCTTCCATCCTTCTTTTTTTGGAGCCCCTGTCCTATGATTAAGCACAATGCTATGCTCTACAGGAAACAGTGGAGATAAATGTTGAAATGACCAAGATGGTGAAGAAATTGTCTGTGTATCATAAACTGAAAAAAACAGTCTTTGTCCTGATTCTGTCCACACTTTTTTCTTGCAGATTCTGCCACATTTCTTCACTTTTGTCCTTCACCTTTCTCTCCCACCCCTGGTCCCACCCTCCCCTCCTTGCTCCTCCCTCTAATGCAGCCCTACCTGACATCCACTATCATGCTCGTTCCGCCTCTTAGCTTCTTGTGGGAAATAAGATGAGATGTTTTCAACTTCTTTTGGCAGAAAGAGGCATACTGATCATCCTTTCCCAACTCTTTGTCATGCAGGTTACATCATTACTTCTCCAAGTCAGGCTCTGACCAGAGACACAGAAAATGGGAATGATAAGATCTACTCTGGCAAAACAATTTAGCACCAGACTGTTTCACGTAGCACATAGCTTACTGCTATATACAAAGGTCTAAATTACGTGGTGAGAGAATTATAGATTAAAAATTGTGCCTCAGAGATAATAAGTGTAAAATAAAGTAGAATAAAGAAAGATTCACTTGAGAGCAGAATTATGCCATTACCAGAAAAATTAAATTCTATATCTTGAGGTTCAGCTTTCCCTTGTGGGGTTCATCCTGAGTGCGCTTGTTTCTCTTTCATTTGGTTTCTCTTTCCTGTTCTGTGTCCTCTGAGAAATCAATGTCTTCAGGTAGTTTGCTAGCAGAGCCATTGGTGCTCTGAGCAGGAAATCAAAGTCAAGCATACAAACTGGATTGTCAAAGACGGAGTGTGTGGGTGGTCTCTCCAGTTCTCCTCCAGTGTTCATTTCCAGTGCATCATGTGGTCTATAATAGCTACTTGGTGGAATAGAATCAAAGCTTTAGGGCTTCTCCACAGGTACAAGCATGCACACACACACAGATGACAATCTTTTGTATACGAATACATATATTCAGTTACTTCAGGGTCTATGCATGTTTACTTTTTTGATTCATATATATATATATATATATATATATATATCTCAGTTGAGTTCAGTTCAGTCGCTCAGTTGTGTCCGACTCTTTGCAACCCCATGAATCACAGCATGCCAGGCCTCCCTGTCCATCACCAACTCCTGGAGTCCACCCAAACCCATGTCCATCGAGTAGATGATGCCATCCAACCATCTCATCCTCTGTCGTCCCCTTCTCCTCCTGCTCTCAATCTTTCCCATTTTTACATATATTTTTCCCATTTTTATGTATATTTATATATAAACACACACAGTATCCCGTTATCAGGATACTGTACAGGGCATGCTTGAATTAAACAGAGCAAGACAGATGGTCGTAGGTGACAATGAACACTACTTTCAAAACATGGGCATTTCACTTACCATTAACATGGTTGATAGGAATTACTCAACTATTGGGTTAACTCCCCAAATGAGGACACCTTGTACGTTTTCTTTCTGTTTTCACCTTTGCATATGAGTTGTTTCAATATTCCCCAGGACAACAGAACCATGAATCCTCTCAAACAAGAAATATTGGGGTTTTTATGGTGATGGGGTTTTTATGCTTGAAAGGATTCTTGGCTGTGTTGTCCTATATTGGGGTTTAGAATGTACTATAAGAGTGTACTTATTTGTAAATGCTATGTAGTGTATTTCCTATCCTAGTTATATTTTACTTTCACTGAAGGTGAAAATTTATATTTCCTGAGCACAGCTGAAGTTGGAGAAAGGTAAGCCTTCCCAGGTAGCTCAGATGGTAAATATGCCCATAGTGCAGGAGACCTGGGTCTGATCCCTGGGTCAGGAAGATTCCCTGGAGAAGGGAGTAGCAACCCACTCTATTATTCTTGTCTGGAGAATCCTTTGGACAGAGGAGCCTGGTAAGCTACAGTCCATGGGTTGCAAAGAGTTGGACACAGCTGAGTGACTAACACACGCACATTGAGTGCAAAGGGAAAATGAGGTGGAGAAAAATTTACCTTGGACAGAAATTTCCACTTTTCTGATGATAGTAGAAAGGGGACCAAGGAGGATTATGAGCACATGGATAATTTACATTTTTTATTATGAACGTGAACTTATCCATCTTATTTTTTATAGGAACATTCAAGACTTATTTTTTATTAGGAGAGTAAAATATATTTTATAGGAAAAAAATACAAATCAACACATCCAAAAATTCACCTCAGTTTAAAAATACATTGGGATTAGATCTGCACTAAAAGATCTGTACCACATACTAAGAGTTATCCCTGAGGAAGGATTGCTAGTTCAGTCATTTCATTTTTATGATTCCTTTGGAGAGAACTAGAGACTTGCTTTAGAAAGTTGTATTAGACTTGTGTCAGAGATAACTGTAAATTGCTTGAAAAAGAAGAGAAACAACAACAAAAAATTTCTATAAGCTTTTTTTCCCTTTAAAGAACCACACTGGAATGGTAAACAGCAGGACACACACCCAGCTCTACTGATATTTGATACTCAAAGAAGAGCCTATGGCTTTAGAGCGACGGATTAGCAAATAAATGTGCATTTGTATATTTTAAGTTACAGTAAAATCTTTAAGGTACTTTGTGTCTTTTTTCTTTTTAACTTTGATTGACTGGGACAACTTGTCCTAATCTTCTTTCTACCTTTCATTCTGTGCATGATCAGTTACTCAGTTGTGTCTGGCTCATTGTGACCCTATGGACTGTAGCCCGGTAGGCTTTTCTGTCCATGGGATTCTCCAGGCAAGAATACTGGAGTGGGTAACCATTCCCTTCTCCAGAGGATCTTCTCAACCCAGGGACTGAAACCAAGTCTCCTGCATCTCCTGCATTGGCAGGAAGATTCTTTACTACTACTGAATAGTAAGAATCATAATCTAATCAACACTGGGCAAACGTCATCACTTCTGGTTTTTCTTAGGCTTTCAGATTTTTAAAAAATTAAATATTTCACAGTAAGGTAACTGTGGACTTACATGCAATTGTGAAAAATAATGCAGATAGGGTCTGTGTCCTCTTTACCCAGTTTTCCTGCCATGGTAACATCTTGGAAGACTAGAGTAAATCATCACAGCCAGGAAACTCACAATGACAATTTCAAGAAACAGAACATTTCATTCTCACAAGGATCCCTCCTGTTGCCCTCTTCCCTACCACCTCCATCTCCTGCTTAATTCCTGACAACCACTAATCTGTTTTAATCTGTTCTCCATTCTTTAATTTATCATTTAAAAATTGTTATATAAATGGATTTATATAGTATGTACTCTTTTGGGAAAGCTTGGAAAAGGTAGGAAAAATCCAAGTTCTTTCCTACTGTGCGTTTCTTTATTGTAAGTCTCCTTTACTACTTATATAAAACACTTCTGGTCATCGAATGTGTTTCTCCCACAACAAGCTGTTCTCTGCAACACCAGCTGGTGTCCTACAACTTAATTCAGTTCTGACATTATCTACCTGGAGATAGTGTCTGGTCCTATAGATGGAGAACTCAGACCCACAAGACCACCCTCCACACCTAGATTCCAGTAAGCCTAGGTTTTTACCTGTGGTTCTGACCAACCCACTATAGATCAGAGGTGCCAATGATCTCCTCCTTGAGTTTGTTTAATTTGCTAGAGCAGCTCACAGTACTCAGAGAAATACATATTTACATTTATCAGATTATTAAAGGATATGATAAAGAATGCAGATGAGTAGCTAGATGAAGAGATACATTAGGGCAGGGTCTGAGAGGGTCCTAAAGTGGAGTTGAGGTGAGTGACCCTCTCAGGGGTGGGTCACTCTCCATGTGTGGATATGTTTATTGACCTAGAAGCTCTCAGAACCTCGTATTATTGGTGTTTTATGGAGGTGTCATGGAGAAGGAAATGGTTACCCACTCCAGTATTCTTGCCTGGGAAATCCCATGGACAGAGGAGCCTGAGGTCTATAGTCCATGGGGCCATAAGAGTTGAACACGACTGGGCTCCTAAACCGCCCCCACCATGGAGGTGTCGTCAACTAGTCATGATAGATCATTTACCCCATCTTCAGTCTTCTCTCTTCTCAAGAGAATAGGGAGCCAGGGATGAAAATTCCAAGCTTCTAGTCATGCTTGGCCTTTCTGGTGACCAGCCTCCAATTCAAGAGCCAGCAGTCCCCCCAGTCTCCTCATTCAAACAAAAGATGTTGTTAGTACTCTCCCCACTTAGGAACTTACAAGGGTTTTAGGGGCCCTGTGTCAGATATGGGGTCAAGGGAAACATTAGAACAAGAGTTGCTACAAGTGTTCTCATCACGTGGAAATTACAAAGGTTTTAGGAGCTCTGTGCCAGGAGCCAGGGGCAGAGACCAATATATGTATTTTCTATTATCTCACACATGATCTTTTTATTTTCAAAATAGTTTTAACTGTTTTAGTTATTTTGCCTTTTAACATAAACTTTAGAATAATCTTGTCTGTATCTATAAATCATCCTGCTTGGATTTTGGTGAGAATTGCATTGAACTGGGTATGTAAATTTGGGGGAACTGACATCTTTACTATGGTGAATCATCTGGTCCATAAACACACTACAGCTTGCTATGTATTTAGAACTTCGATATCTTTTATCAGTGTTTTGTAGTTTTCAGGTATGTTTTGTTAGATTTAACACCTAGTATTTTATCTTTTTTGAGTGACTGAAAAAGTATTATGTATTTTTTTTTCTGTGTCCATGTGCTCATTGATGGTATAGTGGGGTAGTGTGTGCTCTTTGCAACCCCATGGACTGTAGCCCACCAGGCTCTTCTGTCCATAGGATTTCCCAGGCAAGAATATTGGAGTGGTTTGCCATTTCCTCCTGCAGGAGATCTTCCTGACCCTGGGGTCGATCCTGCATCTCTTGAGTCTCCTGCATTGGCAGGTGTCTTCTTTACCACTAGTGCCTCTTGGGAAGGTATACAGAAAAACAGTTGTTTTTTTGTATGTTTATCTTTTCCTGTTACCTTGAAGAATACACTTATATGGTCCAAAAATTTGGGGGGTAGATTTTTGGAATTTTATACATAGACAATCATGTTGGGTACAAATAAGGACAATTCTATTTCTTCTTCATATCTTGATATTTTCCTCTCCTTTCTTGCTTTCCTGCACTAGTTACTATTTTCAGCACTATATTGAATGAGAATGGTGAGAGCTGATATCCTTGCATTGTTCTTGCCTTAGGAGAGAAGCATTCAGTTTTCCATCATTAAGTATAATGTTAATGGTAAGTTGTTGGTGAGTGGTTTTTTGTTGTTCTTGTTAGCTAGTCCTTCTTAAACTGAAGTGCTACTATTTCTATTTTTCTGAGAGTTTTTATTATTAATGAGTGTTAAATTTTCTCAAATCTCTTTTCAGTCTCAGTTGATATGATCACATGAAGTATGATTGGTTGATTTTCACCCTCAACTACTGGAAGGGAATTCATTCTTTAGGACCATGGCGTATATATGGCTATTGCTGTCTGCCCTAAAGCTGACAGTCCTGCAATAATGTCTGGTCATCAGGTCCTTGCAAGTCATTCTGTATCTTTCTTAGGACCTTTTCTAACTGTGTTCTTTCAGCTCCTTTTGCTTTTTAAGCTCTCTTGGGAGTATAGAAAAATCTAGAGGCTCTTCTATACGACTGTGGAGATAGGAGCCTTGGGTGTTTACTGTGGTAGCATGATAAACGTGGAGAAATCAAAATTATATTGAAAAGACTCAGTTCAGGCCTATTCTTGACATATGTGGGACATGAGGTGTCTTAAGTCCAATTATAAAAAAGCTATTAAAGAAATTAGCAAACTCTTAAAGATATGTCCAAACTTCTTACCTTAATAAAATAACTCTATAGTGACAAAAAAATGCATAAAAGTGTGGTTTGTATATGACTGAAAGTCAGCAAAGCATCTAAGGTGGCTGAATTTAATTATTATTTTGCATTTACGTGCATGCATGCTAAGTCACTTCATTCCTATATGACTCTGAGACCCTATGGACCATAGCCCATCCAACTCCTCCATCCAGGGATTCTCCAGGCAAGAACACTGGAATGGGTTGCTGTTTCCTTCCCCAATTTTGCATGTATGTGCGTTTTATTGATAGGCTAATGAGGTTTACATAAGTAAAGATAAAGGCATATATAATCATATATTAGTATATATTTATTTCATAAAACTTATTTTTTGTATATTCATTTCAGTAAAATCACTAGTTACATTGCTATTATCAAGATTTTCACAAAACTTGTATTCTGTTGATAACAGGATAAATTTTACAGCCTTTGCAAATGCATAGTGCTTCTTATGTAGTTTCTTATTAGTTTCAATTTGTATAAACTTCTTCTGCTGAGACAATAGTAAATAAAATTATCAACAAAAATTTTAAGGACATACCTAAATTTCTACTTCTGTATTTTGGTGGAACCCTACCTTTTATGCTGATGAAAATGACAATTTGTAATATGCAATGTTATTGCCATAATTAAAGGTGGTATATCAAATTTGTGTTTATTGCCTAACTGGGTTGTTTTACCCCTTGAAGTTTTGCCCCTTGAAATATGCCTTCAAAGGGCAAAACTTCAAGAATTGTCAATGCTCTTTACTCTAAGGGGAAAATATATCTCGAAGGGCTATTTTTGAAATAGTGAAGTTTGCTAGGCAAGTGTGAAATCCATACACAGGTGGTCAAGAAGGGCAGGCTGACAGTATTATGGACTCTATGGGAGAGGGCGAGGGCGGGATGATATGGGAGAAAGGCATTGAAGCATGTAAATGATCATATGTGAAACGAATCGCCTGTCCAGATTCAATGTATGATGTAGGGTGCTCAGGGCTGGTGCACCAGGATGACCCAGAGGGATGGGATGGGGAGGGAGGTGGGGGGGCGGTTTCTGGAACGGGAAAACATGTACACCCATGGTGGATTCATGTCAATGTATGGCAAAAGAAACACAATATTGTAAAGTTAAAAAATAGATAAATAAACTAATTTTAAAAAAAAAGAAGAAAGGCCGGCTGGAACTGTCCAGCACTAGCTGAAGATGAAATCCACAGGTGGAACTTCTTATTTTTCTTCTTCCTTCTTTTTTTTTTTTTTTAAAGATTTGTTTTTTGATGTGGACCATTTTTAAAGCCTTTATTGAATTTGTTACAACATTTCTTCCGTTTTACGTTTCTGGGTTGGTGGCCACGAGGCATGTGGGATCTTAGTCCCCTGACCAGAGATTAAACGTGCACCTCCCTGCACTGGAAGGTGAAGTCTTAACCACTGGATGCCAGGGAAGTCCCTCTCCTTTTCTTATGGTATTTCAACGGATTAAATCAAGTCCAGTCCCATAACTAGAATAATATTTCTTACCTAAAATAAACTGACTATAAACTTTAATTACATCTACAAGATACCTTCACACAACATGTAGATTAGTGGCTGGGTAACTGGGGTCTTCTTGTCCTCCGTAACTTATCCTGTAATAAATCTTCTCATATATATATATTTCTCCTCTTGGATCTGTTTCTCTGGAGAGTTCTGACTAATATAGCACTTTTTAGAAGGTATACATATTACATTTACTCTATAAAGATTCTATGGAAATACAGAGTACACTGTACCAAAACCCAACTTTGGAAGTGAATTCAATGCCTCATTCATGCATTTTTTTCTGCTAATCTCTGAGCTCTACAAGGGAGACCCTGAGTCTTATTCACCTTTGTACTCCAAAGTTCAGCACAGTCTTGCTGACAGAGGATGAATTCAAATTTCAATAAAAGAAAGTGACAATAGCTAACATTATTAACTGAATGCCTGTACTAGGAACTTCATATGTAGCTGACCCATGTAGGTTTGCTTGGGACTGAGGGGTTTATGAGATATGACACTTTGCGTGGTAAAACTGTAAAGATCCCAGGCAAATTGGGATGGTTCATCATTCTGTCACATGTATTAACTTAGCACTGTAGAGTAATGTAGAGCCATTAAACAATAAAACATTGTGCGCTTATGAAATCAAAGTATTGTCCTTAAAGTACAAGAGTTTGAGTAAAGCTCATTTGCTGTCCTTAGTCCCACTAAGTTTCCAGTCTTCAGTGAATTCCTTATAAGCTACAAGTTCTTTATAAGTGGCTTTTATGGGCTTCCCTTGTGACTCAGCTGGCAAAGAATCTGCTTGGCTGAGACCTTGGTTCTATCACTGGGTTGGGAAGGTCCCCTGGATAAGGGAAAGGCTACCCACTCCAGTATTCTGGCCTGGACAATTCCATGGACTGTATAGTCCATGGGGTCACAAAGAGTCAGTCACAACTGAGTGACTTTTGCTTTCACTTTTTTAAAAAAAAACTTTTTATTTTATATTGGAGTATAGTTGATTAACAATGATGTGTTAGTTTCAGTTATACAACAAAGTGATTCAGTTATACTTGTATACATATCTATTTGTTTTCAAATTCTTTTCCCAATTAGGTTGTTACATAATATTGAGCAGAGTTCCTGGTGCTTATATGTGGAATCTAAAAAAAATTGGTACAAATGAATTTATTTGCAAAACAGAAACAGACTCACAGACTTAGAGAGAAAATCTACCATTATCATTGGGAAGCCGGGTAGCGGGGACAGTTAGGGAGTTTGGGATAGACACGTACACACTGCTATATTTAAAATGGATTACCAGTAGGGATCTACTGTAAAAGTGCTTTTTTAACATTACAAAATCTATGTTTCCTCAAAATGTACCAAAGGACAGGATTACAGAGCACTCACTTTATTTTGTTGCTTGGAAATATAGTTACTATTGGTAGAGGTTTCTCAAGCTGTTACATTATCTCATTTAACTCTGACAACAAATTTTTGGGGTAGAAATTACTATTCTCTTTTATAGATGAGGAAACAGAGGTTCAGAAGAGTAAAACAATCTGCTTCAAGTTACAGACAAATAGCAAGGCAATCAACAGTACAAATGTAGCCTTTGCTCTTTCTAAGGGCTTGCCTGATGGCTCAGCAGTGAAGAAGCCACCTGCAATGAATGAGACTCAGGTTCAATCCCTGGGTCAGGAAGATCTCCTGGAGAAGGAAATGACTACTCACTCCAGTATTCTTGCCTGGGAAATTCCATGGACAGAGGAGCCTGGTGGGCTGCAGTCTGTGGGGTTGCAAAGAGTTGGACATGACTTAGTGACTAAATGACAACAAAGGCTGCACAAACTGGATCTCAAATAATAAATCTGATGTGAACAGGGAATGTCCAAAATGTATATGCCAGTGGTTCTCCAACCAGAATCCCACCTCCCGGCTCTGCCAGCAGAAAGGAAGGCGCTCTCTGCTCCCTGGTCCCTAATTCAATGGGAACACATATGAGGTTCTTTGGAATCCAAGGGTGCTTTGGATTGTGCTTTGGAAGCAGGACAGAGCAGGCTCAGTGTTCTAGAGCAGGAATGTACCTTTGGGTAGTTAGCAGAGATCTTAGATTCTACTCAAATGGCTCCGATTTCCATGAGTGTCTGTAGAATAGTAAAATGCCCCAGCACTCTTGAATTCTACAAGTCCCCTTTGAAAATCTGTAGTAAATTTACCATCTTTTCTTCAGAAGTGTTGGAAGGTTATAAGTTACTGGTCCTTTTTCCCTTTTCAGTGAATCCTCTGGTAATATGATCCTCACATAAGAAGACATGATGGTGTGGTGGCCATGTGCATACACCACTCAGATCTCCTGCTGTAGGGAGCTCACCTGACTGACGGCCCCAGTGGCTGAGCTTTGAATTGGTCACTGTGTCAAAGCCATGGTCCTCATGGATTGCTCCCAGCAAATGACCAAGTGTGTCAGGTATACCAACATAGACCTGTTCCCTTCAGGTAGGGGACTTTTCTGATGAGTGATGTTGGCTTTAGAACTTCTGACTGATCTCCTTCAAGCTTTAGGGGCTGCTGCTTCTGTTGCTAAGTCGCTTCAGTCGTGTCCAACTCTGTGCGACCCCATAGACGGCAGCCCACCAGGCTCCGCCATCCCTGGGATTCTCCAGGCAAGAATACTGGAGTGGGTTGCCATTTCCTTCTCCAATGCATGAAAGTGGAAAGTGAAAGTGAAGTCGCTCAGTCGTGTCCGACTCTTTGCGACCCCATGGACTGTAGCCTACCAGGCTCCTCTGTCGATGCGATTTTCCAGGCAAGAGTACTGGAGTGGGTTGCCATTGCCTTCTCCACTTTAGAGGCTAACTGGAGGTTAAGATTCTCCATATCCAACTCTCCTTTCTTCCCTCCCCCCTTCACTATGGTCAGACCTGAACTGCATTTATTTTTTTGGCCACACTGCATGGCATGTGGGATCTTCGTTCCCTGACCAGGGATCGAACCCCTACCTCTTGCATTGGAAGCTTGGAGTCTTAGCCACTGACCACCGTGGAAGTCCCCTTGAATTGCATTCTCAAGGTTCTTTCTGTCTCCACTACTGCCTCCCCCATCTCCCAAATAGGTTTTTTCCTCAATACATGTCTTTTCACGTCTACACCTATCATGGTGTTTGCTTCTCAGAGAACCTAAAGTAACACATATCAGTACTGAATACCCACTGTCTTCAGTTTTGAGGACTAAGCCAAAATTCTAATCTGAGACAATAGGAAAAATTGGATATAATATCCTGCTACATATGCCATGAGTTCAAGTTTTAGAGTATTGGATTTCATACCAGATATCTGAAATCAAAGCATTTTGGGAGGAGGGAAGAGAGTAGACTTGTGTCAATGGAGCACTTGAAGACCAATCATTTAGTCTGGCTAATTCCCTAGGCTTCCAGCTTAGTTTACTTGTATAAATGGAAACCATACCAACTGTAAAGAAAATGGAGCAATGTTAGAGGATGGTTGACTTGGGACACTGAAGCGAGTTATGTGGCTTCTGAATTTCTCCTTCTCTTACTAATAATGGTCTTGAGTACAACCATTCTGCATTATGCTGTCTTCACCTGAAATGTGTAAAACTTTTTCATTCTACCCAAGAGAAAAATATCACTCCCATTTTGCAGATAATGAAACTAAGGCTGAGAGAGAAGACTGTAACTTGCCCAAGTTAACCCAGCTAGGAAAGAATAGAATCAAAATTTGGAGAGGAGGATTGGTAGCTACAGTCTTTATTTACTCTTTTCATCCATTTAAAACCCTATTCAATAATCTTTAAGGTGTTTCTAGTTATTAATTTTATGGATTTGTGCACCTGAAATTAAAAGGTAACACTTTGCCTAAAAGCATATTTTAACTGTGCATGGATTTTATTTTGTCAGTGAAGGGAACTACCTTATTGGACAATTGTAGTTTATTTTTCATTGGCTGCTTTACTGAGCCTCATCAAATGTATTTGCTTTGCAGAGCTGCAGTGGATTAATCTTGAATAAGTAATTTGGAAATGTTTTTATTCATTTCTATGGAAACCATCTATCTGGATTTTCATATATCAAGATCATAGAGATTTGTCCCAGTCCAATTGCAATCTTAGTTACAGCAGTGTCGGCTTACATATTAAGGGCATAGTTTTGCTCTGATGGCCCTTCAGAAATCTGTAATTGGTGTGGAACACAAACACGAACAGAATGTGTCTTAGGAGGTCCTGTGAGTTAGGCTTCAGCAGATTAGCTGAGTCTTTCCTGATGGAACAAGCCCTTTGGAATTTATTAACACTCTCTGCTTCGTCCATTAACGACTCATGTCTTAAAATCCACTTGGTTTGCGTTCGCTAGCGTTTTAAAGAGTCAAACCTGAATCTGAGACTTAATTGACATCCATAGTGATATATACCAGACAAATTCCTTCACTTTTTATCCCCAAACAGGACGTTTTATTTTTTTTTCTGCTTTCGGATAACAATACTACTTTTGTATATTTTCCTTCAGCAGAGAAAGCGTCTTTTTTTTTTTTTTTTTTAGTTCTTAGAATACATCACCCTTCTTCTAGTCTGACTGTACTCCCTACCCCTCAGTGGTTTTAGGACTTTTGGAACCATATTGTCTCTTTTCTTCTGAAGATTACTGAGAGAGTTGTGTGTTTGTGTGGGGGTGGAGATTGAGGGCTGTGAAGGGCAGCCTGCCTGGAGATTATGAACCATGTTTAAAGCAACAATACAGTGAGGGAGCGCCTATAAATCTAAGAAGCATGGTAGAAATTCAAGCCAAAGATATTAATTCTGGGAGAGTGTATAACAAATACGCAAGAAGATTTGTCTCTTATCTATTTGCTATCTATATATCATCTACCTATCAATCTATTTATCTATCGTCTATCATGTCCATTTGCCTATTTATCTGCTTTTTCTCTCTGTTTTTTCTTTTTCCTTTCGTGTCCAATAATTTCTTAAATTTCTTAAAATATTGATTAGCTACAACTGATTTATAATATGTAAAACAGTATGCAGAAGTATTATCAACCTAGAAATGCTAGGCTTTTAAAGTAGGAAGAAGTCATACTCATTTTCATGAACTTTGTTTATATATATATTTTTAAATTTTTACCATACTTACTGGTATGGTAGCTACATCAGCTTCCTTTTGGTGTATCCTTGTATTTAAATTTTGTCTCCTGTTAGGATCATATAATGAGCTGTTTTTAAACCAGTCTGACAATCTTGTTCTTTTATTTGGAATATTTAGCCCATTTATTTTTAGGTGTATGCGTGCTCAGGCATGTCTGACACTTTGTGACCCCATGGACTGCAGCCCACCAGGCTCCTCTGTCAGTGGAACTTTTCAGGCAAGAATGCTGGAGTGGGTTGCCATGCCTTCCTCCAGGGGATCTTCCCAACCCAGGGATTGAACCCACATCTCCTGTGTCTCCTGTATTGGCAGATGGATTCTTTATCTCTGTGCCACTTGAGAAGCCCCATTTATCTTTACTGAGCTTACTAATTTATTTAGTTTTATATCTCTCATCTTATTTGCTTTTAATTTGGTCTGTTTTACATTTTCTTTTCTCTTTCTTGCTTTTTATAGAATTATTTTCATTATTCTACTTTTCTCCTATTTATTTGTTAATTTTACATTTATTTTTTAAATTTTATTTATTTTTAGTTGAAGCATGATTGCTTTACAATGTTATGTTTGTTTCTGCCGCACTACATTTATTATTAGTGCATGCTAACTCCCTCCAGCTGTGTCCGACATTTGCGATCCTATGGATGGTAGCCCGCCAGGCTTCTCTGTCTATGGGATTCTCCAGACAAGAATACCTGAGTGGGTTTCCATGCCCCCCTCCAGGGGATCATCCTGATCCAGGGACTGAATCTTGCGTCTCCTGCATCGCCAGGAGGGTTCTTTATCACCAGTCTTCCCTGGTGGCTCAGTCAGTAAACGATCTCCCTGCAATGTGGGAGACCTGGGTTTGATCCCAGGGTCGCGAAGATTCCCTGGAGAAGGAAATGGCAACCCACTCCAGTATTCTTGCCTGGAGAATTCCATGGACAGAGGAGCCTGGTGGGTTACAGTCCATGGGGTCACAAAGAGTTGGACACGACTGAGTGACTAACACTTTCACTTTCACTTTCTTTATCACTAGTGCCACCTGCTAGTTCAGTTCAGTTCAGTCGCTCAGTCGTGTCCGACTCTGCGACCCCATGAATTGCAGCACGCCAGACCTCTCTGTCCATCACCAACTCCCGGAGTCTACCCAAACCCATGTCCATCGAGTCGGTGATGCCATCCAACCATCTCATCCTCTGTCGTCCCCTTCTCCTCCTGCCCCCAATCCTACCCAGCATTAGGGTCTTTTCCAATGAGTCAACCCTTCGCATGAGGTGGCCAAAGTATTGGAGTTTCAGCTTCAACATCAGACCTTCCAATGAACATCCAGGACTGATCTCTTTTAGGATGGATTGATTGGATCTCCTTGCAGTCCAAGGGACTCTCAAGAGTCTTCTCCAACACCACAGTTCAAAAGCATCAATTCTTCGGAGCTCAGCTTTCTTCACCGTCCAACTCTCACATCCATACATGACCACTGGAAAAACCATAGCCTTGACTAGACGGACTTTTGTTGGCAAAGTAATGTCTCTGCTTTTAAATATGCTATCTAGGTTGGCCATAACCTTCCTTCCAAGGAGTAAGCGTCTTTTAATTTCATGGCTGCATTCACCATCAGCAGTGATTTTGGAGCCCCAAAAAATAAAGTCTGACACTGTTTCCGCTGTTTCCCCATCTATTTCCCATGATGTGATGGGACCAGATGCCATGATCTTAGTTTTCTGAATGTTGAGCTTTAAGCTAACTTTTTCACTCTCCTCTTTCACCTTCATCAAGAGGCTCTTTAGTTCTTCTTCACTTTCTGCCATAAGGGTGGTGTCATCCGCATATCTGAGGTTATTGATATTTCTCCCGGCAATCTTGATTCCAGCTTGTGTTTCTTCCAACCCAGCGTTTCTCATGATGTACTCTGCATAGAAGTTAAATAAGCAGGGTGACAATATACAGCCTTGACGGACTCCTTTTCCTATTTGGAACCAGTCTGTTGTTCCATGTCCAGTTCTAACTGTTGCTTCCTGACCTGCATACAGGTTTCTCAAGAGACAGGTCAGATAGTCTGGTATTCCCATCTCTTTCAGAATTTTCCACAGTTTATTGTGATCCACACAGTCAAAGGCTTTGGCATAGTCAATAAAGCAGAAATAGATGTTTTTCTGGAACTCTCTTGCTTTTTTGATGATCCAGCAGATATTGGCAATTTGATCTGTGGTTCCTCTGCCTTTTCTAAAACCAGCTTGAACAACTGGAAGTTCATGGTTCACGTATTGCTGAAGCCTGGCTTGGAGAATTTTGAGCATTACTTTACTAGCATGTGAGATGAGTGCAATTGTGCGGTAGTTTGAGCATTCTTTGGCATTGCCTTTCTTTGGGATTGGAACGAAGACTGACCTCTTCCAGTCCTGTGGCCACTGCTGAGTTTTCCAAATTTGCTGGCATATCGAGTGCAGCACTTTCACAGCATCACCTTTGAGGATTTGAAATAGCTCAACTGGAATTCCATCACCTCCACTAGCTTTGTTCGTAGTGATGCTTTCTAAGGCCCACTTGACTTCACATTCCAGGATGTCTGGCTCTAGGTGAGTGATCACACCATCGTGATTATCTGGGTCGTGAAGATCTTTTTTGTACAGTTCTTCTGTGTATTCTTGCCACCTCTTCTTAATATCTTCTGCTTCTGTTAGGTCCATACTATTTCTGTCCTTTATCGAGCCCATCTTTGCATGAAATGTTCCTTTGGTATCTTTAATTTTCTTGAAGAGATCTCTAGTCTTTCCCAATCTGTTGTTTTCCTCTATTTCTTTGCACTGATCACTGAGGAAGGCTTTCTTATCTCTCCTTGCTATTCTCTGGAACTCTGCATTCAGATGGGAATATCTTTCCTTTTCTCCTTTGCTTTTCGCTTCTCTTCTCTTCCAAGCTATCTGTAAGGCCTCCTCAGACAGCCATTTTGCTTTTTTGCATTTCTTTTCCATGGGGATTTTCTTGATCCCTGTCTCCTGTACAATGTCACGAACCTCTGTCCATAGTTCATCAGGCACTCTGTCTATCAGGTCTAGACCCTTAAATCTATTTGTATTTCCACGGTATACTCATAAGCGATTTGCTCTAGGTCATACCTGAATGGTCTAGTGGTTTTCCCTACTTTCTTCAATTTAAGTCTGAATTTGGCAATAAGCAGTTCATGATCCGAGCCACAGTCTGCTCCTGGTCTTGTTTTTGCTGACTGTGTAGAGCTTCTCCATCTTTGGCTGCAAAGAATATAATCAATCTGATTTCGGTGTTGACCATCTGGTGATGTCCACGTGTAGAATCTTCTCTTGTGTTGTTGGAATAGGTTGTTTGCTATTACCAGTGCGTTCTCGTGGCAAAACTCTATTAGCCTTTGCCCTGCTTCATTCTGTACTCCAAGGCCAAACTTGCCTGTTACACCAGGTGTTTCTTGACTTCCTACTTTTGCATTCCAGTCCCCTATAATGAAAAGGACATCTTTTTTGGGTGTTAGTTCTAAAAGGTCTTGTAGGTCTTCATAGAATCGTTCAACTTCAGCTTCTTCAGCATTACTGGTTGGGGCATAGACTTGGATTACTGTGATATTGAATGGTTTGCCTTGGAAACGAACAGAGATCATTCTATCGTTTTTGAGATTGCATCCAAGTACTGCATTTTGGACTCTTTTGTTGACCATGATGGCTACTCCATTTCTTCTAAGGGATTCTTGCCCACAGTAGTAGGTATAATGATCATCTGAGTTAAATTCACTCATTCCAGTCCATCTTAGTTCGCTGATTCCTAGAATGTCGACGTTCACTCTTGCCATCTCCTGTTTGACCACTTCCAATTTGCCTTGATTCATGGACCTAACATTCCAGGTTCCTATGCAATATTGCTCTTTACAGCATCAGACTTTGTGTCTGTCACCAGTCACATCCACAGTTGGGTATCGTTTTTGCTTTGGCTCCATCCCATCATTCTTTCTGGAGTTATTTCTCCACTGATCTCCATTAGTATATTGGGCACCTATTGACCTGGGGAGTTCATCTTTCAGTGTCCTATATTTTTGCCTTTTCATACTGTTCATGGGGTTCTCAAGGCAAGAATGCTGAAGTGGTTTGCCATGCCCTTCTCCGGTGGACCACAATCTGTCAGACCTCTCCACCATGACCCATCCGTCTTGGGTGGCCCCACACGGCATGGCTTAGTTTCATTGAGATAGACAAGGCTGTGGTCCGTGTGACCAGATTAGCTAGTTTTCCCTGTTGCCGACACAAAGCCTGTTGTTATTATTAGCAGTAGTAGTTTAAGGGTTAACTTAGAGATCACAACTTGACATGACTTATTAAAATTATTTTTTATCTCTTTCCTAATACTGCTAGAAACTTAAAACATTGAACTCTCCTCCATCCCTGGGTCGGGAAGATCCCCTGGAGAAGGAAATGTCAAATCACACCTGTAGTCTTGCCTGGAGAACCCCATGGACAGAGGAGCCTGGCAGGCTACAGTCCATGGGGTCACAAAGAGTCAGACATGACTGAGTGACTAAACCACTACCACCTGTCTTTAGAATTATTCTTGTTACACACTTAATTATCTCTACATTTTAAATTTCACAATAATTCCCGATTATTTTTGTATGGTCAATGTTTATTTATAGTTACCCACATATGTATCATCTCCTGTCTTCTTCATTGCTTGTTTTTTCCATGTTTCCAACTGTGATCATCTTCTTTTTCCTGAAAATCTCTCTTTGGCATTTCTTTTAGTGTAGGCCTACTGCTGATAAACCTTCAGTTTTTATTAGTCTGTAATTCTCTATTGTTATTTTCAATTTTGAGAGGATTTTTTTTTATCAGATAGAGAAATCTGAGTTGGATTTTATTTTCTTTCAGTGCTTAAAAATGTTATTATAAATTCTTTTGGCTTTTATCATTTCTGTTGAGAACTGAGTTGAAAATCTCATTGTTGCTCCTTTGAAAACAATATAACTTTCATCTCTAGCTGTTTTTAAGATTTTTTTGTATAAAATAATAACCAACAGGACTTATTATATAGCACAGGGAACTATATTTGATATTTTAAAATATCCTATAAGGCAAAAGTATCTGAACTATATTCAATATTTTGTGATAAACCATAACAGAAAATAATATAAAAAAGAATATATATATGTGTATAACTGAATCACTTTGTTGAAACTAATGCAACATTATAAATTATACTTCAATTTAAAAAGAAAAGAAAAGCATACAATGAAAAAATATTTATTTTTGGTTTTCAGGAATTTTACTCTAATGTACTATGTGATTTGCTTTGTATCTATCCTGCTTGGGGTTTGCTGAGCTTCTTGTAACTGTGGGTTGTTGTTCTTTAACAGTTTTGGAAAATTCTTGGCCAATATACCTTAACATATGGCTTTTATGTCATCTCTTTTGTTTCTTTCTAGAACTTAGTGATACATATGTTAAACATTGTAAGCGCTGACCAGAAGTCTCTTTCTCTTTGTTCTTCCTATTCTTTTTTCTCTTTATGCTTCCTTTTGAATGTTTTCTCTTAATCTTTCTTCAAGTTTATTAATCTTGTGTTCTGCTGTGTCTAATTTTCAGTCAACTCCATTGACTGAGTTCTTAATGTAAGATATTAATTTGTTTTAGTTTTAGAATAACCCTTCGATTCTTTTTAAATTTTTATTTTATATTGGAATAGTCGATTTACAATGTTGCGTTAGTTTCAGGTGTAGAGAAAAATGGTTTAGTTATACATATACATATATCTACTCTTTTTCAGATTCTTTTCCAATGTAGGTTATTACAAAATATTGAGTAGAGTTCCCTGTGCTATACAGCAGGTCTCTGTTGATTATGTAGTGTATATATGTTAATCTCAACCTTCTAACTTATCCTTCTCTCTAACCTTTTCCCTTTTGTAACCATAGGTTAAAAAACAAAATAGATCCTAGTACTCCGGTGAAATTCTTTATCCTTTCATTTATTTTGTTCACTTTTCCTATATTTTATTTAACACATTGATTATAGTTATTTGCTTGCTAGCTCAAAAATCTGGACCAGCAGGTCCATTTCTATTCTCCGTTTTATTCTGTTGGTTATAAAGCATATGGTGCTGTATTTTTCTCAAGTCTAGGAATTTTTGACTAAATGCACTGTTCTGTGTATTAAATAATGTACTATAGTGGCTGGATATAATTTTATCTTCCATTAGAGCATGTGTCCTCATTTTCTGTTATGCAGATAGAATGAATTCAGTCATGACTCAATTCAGTCATGGATAAAGCTTGGCTAGGGTCTCTCTTCCTAGGGCAGGCTCTCTCAGGCTTTGGCTTGAGAGCTTATTCTTTGTGTCCTCAACCTTGAAGTCCAGAGAAAATTCAGCTCTTCCCTTTAGCCATTTTCCATGTAACTATCCTTCCAACTCATAAAACTTCAAAATTTGCCAATGTCCTAAGGGAGTGAGCAGTCATGTATTTGAAGCAATTGTTTTCATCTGCCAAGTCTTGAGGTTGTGGGAACTTTTTCCTGCTTTCTAGAAGTTTTGACTTAGTTCTGCATCTTCCTGTACAGCACCAGAACTCCAGAAATTTCCTCCCAGGCAAAGTTGGCTGTGTGTTTAGGGCTCCTTGGGTTTTCATTGTGTGACTTCAGTTCTGTGTGAGAGCTAAAGTTGGCTGGTTTCTCTTTCCCATTGGATTGACCCTCTGCCTGGGCTAAGGTTGATCAACATGTGGCCAGGACTTGAAAATGTCCCTAGAGAAAAAATACTGGCCATCATAAGCTCACCTCAGAACACATTTCCCTCCCTAGAACTTGAGTTCATTTCATCCTAGTTGCCTTTATAGCTCTCTAATGTCTTGAAAAACATGGAAGTCTTGGCCTGCTGTGGCTTAATTTGCTCTATCTAAACATGAGAATTCCTTGACCTCACACTATTTCATTTTCTTCATCAATTATGTATTTATCTAGTAGTTTTCTATATGAAACTGGCTTAGTTATTATTTATTGTATTTTCAGAGACTGTCTTTACAAACATTAACTGAAAAAAGATCCATTCATTTTTTCCTTAGTAATGACTTTATATTCTTCCTCTGACCCAGCCTGACTCCCTGGTTCTCCTAGTTGAACGTAAACTCTTTTCTGGAATTCCTACATTGCCTTATGTGTATATCTTTAGAGGATGAGATGGTTGGATGGTATCATCGACTTAATGGACATGAGTTTGAGCAAACTCTGGGAGACAGTGAAGGATAGGAAAGACCGGCATTCTGCAGTCCACGGGATTGCAAAGAGTTGGACACAACCAAGTGACTGAACAACAACATTGCATGTATACCTTGCATTGTAGTTACTCACGTATATGTATATCTTACACAGGGAACATCGTAGAGCTTTGTCCATAGTGGAAGGAATACATGAACAAAATACCAACAGCATAAAACATAAAAATGCTCTAGGGATACCAAGAGAATTCTTACATACTCATCCTTGTCACTGGTGAAGAGATCACCCAAGGAGCAGTATTCATGTATGTTTTCTGAGCTGGGGGCCAGAATTACACCGGTACCACCCCATTTGTGTACTGGGGCAAAGATTTTCATAATAATAGGATGTTTATATGAAGAAACAAAGTTTCTGCATACAAATTCTGGCTTTCACTGTCATTAAATAGAGGGGACATGGTTAAAATGACAAAGGCAACTAGCTTGCACACACTTAGACTAAGGCTATTTGCAGGGTTTGTCATATTGGCAACAGTTAGATTGTCTTTAAGAAAATCCATGTACAACTTACATTTTCAAGATTATGAGGTGGAAATAACTCCACTATGCCAGGGATTCTAATACTTCTAAAGTCAACCACTACTCATTCCTGGAACACCACATTGGGAAAAGCATTGTGGAGGAACATACCATTTCAGGCATTGCCCATTGTCCACCAAGGGGATTAGTTAAAACAGGCCACAAATTTATCATAATACATCATGAATATAATAAAATATGTGATAGGTAAACTATGTGAAAAATATAGATAGTAAATATTATAATAAATATTGTAAGGATTTAGAAAAGAAGATGACCACCCTAATGATGATCTAGGGAGACTTGGATTATATTTTTTCATCAGACACATAGCCTTAAGGGCCTTTGGCTTTAAACTTCTTTCTTTCCTTAGAGTTGGTTTAACATGGCCAATCATGTTGGAAAAGAAATGAATAAATTTGAAATGGCATCCCATCCCAACTGGTTTTAATAATCTGAATTGCTTTTAAGACAAACTTGTAAGAACAAGTAAAGAACTTCCTGCCAAACTATATGAATGCCATCTGGCCTGAAGTGAGAGCTTGGTGGTGGTCTAAGTCCATTCACAAGGAGGGTACAATTTACCACAACTATTCTGGCAGAGCTTGGAGCTGGGGGAGTTGCAGCTTTTCTCATTAGACTTGTTAATTGAGAAGAAGGATCAGAGATGGCTGAATAAACAACATCTCTGGAGAGCTAGAAACTTTCATGTATTTCAAAGAATATGTTATGGTGAAACCATATTAGTAGTTGAGAAGAACATGAATTGTGGAGTAAAACTGGTTTGCGGAATCAGAAAGAACACAAAAGAATGTTGTTTGAGGACTACATGTGATACCAGTACGTAAATTGAAATTTGCCAGTGTTTGAATGTTTGTTCAGCATACTATGAAATTATTAAAAATTACTATAGAGACCACCTTGTCACATGGAAACATGTTTATGAAATGTTGAAGATTTAAGAGATAAAGATATAAATTCAGGGGACTTCCTGGTAGTCCAGTGATTAAGACTTTGCCTTCCAGTATAGGGAGTGTAGGTTCTATCCCTAGTCAGGGAGGTAAAATCCCACATGCCTAGTGGCCAAAGCCCCAAAACATAAACCAGACACAATATTGCAACAAATTCAATAAAGACTTTAAAGAAAGATATAAATCCAGTTGTACAGAATGCAAAGGTGCAAATGAAAAAGACAGGGAAGAGTCTGGAGCCCAAAAGACAAGTCATTGTGTTAAACATAGTTTTCTTTCATCCCTCCAGATTTCCCCAAATGTCCATAACTCGATATGTTAATCATTTAAAAACATAGGACTTTTATTCGAGAAATAGTTCATGACTTCATGGTTTTTTCAAAGACATATTGCTTATTATCTCTACCCTCAAGGAATGCTGAATCTAGTAAGTGGATAAGACATAAAATCTTATAAAAAGTATGGAGTATAGAAAGTAAGAGAGCCACAGGAAGTCAGATGAAAACCATCACATAGGACTGTTGTGATCACGAAAGCTTAATGAAGGCAGTGAAGTTTGAACGTGACCTTTAAAGACAGGATTTTAATAGATTGTGTTGAGCATGAAATGGCATTCTCTGTGGAGAAATTGTACAAGCAAAAAGGCAAAGATGGAAAAGCATAGCTGTTTATGTGGAAAAGCAAGGATTCACAATGCTCAATGAGCAGAACTGCAAAGAAAAATGTGACTTGAAAGCGGGACTGAGGCCAGATTTTAAGGTATCATTGTCAGGCTAGAAGTTGGATTTAGTCATTGCATCATAATAGCTGATTTGTGTATTTTTCTTCAGGGTTTACAAGGTGCAAAGTGTTTTCACATTCTTTACATATGATTTTTTCAATAATGTTCTGAAGATGAGATTATCACTCTATACATAGATGACAAAACTGAAGTTGGAGGAACTAGAGGATGCCCCAAGTTCACAGAGCAAGTTCCTTCTGCTCATTCTTCCCAGTGGTTCATTCACAACAACAATATAGCATTTGCCATAATGCACAATCCTTAGTTGTTCATTTTCCCCTCCAGCACATCCTAGTCACTTATGGAAAAAGCAGCCAGTTCACCAGGATTTCCTACATGACTTCAAATGATTGATCTAAGAAATTAACTTTGTTAGCAGGAGAATATGATGGTTGGAGGATGGGCTTAGATTAAAGCCTTAGGTTGAATCCTAGTTCTTCTGCCTATGAGCTGTATATCAAATAGTTTATCCTTTCCGAGCATGTGTCCTTACTTTTCATATATGACTAACATTTGCTTAATAGAGCTGTTTAGAGGAGTAAATAAGAAAACACATGGGGGAAAGAGAGAGAAGATGGCGGAGGAATAGGACGGGGAGACCACTCTCTCCTCCACAAATTTATCGAAAGAACATCTGAACGCTGACCAAACTTCACAAAACTACTTCTGAAGGCTGGCTGAGGACGTCAGGCTTTCACAAAAACTGCGCATTATCTTCAAAAGAGGTAGGAGAAATTATAAAAGATAAAAAGAGAGACAAAAGAGTTAGGGACGGAGACCCGTCCCGGGGAGGGAGTCGTAAAAGAGGAGGAATTTCCAAGCACCAGGAAACCCTCTCACCGGCGGGTGTGGGGGAGGATTTTTTATCTCGGAGGGCAACGTAACTGGGAGGAAAAAATAAATAAAATCGACAGATTACGTGCCTAAAGCAACTCCCAGCAAAGAACCCCAGACGCTCGCATCATCCGCCACCAGCAAGTGGGGGCTGAACGGAGAGGAGCGGGCGGCATTGCCTAGGGTAAGGACCGGGCCCGAGTGCCCCGAGGGCAATCTGAGGGAGCTAACGTGAGATAGTAACCTAAACTGTGGGACAGCGAGAGAGAGAGAGAACTATCCCGCGAAAAGCCCAACTCTAAGGCACTGCCGGCCCGCTCACAGAACAAAGGACTGAGCGATACCAGAGGAGAGCTAGCCGGCTGCGGACTGCGCCATCCCCCGCCGGACACAGCGGGCAGGCGGGGCCCGCCAGAGCCGGAAAGGGGCAAACTCGGCTCCAGAGAGGGCACCCCCTACCAAACTGCAAACAGGCTCCCAGTTTTTAAGCAAAGACTGCCTGAGATCCCGGAGGGTCGACAGCAGCCGGGAGGGTCGCAGCCAGAGACCAGCTCCCCAGAACCGACACAAAGCACACCGGAGCCGGGCGCGCCCGTAAACCGAGGCGGGGACCAGGGAGGTGATAAGCCGCACCGCCCCAACAGGGGACAGCGCCCTCGCCAAACTCCTGGCCGCCTGGGCAGCTCCGACCGGGAACGGCACAAGCCGCGGGCAAAATCGAGTCTGCGCCTTTGTGGAGTAACCGGGAGCCTGAACCTGAGCGGCTTAGTCCTGGGAAGTGCACGCAGCTCAGGGCCCGCTCCCCGGCCGAGTAACCTGAAGCCTGAGCAGGGTAGACGGGGAAAGCACACACGCCGTGAGCGGGGGCGAACCCAGTGCGGCCGAGACACTGCGAGCTTACCACACACACGCCAGAATTGCAGTGTTCCTTCCTCCCCACAGCACGATTGAACAAGCGAACCTAAAGAGATCACCTCCACCGCTTTGTTTTGCAGGGCGGAAATTAGATACTGAAGAGATCTCCAAACAGAAGCCAAATAAACAGAGGGAAGTGCTTTGGAAGGGACAGGCCAACAGATTAAGATCCCTGTAGCTAATACCGACTGCATTAAAAAGGACCTACAGATCTTGAAAAGTATAAGCAGGAATAAGGATCTATCTAAAACTGAGCAGATCCCACACTGCTCACAACAGCTCCAGAGAAAGTCCGGGATATATATATTTTTTACTATTATTATTTTTTTTAATTTTTTTTTAATTTTTTTTTTTAATTAAAAAAAATTTTTTTTTCTCTTCTTTCCTTTTTCTTCAAGTCCTCTATTACACCTTTAACTTTCATTTTCATAACCCACTATTAACTTGCAAAAAAAAAAAAAAAACCCCTATTTTTGAAGCAAACTACATACATATATCTTATACCTTTTGTGTTTTTTTTTTTTATGTTTTTTTCCTGTTCTACATTTTTTTTACTGTTTCTTTTTTTACTGTTTTACTGTTTTTTTTTTCTTTTTACACTGTTCCCTTTTTTCTTTTTTTTTTTTTTTTTTTTTTTAGATTGTAAGTTTTATAAGAGTCTAACCTCTACTCTAGATTTTTAATCTGTGTTTTACATATTTGATATCAACTTTGTACATTTAAGAACCCAATCTTTAGGACCCATTTTTACTCAGGAGTGTGATCACTGGCCTGATCACTCTCTCCCCCTATTGATGCTCTTTCTTCTCCCCCAGGGAACCTCTATCTCCCACCCTCCTCCTTCTCTTCTCAACCCAATTCTGTGAATCTCTGAGGGTGTTCTGGGTACCGGAGAACACTTCAGGAACAGGATACTGCCCAGATCTCTCTCTCCCCTCTTAATTCCTCCCTTTCTACTCATGCTCACCTCTGTTACCTTCCTCCCCCCTCTCTATGTATCTCTGTGAATCACTCTGAGGGTTCCAAACTGTGGAAAGCACAGAGGGAAGTGCTTACTGGCTAGATTGCTCTCTCCACATTTGAATTCCCCTCTTCCCCTCCTGGTCACTTCAACCCCCCCCCCCCACCTCATCTCTCCATGTAACTCAGTGAACCTTTCTGGGTATCCCTCACTGTGGAGAATCTTTTCACCATTAACCTAAAAGTTTTATTATTGAGGCTGTATGGAAGGAGAAGTCTTGAGGCTACTGCAAGAATAAGACTGAAAGCCAGGGGAAACATTAATTAATAAGAGACCATCCAATAGCCTCCATAAATTCATTGAAACCAAGCTCCACCCAAGAGATAATAAGTTCCAGAGCAAGACATACCACGCAAATTCTCCAGCAACGCAGGAACATAGACCTGAGCATCAATATACAGGCTGCCCAGAGGCACACCAAATCCATAGACATCTCAAAAATTAATACTGGTCACTCCATTACACTCAAGAGAGCAGAAATCCAGCTCCACCCACCAGAACACCGACACAAGCTCCCCCAACCAGGAAACCTTGACAAGCCACCTGTCCAACCCCAACCGCAGTGAGGAACCTCCACAACAAAGAGGAACTTCATACTACCAGAATACAGAAGGGCCACGCCTAACACAGCAATCTAAACAAGATGAAAAGGCAGAGAAATACTCAGCAAGTAAAGGAAAATGAGAAATGCCCACAAAGCCAAACAAAAGAGGAGGAGATAGGGAATCTATCCGAAAAAGAATTTAGAATAAGGATAATAAAAATGATCCAAAATCTTGAAAGCAAAATGGAGTTACAGATAAATAGCCTGGAGACAAAGATTGAGAAGATGCAAGAAATGTTTATCAAGGACTTAGAAGAAATAAAAAGGAATCAATATAGAATGAATAATGAAATAAAGGAGATAAAAGACACTCTGGAGGGAACCAACAGTAGAATAACGGAGGCAGAAGATAGGATAAGTGAGGTAGAAGATAGAATGATGGAAATAAACGAAGCAGAGAGGAAAAAAGAAAAAAGAATCAAAAGAAATGAGGAAAACCTCCGGGACCTCTGGGACAATATGAAACGCCCCAACATTCGAATCATAGGAGTCCCAGAAGAAGAAGATAAAAGGAAAGGCCATGAAAAAATACTCGAGGAGATAATAGTTGAGAATTTCCCTAAATTGAGGAAAGAAATAGTCACAGAAGTCCAAGAAACCCAGAGAGTTCCAAACAGGATAAACCCAAGGCGAAACACCCCAAGACACATATTAATCAAATTAACAAAGATCAAACACAAAGAACAAATATTAAAAGCAGCAAGGGAAAAACAACAAATAACACACAAGGGGATCCCCATAAGGATAACAGCTGATCTTTCAATAGAAACCCTTCAGGCTAGAAGGGAATGGCAGGACATACTTAAAGTAATGAAAGAGAATAATCTACAACCCAGATTACTGTACCCAGCAAGGATCTCATTCAGATATGAAGGAGAATTCAAAAGCTTTACAGACAAGCAAGAGCTGAGGGAATTCAGCACCACCAAACCAGCTCTCCAGCAAATGCTAAAGGATCTTCTCTAAACAGGAAACACAGAAAGGATGTTTCAACACGAACTCAAAACAACAAAGTAAATGGCAACGGGATCATACTTATCAATAATTACCTTAAATGTAAATGGGTTGAATGCCCCAACCAAAAGGCAAAGGGTTGCTGAATGGATACAAAAACAAGACCCCTATATATGCTGTCTACAAGAGACCCACCTCAAAACTAGGGACACACACAGGCTGAAAGTGAAAGGATGGAAAAACATATTCCATGCAAACGGAGACCAAAAGAAAGCAGGAGTCGCAATACTCATTTCAGATAAAATAGACTTTAAAATAAAGGATGTGAAAAGGGACAAAGAAGGACACTACATAAAGATCAAAGGATCAATTCAAGAAGAAGACGTAACAATCATAAATATATATGCACCCAACATAGGAGCACCACAATATATAAGGCAAATACTAACAAGTATGAAAGGGGAAATTAACAATAACACAATAATAGTGGGAGACTTTAATACTCCACTCACGCATATGGATAGATCAACTAAACAGAAAATTAACAAGGAAACACAAACTTTAAATGATACAATAGACAAATTAGATTTAATTGATATTTACAGGAGTTTCCACCCCAAAACAATCAATTTTACCTTTTTCTCAAGTGCACATGGAACTTTCTCCAGGATAGATCACATCCTGGGCCATAAATCTAGCCTTGGTAAATTCAAAAAAATTGAAATCATCCCAGCCATCTTCTCTGACCACAATGCAGTAAGATTAGACCTCAATTACAGGAAAAAAACTATTAAAAGTTCCAACATATGGAGGCTAAACAACACGCTTCTGAATAACCAACAAATCACAGAAGAAATCAAAAAAGAAATAAAATTATGCATAGAAACGAATGAAAATGAAAACACAACAACCCAAAACCTATGGGACACTGTAAAAGCAATACTAAGGGGAAGGTTCATAGCAATACAGGCGTACCTCAAGAAACAAGAAAAAAATCAAATAAATCAACTAACTCTACACCTAAAGCAACTAGAGAAGGAAGAAATGAAAAACCCCAGGGTCAGTAGAAGGAAAGAAATCTTAAAAATTAGGGCAGAAATAAATGCAAAAGAAACAAAAGAGACCATAGCAAAAATCAACAAAACTAAAAGCTGGTTTTTCGAGAAGATAAACAAAATTGATAAGCCATTAGCCAGACTCATCAAGAAACAAAGGGAGAAGAATCAGATCAACAAAATTAGAAATGAAAATGGAGAGATCACAACAGATTCCACAGAAATACAAAGGATCATAAGAGACTACTACCAACAGCTATATGCCAATAAAATGGACAACTTGGAAGAAATGGAAAAATTCTTAGAAAAGTATAACTTTCCAAAACTGAACCAGGAAGAAATAGAAGATCTTAACAGACCCATCACAAGCACGGAAATCGAAAGTGTAATCAGAAATCTTCCAGCAAACAAAAGCCCAGGACCAGACGGCTTCACAGCGGAATTCTACCAAAAATTTAGAGAAGAGCTAACACCTATCCTGCTCAAACTCTTCCAGAAAATTGCAGAAGATGGTAAACTTCCAAACTCATTCTATGAGGCCACCATCACCCTAATTCCAAAACTAGACAAAGATGTCACAAAAAAGGAAAACTACAGGCCAATATCACTGATGAACATAGATGCAAAAATCCTTAATAAAATTCTAGCAAACAGAATCCAACATCATATTAAAAAGATCATACATCATGACCAAGTGGGCTTTATCCCAGGAATGCAAGGTTTTTTTAACATCCGCAAATCAATCAATGTAATACACCACATTAACAAATTGAAAGAAAAAAACCATATGGTTATCTCAATAGATGCAGAAAAAGCCTTTGACAAAATTCAGCATCCATTTATGATTAAAACCCTCCAGAAAGCAGGAATAGAAGGAACATATCTCAACATAATAAAAGCTATATATGACAAACCCACAGCAAACATTATCCTCAATGGTGAAAAATTGAAAGCATTTCCCCTAAAGTCAGGAACAAGGCAAGGATGCCCACTTTCACCACTACTATTCAACATAGTTTTGGAAGTTTTGGCCACAGCAATCAGAGCTGAAAAAGAAATAAAAGGAATACAGATAGGAAAAGAAGAAGTAAAACTCTCACTGTTTGCAGATGACATGATCCTCTACATAGAAAACCCTAAAGACTCTACTAGAAAATTACTAGAGTTGATCAATGGATATAGTAAAGTTGCAGGATATAAAATTAACACACAGAAATCCCTTGCATTCCTATACTCCAATAATGAGAAAACAGAAAGAGAAATTAAGGAAACAATACCATTCACCATTGCATCAAAAAGAATAAAATACTTAGGAATATATCTACCTAAAGAAACAAAAGACTTATATATAGAAAACTATAAAACACTGATGAAAGAAATCAAAGAGGACACAAACAGATGGAGAAATATACCGTGTTCATGGATTGGAAGAATTAATATAGTGAAAATGAGTATTCTACCCAAAGCAATCTACAGATTCAATGCAATCCCTATCAAGCTACCAATGGTATTTTTCACAGAACTAGAACAAATCATCTCACAATTTGTATGGAAATATAAGAAACCTCGAATAGCCAAAGCAATCTTGAGGAAGAAGAATGGAACTGGAGGAATCAACCTGCCTGACTTCAGACTCTACTACAAAGCCACAGTCATCAAGACAGTATGGTACTGGCACAAAGATAGAAATATAGATCAATGGAACAAAATAGAAAGCCCAGAGATAAACCCACGCACATATGGACACCTTATCTTCGACAAAGGAGGCAAGAATATACAATGGAGAAAAGACAACCTCTTTAACAAGTGGTGCTGGGAAAACTGGTCAACCACTTGTAAAAGAATGAAACTAGAACACTTCCTAACACCGTACACAAAAATAAACTCAAAATGGATTAAAGATCTAAACGTAAGACCAGAAACAATAAAACTCCTAGAGGAAAACATAGGCAAAACACTCTCCGACATAAATCACAGCAGGATCCTCCATGACCCACCTCCCAGAATATTGGAAATAAAAGCAAAAATAAACAAATGGGACCTAATTAAAATTAAAAGCTTTTGCACAACAAAGGAAACTATAAACAAGGTGAAAAGACAGCCTTCAGAATGGGAGAAAATAATAGCAAATGAAGCAACAGACAAACAATTAATCTCAAAAATATACAAGCAACTTCTGCAGCTGAATTCCCGAAAAATAAATGACCCAATCAAAAAATGGGCCAAAGAACTAAACAGACATTTCTCCAAAGAAGACATACAGATGGCTAACAAACACATGAAAAGATGCTCAACATCACTCATTATTAGAGAAATGCAAATCAAAACCACAATGAGGTATCATTTCACACCAGTCAGAATGGCTGCTATCCAAAAGTCTACAAGCAATAAATGCTGGAGAGGGTGTGGAGAAAAGGGAACCCTCTTACACTGTTGGTGGGAATGCAAACTAGTACAGCCACTATGGAGAACAGTGTGGAGATTCCTTAAAAAACTGGGAATAGAACTGCCATATGACCCAGCAATCCCACTGCTGGGCATATACACCGAGGAAACCAGAATTGAAAGAGACGCGTGTACCCCAATGTTCATCGCAGCACTGTTTACAATAGCCAGGACATGGAAGCAACCTAGATGTCCATCAGCAGATGAATGGATAAGGAAGCTGTGGTACATATACACAATGGAATATTACTCAGCCATTAAAAAAAATACATTTGAACCGGTTCTACTGAGATGGATGAAACTGGAGCCCATTATACAGAGTGAAGTAAGCCAGAAAGAAAAACAACAATACAGTATACTAATGCATATATATGGAATCTGAAAGATGGTAACGATAACCCTATATGCGGGACAGAATGAGAGACACAGATGCATGGAACAATTTTATGGACTCTGAGGGAGAAGGTGAGGGTGGGACGTTCTGGGAGAATGGCATTGAGACATGTGTATTGTCATATGTGAAACAGAGCACCATTCCATGTTCGATGCATGTGACAAGGGCTCGGGGCCGGGGCAGTGGGATGATCCAGAGGGATGGGAGGGGGAGGGAGGTGGGTGGGGGGTTCGGGAAGGGGAACACATGTAAACCCATGGCTGATTCTTGTCAATGTATGGCAAAAACTATTACAATATTGTAAAGTAATTAGCCCCCAAGTAAAATAAATAAATTTATAAAAAAAAAAAAAAAAAAAGAAAACACATGAAATGTCCAGTAGTGTGCCTGACCCATAACAAACATGAAGTCATTGGAAGTGTTATGTTGTTATACTATTGCTCATATAACTTTGAATCAATAACTAAATCCTATTCCTTTATTCTACTTTCCTAATTTAGTTCAATCAGTTTCCAGATGACCCAAATTTGAGGGACTTGATTGGGAGTCAGGAACCTACCATCTCTCTAAATGTAGGGTGACTTCATCCTGCAGCCAAATGTTCCCCTTCCCCCCTGCCTTTTCTCATATGTCACTTTGTTGTACAAAGGGGATTTGGAAGGTCACAGAGAAAGAGTCAACTTAATAAGTGATAAAACGGAAGGAGAGGTCACAATCAAAGACCACTTTACCTGAAGTGATATAATTATTCTGAGCCTGAGTAGACAGTCCTAAATGTCAAGTCACTCCAACCATCTTGTTTTTTAACAATATCAGTGAGCTAAAAACATTAAGGTAATGCTACTCCTGCTAATGTTAAGAATTGACATTTACTGAGTCTTTAATATATGCTAGGCAACAGCCTAGAATAGAATAGGCCATTTAAACTTCAATTTGTAGAAGACTTTTTCCTTAGTCCTACCCCATTGTGTTGTATTCTCAGTCTGCATCTCTAGATAGAACTGAACATTTTGTTTATGTACCAAACCTGAGAGTCAACCAATGTAGGAAAACTGTATCAAGAAACCCAACCCAATATATGGCTTCTCAAGCGGTGCTAGTGGTAAAGAACCTGCCTGCCCATGAAGGAGACATAAGGGATGTGGCTTCGAACCCCTGGAGAAGGAAATGGCAACCCACTCCAGTATTCTTGCCTGGAGAATCCCATGGACAGAGGAGCCTGGTGGGCTACAGTCCGTAGGGTCACAAAGAGTTGGACACAACTGAGTGACTTCACACGCACACACAACCCAATATAAGGCCCATATTTAATGCACAAGGCAGAGTAGCACTCTACCATTGTACCAAACATACTAAGTATTTGGATATTTTCTCCTTATATTGACCTTTCTTCTTTTTTCTCACTGCCATTTTATTTTCCACCAAAATTTCAACATTCTCTAGGTCAGGTGCTTCTAGGGAGGTCAGGCTTGATCAGTCATGGTCTTCCTTCTACCTCTTCCACGGGAACTCAGTCTATTAAGATACTCACCAGTGTGTATTAATTGGCTTTGCTATGCTTTACCAATCCAATTTTAGCTGGTTTGCTTGTTCATTTAAAAATATTTTGACCTAGAGAACCAAGTTTAATCAGAAGCCTGGAATTTACAGTGATGCCTTTGAGGATATGCTCAATAAATACTTGGTACTTACAATGTTGATAGTGATGAGTTGGTTAAGTGATATGTCAAGCAGCTGGGAAATGAGAAATTTGGCCCTCATAGGGGAGAACAAACACAGATACTAATTTTAAGACCACAGACACAGCCTAATTAATTTAAAAAAATCTGGTCGTTATGTTTTCTCTTCCAGTTTTAGTCTAGTCATGGACTTAAGGAGAAGGAAATGGCAACCCACTCTAGTATCCTTGCCGGGAAAATTCCATGGGCAGAGGAGCCTGGTGGACTACAGTCCACGGGGTTGCAAAGAGTTGGGTATGATTCAGCACACACACACATGGACTTAACGTAGGTGGACCCTGGGATTAGCAGAAAGCCGAGTATAATTGCTTAATTGATCATGATACCTGGTGAGCCCTAGAGCTTTTGAGGAGAAGGCAAAGGCACCCCACTCCAGTACTCTTGCCTGGAAAATTCCATGGACAGAGGAGCCTGGCAGGCTACAGTCCATGGGGTCGCAAAGAGTCGGACACGACTGAGCGAATTCACTTTCACTTTTCACTTTCATGCATTGGAGAAGGAAATGGCAACCCACTCCAGTGTTCTTGCCTGGAGAATCCCAGGGAAGGGGGAGCCTGGTGGGCTGTCGGCTGTGGGGTCACACAGAGTCGGACACGACTAAAGCGACTTAGCAGCAGTAGCAGCAGAGCTTTTGAGGCTTCAGAGTATTGGAAAGAAGTTCTGCAACAACTGGCCATTGACTCAGGAGAAGAGGAGGCTACTACAGAGAAGGGCCTTTTCTGCTATGCTACACTAGCATGGTGAGCTGAAGATTCAGTGGGTAAGAGAAACTCCATTACTCTTGCTTCTGTGGAATACTGGGGAGAGTCAAATGACCCTTTAATTACCAGTTTAGTCATCAATAATGGAACATTTGCCAGGGAAGGATTAAATACTTTCTAGTTTGCAGGCTCTTTGCCTGGAAGTTTGCCCAAACCTGCAACCACGTGCCTCAGTTTCTCCTACTATCTTCCACAGCCCCATCCTTTCCTTGCCCTGCACAACTTTTTTTTTCCCTTAGATTTCTAAAAATAAAATGAAACACTGTATATTTAGAGAGTTGACTTAATTAAATATGTGATTCATTTAGGGTTGGGGTTAGGGTTTAGGATTAGGGTTAGGGTTTCTAAAGGGTTACCCTTTAGAAAGTGTGCAAGAATTGTTTCATGCATAAGGTGCTTCTAATAATTTCTGTAAGTACTCTGTTATTAGATCTTGGATAAGTATGCCTCATTGTAACATTTTTACAATGGAAAAACCAGATTCGGTTCATGATTTGTAAGTCACAACACTTTTTCTGAAACATTCTGTAATTTTTAGCATTAATACTACATACATGTATGTAGGGCCAGGAAGCTAAATAAATTGATAAAGTGCATTGACAGAATAAAAATATTTATGTATTTACAAATTACAAACCCTCAAACAACTTAATGTGTAGATTTATACACATGCTTTATAAGCCAGAATATGAGAGACAGTTGAATTAGTACATAAAGTTTTTATTTAAAGTTTTCCCCTTCCAAGCAAGCTTCATTTACACATTCTAATACTGTACAAAATTTACATTCTCTGTGACTTATTTATTTATTCACTCTTCACTTTCTAATAGTTTACGCCTTTCTGAAATACAGAAAGCTTTACTTATAGTTCTCATAAATGCTTTTATTTATTTTGGCTAGAAATAAAAAATAAATGAAGAACAAGTCCAAGGAAAGCAAATACCCTTGTATAAACTGACTTTCGGAAGAGATGGGGACTGTTGACGATAAAAGGTTTTGAAGGAGACCTTGTATTCTTCATGACATCGGCTGGGAATTTTATCACAAAGTACTGTAACCTTTCTTTCTATGTATTCATATGTGATCAAGGAAAAAGAAATGAAAAGCTGATTCCACTGGATATATATATTTATATATATATATATTTTTACAACGGATCCTTTGGATCTGAACATACAAATAAATACAAAAACAACAAGGATTGCACTTTACTGTAGAAATGGCATTGGATTCCAGTACACCCATCCATCTTGACATGCTCCACAGTGAAACCTTGTCACCAGGGCCATTTTAATCGGTGGCTTCCCTATGGGGTTATTTTTGAACGACATACTTGTTGAGGGATTTGAAAACATCTCTGGGTGATTCACAGAATATTTTAGGCTTTGATTTATTCCTAATTGTTGTTGTGGCAGCTCTGAAGAGCTTGAAAATCAAATCCACGTTCCTGCTAGTTTTTCTCTATTGTAGGTCACACTGATACTGTCTCATGATTTTCTGAACTTCTGCTCCTAAATTCCTCGTGCTTCTCAAGATAGCTAGTGATGACTCGCTTCACCGAGCCCAGGCATCTCTGGTGACAACAAAGAAATGTAATGAGTTGGGGGGAAGGTGGATTCATCAGGTGCTTTTCTAGAGCCACACCTAGAGTCTTTTCTAGAGCGGAAGGTATGGAAGAGGGAGGGAGAGGTATTGTTTGAGGAGCTACAGTTTGCTCCTTAGGCTCTTTGCGACCCCATGGAAGTAGCCCGCCAGGCTCCTCTGTCCATGGGATTCCCTAGGCAAGAATACTGGAGTGGGTTGCCATGCCCTCCTCCAGGGGATTGTCCCAATCCAGGGATTGAACTCATGTCTCTTAAGCCTCCTGCATTGGCAGGCGGGTTCTTTACCACTAGCACCACCTAGGAGGCCCTGTTCGCTACTTACTGCCCCAAATGAGAAAGCCTGAGCCTCTATAAACAGAATAGTGCATTTTGTTTTAATCTTTTGGATAAAACTGAGGACACAGAATTTATGACTCTGGCTAGCCTGGAACCTACAGGGCAGAAAGAAGTTGCTACAAGAGCCAATATCTTTTTCTTCTCTGTTCCCACGAGGTGCTGTAAGGGGCAGAAGGTATATAAAATGAAGTTCTATGGAAACAAAAACATTCCTCTTCAGTCTTACATGATTTTCTATAACTGTGTTGCCTACAGAATCTGTGAAGCTGCCACAGATTAGGAATATAGAATCAGTGGCCATTTCTGTAACGTAGTATGAGTGTTTTGGTGGGTCAAATTTGGAATCATTCATGAACACAATATCCCCAAAACTTCAACATAGATCACATGCAGGTAAACTACAATGCACAATACTGATCTCAGGTCTCTCGGGGGGGCACTCTTCTGTATTTTCTTTCTCCTGTTGAAAGTCGAGATCCACGTGAGGGGATTTCGTAAAGCTGGGACAAGTTAAAACCAGTCTGAAATGGAAGAGTCTGTCACCACAGGAAGTTTGATGTGATCCGAGTTACAGACAGAGTTTCCGTTCAAGAACAGGTCTTTTCCTTTTGTAGCTTCTTGTAAATCATCAGACGCTAAGGTGGGTTTCGGCAGATGTACCATTAGAATGCATTGTTCTGGCTACAATAGGGATGTCACTTGTCACCGCTTCCTAGAATGTGTCGTTCCGGGGTTTCCTGGTGTTATTTGTTGTAAGGTACGCAGGCGGGCAGGATAACTGTTGCACAGGCTGGCCCTGCCAGCGGTTCTGCCACATCTCCTTCAAGTTCTGTCCAGCTGCCTTTTTCTGGACAATAGCAAATTGTGGATGACTTGTAGGCTCCCTGGAATGGAGAGCAGAGAGCCTTAGGGAAGGCTGTTCAGAGAAGCGCCATGGCAACCTTATTTATCACCTACATTGGGAAGACAGTCTTGTCTCTCTGCTCTTGCTAAAAAAATTCCAAATAAAAGCAGTGAATTTTAAACTACTGTATTCTAAGGGAGAATTTGAGACCAGCAAGGTTTTGTGTGTATGTGTGGCTGATAATAAAAGTCAAGCAACTATAATGGCCTAGATGGTTTACAAATCCTTTATGATAACTTAGCCCACATTGGGAATTATCCTTCTGGTTTAAGTTTAAAAAAAGGAAAATTTAACTTAAATATTCTATGATAACTTACCCCAAGTTGGAAATTATCCCTCTGGTTTAAGTTTAAAAAAAGAAATAATTATCTTAAATATTTAAATAGTTGAAGTAAATTGGATTTTAGATTATCACCTCACTTTTCCATTTTTTATCTTACTACTATAGAGAATCAGAGACAGAGGGTTCAAAACCAGTTTAAAATAAACTGGAAATGAAGGTTTGTCAAATTCCTCACATGTTGATTTATTTGTTTTCAAGGGGCTACATGAGAAATAAAAAAAAATGTCTTTGATTTTGTTTCCTTTGTCAACCTCAGCAGCTAGTGCTTGTATATTTCCTTTTCTCAACCAGAGCAGCCTTGTTTTTACCATAGGCAAGAAAAAAACCAAAAATTCCAACCAACATAGTCATTTTCTGGTTCCAAACATACATACTTTTGCAGCTAGCAATGCACCAGCAAATAAGGATGTAGATCAATATCTAGTGATATATGTCAATACAGTTCGCTTTCACATAACTTTTTAAGGCTCTTCAAAACTTGAAATAACAATCTTGTTGGATGCAAAAGAAATGAGGCTAACTAATATTATTAAAACCCCAAATTAATCTTATAAAACCAACACATATATATAGGAAAATACAGTCATCATTTCAAAAGTGGCTATGTAGACCATTAGACTTATGTGTCTTCTGATACGTCATTTGAATTACATAGCCCTCTTCCTGTATGTTCTTGCTATTAATTAAATAAATAAATTTTAAAAATCTTTTTAAAAGCTGAACTTAGGTCCTTACCGACAACAGTATGGAGACAGAGGACTATTTTTAAATGTCAATACAAGGAAATCATTAACCAATACCAGAACATGAGGAAATCTATAAAATAACTGACTTTGCTATTTCAACAAGTCAATGGTATGGGACAGAAAGAGGGGCAGGCGTAATTCTCCAGATTGTGGGGGATGTATGAGATATAATAGCAAAATATAAGTGAGGCCTTTTGGATCCTAATTTGAACATGTCAATTTGAAAAACAGATTTTTTTTTTCCAGATCAATGGGATAAACTTGAAAATGGGTAGGATATAAAGGAGTTACTGTTGATTTTATTGGGTGTCATAATGATAGTGTGTTTATATAAACAAATGATTTTTTTAAAAGAAATACTGGAGCATTTAGGTTGAAATAATATGTCTAGAATTTGCTTCAAATTGCTTCAACCAAATATTTTTAGAAGGAGGAGAGATAAAGTAAGTATTGCAAAGCGCTGATAGATGTCGAAGTTGGATGGTGCACTAATGAGGGCCCATTGAACTCTCAGTTCTTGTGTATGTTTGGAAATTTTCATGGTAAAGAGGGGGGCAAAGTGGAAAGCAATGGCAAATTACATAATCCTAAATATAATTTGTGGATAACTGAACAATGACATTCCATTTGCTATGCTTTGCCGGTCAGAAACTTTTCAGACTCTCCTAAATAGATTTAACAGACGTCTGTAAAACCACTTCAGCCCGACTCTTAGCTGGAAAGCATGAGGACGGGAGAGAAGCAGAGACCTACCGCATTTTGTGATACAATTGACCAGATAGCAAGCCAGCTCTACCGCAACCACACTGATTCTATTTTACTGCTTAAAGTAATTTCCTGCGTGCATATAAACATGATACTCTTAAAAGGCATTTGCGGGTGGTGACACATTTGGAAGGAAATGAAAAGTAAGCACAAGCAAACGGGAGGACGAGGAGGTAAATGTAGACACGTACCATACTCCAGCTGTAGCCTCCCACCAGATAAATGCTGTCGTCAAGCACTGCACAGCCAGGACCACTGCGACCCTCCAAAATGGGGGTCTGGAGAATATTCCACTGGTCACCTTTTGGGTCGTAGCATTCCACCAGCATTACATCGAGATGGGAGAAACCTAAGTGACATAGCAAAACGGAATCGCTAAAGAATAAACTCTCAGGGTTCCAATTTAAGGCTAGGGCTTCTTTTAAAATAAATGACCAGAGCCAAGAAATAGACACCTATACCTTTGAAGATGTATGTATAAATTTACTGGTGAAGTTGGCAGATGTCGGAAAGACCTAACAAGCAAACAAATAAAAAATCCTCCCAAACCCCAACCCTTGATGTTTTGGATTAATTTAAGGCAAAAATGCCTGGCTAGATGTCATTGGCAAAGGTTGGTTTACCTTGGAGTATCAGTAAACATTTGTTTAAATCTTATTAAAAAGCTTTAAAATAGTCATAGTTAAAGCAAGCATTTTATAGACTTCTTATAATAATCTGGTTCTTTTCTAAGTGTTTTATATGCTGCTGCTGCTAAGTCGCTTCAGTCGTGTCTGACTCTGTGCGACCCCATAGACGGCAGCCCACCAGGCTCCCCCGTCCCTGGGATTCTCCAGGCAAGAATACTGGAGTGGGTTGCCATTTCCTTCTCCAATGCATGAAAGTGAAAAGTGAAAGTGAAGTCGCTCAGTTGTGTCCGACTTGTAGCGACCCCATGGACTGCAGCCCACCAGACTCCTCCATCCATGGGATTTTCTAAACAGGAGTACTGGAGTGGGGCGCCATTGCCTTCTCCGTTTTATATGAAGGAACTCATTTAATCCTCTCAACCACCCTATAGATAGTTCTATATTATATTCATTTTATAGATGAGAAACTGAGGAACAGATGGAATTTTAACCTGAATAAGTCACACAGCCTGTAGCTAGGCTGAGATTTGAAACCAAATGAATAGGCTTCAAAAGTCACACTTTTACAGACTAAACTTTATTGCTTTTCTTAAGTGAATATTCAATTCTCTCAAAATCTTTTACTTTTTTTAACAGTCTGATTATGTAAACACCTGTGATGATGTGCTTTAACTATTATAAACTTGAAAATACTTACTTAAAAATGACACTTATCCAGTACTTATTACATTTAGGGGTAGATATGTATTACAAAATAACAGAAAAAATGTCCATATCTAACCTGTGGTTTAAGATGGATATATGATTGGAAAATATATGCATGAACAAAGGTGAAGTTGCTCAGTCATGTCCAACTCTTTGTGACCCCATGGACTGTAGCCCACCAGGCTCCTCTGTCCATGGGATTTTCCAGGCAAGAATACTGGAGTGGGTTGCCATTCCCATCTCCAGGGGATCTTTCTGGCCCAGGGATCGAACTCGGGTCTCCCACATTGCAGGCAGACTCTTTACCATCTGAGCCACCAAGGAATCCCATATATTGGTATATGATTGGAAAATAAATGCATAAAATGGCCTTATGTGCCATGCCCAGATGGCCTGTATTTCATTTCATTCAGTTTCAAGAATCATGGAAGGTCAGAGCTGGAGGAGATTTTAGAGACCAACTTGACCAGCTTCTTCATTTACAGATGAGAAAACTGAAGCTCAAAGTGGTTCCACAATGTTCTCAATATCACAGCTCTCTCTGCTTTCCTGTAAAATTTAGTGCTGCACACATGCACACAAACTGCAAAAAACTTGCTGCCATATACATAACAAGGAGGGAAAAGAGCCATATATGGTTCTAAAAATACTATGTTACTTATTAAATAAGCAAATGGAAAGAATTTGAGAATCATAGATGGTTTGATATTCAACTCTTCAAAGAAGTAATTCTAAATTTAGACATGAAATTCTGTTTTCTTTAAGAAAAATCACATTCATTTCTTTGTACAGCTCTAAATTAAAAAAAAAAGTTCTTTACAATGATTACAAAAACAATTTTCTGGAAAAAATCCATTACTATAACTTGGTGATAAGGGATAATTTATTTTACTGAATTCATTGTTACAACCAATTGTTTGTGCTTTTTAGTTATTAATGCTCTTGTTTTTTATTTTCTGTAGACATCATTATTCATTTCTTTAATGTGTGTGGTAACTTCAAAATAACCCTATCTGCAGGAGAGCCAAAATAAGTGCTTGCCCAAGGGTACTGCTAATTTGCAAAGAGTAGATTTTATTTGGTCAACATGTTTTATACTTGGTTAACTATGATTATCTAACGAGAAACCCCCTTAGCAAGAAACATGAGATGCAAATGTTATTGTGATTTAAAAAAAGAGGACCTTTCAAATGATTTCCTCCAATTGCATATAAGCGATCATTCATTACAGCCAAAGTGTGGATGGCGCGTTTTGTGTTCATATCTTGTTTTCGAGCCCAGACATCCATGACGGGGTCATAGCAATATAGCCACGGGACATACTCTCCATTGTGTACACCCCCTGTGAATTAAACATAGACACACAAGTCAAGAAAGTGCCTTGGAACCGAACTTTGTAGCAGAAAGTGGAGGAATGACTTGCCTGAAATGTATATTTTCCCATTGTGCACTGCTCCTGCATGAGCCGCCAGCGGCTGCGGCAAAGAAGACACGTAACGCCATTCATTTGTCTCCAGGTTATAGCACTCCACGCTGGACAAGTAACCGGTTTCATTCCGTCCACCAATCACATATAAATGTTTGTCCAACCGGCATGCGTAGAAACTGGCTCTTCTACAGTGAAAAAAACAAAAAACAAAAAAACACCCCTCCATAAATCACAGAGTAGCCCAATCAGTCAGGGAAAGTGGGGGCATCCTGCTTCAGAAAGGGGTGCTGTGTGCTCAGTCACTCAGTCGTGTCCGACTCTTTGTGACCCTTTGGACTGTAGCCCACCAGGCTCCTCTGTCCGTGGGACAGAGGAGTGGGTTGCCATGACCATCACCAGGGGATCGTTCTGACTCAGGGATCGAACCCTCATCTCCTGTGTCTCCTGCATTGCAGGCAGATTCATTACCTGCTGAGCCATCAGGGAAGCCCTAGAAAGGGGTACAGATCTTTGGACATTACACATATGACTCCTTGCTAAATCAGAGACCTTGAATAGTAATCATCCGTAATGCTCATCCTGGTTAACATTATTGACATGAAAATCACAGTAGAGGAGAAATTTACTACTCTTTGTTTCAGCTCTTTTTCTCTTGCTTTTATACACTATTCAAGTGTTCACTAATGTTTGGGATATTTGGTACCTTGTAAAGATATCACAGCTCAGTAAGACAAAGTGAAAAATGAGGTAGATAATGTAACAATAATAAATTATCTTGACATTCACTTTCTTTATGGTCCTTCAAGGGTCATTGTTCCCAATTTATAAGAGAACTACATCATCAAAATTTTTCTTCAATTATCTTTTTTTTTCTTTTTTCCCCCAGTATGACTGCAAGTAGAGAAACTTTTCGAACTGAATGTAGTGTTGAAATTTTGCTCTTAGGAATTTCATCTGCATAGCTTTTGGTGTTCTTTCAAAGCCATAGGATATTTTTAAATCTCTTTCCAAGAAAGACTATTTATTAAATTACCCCACCTTCCTTCAAAGGCAAAAGACATGCAAGTTGTATTGAAAGGACTGGCGACAAGAAGGCCTTTCTGAGGGAGAATACAATCTAGGAGTGAGAGATTGAGGACCTGAAATAGAATTCTAGTAGAAGACATGGAAAGTGGTGATGCAAGATATATTAAAGGAAGATGTAAAGCTTGGCAACTAATAATATATAAGAGCTGAGAGAGAAAAGAAATTGGAAGAGGACTCAGAAAGTTGGAGTTAGGATGACAAGGTTGAAATCCTAAGCAAGACTTTAATCTTTAGCTTCAGTTTTTCTCATTGATGCTACTGGAATAATATACTTCATAAGGATAACATGTGGGTCAATACTGGAAAAGAATAATTGTGAAGTGCCAAGCTCAGAGGCTTCCCAGGTGGCTCAGTGGTAAAGAATCTGCCTACCAATACAGGAGACTCAGGTTTGATCTCTGGGTCGGGAAGATCTCCTGGGGGAGGAAATGGCAACCTATTCCTGTATTCTTGCCTGGGAAATCTCATGAACAGAGGAGCCTGCATGGTTATGCATGGGGTCGCAAAGAGTTGGACACAACTGAGCATGCATACACAAGCCCCTCAGAGAACATAACTTATGTTTGATGAATTAATGGTCTTTATAAAAATTTGTAAAATTTTAGAAAAATTATATATAACATTTTATAAAAATTGATGCCAAGACTCTTGAGCAAAGTCAATAGCAAAATAAAGAGTCCTAGAGGTTTTGAATCAGGTAAACCTATATTGTGTTTGAAGATTTTCCAAGCTGTGTTTATTAAGTGTCAAGACCTCTGGGAAGCAGTATATAGCATCTTGATGAACAGTTAGGACTCTGGAATTGGATTCCCTGACCATATGACAGATTGTAAAGTGCTTGTCATAGTGACAACATTTTGTTCACTCTCATGAACTGTTAGTTGACATTATCTGGATAAAAATTTTTAAAAAATCAGCCATTGCGATGTTTGCATATAAACTTCTCCTAATAGCATTTTCAGTGGTGACTAAATTCTTTAATTTTTAAATATAATTTAGTACCATATACATGCACACTTAGTCATTAGGTCATGTCCAACTCTTTGCCACCCTATGAACTGCAGCCTGCCAGGCTCCTCTGTTCATGGACTTTTCTGGCAAGAATACTGGAGTGGGTTCCCATTGCCTCCTCCAGGGGATCTTCCTAACCCAGGGATCAAATACACATCTCCTGTGTCTCCTGCATTTAGGAGGATTCTTTACCACTGAGCCACCGGGGAAGCCCATATACATATGGCATATGTTCTAGATGGTGATGTATTCAGGTTTTTTTACAGTTTTATTGAGGTATTATTGACAAAACTGTAATAAACATAAAGGGTACAGTGTGATGATTTGGTACATTCATACACTGTAAAATAACTTTCACAATCAAATTAACACTTCATCAGCTCACATATTAACCTCTATTTTTGTTTGGTGAGAACATTTAAGATCTACTCTCTTACCAAATTTCAAGTAAACAATAAGTATTATTAACTATAGTTATCATGCTGTAATTAGATCCTCAAAACTTACTCATCTTGCAATTGAAAGTTTGCATCCTTTCATCAATCTCTCCATATTTCCCTCACCCCTATCCCCTGGCAGCCACCATTTTAATCTCTATTTCTTTAAGTTTGACTTTTAAAATATGATTCTACATATAAGTGATATACAGTATTTGTCTTTCTCAGTCTGGCTTATTTCACTTAGTGTAATCACCTTCAGTCTCATCTATGTTTGTCATGTAAATGGCAGAATTTCCTTCTTTTCTGTGGCAGAATAATATTCCAGTATATATATATATGTGTGTGTGTGTAGGCTTCCCAGGTAGCACTGTGGTAAAGAATCTGCCTGCCAATGCAGGAGATGCAAGAGACATGGGTTTGATCCCTAGGTTGGGAAAAATCCCCTGAAGGAGGAAATGGCAACCCACTTCGGTATTCTTGCCAGGAAAATTCCATAGACAGAGGAGCTTGGAGGGCTACAGTCCATGGGGTCACAAAGGCCTGGACATGACCGAGTGATGAGCACATACTTGCATATTTATGCATACACCACGTTTTCTTTATTTATCTGTAAACAGACAGTTAGTTTGTTTCCACATCTTGGCATGTTGCCATGAACATGGGAGTGCAGATGTCTCTTTAAGATGTTGATTTTGGTTCCTTTGGATACATTGCATATGCAAAAATGGGATCGCTGGAATATAAAGTTCAGTTTTTCTGGATAGTCCTGGACTTGTTAGCATCATTGTTTATTTGAGAGTAGTATTTTGGCTATTTTTTTTTCTATATTTTCTTGATGGTTTTGACAGAAATGTGTGCTGTAGAAAACCCAGAAAGATGATGAAGAGAGCAATAATGGAAAAAGAGAGAATGTTACGAAGGAGAACGAAGAACAGGTGAGACAGATTTCACTAGAGAAAGTTTGCTGCTAACCTGGGCCCATGTCTTCTGAGGGGTATGTGAAGCTCTGAAACTGTAAAAAAATCTTTTAAATAAAATTATATATATATATATATATATATGTATAGTGAATATGCACACACACACATATAATGCTTTTGTTTAGTTGTAAGTCATGTCTGACTCTTTGTGACCCCATGGACTGTAGCCCACCAGTCTCTTCTGTCCATGGGATTTCACAGGCAACCATACTGGAGTGGGTTGTCATTTCCCTCTCCAATATATTATAAATACGTGTACATATATGTTGTGAATGTGCATTTTTTTGGAGGCATGTTTGGAGAAAAAAACAGATTTTGAGGGGAATTTTTAATCAGATTAGTAAGGGAATTGCAAATCTAAACATTTGAAATTTCTCAGAAAAACTCATCTAAACATAAAATTAGGTTTAAAAACAATAGCAAAATTAAGTGCACATGGGTAGACCCCTAGTCCCTTACATTTCTCTAAACCAGATTTCAATTAGTCTCTTATTGAACATGATGGGTCAAGGTTGCTTCACTAGTGCCTTTACCTTCTCAAGTTAAAATATTTCGTTGAAAAGACTGACATGTCTACGAAAATTTGTGCTAAAGTAATAGATATTTCTTTGCATCATTGACACAGGGTAGGTCAATATCCCTCTTCCGTATGATTCTATTACAAGTTTTGGAGCCTCTGAAATAATTAAGTTACTAATTTTACTAATAAACCGTCTTTAGTGGGCCAATTCCATAATTTGGACCATGTTGGTTGCAATATACTATATTCTAAGTTCTTCTGTGTATTATATGTACTATATTCTGGTCTAGAAGAGAAAAAATGCTAGTCATAACCAGCAGGAAACTATTAATTTAAGTTTAGGTGTTGGAGAATCCGAGAAAGATCTTCTGGCAGTGTGAACTCGTTTTATCTTGTCAACAGTTTAATTTTCTCCCTCTTTCTGATCTTGCTCCTTCCTCCCTCTCTTCACCCGAGGGAGCTGTCAGAACTGTCTTTCTATCCCCGACATTCCTAATGTGATGTTCCATGTGTACTCCTAGCTTTATCCACACAGTGTCACTGTTAGGTTCTGAATGGGGAAAAAAAAAAAATCAGTAGGTTTCACTTTCTGATGAAAAGTGCATTTTTATATAGAAATTTTAATAGTGAAGGTTCTGAGTCTCTGACTTATTCCCTTGCATGCCCAAAGTGAGAATTCATGAAATGCATTATAGAAGCACTGGATAGTTAATGGTCTATCAGCAACTGTGAACATTTGCTTGAGGCTAAAATTTTACCATACCAGGTCTCTCCTGGGAATGCTTCCTGCCCCTCCTCCCCACAGGAAGAGCACAGCTGATTAGGCTATTTTATTTGGGGGCAAAAGAAAGCTTATTGAAGATTTTTTAATGGAATGACACTATCTGTATTTCAAGTTGTTTTTCTCTCCCTCCTCCACTCCTCCATCTACTGTCCCAATGCCAGAGACGATATTCAATGAATTGAGATAAGTTTAAAATGACTGTCGATGCCCTCTACAAATACACTTTGAACCTGTGTATAGTAGATTTTTACAAGCCCTTTCTGAAGCTTAAGGTGGTCAGTTCATTTCCTCAAGAGTCATACTGAGAGGGCTTCCCTGATGGCTCACTGGGTAAAGAATCCATTTGCAGTGCAGGAGACATAGGAGATGTAGGTTTGATCCCTCAGTCAGGAAGATCCCCTGGAGTAGGCAGTGGCAACCTACTCCACTATTTTTATCTGGAGAGTCCCATGGACAGAGGAGCCTGGTGGACTTTAGTCCATGGGGTCGCAGAGTCTGACATGACTAAGCCACTAACACTTTCTTTCACTATCTCTGTTTCAACTTTTGACTTTTACCATCAGGTTAAAAATAACAGATTTTGTCAAACAGAATATTGCTTCTCATTGTTTCTTGTAAGGGTGCTAGAAACATAGTATTTAAATTTGGGAACTTCTTTGATGTACATGCTTCTTGCTTTTCACTTAACTCTGTGAAACTTAAGCTTTGTTACTGGTGCTTTTCAAGTGGTTTTCCTTCCTCCCTCCCTCCCTCTATCCTTCCTTCCCTCCTCCCACCTCTTTTTTCTTTTTCTTTTTTGTTTCCTAGACTAGCTAGCAGGTAATATTTCCATAAGAATAACACCTAAAATGTCTACTCTTTTTTGAAAACAAAATTGAAATCACCAAAGCATTTTTATTGATCCAATCGTTCATTTTTGCCCTCTTCTTACTGAAGAATCAAATCCTAAATCTGAGACCAAAACATCTCTTGAGCTTTACATTCATCTTTGTGCTTTTGTCTAACCCCTTCTGTCGGCAGCCTCATAGGTAGCAGGCATACAATTCATGAGCTGACCTATGGTTGAGTAAGCCTGGAGGTCATGTGCCCATTTCCTTGATGAACTGGGAGGGTGTTCTGCACTTTCATTATACTCTTTTGGAAGCTCTGATTAGGCAAGATACCCGAGGAATTTGCCCAGCCGGCTCTGTAAGAGTGGGTGACCCTAGAGGTGACTTTCAATGTGTTTCTATTATTCTTAATCAGTTTGGTAACTTCTCAGCATAGTAACAACTTCTCAGCAGTTTGGCAGCAGCTGAGGGTCTGAGGGGGATTCCCAGGTGGCTCAGCAGTAAGGAACCTGCGTGCAATGTAGGAGATGCAGGAGACACAGGTTCAACCCCTGGATCAGGAAGATTTCCTGGAGGAGAGCTTGGCAGCACACTCCAGTATTCTTGCTGGGAAAATGTCATGGACAGAGGAGCCTGGTGGGCTACAATCCATGGGGCTGCAAAGAGCCGGACATGACTGAAAGGGCTGAGCTTACGAGCACAAGGGAAGGAGGAAGGTGGAGAACTTCCGGTGAGTCTGATTCATGATCTATACAATGCAGAGCTAACTCAATTAAATATCTCAAGAAATCTCTTTTCTAATCTGAAGGGTATCTCATATATTTTTGATTTTTTTTCTTTCTTTGTTTAATCACCAATTAAACCACACTGATAGCTAACTATACTTGCTTGGGTGAATGGGAGCTTGGCAATGACAGAAGAATTTCATTTTAAGTTATGGATTGCTGCCCGGGTCAACCAACCCACAGGAGATATGGAGCTAGAAGATTGACTGGGCATTTGTGAGATCTGCCTTTTCCCATTCAGCTCTGGAAGGAGCTCTTTATTTGGTCTATCGAGTTGATTGTTCGAAATCTAAAAAAAAAACTTCTTTTACTAGGGACCTGACATGATATACCATAATGACTTGGAAAGAAGCGTTAAACAGTCCATCCTGTCAACGGTGGCTGCCGGGCGCCGACAGACCATGGCAGGTCTTTTTATCAGGTCAATGAGCTGCTAAAAATTGTCTAAGTAGGACCCTGCCCTGATAGGCTATAGTGCCTCCGAGGAAGTCATTATAGAATATCAAGTAAACAATACACATTTAAAAAAATTACTAATTAGGTTTTGCAGCAATACTTCTCATCCTTAGGGGCTCTACAGTGAGATAATTGACCGCGACGTGAGTTATGCCTTCCAAACCCAAGGCGTGAAGGTTAATTATTGTGGTGAACAGCTCTCAGCAAAGGAGACCATGGTGATGAGATGCTGACATCTCAAACATGTTGTGATGTATATTTAATTTTTTTTTAAATAAAACTTTTTGGAATAGTTTGGATCAAAAGGTAAAGTGATGCAGCTACAATAACAGCAACCAGAAAATAACCCCAAAAGGAGAGAAATAAGGTATGTTGGAGAAGGACCTCAGGAAGCTTTTATATATACATGTATACACAACAGGAGGATTGAGAAATTTGTCAAGCTATTGACTGAGCCAGAATAATCCCTTGAGGTACCTTTGAATTAGACATTCCTCTCTGTGGTCCTTAGACTATACTGTGCCTTGAAAATGACTAAAATGTCATTTTCAGTGTATAACTTTTAGTCCCTTGAAAGAGAGTTTCAATATCCTTATATGGAATGGGACATTAAATACTAAGTTTCTTTATAGCAGAGAGTCATACTCTCTTTTGGCAGTAATGTACCTTTTTGAGTGAATGGCATGTTCTGAAAATTTTTTTACTTGGAATTCATGATTAAGGATTTAACTTGATCTCAGTGTAATCTGTGGTGGTGGAGAAGACTCCTGAGAGTCCCTTGGACTGCAAGGAGATCAAGCCAGTCAATCCTAAAGGAAATCAACTCTGAATATTCATTGGAAGCACTGATGCTGAAGTTGAACCTCCAATACTTTGGCCACCTGATGCAAATAGCTGACTCACTGAAAAAGACTCTGATTCTGGGAAAGACTGAAGGCAAAAGGGGAAGCGGGTGGCAGAAGATGAGATGGTTAGATAGCATCATCGACTCAATGGGCATGAATCTGAGAAAATTCAAAGATAGTGGAGATAGTGAAAGACAGGAGAATCGGGTGTGCTCCAGTTCATGGGGTTGCAAAGAGTTGAACATGACTTAGTGACAGAACAACAGTGTAATCTGATTGAATGTTTAAAAAAGGAGATGTTAAGGTTATGAAGGAATAAGAACAAAAATTATTTCTTAGTTCAATTGAGAAGAGAAAATAGGTTGCAGCTTATTGTTACTATTATATCAGAGAATTTGCTCATGAGGATGTTGAGATATTATTTGAAAAGAACCAAGTGTTCAAGATTTAGTATGTGAATTTGCATGTATATATTAAGACATGGCCTCCTGCCTAAGTAATAGTCAGGAGAACTGAATGTGTACAAACACAGTTGCCTTATTGTCCTTTGATGTTAGAAAACTTTGGTGAGATAAATACTGTGTACATTAAAAATGAGAGGACACCTTGCAAAACTGAGTTTTTATTAGATAATAGATCACCTATTTTTAAATGTCTGATGGGGAGATGCTTGAGGAAGTAAACATAAGCAATTTGAGGTAGTGAGACTTGGAAACTTTAATATTGAAATATCTGTATCCAAATACATATGTTGTAAAAATGGTGTTCTATATTTCAGTGATAAGATTTGAATAAATTACAACTAAGAAGAGTGGAACAGCCATGAAATTGTAGCTCTGCTTGTCAAAAACACTAGTTACAACATGGAAAAGGAAGACAAGCCATGGATGGGCATTATGCTAAGTGGAATAAGTCAGACAAAGACAAATACCGTATGATATCACGTATGTGCGGAATCCAAAAAATACAACAGACTAGTGACTATAACAAAAAAGGAGCAGACTCACAGATACAGAGAACACACTAGTGGTTACCAATTGGCAGAGGGAAGTGGGGAGGGGCAAGATAGGGATAGAGTATTAAGAAGTACAAATTATTAAGTATAAAATAAGTTACAAAGATCTATTATACAACACAGGGAATATAGCCAATATTTTAAAACTACAAATGGAGTGTAACCTTTAAAAATTGTTACTTTTTATATTGTACACTTATATAATATTGCACAGCAACTGTACTTCAATAGAAAAGTAAACTTTAATGTGACAAAAAAAAAAACAACAAGGAAGACAAGTTATATAAATTCTTTCTTCCTACACTGGAACAAATACTTGACCTGTTATTTCTCTCCATCGAGTTAATGAGGCAGTTAATCAAAGCTGGCCAGGCCAGGTTTTGTATTTTGCCTCCAGTGTCATTCATTGGCTTTGTTTAGCATACCTGATCATGGAAAATCATTCGGTATCCTTCCTTCAGGTAAAGCAGCCACAAATGTTTCAGGCACAAAAGATAAACACTTACCGTTCTTGCATGGGCGGAAGTTGTATCCAGCTATTAAATCGGGGGTCATATCGGCTGACAAAATTTGTACTGTGTTTTCCTGTAAAGATATATTTGAGACACTTAAAACTTAGATTCCTTTGTTGTTTTGCACATTGAATAGTGTTTTATAAGATGCCCCTGTTCTCTGGTTTAACAAACAGATGAAAGGAGAGGGACTATCTAACACGGTATGCGAATGAGGAGTCAGAACAAAAATCTATGTGCCACTTCAAATATTTTTCTCCTTTTTTCTTCTTTTCTCCTCTACTTTTTTTGGGGGGGATGAGTTAGAATAAAAATAGTGAAGTGAAAGTAGTAATAAACATAAGTCAACCATAATAATAAAAGCAGATATGTTTATCAAACTAGTTTTATCCCAAAGTTAGGGTACAATTTCTGTGTTTCTGTATTCACATTTTAAAAACATGAAGTTATTATCTAATCATAATCAGTTCCAGAGACTACCTTGAGTGCTATCTCTGGTTAAAGTCTTTTTGATTTTTTTAAGTGATTCAAGAATTCTAACAGTGGTAGAGACCACTCTGTCTCCATGGAAATGATAGCAATCACTACAATAAGAGTTTACACACGAAATCAGTTGTAGCCTATGTCTGTCAAGTAAGTTCTGCTTTTGCATTTGGGGAGCACGCAGTTGCTGTAGCAGGTACATTTGCTGAAATGTGAAACATGAGTCCTCAGAGCTGGTTATTTAATAACCAGGTTATTTCCTCTGCTGAGCCTAAGAAGCACAGTAATGTCTCCAATGTGTCAAAATGAACCTTATTGGACATACAGATTGACACCAAAGCAAGATACAAGCAAAAGAGGGTGTTGCCTTTTCTTTGTACCATTTGAGATGATAATCATCTAAAATTCCTGAGGTCTGAACTCTAAAAGTCTGTTTTTTGTTAATGTATGTGGAACTAACCATTGAAATATAGGTACTAAAATTCACTGCAGGATAAACAGATAGGAGTGTGTGTGCATGTGTGTACATGCACTCACACAGGCATGTATACACCACACAATTATTAATTGCACAAATACACACTGAGCACCCACTATGTGTCTTATGTATTAAAAAGACAAAGTTTCAGTCTTTACAAGGAAATAAATACAAACTTGTAAACTTGTAAATTCATCAAGTGAAGATGAATGTTATAAAGAAAAATGAAGCAGGGATTGATAAAGAGAAATTCAGTTTCAGTACTATGGGCACCTGTTCACAGATACATTCTGAAAGTCATGCAAATATCTGCAGAATTAGAGTCTCAGACAGTAGGGAAGGTGAGCATAACCTCTCCGTGGGCTGGCCATGGGTTCAAAACCAGCAAGACTGCTGGGGCTACTTGGACAGAAGTCAGAAGTATATGAAGGTCTGGACACAGTGTACCTTGTGGACTGATGCTGATTTTTGTCTTTTCTTCTAAGAACATTGGGAAGTCACTGGAAGGTTTTGAGCCAATGAGGAACATGACCTCACTTCTCTCTTACCGTGACCACTCTGGCTGCTGTGTAACAGATAGATTGTAGAAGGGCTGCTCTGGAAGTGGGGAGCCTGTCAGGATACCATCACAACAGTCAAGACAAGAGCTGGCTTGAATGAAGGTGGAGGCAAGATATGGCCATGTTGTTTGGGATCTACTGTTTGGGCACAGCCAATAAAATTTTCTGATAGACTGAGCATTGGTGTAAGAAAAAGTGAATAATAACTGGCAGAATTTTAGCCACAGTAACTGGTCAGAGGGGCTTCTCTGGTGGCTCAGTGGTAAAAAATCTGCCTGCCAATGCACGAGACGTAGGTTTGATCACTGACCTGGGACTATCCCCTGGGGAAGGAAATGGTAACCAACTCCAGTATTCTTGCCTGGGAAATCCCATGGACAGAAGAGCCTGGCAAGCTGTAGCCAATGGGTTTGCAAAACAGTTGGACGTGACTCAGCAACTAAAACATCAACAATAACAACAATAGCTGGTTGGCAGGTCATGCAGTTTGCTGACGTGGAGAAGACCAGGCAGGAATAGTTGAGGGTTAGGGAGAGAAGCCATGAATTTTGTTTTGGACTTAATCTACAGAAGCCTATGGGATCTCAAAGTGGAAGTGGCTCATAGGCCACTGGCTAACTGAGACTGAGTTATTGTTTAAAATCACAGAAGAGGATGAAGATCTTTAGTGAGAGGGTATGGAAATGGAAGATAATGAGTCCTGGAAATGAGCTCTGGGGGAGGAGAAGAAAAATCAGCAAAGGAAAGGAACTGCCAGAAGTACGAAGGAAAGGGTGGTGGGAGTTTGGAAGCCATGTCAGATAGAGGAGTGAGCAATGGAGAACTGACCATAGGATTTGGAAACATGGCGGAGAGCATGACAAGCCTTGTTTACACAGCAGACAGGAGGGGATGAAAGCCTGAGGGGGGACTCCTCAGGACAGACTAAGATATAAGAAAGCAGAGGCAAGAGGATAGGCAAAGCTGTTAGGGCTTTTGGCATAAAAAGATGAAGATTATAGCTGGAAGATGCAGCATCAAGAGAAATTTTTATTTGGTTGTTGGTTATGTTTTTAAATTCAGAAGTACTCCAAAGTCCTTGAGAAGGCAAAAGGGAATGAGGGATAGACTTTAGGTTGGAGCAGAAATAATAATAGGAGGGATTGCTGCTGCTGTGTTGAGCTAAGTCGTGTCTGACTCTTTGCGATCTCATGGACGCCAGGCACCCCTGTCCATGGTGTTATCCAAGCAAGAATACTGGAGTGAGTAGCCATTTCCTTCTCCAGGGAATCTTCCCAACCCAGGGATTGAACCCAGGTCTCCCACATTGCAGGGTGATTCTTTACCATCTGAGCCACCAGGGAAGCCCAATATATATATATAAATATATATAAATAAATATATATTTAGATATATATCTATCTAAAATATATGGGTAGTGGGACTTCTCTGGTGGTCCCATGGTTAAGATTCATCTTCCAATGAAGGGGGTGGTGGGTCGGTCCCTGGTCGGGGAGCTGGGACCCCACATGAGGTCAAAGAACCAAAACAAAAAACAGAAGCAATATTGTAACAAATCCAATAAAGACTTTTAAGATAGTTCACATGCAAAATTCTTTAAAAAAAAAATCTGGGTAGCAATGGATTTGGTATTAGCAAGATGAAGATTTTACTGTTTGATTGCTTCTATTCTCATTGGATTACGAAGCAAGGCTATCAGCTGAGAGTGAGGAGGCAGGTTTTGGAGAAAGAAGTATCTGAGGAAAGAGAAGGTGTGAAATAATTAACCCAGAGGGTGGAAGAGCATATTGACCAGGGAAATTTAGTAGCGTTGGCTAGTAGCCAGCATGGCTGTATGATTTTCTATGTCTCCATTTAGTTGCTCAAGGGGAGGAGAGAGATGGAAAGAGTTGGGTTGAACCAGGACCAGAGCTTTACCAGGCAAGAATAATAGGAGAGATGGACACAAGGGCTGCAGGTTTATGCACTAATGTGACTATAAGGATGGGCAATAGATTATAAGCTCAGTGAGGAGGGAAGTATGGGCATGAGGAGCTTCCCTGGCAGCTCAGATGGTGAAGAATCTGCCTGCCGTGCAGGAGACCTGGGTTCGATCCCTGGGTCGGGAAGATCTCCTGGAGAAGGGAATGGCTACCCACTCCAGTAGTCTTGCCTGGAGAATTCCATGGACAGAGGAGCCTGGCAGGCTACAGTCCATGGGGTCACAAAGAGTTGGACGTGACTAAAGTGACTTAGCATGCATGGGCATGAAGGGATGATAGACAATGAAAAAGTGAAGAAGGTGGCATTTCCATGATAATACTGGGGAGCTGCTACAGACAAGGGCAGCAGAAAGTAAAATCTGAAGACACCCTTTAAAGTGGTGAGTTTAAAGCATGCGAGAGTGAATAAAGAAATAGAAAAGCTACCTGCCTCCAATAATATGAAGTATAAGGGCAAAGGTGGGGAACAGAACAGTCTCCATTGGAGAGAGTGGTTGGGATAACAGTCCTCTCAGAGAAAAGTCAGACTTTGATTAGAGAAGAAGTTGAAGGGACATTTAGGGGAGAGTTTAAGGATTATAGGGATATTGTTGATGTGAAATCATGACTGCCAAGGATTGCATGGGAGGGTTTGGATCGCCTGGTTGGGTGGTGAATCAAGTTTTATTTGGGGATTACAGAAAGAGTTGGGGATTACAGAAAGAACTAAGAGTGCCAGAAGTAAGTATGACCCCAAAGACTTGGATTTCACAAAGGGAGGCTCCAACTCAAGGAAGGATTATGTCTAGAGTTGGTTTGTAATCAAGTTTTTGTAGAATTTACAATCATTTCCCTGTAGAAAGTCATTCTTGATAGTCATGTTCCAAGATTAATCCCCAAATATATCCAAAGATGAATGTTTTTAAGAGGAATGTAGAATACACCCACCACGAATAAGAATGTCTCTCTGTGATGCTTGGTTTAGAATTTCCATCTGGAGGAAGACATGTGCCTCCTTTCAGCAATGGGGCTTAGTACCTGCATACGCTGAGCACTGGTGGTAGAAATCAGCAATGGGCTTTGCTTATGGGTGGTAACGGTAGTGGCCGTCACTCAGAGAAAAGGCTGAGCTAACCACTCGTGTGATTTTGATGGGAACTGAAGAAAGAGTTTTCAGAGGCAAAGTCGGCGGTATGGAAAAGAGGCTAGGATGGAGGATGAAGAGATAAAAAGAAGAAAGATGTTCTGAAGTTGGCAAAGGATGTGCAGAGGGGATAATAAATCTCAGAAGGAATGAGTGAGCTAGAGTGAGGACAGTGAGATAAAATGAAGACAGTGATTTCCTCCTTGTGCCTTTCATTGGCCCTACTCAGATGCCTGAGGGAGTGGTCACAGGCAATGCAATTCTCCATTACTCTTCTTTAGTTTCTTCTTATCTTTTCCATTTTCTTGTAGCTCTTCCACTTCTCTCTCTCTCTCTTTTTCTTATCATGTCCGGGCACCAGACACGATTGTTGTCTATCACTTGAGTGATAGATAAAGTGGGGCAAGGAGTGGCAGCTTTTAGCCAGTAGTAGAGGGGGAGGAAGGAGAAAGGAAAGGAAATCTCCCCCAGCTTTTCTTGGGCAGTTAATATCGGTAAGTGATAAATGTAAATTGATTCTCTGTAAGTTGGGGCACGACAAAACATAGGCATTTATATTAGAATATTACAAAGCGGTCTATCACTAACGCCATTAGAAACAAGACTTTCCAGCCTTCTCTTGTCATGTGTTAATTTTCATCTGGCTTTCAAAAAACAATTCTGCACATTCTTTCTTAGACAAACCTGCTGACTGTGCACTGTTCCCTCTTATAAACGTTCCACTCTGTTCAAATCACTTCCAGTGAAGAAGAGGTTAAACAGGAGAGTTAACAGTGGATTGCATATCTACCAGGGTTTTTTTGTTTGTTTGTTTGTTTTTGGTAACATATGGAATCTGTCATTGCAAAGAGAAGTTAGAGAAGACATAATAAATAACATTTTTGTTCTTGATCCAAATCTGTTTCTCCCCAAAGCCCAGAAACTGTCTTTCTAACACTGAAAGATATGAGCCAACAAGGCAGATCTTGAGAAAGACTGTCCCTTTCTCTTCAAAGAAATATTCTTGGAGGGTAGCCTGGGCTGTTTCCCTTTAAGATTTTCTAGAATGAACAGATGTAACAATTTTCTATAATTTGCCTTGGTGCAGATGCTGAAAGAGAACATTCACCATAAAATATATGCAGTATATGTAATTTCAGCTGGCTGTTCTGGGGTTTTAAAGTAAAAATGTGTACCTGCAAGCTGTTTTATGGTTTCTCAGTCATAATGATCTCTGTTACAGAGAAGGCTACAACGGCAACCCTGCCTTCACGTGCAAAGTTTCCAAAAATATCTCGATACTTTTGCGTGTTCTGCAAGGCGCAGCAAGGCGCAGTGTTCTCCCGGCGTTGGGCTTGGCAGGCATATTCAAATGTTTAGTTTCTCTTTTTGAGACAATTACGAAGTAATTGCATCAACAGGGAAGATGGTGGATAATCTGTGGATGAAGCCCTTGCAAAAGATGCTGTAGCCTGAATAGGCTTCAAGTAATAAAGGCTGCAGAGGAACTTCAGCTAAGGTTACCTACAGCACGACGGCAGGTGATGTTTACTTATTGAAACTGTGTGTTATTATCCTGATAAAATGGGAGGAAAGTGGTGGAGAAGGTGGTGAGAATTCTTCATAGTTGCTGCTTGCTACCTGCCTCCAGGGAGTCTGGGCTTATGTTGGGGGCTTTCCTCAGGGGATGGATAAAGAGAGGGGGCTGGGCGTCACGGTGAAGCCAAATCCCCAGACAGTCCACAAGTGAACGCACTGCTGCATACCATCCTCTGCCAGCTCAATGGTTGACCCTCCCTCCAATTGTCAGCCCCCATCACCGACTACTTCATTTGTCCCTGCTGCATAGAAATATGTTTTCCACGGTAATTAGAAGATGGATTGCCACCAGCGCCTCTCATCACACACTCGTTGAGCATCTATTACTAACTGGTTCAATAGTTACCATTAGGGTTCCATTGGTCCTCTCCGCCCAACACAAACAGGAAGTTTTCCACCTCCACGACGCAGTGATGGGCACTGTTGTAGGGCATGACTAGAATTGAGAAGGAAAAAAAAAAGGACATATGAAAATTTTCATCTTAGGACTTGATACCCTGGTTCACCAGTTATGTGCCTTCACCAAAATGCACAAAACATGAGACTGAGTCAGAAGGAAGAGCACAGAGACAGCAGAGCGGGGCGCCCCCCAATCCACAGGGCTCAGCAGTGTGTTTCCAGCAGTTGCCAACCCCACCCCTTTGGATGAATTTTACATAATATTATTCCGCAGATCAGTCAAGAACAACGTGTCGGGCTGCTTTCGATTCTTAAGTTCTCCTCACCTGCCTGATGATGGGGATCGCAGTCTAAAACCATGAATAACACTCCCAAACGGTCAGGGCTGGGGGTTCCGTCTTGGAAGAAATCACCCAGCATCCACTCGGAGCCATTAAGCTACTCTGCCCAAACTTGGCTTGCTGGCAATCTTTCCATAAACAGACTCAGGGTGCTTGGCTGTTTTCTATTCCACAGCAATGAGCAAGCTGAATTTCCATACAGTTTTAAGTTTTTAAATTAAGGTCCTGCTGATTTAATGCCTTCTCCAAATGTATATGCTTAATTTCCTGTACAATGTCATTAGCAGCACAATCACACATTTTCTATCTATCTGCTTAAGAGCCCTTCTGGAACAAAGATAAAAACTGTCAGGAACGTCACAAATATCCATTCCCCTCGCCTTGCCCTGCTCTGCCCCAAATGCCGTGCCTGTGAAGAGGGGGAAGTGATTCAGAAAACCCACCACAGCCAGGTTGCCCTGGATCTGTTTTCATGCACATGTTCTTTGGGGAGACACACACGGCCAGAATAGGACCCCTGTTAGCCCGCGTGTGCAGTGCCGTGTTCGTCTCTGCTATTACTGTATCACATGGCGAATGGAAACGTACACGGCATTAGCTGCCACACCGCCGGCAGTGCGGTTTGGGCCCAGTGACACCAGTAGGAAAAATGATGTCCTTGTTCAGCTCATCATATGGGCACCTTAAATCTAGGTGAGGACAAATGGGGAGGTGATATGCATGTTCAGCCAGGGAACTTATTGCTTGACACGGATCAACGGAGCACTTAAGAAACCAGTGCAGTGGGAAATCAATATGAGTCAGGGCCAGCTCGCACTCGGTACTCTTTTGCCAGTGATGAGAGAAAGATAGGGAGACAGAGAGAGAGACAGAGAGAGAGGGGGAGACTGAGAGAGAGAGACAGAGAGAGAGAGGCAGAGAGAGAGAGACAGAGAGAGAGAGAGAGGCAGAGAGAGAGAGATGGAAACAGAGAGAGAGAGACAGAGAGAGAGGGAGAGGGGGAGAGAGAGAGAGAGACAGAGAGAGAGAGAGAGAGAGACAGAGAGAGAGAGAGACAGAGAGAGAGAGACAGAGAGAGAGAGGGAGACTGAGAGAGAGAGACAGAGAGAGAGAGGGAGACTGAGAGAGAGAGACAGAGAGAGAGAGAGAGGCAGAGAGAGAGAGAGGCAGAGAGAGAGAGAGAGGCAGAGAGAGAGAGAGAGGCAGAGAGAGAGAGAGAGAGAGAGGCAGAGAGAGAGATGGAAACAGAGAGAGAGAGACAGAGAGAGAGAGGGAGACTGAGAGAGAGAGACAGAGAGAGAGAGGGAGACTGAGAGAGAGAGACAGAGAGAGAGAGAGAGGCAGAGAGAGAGAGAGGCAGAGAGAGAGAGAGAGAGAGAGAGACAGAGAGAGAGAGAGAGGCAGAGAGAGAGAGAGAGGCAGAGAGAGAGAGAGAGGCAGAGAGAGAGAGAGAGAGAGGCAGAGAGAGAGAGAGATGGAAACAGAGAGAGAGAGACAGACAGAGAGAGAGGGAGAGGGGGAGAGAGAGAGAGAGACAGAGAGAGAGAGAGAGAGAGAGACAGAGAGAGAGAGGGAGACAGAGAGAGGGAGGGGGAGAGATGGGGAAACAGAGAGAGAGACAGAGAGAGAGACAGAGAGAGAACGAGCCTATCTTATAACCCAATTTATCTGAGATGATACATATCTCTCATTTCACTTTGTTTTTAATATCTTCTATTGTTCTTAGAATGTACTTATGCTGGCTAAGATATGTAAACAAAAGTAAGAAGAAACTGGCAGAGCTTTGAATCCTTATAACACAGCTCCAGAAAGAGCAAATCAGATAGCTTAAGCCTCTTATTAAAGGATTTTAGGAGTTTTTCATTATTTTTGTGAGGTGTTCACTTTTACTGTGACTATTCACTGTTTCTGAACTAACAGCCACAAGGGAGATGGCACTGGTATGGAAGTCCTGGATTTCTGGGATTGAGTAAAAAGTGGGTGTGGCCTGGATTTTCGTGGCCCATGAATTAAGTCAAGTGATTTAGGGAGTCGTCTGGGGAATGTCCTTCTGCCCCTCAACCTTCAGTTATCTCTTTGGAAAACGCTTTCAACCACACAGCACCTGCAGGCTTCACTTCTCAGAGTCCATTGGGGCAAAGTATACGTTGAGTTTGTGGAGCAATTAAAACTGGGTGACTGGTTATACATTGAACACCTTTTTTTTTTTCTTTTCTTAAATTAATTCATCATTGTTTGCATTATGATGCTGGCTCCAAAATACCAAGCACAAAACTATGCTACTCATGTATTATGTATGCTGTGTGTATTGTGAACAACCTGGTACTACTCTGGTTTATCATAATGTCATCTGGTCAGAGTAAACTCAGAATAGATTGTTTCACCTGGATGCATCTGTTCATATGAAATGTAAGTGTAAGAACAGAGGCCACTGGGAACTGCCTGGTGGTCCAGGATTAAGACTCCGCACTCCCCATGCAGGGGATCTGGGCTTGATGTCTGGTCAGGGAACTAGATCCCCTATGCTCGCATGTTGCAACTAAGACCCTGAGCAGCCAAGGGAAAAAAAAAAGAACTGACTACAACCAACTTACTTTATGACTACCACTCTTCCAGTATTTATTTTAAATTTCTGGTCAATTTAATGCCCACATTTTATAAACAATAAAAATTGTACTATCTTCTTTTTAACTGGAAGTCTAGCTTTATATTAATAATAAAGCACAGACTCTGAAAATAGAACAATGGTTGTGTTTTGTTCTTGTCATTTACTTGCTCCCATTCAGGCAGAAATTAAGTGAAGGAAATAATACATAATTTATTCTTAAGCCTCTTTCTCATTTGATTACCCCTATTGTTAAGCTTTGTGCAAACAAATGAAATTATTACACTAAACTATTGAAACCTTCAAAATAAGAGAAGACGAGGTCTTTGAAATGCTCATATAGAGGCTACTTGAAGATATTTTCATTTATCTACCATTTTTTTACTCTTGTTTTAAAACCTTGCATGCTATATTTCTTGGCTCTTTCAGCATCTTCATTTCTGAATTATTGTGAATCAAGAAACTATACATACACACAGAAAATCCTTTGAGATGATTATGAACGTAAAACACTCCAAATCTATTAGAAAAATGTTGCTATGAAATCAATGTTTGAGTTTTGCAGAAGATCTCATTGCTTTGACTTCTGATTAAGCCCTAAGGAAAGCAAAATAAAGAAAGCAATGAGCAAGACAAAACATCTGTTTAAAATGACACCGGGTATGGCAATTATTGATTATCTTAAATAACAAGAAAGACGTGCCCACTTCCTTCCACATTTCTCTAGGGGTGGACACTGGCCTCGCCCTGCCAAGCAGGTATCATAAGAGAAGTTTGTACTCCCTGTTCATATACAGCCCAGTGTGAGTTTTTAGCGTGTCAGTCAGTGAGTTAGAGGGAAAGGGTAAAGAGAAGCTAATCAGGATGAAATGAGATTAAAGGCTGTCTAATTTTACAGCGACTGTGATCCATCAGCCACTGTGAAAGTGACAGTGGAAATGAATGATGGAGACAGACAGGTGGGGCTGTACATTTCACTGATTTATCCTCAAATGCACTGGGCCTTATTTTATTGAGTGAACATGACCGCATTTATCATTACTGTCATCTAAACCCACTTCCCTCCATTTAAAAAGGTCACTTTACTCACAGGGAGTAGGAGAGAGGCACTTTTAAATCAGATTTAAAATCTAATAACACGTGTTTATAAGGCCCTTTGTGAGAAGTCTCAACTTCATTAAACAAACTCAAAATGCTACAAGAAAAGAGAAAAACAGCCAGAAAACTGAAAAAGAGGAAACCTCTGGTCATCTGAGGGGTTCATTCAGTCTCTAAACGTGAAGCAGTTTGTATCATTTTTGCTTTCTCACTCCAAACCCCTGCTATTCTCTTCCAGTCTGGGAAATTTCATAAACCATTTGCATTTAATATTTTTAATTAAGAAAGTAGGAAGCAGGTGATTCTATAAAATAAACTTGGAGAGGATATTAAGTCAGACTATTTACTCTGCAGAATGACTGATCATCACACACTGAATAGATGTTAGTCATTGTTACAAGTTGAATCCTTGCCACAATTCACTTACATACCTGTTAATTGTTTTCTCATAATTTTAAGGCCATAAAAATCTCAGTAACACAAATTATTTTACCCTTTTCTGTACAGTACAATGAAATGTCCTGGGATGTTATTCACAGAATTGGTCTTTGTGGATGTGAAAATGAAGAGTCAAACTCTCAAGAGTATTTTGTGTTACTTTTCACAGCAGGAACCACCATTAACCAAACACTTGCTATGTGCCAGGCATTGTGCGGGTTCTCTACACGTATATGTGTATATAATTATATTCGTATATATGTGTGTGTTTGCGCTCAGTCATGTCCGACTCTGCAACCCCATGGACTGTAGCCCACCAGACTCCTCTGTCCACAGGATTTTTCTGGCAAGATTACTGGAGTGGGTTGCCATTTCCTCTTCCAGGGTATCTTTTCAACCCAGGGATTGAACCCGCATCTCCTGCACTGACAGGCAGATTCTTTACCACTAAGCCACCGGGGAAGCCAATATTTATATATAGCTACCTATATTATATTTCTGAAAACATAACAAAACTTATGTTTTGTTATTACTGGCTCCTATTCAGGCAGAAATTACATGAAGGAAATAATATATATTATAATACATGATAAAATATAAGACATGATAAAATATATATTTTATTTGCCTACAGCTTTCATTTAATACAGCTAACTACAAGGGTAGTATTAGTGATTCACTTTACTTCTGTAAGAAATACTGAGGCCTTGAGAGGTTAAGTCACTTGTTGAAGGTCAGACTCAGCTAATGAATGGCAGAGATAGAATCCAAACACAGGGCTATCTGGATCCCAACCCACGCTCTCATCCATTTCACTCTACTGATTTTCAATAGGTATGTTCATCCAACCAGCAAGTAATTACCGAGTACCTGTGTGTTCAATGATGGTGTTCCTGAAAGTTCTGTATAATTTTTTGGTATCGAATCGTATTTTAAATATTTATTCTTTTCGTATTTAAAAGGAGCCTTAATTAAAGCAAGTTGACACTCCTTTACATTTTTTCCCTATTAATCCACATATTCAAAGAGGGGATTTTCTGAAAGTAAGATACATGTATTTGATGGAGCCAGAAAAACACTGACCGAATCAGCCAGGCAAGGATGGAGAGAGTCTATTGGCAGAGGGTTTTTATCTTTTGAACAAGAAGGGCATATTTCAACCTTGCAAGCAGATTCAAAGTACCTTGGGCCCAGAGGCCCTTTTCCTGGCATATAGAATGTGCAAGGGTCTTACTGCCTTTATGAAGATTTTATTCTGCTAGAGATCCATATCTCTGTTTCCTCTCATATTTTATATCTAAGGAACATATGCCTCTTCCAACAGTAGGTATCTTTTGCAACCACCGATAAGCATGAACATCCAAACCAAAGACTGCATAGGGCTATGCCAAGTTTATAGGATGACTAAAGATGTGGTTATTGAATGTTTATCATTTCAAGTAACATTTATGAGCACTTTGATTTCCTTTTGGCCTCAAATACATAAACTTGCAAAACCATCAAATATGACATAATTTTTGGAAAAAGTAATTACTGCCCATGTTTTGTAGAAGTACAGTCTTGTCAACAATAATGATCTGCAAGAAGAATAACTTTTCCTCAAATCCCTCTCAACCTTTCAGTTCCCTACTGCAGAGGCCAGCCCTGTCGTTTTCTTGGATTTTTCTTCCAGAGAAGTTATATATATGGGTCATTTTCTTTAATACAATTGGCATAGCATTCTATGGGCATAATATTCAGTACTTTGGTTTTTTTGCACTCAAGAATACATTCATTTATTCATTCCCCACCAATCAAATATCTGTTTGGCTGCTACCCTATGCCAGGCAATGCTCTACTTGTTGGGGAGGTCATGACAAACAGTATCAAGGAATATTGTAGTCAGGAAAGCCTGTAACAAACATGGACAAAAATAAACAGGCACTTCTATTTCAAAAGATAAGTGCATTGAATAAAAGTGGGTTTCCCTGGTGGCTCAGATGGTAAATAATCCGCTACAAATGCAGGAGACAAGGGTTCTATCCCTGGGCTGCAGAGATCCCCTGGAGGAGGAAATGGCAACTGACCCCAGTGTTCTTGCCTGGGAAATCCCACAGACAGAGGAGCCTGGCGGGCTACAGTCCATGGGGTCGCAAAAGAGTCAGACAGGACCTAGCGACTAAACAACAACAACAACAATGAAGAAAAATAAAGCAGGGTCTGAGGAGAGAAAGGGAGAGAGTGAGGAATTTTGATAGTGGTCAGGGAGGCTCTTTCTGAGCAGATGACTTTTGAGCAGAGACCTGACAGAATGAGCAAGGCAGCCACGTGGGGTGGATGCAGGTATAGATGCAGGAATAACAAATACCCGGGCCCTGGAGGCACATGTGGAGTACAGCAAATACAGCAAGAAGACCAAGGACAAGGATCTGAGGTAAGGTCTGGGAGGGAGACCAAGGCCAGATCTGTGCGATGGTGCAGCCTTGGTCAGAGGATAAGCCTTGGATTGTCTACCATCCCATTCTTTTCAACAGCCACACTGTGCTCCATCTGAGGGGTATCCTGGGATGTGTTCCATCCCCTTCTGATTCAATCACTCAACAAATATTTACAAACACTTATTACGTGCAGGTCCTTCTCTGGTTGCTGATAACATAGCAACGAATGAAGCTGACAGTGTTCTCCTCTTCACCGACAGGAACAGGAGAATCTACACAAATACACGATGGAATGCAGAGGAACACAGCCAGGTGAGGATGGACAACGTAAAGAGGAAAGCTAAAGGGACCAAGTGTTAGAAGCGGAGTGCCTGGCCATGGCTCTACCTGGGGTCATCAGCGAAGGCCACTCTGAGGACTGTCACTGAAGTGAATTTTTAAGGGTGAGAAGGGGTCATTGTGAGAAATCTAAGGGGAAGGGGTCCAGGCAGAGACTCTAAAGCATCAATGAGCTGGATGTGCCTGAGTGACCTTGAGAAAGCCTCTGTGTCTAAAAACACCAAGGGTGAGGGCCAGAGAGGCATGGGAGATGTCAGGGGCAGGCAGAGGCAAGGTAGATGGGGCTTTACAAGCCAGATAAGTGGTGTTGATTTTATTTTTAGCATGATGGAAAGGCACTGGAGAGGTTTTAGCAGCAGCAGGACATCATCTATGTTTTAAAAACATTGCTCTGGCTCTTGTGATGTTGTGAGAGTGAGCGAGGGAAAAGAAGATGAGGCAGGATGCTCTTTCTGTGGTCCAGGTGAGAGAAGATGGAGGCTGGATGAGAGAGGGGTGAGAAGGCTGGTGAGTAGGGGCGTGGTGAAGTTTGCCGCTATTATTACAAGCAGTTCTCTGCTGAGTGTCCATAATGGTACACAGCACGCATACACAGGGTTTATCTGTAGGATTAATTCTTCCAAGTGAAATTTCTGAGCCAAAGGATGGGTGTCTTACATGTTGATGGATGTCATTATACGGTACTCCTTTTAATATCTGTACCTTTGCCAACACGGTAGGTGAACAATTGCTGTCTAGTAAAAATTTAAATTTCCATTTGTTTAAATATGAAAGAGCATTTTCCATATATTTCAAGTCCATTTGTATTTTATACATTTCTCTATTGGTTTTTGATTTCTTGATATCATAAGTTGCCTCTAAATATGTGATTTCTATTCTTAAAGTGTTCTATTTATGGAAATATCTAAATTGGCACCCCCGTGTCCAGTACATGGGATAATACAGCCTCAAGCATTGCTAGAGCTTTTATGCCTATTGCAGAAATTAGAAATATTAGTGAATCAATAAATGTTAGTAGCACAAATGCGTGAATACTATGAGAGAATGTGGCAATTACTTCTTTGGCAGGTGTGAAAAATGTATGAATGTCAGAAGATGTGAAGGAGGGAGGAAGTGAAAGAATTAAAAGGAAGAAAAGGAGAAAGATACCTGCCTTAGATCAGGATTTTATGTTTTCTAGGAGGATGTCATCCTACACGCAATACACATGTTAAAGGAAGTTTGTAAGTTCTTCAAAGACTGTGACATATTTCTTTAGGAACTATCATAAGCCTAATTGTGCCAAGGTCAAAGGTTTTTCAATAAATCTTTGTTGATTTACAGTTTTAGTTCTGAGTGCTTAAATGGAGGGAAGTGCTAATAACCAGCGAGACTGAGGAGTCTGAAAAATTCAGGCTTCTCTTAGCTATTCGACCAAACTTTACTTGACAAATTATGACTCTATCATTACTATATTAACTACTATATTTTGAATAGTTCTTGATACGTTAGTTAGAAATTAGAATAGTTTTATTTTCACTTTTGGAAAGTAAAACATCTTTGGGAATGAACTCTGTGGCATGCGTGCGCAGTCACTCACTTGTGTTTGACTCTTTGCAAGCCCATGGACTGCAGCCCGCCAGGCTCCTCTGCCCATGGGATTTCCCAGGCAAGAATACTGGAGTGGGTTGCCATTTCCTCCTCCAGGGGATCTTCCCGACCCAGGGATCGAACCCAAGTCTCCTATGTCTTCTGCACTGGCAGGCCTACACTTTATCATCGAGCCACCTGCGAAGACCTGGCAATGAGCACTGAAATATCTTCAAAAGATTAGGGTTTTTTCCCCCCGTATTTTTAAGGTGTGTTTTCAGAGGCATGCTGGTGAACCACGCTAGTGCTTTGATGTTTCCCTTTTCCTAAGTGCCAGTAAGCGTCTTCCTGATTTTGTCTTTCTGGAGGACTGAAAAATTGCACTTTTCATTGGTCTACACCCAGAAAGGCTCATTAAAAATATAGTCAACTCTATAAATGAATTAAAGCCATAGAGCATCCTATATTATTTAAACTTGTGCAAATTCTTGACAAAGGGCAAAGGAGCCAGGGCTATTTATACTATGGATGATGTGGCAACAGGACAGAAAAATGATTGCGCAACAGCTTCAATTCTCTTAGGTGATGGCTCTATTGTTGTCCCAAGTTATTGATGGCAAGAGGAAGGAAATGGATACGGTACATATAATGAGAATGTGAAAGGAAGTATTTTCTGATGTGGATCATACACACTCATTATTGGAAAGTGAACTCTAGTGGTTCACTATAAAACCTAGGAGAGAGCAGCTCATTCATTCACTTATTTCATTCAAAAATATGTATTGAGGAATTAGTTATTGTGCGACACTCTGGGACACCATTCCTGTATTTCAGAGCTCACAGTGCAGAGAAAAAGAGAATGTGTAAATAGAGAAGTAAGAGACACGTGTTCTAGGAGAAGAGCAATGGAAGAAGCGGAATGGAAATAACCATAACCTCAGGGAGAAAGTGAGACTTCAGATAAATCATAAAATCAAGGCTGTTTGGGTAGATTATTTCCTTCCCTTTCTGTGCAAAGCAGCACTTTGTAGGTCAGTGTCTGGCAGACAGTTGTTGTTCAATAAATGACAGCTTTGTGTGAAAAAAAATCAAAGACCTATCTCAGGCCATTGATGCAAGATTTTCTAAAAGTGGTTCCTACGCTGGGTCCTGGTGGTGGTATGATTTGGTGCACATACATACATTTTGTTGATATATACACAATGACATGGAAGACTATTAGTGAGTAGGGATTTTTTTAAAACAGAGTGGTTGTGGAACCACTGGGCATTTTCCATCCACAGAAGAACAGAATTCTCCCATCCGGCTCCCCAAAGACAAAGCAAAGATTGGTGGAAATACTTTGGGCCAGTTGATTCTGTGTCTCCTAGGGATTTCTGGGGACAAGGAGAAGTCTGAAGAAACAAAGCTGGCAGAAGCCGTCAGTGCTTGGAGTGTTGAGGAAGAGAGTGGGGACAGGAGTAGCCTGTATTTCTGGATTTGGTGGAAAAAATAGCACCTAGTACCTCCCTGTGGGCTGAGCTGTGGGCCTGCTTGGCTAGAACTGCCATGAAAGGTTTCCCAACCCAGAAGATTCATTGCTAGTGCAAGGTGACCCTAACAGAAGCCATGTGGTGGACGGTGGGACGCCTTCAACAGGTTCACAACTGGGACTTCCCTGCAGGTCCACTCGTTAAGACTCTGCACCTCCAAAGTAGGGGGGTGGGTTCCATCCCTGGTCAGGGAAATAAGATCCTGCATGCTGTATGGCATTACAGCCAGAAAGTAATAATAATCATAATAAAATAAAAATAAATAAAAGTTTTTTAAATTAAAAAATAAGAAAGAGGTATACAGCAGTGTCTATAAAGACAGCTCATGAGAAAACAAAGTCAGCTTTGCAGCAGTTATCTCTTGAAAGCCAGGTTCTAAAAACACTAGGCAAATAAGAGCTTTCTTCTGTCTTCCCCCTCTCTGGTTCTATCTCTGGTTGAACCAGACTACTTGCATGGTTGATTTCCATCCAAGGGTGAGTCAGTCTTTCTCACCTTCATGTCAACCTCAGTGTGCAGGAAAGATTTAACACAGCAGGTCTGAAACTGCTATCCTGGAAAAGTCTGGCCTTTCCTAGAAAGGTTGGACTTCAGCTAATGTTAGGGAACTTAGATTTCAAGAGCAGTTCACTACCTTAGCTAAGAGTGGCTGTCTGTGCCCAAATTGGACAAACGATGAGATTCATGCTGTTTTTCTTCTGGGAGTATGGAATTTTGGTATGTGCTAGGCATATGTCTACCTGACCAGCCCCCAGTAAAAGCTCTGGGCACTCAGCCTCTAATGAGCTTCTCTGGTAGACAACGTTTCACAGGTGTTGTCATGATTGTATGCTGGAAAGAATAGGTGCATCCTGTGTGTCTCCACTGTGAAAAGCCTGGTTTCCTCTGGACTTTGCCCCATGCATCCTTTCTTATTGCTGATTCTGCCTTCTATTTTCCCCCTGCAATAACTCATAGCTGTAAGTGTGAGTATATGCTGATTCTGTTAGCCCTCCCAATAAATCACTGAACTTGGGGGCCCACAGGAGACAGAGAAACTTCAAGTGTATTTAGAGAACAAGGTTTTTTGATTGACTATCCCAAGACACCTGGGGTTGCTTTAAGAAATTTTCCTGTAGCCACAGAGAGCGATGAGACATCCATTACAGAGGTTTTAAAAAATCAGTGGTTGGAAAAAAAAGAAGTTGTTTTTGGTTAGCCCCATATGTGAAGTTCTCTCAATGAACTGTGGATATAGGTATGTATCAGAGAAGGCAATGGCACCCCACTCCAGTACTCTTGCCTGGAGAATCCCATGGACGGAGGATCCTGGCAGGCTTCAGTCCGTGGGGTCGCTAAGAGTTGGACACGATTGAGCGACTTCACTTTCACTTTTCCCTTTCATGCACTGGAGAAGGAAATGGCAACCCACTCCAGTATTCTTGCCTGGAGAATCCCAGAGACGGTGGAGCCTGGTGCGCTGCCGTCTATGGGGTCACAAAGAGTCAGACACGACTGAAGCGACTTAGCAGCAGCAGCAGCAGCAGCATACGTATGTATGACACGACTGCTTCTGGGCTCTGGGGAAGTGTGGTCAGAATCAACATGCAAACCCAGAACGGTCTCATTATAGGTACTAGATTTATCAGAGCATTTTATATTATGGCCCTCTTTATTTTCTTGGAAAGTTTGCAGTCGCTATGTTATTTGAAACACTAATACAGACACATAGGAGACCCCCTGTAAGGAGTACACAGTGGTCCAGGAGCTTTGTGGCAGAGAAAGCCAGAGAAGGGAGAAGTCACTGGGGCTTGCCTCCATCAGGTAGTGATGCACCGTTTTTAATCTCTCCCTAGCCATTCCATCCTTCTGCTGTGTTCACAGGGTGCTTTGCCTTATCTTTAAAAAAAAAAAAAAAGCGACAGAAAATGCAAACTTCTTTATCCTGCTGCTCCTTCCAGGTATCCTTAGAGCACCCCATCTCCTGGGCCATAAACACAGAGGTGGACACAGTGAGTGTCTGGTCAGTCTCAAGATGGCCCCATGATCCAGCCAGGCCCTTCAGCAGGAATTTCACCCTGGCTCTGACAAGAAGAAATCTTTCCTTTCTGGCCACAGATCCCGGAGCTGCTTGTGAAAATGGAGAAGCAAACCTGAGTAAGGAGAAATGAGAGGAGAACAGGAGCGTGGAAAAATGAGACCAAACTTTGACCTTTTGTTTCTGAGCTATCCATAGGTCAGAGCTGCCCTCCTCTCCTGTTTAGGGGTCTATAAATCCCTTTCCCCATTGGCCTTTTAAAAAACCTTCTCACAGTCTCCTTGCTTTTCGTTCTTTCCCCCTTTGGGTTTAACCTTGGGCTCTCAGAATGATCCTTCAAAAACCCAAGTCAGATGCTGACATTTATTTCTGGTCAGTCTTTTCCTTACTTGCCATTGACCTCTGAGTAAACTTTGAAGTTTTTGAAATGGCCTACGAGGACCATGCGGCCAGGCTGTTGGCCACCTTCCCAACCAACTTTTCTACCACCGTCTCCTTCCCCAGTGGTGCTCCAGCCATGCTGATCTCCTTGGGAATTTCCCCTAGGCCCCCAACACATTCCTGGTTGAGGACTTTGCTCTTGCTATTTGCTCTGCCTTATATGTTCTTCCTTCATGTATTCCCACGGCTCACTCCTTCACTCATTCACTCTTCACTAGAAAGGGAGATCTTCCTTGGCAACCACTAAAAAAGGCCTCCCCTGGCATTCATCACTCTTTCACCCTCTTGTAGTATTCCCAATAGCACTTGGAAATGCTTATCATTAGACAGATCTTTTGTTTATAAAGTATTTCCATACTAAATATATTAGCTGCATAGATAGGCAACGTACTAAAATGTTAGGCTTCTGGCTACATGTATGTCTTGCTCACCACTGAATCCCTAGTGCCTTGAAAAAATGCCTTGCACACAGAAAACACTGATAAACACTTGTTCACTTGATGACAAATCATTAAGTTATATTGAATTGGATTTCTGTAGCTTGCAACCAATACTTTTAAATTTCAGATGAAGAAAGTAAAGCAATTTAGTTAAGGTAGACTAGCAATGCAATAAGCATGTGGCTTTAGCTCCTAGGTTCAGTCTTGGAGACTTATGTGCAATTTGCCTTTTAAAATGGAAGGCAGTAAGTTGTCATACAGATCTAGGTTTGATATCATTTAACTGTGTGAGTTTAGAAGTCATGGTTTTCTTCATCAGTAAGATGTGAATTATACTATCTACCTTATAGGGCTATTGTAAGGATTCAGTTAAATTGGATAACTTACAGAACGCACCAGGCTCATTCCAGACAAACTGTAACAGTTAGTTCTTTTATTGTCCCCTTTTAGTTCCTCCTTCAAATATTCTTACATTGTTTAATTTTATGAAGGACAAAAAAACTCCAAGCAAGCAAAATTCCTTCACTTGTGATAACTAGTTCACAAAAGCATGAAATTGTTAAAGCATGAACTTGATAGAGAATGGACTTTAAAACACAGTTTTGGTTTATTGAGGATAGAAATATATGGTCCCCCAAAGATTCACATTTGACTGTGACTAGGATGAAGTGACACAGGCCCCCATATCAAGAGGTAGCTGATGATCCTTATGTGGTTTAAACTAGCTTAACATGTGTTCTGTGAGGATAAGAGATTTCCTTCAGTTTTTACCTAACATATATCACACATGGACATCACCAGATGGTCAATACTGAAATCAGATTGTTTATATTCTTTGCAGCCAAAGATGGGGAAGCTCTACACAGTCAGCAAAAACAAGACCGGGAGCCGATTGTGGCTCAGATCATCAGATCCTTATTGCCAAATTCAGACTTAAATTGAAGAAAGTAGGGAAAACCACTAGGCCATTCAGATATGACCTAAATCAAATCTCTTGATTATACAGTGGAGGTGACAAATAGATTCAAGGGATTAGATGTGATAGATAGAGTCCCTGAAGAACTATGGATGGAGATTCCTAACATTGTACAAGAGGCGGTGACCAAAACTATCCCCCCAAAAAAGAAATGCAAGAAGGCAAAGTGGTTGTCTGAGGAGGTCTTACAAATAGCTGAGAAAAGAAGAGAAGCAAAAGGCAAAGGAGAAAGGGAAAGACATACCCAACTGAATGTAGAGTTCCAGAGAATAGCAAGGAGAGATAAGAAAGCCTTTTTGAGAGCACTATGCAAAGAAATAGAGGAAAATAATAGAATGGGAAAGACTAATGGTCTCTTCAAGAAAATTAGAGATCCCAAGGGAACATTTCATGCAAAGATGGGCACAATAAAGGACAGAAATAGCAAGGTCCTAACAGGAGCAGAAGAGGTGGCAAGAATACACAGAACTATACAAAAAAAGTTCTTAATGACCCAGATAACCACGATGGTGTGGTCACTCACCTACAGCCAGACATCCTGGAATGTGAAGTCAAGTGGGCCTTAAGAAGTGTTCCTAAGAGCAAAGCTAGTGGAGGTGATGGAATTCCAGCTGAACTATTTCAAATCCTAAAAGATGATGCTGTGAAAGTGTTGCACTCAACATGCCAGCAAATTTGGAAAGCTCAACAGTGGCCACAGGACTGGAAAAGATCTGTTTTCACTCCAATCCCAAAGAAAGGCAATGCCAAAGAATGTTCAAACTACCATACAGTTGTGCTTATTTCACATGCTAGCAAGGTAATACTCAAAACCCTTCAAGCTAGGCTTCAGCAGTACGTGAACTGAGAACTTTCACATGTATAAGCTGGATTTAGAAAAGGCAGAGGAACCAGAGATAAATTGCCAATATCATAGAAAAAGCAAGGGAATTCCAGAAAAACATCTATTTCTGCTTCATTGACCACATTAAAGCCTTTGACTATGTGGATCACAACAAACTGTGGAAAATTCTTAAAAAGATGGGAATACCATACCACCTGAACTGCCTCTTGAGAAACCTGTATGCAGATCAAGCAACAACAGTTAGAAGTGGACATGGAAAAATGAACTGGCTCAAAATTGACAAAAGAGTACATCAAGGCTGTATACTGTCACCCTGTTTATCTAACTTATATACAAAGTACATCATGTGAAATGCCAGGCTAGATGAATCACAAGCTGGAATCAAGACAGCCAGGAGAAATATCAACAACTTCAAGTAGGTAGATGATACCACTCTATCTGATGGCAGATAGAGAAGAGGAACTAAAGAGCCTCTTGATGAGGGTGAAAAAGGAGAGTGAAAAAGCTGGCTTAAAACTCAATATTCATAAAACTAAGATCATGACATCCAGTCCCATCACTTCATGGCAAATAGATGGGAAAAAAGTGGAAATAGTAACAGATTTTATTTTCCTGGGCTCCAAAATCACTGTGGATGGTGACTGCAGCCATGAAATAAAAAGAGGCTTGCTTCTTGGAAGAAAAGCTATGACTAACCTAGACAGTGTATTAAAAAGCAGAGACATCACTTTGTTGACAAAGGTTCATATATTCAGAGCTACGGTTTTTCCAGTAGTCATGTACAGATGTGAGTTGAGCACTGAAGAATTGATGCTTTCAAATTGTGGTGCTGGAGAAGACTCTTGAGAGTCCTCTGGACAGCAAGGAGATTAAACCAGTCAATCTGAAAGGAAATCAACCCTGAATATTCATTGGAAGGACTTATGCTGAAGCTGAAACTCCAATACTTTGGCCACCTGATACGAAGAGCCAACTCACTGGAAAAGACCCAGATGCTGGGAAAGATTGAAGGTGGGAGGAGAAGGGGACGACAGAGGATGAGATGGTTGGATGGCATCACCGACTCAATGGACATGGGTTTGGGTAGACTCTGAGAGTTGGTGATGGACAGGGAGGCCTGGCGTGCTGCGATTCATGGGGTCGCAAAGAGTTGGACACGACTGAGCGACTGAACTGAACTGAATTGAATGACATAAGTCCAAAGTACAGAGAAGGATGAGGCAAATGAAGAGTAATTTTTTTTAAAGTTGTCTTGTAAAATAAGAGCTAAAAGGAGATTTGTGATGGGTCTTTGAAGGAAGGATGGGAAATGGAGCGATGCTGAGGGGCTCAGGGAATTTCAGTCAATGCCATCTGTGTGCAGAAAGGCATGGTGGCTAGGGAACTGTTAGGGAGCTGGGTTGGGTTAGAGTGTAAAGCAAGGTTTGAGAAGCAATGGGATGTCAAGTTGGGAAAGTAGAGTGAGACAAGGTCATGGAGGTGCCTGAATACCAAAGAGTCAACTACTCTCAGTAGAGAGGCTGTGAAGATTTCAGCAAGGGAGTAAAGCCTTAACCAAGTGAACAGGGAAAGGATCTTGTCCTTAGATCATGATAAGATTCTTTCGTCACCTGGGCATGTTTCTGCTAAAATAACTGTAAGTCCCTTACATTCGAACCTTCAAATTGATAGCTTTCAAAGATGCGAATGCGTATCTGGTTCCAGCAAGGAACCAGATGTTGATGCTGTGCCACCAACATCAGGCATGAGTGAAATTGCAGCTTGTCTCCATCTCTTATTGCTGATAATCTTTCAGCTCTACCATCATCTGCCTCCTCTAATTCCTCTCATCACTAACTCTTTTTGCCTGTTCACTCAATGCCAGAGCCTGTATTCCAGCTGTTGTACTGTACTATTGTACTTTCCAAGGTACTGTACTGTAAGATTAAAAATGTTTTCTTTATTTTGGGGATTTGTTTTTTATGTATCCTTTGTGTGAAAGGTAAGTATTATAAACTTATTACAGTACAGTACTATAGAGACAATTGTGTTAGTTGGGTACTTGAGCTAACAGGTACCCAACTGATGAATGCGCTCTTGGTACAGAACTTGTTTGTATGTAGTGGGCTTACTGTAATTAAAAAAAATAGCCATCATCTTAAAGATCATAAATGCAGCAAAAGAGATAAAGGTCTAGAGGGAGAAAAAAAGAAGAGTATAAGCATCTTCAAGTGTCAACCCAGAAAAGGTAAAACATAACCATGTGTAAAGGCTAAGAGCTGAAGAAGACCAAGAAAAAGGGAGATATCAAGAGAGGGAAAAAAGACCGTTTACTGAAACATGACAATGGGTATATGTATTATTTGTGGACAGGGAATAGGCAAGAACATTTTTTTATAATAACATAGGGGAAGAAGAGAGAGAGTGTAGTCCTCATAACTAAAAAGTTAGTTATTACTGTAAACAAAACTGTCCTTCCAACATTCAACTCTACGCGTTGATATTTTATTTCAAGTTGATAAAGTGGGGAGCAGCATTATATCTCTTTGGCAGAATGATAACTACTCTAAGCATCGTCACTCTACGAAGTATGAATCACAGTTTAGTTCTTACTCTCCAACAAAATAGCCAATGAATCATCGTCGTCCCTCGGAAAAGCATCTGAGCATCTAAGGCTAGTGGTGAGGCCTAAAGCCACTAAGCTTTTCTCTTTTTCACTACCCCATAGCTGTCAAGTCCCTGCTTCCCTCCTGACTCAGCTTAGATACCAGTACTTGCCTTTTAATAATTTCCTGGCACACACACACTCAACCCTCTTGTTCCATTCTCCATTCTCCATACTTGTGTAGAAAAACCAAATCTTTGTTATATCCAGCCCCACACAACTCCAGCATGTGGCTGGAGATATATTTATGCCATCATTTAAAATTCATGTTATTGTTGCCTGAAATTCCTACTGTGTTCCCCTACACCATTTATTATCAAACTAAGGTCTATGGGCCAAACTGGGCCCACCACCTGTTTTGGTAAACAAAGTTTTATTGAAACACAGCCATAGCCACCAGTTAATATATTGTCTGTTGCTGCTTTCTTGTTACAATGGCAGAATTAAAGAATTGCAACAGATACCTAATGGCCTGCAAAGGATTAAATATTTATAACCTTGCCCTTTAAAGAAAAACTTTTCTGACCTTTGTCCTAAATGACTATTTTGTAGCTTGTTCTCTCTCAACTCTCTAACATCTGCTCCCTGATTTACTTTTAGCTGATAACATTGCTTTCTATTTCACTGAGAAAATGGAAACATTTAGAAAAGAACTCCCACAGGCTTCCAGCATCCTACCTACCAAATTACCTGCATCAGTATTATCTCTACCCTACCTTTCCTTTTGCTTCCTTTTGTTATTAAGGGTGGATGGACCATCCACATTCATTTCTAAAGTCAAGCCCTGCATTTGCGTCCCACTCCCTCTCAACTATTCAAGGATATTTTCTGAGCAATTTTATCATGCCTTGTGTCTTTCACTGCCCTCCTCCAACCCTGACTCCCATCCCCAGCTCTTTATCAGATCTTTCCTACCAGCAGAGAAACAAATGCTGCTCTGCCACCTTAAAAAACATTCTTGGATCAATATCCTTATCTTCCTCCCTATCCCATTTCTGTTTTCCTTTATATAAATGATTCTTGAAAGAGTTGCCTTTACTCAAGGTTTCCAATTTTCCCCCTTCCATCTTCACTTCAGCTTTTTCAATGAGGCTTTTATGAATAGCTTCATCATTTCACTGAAGCAGCTGTTGTTAAAGCCCATGTTGATCAGTGAAATGTCATTTCCCATCGCTCATCTCATGAGATCTAGCTGCGTCACTTTGCATGGACCACTCTCTCCTATATCTGTGTCCTTCTGGGAGACCATTCTCTCTGGATCCTCCTTCGACCTGAGTGGCTGCTTTCTAGTTTGACTCATGGCTGGTTGCTGCTCATCAACTCAATATGCTAACGCTGACATGCCCCAAGAGCATGACCTTGAAATCTCTTCTCACCTCCATCCACCTCACTCTCTTGGTGATCTTCCAGCCACATGATTTTATTCACGTCAATACAGCTCCACTTGGGTACCAAACGTGCTCTCAAACTTAACATGCCTCCAAATAAAACCCTGACTTTCCGCTCCAAATGTTTCTATCTAAGTCAGTGTCAACTCTATCTCTCTACTTGCTCAGGACAAAAACTTCAGAGGCATCCTTGACGCTTTTCTTTCTCTTGTAATATGCTTGGTAAAAATAAATTATTCATTTCTCATGGGATAAAAGGTATCCTTTTAGACTTTTTCTTTGCCTTCTCACAAACACATAAAAATGGTACACATATGATATATCTGCTTTTCTAATCTTCTCCTGTCACCTTAAATGTATGGTATTTTCATTAAAAAAATATAGATTTTTCCTTAGTAGTTTTTAATAGTGGTATGCTATATATATATATATATATATTTCAGTTTGGATAAACTAAAACTCACTCAACATCCCCTAACTGTTGAACACCTGAGTTTGGTTCTTATTAATTGCTCTTATAAACAACACTGATGTGAATATCTTTGAATGTGATATGTGAATGATTATTTCCTCAGAACAAATCTTAGAAGTAGCTTTACTGAAGTCAGGACCATTCTGTTTCTTAAAAGTTTATCTTTTTGTAATTTATATGTAACCATAAAGAAATAAATTTTCTGGATTTCTAGATAAGCATGATATACTAAGATATAGTGATGAAAATTACCCAACAAACTATGGGTGATTTAATAATGTTCTTTCGCTGACTACATTTGAATTGCAGTTGTGAATCCAGTGCATGTAGAAGACGTTATATATTTGCTTTCTAGAAAATGTGCCTTGTGGCTGTGGATTCAAGGTCCTTGTGGTAGCTCCGTGGCTCCCTAGGAGTTCATAGACTGGCAAACCCAGCTTTGGTTAGTGATTTAGAGAAGCAATTCTCTTAGCATATGATCATAAACGGAACTTATTTCCTCTCCCATCCAAGTTGCTCACTTCTTGACATAACAAACTGTTACAGTAGGAATATTAATTCTGGTACTAAGCACACAAGTAAAAAGAGTTCTCATTAAAGCAGAGTAATTATACATACATAGTCAGAATAAAGTAGGATTTTAACTGAGGGCTGTTTAAATTAACTTCCTCGATCGAATCTTTTTATGTGCTGTGAGGGTTTCCCTCTGGAATTCACAGCAATCGCTTTAGCATTCCTCAGGCATTTCTCAGGAATGTGGAAGGAGTAAGTCTGCGGACTGCCGTGGCAGCAAACGCCCACCGCCGCACTCGGCTCTAACACTTCTTGCACTGTTGCAATTTTGAACTCAACCACTAGATGGTGTACACCGTTCTCTGCTGGCCCCCCAGGAAAAGCATCAGGAACTCTGCTCAAATAATGGGGCTCTAAGCCAACAAAAACAAAGAGGAAAACCAACATCAGCACAACAAGATTTGGGGGATCTCTTTAAAACTCTGGTGTCCTTTTTTTCCCCCCGATGCAGGCCATGCTGAGTTAGAGAATAATATCAGTGTTATTTTCTTTACTCCATTTCTCCTAAGTAATTCCAAATATCTGAACTGGACAAAATCTATCTCTGATTCTATAGCTATTTGTGGAAACCTCCTTTTGAACGTCATACTTCAGTGCTGAAGGCAATCTAAATAGTTTATTTCCTCTTTTAGAAACTCATATGGACCAATACTTAGCAGAAACATCCTATGCTGTTATTATCAAAGACAGATTTTTTTACATAGACCAGATTTTTCAGTAACTTAAAAGATCTACAGGTTAAGTCCTGTGGTGTTTATGTGGCAGAGATGTAATAAACTAGAGTTTACTGCTGTTCTTTTGTCTACAGGAAATTTTGACCCATGCATCAACATAAACTTGCATTTCTATTTATAGTATACACACAATGGAAAAAGGATTTGGCTTCCTTTGCTTTTTAGGGAATAATTCCATACAAGAGGCAAACATTTTTAACTGGTAAATGGCTTTAAGAAGCGAACATTTTAAAGAAGCTGAAAGAATAAATAAAATCCTCTTCCTTAAATTTCTGTCAGGTTTGTACAAATACATATGCATTGATATTTTTTTTGTAGCTTCAACTTATCTTTTGTTCTTTAGTGAATTCATCTGGAGTGGTCTTTGAGCTGTGGGTTGGGATCCCAACTCTACTGTACACTGTGCACGTGCTCATTTGCTCAGTCGTGTCTGAGTCTTTGCAACCCCATAGCTTCTCTGTTCATGGGATTTTCCAGGCAAGAAAACTGGATTGGGTGGCCATTTCCTTCTCCAAGGAATCTACCCAACCCGGGGACTGAACTCAAATCTCCTGCATCTCTTTCATTGGCAGGCAGATTCTTTACCACTATGCCACCTGGGAAGCAATGGATTCATCTTAAAAACAGTAAGCTGCCTTCAGTTAAGAAAGCAAATATTTTAATGAAGAAGTTGATGGAATAAAAAAGTCTTACCTTAAAGTATTCCCCCAGATTTTGTAAGTAACACATGCATTTAAACTATGGATGATCATTTTGAAAAATTTTTTTATTGGAGTATAGTTGCTCTACAATGCTGTGTTACTTTCTGCTGTACAGCAAAATGAATCAGCTAAACATACATTTATTTCCTTTCTTTTTTGGATTTCCTTTCTATTTAGGTCACCACAGAGCACTGAGTAGAATTCCCTGTGCTATACAGTAGGCTCTCATTAGTTATGTATTTTATACATATTAATAGTAGTATATATATGTTAATCCCAATCTTCCAGTTCATCCCATTCCCACTTCCCCTTGGAATCCATATGTTTGTTCTCTATATCTGTGTCTCTTGGATGACCTTTTATGGATTAAGTAATTTCAACCTATCTTATACTCTTTCTTGTCATATTAACCTGGGTCCCATGAATCATAGCTCCTCATCTCAAGTGGAATTCAGCTTTCTAAATCCTTAATAGTCAAAGATGCCTGTAGCAAATCAATATTATCATCATTTGCGGGGAAATACCCATTGAAACCAACTGGGGCCTCTGAGCTGACGAAAACTGCTCCAAGTTCACGTCCACTACCCAATAATGAGACAAAAACTGCTCCAAGCTCATGTCCACTACCCAATGATGAGGCGAAAAAATGTCCATACGTGGAACTTCAGTTGGAAAATCTAAAAAGTCAGTGAAATTACAAGGCTTTAATGGTGCTTCTAAAAACAGATCTAATTTTATATTCTCATTTTTTGAATTACACTCACTTGACATTTAGAAGCAATTTTAACAGAAATTTTTTTATTAACTGAGAAACAAGAATTTTTGGGCTCTAATGATAAATGATGACTCTATTTTAAAAATACAGTCAACTCTTGATTACTCACTGATCTGGTTCATATATGATTTTAGTATTATTATTTCTTCTATGACCTCCTTTAATCCTACTCTTCGGTTATTTAATTCTTCAGGGAGTAGGTGAAGCCAAAGAACAGTGGTAAATGCAAGTAAATTGATGTATCAGCTATGAAAAAAACTGATTTGTGTGAGTGTGTGTGTACTTGTGCAGTAAGGGAATGGGATGATAAGGTCAAAATTTTATAAATTGTCAGGTATGTAGTTTGCTTGCATTCTAACAATCAATTTCACCCCTTTACTCATACAATTTAAACTTCCCCAGTGGCTCAGATGGTAAAGTGTCTGCCTGCAATGCAGGAGACCTAGGTTCGATCCCTGGGTTGGGAAGATACCCTGGAGAAGGAAATGGCAACCTATTCTAGTACTCTTGCCTGGAAAATCCCATGGACAGAGGAACCTGGTAGGCTACAGTCCATGGTGTCACAAAGAGTTGGACATGACAGAGTGACTTCACTTTCACTCAGACAATTAATATTTAGAAATTGTTTTCTGTTTTTACACTATTTTTCAAAATTAATTTTTATTGGAGTATAGTTGCTTTAAAATGTTGTGTTAGTTTCTGCTGTACAGCAAAGTGAGTCAGCTATATGTAGACATATAGCCCCTGTTTTTTTGAATTCTTTCCCATTTAGGTCACCACAGTACACTATATTTTGTATCTAGTTTATATTTTTAATATTTTTCAGATATTGCTTTTATAGATATGAACCTTTTACATGAAGACTCCTAAAAGCTTTAGATTTAATTTCTTTTTACTTCATATTCTTATTCACGCTGCTGTCCTCATTTGCTAGTCTAGGCTGGGCCTGTAAGAGCAAGGCCAACTCTGATTGAAATGAAGGGCCCTCTCTCTCCCAATTGACTTTCCTAATTAATGATGGTCAGTGTGTTAGACCAGCAGCTCCAAAACCTCTCAGGCAACATGTTGTATATATAGGTCACAGTAAATGAAGTGAATGCACTAAATATTTTGGTTCTATTCGGCCCACTTTTTGTACATAAAGAGTATTATCGGTTCCATATTGTTGTATTATGGGAAGTCTTAAGGAAATAATAATGGTATTTTTTATTGGCGCTTATTATTTAATGGTACAACTACAGTTTGATGATAGATTTAAGTCATAAATTGAACTGGAAAGAAAAGTATGGAAGTGAGAAGGACAAGTAGAAGAAATTCCTTATGGTTGCCTGAAATTGAGGCTATAGAATTCACATTTCCTGATGGAAGCCAGAAGAACAGCAAAATTAGTCCATGATACAGACAGAACACTTCAGACAAAACAAAGGGCTACTACAAGACTCCCAGATGGTCTTCCTTTACCTCCTCTTGAAAAGTTGGTATTCATTCATTCCTTCATTCATGTACTCAATAAATATTTATTGATTGATTCTATGCCAGGCATTGGACATGCATAATCCTATTTTCTGAGAGTCGAGTTCTCACTAGTTCTCTTTTCACTCCATTACTCGCTCCCCTGGTGGTCCAGATGGTAAAGAATTGGTCTGCAATACAGAGGACCCGAGTTCGATCCTTGGGTCAGGAAGATCCCCTGGAGAAGGGAAAGGTTACCTACTCCAGTATTATTGCCTGGAGAATCCCATGGACAGAAGAGCCTGGTGAGCTACAGTCCATGGGGTCCCAAAGAGTCAGACACGACTGAGCCGCTAACACTTTCACGTTTTTCACTTTCTTCTTCCTTTTGGATCTCAATTTGCTTACAAGCTGGCTTTAGAATTTGTACTTCTAGCCATTTCTCCTCTGTCGTATAGACCAATATTTTCCAGTCCTTTCTGGATAACTTCCCTTAAATCTCTCCTAGTCTATAATTCTTCCTTCTTTCATTGATATGTTCACCAAATATTCACTGAGCACCTACAATGTGCCAGGCAGAAAGCTGAATATGATGAATATAGACACTACAACTCAATGTTTAGACTAAACTTATCCCTTCCTTCTCTAAGCTTGCTTTTCTTAGTTTCTTCTTTTGAGCAAAAAGGCATTAGTTCAGTTTAACCAATCAAGCCAGACTATCTCTTACCTCCTACTGTCCAGAGTGACAAATGAAGTTTTATACTTATGAAATGAGTTTTAATTTTGCCATTCTTTCATTGTTTTCATAGCCGTTGCAGTAAATCAGGCTCTAATTATCCCCTGCCTGGGTTATGTAATAAATGTTTACCCTGTCTCCAGTCTCTCCTTTTCTAATTCACCCTAAATTAACTTTTAAAACACAGATTTAATTATGTTATTTCCCTGCTCAAAGATTTTTGGTGACTCCCCACTGACTACAGAATAGATCTAAATGGTTTTCACCTGACCCTTTACACCGTCTCTCACCTCACTTTTCAGCAGTTCCCAACTCTTTGCAATTTCCTAAGTTTAAAATGTTTCGTTACATTCTGCTTTTGTTATGTCCTCTGCTTTATGTTCTGTCTTCTCTCTGCCTGCTCATCATATTTGTGTGTCATTTTCCAGTTTACAAGGGACTTTTTCCCAAGCACCTTCCATGAGGTAGGTGGGATCATATCCCAGAATCTAAAACCAAAAGAGTCGGGGCTCTGAAGATGTAAATAATTTGATGAAGGTCTCATGATTAGCAAGAGAGCCCAGATACTAAACATCAAGGGGACCCAGCACCAAAAAACAAACTATATTGAGGTGCAGCATTTTTACTGAATAAAGTGAATTTGAGACCTAGGTTGCCCTTGGTATTTGGTGTCATATATTTTTATCAAAGAGCTTCGTTCACACAGAAAGCCAGTTCTTCCTTTCTTCCTTCCTTCCTTTCTTTCTCTGGCTGCCTTGGGTCTTAGTTGCGGTACAGGGGCTCAGCAGTTGTAGTGTTCAGGCTTAGTTGCTCCAGGGCGTGTAAAATCTTCTTGGACCAGGGATCGAACCCATGTCCCCTGCAATAGCAGGTAGATTCTTATCCACTGGACTACTACCAAAGAAGTCCCAGAAAGTCAATTCTTAAATGCCATATATCTTTGGATTTATTATACTCTGACAGAGTTTAAAAACAATTTTAACTATAATTTTACAGTCACTATGGTAAAGCTCTATCCTATTTTCAATCTTTGTGTATCTTTATAGTGATATAAATAAACTCACAATATTGGTACAGCCTAGCTTTCACAGACATTTTGTAAAAATAGCACCTGCTAGTTTCATCAAAATGTATAACATACTATGCTACAATTTGATGGGGTTGCAAAGAGTCAGACATGACTGAGAAAGTACTTGTTTTGTGCCACTATGGTAGTCCCTTAATAAACAGTCCACACAAAAGAATACATTTTAAAAGCTTGCAGCAATTTTTGAATGTGAACTATAAGATATGAGTCTAACCCAGAAGTCCACTATTCAAAGACCTGAATGAACTGGAATTTCTCTCAGCATTAACAATGATAAGTACCTTGAAGCCTCACCGTATAACATTTTATGTATATCTCAAACAGCTTGAAGTGACTTTTATTCAAATTGATCACTGTAGGAATAAGATGTAAAGGTAAACTGGCTTTGTTGACTGTCCATGTATTGATTTCTAGGGTTCCTTAAGCTGCTATTATAGTTTAGGTACCACTCAGTCATTTCTTCAATGATTATTACATATACTTGACACAGTGGCTATAAAGATACATAAGGGACACATGTTTTCAGTCTAGGAAGATAGACTAGACTGAGTATTTATTTATTTATTTTCATATTTGTACCTTTTAATTTTGTATAAAATATGTTAATAAAAATAATTCTTTAAAAAGTGCAACATATTTTACTTTTATAGATATTATTGAGTTTGTTGCTTTTAGAAGAAACTTCACATTAAAATAAGTATATCTGGGAAATGTTAGAAAACATGAAATACACACACACACCCTATAGCTTTGTCCCATGACTGGGTTTTCTCTTCTTTTTTTCAAATTTTATTTTATTTTATATTGGAGTACAGTTGATTTACAATGTTGTATTAGTTTCAGATATACAGCAAAGTGATTCATTTATACAGGTACATATATCTATTCTTTTTAAAATTCATTTCCCATTTACGTTATTATAGAATATTGAGGAGAGTTTCCTGTACTACACATTAGGTCTTTGTTGATCATCTATTTTATATACATATAGTAGTGTGTATATGTTACCCTAAACTCCTAATTCCACCCCCACCCCTCCACTTCAGAAGGCAGACATTTGAGCAATTATAACACAAACAAACAAAAAGCTTTTGGAAGGTAGGTCTGGGCAGGGAACTGTGACAACACAGAGGAGAAACCAATTATTTGTTAGAGGGGGTCAGGAGTTACCTTGGCACTTGGTCAGAAGGACATTTATGGCCACGTGGGTGTAACGCTATGTGCTCTTGTAGTAATCTTTGTTGTTCAGTCGCTCAGTCGTGTTCGACTCTTTGTGACCCCATGGACTGCAGCACCCCAGGACTCCCTGTCCTGCACCATCTCCTCGAGCTTGCTCAAACTCACGTCCATTGAGTCGGTGATGCCATCCAACCATCTCATCCCCTGTCGCCCCCTTCTCCTCTTGCCCTCAGGGTCTTTTCCAATGAGTCGGCTCTTCACATCAGGTGACCAAAGTATTACCTAATTTTATCTTGACCTAGCACATTATATAGAACTGATTCTGGTATGTTTCCTGTGAAAACTGTGGCGACCTTAATAAGGGTGATGTCTTATTTGTTTCCTAAATTCCAAGCACAAAGCTCGAAACAGAGCGAGTGTTGCATAGAGTGAAGTGAAAGTGAAAGGCTCTCAGTCGTGTCCAACTCTTTGCGACCCCATGGGCTATACAGTCCATGAAATTCTCCAGGCCAGAATACTGGAGTGGGTAGCCTTTCCCTTCTCCAGGGGATCTTCCGAACCCAGGGATGAAACTGAGGTCTCCCGCAGTGCAGGCAGATTCTTTACCAGCTGAGCCACAAGGGAAGCCCAAGTGTTGCATAACTTACATGGAATTAGAACCAAGAGCATTCTGTGCAGAAGAAAGAGTATAAGTAATGGCCCCATGACAGAAGGGCTGCATCTCAGGGATCTGAGTGTAGTTTGGAGAAGCTGGAGGAAAGGGGAGGGATGGGAGAACGAGCACATAGTTCTCTGCCAAGGAGGCAGGCTTTAGAAGCCATGCTGGGTTGAAGCTCACCTTCAGGGAATCTTGTTTTGGGAATTTGCTAAAGGTTTTGTGCTAGGGATCCACAACGTGAATGGAGATTACAAAATGGATTAAAGTGGATACAGAAGATAAAAATGACAACACGCAGATAAGATGAAGAAGGGATTGGAGGAGAGGGACAAGTCAGGGATGATACTTAGGTTCCCAGATTAGGGAGATGCAGATGTCATTCACTGCAACAGAGAACAACGAAGGCAATGGGTGTGAAGGCAAGATAACAATTTTAAGGCTAAGTGGAGGTGTTTAGGAAGCACTTGGAAATACAGTATTCAGCTGCAATAGAGAAGTCTGGGAAGGAAATGCAGATTAGGATTAGGGGTAGGGTCAAGGTCAGGGTTAATGGTCCATCATCAGCTGTTACGGATGCCATGCTGCAGGAAAGGGGTTCAGGATGAGAAGAGGGCTCAGGATGATAGTCTGGCAAACATGAGTCCTTACAGAGTAACTAGAAAAAGCGGCATCCAGGATTAACTGAGAAAGCACATTTTTGCAAAGTTACACTTTTGGAGTCAGAAGATGACTTACCCTGATGGATACAGTTTTCATTTGAGATGAAGGACATATTAGAGGCATGAGAAAAATGGTACCAACGAACCTATTTGCAGGGCAGGGAGAGGGACGCAGACATAGAGAACAGACATGTGGACACGGAGGGGAAGGGGACAGGGGGATGAATTGGGAGGTTGGCATTGACACGTATACACTACGATGTGTTAACTAGATAGCTGGTGGGAAGCTGCTGTACAGCACAGAGTGCTCAGCTCGGGGTTCTGTGATGACCTAGAAGGGTGGGATGGGGGAATGGCAGGGAGGTCAAAGAGGGAGGGGATACATGTATACACATAGCTGATTCACTTTGTTGTACAGCAGAAACTAACACACCATTGTCAAGCAGTTATAACCAAGCAATAATACAAAATGAAGTACTAGAAGTACAGAATGGATGCTCCCTGGACCAGAAGTCATTAAGAAATAAACACTCTGAATTCCCCATGATTTTAAGACCATGCCCACCAAGCTTCCTCATGTATGAACAACGTTAATAATGGTCATGACTCTTCTATTCCTCAAATTCTTCCTCTTCTCCTGGCTTGCAAGCACATGTATTTAAAGACCATCCCCTTCACATTAGTCTTACTAAATGGAAACCTGAGAGAATGGTGAGATGGCACAGCGGCAAGAGGAGAAGGGCAGCTGTGGAGAACAAAGCATGTTCTCTGCAGAGAAGGCTCTTTACTCCCGTGCAGGCCAACCATGTTGGTTCTCTGAGGCTGGCAATTTCTGAGCCACTCTAACAAGTACACCCTCCATTCCATGGCTCTGGACACTTAGCTGACATGGGGAGGCAGGGGACAACCAAAGTAGAAAACATACATTTGAAGTTGACTTACATATATCACCATGGGCTTCTCTTGTAGCTCAGTCGGTAAAGAATCTGCCTACAATGCAGGAGACCTGGGTTCGGTTCCTGGATTGGGAAGATCCCCTGGAGAAGGAAATGGCAACCCACCCCAGTAGTCTTGTCTGGAGAATCCCATGGAAAGAGGACCCTGGCAGGCTACAGTCCGTGGGGTCACAAGAGTTGGACACGACTTAGCGACTAAACCGTCACCACCATATACACCACTATGCCTAAAACAGATAGCTGGCAGAAAGCCACTGTATAGCACAGGGAGTCCAGCTCGGTGCTCTGTGGTGACTTAGAGGAGTGGGATGAGGGGTGGGTGAGAGGGAGGCCAAGAGGGATGGGATACATATGTATATGTATAGCTGATTCACTTTGCTGTACAGCAGAAACTAACACAACACTGTAAAGCAATTTTAAATTGGATTAAAAATTATATTAAAATGAAATTAATTTTTAAATTAAACAAAAAAATTAAATTAGAAAAAAATCCTGCCAAGAGGAAACCTGGGCATTTCTTAGCACAGCTATCCCCTGAGCAGCTCGGAGTGTAAATCCAAGAGTAATTTACAGTCGGCCCTTTGTACCAAGATTCCTCTACATCCAGGAGTTCAACCAAACACCGAGGTGTAGTACCATAATATTAGTATTTACTACCGAAAACTATCTGTGTACAAGTGTTTCCACACAGTTAGAACCCACATTGTTCAAGGATCAACAGTAAGTGTGCAGAGCAACACACCCCTTGGGAAGTTTTCAAGAGGCAAAGGGATGCCCCAGGGGTCTGCCAACCCTGATGCCCTGTTACCACAGATCATAAGAACCTGCACAGGTAAGAGGTCAGAAGCAAGCCATGCATTTAAGGTATAAAAGAGAGGGGGAAAATGGCTTTCAAACTAGATTTATATTGGAGTTAATAATACTCATTAAAAGTGATGGGTTATTGACATCTACATTCCCTGAGCATTGGTTAGGACTTGATGTCCACGAAATTTACAATTTTACCTGCTTTTCAATGAGTCGGCTCTTGCCCACCTGATGAGAAGAGCCGACTCATTGGAAAAGACCTTGATGCTGGGAAAGACTGAAGACAGGAGGAGAAGGGAATGACAGAGGATGAGATGGTTGGATGGCATCACTGACTTAGTGGACATGAGTTAGAGCAAACTCTGGGAGATGGTGAAGGACAGGGAGTCCTGGAGTGCTGCAGTCCATGGGGTCACAAAGAGTCAGACATGCCTTAGTGACTGAATAATAATTCACTTCAGTAAGGGCTCCTCTTCTCCTATCCTGGCACATTTGTTTTAAATGAATTATTAATCAAACTCTGCTTTTTCACAGGATTGGTCTTCCTCAGTTGCCAACCTGAACATCTCTATGTGATGATAATGTTAAAATGCCTAATGCCCTAGTGGATACAAGTTTGGGGACACCTTCTCCAGAAGTCCCTTTCTGCCTTCAGATCTCAAAAACAGTGAACCCACTTGCCTGATTCACTCATTTTAAATCTGCAAATACCCATGTGACCTTGAAAAACAGATACTGTGACACTCACATGGGACCCTCCCGGCAAGGCATCTTCCTTCATCATTTAGTGCCCGTGAGAGGCACCAGCTTAAACCAATCTCTTCCCTCTGATATGTAGCACCTTTTCTTTCTCATCAACGAGCCTCAAGTCTAATGCAACATGGACAACAATGACAAAAAGAGAGGGAAATGTAACTAAAAGGGACTTGGGAAAAGGGAGAGGAGCAGTAGAGTAAATGCATAGAAGAAGCTCTCAGAGCCCAACAGGGATCTTCGCTACTAAAGACAGTGGCCTCAGTTCTCATCTCAAACACACTTGTGCCTCCTGCTAATGGTGAGTCAAACCATGAATTTTCACTTTGTCACATAATGTGTGCAAAGCACAAGACTGTATCATGGAGACTGTCTTCAACATGGCAAAGAGAATCACGGGGAAGACAAGACATCCATCTTCAAAAAGTTAAAACAAATCCTCATGGTCCATTCTTACTACGGGGGATGGACTTAGGATGATACTGGCTTCAGGCTTGGCCTGTACCTGGTGGGCAGGTTTGGGGGCCATCTTTTTGCTGCCTCCTTTTAACCGGCCTCCACTTCAGTTTGTTTACTTGATAGTGGGCCAGTTTGACTCAGAAGAAAATATAATATAGCTCAGGTTTTAAGGAATTCTGGTAAGCCAAACTAGTATTACAGTTACAAAGAACTGAAAAAATGTATCTGTATTTTGACACTGTCAGTTGAAGAGCTTGGTGTCTAATAAAAGGTGGCTTCATGAATGCTCAGCATCTTCTGACTGCCCTGCAGATCCACTCTCCATGCCTGGTGACCCTCTTGGTTCTTTCGGGTGCTGATGCCCCTGACCGCATCTCGGGGCTCCCTTTCCTCTGGCTTCTGACTGGATTTGGTTTCAGAAGACTGAGGGAGGGAGAAGAGAAAGGTCAGGGTATTTCTTCCCCTAGCTTCCTTCTTCTGGGTCAGTGTGGGCTGCCTTCCTTGTTGGAACGAAGCTTCTACTGAGGTCATTTCAACACAGCCCTCTGTCTCTGGTTCTGCAAACTTTTCCCTTCCTTTGTCTTTCAGCCCTAAGGCTGGTGTCAGTGTCCCACTGTCTTAGCACTGGCAAAGAAGGAAAGGGGGTACACTACTCCTTGAGATGTTCTTAGCCCTTGCCTACACCTCGCTAAGTAGCTCTCATAATTAAACATCTTCTGTTTCCTGGTATTCACCAAATATGCTTTAGCTTTAATATGGCACCTGTGAGTTCTCACCTCTGCATTATTTGCAAACAAGGAATTCATTATTTTCCATTCAAAATGGCTGGAGTGAATGAAAAGCTTCTGACATATACTTTTCTAAATAATCCAGTTGAAAAAAAAATACCATGTTAAAAAGAGTTCGAATAATGTCAGTTACAGGTCAAAGAACACCTAATAAGGTTTCATGGAACATGGCTTAATAGAAAGAGCACTAAACTAAATTAGGTCAGAAGCCACGGGTCTGAGTCACAGATTCATCAATTATTGCATGACCTTGACAAGTAACTTAACCGCTCTGAACTTTAGTTTTCTCATATATCAACCAGTGATAATAATGCCTGTCCTGTTTATCTCACAGGGTTATTGTGGGGGATCCGATGAATGACAGATGTGAAAATACTTTCCAATTGTGAGGACTGGATAGGGATACAACCCAGAACGTTTCTGAGGATAAAATTTATCCAATAAAGAAACACATAAAGTTCCATTATCCTAGAAAGTCCACAATACCTGTCCATTTTTATCCTTAAAATCACAGTGACAAGATGAAAGCACTCTCCAGTTTAAGAGACAGGTTCTGAAGCTAACTGTTTGGTCACTAATTTGACCCCACCATGAATAAGCTTGGACATACTCCTCAACTTGGTTGCATCATCAATAAAATGAGATGATAATGATGTCAGCCTCACATTGCTGCTGCAAGTATTCAATGAGATCATCATGAGAGCATGGAGCACAGTGTTTCCCACAGAGAAGTTCTTCATCTATGTTAGCTTCAGCCACGAGATGGAGAGAGAGTCCCTCAGTAGAGACAGGATGAGACAAGGGGCAGTATCCAGCTTCTGGAGTCAAAACTTCATGTCTTGGAATATTATCTCATACATTTATTAACAGTAAGTTTGAACAAGTTATTTAGTCTTTCCAAGCTCTAGGTTTATATACATATATTCAACAGGCTAAATATATCTGCCTTAAAATGGGAACACCAAATAATAGGTATGTAATGTGCTTAACTGGTGGCTCAGACAGTGAAGAATCTGCCCACAAAGGAGACTCGGGTTCAATCCCTGAATCGGGAAGATTCCTCTGGAGAAGGGAATGGCTATCCACTCCAGTATTCTTGCCTGGAGAATTCCATGGATAGACTAGCCTGTCAGGCCACAGTCCATGGGACTGCAAAGAGTTGGCCATGACTGAGCGACTTACACACACATGCTTAACACAATGCTGGATACATAATAAATGCTCAATTAAAACTGTCATTACTATTTTGGTGTTGATTGCTAAAATCAAAACCCCTCCTCCTTGTCTTTTTAGCTCTTACTTCTTTCGGATGAATAGTCTGCAAAGAGGCTGGTTTACATAATAAGTATTTGCAAGTTCAAAGACAGAGAAATATAACTACACATATTTAAGGGCTGGACATATCTTTGAAAGGCTGATGTCTTGGCACAGCAGTATATGACCTCCTGGAGAAGGGAATGGCTACCCACTCCAGTAATGAGACAACGTTTAGCCACTTTTGGTACTTGCCTGTGGCCCTGGAAAGTGAGAGTTAATCCCCTGATTCAGCATTTGCCCAGTGTCTGTGGGGTGTAGCTGTGAACCAGGCAGGAGAGTAGAGGTAATTAACAAGGTAAATATAATATCTGCCTCCATGTTGTTGTCTGAGAAAGTGTTTCATTTATTTTCAGAACAGAGTCTGTCTTGAAGTTAAAAGCGAAGGTCACAAAATATTCCCTTTGGGAGTGTGTGGCTTGCGACTTAAGAGTGTGATCTCTGGAGTTCGAACTTTGGCTTTGTTTTTTATTCATGGTGTTGGACAAGTTATTTTACCTGTTTATTCCATGGCTCCTCCTCTGTAAAATAGGAGTTCATAGTAAAACTTGCATCACTGGATTGATTGTTGTGAGGACTAAGTGAGCTAATACATGTATAAATGTCTTAGGACAATAAATGTTAGTTATGCTTACCAAGATAATTATTGTTTTATTACAAAGTGGTGTGGTTTGTGAATAAAATAGAAATGTCCTTAGATCGGAGTGCAAGAGCTAGCAAATTATGATTTGCAGGTCATATCCACCCCTCCACTTTTGAATTTTTTTTCCTGTAAACCTAACCTCTTTGGAAACCAAGTGAAGAAGATATTTGTTTGGCTCTGCTGTCTTAGTGCAGCATGCAGGATCTTAGGTCTTCGACGTGGCGTGTGGCACATAGTTTCCTGACCAGGGATTGAACCCAGGCCCCTTACATCGAGAGTGTGAAGGCTTACCCATTGGATGACCAGGGAAGTCCCTCTCCACTTATTTGTATAATTAAAATGTTATTGGAACACAGTTGCACTTATTTACTTACTTACTGTCTATGGCTGCTTTCATGCTATGCTGGTAGCTGAGTATACCTGGGATGGAGCTCTTACGGCTACAGGCCCTGAATATTTACTCTCTGGCTCTTGATGGAAAAATTTTGCTGACTCCTGGATAGACAGCTACCACTAACATATTCTTCTCAAAAGGAAAAGTTGGCATAGAAATGATTTATTCTGGGGAAATATGTTTATATTCACGCATTTGCACTCTGTCAAGTGACATATTATACACTGCAAACAAGTGCAGCTCAGAAGACCTGGGAAGGTACTGCTGTGTGCTCCCCCTACCCCCACCAGCGCTGCTTAAGGAAGCAACGTGCAAGAGGTGATGCTACTAACCTACTTTCAGCAGAATAAATATCCTGTTATTTTCCAGTAATGTTAATGAGTGTTCATGCTTCCAGCCGCAATTAGGGAATTGAACTCTCTCTCATCCTTGACTTTTCTCAGACCATGATAGAATCAGGCATTAGCTATCATTTCTGTAAATAACTGAACTTTATTTGGTAAAAGGAACAAAGTTGCTTCTTAAAAAAAAAAAGATATGTATTTTATGTATTTGTTCTGTCCCCCCCCTTTTTTTTTTTAACAAAAAAGAATGCGTCAACATATAACAAATGCTGGAGAGGATGTGGAGAAAAAGGAACCCCCTCCACTGTTGGTGGGAATATAAATTGGTGCAGCCACTGTGGAGAACAGTATGGAGGTTCTTCAAAACACTAAAAGTAGAGTTACTCTATAATCCAGCAATCCTGCTCCTGGGCATATATCCAGAGAAAACTCTAATTCAAAAGATGCCTGCACCCCCAGTGTTCACAGCAGCACTATTTACAGGAGCCCTGACATGGAAGCCACCTTCAAGTTCACTGACAGATGAATGGATAGAGAGGGTGTGGTAGATAAACATGACGGAATATTGCTTAGCCACAAAAAAGAAGGAAATAATTTCATTTGTAGCAATATGGATGGACCTGGAGAGTATCATTCTAAATGAAGTAAGCCAGTAGAAGACAAATATCATATGATGTTGTTTATATGTGGAATCTAAAAAAAATGATCCAAATGAACTTATTTACAAAACAGAAATAGACTCACAGACATAGAAAACAAACTTATGACTACCAAAGTGGGCAAGGGGAAGGGATAAATTAGGAGTTTCAGATTAGAATATACAGATTACTATACATAAAATAGATTACTAACATGAAATACTGTATAGCACAGGGTACTATATTCAATATCTTATAATAACCTACAGTGGAAAATAATCTAAAAAAGAATATATATATATATGCGCATGTATAACTGAATCACTTTGCTGTGCACTTGAAACACAGCATTATAAATCAGCTATGTTGTTGTTCAGTCACTAAGTCGTGTCTGACTCAGAGACCCCATGGACTGCAGCACATCAGGTTTCCCTGTCCTTCACTGTCTCCTGGAGTTTGCTCAAATTCACCTCCATTGAGTCGGTGATGCTATCCAACCATCCCATCCTCTATAGACACCTTCTCCTCCTGCCCTCAATCTTTCCCAGCATCAGAGTCTTTTTCAATGAGTCGGCTCCTCACATATTTTAATAAAAATTTTAAAAACAGATGAAAATATTTCTCCTAGGGAACAGAAATCATTAACAAATATTTCATGTTCAAAAGGACGTTGATCTCAGAAAAGGTAATGTGGTTAATTCCATGGAAAAAAAGGCAAACTAAAAAGTTTCAGTTAAAAGGTAAAATAATGAAACAGAATGTGGAAAATTTTAAATTTTTCCAGAGGTTAAGAAAGGTTATTCCCTTCAGTGAAAGTGCTGGATAGTGCCACACTTCTGGCTTCATCTTTTTTTTTTTTTTCTGGCTTCATCTTGTACCCACGTCCACCCAAGCTTTTCAGTTCAGGGCTGAAACCAGCTGGAACAAGGCATGGAAGATGAATGCCCAATGCGGAGATTAGCAAGTGAACTGGATGTTAAAGATACATATAAATTATGAGAACTATTGTTGATTACTTTCTGAATTAGATCAAGAAACCTATTTACATGTATTTGTAACAAACACAATATAGGATATCAAACCTTGCAAATTGACTAATAAGATTGAAAGCAAATAACCATTGCACTTCTCCTTGATTCATCTGTATCTTTTGGTTATCATTCAGGTGGGGAAAATGATTTGGGTTTTTGACAATAATAAAGACAAAAAAGGATGCCTTATCATTTTTTTTTTTAAATGCAAGCTGTAACATAGAAGAAGAAATTTAATCCTAGGAAATTTTATGCACACATGAGAACAGCTACTGATCTTTGGTAAAGTTAATGATTTCGGTAATGAAAAACTTCAAGCAAATTTATGAATGAACAGGAAACAAAGATTGAGATTTACCAATGCAGCCAGGCTGAGGAATATCTCAGTGTCATTAGTACAAGATAAATCAGACAACCACACTGAGAGAGCAAAATGCACACCTTCCCCTCTTTAGGAAACTGTATTTTGACACACAGGCCTTATAATTATAATTTTTGCAAGTGAAGGAATTGCAAGACCCCAGGAAGTATAAACCACCTCTTTCTAAAATAATTTTCACCTAGAAATAACCCAATATGTATCATATTCTTTCTTCAATCTTCAATTAACAACAAAGTGGGCAGTGGAAATCTCAAGAAACAAACATACATATTTAGGATATTAATATATTCTGCTTGGGCAGAGAATATTCCCTCTTATTCTGCATAAAATGCAGAAGTCTAGTCTTGCTTCACCTTTAACTCTTTTTACAGTTTGCACTCGGTCATTACTACTGTAATGAGAAACGGAAAAGGGTATAGGCTCTGGAGCTTTATTTGGGTACACATTTTGGCTCTGCCATTTACCATCTGCGTGACCTTGAGCAAATGGCTTAATGTCTCTGTACCTCCATTTCTTCTTCTGAAGTAGAAATAATCACAGCGCCTAAAACCATAAGGTGCTGTTGTGAGACTCAAACAAATAATGCAAGGGAAGTGCCTAGAATGTGTGCCTTGCACACAGCAATGTTTAACCGTTCTTTGTTTTCTTATGTGTTCTCCTGATATGTGTCACTTGTCAACCACAGTGAGCTGAACTGTGTCTCCCCAAAAGTGTATGCTTAAAGTCTAACCTTATTTGGAAATAGAGTTTTGGCAGATGTAATCAAGTTAAGATGAGGTCATAGCAGATTAGGGTGAACCCTAAAGCCAGTGGCAGATGTCTTTATAAGAGATAGGAGAGGAAGATTTAGACGCAGACACGGAGGAGCAGCACAGGAGAGGCCAGGTAAAGACCGAGCACAGACTGAAGTGATGAAGCTGCAAACCAAAGAATACCAAGGACTGCCAGGAGCCACCAGAAACAGAAAACGCGAGAAAGCATTTTCCCATAGCATCTTTGGACACGTAGATTTTGGACTTCTCGTCTCCAGACCTGTGAGAGAATAAGTGTTTATTATTTTAAGCCATTCAGTTTTGGGTACTTTGCTACGGCAGCCCCAGGAAATGAATACAGCAGATAACCTCTATGAAAAAGGGGGGACTCGTAGGAGAGAATGAGGTGAAGTCAAGGCACCTAGAAGAGAACCCACAGGTGGCTCACTGGGTGTTCTTTGAATTTAGTTATTTCATGGAGTCACTGCTTTTTAACCTTTGCTTAGAGGGGAACAGTTGGGGGTCAGTAGAGCTGGGGTGGCAGACAGCTCTCCTAAGTGACTGTGACCACATCATACAACTTTATCTAGAGCTGTGCTGTTGATACAGAAGCCATTCATCACAAAGGGCTATCTAAATTTAAATTCATCAAAATGAAATAAAATTAGGAATTCAGAGTCTCAGTTGTAGAAGCCTCGGTTAACATGCTCCATAGTCACACGGGGCTCCTGGCTGCCATATTGGATTGTGCAGTTTCAGAACATTTCCATCACTGCATAAAGTTGCATTATACAGCACTAGATGACATTGGCATTGTAATAGGATTTATTTAGGAGGCAAATAAAACAAGCAGACAGGTTGTGTAGAAAAAGGAAAGTGTCATACTCTTATAATAGAGGTAGGCAACCCCATCATTTGTGAAGGACAAAAGGAAAAGTGAAGATAGTAGAATTGATACCAGGGCAACTGCTCACAGGAAATCTCTCGTGTTGAATGGTCTATTGTTTTCTTCTTAAAGTCACCTACATCCCTGCTTTTCTATAATTTGGACAAAGGATATTTTATTCAATTTTTGTAGACTGAAAATTAGTACCATAGAAAACTAGCCTATATCCAATGCCAAATATCACTATAGAAGAGTATGGCTTACTTTACCTGTATCTAGTTGAGATACACCTCACACAGAATTGGTTAATTTTTTGGTCCCTTAATACTGTGAAGGAGGTAAATGCTACAAAGTGACAAATGAGATCAAGAAATACGTGAGCTACACAATCTCTCTCCTCCTCTTCAGATCTAATCATACAGATGAATAAATTGCTATAAAAATACCAAAAATAAAACTAAAAACAATGACTGAATCATTTTTTTAAAATCTCATGTACTCCGTGTTCAGGTAGCAAGAAATTTAATTCCAGTCCAACCAGTCTCCTGTGATTTTTTTTTTCCCTTTCATCTAAGATATTTTTAATGCTCAGAAGCGTTATAATAGAAAAGCATGTATTTTTGCCTGGTTTATACCCATCATCCTTACCATTACAACAAGACAAAAGCATTAAAGTAAAATTAATCATGTCAAAAGATTTTAGCAAAAACAAGTGAGACCATGCATAAAGCATCGCTTTGTCTAGTGTGAAGTCACGCTCTGATTAAAAACATATAATGAAAGTGAAAGTGATACATCATTGCCTTAGCAGTAGGATTTTCTGAAAGTGCTTTGCAGTTCTCAACATAAAAATGTGGCAAGATTTTTGTCTTTGAAACTCACAATGATGATTGTTCTAGCTAAATAACTGGAATTCAATCTTAAAATCTTTTCTTTAAAGAAATTAAGACTTAATGACCAAAATACGGCCTGTCAGTAGGATTAATAGTTAGCACACACTGAAAGGAGTAGTAGCTTGCCTTGACATCCAGACACAGAGATCAGAAAGTATCTGCTCAATATTCCTCTTTTACAAAGCCATCTTTAATGCCAGCTAAATACGGTCAGGCCTTTAAGATATCTGCTGTGAAGCACAACTGTTTGCTTCATCAAAAGGAATCTCACTAATAAGTATTAAGGCATGGTCACAGAGTGATCATCCCCCTGCAGTGGAGTCGTTTTATGTAAACTACACAAAACCCAAAATTCTAACTGACCAGATATTCACAAAACGTAGATTTAGTTCCTTGATGCCACCAGGGTCATGACGTGAGTCTGAAAAGGAACAGTTTGCTTATTTGCACTTTCCTTAGTTACTCCTTTATTCTGATGGAGTTACTTGCATATAATAACACTCCCCCCAGCTTTCTTTTCATTTTTTTTGTTGTAAGTTTGAAAGTCATTTCAGTCCCTTTTTATCATCTCTCTTGATGATAAAAACCATTCTGTTCTATGAGAATTATGTGTATCTCTATGATTTATATTTATATCTCTTTTGTATAAACTATAGAGATGTATACTAGTTGGCATATAATGAACAGAAGAAATAGTAAAAATTACACAAACACAAACATACTTAAACTATTTGTGGGAAGTCAAAATTAGAAAAATTCCCTTTCAATGCTTTATACTAATATTTGGAGTGTACTTTAAATTTTTTCCTTTAATATATAGATGTGTAATCTTCTATGAATAAAGATCTGTCTCAACAATAAAAGTCACATTGATGCAGGAAGAGACAGAAAGATGCATGCAGCAGCTGTGACTTCTGACAAATAACTGCTCACAGGAGAAATGAGAATACTTTGCTTGGAGAAGACTGAACCAAGTATTTGTTGAACATAAGGATGCACTGTTGTAACCATTCAGTCTATTAAACAAATTTTTGTTTATTCTTTATTTGAGAGCTTGGGAGGATTTCACTTTTCCACCTACTTTTAAGTTAGGTGTGGCCAGGTGATTTGTTTCTGCCAATAAAATGTGTTAACTCTTAAAGAGTCAGTGTGACTTAAGAAGCTTAAAGAGTCAGTATGAAATTTTTCTCTCCCCTGCCTTGGCAACCATAATAAGCCAAATAGTAGTGGAACTTCCATCAAAATGAGTACCGGAATGAGAAGAAATGGAACAGAGACCTAGGTAACTTTATCATAGACATGTAATATGAAAAGAAATAAACTTTACTTATATAAACCACTAGGGTTTAGGGATTGTTGTTACTGCTTAACCTAGCCTAGCCTCTAAAAGATACAGGCATTGGTACTAAGAGGACCCAGTAGCTGATGACAAGGAAACTGATCCTGGAAGGTGGAAAGATGGAAATGCACGTTATGGTATGGAAAACCACTTTGTGGGCACTCAAAGCCAGAGCTCTGGGACAACCCAGAGGGATGGGGTGGGGAGGGAGGTGGGAGGGGGTTCAGGATGCAGGGACACAAGTGCACCTGTGGCTGATTCATGCTGATGTGTGGCAAAACCCACCGCAATACTGTAGAGCAATTATCCTGCAATTAAAATAAATTAATTAATTAAAAAAATTTAATAAAAACATAACATATCAAAAAAATTGTTGCCTGGTTTTACTTGGGTGGCTAATGTATTATTTCATAAACATCCACTTCCAAGAGAAGAGGTTTAAAAACAGATATGAGAGATATCAAAAATGTTGATAGTGTGTATTGGTTGCTGTTGACTGCACTTGGCTAGATCTACAAAGAAGAGATGATCTCACAAAAAAAGTCTGCATATTTACAAGTAGGATTGAAAGAATTAGTCTCGAAAACCAGGAGTGTGCAACATTAGAAGAAGCAATGCTTTTCAGACCCATCTGGGAAAAGGTGAAATTAAAAAGAATTTTGAGCAAAAGACATAAACTCAAACTCAGCTTCTGTCTATCAGTAGAGGAATGGATAAGGAAGATGTGGTACATACATACAACAGAGTATCACTCAGCCATAAAAAAAAAACAAAATAATGCCATTTGCAGCAACTGGATGGATCTAGAGATTGTCATACTGAGACACGTAAGTCAGACAGAGAAAAACAAATATCATATGATATCATTTATATGTGGAATCTAAAAAATGGGTACAAATGAATTTATCTACAAAATAGAAATACAGTTACAGATATAGAAAACAAACTTGTAGTTACCAGAGGGTAAGGGGAGGAGGAACAAACTGAGAGATTGACATATACGCAGTACTATATATATATATATATATATATATATATAATAGCTAACTAAAAAGAACCTACAGTATAGCACAGGCAACTCTGTAATGGCCTCCATGGGAAAATAATCTAAAAAAGAGTGGATATAGGTATATGTATAACTGATATACTTTGCTGTACCCTGAAAGTTACACAATATTGTAGATTAACTATACTCCAATAAAATTTTTTAAAATCTCAGTTACTGACAAAAAAAGTTAAAAGTATGGCTTTAGAGTTCAGGGTTTCTGAGCCCAAGCCACCCATTTTCTTTGCTTGGCCTTGCAATAAACCTTCCTCTGCTCCAAACTAAAAAAAAAAATAGTGTGGCTTTCACTGTAATTTTGCTACTTTAGAGAATCTTAGAAGAAAGTTTCAGTGAAGGGTATGACATCCAGTAAACTCTTCTAACTCAGGGAAAAGAGTAAAAAGGGAACTTCCTCAGTAAAGCCAGGTAGATATCCAAATATACAGAGTATTAGGAAGACAAAAGAAAGAGAGAGATGAGAGAGAGAAATGGGGATAAGGAAAAAAAGGAAAAAGCAATATAAAAATTATATCATAAAAGTGCATATGGTCATTGGCCATGGAGTAGATGGACATATAAGAAGATAGCTGAGTTTATTTAGAGGATGAATTACTCAAAGACTCACCAGTTTGGGCTACAAAAGGCTGTGACCATTAGCGACTTAAAATACCCATCGTCTGCTACATCTCTTAGACATGAAATGTACTTAGAAAACTCTTCCACTCCTAGGAAGTGCACAATCCTCAGGTTGACTTCAGTTAAGGAAGAATCTCCCATACGGTGGAGCCATGGCCATGGAGAATAAAGGATGATGAGCAGAATTAGGGAGGACTCTCATCAAGGAACACACCTTTGGATAGTCACCTTTCCAAATGCCTATTTGGTGGGGTTGCTAAAGGGCTATGCTCTTTCTAAATTAAAGAGTTTGTCATGCTCAACTTGTGCCTAATCCATCACTGTGCATTATGTGTGAGGGAGCCAGAAAATCTGTCTCTTTATTTGGTTTCCAGATCAAGTGAAAGTGTGGAAGTGTTAGTCACTTAGTTGTGTACAACTCTTGGTGACCCCATGGACTGTAAGCTGTCAGGCTCCTCTGTTCATGGGATTCTCCAGACAAGAATACTGCCATGGGTTTCTGTTCCCTTCTCCAGGGAATCTTTCCAACCTAGGAATCAAACCCAGGTCTCCTGCTTTGCAGGCGGATTCTTTACCATCTGAGCCACCAGGGAAGATCAAGAGGTGTCTCAAAAAAACCCTGTGACTGAGCTGAAATGACAAATGTCATTTTTAATTGCCAGTGCAAAATACTTGCATCTCATTCTTGCCCCTGCTGCACTCATGGTTGTTACATGTTAAGGCGGAGCCCTGTAAGCCTGGGTCCCTGAATGACGCCCTCTGCCAACATATGCTGGCATGTAGCATGAACGAGAAATAAGGTTTTTGCTGATTTAAGATTTTAGGGTTGTTTGCTACCACAGCATAATCTAGCCTGTCCTGATTGACACGCATATCTTCAGGCTAGAAATAGAAATTTCATTCTGAATCAAAAGTGTGTCTTCTTCAGATGACCAATAGACATATGGGAAGATGTTCAAAAACCACTAATTATTAGAGAAATGCAAATCAAAACTACATCACACTGGTCAGAATGGCCATGATTAAAATGTCTACAAAGAATAAATGCTGGGGAGAACATGAAGAAAAGAGAAGCTTCCAACCCTGTTGGTGAGAATGTAGGTTGCTGCAGCCACTATGGAAAACAGCATGGAGGCTCCTAAAAACTAAAAGTAGAGTTGCCATATGATTCAGCAATCATACTCTGAATATATACCCAGAAAAAACTATAATTGAAAAAGATATGTGCACCTCTATGTTCATACCAGCACTATTTACAATACTCAAGACATGGAAACAACCTAAATGTCCATCAACAGAGGAATGAATAAAGACGTGGTATATATACAATGGACTATTACTTAGCCATTAAAAGGAATGAAATAATGTCATTTGCAGTAATATGGGTGGAGAAGGAAATGGCAACCCACTTCAGTATTCTTGCCTAGAGAACTCCATGGACAGAGGAGCCTGGTGGGCTGCTGTCCATGGAGTCGCACTGAGTCGGACACGACTGAAGCGACTTAGCATGCATGCATGCATTGGAGAAGGAAATGGCAACCCACTCCAGTATTCTTGCCTGGAGAATCCCAGGGATGGAGGAGCCTGGTGGGCTGCCATCTATGGGGTTGCACAGAGTTGGACACGACTGAAGCGACTTAGCAGCAGCAGCAGCAATATGGATGGACCTAGAAATTATACTAAGTGAAGTAAGTCAGAAAGAGAAAGCAAATACCATATGATATCACATATATGTGGAATCTAAAATATGACACAAATGAACAGATCTACCAAACAGAAATCAGACTCAACAAAAGTAGAGAAAGTAGAGAACTGACTTGTGGTTGCTAAGGGGGAGGAGAGCAGTGGCTGGGTGGGTGGGGACTGGGAGTTTGCAGTTAGCAGATGCAAAATGTTGTAAATAGGATGGCTGAAAAGCAAAGTCCTAGTGTTAGCTCAGGGAACTATATTCAATATCCCATAATAAACCATAATGGACAGTAATATACATATATATTAATATATAATATATTTAAAACAAAGTTACTTTGCTATACAGCAGAATTTAACATTGTAAATCAACTATACATCAAAAAATTAAGAAAGATATATAATTATATTAAAAAATAAAATAAAATGTATAGCTGTTACAAAAAGAAAAAAAGCATGTCTTCTTTCTCAAATCTTGGGTGATAAGAGCAGAAGATAAGATTCACTTCTGTCTGGTTGTAAAACAATACAAAATGGAGTCAAATAGAATAAAAATGTATCAGGGGACAACTATATTCCAAATACTGAGCCCAGAGCTTATTATATTATTTTTATTTAACTCTCACAATAAATATAAGAAGTGAGTATAACTATATCCACATTGTGGGTGAGAAGGATCAGAGAGGAATCAGGGGGTGTATTTCAGTTTAGATCTGTCTGTCCTGAAAGATGCGGCTCTGCGTGTGTGTGTGTGTGTGTGTGAGTGTGTGGTTTCATTTTTGACACTGCTACCAAGACAGATTTAAGCTGTCAAGAAATCTTCATAGAATTATGGCTTGTGAGTAATCTTACATGCAAATTTCATCACTTGTACCTCCTAACTTGCAGATTAGTCCACAAACCAAGATTATATTCTTGACCTCTAGGACTAGGGGATTCATTCAATTAACCTGCAGTAGTTCTACTCTCTGAACATGGAACTAATCCCAGTGCCTCGGATCTGTTTAGACTTTCATGGGTGCGATGGGTCAGCACAGATTAAATCCCATTCATCTGCTTGGAGTCTTGACTCATATTACCTGTTGGTGAGACAGATCGTTGTGGTGCTGAGACAGCCCTGTCTGATGAAAACACAGAGACCAGTGTTCTGTTCCTCATCCTACCACTAAATCATCATGTGACTCTGGGTACAACACCTCTGCTCCGTCAGTCACTTCAAGTGAAAGCCAATGTCGTGAACGTGCTGTAGAAAGTGCCTACAGGATCTGATTTCTGCTAATCTCTTTAGCCGCACGACATGTGTTTCTTTCCCTCACTCTTTGAGTTTAGCCAAGCACCTTCTTCCTGCAAGGTCTTAAGTGTTTTAGTGGCTAACTTGTGTCTAACTCTTTGCGACGCCATGGACTGTACCCTGCCAGGCTCCTCTGTCTATGGGATTTTCTTAACTAACCTGGGGGAGTCGTCTCTCACATCTTTACCTGGGCAACTGGCTACCTCTGTCTCATCCTTCTGTTCTCAGCTCACGTGTCACCTTCTTTGGTGATATCATTCATGACTCCTACACTAGATCTTATCTCTCCATTCCATGATCTTACATATTTTATACCCTTCCTTCAGAGCACCATCACATTTTGCTATTATATACTGCTGTCTGGGATTATTTATCTATTTTACTTTTTGTCTTATGTTGGAGTATAGCCAACTGACAATGTTGTGATAGTTCCAGGTGAACAGCAAAATGACTCAGCCATACATGTACATGTATCCATTCTCCTCCAAACACCCCTCCCATCCAGGCTGCCACATAACATTGAGCAGGGTTCCCTGTGCTGTACAGTAGGTCCTTGTTGGTTATCCATTTTAAAGATAGCAGTGTGTAAATATAGCAGTGTATAGCTGTCGATCTCCAGCACCCTAATGAGATTATTTATTAATGCTGATTCCTCCAATAAACTCTAGGTTTGGTGAAGACATGATGCTATTTGCTTTGACTCAGCATTGTTTTTTCTGCATCTAGAACAATGCCTGCTACATAGAAGGTATCAACTTATTTGCTGAATGAATGAAATTAATGTGCAAAATGAGAGGGTTGAGAAGATCATTTAATTTTTCAGGGCTCATATTCAGTGGTTTGCTAGACCTTGTCTGCAATTTGTGTAGGATTGACACAGAGCAAATCTGAGCAGCCTGTATCACTCATACCTCTTTCATGCCAGATTCAGTAGCAAATACCACAGCTGGTGTGTAAAGAAGGCATCACCAGAATTATTGGTACCCATTCTGTTCTCTGGAGAAAAAGTGATTGCTATAGTCAAGGGAGGTATATATAAACCAGAAATAAAGTCAACTGGATTTTCTAGGCACCCAACTTACTTGAAATACAGTATTTGGAGTGACCATGACACATATTTTTTTTTAAAAAATCTATGAAAAATCCACTAACGCACTGGTGCATGAATACACAGTAGCAAATAATTCAAGATATATAGCAATGTGCAGCCATGGATCCCAAATTAGAATTGAGCTCATTGAAGATAAAATTAGATGCTAACATATTTTAAAAGTCCAAACAGAATTCTCTCTCCTTTTTCTTTGTCCAAAGTCCTGGAAACCATTACTCCATGAACTGAAATTCAAAATTTCAAGCTAATAGAGAACAACTGCCATGCTACTTTTTAAAAGCCTTTAGATCACTGTGTTTTCACTAACAACAAAAACAAAAATGAGAGGTGGATCTCTCTTCATGGTTCTTATTCTTGAGCCTATCTTAGCAATTCCTTGAAATGGTTCTGTATAATACAGTTCTTGGTTAACTCTCCAGTCCCACCACATACTTCCTTGACCTCAGGCTCTCCTATAGATACATAAATTCATTTCAGTTTCTAGAAGGTACCAACTCTCTCTTGCTTTTTGGCACTCCCAGTATGGGGCCCTCTTATTAAAATACTTGATCATTCATCTCTTGTTAAAAATATTTGTTTATTCATTTATTTATTTGGTCTTAGTGCAGTACTGGGGGTTTTTAGTCACAGCATGAAGGATCTTTTTTAGTTGCCACCTATGGGGTCTAGTTCCCTGACCTGGGATTGAACCCGAGCCCTCTGCATTGGGAGCTCTGAGTCTTAGCCACTGGACTACCTGGGAAGTCCCAATCATCCACCTCTTTGCACCAATAATTCCTACACATTTTTCTCAATTTTACAGAAGGTCACTTTTACAGAAGCCTTCCTAACCTCCCATGTTTAGATGAAGGATCCTTTATGGGCTCCCATGTAAGCCCAGCTTCTCCTGTTTATTCCTCAGCACAATTTTGCTTTCATTGCCTCCTTGGGTTCTTGAGAGGAGATTTGATCACCTTCTACCTTACCACCTAGCACAGAGTGGGTATTCAATAATTGCTTGCTTCATAAAGGAATAAGGTCTGCAGTTAAGTTTAAATGCTTCCCAGGCATTTTGAGTCATTCTGGAAGTACCTAGTTGTTTTCTGAGGTCCTCCCGCAATGCAAAATGCACTATTCACAGACTCTACCTACCTGTCTAGAAATTAAGCTAAACAAGTTGTGAGTATTGGTTAGATAACATGAACAGAGGAAACCTAAAGGTGTAGAACCCTCAATTAAATTTACTTTTTATTTCTTTCAAAGCAAATCATCATAAGAAGTGATTGTTTTCCACTAACTTGTCATCTCCACCTCTCCAATGTATCCTCAAAGAACAGAAATGAACTGAAATCAAGAAACAGAAGCCCAAGAAAGGAGTCCGATTAACCTGTCAATGTGCAGGTTTATTGTTCCCTGAATAACCAGCAATTAAACCATTCTTCATTGCTCAAATATTGGCTAAATATCAAATCTACATTTATCTTTTGGAATTGAAGTTCAATGTCTTATGCAAGATGTATTTTCTCAGTATTCTTTCTTCAACATTTATGGAAAATATGTTTTTTTAAAAAAAATCAAGCATCCACCAGCCTCTCAACTCTGCAACTCTCCTAAAAGAAATTGATGACATCCAGTCCTAAAACTATTCCTGCATGGATAGGATCAAGTTCAAGGTCCTCCACAAACCAGACAGGAAGCCCAGGAAACCTTTGTACAATGGTTTCCTTTATTTTCTATGACTGAAAAAATACAAGTTCCCAAATCCTTGCACTAACAGAGGGAACTGAAAGCGGCCAAAAGAAGGAACATACCTTTTTAACTCAGCTCTTCTAATTTTTATTCTAACCTTACTAAAAGGAAATCATTATCAGCACGTGGAGAGATAAATCTATATTTTGAAATCCCTTTTCCTGGAATTGCTCAAGGAAAACAATAAGAAGCCCCAAATAAGTAGAATCTCTTATCTGAAATGTCAGCAAAACAAGGTCAATTTCAGGGAAACACTTTACCCACCAGTAAAGACAATGGTCAACGGGGAACCCAAAGAATCGACAGCCCCTCAGTACCATCTCGTGAGAAGGAAGGTAAGCTGCTTCCACACGAGGACTTCATGAAAACTTTGATACGTCAGTCATACGTTACAGCAGTTCACAGCAGCCACAGGGACCATTTTCCTTGATCTTTACAGGAAGGATTTAAGGCCTGCAAAGTGCAAGAGGCACGCTTTTTGCATTGGCCATTTTAGTATTCATGTCTCCTGTACCGCTTCCTAATAAGTTAAGAATGAAACGGGAGACTGCGTGCAGGAGTGAGAAATGCAAGAAAAGCAGTACTGTAAAATAAAAATGAACAAAAGTGCGTTTCAACTTCCCTTTCGTTATTAACAGTCAAGAGAAACAACAATGCCAATTTTCTTGTTAATACTTAACATTTCAGACTTACAAAAGGACTTAACCTTCATTTTTACAGGGTATTTCTTAGTATGTTGCTGATAGAGGCTGGGGAGCTCTGTTACAATTTGTAATGTTGATTTTATAATGTTATATAAGTGATTTTTTTTTCCCAAAGAGAAAGATAAAAATGAAGGCTGTGTTAGCATGTTACCAAAACAATCTTTTCAGGGAGAATAAGTGTTCCCTTTGCTGTTTGGGTAGACCAAGCCACTGGTTAGCTAGACTGTTGAATTTTGTTTTCTTTACGTTAGGTAGAACTACCTTTTCACTTCCATTGACCTCCACCATATTCAATTTATTGTTATTTGTGGACCCTTAAGATAGTGTTTCTAAAACATGAATAACACAACAGAATAAGAGGTAAAGAAAGTTGTGGCTGACTTTCCTCTTAATTCTTCTTTTTTTTATTATACATGTATAAGGGGTATGACTCCCATAAGTGGGCATCTGTGTACCCACCTGGGGATGACATCCTTCTAAAAAAAAGCATGTCTGTGAGACAGGCTAGAAATGCTCAAGCCAAGTGGGCAAAGGATTCTACAATTCACAAGCTCTAGGTAATCTCAGATTTTAGGTTTCCGCTGGTTAACTTATTTGTTAGTTCTTATGAAGAGAGTCATTCAATACATAAGCAGACTCCACACCAGGAACTGTCTGCAAGCATTAACTGTCATCTTCAACTCTCTGCCAATTGGCTTAGCAGTTCTTTGGGGTCAAAAAAAAAAAAAAAAAAAAGACCATGAGCAGTTCTGCAATCCTTAATGTTTCATTAGATTTGGGGAGAATTTGAATACCTTCTTATCAAGTAAGAAACACTTTTTCACTTATTATTGGGGCCTCCCTGGTGGTTCAGCAGTAAAGAATCTGCCTGCAATGCAGGAAATGCAGGTTCGATCCCTGGATTAGGAAGATCCCCTGGAGGAGGAAATGGCAACCCACTCCAGTATTCTTACCTGAAGAAGTCCATAAAACGAGAGCCTGGAGGGCTACAGTCCCATAGGATTAGATGGCCCCAACAGTGTGGAAATTGATCAGTTAACTGACATATTTATTCAATTTAGCCAACTAAGATGCCCTAATTTAAAAAAATACAAACCAGCAGCAGAAATCATCCAGATAGACTGTCTATATTTCTCTCATAAACCTGAAAAATATGCTTTCACATGGGACCGTGTAGTCACAGCCCAGAAAGTAATAAACTTGATTTCTTAAAGTGCAAGCCCAGTGAAATGAAGAGTATCAGTAGAGTAGACATTTATTTCAAAGTCATGAGCCTTCCTGAGTATAGGAAAAAAGATTCAAGAGTTTTGAACATGGTTTCTATCTGAACTTTTCTATACATTAATGTCTTTATTTCCTTCTAATTTCAAATCTGATGGAGCCAACAGAACCCATTTGTCTTTACTTCTCAGTCTGAAGACGTCTACGTTCAATGCACAAAAACTAGAGAAAATGGTCTCCCTACTCCAAAATGGTGGATTTAGTACTGGATCTGTTGCAATGTAATTTGTCTCCCCTCTGCTTGGAGAGGTTGAATTGACTGATACCTCGAAAGTATAAAGGTACATACAGTCCTTGTGACAATATTGGTAGTAGTGTTACAACAATAGCAATCACATTTGCAATTTTTTGAGTTCCTGCTGTGTGCTTGATGGTTTACCAACACAATTTTATTTTAAAAATACTCAAAGGATGCTGACAGAATGAATAAGCTGTGATTTAAGACATTTACATGACTTGCTCAAGGTCACAGACATGGGTTCAAACCTAGGTCTGACCAACTCAAGTTCATGCTTTCTTACTGCACCTCACTAAGTAAAGAGTTAATCAGGCAATATGAGGAACTGAAGTAGGGTGACCCTATGTTCTGGTCCTACCTGTTGTCCCAGAAGAATTAACAGATCCCCATTTCAGACTCTAAAGCTTCCCAGGTTGAACAATAAATTGGATGAGCACTCTCTTTCTGAACAAGGCTTGAAATGAACATAAGACTTTTCATAAGTTGTTCATAATGTTTTAATTAATCTTTTTGCCTTTACTGAAGGCCTTCAAACCACTAGATAATTGGAACCTGCCTGATGTACCTGGGAAAAGAGATGTATTTGTGAGTGAATATCATTTACTGTTTGGATCTAATATCTCCCTGTCCCCTGGCCTCTGTTTCTGTCTTCTTTCATCAAGAATCTGTTGTCCTTCCTCTTCCCTCTCACCTCCTCTGGGTATCCACATCTCATTCTGTGTAGACCCTCCCTATTGATCAAGTGTCAGAAGACTGATCCTTTGGTTTTACTTTAGCTTGAGTTTCTGATGCATCTTGAAAAACACAGCTTGGTCACTCATTGTGGTTGTTCAAGTCATGTCCAACTCTTTGCAATCCCATGAACTGCAGCACTCCAGGCTTCCCTGTCCTTCACTATCTCCCAAGTCTGCTCAAACTCATGTCCATTGTGTTGATAATGCCATTCAACCACCCCCAATCACCCCCTTCTCCTCCTGCCCTCAGTCTTTCCCAGCATCAGGGTCACTCATTCAGATGTTTAAACTACTATGAACAGTATTTTGTCAAAAAGAGAATGAATATCATTTGAGGGTATCTCTAACTTACTTTTGTTTTTTCCTTTCTAATCTGGCAGCTACCCTCCACTACTTCGTTACTACAACCAGAGTGTGTAGGTGTCCAGGGAGCCTTCCCATCGCAGTTTCTGGACAATGCTACTGCAGGTCTGCAGGTTTGCTGGAGCAAGCCAGCTGCGAAATGTATTATATCAAGCACCACCTCACATGCCTCTACTCCTCTCCTGCATTTATGGGCAAACTGTTGTCCTGTTTCTATTACTTTAAAGGGCTTTCCGTAAGAGGAGAGGAAATGACTTTTTAAAAAATCTGCTAAAATATATAACTGCTTCAAAAGACACATGCAACAAGGAAATCTAACTTTCACTTTGGCGGGTTTTAAATGTATGGCTTTGATTTATGGATCAAAATTGCTCATTTATTATTTTATCTATAGAGCTCTGGGCAATTTTGACAGTTAAAATTTAGTTTTATTGACCAGTGCAGCCACTGTGCCCACGAGGGGACTGGTGCGCACAGCCTGCTGCACTCAAGAAACGATGATTTTCGATTCCATGACCGAGTCAGATTGAGAATCATAAGTGATGTAACAGTAAGTTCCAAATCTCAGTACCCAAGGCAAGAGGTTTGCTGTAAAACACAATCACCCTTTAAGGAAGGGAGGAGAATCTTGGGTGGAAGTCTGCAAGCACAATTTAATGCAGTAGGACTAGGACTGGGGTATCTCTGTCCATTCGAACAGTGGACGTGGGAGCAGTGGAGCATGGAAAGGGGGTGGTTTTCTAAAGACTGGGGAACACAGCCTAAAGGTTAATGAGCAAAGATGCCTCAAAAGCAAACCGAATGTTAATTATAGAGACAGTGAACTCAGTAACCATTTGGACCTGAGGAAATTTACTAGCTGACTGCTATTCAGCAAGCTTTCCCTTTTCAAAGAACAAAAACATAACTGAAGAATTTCTCTTGAAAGAAACACAAGCAGACACACCAACTTGGTGCAGTGATTTTAGGCCAGTTTTTTGTTTAAGCCTCTTTCCACTACCCAGTTGGCCACCTCTGCAATGTTAATTTAGTCTTTCACTCTAGACCTCTTGTGATACATACACAGACTTCCAAAGGGTAACAAATCAATAAAATGTCTAATTTGATTAACCATGTTTTCAAATTCATCGAGATAGCTCTACGTTGAAATAAATAGGCGGGTAGAAAGAAAGGCACTCACTTGTGAGGATTTTCCAGGTCTTCTTTTCATCATCGTAGTACTGAACCAGATTGCTGGGGAGCCGGTCCGGCCCAGGAGGCAACCCACCGACCAATAACAGCATTTTCTTGTTAGAGCGAATTCTTCACCCAAAACAAAAGAGGAGATGAATAACCACATTATTGTACAGCCTTTTTAGTGGCAACAAAATCATAACCATTAAAAGAATGTTCCCTGCTTGCAGATTTCTATTTCATTTTTTTCCTGTTTCTTTTCCTATTCATTCTTAACAATTTTTTTTTTGAACCAAGCAGAGAAATGAACAGAAGCACGGCATATCCCCATACTCAAGGAATAATAAGCTCCTTTTATGCAATTTGTTAGAAGTTCATTCTAGAACGACCTTTTTCTTATATTATCCCTTTAAATCATCACTCTTTACAGCTGAGTACACATGAAATGCTCTGGAGTTGTACTAAGGTTAAGCATTAAAGTTGCATGTCAAAAATCGTATTAGTCAAAATCATTATTATAAACCATTCTCCACTCAAAGAACCTTGAAAAAATTAAGGTTATGCAGAGAGTTTGTGAGCCAACTCTTTAATCACCCAGTGAACTTCAAATACCAGTTTGGTACAATTAGTAGCACAGGGGCTAACTGGGGTGGGTTCACCAGAGCCAACAGGACTTTCTGTTTAATTTAGCTGAGACTTCTGCCTTCATGCTCTTCCCAGCTCCTCCTCCCCCTCCCCCCATCCCTGGGCACCACTGGCAACACAGCAGCACCAATTGGTAAAAATGAGACTGTGAGGTTGTTCTGAGCCTCCCCAGAGCGGAGCCCTGCCAATGCTTGCCACTGATCCAGCGGCATGAACTTGCTCAACTGTGCAAAGTCACTCTAATTCCCTCCCTCTGTTTTTCTACCTTCTCCCCCCAGGGGGCAACCACTGAAAAGAGTGACTACCCACCCATCAAGAGCTGGCAATTCGCTGCTATTAAGCGTGACTGTGATTCCCAGGCTGCCTGGCAGTTTCTGAGAACAGGCCTGCAATGTCTCATATGCAGTAAAAGCTATAAGATGCACCCTGCCCTGCACACTTGACCTGATGGATGTACAATCCTGGGAACAGTAATGGGTTGAGCTCACTTGCGATTGGAGGGAGAAGGGGAGGCCCAGACCCCCACAAGGGCCCTGCTGATTTAACGGTCGCTTTACATATAATTGAACTTCTCATTTACCTGAAAGGCTGAAGGTGGTGGTGGAAGAAATGCAACACCCATGATGGAGGGAAAAAGTCAATAAATGTAAAAGGCTTCCTCTTAAATATGATCACCACCCACTGTGTGGCTGCGAATCTATGCTTACATGTTCATCACGGTTGTTCTGATTCAAGGATGCTTGGCGAAGTATGCCCTTGTGGAGAAGCGCTGTTTGTTGGTTAAGAACCTAACATTCAGAGAGTTAACTTAATACAGTTAATGACATTTCCATGGGAAGGAAGGGAACAAGAGAATTCCTTTAATGAAACTCTGGTGCCATTGAATGCTTCATGTATGGCTCATCAGAAAAAAACACTTTCTGGAGAAACTCGTTTCAGGGACTCATGCCTGGGGGAAGCTGTATTGTAGAATATTTAACGTGATATCAGCTTATGATATTAATTTTGTCACAAACAAAAATAAACTCAACTATTTTGAAGTACTTTGGAACTATACTCATATATCTTACAGATCAGTAGTGAAAGTGAAAGTCACTCAGTTGTGTCCAACTCTTTGCAACCCCATGTACTATACAGTCCATGGAATTCTCCAGGCCAGAATACTGGAGTGAGTAGCTGTTCCCTTCCCCAGGGGATCTTCCCAACCCAGGGATCGAACCCAGGGCTCCCACTATGCAGGCCAATTCTTTACCAGCTGAGCCACAAGGGAAGCCCATCATACAGGCTTACCTATATGAAGGTGATCATATAGATTAGTAGTTAGAAAACAAAAACAATAAAATAGCAAAAAGCTCCATAATTTGAGGATTTCAGTTATTAGGGTGGTTTGTTGAGAAGGGTTAAGGAAACTCAGTGCAGTACATATCTCTCTTTTACTTGCAAATAATACATAACTCACGTGCCATATCATCTCCAAAATGTCTGGTTACAGAACTAATATAAGACTATTTTTTGTTGTTGTTGTTCTGTAGTTTTAGCCCAAATAATCAACCACTCTGTGACTACAAGATGACAGCAACTGTATTTTTAGACTACTGTCAGTTTCCACGTATAGACAGACCTGTTCAACCAGAAGTCATGATTCTGTGGCTGTCGTGATTTGACACATGGACATGCTCTAGACTGAAAGTAGGGGTGCTTGTGCTTAGCCGCTCAGTCGTGTCCGACTCTTTGAGACCGCATGGACTGTAGACCGTCAGGCTCCTCTGTCCATAAGGATTCTCCAGGCAAGAATACTGGAGTGGGTTGTTGTGCCGTCCTCCAGGGGATCTTCCCAACCCATGGATCAAACCCACGTCTCCCACATTGCAGGCAGATTCTTCACTGTCTAAGTCTTCAGGGAAGTCCAAAAGTGAGGGTAGATGAACCAATATCTACCCATTAGACATAGAGACAAGGATTCATTGGAATGGTATGACCAAAGTCAATTACCAAATGGTAATTTGGTCTCTGTTTTAATATTTAAATAAATGTACAGCTTTAAAAATGTGTTTCAGGAGTGACAAAGGGAGATAAATGCGTGGCTCAAATGATGCTCAAGTAAGGGTGTTTCATTCACTGATAAGGCCAGTTTCCCTGGACCAATCCCACTGGTGATTTTCAATACCTCCTGAGACGGACCATCTCTCCAGGTGAGGAGAGGATCAACGGTCTTTGTCATTTCTGCCCAAAGAGCCAAAGAAGATGCCCAAAGAAGATGGAGAGTCTTCATCCTTTCTGTCCGCTAAGAACTGGACTGGTATTATCAATACATAAGCCACTGATCAGCTGGCAAATGGTAACAACTGCCATCTTGCCAGCAAAGACACAACTCAAAGGGCTAGCCGCAAAGCAGCTAGAAGAGACTCCGCATCAACTAGGACATGTCTCTGAACCACCCAGGCTTCCTGAAGAATTACATGGAAGGAAAGGAAATCCCTCATTAGCTGTGTGTTTTCTGTAAGAGAATAGTGCTCTGAGTTCATTACTGTGACCTCCCTGGTGAGTGAAGACATATTCTAAAGCTTTTGCATTGTTACATTTATATCATCATTCAATTTATGGCATTCTTACTTGGAGTATTTTGTTCCTAAAGCTTATGTTACTCCATGTTCCAACCTGATATTAATATTATTTAATTCTAAATAAAGTTGAATACTCTACCTTGTGAAGGTGAATCACACAGAAAGCAAAAATGGGATAAAACATGTGAGAAGTAGCACCGCACAGAAGAAAGAACATGTTAAAGAACAAAATGCATTCGAGTGGTTTTCTTGGCATTTTCTCCATTGATTCTCAAAACGGCACTGTCTTAGGTATAGTTCCACTCAACTATAGAGGAGTAAGAAAGTTCTTAGAGTCAAATAAAGTGGCAGAAACAGTGTTCAGACCTAGGTCTTCTAACTACCAGGTCACTGATCTTTTTAAAATTCAAATCGCTTAAAAATTTTTTATTTTAACATAAATTCTGGTTAAGACCCAGGTGACCTGGATTCTAGGGCTAATTTTGTGATTTAGCAGAATGACTTTGTATAAATTACTTGGCTTCTTAGAGCCTATGTTTTCTTATCTTTAAATAGAGGAGTAATATCTGATCTGCTTGAGGATTATATGAAACAATGAAGTGAAATGTTCTATGTAAACTCTAAGGTAAATGATTATTAAATCAATCTTTAGTATTGACAGTACAATGTGGGTTTTATTTCATTATGCCAAACCTGATTAGTTAAAAAAGAAAAGTGGTATTTTTCACTGAGATTCTTGTTGAGTTCATATATATAAATACAGGCTAATTAAGAGGATTTCACTACCTAGCTGTTCTCTTATAACTGTATGTTCTTAGAAAATTATCAATTAAATTATAATGGCTGTCTTTGAGCCTTGTTATAAGAAAAAATACTTTGGACATGACATAAAACTGTGAACCTTTAAATAAAGAGCCAAATAAAGAGACCTAATAGAGATTACTCTACATTTCTTATTTCTTAAGAATAAAACAAATGAGAAAAACCAACACATATTTTACTTTGATATAAATGCAGTGTCAACTATTCAATTACTCCTAGAAACTAATACACGTGAATAATTCCTGTGGAAAAGCTCCCATTCTTTTTACAGTGTGCAATTATAATAGTGACAATCACAATAATGACAGATAATAATGAATGCATATCAGATATTGAAACCTCTGATTATCATGCCATTTATTTGATGTGTGTGAACTTCAATTTGAAAACACCATGAAAAAGGATAACCTGTGAACTAGAAAAGTAAAATTAGAAGGATCTGAATTAACTTGCTGAGAGGGCTTTCAATTATTCTCTTCTAAACAATTCCAGTAGAGCTTTACAGGTTTAATTTCAGATTAGACAAAACCTACAATATTGCAATAGAGTTCCTTCATATGGCAACATAGTATACTTTTTGGAAGCTCTTTACATAGGAAAGTGATTTAGGCAAACTTAATCTGTTCTCTTTAAGTCTGTTAATATTTTAAAAATACTTATTTTTACTCCTCATCTTTGCACTTCCTAGACCAAAGTAATACATTTAAAAGGTAAGTAATTAGAGAAACTTAAAGAGCTGAGAATGTCATGATTAATAATATAATTTGGATGACTTTGGGTTCTTAGATTCCTGCTTAGAAAAATATAAGGTTAAAAAGGCAATGGAATTTGAAGGTCTCCTTTGTTCCAGCTCAGTAATCACCCAACATTTACCATGTGTCACATTTGTGCGTGTGTGTGCGTATGTATGCGTGTGTGCTCGCGCGCATAGGTACTTTGGTTCCGGGGATGAATGATTGAAGAATAACCTAAAACCTCCTGGTATAAACAAATTTTTCATCATACTGGTGTTCTAAGTATGGTAAAGTCTCATTTATTTATATTTCAGTGATTTGGAACTTTAATAATTGGGAAACAGGCCAGGTAAAGTTTTCCTTTGCAGGATACATATAAAAAGTTTTTATTAACTAGGTTGCAAGAAGAGTTTTAACCAATTTAAGAAGTCAGTTGGTCTACTGGCACTTTAGAGCCACCCACGTACATTTAGGCTAAGATCTTTTTACAGATAACAAATCATTCTCAATTATTTATTAAAGAAAATGTTCTGCAGTATTCTGAAGAGTCATTAAGCCAGAGAATTAAAAGAGAAGTTTAAATTCATCTTCTTCAGGAATTCCCAAGCCTGGAAAGTCATCAGAATCACCTGAGGGGATTAAAAAACTCAGATTCTTGAGATAAATTCTTAGGTCTCAATTTCCAGAGATCATGTTTCAGTGGGATGCTGCTGCTGCTGCTGCTAAGTCGCTTCAGTTGTGTCCAACTCTGTGCGACCCCATAGACGGCAGCCCACCAGGCTCCCCCGTCCCTGGGATTCTCCAGGCAAGAATACTGGAGTGGGTTGCCATTTCCTTCTCCAGTGCATGAAAGGAAAAGTGAAAGTGAAGTTGCTCAGTTGTGTCCGGCTCTTAGCGACCTCATGAACTGCAGCCTACCAGGCTCCTCCGTCCATGGGATTTTCCAGGCAAGAGTACTGGAGTGGGGCGCCATTGCCTTCTCCTCAGTGGGATGAGTTGAGGTCTTAAAAATCAATAATGTTACAGTTTTCTGGTTGATTCTGACACACAGCCAGACTTCAGGCCACTGATTTGGTGCAGTTCTCTATATAATGTAGAAATCCTTTCAATAGTTTTTTTTTTTTTTTAATAAGTAAACATTCTTATTAACTTGGAAATTTATAAGGAAATGGATCTTAGTTTTGCAAATGCACTCTATTGTGGAAAGCTATTGGACAGTTGTGTTAGATCTATTTTTTCTTCTCCTGATGCTGAGCTGAAAAGTCTCTCAGAGAAAAAGAGCAAGTGCCCGGCTCTTTGTCATGGCACTTCTCCAATACTGGAAGATAGTTGCTATGGGTCTTCTCTTTTCTATGTTGAAAATTCCCTTTCTTTCTGAAAAAGTTTTAATTTTCTTTACTATGCTGTTCACCTTCTTGAGTATATTCTAGACAATCATTGTCCCCATATGTGATGGACGTACTTTTTTTTAAGGCTTTCCAAAATGACAATGGTCTTTCAGCTGGCATGGCACAGTGTGGGTTCCTGTACAGCTTCCAGCTGACTACAAATACAGATTTTTTAAAAGCAAGACAAGCCAGGTTTTCAAGTCAGTTTTTCCCTATCCTGTATTTTAGTTAAGTATTTTAAGCATCAATCCATGACTCTTTTTAAATGCTTGTCTATCCTCCACTGATTGAGACTTTGTTTCATCTGTCATTTAACAATTACTGAGTTTCTACTGTGTTCCAAACACTAAAGATCATAGTGTGAACAGAAGAATAAATTCCCTATTCCTCATGGTAGTTACTTCCATCCTAGTGGGGACATCTATTGGAAACTTGATTCTCCAAGCAGGACAGCCTGGTTGTTAAGGGTGTAGGTCTCACAATTAGTGAGACGTTTGGCTTCCACTATTCTGAGATGGGGCTTCCCAGATGGTGCTAGTGGTAAAGAGCCTAGCTGCCAATGTGGGAGGCTTAAGAGAAGCAGGTTGGACCCCTGGGTTGGGAAGATTCCCTGGAGGAGGGCATGGCAACCCACTCTGGTATTCTTGCCTGGAGAATCCCATGGACAGACGAGCCTGCGGGCTACAGTTCAGAGGGTTGCAAAGACTCGAACACAACTGAAGCAACTTAGCATACACACATTCTGAAATGAGTGATCTTGGACTAGCCTCTTTGCCCTCTTGAATCTTGTTTGTAAAACTGGGATAAGACTAGATCTAAAGCATAGGTTTGTTTAATCCTCAGGGCTAAAAAAAAAAAAAAATCTATATTTATATATATATATATATATATATATATATATATATACATACAGACACATATACATGTAAATCATTTATAACAGTGCTAATTAAATGCTATCTATCACCATCACTTTTTTCTTTGTCCTCCTCCTTCCCATCATTGCTGTATCATCAATATAGCTATTCTTTTGTGTAATTTGTAGGTTGATAAGCGAGTATCCAATGTCCCCATCAAAATTTTATTACTTAAAAATAATAGCATCACATTTCCACTGTTTACATATTTTAATTATCCCAACTCATTCTCTCTGAAATGATACATAAATATTTGGATTTTTACTCTGTAATTCCCCATATACGGTCTTTAGAAGTGTGTGTGTGTGTGTGTGTGTGTGTGTGTGTGTGTGTTTTAAACAAATATATAATGGAAAAACTAAGCAGTTTTGAAGTGGCAGTGTAAATAGGGGTAAGTATGTGCATGCTCAGTCATGTCCGACTCTTTGCAACCCCATGGACTGTGGCCTGCCAGGCTCCTCTGTCTATGGGATTCTCCAGGCAAGAATACTGGAGTGGGTTGCCATTTCCTTCTCCAGAGGATCTTCCCGACCCAGGGATCAAACGAACCTGTGTCTCCGGCTTTGGCAGGCAGATTCTTTACCTGTAGATAAATATTACCTGAGCCACCTGTAGATAATAATTATTCCATCCTTCAAAAGCCAATTTTAATCTTTCTAAGATTTATTTATTTTTGGCTGCATTGGGTCTTCGTTGCTGCACACAGGCTACTCTCTAGTTGCAATGAGCAGGCTTCTCAATGTGGTGGCTTCTCTTGTGGAGCCTGGGCTCGATGTGGGCAGGCTCAGTAGTTGTAGCTTGAGGGCTTAGTCGCCCCGAGGCTTGTGGGATCCTCCCAGATATTGTACCTGTGTCCCCTGCTTTGGCAGGCAGATTCCCAACCACTAGACCACCAAGGAAGCCCCAGGCTAAGTTAATTTTAAGAGTCAGCCAGATCTGGATTTAAGTTCTCTTTTTTATCACTTCATATATTTTCTATCCTTAGGCTGGTATTCAACACCTTGCAGCCTCAGTTGCCTCATCTGTAAAGTGGGAATGTTTTGAGTGTTAAAGTCATCTAAGTGTAATAATGGTTGAAAAGAAATGGCTGTGACTCATAAATAGAATCACCTTCTACAGCCAGTCTCTTCAGCAAAGGAAAGGCATTTTGTGCTGCTCTTGCCTTTAAACATGAATGCCTCTGCACAGTGAGGGGAGACAAAATTGATACTCCCAACATAATCCAGTAGAGAGAGGCTGGAGGAGACAGGAAGAAGTTTTAACTGTTCCCATGACTTTCCAACTTCAGTGAACCTTGCTAACCCTAGAATGGCTTAGTATTTTATACAAGCATTGAGTCAAGGGGGCATTTCATATCTAGTGATACAGTAGTGATGTACGGTAGTGACTTGGGAGGCAGGAAAAACTGGGAAGATGTAAACACCACCTTCGCCCCCCCCACCCCCTGCCAGGATTCGCAGAAGCAGACAGGTTTTGAATTTCCATAGGCCAGGGGATTGGAGGGGTTTGTAACAAATTTACAAGATCTTTAGCAGATCTGAAAAGCCACCAGATGACATCTGAGCTGCATATGGAAATGACTTATATAGCCCCATAGTAATCAGGGTTTCCCAGGTAGTGCTAGTGGTAAAGAATACTCCTGTCAATGCAGGAGACTCAGGAGACATGGGTTTGATCCCTGGGTCAGGAAGATTCCCTGGAGTAGGAAATGGTCCCACTCGAGTACTCTTATCTGGAAAATTCCATGAACAGAGGAGCCTGGCGGGCTACAGTCCATGAGGCCGCAAATAATAGGACATGAATGAGTGACTGAGCACTGAACACACAGTAATCAATCAATAACTGGCAACTATTATTATTATGCATCATTTATTAACCTTATAAAGCACTCATTTGAAAATGCATCTTCGGAATTTTGGCATTTTCTTTTATTTCTTAGAAGCCTTTTCAGACACCATAGGTGCATTGTTTATAAGCAGTCAGAATATTTACTGCATAAGCAAGTTTAACAAAAATATAAAACCACTGGGCTTCCTGCAATGGTATTGGTCTAGATCTCTTTCATAAATTCAACCCACTCACTCTTGGCTGCCAGCTCCTCGTTAAGGAAGTCTCCAAACCTTATGATATCCAAGTCACCAGATTTTACAGTAATCTTGACTCTTCTCTCATTTTCCTGCTATAGTTAATGTTCTATCAAGTCCAATGCTCTGTGGATTCTGGATCTGTAACACGTATACAGTGCTATATTTAAAATGAGTAACCAATAAGGACCACTGTAGAGTACAGGAAACTCTGCTCAATATTCTGTAGGAACCTAATTAGGAAAAGAATTTTAAAAAGAATAGATACATGTATATGTATAACTGAATCACTTTGTTGTACACATGAAACTAACATAACATTGTTAATCAACCAGTATAAAAAATATGTATATCTTCATTTCAACCAAACTGCCAGTAACCTGATTCAGCTGGGTTGGCTTTCTCTGGAGCTGTTTTAACTGTGATGTCCTTGCTTTGTGAGCTTCTGCTCCCCTTAATCTAACCTACATGCTTTGTCAAATGAATGTCAGCAAAGCCTGATATTAATGATCAATTACGTCAGTCTTCTTTTTTATAAATTATCAAGGAATTCTCCATCGCTTATCCTCTGTAAAATACACATATCCTCCACGTTATAACCTCCCTTTTTCTTTCTTTGTCTCTCTCTTTTTCTCATAGGTAAGGACCTTGCTTGAGATTCTTTCCAGGAATAAAAGTGTTTCTGAGTTAAGATCTGAAAAAACATGAAAGACGAATTTAAGGAGGAAACTGCTTAGACTATGGGGAAAAGTAAACAGAAGGAGACTTCTGTTTGGCCAGAAGGAGACTTTTTGCAAATCAGCTGGCCTTCCCTAAACTTCCAGCTAGAAGGGTACCCAAAAGTCCCCAGAGGAGAGCTGCTACCTTTTCTTAAATTTTTCCAGAGAAGTAAACTCCCCAGAGAACCTGTTCCAGCTGATTTGGTGTTGTATTTAGGTTTCTTTATCATAGCTGTTCTTGGTAATTACACAGCAGCTTTCCTTAGAAGAGCCTTTAAATAGACCTGCTAATGCCTCTCTGAGGTAGGGAAACACAGAACACCATCATCCCCATTTAACAGATGAAAGAATAGAGGAAAGGGGGCTTGGACACATTTTCCAGTGCCTCTGGATGGGTTTATTTCCTCCATTTCACAGAGGAAATATCTCTAGGGCTTTCTCACACAACCCTTCTGTGATTTTCAGGTATGGCTGAAAACACCTTCACTTTTCAACTTCTGATACGAGTGTCACCCCTTTCTCCCATCAGCTACATGGTGACTGGAGAATGTCAGCCACGTACAGTACTTTCTGTGCTTAGTCGTTCAGTCATGTCTGACTCTTTGATGCCCTATGTATGGACTGTAGCCTGCCAGGCTCCTCTGTCCATGGAATCTTTCAGGCAAGAACACTGGAGTGGGTTGCCATTTCCTACTCCAGGAGATCTTCTTGATCCAAGGATGGAACCCGCGATTCTTGTGTCTCTGCATTAGCAGGCAGATTCTTTACCACTAGCTACCTGGGAAGACTATACGGTATTTGTTGTCCTTGTTCAGCTGTTAAGTTGTTTCCGACTTTTTGCAACCCCATGGACGCCAGGCTTCCCTGTCCTTCACTATCTCCCAGAGTTCACTCAAACTCATGTCCATTGAGTCAGTGATGTTATCAACCATCTCATCCTCTAACACCCCCTTCTCCTCTTGCCCTCAATCTTTCCCTTAGTTTTCCTAAAATGGAAGTGACTTTAAGATTTGTTTGATCATATCATAAAGACAACACATGCTTACTGAGAAAAGTTCTAAGTTTACTTAAATACACAAAGGACTTAGTACTATACAGTAGGTACTCAATAAATACTTGCTGTAGGAATGAAGAAATGATGAAGAAAAGAACGAACTGGTGAAAGGAGTCAAAGTCATTTGCAATCCCACTATCTAGTAACATGTCATTATAGGTTCTTATCATCCTTTTTCCCCTTATCTGTTTTAAGGTCCAATAAGGTGGATGTGTTGATGGGGGTGCCAAAAGGCAAAAGGGAAAGAAGAAAAGTTACATTTCTGAACAAAAACATGGAAGAGTCAGAGGGTGACATATTGGAAAAGAGACAGTCTTATTGATTAGCCCCCAACTCTAACGAGCTACCTAGGATCAGTGTTGCCTCCCAGAATGAGAGCTACCCATGACAGAGATCAGTTACTGAACTCCAGTTATTAGCACAATATAGTATCTTCATGCTCTCTGCCATATCTGTATATTATTTACTTAATATTTTATTTAAAACTGATCACTTTGAAATGCTTAATTCTGGTCTATTCAAGCCATTCCCAATGGTGGCTGCTCTTTACAATCACCTGGGAGAGCTTTCATGAAATATTTAGGGTGGGAGCACCTCTCAAAGATTCTAATTGCATGATCCACTGTGGCACCCAGCATTGGTGTTTTTTAAAATATCTTAAGTATTTTGTATGATTCTAATATGCAACCAGTATTGAGAACCATGGTTCTAGCAATTATAGTTATGAATCATGGGCTTCACGGGTTGTTTTTCTCTAATATGTGTTAAGATATAGTAATACCTAATGATTAAAATAAATTAAAAAATGACTTCTCATGTACCCTCTGAAATGTCTCACATTCTACCAGGGGCAGGCAAACTATAGTTGAGAATATACCTTAATAAACAGAAGAAATTAGGACTTTAAAATCTGAACTTCTGAAAAGCTAGTCACATTCCAACTCAGCTACTTCTTTTATATGTTTGACCCTGAGAAGCTCGATATATTTAATGACTGGAGTTTTGCATGTTACAATTGTAATGAACTATCTTCCCATCCATTCACTTCTCACCCCTGCCCCTGTAGCACACTAGTGAATTCTTCCTCAAATCTTCACTGACACATACTGATCTCAGAATGTCACGTTTATTTTACCTAATGATTAAAATAAATTAAAAAATGATTTCTTATGTACCATTTGAAATGTTTCACATCCTACCAGAGGCAGGTAAACTATAGTTGAGGACACACTGTAATAAACAGAAGAAACCAGAACTGCATCCTCTGACAGGCAGGGTGGGGTAATTTGCTGATGTTTTTGCCACATTTCTCTGGATACTAAAGCTGCAGACTGGTTCATGATGGCAGAGGCAGGTATGACGAAAGTGTCTTAAGGTCTTCATCTGAATCCATGAAATGTAAGTCTCCCCAAGGCTTAGTTCATAAGCCAGATGGGTCTATCTTTATACCATACACAGCATTTCACACCGTACTCCTGGACCTTGGCATCATGAGATACATCGGCTTTCACCCAACTTCATATTTAATACACAGTGTTTTCCCCCCTCTCCCACACCCACTTCCAGACTAAAGTTTCCTTTAGTACCTAGAAACAGTTGAATATCTTCTTTGCTTGATTACCTATATAATCCCGATTTCTAATACTTAGTGACTTTCTTCTAAAGAGCATAAATTGCAATGGGAATAGCATCTCATTAACCCTCCCCATTCCTGGGCGGAAGTTTCGTGGCGAGTATGACCTCTTAGACTAATCTGTCTGCCTCCAAGTGAGAGGTAGGAGTCTCCCTGCTCACTATCACAGATGCCACCAACACGTTGGGAGGGACACCAATGTTTGTGGAACAGGAGAAAACTCTTCTTCTTGCTCAAGAGAGATGTGGTTCTGTGCAACCTGTCGCCAAGGAGTGGTTCAAATTCTTAGTGACAAAGGCAGATAAAGCATCCTTCTCACGCCAGGGACAGACACGTAAGTAATGCCTATGTCTAAACCTCTAATGGGGCTTCCCAGGTGGCACTAATGGTAAAGAATCCACCTGTCAATGTGGGTTAGACATAAGAGATGAGGGTTCAACCCCTGGGTTGGGAAGATCCCCTGGAGGAGGGCGCAACCACCCACTCCGGTATTCTTACCTGGAGAACTCTATGGACAGCAGAGCCTGGCAGGCTACAGTCCAAGCGGTAGGACTCGACTGAAGGGACTTAGCACGCAAACCCCTGATAAAGGCCAATTATTAGACGATGCTGCCTCTTGAGAGCCAATCTCATCATTGAGACTTCTCACCCTCTCTTTCCCATCTGGTCGCCATTTTGAAGAGAAAAGAGTGACTTCCTGACCTGGAGAAATGTTCTTCCAAGAAAAAAGTACAGAAAGACCCAAAATCAGAGGATGACGTTGAAAACAAAAGTTCAGGATGTTACATATCTCCCACTGAAATCATTTGTCTCTGATCATCCAAGACCTAACAGTAAAGATGAATCTTTTAACAAAATCATGTCTTTCCAAACAGAAGTTCAGTCATTCAGGATAAGAGAACAGTGGCCTGATCCCACATCAAGGGTCTAGAGACTGATTTTATCCATTCTTCTGACTCCAGGGAGAGACTTCTCGTGGGGAAAGTAGGAGGCTCATTCTGAGAACGGGAGCCAGCCTCCTGCCAGGCAGGCTGTTTCCGGTTGGAAAGTCACTGCAGGAGTGGCCATGCAGGGAGATGGGGAGAAAAGTTAGTTAGTAACTGAATATATTGCTCCAGGCTTCTCTTGGAATATTCATGGCAACAAAGAGGTGTCCCTTTTCGAGAAAAGAGATTCACAGCTGACACATTTCACATGGGCCCAGAATTTATTTTTAGGGAACAATAATGTTATGAAATCACCCTGGGGTTAAGACAAATGACAAAGGTTATCCTTACTTTGGGGTAGATAAGCAGCAAGGGACTGAGGCGGGCCTGGGGGCTGTGTGTTGTGGAGACAATGAGGTGTGGCTTGTGGGAACCAGCTTAAGGACACCCCGCTGTGGTGGGTGGAAATAGGAATTTCTTATCCTTCCCTTCTTTTCCTCTCCCTCCCTGTAGGAAGCCAGTTCTTTCTGCTCTTTGCTGCTTCACCGCACCTGGAGGGGCTAAATGCTAAAGAAAACCCTAGCCCGAGGGCTTGGCGGGGTCTAGGAGGTCCTCCAAAGTCCCCAGAGGGAAGGGCATTGGCAGAAGCCTCTGAGACCCTGGATCAGCCAGTCCCCCACAATATCCTTCTCAGTCATCAGATCTCTGACTGGCAGAAACAAATTATTCTGTGGGAAAATTCACCACATCTCTGAAGCTGCATTGTGGACTCGATACTGTTTGGCTTTGAATTATTCTGAAAATTCTCTAGAGCAGCAAGTACCCAAATTTTATCACCAGGAAACAAATCCCCTAGAGTCTGGTCATTCCAATAACTTGCCCTATGACTTATATCCTTTTTACTCCTGTCAATGAATCAGATTTCTTTTAATGCAACAAATTTTCCTTAAACTTATCTTCCAGTAAATCACGACCCTATTTTCTTCCATCATCTATGGATATGGAGCAAACAGGAAAACAGAAGCATCTGTTTAGTTGCCTGATTTTCACATGAACGCACGCTAAGTTGCTTCACTTGTGTCTAACTCTTTGATAGCCCATGGACTGTAGCCTGCCAGGCTCCTCTGTCCTTGGAAATTTTTCAGGCAAGAATACTGGAGTGGGTTGCCATGCCTTCCTCCAGGGGATCTTCCCGATCTGGGAATCAAACCTGTGTCTCTTAGGTCTCCTGCATTGGCAGGCAGGTTCTTTATCGTTAGCGCCAGTTGGGAAGCCAACCACTGGTAGCAAAGCTGCCTGGGACGTTGCTGAAAATGCAGATTCCTCAGTACATGCTCCAGATCAATCTATTTAGAATCTCCGGAGTAGGACTGGGGAAGACCTGTGGTAGAACAAAGCTGTATGGTTGGTTCTTCAAAGAACTACTGATTTAGGCATGATTTTGGGGGGCAGAGGAAAGCAGGCCTACATTTTTTTTTCTCTTCTAGGTTTGTATTGTTGAAGGAGCTATATATATATATTGCTGACTTGGATAATTGCTCAGCTGCCTAGATAATTTTGCCTGTACAGATCTAGTTGAAAAGTAACATTTCAATTAGTTTCTTGAACCTGTTTTATAATTCCTTCTGTCCTATTCTTGGCCCGTTACGGACTGAATGATGTTGCCTCCAAATTTATATGTTGAAGCCCTAACTTTCGGCATGACCGTGTTTGGTGATAAGGCTTTTAGGAGGTAGTTACACGTAAATGAGGTCATAAGGGTAGGGCCCTTGTCTAATAGAACTGGTGTCTTATGAGAGGGCTTCCCAGGTGGTGCAGTTGGTAAAGTCTCTGCCTGCCAATGCAGGAGACACAAGAGATGCAGGTTCGATCCCTGAGTCAGGAAGATCCCCTGGAAGATGAAATGGCAACCCGCTCCAGCATTCTTGCCTGAAAAATTCCATGGACAGAGGAGCCTGGTGGGTTATGGTCCACAGGGAAGAAGAGGAAGAGACCCCAGAGCTTCCCCTCCCCCCTCCTCCTCCCACCCCTGAGCTCTACACACACGAGAAAGACTCTGTGAGGACACAGTGAGAAAGCAACTGTCTGCACACCAGGAAGAGAGCCTTCACCTGAATCTGGCCCTGCCAGAACTTGATCTGGGACCTCCAGCCTCTAGAACCATGAGAAAACAAATTTCAGTTAAGTTCCCTAGTCCCTGTTATTCTACTATGGCAGCTCAAGCGGACTAATGCAGTCCTCATTAACACAACTGCTTGGAGGAAGGATCTTCCAAATTCTACCACACAGGAGCTATACTTTATAGCAGCCTACACCCACACACTGTGTGGGGAATTTGGAATATGGGATTACACTCCTTATCTCCTCCTCTGCTTGGTGCTCAGCTACTTACGTGCATGTGTGCTAAAATGCTTCAGTCATGTCTGACCATATGGACCGAAGCCTGCCAGGCTCCTCTGTCCATGGGATTTTCCAGGCAAGAATACTGGGGTGGGTTGCCATGCCCTCCTCCAGGGGATTCTCCCAACCCGAGTCTCTTAATTCTTCTGCATTGTCAGGGGGGTTCTTTACCAGTAGTGCCACCTGGGAAGCCCACGCTGTAAGTATTAATAGTTAACCATGTTCCAATGAAGAAGAGCAGCCAGAAGGGATAAGAACAGATACAGAGAGTGGAGAGCCATGAATCCCATCAGCGTTTGTGACACTCTAATTAATGTCTATAAAGCTATAAACAAATTTCTTTGTGCTTTCAGAAATTTTAAATGTTTCTCATGCTCTCAGATTCTAAAGTTTCCTTGCTGTAAAAAAAAAAAAAATGGGAAGCATTCTCCAGAAAAATCTTTCTCAGGTGAGATCACTCTTTCTAGGTCAAAAAGACTATTGTGTCTGGAACCTGGGCTCTCAGTTTGATGAGGCTGCTGCGAAGCTTGAGGGGCTCCTTCCTATACAGGGGGTGCCCCTTTCTTGGAATGGGTTTTTACTTGCTGCTGGTTTTGTTGGCTGCTTCCTAACTCTGGAGCAATCACAAATCTTCAGTTTATTTGAGTGCAACAAAGTGCTGTTTATTTCAGATTTGCTTTGTATGCTTTCTCTTTCCAAAATTTTGAGTATAAGAATGTCTGGGTGACAGCTGAAATTTCCCGGGCTTCTCAGGGTTCTGAAGGGCTTCCCTGGTGGCTCAGTCGCTAGAGAATCTGCCTGAGTGCAGACGACCTGGTTTCAATCCCTAGATTGGGAAGATCCCCTGGAGTTGGGAATGGCAACCCACTCCAGTATTCTTGTTTCAGAAATTCCATGGACAGAGGAGCCTGATGGGCAATAGTCCATGGGGTCTCAAGAGTTGGACATGCATGATCTAGCAACTAAAGCACCACCACCACTCAGGGTTCTGAAGTGACTACTTTGAATTAGGTATCTACTCTATACTTCTGCCGAGGGAAGAAGGTGTCTGCCTTCTTGACACACAAAGTGACTATTAGGTGATGCTCTGCTTTCCTGGGATCTGTTGGTAGTGCTACTAAAAACTATAAAGTCGTAAGTTTGATAACACATTGTCCCATTGAATAACCAGATAAGAAATCCATGTTAAAATTTCTACTGCTTTGCACTCAGATCTATGATGTGGTCTGGAGTCTTCTTTGTTGTGTAGTAGACATGTAAATCTTTTAACAGAAAGCAAGAAGTTGATTGTTCAAAGAGACTGATAATCAAAATAGAAACTGTTCCATCCAGAAGCATAAACATGAAGCTTAGGAAATGATTTGCTGAACATTCTGCCATATCCATACACTTAAAGCAAGAGTTAGTGAAGTAACCTATGGGAATTGCCTGGTATTCCAGTGGTTAGGGCTCCACGCTTCCATTGCTGTGGGCCTGGGTTTGATCCCTGATCAAGGAACTAAGATCCCACATGCCTCCAGTCATGGCCAAAAATAAATGAATGATGTTTTATTTTTTTAAAGAGTGAAGTTACCTAACCTACTAAAAGTAGCAAAAGTAATTTCTTGTTAAGAGCAGTAGATATTTTTTGTCCCTAAGGAATATTGCAAGGACACTGTAGCAAAGAAAGATAAAACTGGACAAGTTATTCTCCTGATAAACGTAGCTTTTCCATTTCAGAAACTGCCTTGGTGATATGAGGAGGGAAACCCGAAGTTGCATGTCAGCCATGACTGAAGAGTCGGGACTGTGCTGTTTCCTGCTGATCCCCAAACCCCTTTCAAATGAGAGCATCTGTTTTTCAAAGTTTGTTTGTTTTTTTTTTTTAATTTCTCCTTCTTCTGCAGTGGTTCTAATGAATTATCACTGTCTTGGCAGTTGAAGAATTTTACCTCATTTCCCTAAAATACGTATTGTATAAACATAGTTTGAATAAAAATTCTGATCTGCCTTTAAGATAATGTAAATTAATACTTGAGTAATAAGCATCTTTTCTTTGAATAAAAGATTTGCGACACCAAGGAATCTTCCTACACTTGAGGAATATAATGCCTGAATCAAAACAAAGCCAAAATAATCACATGAAGAAGAAAACAAACAGCATCAAAGTCAACCAGAGATACTGTCTTCTGCCACACTAAACACCCAGAATTTTACACAATAGATATATGTGCTACATAAAGGTACTCGAAGAATTTTCCACTGTACATCTGCATGCATTTGTTTTCATTTTTGTCAAATAGGACAAACAATTCCTGCAGAAGGTGGCCCCAGCTTGACCTAGGAACCATAAGAAGCCCTCCTAAAAAGGCCGAACAGACTTCATCAACTCAGTAAGAAAAAGAAAATAGCCCAACTAAAAAGTGGCCAAACGAGTTGATAAAACTTTTTTTCCAAAAAATATACAAGTGGCCTATAAGCACATGAAAAGATGCTCAACATCATTAGCCATTTAGGAAACGCAAATCACGGTGAGATAGCACTTCATATCAATCATGATGGCTATAGTCAAAAAGACGGGTGTTAAGTGTGGGTGGGGATGTCAAGAAATTTGAACTTTAATGGAAAATGGTGCAGCTGCTTTGGAAAACAATCTGATCGTTCCTGTTGTTCAGTGTTAACTGTGATACAATATGACCCTGCAATTCCACTCCTAGGTATATATATCTAAGAGAAATGAGAACATATGTTCACACAAAAACTTACACATAAATGCTCACAGCAGCATTATTCATAATAGCAAAAAATGGAAACAAATCAAATGTCCACCCACTAATGGATAAAGTGTGGTTTATCTATACAATGGAATACTATTTAACCATAAAAAGGAATGAAGTATTGTTACATGCTACAGCATAGATGAACTTTGAAGACATGCTACATGAGAGAAGCCAGCCCCAAAGACCACATATTGCATGATTCCATTTGTTTGAAATGTTCAGACCAAGAAAATCTATGGATTTATGGAGACAGAAAGTAGATTACTGGTTGCCTAGGGCTGCAAAAGGCAGGGCCAAGTGGGGGCTGATTGCTAATAGGTCTTTAGGGCTTCCCTTGGTGGCTCAGCTGGTAAAGAATCTGCCTGCAATGTGGGAGACCTGGGTTCTATCCCTGGGTTGGGAAGATCCCTTGGAGAAGGAAAAGGCTACCCACTCCAGTATTCTAGCCTGGAGAATTACATGGATTGTATAGTCCATGGGTCACACACTTTTACTTTCATGGGGTCTTTTGGGAGGAAGGGATAAAGAAATGTTCTAGGTGAAAAGCTCGTCTTTGTTCTTAACCTTAGTACCCCTGAACTTGAAGTTAGTCTCAGAAGTGAAAGTGGTCTTGGGGAATCCAGGACACACAAAAACAAATAAATAAAAAATAAAATTAACTGTGGTGATGGCTGCCAACATCACAAATATACTAAAAATCATTGAATTGCACACTTTTTTAAATGCGTGAATTGTGCTGGATGTAAATTACATCTCAGAAGAGCTGTTCAACCTGAATCCACAAAGGCTTTTCTAACTTTTTTCAGTTGCTGACATGGATATATCAGAAGGATGGACCAGACTCAGGACTGGCCTCAGCTCTGCAGTTTACTCAGAGATGGATAAAACAAACACTGTTAAGCTAAACCTCATCACTGTGAGAGCAGCACTTGGAGCTCAGGCTGTGAGAATCCCGTTCTAGAATAAACATCCTGCTTGGAATTAGGAGCCCTAACAAGTGAACAGAAAAGCAAATTGATATAAACAGAACTATTTTTATAAAAATAAAAGCTATCAGCGATTATGCATTTACTGTCAGGCACTATGTCAAGTGCAGTATGTATATTCACCCAACATTCAGGATTGCCCTGAGGAGGTGGGTATCATTATTGACATTTCATAGATAAGCAATCTGAAAACAAGTTAAATAAACTCCCCAAGGAGAGCCAGCTTATATGTGGTCACGGTGGGATTTAACTTAAATCTGTCTGACTTTTAGGTCTTAATTACTATGTAATAGAACTGTTTAAGATATTTGCACTATAGCATAACATTTTTATCTGTATCTCCTATAATGTCATATTCTCTTTCTCTCCATACATATATCTCCTAGCTTTGTTCTGTAGTCCATGTCTATGGATGTCATTTTGGAGTGAACCCTTGTGAAAACCTTAAGACAGAGAGTTTATAGGAATTGCCACTGACAGTAGTGATAGTGTTGTCATAGTAACCAATCCACCAAACTGGTCCCTGCAAGGAGCCGCACACTTCTGCCTCTATAAGGCACCGATACTGGCTGAACTCCCTCACAGTATCAATGACCCTCTGTTCATGCATACAGGGTAGAAAGTGCTGAGGTCCTGGTGTGCATCTTAAAGCATTAAAGTTCTTCCTTCTAAGTTTCCCTCTCTGACTCAAACAGTTTCCATTCGCTCTTCTAATCCTTTCCATTTACCCAGGATGTTCCAGGGACATTGTTTCTGAGGGGTGTGAAAAATCAGGGCCAGACAGTATCCGCAGCTTTGTTCTAAGCAGGAGTTACAAATATGACTACTTTCTTTCTGGTGAAAAAGGCACACTCCCAACCCAGTAATTTTTCACTCAGTGCCAGACTCTGAATCTTTGTCCCTGCCCCAAACCTACACGCAAGACCTTTAGCTGATTAGAAAATAAAAAAAAAAAACAACCCCTCTCAGGAGCCACTATACAGAAAATCTCAAGTTGGCAGCCCACAGTGCGTACTGTGTTGGGGGGCTACGCACACAAGACATCCACACGCATCCATCCACCTGCATTTTTCAACAATGCCCCTACATTTTCAAGGACTCTTTTCCTCTCTAACCTGGGTCTTTCTCTCTTCCTTCTCCTCTCCATTTCACTGGCCTCGCCTGCCTTCAGAGGCACCTGAAGGCACATAAGGCAGGGAAGTGAAACTGACTGTAATTCTTCAGTTCACTTCCCTGCAGCCTCCAGTGAGCCAGTCTCCATACGGTGGCCCAGCTGAGCTCGGAGGAAGCCCGGGTCCCAGCACAGGTGCAACCCATCAGCCCGCTGGCAGGCGCCCTGGGAGAAGAGAGCCAGACAGGGACACCAGAGGCCCTGCGAGCCGCAGAAAACCAAGCCTTACATCGAATATATAATAAGATTAAAAAGAAGAGGGCCTCTCCTCTGTGAAAGGAAGAATAGGAGACTCTTGTAGTATCTAAAAAGGCCATCATTTTCCCTTTGAGGAATTAAACATAAGTTGCTGGGAGCAATCAGAAATTCTGATTTCCCCATCTTCTTCTGATGCCCTTGGTTCACCTTCGGATCCCTCCAACTTCGCTCTTAGGTCCTTACAAGTCTATTTCTGTGCTATCAGTGAAATCACAAATCTGTTCAAGAGTGATCTTGATGGGCAAAAATGTATTCAGGTAAATCTGCTTAGTGTATCTTTTAAAATTAAAAATTAATCAATTACAAATAGCACTTTCTGTTCGTAAGTGTTTTTTTTTTTTTTTTTCCATGTTTCAGCTGATCCTTACCAAAACCCTGGGAAGTTGAACTCTATAATTCTTAACCCATTTTACTCAGCTAAAGTGGAGCCAGGATACACATTTAGGTTTATGAATTCAAAGGTGGCAGTGTTTCCAGTATAGTGCTGTTCGTTTAGTCAGTTCAAGCATAAAAGCCTGCTGATTTTTCCATAAGGGATTCATGCATGTAGTGGTTAATCCTTAGCAGGGCCGACAACTTCCTCTATGATTTTGACAACACTTCTTCCATAGTCTCTAGCCACTCATACCTTTTTTCAGCTCCTGGAAGGTACCAAACTCTTTGCTGCCTAGTATTCTCTCAGCATGTGCCTCCCCGCTTACAGATCCTGCCTTCCCCCAGACCCATTACTCTGGACATCTCAACTCTCAAAGCTCATCTTTCTTTCTTTTTTTTGGAATGTAATTTCTTTACAATATTGTGTTGTTTCAATTGTACAGTAAAGAGCATCAGCGACATGTATACATATATCCTCTCCTTTCTGATCTCCCATCCCACCCCTCTAGGTCATCACAGAGTACCGAGCTGAGCTCCCTGTGCTATACAGCAGTTTCCCACTAGCTATCTATTTTACACACGCCGTGGGAGTGGTACAGTTGCTCAGTCGTGTCCAACTCTTGTGACCCCATGGACTGTAGCCTGTCACGCTCCTCTGTCTATGGGATTTCCCAGGCAAGAATACTGGAGTGGGTTGCCATTTCCTTCTCCATTTCATACATGATAGTGTATATATATATATATATATATATATATATATATATATATGTCAATGTTACTCTCCCGATTCGTCCTAGCCTCCCCTTCCCTCCCTGCGTCCACATACCCATTCTCTACATCTGCATCTCTATTCCAACTCTGGAAATAGGTTCATCTTAAACTTCTTCTGTAGAGGAAGAATTCTTTGGCCACTGTGACAAGGTTACAGCACCTTGTTATACCAGCTCTCAGAACATGGCACTTTTCTAATCTACTGCATGTATTATCAGTGTGATTAACTTGTATAATTATTTACTCTTTTTTCTTATATGCAAACTACATGAAGTCATGAATGTGTCTATGTTCTTCACCCTATATCTCAGAGCATAGCAGACTTTGGTGTGTTATACCTGTTTGACACAAGTTTGGGGGCTATTCCACAACAGAGGTTCTTGTTAGCAGTCAATTCAATGCATTACACCAAATTCCCACCGTGGGCGTGGCACGGTCATTGGCCTAGTGTAGAAAAGCTACCCAAGGTTGTGAAAGTCCCCGTGTTTCTCAGGTCTGCTGCCAGCACCAATTATACTGGGAATTAAGATTCACAAAGAACACAGTCATATTTTCTTCTCCTCCTGTTGGCATAACCTTGAAACCCACACTTCTGAAACTACTACACTATCTAGCATGAGAACAAAGAGTTATTTATAAACATTTTAGCTAGATTACAAATGTACAATTATTGAACTGGATTAAGTTATAGGAGTGAAGGTTCCATGACTGACCATTTTCTTCCTGCTGAATTTTTTTTCTTTTAAGGAATGGGTTTTTTTCCCCTTAAATGGAACATTGTAGCTCTGTAAATTATATGTTCACTATGTAGTAACTTAAATGCTTAATTTGTGCTTATGAGTCCAACAAATATTGAGTTTGTCTTCTCTCCAAACTTTAGAATTTTCTTGCTTATCCTCCCTTACTACTAGTTCTCTTTTTGTTTCTTGTTTAGATGGGTTATTTCTTAATACTTTCTTTGATTTACTACATTTCCATGTACTTTTGTTACTGCTGTCTTTTTTTTTCTTTTACTTCCCTGTGATTTATTTTCTTTCTACCTCAAATATTTGCTATTTTCATTTCCCAACTACTGTAGGTTTTCTCTAGTACCTTTCTGCCTTACTTCTAATGTTGCAAATAGTTCTAACATGATTGTCATTCACATTTGTGAATAAATAAGCCCTTTTGATATTTACAGTAAAATAGACATATTTGCTATATGCTACAACTGAGAGTCCTTCCCCTGGTTAAATTACTCTCCTGTCCATATCAAAATAGTGCTTATTTGTTTTTTTTTTTAAAAGAGAAATCATCATTAGTAATCCATGCATCAAATTATCTTGCATGTTAACGGAAAGGACACAGCACTGAATATATTTTCTGGAATTCTAAATGACTGAAAGAAGGCACAAAGATGTAGCAAGTCTTAAGATGGTTTTCTTTTAATTGTCAAGGATTTTTTTTGTTTTGTTTTAATTTATTTTTTTTTATTGAAGGATAATCGCTTTACTTGAAACAAAATGTAAACAGAATAAAATCTCAATTAGAGTAATCTTATTTTCTGTTAATGAAACATACAGGCATTTTTATAATTCTGGCTTCTACCTGTTGTATTTATCAACTGTAAATATTATCAACATGAGCTTTCTATTGTTTTCACAGAAACAAAGCTGATAGTTCTCCAGGACTCCAGTACACACAAATCTAGAGGAAGAAAATCTCTTGGTTCCAATTCAAGCTTCAAGGCTTTGTTTTGGTTTGTTTTATTTTCACAATTAGTTTTCATAGTTAAACTGTAAAGTTCTCAGTTTTTTTTAAGATTTTTTTTTGTATGTGGACCATTTTAAAGTCTTTATTCAATTTGTTACAATATTGCTTCTGTTTTTTTATGGTTTGGTTTCTTGGCCATGAGGCATGTGGGATCTTAGTTCCCTGACCAGGGATCGAACCTGCATCCCCTGCCTTGGAAGGCGAACTCTTAACAATTGGACTCCCAGGGAAATCTCTTTTATCAATTTATTTAAAATATATCATCTCACCTTACTTTTGAGTCAATAATCATAGCACTAAATCTCAGCAATCTCATTATTTAGCCCCTTAGTCTCACTAGTAATTGAGTATGGTAGACCAGTAGGAAAGAATCTGAGCTTTCTATTCTCTTCCTCTTGCTTGGTGGTTTGAAGAAGAGTTAGAAAATTGGAAGTTTTAGTCACTACTGTGCTGTGGTAAAACAAAGATGTGGAGGTGTCGATTGGAGTTTGCTTTTCCTAGAAGTAATATTTACAATATTCATTCATAACAAGAGGCTATACTTCAAAGGATGACAACTGATTCAACTCACTATTATTCAGATAATTGTACAACTTACTTATTTTTCTAAGCCTCAATTGTCTAGCATTTTAAAAGACTGAAAGGACTAGAAAGAATGTAAATAATATATTAAGTGCATTCATGCTCAACTAGTCAGTGCTCAACTAGTGACAGCTACCATTATTATTGGTAAACAGCAGTTGTGTGCAGGTGTGTGTGTGTAAGCATGTTCAAAATCATCTCCACTTTTACCTTCTGTTGGCTTTGTCAATTCATATGAAACTGAAACAAATCCTAAGTGTCTACCACAATTATGTTTAAGATCAATACCAATTCATATTGAACTCACACTTTGGGGTCAAGGCTAGGCACTTGATTTGGTTGGGAGATAAACATATAAGCCAAACCCACAACAGCACACATGCTCTGCCAGGGGTTACCCACCTTGGAGAAGGCAAAGAGGCTCTATAGACACACTCAATCCAGCTGATTCACTTAGAAATCAGAAGTCCTGACAACAGTGCCCTTTGATCACAGCAGCTGGAAATACAGGTTGGCACTGAGAAAAGTAATTGTTCATGTGTTCATTTATATGCCTAGATTAGTTTATTCGATATGTGCATGTCAATCTCAGAAAGCAGTGCATTAAATGTACCTGGCTCCTCTAATTTCCTACCAGAAATCATTAAAATACCATATCAATGACATTAAAGCCTATCCTGAATAATGAGCAGTCTATGTTAGTTGGGTCTATACCCAGTATGTTTGTGAAAACAAGCAGCTCATTCACTGTTTTAATTAATCACCATTTACCTTCTGGGATCACTGTTTAAATTCTTAAGTCTTACTATGGAAAGCTGAAATTTTAAATTGGCAGGGTAGAATTATTTAGATGTCAACTCTTTCCAAACAGAGGCAAAAAGACCAGTGGCATTCTTCCTACTAGAATAAGGGTAAAGTGTTGTGTCCATTCTGTGCACTGATGTAGCCCAAGTGCCTAAAATGGGTTTTTGCAAACTATGACTCACAGAGCAAAGCCAGCTTGCCTCTTGTTTTTATATAGTCCCCCCGCCACCCTTAGAATGGTTGTTACATTTTCAAAGGGTTGAAAAGTATCAAAAGAAGAATATTTCATAACATGGGAAAATCATATGAAATGTTGATGCTCACAAATGTTTTATTGTAACACAGCCGTGCTCATCCATTTATGTATTATTTTTGTGTTACCATGGCTGTTTCTGTGCTACCAAGGAAGAGTGACGTAGTTGCAACAGAGTTAATGTGACCCTGAAGCAAAGTATAATTACTATTTGACCTTTAAAAAAAAAAAAAAAGCTGCCCTCTAGTCCAGAGTAATATCCCTCCTTAACTTCTTTTAAAAGCAGATACATTAAAATTTAACCCTTACTATATGGCACAAGGAACTCTGCTCAATATTCTGGAACAACCTAATTGAAAAAAGAACTTGAAAAAGAAGAGATACGTGTATACATATAACTGAATCACTTCATCGTACATGTGAAACTAACACAACATTGTAAATCAACTCCAATGTGAAATAAAAAGTTAAAAAAATATAAAACTTAACCTTCACAAATGTCTTTCCAGAAGAGAAATCTTAAATTTACATATAACTCTAAGGCCAATCAGCAGATTATATGATAGGATAGAGAGGCTCACAGTAATAAGGAGAAACGCCATCGACGAGAACAGACTCAAGAGCCACCGTGCTTGGCTCAGACTTTGGTTCTACCACTTACTAGCTGTGCCACCATGGGCAAAATGCTTAACTGCCCCGTGCACCAGTTTTTCTATCTATAAAATGAGGCAAATGATGGTATCCATCCCTTAGGGCTATTATGAGCATTAAATAAGTTTGTGTTTGTAAAACGCTTAGAACATCATCTGGTATGAAGTAACTACTGTAACATATTTTTCACTGAATGTTTAAGGTAGAAAGTTGAGATAACCTAGAAATTAGCTCGGAGAAGGCAATGGCACCCCACTCCAGTACTCTTGCCTGGAAAATCCCATGGAGAGAGGAGCCTGGTAGGCTACAGTCCATGGGGTCGCTAAGAGTCAGACATGACTGAGCGACTTCACTTTCACTTTTCCCTTTCATGCATTGGAGAAGGAAATGGCAACCCACTCCAGTATTCTTGCCTGGAGAATCCCAGGGATGGCGGAGCCTGGTGGGCTGCCGTCTATGGGGTCGCACAGAGTCGGGCATGACTGAAGCGACTTAGCAGCAGCAGAAATTAGCTAAGGTAATGTGCGAGCCCAATGTGTTCAAAATGGGGAAAAAGACAAAGGTGAGTCGAAATTTGAACATGTCCGCTGTGGTCAGTAAGTACTCTGAGCCAGTGCAATGCACTAATATCAACTCTAACTGCCTTTTGATTGCAGGATATAACTATTTGTCTCCCATACCTGTGACATAATTCTGTAATCAATGGTCCTGTTTGAGATAATAAACAAATTGTATTCTGAATGGCTGAGTGACTTCTGATATGAAACTTTAACTACCTAACAAGTTCTTATCTGAGGGTACCAAATTGACATAAAGGGAAGCAATGCTTTAAAGGATTCATGGATACAAGATTAGTTTGCTTTGTTGAGGTTTTATTCAGGTCTTAGGAAGGGAACCAATGGAAAATATTATCCTTCATCTAAACAAACACTTTCTAAGCACCAAAACCAGGAGTCAAAACTAGGCCTTAAGGAATTCTAATGGCTTTTTAATCATTGCAAGTCATTTTAGCAAACAGATAATTAGTACTCCTGATGTTTAAATAGATTTTTATATCAATTTATGTGAAATCTTTAAAAAGATTGAAGAAAGTGAATTCTTTATAAAGTAACCTTTTATCTTCTATAAAATATAATCTCTTGAAAACTATACTTCAGTACAGGACTGTATATGGGACTGCAATAGCTAGTAATTAAGTATTCAAAAATATAATTATTTTTACAAATGCTTTTCTGTTACAGGTGTTTTCCTGGAGGAGGTTCAATGAATTTTTGCTATGTGCAATAGGAATCAAGATTAAAGAACATATTGGGAAAATGTAACACTGAGGCTTTCTTATTTTATAATTTCCATTCCTTCAACTTTCAGTAAATGTTAATATTTAACTGTTACATTGTGGGAGGTACAATGAAAATGTAAGAGATCCAGTCCAATTTGATTTACTTGGGCCAATTACTAAATTATGCATAACAACTTACAAAAATACAAATAAAAAACTTTTGGGGGTTTCTTGCACTGAACTTGCACTCTAATTTTTTGATATTTACTTTTTAATGCACTAAATGTTGCAAGTCATGCCACTTTATTAAATTTTTGTGCTTTAGAAGCCTTTAATAATAGCTATTCTAGAAACTTTTCCAAAAACTTCTGTGTCGCATTTTTTGCAATAAAGCAAAATAAAAATAACTAAGAAATAAGATTTCAAAATATTTTAATTTTTGTCCAGTCATGTCCTGTGATCTTAAATTAGTTATGTGTATATTTGAATATAAGATAATAAGTCTCTTATTTTTTAATATCCTCAGTGCTTAGTTCACTAAAATAAAATATGAATCTGAGTATAAATGGCATAATAAGAAAAACTAACAGCTAAGATAAAATTAAATTAATTTGCATATTTATAAAGTCTCTATGCTTGGCTTGCTTTATTTTTTAGACTTAAAAAATTCCAAATTACTCAATAATTTAAAATTTTTTTCAAAATATATAATTATTATATTAATATTCCTACATTCTATAGAAAACATGTACTCTTAAGTAAATTCCTTTGAAGTTATTCTATTTGGTTGAATTTTGAACTTATTCCAATAGACTGGTCAGTTTTAATTTTTCAACTCCTTCTCTGAATTTGAGGAGCTCTTTCATATTAGACTTTAGAAACTACAGGTGGATAAAAAGTAATAAATACAATGCCCTTCCATCCAACTTTCTTCAATAAAACTGATGTAATTTCAAAAATAATTGTTTAACACATTTATCCCTCTGTTAAACTACATAAAGCTGAGAGAACATTTTTATATTATGCTGGCACTATAATAAATGGGCTGATATTATGCTATTGGTTGCAACTTACAGCATTTTTGTCTACATTAAAGCTAAGGTCTTAGTGATTATTCTTGCATTCTTTCTGTGAATTAAAATTAGAATAATGTAATTAGTCCCTCAAATTAAAATGCTATGGTTACCAATAATGGAACAAAGTCTAAATTATATTACTTTGAGATCAACAATAGGTTCACATGAACTGTTTTCCAGATCTGCTTTTTATGGAAAAGACAGTCTCCTTCCTATTGCGGAAGTATCAGATTCTTGCAGCATCCATGACACTTGTAAGCATTCAGTGGTCAGACGGCACTACATATCCTTCAAATGATATGGCCCAGTGGAGCTGGACAGTGCGGTCACGGAGCCAGGCAGCCTGGTATCTCAGCCAGCCACCACGATAGAGCCAGCAGGCCCCAGCTGGCGTGCTGAATCCAGGCTAAGGTGAGAAATGGATTTTTCATTTTGAAAGTCAACTCTTCTAACACTGAAACCTAGGATGTATTTATCAGGTAAAAGTGCACTGAGGACTTTAGGATCAAATTTATAATTCTGATTTTCCCCAGTTACTCTTAGGACAAGTTAAATCTTAATTTTATTTTCCTTCTGGGTTTCTAGATTTACACTAGATAGTACATTTTAAAACATACGAATATATGTGTGTTCTGGACTATAACTGAATATGTAAGACATATGCTAAATTAAGTATACCTGTAAGTTGTTTAAAAGTCATAAAAGTCAAAATAACAGAATATTGATCACCAGTGTTCTTGGCGTGGTGACATTTGCCCATCACATTAAATTTACCAACTTGATCTTTAGACAAATGGGAACCCTTACAAAATAAAAATACATTTCAAGTCCTAGTTGTCATTTGGACTTCTGTATTCACTATTCAAGCACAAGAGTTTGGATTCTTGATTGTGTTATTGCCTTGCTTGTGTTATCTTCTGACACTACAGGTTATTAATTCATTTCTTACCAACAGTAGAAAAATCAACTTACAAGATTTCTAAGTTCAAGATTTCCCATGCCTCCCGTGGGCCTCACATGCCCACCAGTGCTCCCTAAACAACAGTAGAGAATATCTCCCAGTTTCCTCAGCTTCAGTTACCCAGGTCTGGAAGAAACAGCATGATGGAAAAAATAAACCTTTAACTCCATAAGGGTGCGGAAAGTGGACCCCATCTTCCAGACATCCTTCTGAGTGGGAAAAGGCCATGATGGATTCTTAAACCACGTACTTTCTAACACAGCACTTAGTGGATGAGGCTGGGGTACCTGGCATCTGGATTCGTGATGTTTTATCCTGAGAAACTGAGAAGAAGACACTGCTTCTTTTCTAAAAAGAGAAAGCAACCCTCTGCCAGGGCTCATTAAAAAGGGTTTTAAAATTGGAGCCAATAAAACAGGATTGTCAATTCTTATAGTCTTTTTTTTTTTTTTAAATCTCAGCAGCATTTTAAAAAGGCATTGTTTTTCTCTCTCCCCTTGGACAGGAAATCCTACTTTCAATACACACATGGGACACATTCCAAGCAGCAGCAACAACAATTCTCCAACTCCTTTGTGACTTCAGAGCAGGCTCACAGACCTAACTGCGGCTAGAGAACTATTCCTCTTCTCAGTTTTCAACTGTGCTCCCCTTTGACATGGGAGCTACTAGGCAGGACTCACTCTGCCTCCCTGAAACCTCTTGCTTGGCTCTCCTTTACAAATGAAAAGGATAAGGTCTTCCTTTTTACAAGACAGAAAAGTTTGCCTGGGTGATGCCAGAATTTCCAACAGCGACCCTAAAAGACAAAGCCTTTTAGACCTCTAACCTCCAAGGGGAGCAAACCCCAAACAGACAAACAACAAAAAAAAGTAACTTGAGTTGTTGGAATGAATGAAAAGCTTTTCTTTTGGAGTTATCCCCTGGCACTTCTGCTCGCCCGAAGCAGGAAAGGGGTGGAGTGGGCGGGGGTACTTCTCATCACTGGATCCTTTTCCTTAAACCAAGCCTATTTTGAGACGTAGAGGGAGGACTGGGTAGGAAGACTTCCCAAGCTGTACTTCCAATGGCCCGGGCCTTTGGTCCCACCTGCCTGTCAAATTCAGCCCAGGGGCCCATCTTCCTCTCTGCGGATACTGAGAACGTGGACTTTCCGGCAGTCGGGGATGCACTGAGGCCAGTTTCCCGTTGACCTTTCAGGGACTCTGAAATCAACTCCCCCCCCACCCCCAGTCTGAATTGTTTTCGGTTGTTTTCAGCCTGCAGGAGCCTCCTGTTCAGCACACCCCTCTCCCCCTCCTCTCAGCCCTCTCCCCCCACTCCGGCCTCTCGGGCTCCCCCACCCCACCCCCCACCTTTGTTGTCTCATACCTGCTGGCCAGGCTCTGTCTGCAGTGCTGCCTGAAGGGCATCAGGTGGTAGTTCATGGCGTCCAGCAGCAGCTTCTGGCAGACCGGGTCGGTGCGCATGAAATCCACGGACTGGACCCGCTCCACCAGCTCGGGGGCCGGGATGAGCGCGAAGCGGAGGCGCTTCATGAGGTCGGGCGCGTACTGCATGCGGGTCTCGCGGTCGTGCTCCAGCCAGAGCACGGACATCTGGAAGAGCGCCAGCTCCGACTCCACGGGGGGCGGCAGCGAATCCAGCAGGGCGCGCATCTCCTCGAAGTTGAGCAGCAGCACATCCTCCACCAGGTACTTGTTGGCCAGCTTCTTGGTTTCCTCCAGGCCGTGCAGCGCGGCGATCTTGCACACCTGCTTGTAGTTCTGCACCGAGATCTGGTCGTTGAGGAACTGCACGCAGAGCTTGGTGACCTGGGGGATGTGCAAAATCTTGCTGACCGACAGCACCTCCTCCACCGTGTCCAGGGAGAGGGTCACGTTGGCCGTGTAGAGGTACTCCAGCACCAGGCGCAGCCCGATGGACGAGCAGCCCTGGAGCACCAGGTTGTTGATGGCCCGGGGACTGGTCAGCAGCTTGTCGTCGGGGGAGGAGGATGGAGTGCCAGGCTCCTCCTGCGCTGGCGGCGGCGGCGGCTGCTGCTGCGGCGGCTGCTGCGGTGGGTCCTTGGGGGCCCCCAGGCCGTCCTGACCGCCGACCCCTCCCCCGAGAGGGGGGTGACTGGAGAAGAGCGATCGGAAGTACTGCGAGCAGGAGGCCAGCACGGCCTTGTGGCAGTGGAACTGCTGGCCCTGGGCCGTCAGGGTCACGTCGCAAAACAGCTGCTTCCTCCACAGCAGGTTGAGGCCGTGCAGCAGGTTGTCGCTGTGGCTGGGGTCGAAGGTGGAGGTCCGGTCCCCGGATCTGGACATGGCGAGCTGCCTCGGCGCACCTGGCTTTAAACCCGCCTCCGACCTGGCAGACAGGGGTGGGGGATGGGAGGGAGGTGAGCAGGGTGGTGGTGGGAGGGTGGGGTGTGGTCGGGGTGGGGCAGGGTGTGGAGGGGAGAGGAGGGCGAAGAACCACGGTCAGTGCTCAGCTCAGGTCTCCGGAGGGACCCCGACCCTAGGAGACAGGTCTGAAGGTGCTGGATCCGTGAACGCGCCCCTCCGCCCCCCGGGGCCCTGTCTGGGGGTCCGGGCGCCCGCTCGGCTCCCCGCTACTCCTCTCTCCGCGACCCCCACACTTGGTCCCTCACTTTTCCTAAAACCACCCGGGCTCGGATCTCGGCGGCGACAGCGATGGCAGCAGCGACGGCAAAGTGGCGGCTGAGGCCGAGACACCTCGTGGGCTCGTGTCCATGCCGGGCCGGGGCGGGGAGAGGCCGGGGCGTGGGGAGCCCGGGGGGGCCCCCCCCCAAGAGCGCAGAGGCGACCGTCGACGGAGCTTTCAGGTCACCTCGGCGCCCGCAGCTTTGCGTTTCGCAGTTGGTCCAGTTTTGGGGGTGGGTGGGTGGGCAAGGGGGCCCGACAAGCGTGCGGGAAGAGGGGCGATCCTTAGCCCTCCAAACGCTGGGAACCCTTTCGATTATCCGCGCTGCCCCGAGAAACTCCCGAGCTAATCGTCTGCGGGAGCAGATAAAGCCCTTTCTTCTCCCAGGAAAGTGCAGCGGAGCGCGGTGAGGACCAGCTCAGTGGACTCGGCAGAGGCGGGAGCTGTCCTTATCAATTCTAGCTCATTTCCCTCACCCCGGCCCTGCCTGCTTCTCTGCTTTCGCAAACTGTTGGCTTTCCCCGTCACCACTCAGTTTTGCTAATTTTTCAGATACGACTTTAAACCTGGCAGGAGAATCCCTCCAGCCCCCCACCCCCGAGATGCCCCCCCCACGCCCCTCGCATTTTTAAGCGCGCAAGTTCGGGCGTGTGTCTCCCCTTCTCCGGCTGGGCGGCCCCGAGGAAGATGAGGAGGGAGGAAGTGGGACCACTGGGGTGGATTAAGAGCCAGAGCCCGCAGGCCTGGTGGGATTCGCGTGGACAGCTCTCCCTCCCGGGCACGAGGCGCAGTGGCTTTAACTCCTGAAACTATGAGAAGTTCAAGTGTACGGGCAGGTGTTGGGGGAGGGGGTGGGGTTGTCCGATGGTGGGGGGGGCGGGGTCTCTGCCTCCCACCCAGCATCGCCTCCCGAAGCCGCCGCTTCCTTCTGAGTCCCTGGGTGCAGCCCCCGGCGACCCCCTACTCGGGCACCCCCACTCCCCGCCCCCCCCCACCCCGGCCCTGGAACTACTTCTGTAAAAAGTCTGAGCCGCCCGCATCTCGGCGGAGGAGGGCAGGAGGTGGGGGTGGCGAGGCGATGTCGATACGCCGGGTCCTTAACCTGTAATTGCACCTTCTAGGGCTGAGCAGAAAGGGCCCCTCTCTGCCCACATCCCACCCGCGCGCCCGGGAGACCCGCCGCCGCCGCCGCCGCCGCCGCCGCCCGGCTCCGAGGGATCCCGCCGGACCGGCCCCTTCCACTGCGGCTCACTCTGCCCTGCCTGGCGCCAGTCCTGGATCGCCGGCTTCCTATTTCCACCGGACTGGGCTCCTCTCCACTCACTTTATCATCCCGTTCCAGGTGGACCCTAACCGCCCGCGAGCTCCCTCCCCCAGCAGCACCCGCCCCCCCACCCCCCGCCCAACGATGCGCCCCCAAAAGCGCAGGCTCTCCGAAACACCTCCCCGAGTCTCTCCCTTGAAGTGGACCCGGTCATACCTCCCTCTCGCTCTCCCCGCTTCGTTGTCTCTTCCCCCCCATCTTTTCCTGTTCCCCTTCTTTCTTGCTCTCTTTGCCTTTCCCCCTCATCTGCTTATTTCTTGCAATTGGAGTTTTATTCTTTATGAGCGTTTGCCACACAGCCACCCCCCCAACCCCTCTGAAAGACTCCCTCCCCTGCCCTCCCCCTCACTAACAACCCAAAAGACAGAACAGAATACACACAAGGCAGACACAAGGCCAGAAACTTACCTGCTTTCAACCAGCTGCAAAGTCAAGGCTCACTTAAGCTCCCCCCCAAAAATCAATTGTCCTTCCTTTTTAAAGGTTTGCTCTCTCCTTGGGAGTGGGGTGGGAAACACCTTCTGGTTCCCAACTCCAGGCAGTCACTCTTTACAATTTATTTTGTCGTACATCATTTGATCACCATGAATTAGCAACAGCAAGAAAATGTAGGAGAGGGAGAAAAGAGAGAAAGAGAGAGGGAGAGAGAGAGGGAGAGAGAGGGAGAGTGAGAGAGGGAGCAGAGCTTTCTGCAAGAGAAGAAGAAGAAAAAATGTACGTGTGACAAATTATGCTACCAAGAAACAACACATCATTATCCTTGGGCCTGGGGCTCAGTGAGTCGTAACGAGAGTAATAGGAAATCCACGGTTGGGGAGAGAAACGGTCGTGCTTGGCCAGTAGAGAGAGACCATACAGGGGGATGGATGCTGGAGAGACTCGCAAAATTATGGCTCAAGGCTATTGTAAAAATTGTCGAGCGTAAATGACTGCGATTTCAAACATCTTTGGAAGAAAGAAGGGGAAAAAGCGAGCCCCCCCTCCCTCTGGCTCCCTCTCTCTCCCTCTCTCTTCTCTCTCTCTATAAAGAACCGTCAAGTTTTAGTGCGCATTGCTAATTAGTCAATTTCTCTCTGCCTTCACAGGCTGGCGACTTCGCTGCTGAGCTGAAACTGCTAATTTCTGTGACCAGCTTTTTTCTTAGCTGTGATCTGGATGAATGAGTAGCTGTCTCACAGAGATGACAAAAATAAACTCTAATCCCCCCCAAAATTTCCACTACATCTTTCTCATGCATAGATTTATGATCTTCAAGCGCTCTGTGCAATATGCAAACTTTTTGTGTCTGTAGATGTGCTGTTGTTTCCAGATTTCTCTACATTGCTGCTTTTCCCTTTCACTCCGCAACCCCCCCCCCCGCCCCCACTGGGAAATGCAGAAACCGTCTGATCTCAAAGTCTGCCAAGATGCCACTTTATAGAGTGTCTTGGTGTTTGGTGTTTGGGTCTGACTTGGAAGTCAGGAGTCCTTGCCTAAGAACTGAGTGGCTGAGTGTACAGCGGGGGTGGGGGGAAGTAGACAGAATAGAGGACAGCTCTTCGCTTTACATTTGCTTCCCTGCATTATTCAAGCTTTATGATCTTGTTGGAAAACATATTTTCTCCCTCATTTTGTCGGGTTATACAACCATCTCGGAACTTCTCTGTCAGCTCTTCAGCAGGAAGGGTTCAAAAGTCACTTTATTTTTTTAATTGGAAAATTATCCTATTGTCAGATTTGCCTTTCAATTAGGAATCTTTGATTTGCAGGAGCTAGAATCAAGTGCTAGGAGAGCCAGCTGCAATTTCACAAATGTAACCTTTAAACTTTGGAGCTCATCTGATATATAAGGTCGATCACAGAGAGCTCACATTTTTGACCCTGCTTAGCATACAAAATGAACCCCAGCATGACTCTGGAATTTTAGCTGTACCAGAGATTCATGTGCATTTTGGTAGAGGACGTGTTCTCTTAGACTTATCTCATGATGTATTGCACCCTTACATTTATAGCCCTGCATTTTGGTTGTCAATGGGGGCTGGAGGTGTCCAAGAAAGAAAGGGAAAAAAAAATAAGAAGCAGGAAAAGGAAGGTAGGTATGCCCTTGAAGAAAATGAACATGGAAGAAAGCTGGATCTGAGTTAAATTGAGTTTTGCTGGCTATTAAATATATGAACATGATTCATTCTAACCGATATGTGCTCTGATTAGTAAACATATTAAAATACACATCAGGGTACCACTGAAATCCTGCCTTTTAACCTTCCCCTTTGATTGGTAAAAGATGAAAGACACCTGCTTAAGGGAGGGGAAAACCTGAAAATTCTTTGGTTCAGAAATCAGGAGTTTCCCACTTACAATGATCAACATTAATATGCACATGGAATATTTACTCTTAAATAGACTAGGCAGGATCCAACCCAAGCATTTATCCCTCACAATGGTCTTTCTTGATCAATGTCCTAGGCTATTTGAGAGCAAGACTACTTTATTCAATCTTGCTGAGATGCTGTGTTCTCATAGTCATATTTATAATAAAAAAAAAGCCCAAATACATGATAAGATAATAGAAAAGGATTTTTTTTTTTATTAGAGCAGGGAAAAGAAAGAGAACAGATTATCCAAATCTTCTGGCCTTACTATTTTTTTTTTAATTTCTCTTATTTAGTAGATCTTGAATAGGAAGACTGTGTAACTGTAATATAGTGCCTTTTTGGGGTTCCATTTCATTAACAAAGCTATCAAGTGTGTGAAGTGTCACCCAACTCTCAGATACTAAAAGTACAATTTTTATGATATGCTTTTGATGTTGATCTTTTATGAGCTTCCAATGACATATTTGGAACTAAACCCAAAGGCAAATTAAGAGTATTGATCACTTAAATTATTGCCATCTTTCCATTTTATCATAAGGGAATTAGCAATTAAGGTATGTTTTCTAAGCCTTGCAGTATTTTAATTTTGAATTTCTACATGTATGTATATATATTTACTGGTGGGATATATTGGCCACTAATTATGATTACTAGGGCTTCTGGCATTTCCAAACAATAGAAAAGTCACATTTCAAAAATTTTAGCTACCTATAATTTCAGTGCTTATTTAACAACTTGGGTAGAAGGGAAAGGAGGTGGTTAGGGATTGCAATTCTTAAACAGCTGTTGAAGTGGTTAGGCTGCTTTCTTCTGGATTTTGAACTTACACTATTTGAGAATGTTTTAAATTCAGAGAAAAATTACAATTATGGCTCTTTTGTAAGCAATTAAAAAAAAAAGAATATTGATAATAAAAAAATCCGTTCACAATCTGTACCTAAACTAGTGTTTCTATCGTGTACATTACACACATCCAATATCTTGCCCTGGCTTTGACTGAAATTATTGCAGAACTCACAAATGATATGACACTATTTACAATAAATCCCGTTATGAGAGATTCAATTTGCAGCAATCAGATGCTAGCTACTAAGCGATTGTAAGTATTTGAATTTTATCCTACTTCACTGTTCAACATACAGAAATTGCATCTGTGTGTTTGATCTGTCCTGCTGAGCACTACCAGCAGCTTGCATCTCTGCCACTATTGTTTTTAAAATGGCAGGAAGGACGTGACTAGTCAAGAGCACTCAGCGGGATGGATTCCACATGGCTTAAGAGGAGCCAGAATTGTCTTACAAAAAAAATTAAATATGATCATGTAGTCATCTAATTCAAGCAGTCTTTGTACTTCAACAGAATTATCAAATTTATTCATCAGTGAATCTGCATTTAAACTATGTACAGTGGAAAGATGCTGAGGCTGTTGGCGCTGAGCAGTCTAACGAGAGCTACCACCAGCTCTGAGCAGGCTGGTCAGCCTTTAGAGTAGGAGGGACCCAGGTGACTCTGTGGTTCATGTTGCCCAGGACCATTTCCCCTCACTGGGTGAACTCAAGTTTCTCTTCAGAGCAGATCAAGAAGTGTTTAGCTGCCTAACAGGAGAGACATCCACAATGAAACTTTCTCTCCTTCTTGACTTTTTTGCTTAAGATGTATGAGTCATCTTCCAATGATTTAAACACCAAAGTCTGGCCTCTCTGGTGTATCTTTCGGTTAGTAAATACTACTTCCTGTGGCCTGAACTTTCAGACTGTCACCATGGGAAGACAAGTAGAGATACTTTTCCATTTTATAATAAAATTGAGGAGGGAAGGACCTCTTGATTCCCCAAAGCCAAGGAGTGGCAAAACCCAGACAAAACTTGTAGGTTTCTAAAGTTTTGTTTTAAATCTCCAGTAGGTGTGGCCAGAGATGTCACAAAACCATCAGCATCAAGAAGCTTATTGAAAAACAAAAACTAAAATAACAATAAAAGACAAAAAATAGTGCTATGGACTAGCATTTAGTCAAAAGCCAATGGTTTACTATGGCCCCATGGTCAAATCCAGCTCCTTGGCCAGCATCCTGAGCTCCAGAATCTAGTTCTAGCACTGCTGGGAAGTCTGCTATTAGCTGTTTTCTGAACATGACCGGCTTTCAGCCACAGTGCCCATGCTTAGGTTGTGTCCTTAAAAGAGACCTTGCGTGCTAAGTTGCTTCAGTCGTGTCTGACTCTTTGCCACCCTGTGGACTGAAGCCCTCCAGGCTCCTCTGTCCATGGGATTCTCCAGGCAAGAATACTGGAGTAGGTTGCTATTTCCTTCTCCAGGGGATCTTCCTGACCCAGGGATTGAGCCCATGTCCACCTGGGAAGCCCTTGGTTCTCTACATACAGAAATTCTGCCTAGTTCTCAAGATTAAACTCAGATTTCTGCCTGAGACAGAACTTTTCTTGGCAACCTAAAGCATAATAATAATAGCTAATACTTACTGAGCTTGTTAGGGGCTTCCCAGGTGGCTCAGTGGTAAAGAATCCGCCTGCCAATGCAGGAGATGGAGGTTTGATCCCTGAGTTAAGAAGATCCCCTGGAGAAGGAAATGTCAACCCACTCCAGTATTCTTGCCTGGGAAATCACACGGACAGAAGGGCCTGGCAGGCTAGAGTCCAAAGTGGTGCAAAGAGTCGGACAGAACTTAGTGACTAAGCACAAATGCACACATTGAGCTTATTACTTGTGTGGTGGACACTAGTCTAGTCTAAATCCTTTAGATGTTTTATTTTCTTCATTCTCTTGCTAATCCTAGGACAGTATGGTAGATTATAAGATTGGCCCCAATCTCCATCCTTCCCTGTATAAACACCCCATAATAATGTGGCTTGGCTGATCTTCCCATCAAGAGTGGAGTCTATTTTCCCACCCTTTGAATGTGAGCTGGTCCTGTGACTTGCTTCAACCAACAGAATCTGCCGGAAATGACTTTGTGCCAGCTGCAGATCTGAGCCTCAAGAGGCCTTGTGTGTGTGTGTGTGTATATATATAATTGGAGAATAATTGCTTTACAATGTTGTGTTAGTTTCTGGTGTACAGCAAAGTGAATCAGCCATATGTATAGATGTATCGCATCCCTCTTGAGTCTCCCTCTCACCATCCCCCATTCCACCCTCTAGGTCATCACAGAGCACCAAGCTGAATTCCCTGTGATACAGCAGCTTTCCATTAGCTATCTATTTCACTCATGGTAGTAAGTAGACGTTCATGCTACTCTCCCAGTTCGTCCCACCCTCCCATTTCCCCCAACGTCAACAAGTCTGTTCTCTACATATGCATCTCTATTCTTGCCCTGCAAATAGGTTCATCTGTACCATTTAGAGACCTTGTATAGTTCAACTCTCCCTCTCTGAACCCTGCCAGCTGCTGCTGCTGCTGCTAAGTTGCCTCAGTCGTGTCCGACCCTGTGCGACCCCATAGACGGCAGCCCGCCAGGCTCCGCCATCCCTGGGATTCTCCAGGCAGGAATACTGGAGTGGGTTGCCATTTCCTTCTCCAGTGCATGAAAGGGAAAAGTGAAAGTGAAGTTGCTCAGTCATGTTCGACTCTTAGCGACACCATGGACTGTAGCCTACCAGGCTCCTTTGTCCATGGGATTTTCCAGGCAAGAGTACTGGAGTGGGGTGCCATTGCCTTTTCTGAACCCTGCCAGCTGCCATGTGCAAAAGCCCAGGTTAGCCCATGGCTGATGAGATACCACATGGATGGAGCCATTCCCAGCTGACCTGATGACCCAACTCAGCTCTGTGTGACTGAACTCAGCCGAGATGGAAGAACTAACATAACCCGAATTACTGACCCACACAATGCTGAGCTAAATGAATGGTTGCTGTTCAAGCCATTAGTTGTTTTGGGGGTGATGTACTCCATAGCAAAATCAGCTGATAAAGAAAGGTTCTATTACCACAAATTTACCAATGAAAAAATGAATTGCAGAGAAATCAAGTGAAGTTTTCAGGCTCACAGAACATTTCAAAGGTAGTGCTGCAATTCAGACCCCACAATCTGACTCCAGAGATTGAACCAAACTGCTACCCCAGTTGCCCACTGTGTTAGTCGCTCAGTCGTATCCGACTCTTTGCAAACCCTGGCCACAAAAGAAGTGCCTGCATCTTGTGACCTACATTCATTCATTCATTCATCAATATGTTAAGTATTTATTATACACCAGACAATGCGATAAACATTGAAGATACAATGATGAATAAAACTGAATCCTTGCCCTCAAGGGGCTGATGATCTAATGGAGGAGACAGGCAGGTAAATTACTCACAGCAAATGAATAATTACAATGTGATAATTGCCCTAATAAGGGTATGTGTAATGAACTACTAGAGCAGAAAGGAGCAGGCTCCTAACTTCCTTATAATACATGTTATCTGTAATATTCTTTTGACATTTATTATCTACTTCTTTTGTATTCTTAGTTGCTAATTTAGGAAAACATATTTTATGATCTCAGCTAGATTATAAATTTCTAGGGTAGAACCTGCTGCTGCTGCTGCTCAGTCGCTTCAGTCATGTCCGACTCTGTGTGACCCCACAAATGGCAGCCCACCTGGCTCCTCCATCCATGGGATTTTCCAGGCAAGAGTACTGGAATCGGTTGCCATTTCCCTCTGCAATGCATGAAAGTGAAGAGTGAAAGTGAAGTCACTCAGTCGTGTCTGACTCAGTGACCCCATGGACTGCAGCCTTCCAGGCTCCTCTGTCCATGGGATTTTCCAGGCAAGAGTACTGGAGTGGGTCGCCATTTCCTTCTCCAAGAAATAGCCTCGTGCCTGATAAAATCTTCCATGGTGCATGGCTCTGTATCTTCCCCATAGTAGTTATTCAATAAATATATTGATGAACTATGAAAGGTAAATTTTCAAATTTATCAGGGTAACAGATGAAAGAACAAGGAGATATTTAATAATCAAAGACTGTGTTGAGCATTTAACTGAAGTGGTGCCTCTCAATCTCTTGATTATACCGACCTGTTGTCTAAATATTAATAAAATCTTTATAATATTGTGAAATAAACAATTTTCTCAGTACATAGATAAGCACTTGATGTGACCTTAGTGAGTGCTTCTCTCAAATCCTTCACCTGTGGCAACCATCACTCTACAAATTGCTCTAAATACTTGAAGAGAGTCGTCGTTACTTGCATGAAAATATCTAACTACTAAACGTAGGTAGGGGCTGCCCTGGTAACTCAGCTGGTAAAGAATCTGCCTACAATGCGGCAGACCCTGGTTCGACTTCTGGGTCAGGATGATCCCCTGAAGAAGGGATAGGCTACCCACTCCAGTATTCTTGGGCTTCCCTGGTGGTTCAGATGGTGAAGAATCTGCCTGCAATGTGGAAGACCTGGGTCCGATCCCTGGGTTGGGAAGATCCCCTGGAGAAGGGAAAGGCTACCCACTCCAGTATTCTGGACTGGAGAATCCCCGTGGAGAAAGGAGCCTGGTGGGCTACAGTCCATAGGGTTGAAAAGAGTTGGACATGACTGAGTGACTAAGCACAGCACAGTACAGCAAACATAGGTAGGAAAACACCTACCTATAGGAAAACACCATTTTCCTAAGCCCAGATTCTGGAAGCAAATCACCTGCGTTTGAACCCTAGCTCTGTCTCTTTCCATATGTGCCACTTTGGGCAAATAACCTCCCTCTGCCCAGTTTTCTTATCTTCAAAATGGGGATAACCTATGCAGCACTTCCCTTCTAGGGTTTTATGATGCTTAACTTTTTAAAAATATTTGTAAAAATGCTCACTTAGACACATAATGTCATGTGAATGTTTGTTAAATAAAAAAGAAGCATATGTCGCTAGAGACTTTTTTCTTTTCTTTTATTCCTTTATTTTTATTTTTCCTTTTTATGCTTTCTCTTTTGCATATTATGTCTAGTGTTCCACAAATACTGGATGAAGGAAGGACTAGAAAAAGATCAACTTTTCTAAGGCAATGATTGCAATGATTCATGATGCTATTCAAGAAGCTTTAATGAAAGAACTACTATTTTTGACTTTTCATTTTAGATATTTTATGTAACAGTTTGTTTACCTGTAGTTTTCAAAGTCATCATTCTTTTATCTTTGGGGATGTTTGTCATTTCATATACATATTTTGAGTAATTGAGATTCTAAAAAACTAAGAATATTCACTATTTTTAGTTGTTCAGTCACTAAGGTGTGTCCAGCTCTTTGTGACCCCATGGACTGCTGCATGCCAAGTTCTTCTGTCCTCCACTATTTAGTGATTGGTGGCAGAATATATTTCTGATTCTGAAAAGTAGCTTTTTGGTGATAGGTTTTTATGCCAGTAACTGAGATGAGAGAGGATGTTATTGCACTTCAGCTTCTGTGTTTGATGTTACCTGTGACTCTGGACAAATCACTTTTCTTCTCCAGGTCTTAGTTTTCTCATATTTGGAGAGAGATAGCATTTCCTGCATTTAATTACTGTGTAGGTTTGTAGCGAGGGGAAATGACTAGAGTGAATGGTCCCCAAAGAACAACAGGGAATGTTCCTAGTGACTTGTGCAATAAGAAGAAAATTTAGATAATAGGAGAAGAAAAAAATTCCTTACCTCTTGAAAATTACCCAAAGGCCTGGGATCAGAGGCATTTACTCAATCATCTTTGTGGAAGTAGTCAGATGAAAACAACAAGTCAAAAATTGAACGTATTTTGAGTGTATCACTAGAAATCGTATTAGGTACATTCACAAATAAATTCTTTTGTATGCATCAAAAGTTTTCAAAGAGCTGAAGTTTATGAGCAAGTATTTATTTTTCTGTAGAAATGCTGTATTCCGAATGTTCATTAAGGAAAGGCATGGAACGTATTCTTTATAAGCAAAACAATGCACCTTTATCATAAAGAGTTATCGTGCAAATTTGCAAGTTATTCTAATCACCTTTTCCACCCTCGTTTTTCTTTTACTTGTGGCAATAATTTTTTTTCTTTCTCTTATTAATTCTTAAAAACACAGGTATGTATTGCTGTGTTGGAATATTCACCAGCCCACTGAAATTTTTTGTAGTTAATAGAGAAAAATGACCTAAGTTTCTTAATCAAATACCTTTATGCCTAATCATTAGTTATTAGTGTATCATTTCAAGGACATACTATCTTGACTGAGTCCAGGTTTTCCTTAGAGATGAGCTGTTTATATCTTGAAATATTTATTCTGCTCTCAGCTTCTTTGATATCAGTGTAAATTTCCCCAGTTTTCCATTTTCAATATAGTATTTCTCTGTTGCTTTGTCTAACCCTTTTTTCTACACACTCCTGATTCCTCCATCCCACCCCAGTATACCCAACCCTATTTCTAATTATATTATGTTTGCTTTATAATGAAACATTTCATAGTATTTCAGTAAAACTGTTCAAATTCTATGAATTAATATTGTTTTGTTGTTGAAGAACTGTCTGCCAGTTTGGATAAACTTAGGGAGCCTGTTGGCTTAGGTGATAAATAATTAAAGAATTCTGCTGGGTATTTCATTTTATTTGTTAAAGAAGCTGACTAAGTAAAGGATATGTTTTCTCAAAATCTGAAAACAACATGCAGCCATTGCTAATACAGCCCAATAAATCTGAATTTCGATTCACTGGTGGCTCAGTGGTAAAGAATTTGCCTGCAATGCAGGAGATGTGAGTTGGATCCCTGGGTGGGGAAGATCCCCCAGAGAAGGAAATGGCAACCTACTCCAGTATTCTTGCCTGGGAAATCTCATGGACAGAGGAACCTGGTGGGTTACAGTCCATTGGGTTGTGAAAGAGTTGGACATGACTTAATGACTAAGCAACAGCAAAAAATCTGAATTGCAATCTTTTCATTTTGCCTTTACATCTTATTGAGCTCAACGATAGGTAGGACTAATTTAAATTCTCTGCAGGGACTTAAATCCCACCTGCAAGAATATTTTGTCCAGTTTTATCATGTTTTATGTGAACAAAGTCCACGGTTAGTTCAAATTTCCTTAGTTTTACCTAATGTCCTTTGTCTGTTCCAGGGTCCTATGTAGGATACCACATTACATTTAGCTGTTATATTTCCTTAGGTTCTTTTTGGCTGTATTGTTTCTCACACTTTCCTTGTTTTTGATGACCTTGAAAGTTTTTCAGAATACTCATCAAATAATTTGTAGAATGTTTCTCAAGTGGGAACTGTCCGATATTCTTCCTGTGATAATACTGGGGTTGTGGGTTCTGGGGAGGAGGACCACAGAGGTAAAGCCCCAGTTATTCACAGGACACCTAGTTGATGTTAAACTCGATCACTTGGCTGAGGTGTATTTACCATGTTTCTGCCCCCTAAAGATACTCTTTATTATTTACTCCTCTTTCCATACTGCACTTCTTGGTTATGTTTTTATTCACCGTCACACCTAAGGAGTGAAGATTTATGCTTCAGGTTCTTTAGAGTGGAGACAAATCTCAAGTCACACAAGTGATTTGAGCTTGTTCTGCAAGGGAGATTTGTGTATTCTCCCCTACCTATTTACTCAATCATTTATTTACATCAGTATAGCCTCATGGATATTTATTTTGTACTTTGGGTTATAATCCGATACTACTTTATTTTGCTGCTCAAACTGTTCCAGTTTTGACCATTGGAAGTCCTTTAGTTGGCTCCTGTATTCCTTGACATATTCCCATCATTACCTCTCTTCCTTCCTCCCTCCCTCCCTTCCTCCCTGGCATGGCAGAATACTGCATGCTCATCTTGTTTATTTCTTTACATAATGCTAGAATCAACCATTTTTCCCAGGAATGCTGCTTGCCTTTTTGAAGAATGGTGTTAGGAGCAAAGATCTGAACATTAGGTTGCTAGTTGATACAGGAGTTTTCACTTAGACATCCTCAGCTGACACAGCAAGCTGTATGCACACATTTATACATATTTCTATGTATAACCATCTGTATATATAGTAAGCTAAACATGAGTTTACACTGATGTCTAATCCACCCTAAGCCACTACCAGCCAACTTAATTTTAACTAAAATAGTTAAATCCCATGGGAGAAACAGGAGGAGAAGCAAGAGCAGGCCAAACAGTGTCCCTCCTTTGGAGTAGGTGAGACCAGAGACTACACTGAGCTCCTAGAGTATGTAAACAAGGGCTCTATTGGGGGAAGAAACTACAACCTTTAGTAACAATGTTCAGATTTACTATTAATAGTGTCAAAATTCAAACATTTTTAGGGTAACATGCAGCAAATGAATACTTTGCAATTGAAGTCCGGTATCTTTTTCAGCTGGACTTTTGAAAGTCCAGTATCTTTTCAATGTTTTTTCAATAGGAGATATGTCAGGATTCTGTAACATGAAGGGAGACCACAACCACAGGTCTATTGAGAAGAGGCTATAAGAAAAACCGTCCCATCCCAGCCCTATCTGGCTTCTAGAGGACAATGATCCTGCTGATGACAAAGTTCCTATATCAGGGATGGTTGTAGCTACAATTCACCTAATAATTTAATGTGCAGAGGGAGTAAAAGGAAGGAGGATAGGATTTGGATAGAAAGAAATGGATTTGAGGATCACTTCCAGCATTGATAATATAAATATCCTAGCCTCTCTAAGCCTTAGTTTTCTCATTTGTAAAATAGGAGAAAAATAATTCCTGCAACATTTCTTTGCTAGGGGCAATGTAGGGGCTTCCCAGTTGGCTCAGTGGTAAAGAATCTACCTGCCAATGCAGGAGAGGCAGGAGAGGCAGGAGAGGCGGGTTCGATCCCTGGGTTGGGAAGATCCCCTGGAGGAGATGGCAACCCACTTCAGTATTCTTGCTTGAAAAATCCCGTGAACGGAGGAGCCTGATGGGCTGCAGTGCATGTAGCACAGAGTCAGACACGACCGAGCATGTGCACATCCTCACAGGGGGAATGTAACGGTCGGGAAAGCTAACGCCTCTGAAAGTAACTTGTGAACTGATAAAAAACAATGCCAAAGCATTGCTACTTAAATCGTCTTTGTAGGAGGATATCATATTGAGTTGACCAAAAAGTTCATTTGAGTTTTTCATAACATCGTGCAGAAAATCTGAACAATCTTTTTGGCCAACCCAATAGGTAGCTGGAGATGATATAGCATGGTGGTCAAGTGAATTCTGGAAAGAAATTGCTTAGGTTAAAATTTCAATGACACAATGTACTAATTGTTTAAAAGTCAAGAAACTTAATTTCTCTGAGATTTCAGTTTTCACCTAGGTAAATGAGACTCATCTATCCCATAAATAGCCCATACATTAAAATAAATTTAAATTTATCTATTTATATTTATCTAGCCCATAAATTTAAATCTCATTGTGAGAATTTGGTGGGAGAATGCCTTGTACACAGAAAACACTCAGTATCAGTTTGGTGAATCCCAAATAATTAATTCACAAGAGAGCTGAGAAATAAATCTATCCCCTATTAACTTTTCTTGGATTTTAGTTTCATCATCTATGGAGTGGGGAGGGGAATATGCAATTGCTAACTTCCTTTTTAGCTCTAAGCCTCAAATTCTGAATCTCTATTTCCTTAACTTGTTGATTGAGTCATGGGAAATGGGCTCTCAGTTCATGATGCAGAACCTGGGTGAATTTCTTGAAATAAGCTAGAGGGATGGGCCCCTCAACTTAGCTATGAGGCATCTCCCCAATTTAGTAATCAAAGAAGGCTACAGTTGGAAGGGCCCTCACTTACACAGGCCCTTTCCAAGTCTCTGGGAGGGGCACTTGAAATGTGTAACATTTGCAAAAATAAGACATTTTAATTGCAATCATTGTTGATGTTTGGCAGAAACCAACACAATTCTGTAAAGCAATTATCCTTCAATTAAAAAAATAAATAAATTTAAAATTAATTGCAGTCAGTTGTTTGCTATTTCCATGTTGGCTTTTGCTCATGTCAGATGGTGTTGGAGGGACCATGAATACTTACTTTTGAGAGATGGTGAAAGAGAAGGTGATCCAGGAATTTAGTGCAGATTGAGGTAGAAGGATGTATTTATGTGTTCACAATTACAGACCTTACTCCACTTACAGTGGGGCTATGTCCCAATAAATCCACTGTAAATTGAAAATACCATAAGTCGAAAATACATTTAATACACTGAACCTACCTCATATCACAGCTTAGGTTGGTCTACTTTAACCATGTTTGGAACACTTACATTAGTCAACAGTTGGGCAAAATCATCTAACATAAAGCCTATGTTATAATAAGGCATTGATTCTCATGTAATGTAATGAATGCTGTGCTGAAAGTAAAAACCAGAATAGTCATCTGGAAACAGAATGGTTCTAAGTGAGTTGGCTGTTTACCCTCATGGTCACCTGGTTGACTGGGAGCTGCAGCTCACTGCCTTTGCCCCGTGTCACCAGAGAGTATCTCACCAAATAGCACTAGTCTAGAAAAAGATGAAAATTCAAAATTTGAAGTAAGGTTTCTCCTGAATGCATATTGCTTTTGTATCACTGTAAGGTTGAAAAATTATAAGTCAAACCAGCGTAAGTCAGGGATTGTCTGTACCTCCAAGCAGAGTTAAATTGTTGCCAGCCATGCTCACCCCATGACCTCCAGAAATATTCTGACTTCCCACCATTCTGACTCATGCAAAATAGAGATAAGAAAGTGTAAGATTGGAAGTTATATTGTCATATGAATGTGTACTATTGCAACAGTCCCTGAAGAATGGGGGTGGCGGATGAAATTTAAATGGTTTTCTGCACAAGAAAACTTGAAATCTTACAGCTCATATATGAATGAACTTACAGAATTTCTCCTGAATATGTCATATTATCCATACATACCAGTTGGAAAGCTGAAAGAAATTTTCCACACTAGAAAAAATTTAAAAAAAGTTTTGATCAATCATGATAAAAGAAAGACTGACTGGAATAAACAAGTCCAAGTCTCCTAGCTCTGGTGGTGATGAGTCAATTGCCTGAGTGGCTTCAGGTAGTAAGTTGAGCTCTTCGAAGCCACAGGATTCTTCTAGGTCAGTAGGGAAGGGGCTGTACAAACAGAAGGAAAATGTAAGAGGTTCAACTCTTCATTTCACAGGAGATTTCTGAAATACAAAAAAACCTAAAAGGAAATCTAGAGACTTCCCTACAGGTCCAGTAGTTAAGACTCCAGGCTTCCAAGGCAGGGGGCTCAGGTTTGATTCCTAATCAGGGAACAAAGATCCTACACGCTGCATGGTGCAAGCAAACAAAATAAATGATAAAAACGTTTTGATAATAAGAGGAAATCTAAATTCAGTTCTACATCTCTGTGCATCAGAGAAATCCATCTACTCCCACAGCTCCTTCTAACGGGTTAGGCAGGACCCTCAAAGAAGCAAATGTGGGGTATAGATAGGAGCAGATACACATTCTCTGGTGCATAAAATTACAAATTTTAAAAAGCTATCAATACCACAAACATAAATAATCCACAAAAATCACATTTTTGTTGCTGTTTGGTAGCACAGTTGTGTTTCTTCCCTGTCCTTCACTGTCTCCCAGAGTTTGCTCAAACTCATGTCCATTGAATTGGTGATGCCATCCAATCATCTCATCCTCTGTCACCCCCTTTCTCCTCCTGCCCTCAATCTTTCCCAGCATCAGGGTCTTTTCTGCTCTTTGCATCAGCTCTTTGCATCAGGTGGCCAAAATACTTGGGCTTCAGCATCAGTCCTTCTAATGAATATTCAGGGTTGATTTCACATAATTTTAACTAGGTAACTGACAAATGCACACCTCTCTAATACTCTTTTTCCCTGAAATTTTGGCTTCATAGTCTTCAATTTGCATAATGGCAAAGATTTTGCAATACTCTTTTCTAGAGAAAAAAATACATATATATCAATTAGAATTTCTAGTCTTTCTTTTGGACTTCCCTGATAGCTCATTTGGTGGGAAAGATTGAGAGCAGGAGGAGAAGGGCAGTGACAGAGGATGAGATGGTTGGATGGCATCATTGACTCAATGGACATAAGTTTGAGCAAACTCAGGGAGAGAGTGAAGGATAGGGAAGCCTGGTGTGCTGCAGTCCATGGGGTCACAGTTGGACACTACTGTACTACCGAACAGCAACAAAAATGTGATTTTTGTGGATTATTTATGTTTGTGGTATTGATAGCTTTTTAAAATTTGTAATTTTATGCACCAGAGAATGTGTATCTGCTCCTATGTGTACCCCACATTTATTTCTTTGAGGGTCCTGCCTAGCCTGTTAGAAGGAGCTGTGGGAGTAGATGGATTTCTCTGATGCACAGAGATGCAGAAATGAATTTAGATTTCCTCTTATTATCAAAACTTTTATTATTATTTATTTTGTTTGCTCGCACCATGCAACATGTGGGATCTTTGTTCCCTGATCAGGGATCAAACCTGCGCCCCCTGCATTGAAAGCCTGGAGTCTTAACCACTGGACCTGTAGGGAAGTCCCTGGATTTCATTTTAGATCCTCTATATCTCAGGAATCTTCTCCTGTGAAATGAAGAGCTGAAACTCTTAGAGTTTCCTTCTGTTTATACAGTCCCTTACCTACTGACCTAGAAGAATCTCTAGCTTCAAAGGGCTCAACTTGCTACCTGGAGCCACTCAGGCAATTGACTTGTCACCACCAGAGCTAGGAGACTTGGACTTGTTTATTCCAATTTTGCTGATTCATTTCATCGTGCATTCATCATTCATTCATTCATCAACAAAATATTTATGGCTATGTGGAAGGGGACATCTGCACTCATATATTATCTCCTCAGAACAAATGCATTGAGGTTTGTACAATGGAAGAACTGGCACTGTATGACAATTTGACCATTTAAGCACATTATCACTTATCAATACGGTTCTGAATCTGCAGACACTTAGAAACTTTTCTGGTATCTTACCACCTAACCTGACTTTTCTTGAAATCATACAGAGCCATGATCACTGTTTACCAACCTCCACCCCCAATTCTTTATTTCAGTGACAGAATCTGAGGGTGTATTTGTGCTAAATGAATCTCCTAATAAAAATGCGTTTCATTGAAGTGATTTTAAAACTGCCAAATTATTTTGGAAAATAATATATTGCTGATTAAAACATCTGAACAACTATTTAAGTCGCCAAGTTCTCTATTCCAAGGTAGACATGGCAATTTTGTACGTATGCATGCATGTACATATGTATGTGCACACATATATGTGTTCATGTGCACATGTTACTATTTACATACATACACATCTATATACATAGGTATATATATGAAAGTGAAAGTATTAGTTGCTCAGTCATGTCCAACTCTTTGTGACCCCATGGTCTGCAGCCTGCCAAGCTTTGCTGTCCATGGAATTCTCCAGGCAAGAATACTGGAGTGGGTAGCCATTCTCTTCTCTAGGTGATCTTCCCAACCCAGGGATTGAACCTGGGTATCCTGCATTGCAGGAAGATTCTTTACTGTCTGAGGCACCAGAGAAGCCCAGATATACATATATAGTATATATAATTACTCTATATATATACACTTTGTAAAACTTAAGAACTACTGGACCCATCCTTAGAGTGAATAATCTGTTAAAGCATTATTTTAGGACCAAAGTAATAGCTATAGTAGAGAAGGAAATATAACCTGTGCCCCATACCTACGTGGGGCTTCCCTGGTGAGTCATTCGCCTGCCAGTGCATGAAATGTGGGTTCAATTCCTGGGTTGGGAAGATCCCCTGGAGAAGAAAATGGCAACCCACTCCAGTATTCTTGCCTGGAGAATCCCCATGGACAGAGGAACCTGTCAAGCTACAGTCCATGAGGTCACAAATAATCGGACACAACTTAGTGACTTGGCAACAACAACAACAACGACACCTATGTGGGTTTTACTACTTAAGAATACATGCACTTGTTTGTTCAGAGGGTTTGTATAATTCCCAAAAGTAGGGCATCAGGTGGCAGATGCCAACAGTAAGCAAAACTTTTTTCTCCTCTGTAAATGTTTCAAAGGGGACAGCATCAGTTCCCAGTCTTCAAATTCTTGTCCAGTTCCACCCCTGAGCAGGGAGTGAATGGAAATCTTGTGCTTTAGGTAAAGGGCTGTCAGGGCCCTGCTCTGGCATCCAGGCAGCAAATGGTGGCAGACGAGTCTGAGCAGAAGATCAGCTAGATCAGCAGTAGTTGATCATTCTACCTTCTGACCACTACAGGGGACATCAACCTGCAGTTATCACAATAGCCTGGTCAGAAATGAATGGAAGCTGGTGCCTGTCTCCCAGAATCCCCTTCACATTGGAGATGCTCTGCGGTTTGCTCTCCCATACACCCTACTGAGAAGATAGGCAGTCCTCCTATGAAGGCCCAAGGGTAACTTAAGTAATTTCTGAAGTTATAGCTTACTGTAAGCTTTCATGCACTTACTCTGCTGAAGAAAATGAATTTACTACATGGTATCACACTCCCCTTAAAATATCCGTGGCTCTCCACAACCTACATATATATAACAAGCCAAAAACTACTGATAGACACTGATCTATTAAACCAGTTTCCTAAAATACCTATAGTCTTTTCCTATGAAACAGAAAAAAAAATTATTAAAGCTATGGTTTGCCAGACAATTACTTTGTCAAATCTCAAGAAATTGCATAATAAATTGTATACATGCATCAAACATGAACAGCAGAGTATAACAAGCTATGTCTTTCCAGTCCACTTGCTCTTTCATCCAAACAGTAGCTTTTGTTTTCAAGAACAATTCTATATCCTTTGTGAAGGCATTCATAAAATATGGCTATACATTTATCTATCAAACTAAGTAGAAATAATTGAAACACTTAATATGCACAGTAATAGGGAAATGCACGAATAACTTCACTGTTAATGTCTATTGATTATTTATGTTTTCAAATCAGCAAATGTAGCTGCCAGTATTTTGATCATGTAAATCTCTATGTGTATTTTGATTTTACCTGTTTATTGGCAAATTTATAATCCATGATATGGGCATTTTTATTGCTTTACACACTCATCTGACATGTGTATGACCCAGGTTAGTTTACCAACGACTAGTGTTTACTCAATTTGATTACTATGTTACATTTCTGAGCTTATTTCCCATTTGGAAAATTAACTGTACAAGGAAGCCCAGTAAATCTTTACTTAAAAATTCCAAACTTTAGATTGATTTCAGCAGTGAGTTTGTATTGATCTCAAAAGCTTTGCGTTCCTAACTAAAAACTAATCTTTATTTCACCCTTTAGTGACTGCAGTCATAAATATGCTCACTCCTACCCGGGAAGAGTGGATTAATGGTTATTGGGGATTGGGGGCTTCCCACTGAGTCTAGGAAACCTTAACCTTCCGAGGACAACATGAAAGCACTTACCCCTTGTCAGCTATAATCCCTAGGTCCATGTTTGACGTTTACCTGAGTGTTAAACAGGAAGCCGAGCAGAGACTGGGGAATAAAGCTCTAGAGATCATGGCTGGCTATTAATCACTCACAGTTAGATGGACTGCCGTGCCTGATCCAACCGCTTCCGGCCGCTAGAGTCACTCAAAGGCATGGCCCTGCCCCTCCACTTTGGGACCCAGGTTAACTCTTCCTGGGGGAGACTTACCACCTGCCTTTGAAGAGGGGTTTTGCATTGCTAAAAACCCATCTGTTATTATCCTTCTAACTTTGCTGTACTGTTGGATGAAATATTTGGGGGAGTGTGTCTAACCTATTTGTAAGAGCTAATTATACAGAATTAAAGAGTTAAAAGGGAACAGAACAAAAGTTGTTGTCAAGGGTTGGTCAATAAGATTCCAGGCAGTAGTGGACAGATGGCTGACAAATGATAAGGAGCTGGAAGGCAGGGTTTCTCAAAGTGTGGTCCTTGGTACCTATTGAATCACAATAACCAAATCAGAGGGAAAACTTAAGAATCTCCTGGGTGCTAGCATCTAAATTTCAGCAAGTACTCTAAGGAGCATTTATGTTCCAAAAGTGTGAGACTCACAGTTGTAATGTGGGTGTGTAATGTGGGTATGTAATGTGGGTGTGTAATGTGGGTGTGTAATGTGGGTGTGTAGCTGTGCTCAGTTGCTCAGTTGTGTCTGACTCTTTGCTACAGATCCATGGACTGTAGCCCGCTAGGGTCCTCTAACCATGGGATTTCCCAGGCAAGAATACTGGAGTGGGTTGCCATTTCCTTCTCCAGGGGATCTTCCCGACCCATGATCGAACCCGCGTTTCTTTTATCTCATGCATTGGCAGGTGGATTCTTTACCACTAAGCCACCTGGGAAGCCCCAATGTGGGTATGTTTTATCCCTTTACCACTTTTTGTGGTGGAAAATAGGAATTTTGATTTTCTGGTACTTGATGGCAAAAATTACTATGAGCTAACCCAATATCCATATTTTTCTTTCTCTTTAATGATGAAGCCTTAAGTTTCACCCATGCTCCTTGCTGCCCAGTTATCATTTCCCAGCCTTCCTCAAGCTAGGTGCAAGAGGGGCTTTTGTGTAGGGCTTATAAGCTGTCTCCTTTAAAAGATGGCAGTATGCCCTTTTTCTTCCTTTTCTCCATCAGTTGCCTGAAATGTGTCTGTATTCGCTGGAGCCTCAGCAGCACAACCTGGCCCCTGATGACAAGGCAGGTGGGATTGGTAAGCCAGAGAGCTTGCCAGAGCCTGCATCTCTGATGGCTTTATGAAGTCAGCACACTGGTTCAGGACTGCCTGTGATGGGATCCCTTTTATATGATATTGAGTTGACCAAAAAAGTTTGCTTGTTTTTTTTCTGTATGATCTTCATCACTCAGCAGAATAAAACATGTATGTTCAATCCCTCACTGTAATTCGTAGCTCAATGAGATTACTAACAGAAACAGACCGCATTTAGGATTATGGGTTAACTTCAGGCAGAGTCTTCCCACTTGCAATGACTCCAACTTCCCCCCTAAGCATGACTTTTGACTGTGAGGGTTAAAGTTGTGTCTGAATATTAATAGTGACTTTGTTATGTTTGTATGAGTTCAGGAATGAGAGGAGATACCCCTGATCCTGCTTAGAATTTCATAAAGGTATGGGTATTTCTGCTTCTTGTCCACAGAAATGGGAGAGGTTTGCAGTGGCTAGTTGGCCACAGGGGTTCTAAGGAGGGTGGCGGCCCCAAGGACAGATGTGCGCGCAAGAAGCCAGATTGTCTTTTAAAGCAATTGATCACTTAGTGGTGCCCTCCATGCTCCATGAAGCTAACCTTTATCAGACTTAAGGCTAGGACTATTACATATGGATGAAATGCAGTGTCTTAAAGACATTCAAAGCTTACTTCAAGTGTCCCTTTTACCTTGAGGAAGAAGTGATTGTATTTCTTTCCTCCTGTTAATGTTTTCATTTTTTTCTGTTTCCAAATCTAATGCTATCAAGTCATTGTCTTTGAGTAGGGATGGCTCCTCCAACACTTACTCTCATGAGTCTTAAGATAATGTGCAAATACAACAGGCAATGTAAAATTCTCTTTCACTGATGCTGGCTCAGCTACTGAAATCATTTATTACAGGGTTTTCTCTATTTTCCTTTTCTCTCTCATTCTGCTACAAATGCAGCTGCAACTTTTAACACTATTACTTTTATAGATACATTGATTAATGGGATGGCTACAGATTCACTTGGGCTTCCCTGGTAGCTTAGCAGTAAAGAATCCCTCAGCAATGCAGGAGACTCAGGAGACCCAGGTTTAATCCCTGGGTTGGAAAGATCCCCTGGAGAAGGAAATGGCAACCCACTTCAGTATTGTTGTCTGGGAAATCCCATGGACAGAGGAGCCTAGTGGGCTACGGTCCATGGGGTTGCAGAGTTAGACACTACTCAGTGACTAAACAGTAACAGTAACAGATTCACTTGCAAGATCATTTGTTACTAAGTTTTACACCTAACATCCAGTGTGATGGTGGTTATGTTAGGACAGGGATTCTCAGAGTGCAGTCCCTGGGCAAGCAGCATCAGCATCACGTGAGAACTTGTTAGAAATGCAAATTATTGGACTTCAACCCAGATCCACTGAATTGGAAACCCTGGAGGTGGGCTTGGCAACTGGCATTTTTATAAGCCTTCTAGGTGATTCTGATGCTCATTCAAGTTTGAGAGTCATGTTTCAGAGTGAGTTGTCATGTCTTCAAATCCATACACCAAGGATGCTTAGAAGTTAATATTCCTTAATATTTCCTCACAAGTGAAACCAGAGGGACTCCTATGTGTTGGCTGGTAAACATTTAATTATATTTCTTTTATCTCATCTATCTTCAGTCTACAGACAACTGGGCCAGGCAATAAGGTGACTCAATTTGTACTAAAATAGCACTAATAATAACACCTTACATTGTATAATACCTTTTCAGTCTTCAGAGTGCTGACATAAAATTTCATTTGAGTATGCAATGGATTCAAATATACCATACCATTCAAATATACTATATACCATGGTTCCAAATACCATCTGAGTTGATGCAATCTAATTGCAGGTAAAACAGAATAAACACAAATTATTGCAGGACTACATTTTATTTTTTTCTTTGACTCTACAGCTTTGGTTCTCTGGCATTAGAAACTATACTGGTAAAACAATATTATTTAATGAATGAACATCTAAGTGAACAATATTTAAGTGTGATTTACTAAGGAATTGGGGGGAAAATCTATGGAGTTTTAGGGTAAATTCATTTGAATGAAGAGGAAACTTTATGAAAAACATTTCCATTTTCTGATTATTTATTAGACACTAAGACATTTGACAAAGGTTAATACCCACTGAATTACAGATGCACTCCAGAGATTGACTTGCTGTCTTCATTTTAAGAGAAGACACAAGCTCAACATAATTATTGGGTCATAGTCATGAGGCCAATCTTCCTGTGTTATTATTAACTACTATTAGATGGGAGAATATAATTTTTTAAGCATGTAAATAGAATATTTAGGAGTTATTTAAGTAATTCTTAAATCCATTTTAAAATTATACTTATAATCTAAGTAAGGATATTATGCTTCATTAGTTTACTGAATATAGCTTAAGTAGTATATTTTAAATTATATTAAAAATAAAATAAAAATTATATTTAGAAAATGGGAGGAAATAAAGGATCTCTGAAAAACCCTAGCACCTATATAAGTATTAAGTTTATTGAAAGCATTAGCCAAATACTTTTACTAATATTACAGGATTGTCATCCTAACCAAATATTTCAGGGTTTGATAATATTCTCTCTCAGCTCTGAGACTTTTAAAAAATAGCATCAATCTTAAGACTCTTAATCTTTTCATAAGCTTTCCAAAAAAAGAAAATCCCAAACCACAGTGTTTTCAAGCAAACTTCTGATAAAGAATTTGGAGTATTTTCAATAAGAATAACTTAAAATTAAATTTCCAGGAGTGTGCTTTAGTGGAAAGGACTCTGAAGCTTTGTAGTTAGAAAATCAGGCTCAAGTTTTACCTCTATAATTTACTAGCTATAAGACCAAGTTATTTATCCCAATGAGCCTCAGTTTCCTCATCTGTAAGCTGGGAGTGATTTTAATACTGGCTTCACAGAGTTTTTGTTAACATCAAACAGAACTATGTGTGTTGATTTCCCAGCCTGTGCACATGCTAAGTTGCTTGTTGTGTCTGATTCTTTATGACCCCATGGACTGTGGACTGCCAGGCTCCTCCGTCCATGGGATTCTCCAGGCAAGAAAACTGCAGTGGGTTGCCATGCCCTCCTCCAGAAGGTCTTCCTGACCCAGGGTTTGAACCCGAATCTCTCGTGTCTCCTACATTGGCAGGTGGGTTCTTTACCACTAGTGCCACCTTGGAAACCCTTATATAGAGTATGTTTCATTATTATGAAAGAAAATGCAAATGTGCGTGAAATAGCTTGCAAAACATAGTATAATGGATATATGTTGGTTGATATATTAGTTTTTGCCAGAAATAAAGTAAAACAAGATTAGTTAGAGGAACATCCTTTTCAAGGATATAGTTGGGGAATTCAAACCAGTTTGATTACATGACCTTCCTCAGTTAGTGCACTAAAAACTCACACCAAATCTGAGGAAATACCAAGGTCCTATATCATCTGGTAAGAGAAAGTAATTCATTACACAATTTCCTAGTAATTCAAAGGAAAGCTGTTCTTGAATTCTGGTATGCTAAAAGACAATTAACTCGACAGGCACATTCAGACATCCTGTAAGCTCAGCAACGTGAATGCGGCATTGAGTTTTTTAAGAGAAAAATAAAGATGACAAAAAAAGTGAGTGACAGTGTCAAAAACTGATCCTGCCTTAGATAATTTCCACATCACCATCCACTACTTCCCCTAAAGAAACAATAATAAAATAAGAATAAACCAATATCACTCTGGGAGACAACTGCCCTGTCATCCTTCACCTCATCAAACCTTCCCTGAACACTTCCAGAGTATAGTATGCAAGGAATTTGAAGATGAAAAAAAAAATACATCTGCTCTGGAATTGTTCAGCAATCCAACCTGGAGGACTTAAGAGAAGGAGGGAAAGTTTTTGAATTGAGTAATCATTAAATACAGAGTCAAAAATCAGGTGAGTTAAAATAGCCGGCAGACAAAGCACTAACTGAAACACACTCACCATGAAGAATTTTCATGACAAACTCATCCAGTTATTCATACCTTATAACACCATCACAGGTAAGCCATCAGAGAAGACTTGAAGGCAAAGATGCAGAGTTTCTAATACCTTCAAGGTCCTCAAGTTTTTTCATAGTTGTAAGCACAAGAGATTAACTATGTAGAGTAGCGGTTCTTAAAATGTGATTCATAGATGCATGGGGGTGCCTGAAGACCTTTCAAAGAGCTAATGAGGTCAAAACTAATTTTATAATAATAAAAAAAATGTTATCTGCATTTTTCTGTGTTAATATTTGTACTGATGGTGGAAAAGCAATGTGGGTAAACCTGTTGGTGTCTTGAACCAAGGCAGTGACATCAAACTGAACTAGCAGTTATTATATTCTTTTTTTTTGCCACACGATATGTGGCTTGTAGGATCTTAGTTCCCTGATCAGGGATCAAACCTGTGCCCCTTGCATTGGAAGTGTGGAGTCTTAACCACTGGACTGCCAGGAAAGTCTCAGTTATTATATTCTTTTCTTTTTTTAATTTTAAATTAGTTTATTTTCTATTTTTTAACTTTAAAATATTGTATTTTTTTGCCAAAATAATATTATATTCTTAAATGCCATGTACTTCCAGTTTAAAAGTATTGTCAGTTTCACTTAACATATTTGATGAAGAAATAAAAATATTAATTGTATTACATCTTCACCTTGCATACATATCTAAGATAATATATATGACAAAATAGGGATTTCTCCTGTATACCAAAGTATAATGGTTGCCTTAAGGAAACATTCTTGTGCAACTGTTTGAGTTGCAAGCTAAACTAGCCTTTTCTTTTTCATGAAACATGATTTGATTTGACAGAATGATTGATAGGTATTTTCAGACTTGGATATATAGCAGAAATTCTCTAGACAATTAACAACATAAACCTGTCACTTCAAGAAAAGCAACTGACTACTTATTGCCAAGGGTGAAATTTGAGCTTTCCGGTGAAAAATAGAATTTTGGAAAACCTGTATTGACCATTATAAATTTAATTTAAACACTCACCTAATGCAATTGATTGCACTGTTAATGGATAGTATTTTTTAAAATATTGTATAATGATATGTGTCAACATTTAGAAATTTTGAATAATTCAGTGAGGCAATATTTACCCAATACTAATATTTGATGATACAAAATCATACACGGGTAAAAGATTCATGAAAAATTTGAGGCTGGTCAATGGATTTTAATGTAACAGAATACAAAAGTTAATCAGTATAACTTCATATACTGAAATTGATTATAGGGAACTATCACTTGTTGAGTTTTGATGCAATATCAAAAAAGAATATTCAGGGCTTCCCTGGTGGCTCAGTGATAAAGAATCTGCCTGCCGATGGAGGAGACACGGGTTCAACCCCTAAACCAGGAAGATCCCACATGCTGTGGAGCAACTAGGCCCGTGTGCCACAACTATTGAGCCTGATCTCTAAAGCCAGGGAACAACAACTACTGAGCACATGTGCCTCAACTGCTGTAGCCTGCACACCCTACAGCCTATATTCCATGACAAGAGAAGCTACCAACAATGAGAAGCCGGTGCATGGAGCCTAGAGAAAAGCCTGTGCGGCAACAAAGATGCAGCACAGCTAAAAATAAAAATAAATAAACAAAATTATTTTAAAGAAAGAATATCTAAAACTAGCTGAAATGGCCACAAAAATGCCTTCTCTTTTTTAACTACATGTCTATATAGGTCTGGATTTTCGTATGTTCCTATCAGAGCAACACATTACAACAAGTTGAATGCAGAAGCAGACATGAGTCTGGATGTCATCTATTAAGCCAGACATTAATATGATTTGCAAACATATACAAAAATGCCACAATTCTCACTAATTTTTGTTTTTGATAATACAATTACTTCTCCTAAATTGTGATTTATTCTAACATGTAGCAGGCTTGTCTTTTTGAATGAATTAACAGATATATTTTTACATGTCTGCTTTTTCATTTCTAATTATCAATAGGTATAAGCTAGGTAACTAAAATCTCTTTGGAGTACTTAATATTTTTTTAAGAGTGTTAAAGTCTCCTGAAGCAAAATGTGTAAGAATCACTAAGGTGGAGTGTAAGAAAATGACTCTTGGTAACATTTTAATTTCTCACTCACACTCTCTGAGGAAGATCTCACAATCATGGCCAAATGTCACATTGGAGCACGAAAGATAAAGGTTAACCTTGCTGTGTTGAATGTCCCTGGGAATCCCTGTGGATGATGGTGGGGATCATTAATGGACTTTCTGGAGATCCACAGGAAGTGACTCTCCCCTCCCAGCAAATCCTCTGGTAAAACCCTCAGGGCATTTATTCTCTGAAGGCCTAAATACTTCTAGAACTGGAGCATAAGGTACTTTGATTTTGTGATACTCCAGGATGTCAAAAAAGTGTCTCAGTGGATGATTATTAAAAACTGAACTTTGCATCCATTAATTTGCTTTAGTTTTTCAGAAGTTTATAAATAGTGAAATCATGATTCCTTTTTTAGAGATGTGTGTGTGTATGAGTACATATATGCATGTGTATAAATGTGTCTAAAACTTACTAGCTGAGGGGTATGAACCTTTAAAACATTAAAAGGCCTTCCAGGGGGAAAAAAAAAGCCTTCCCTGGCTGTAGGGACAATGCTTATGATAGGAACTAATATAATCATTACTGAAGCACACCTGTTACACTTTCCCTACAGTTCTACCACTTTATTCTTTTGTTTTTTTCTCTTCCTTTTCAGCGAGGCTCTAGCTCAGTACCCTTATTGTAATTGACCTCCTCAGGCTCTGTCCATTTTTATTAAGCACCAAAATGTCAGCTAGTTAGCCAAAAGATGTTGCTGAGCTCTGCACGGAGCATCGCACACACATATGTAAAGGTGTTCAGGAGGAAGGGAAGCCTCATACTGAGCCAGGAGCAGGTCACAAGGAGTCAGAAAGCCTCTCTTTTTGTCACTTCCTTTTAGAAAAAAATGCCTTTGGTTTCAGGCTGAAAGCATGGGAGGGTGGAGAGCGGAGATCCAAACACCTTCCATGTGATACTAGAGCGTTGGGATCTTACTGTGAATGAAGAAATCCAGGATCAGTTCAGTAGGGATCAGGGAGAGGCTGGCAGAGGCCCCTTCCGTGGAGAAGGGAGGTGAAGGATTCAAGGGCCAGAGACACCAACATCAGTTTGCCCAGGTGTCCGTGTAGGGTGGAGGCAAGTGTAGTGCCAGCTACCAGTGGGTTTGAATCCCATTCTCCCACTCACTTACCAACTGGGTAACTCGAGGCGATCTACTTAATCTCATGAAGCATCAGCCTGCTCAGGTAGTAAATGAGGACAATCGTACCTCCCTCACTGGGTTGAGTGAAGATTCAGTGAGAGTGAGCGTGTGACATGCCTGGAACACAAGCGGTGTCCAATAAGTGCCAATTTCCTCTCTCTATGTTAGTGGTCTTCACATATGTTTTCACCTAAGTTACCTTTTGAACGGACAAATGGCCCATTTTAAAATTTTTCATGAAACTTTGTAAGATCCTCTACAGAAGGGCATGGCAACCCACTCCAATATTCTTGCCTGGAGAATCCCATGAACAGAGGGGTCACAAAAAGTCAGACATGACTTAGTGACTAAACAACAATAACAACATAGCTGATTAATAATGTTGTTAATAGCTTCAGGTGAATAGGGAAGGGACTCAGCCATACCTATACATGTATCCATTCTCTCCCAAACTCCCTTCCCATCCAGGCTGCCACATAACATTGAGCAGAGTTCCCTGTGCTATACAGGAGGTCCTTGTTGGTTATCCATTTTAAATATAGCAATCTGAACATGTCTATCCCAAACTCCGTAACTATCCCATCCCCTTGGCAACTGTAAGTTCCTTCCCTAAGTCTGTGAGTCTGTTTCTGTCTTGTAAATAAGTATCATTTGTATCATGTCATTTTAGATTCCACATATAAGCGATGTCATATGACATTTCTGCTTCTTTGTCTGACTTACTTCACTCAGTGTGGCAACCTGTAGGGCCCATTTTATCAGGGAATAATCAGACATTTTCTAAACTCTTCCCCACACCCTAATGAATTTACCTGTTTGAAGACTTTTGATAGTGTTGAACAGAGACCACTATGAAAAGCTTTCTTTAAAAAATGGGTAAAGAATAGAGTGTTCATTCTCTTCTGTCTTCACGGTCAGTTGTGTCTTCCAGAAATTCCAACAAGTTAGTGAGGCCTGACCTTCCTCTTTTTCTTCTTCCCTTTTTGTAAAGCATGCCAGCAATCTTTAATCATGCTGGGATTTCTAAATGCCACCCAGGTTCGCTTCAGAAGCAGTTTCAAACAAAGATTCAAACCACAGACACACAAATGGCTGATCTCTGCGTTCCACAGACTCAGAAGCTTTTTGTTTTTTAAAAATTAATATGTTTCAGTTTTCTCTTTTAACTTTCATATTCACTTCCAGAGAGAGAAGCATTTTCTTTTGTTACAGACTTTCATAAAAATTCAGTGCTAATTATAGGGGGTTTTTGGTACTGACTCTTTGTTGAGGTGATTAACATGCAAAGCTTTTTATAACACTGTTTTCTTCTAAAAGAAGAAGCGTGGATATGTAAAGTAAACAGAGTTGACCTCTTAGCACCTTCCTAGGTCACCCAGTTTTCCCCTGATTAAAACTAATTTGCTGGAAAAGTTCACTGTTGGACATGAGAAGATTTGGAAAGGAAGCTTAGTAGAGAGAAAAGGAGCTGAAATATTGCTCCAGATACTATTAGAGATCTTGCTGTTGACCCACCTTCTTCCTACATGCTGAAAATTAGCCATCCAGTCACTTTTGTTAGAAGACAAGGACAGTTAAGAGAGTTAGAACTGGTCAAGTGCATGCGGACACAGCCAAGACGAAAACATCCAACAATCAACCACCAAAAAGTCTAGAGGAAGGGCTTTCATAAAAAACATGAGGAGACCTTAGAAAAGCAAAGTGTCCATTAGATTGTTTCTGTCAACATTTCTCTGCCCTACCTGCTTTGATGTGGTGATGATGATACCAGAAGTGATGGTGAGGAAAGACCACAGCACTGTGAACTCAGCAGGCAGAGATGGTAGCCGGTCTTAGGATGAGTAATATAGTAGATTGAGTGGCAGAATAAATACAGCAACCCCAGAGATGTATAGGAAGTAAAAAATGGTGAGAGCATCACTGAAATGAGTGCTCTATTTTTGAATGGTATTTGTTGATAAAAAAAAAAAAAGCAAAACTGGATCCTTTTATTTGATGAAATGTTTACAATGAGAAGGTCTTTATCGTTGAGACCCAAGGGTGGCTAGTCCATTTTGCTTTGCAATGGTCAGACGGAAATGCTGGAGTGAACTGAAAAGTACAATGCATGATAAGACAAAAACATTCAAGATAGCATTTGATGATGAAGGCATAATCAGCTGGGCTTGGTGTCTGATGTGGCCAATTTTTTTTTCCATTTTTTCAGATCCCCAGTGCTTGTAGAGGAAATACCCCTCAAGCATTCCTCTCTCTTTCTCTTTTTTTCCTCCCAGTAGGTTGCATGCCTCTTTCACCTTGTGAGAAAAAGGTCTGTCTGCTTTGATGTGGCTTCCCAAATTGTAGTGGGAATATCCTTTTATTTGCTGAACTTTCAGGGTTTATTCTTCATCCTGCCCAATGCACTGTGCGCAAAAATATAATGCAAATAGCCATCCATCACTTTACCTCGTCATATCATTGTGCCTTATTTCTTGTCCTCTAGGTCAGTGAAAATGATGATCTGACCGAGACCATAATCATTGCTGATCAGTACTTGGCCTCCTGCAGAGGTCCATGCAAGCACATGGGCTTTTTCTAAGACGCCACTGAGCAGATATCAGATGGAGCTCCCTCCCCCATCACCTTCTCACTGCTGAAAAACTTAATAACTTGGTATTGTTCAGCGAGTCATTCAAGCGAGCAGAGTGGAATTCTACCTGTTCCTCAAGGTAAATATCTGCTAGGCTGCTGCAAAGACTGTTAGCCATTCACAGCTCTTGCTGTGTGTAAAACTCACATGGTTAGGTGAATGCAAACCTTGAGTGAAAGCTTGGTAACTTCCTGTGTTTGCTGAAATCAGGCACAAATGAAGCCAGTGTACAAAGCAGAGCTCAGAAAATACACTCCTCTTTTCAGTGGCCATTTTCTAATGCTATTTTTTTTTTTCCACCAGGAGAGAAATGATTAGAACAGATTAGAAACACAAAGAGCTAAAAACTTTAAAGGAAACTTTCCCAGATGCTACACAGTTTCATAAAGGATCACAGAAAGGTTTTTTTGCAAACATTGGTTGTAATTTCTACCAGGTGTCACAACCCAGTGAACCATTAAAAGTGAACCGGCTCACTGAACCGAACTGAACAGATGGAATTCCACCCTTGCTCTGCTTGAAAGGCTCCACGAACAATACAAAGTCTTCTTTTAAGTCCCCTCCTCTTAGTGGCCCACCTCACCCATGAGAACATGTGGGGAGCACTCAGGATGGGACACAGCCCCTGGGCTCTTAGTTCAAGCAGAAGGGAAAGCAGTCCATTTTGAAACCCTCAAGGCCACCCCCATCCTTTTCAAAATCCCAATGCTACTTTCCATTTGTCCCCAAATGCATGTTAGTAGTTGAATGTTTTGTTCTCTTTTAATTCTGCCCTGAGTTGTCATTTAGTTTCCTCTGACCAGATACAGATATACCAAAAGACTGTGTGTGTGTGTGTGTGTGTGTGTGTGAGAGAGAGAGAGAGAGAGAGAGAGAGAGAGAGAGAGAGAGACAGGCCCGAACAACATGGACCAGCATGTTATTCTCTTCTCCTGACTTTATTAGTTAATTTTTACTTCTTTTCAGGAAGTGAAGATGCATTCCAGACCACAAAACAGATTTCAGTCCTTTCTTGGCTTCTCGAATCCTGACAGCACAGGCAAGGGAAATTGATATAGATGGTTATAGACATGCCCTGCTAGTCAAAGTGCCAAAGATCTTCTTAAGGGACCAAGAGATCAAAAGACTATTTGCAGTCAATTCATTAAGCATTAGTCAATCAATTAGTTAATTCAATATATATGTATAAGGACTAACTGCTGTCAGACATTATATTGCATGTTGTGTAGGATCCAAATTGGAATGAAGTGTCTGCTTTCCAGAAGATGGTAATTTAGAAGCGATAAGCTAGTCAGAGACCCTTATGCATTTGAAAATACATGCCATCCAAGTGGCTCCTTGATTTCTATACTCCTGCTTACTGTTCTCTTTTGACTCATAACTGGTGCCATGGTCTGTTGACACGTGATCAGCATGTCAATATCTTTAGTATTGGGATTTCATAGTTAAAGCTGTTTTTCAAGGCTCGTGTTTTGTAAAGCTTTGAACTGACTTTGCTTCTTTGAAAATCAGACCATTTCTTCAAAAGCATGTTCTAATAGGGTTGAGGAGACAATGGACCAGAGATAAAGCCAGAGGGGCCAGGACTGGGAGTTTGGGTAAGCACAAAAGGTACTGGCAGGTGGATTGTTGATTAGTTCCAGAGAGGTCAGCTGAGGGAGAGATTTGCAAGTAAGAGGACCAGAAACCAGGGAGACAGGCATTAGCGATCAGAAACTGAGGTTAGGATTCCGGAACACACAAGGTCAGGGGGTGAAAAAGAAGTTTTTGGCAACATGGGGTCATGAATCCAGGTCAAAAACCCCCAACAACAACAGATTAGGAGCCATTCAAAAGGTCTGAATAATAGGCATAGGATGTAAACAGAAAGCATGAGTGTGATGCTGAATGAGCCTGTAGCTCTTAGCCCTTTGCATGGCTCTGAACTAAGGCTAGAGTTGGTTAGAGGGATAAGCATGTCTGAGATGAAGATGAAGAATAGAGCTGAGAATTAAGTATTTTGTGAGAGCATTAAAATCCAGTGTTGGGAAGCCATTGGCAAAACTGAATTTCTGAGTTTACATATTTCTAGAGATTAAATCTGCCATTTAATGTTTATATAGTAAAACACAGTACCAAAGTGCAGTCTTTAGCATTTGTATATTTGAGTTTCAGTCTCTTGTGCTACTTACTAGCTACATGAACTTGTACGAAGTACTGAACCTCTCAAAGCCACGGTTTCTTCAAGTGTAAAATAAGACTGACTCCTATTTTGAGTGTAAAATATTCAACATGGAGAAATAACAGATGCAAAATGATTACTTGTAGACATTATTTTTATTATCACAATCCTCATTAATATAGACCTGGATATTTTTATCCAGGAATTTAATCCTTTTCCCTTTCAGAATGCAATATTATATTCCACAAAGTTAATAGTTTGACTATTCCTGTTGATTTTTTCTTCCCAGTGACTAGATCTTCAGAAGGTCTTTGCTTGTGTTGTCTATTAGGCCTGAGAAACAGCAATAATACTTATGAGGAAATATATTTAAATGTCCTATATAAAATGTATAATATACTTTAAAAACTCTATGTAAAATCTTTCTAAGTTTACACTGACAGGAGCCCATCTAGTATCATTGACTAAAACACCAGGAGTTGGACAGTAAGTCTAGAGATAGAAAATCCATATCTTTATCTTATTCTAATTATGACACATTGTGGGGCAAATATTTTACATTTTCACTACCCCAACACCACACAAAAACCCTTATAGGATTCTATGGATTTCCTATGTGGAAACAAAATTAATTAGGTTTTCTTCTGTGTATGTACATGGTCTGGACTTAAATGGATGCTCAACTGTTCAGAATATATTCTGATTTAAATCTTATTTTAACTATCCCCATGAATTATTATGTGCTTAGTTGTTCAGTCATGGCTGACTCTTTGCGACCCCATGGACTTGTAGCCTGCCAGGCTTCTCTGTCCATGGGGATTCTCCAGGCTAGAATACTGGAATGGGTTGCCATGTCCTCCTCCTGGGGATCTTCCCAACCCAGGGATCGAACCCAGGTCTCTTACATTGCAGGCAGATTCTTTACCATCTGAACCACCAGGGAAGCCCATGAATACTGGAGTGAGTAGCCTAGCCCTTCTCCGGAGATTCTTTCTGACCCAGGAATCGAAACAGAGTCTCCTGAATTGCAGGGGGATTCTTTACCAGCTGAGCTACCAGGGAAGCCCTGGTAAATTGAATTGTTACAGAAACACATACACACACACACATACACACACACACACACACAACAAAACAGCCCAAAGTGGAAGACTCCTGAGGTAGAAACTAATGGATACCATTATAAAGAAGAAAAAATCAGTTTTCTTCCCTCTTGTTATTGAGCTTCCATAATACTCTATTTAAAATATTAAAACCACATCCAATAAAGGGCAAAATCCTTGATTTCTAGCCTAGATCTGAGCCTTCATTTCTTGAGGAAAAAAAAAAAATGCTTTTTTGGCTGCACTAGGTCCTCCTTGTGGCTCATGAGCTTTCTCTGGTTGCGGCTCATGGGCTTAGTTGGCCCACAGTATGTGGGAATGGTAGTTTCCTGACTGGAGATCAAACCTGAGTTGCCTGCATCGGAAGGCAGATTGTTAACCACTGGACCACCAGGAAAATCCCCTTGAGAAATGTTTCTGAATGAGACTCTCTCTTTTTCTATCATGTTTGCTTGCATTCTCATTCTGGCTACTTATCCACTCCCACTGCCAGATCTTCAATAGCATTATTCAAACCCAATTCGGAAATACATTTCTTATTTGTATTGCCTATAAGTTGGTGTTACATGGCATGTGAGATTAACTTGGATGCTGGTGACCATTGTCCTGAAAGGCCATTGTCATGAAAGCTACCATTGGTCTGTGATTGGCCCCACAATCAGACAGAGATACAAAATTCACTCATCTATTGATTAACTTGGAGAAGGCAATGGCACCCCACTCCAGCACTCTTGCCTGGAAAATCCCATGAATGGAGGAGCCTGGTGGGCTGCAGTCCATGGGGTCACTGAGTCGGACACGACTGAACGACTCCACTTTCACTTTTCACTTTCATGCCCTGGAGAAGGAAATGGCAACCCACTCCAGTACTCTTGCCTGGAGAATCCCAGGGACGGGGGAGCCTGGTGGGCTGCTGTCTATGGGGTCGCACAGAGTCGGACACGACTGACGCGACTTAGCAGCAGCAGTAGCAGCATTGATTAACTAAGGTGATCTCAGAATTTTCTACTTAGAGCACAAGGAAGCTGTAGTAAACTGGTTGCATGGGTTTTTTCTCAGTGCTTGAGTTGGCAATATGTTGGCAGTTGTAGATTTTTCCCCACCCCATGGACTTGGGACTGAAGGGCAGAATAGTGAGAAGTCTCATGTCTACATTCAGGTTTGGCCGTGCTACTGCAAGGTCTAAGGGTGGAGGGCCATCTCTGAGGGAAGAAGCCAGTTGTACTGCGCTCAAGCCAAACTCTACTATGCGGTGTTCCTTCCTCAACACATCTTACAGATGCAACAGTTTGCTAGACCCATGGTGTTGTTTCTAGAATCTCTACTTCCTTTCTTAAATTTTTATTTGTTTAACTTCTGGCTGTGCTGGGTGTTCATTGCTGTGCAGACTTTTCTCTGGTTGCAGCAAGTGGGGGTTACTCTGTAGTTGCGGTGTGCGGGCTTCTCACTATGATGGCTTCTCTTGTCGGGGAGCACAGGCTCTAAAGCACAAGCTCAATAGTTGTGGCACATAGGCTTAGTTGCTCTGCAGCATGTGGGATCGTCCCAGATCAGGGATTGAACCCATGTCTCCTGCACTGGCAGGTGGATTCTTTGCCACTGAGCCACCAGGGAAGCCCCTAGAATCTCTACTTCTAATCCCTCATTTGCTTCCTTCAAGTTCAGATATTGTTTCTCTTGCAAGGCTTTCTCATGCACCCATTTGTTTCAGCTCTGAACAAATTTAATTGCACATTTCTCTGTACTTTCATAGCAGTTATTTATGAATCTTTCTCCTCCACTCATCCGTGAACCTCTTCACAAAAGGTTCTATCTAATCTTATTCATCTTTGGAAGGCAGAGTAAGTTAGTGGTTAAGAATATGGACTCTGGAGTTACAAGGTTTGGGTAAAACTTCTGCTTCCTCCACTTACTATGGGATCTTGAAAAAGATGTTGCAGCAACTCTGAGCGATATTTTTATTACCTGTAAAATGGCTGTTTGTTATCCTATAGAAGTTGCTTTCATAATTTAAAGAAATCCACATAAAGCACCTGGCGTACAGTGGCTCAACAACCATGAGCCCTGATCCACCATATTGTTTTACATACTTAGTGCTCAGCCACGTCTGGCTTTCAGCAAGGCTGTAGTGCATGTTTGTTTCCCTTAGCTTGTATCATCCTTAAACCACATGCTAAAAACATACGACTTCAAGAGGCAGCTTAGAACTTCCCTGGTGGTGCAGTAGATGAGAATCAGCCTGCCCATGTGGGGGACATGGGTTCGATTCCTGATGTGGGAAGATTCCACATGCCACGAAGCTGCTAAGCCAGTGTGCCATAGCTACTGCGTCTGCACTCTAGAGCCAGGGAGTCACAACTACTGAGCCCATGTGCTGCTACTACTGAAGCCTGCAAACCTAGAGTCTGTGCTCTGCAGCAAGAGAAGCCACTGCAGTGAGAAGCCTGCGCGCTGCAATGAAGAGTAGACCCCACTTGTTGCAACTAGAGAAAGCTCAAGCATAGCGACAAAGACCCAGCACAGCCAAAAAATAAATAAATAAATAAATAAATATTTTAAAAAAGAGGCAGCTTATGTATTTCTTTCACCAAAGGATGGGAAGGACTGAGGACAGAAACTTCTTGTGAAAGACAGTGGAAAGGAAGTGAAAACTGAGCACTAAAATTGAATGCATATTTAATACTGCCATGAATATCACCAAGCTAAGAGATCGGGGAGTTATAGACCCTCAGTTCCAACTTTTGGATGGCTTCTCATTAACTATAGGAATCTAGAATCATCTTTTGATTTTTTTTCTGGTATCTCAGTTTTAATACACACAAAAAGAGAGTGAGTGCTAACTTGCCTTCTCTAGATGTAAGAAAATAGAGCACCACACTCAGCCACCTTTATTATCAGACCATTCTCGCTCCTGCAGCAGGGAAACTGAGATACAAGTCTGGGGACTTGATCAAGGTCACAGTCAGTGGCAGAGCCAAATTAAAATTCATGTTCTCAGAGTCCTTTCCATGCCATTGCTTCACCTACTGACCCATGGTGCTCCACCAAGAAGTACTTCTGATTAAGTGAACTTTCAGGTTTCAATAACACAAAACCTTGGCAAGGACTTTAGGTAACAAGTTCATATCATAGACTCCGGTTACTTTTTGGCAAGAACTGACTGTCTCATATATACGTTGACTTGATTGCCTCATACAGGTCAACACAAGAGAGTGGTGTGTTTTCACTGTTGAACCAAGACTACAAGAGCTTAATAAAATCTTTCTTTGAAAAATAAGGAGGGCAAGTGAAAATGGGGACAGATGACTTCCTTATCAACTGTACCATCCACTATCAGGGACACAACTCTTTTTGGTCATTGCTGTGGTTTCAGAGCCTAGCACAGTGCCTGTGTATGATAATTCAATTGATATGGAATAAATGAATGAATACATGGAAACCTCAATACTTCAAATATAGTTAAATAGCTTTCAATACTCTAGTGCAATATTACTCTAATGCTAATATGGTGGATTTTCCTGTTTCCAATGTTTTTTAAAAAATTTGGTGTGCTTATATGTAATAGGGTGTTAAAATTTAAGTTTTGAGCAAGGCTCCACAAGACAATAGATGTGGCATAGCAAAGTGAGATGCTGGATCAAAATGTATATGTATTAAAGCAGGAGGTTAAGAGCTGGTTTCACAAACTTGGAACCTGGACCTAGGGGGACACTGACCCGCATGGAGGATGTAACAATCTTAAGAGAGAGGACAGGAGAAAGAATTTTGAGGACCGTTTCTCAGGCAACACTGCCCTGACAGCCTCATCTTACCCTAAGGGAAGATGGTTGGAGACATATCTGTCCTCATGCAAACAGAGTAAGGGAGAATGTCCAAGAATTACTTGGAGAGCTTGCTATGCTTCCTCTGAGTTTGAGCTCAGAGTGGACAGAATCTGACTTCAGCCCAGGAAATTAGAGCGCAAACAAGATGTGTTAGAGAGATGGGTTGGCAACAGAGCAGAGGTGTCTCTGCCACCTCCAGAAAGTAACTTCTTTCTCTTGCCAGAAGTTCTAAGAGGCAAGCCCCAGGGTCCAGAGAGGGATTAAATGTAGGAATGACCTGAAGCAATTTTATGTCTTGGCAAAAAATGTGGCTTATAAGAGGCAATGGGACTCTGGCAGAGAAAAATCTTCTCTCTAGAATGGACCTTCTGAGAACTGGGGCCCAACTGGGGGGTTGAAGGAGGGGAGTTCAAGGTGAAGCATAAAGCAGAGATAGAGCTGGAGCGGACCAGCTGGGGACTTGCCAACTTTAGTTACCATTGCCTCCATGAGAGAAGGGGTTTGCTTAGACATCTTCCAGACAAAGGAAGCAAGAAGTCAGATTCATAGCAACTCCCATGCATGTAGCAAAATTCCCTACTACTTTCTGCTTTTAACCCCCAATGTTTCAATCTAAGAGGGGTTAGAAACCATAGCTAACGAGCAGGTACAAGAGTAGAAGAGCTATTCTGGACAAGGAAGAAGAGTGTCCTTCCCTCCAGGTGGAGCTTCCCAGGTGGTGCTAGCGGTAAAGAATCCTCCTGCCAATGCAGGAGACACAAGAGACTCCGGTTTTGATCCCTGGGTTGGGAAGATCCCCTGGAGGAGGGTACAGCAACCCACTCCAGTATTCTTGCCTCCATAGAGGGGCCTAGGGGCTACAGTCCATAGGGTCACACAGAGTCAGATATGACTCAAACAACTTAGCACACATGCCCTCCAGGTGAAGGCAGCTCTCCCAAGACTGATTGATGGGAGAGAATTTAATTCTAAATCAAGTTCAGAATTTTTCTAACTACCACTGACGGGCATCTGACTTTTGTTTTGAGACTGTTTTTTGAACTTAAGGTGCATCTAGAGGCATCTATTTCTAAACAGCAAACACGAAAGTAAAGGGAGGTGTTGAAAACAGAATTTAATGGCCAGGGAAACCTCCCAGCTTCAAGTATATTTTAAAGAAGGAGCAAAGATCAAAATAAAATTACTCTTCGGTTATACATCATAAGCTGAGCATGATAAAAAAAAATAGCAGGTAGAGTTCTCTTCATTTCATTTTGTATATCCTTGTGTAAGCTTGGACAGACCCTTCACATTAAAAATACACAATTTTAGTAGCACCCATAGGGGCACTGCCTACCTTTTGAGGGCACAAATCTGAGGAGGCTGCCATGGTTTACCCATGGTATATCTGGATGCTAGATTTATAAGAACATGTCAGTTTGGCTAGAATCAGAAGAAAGGCTTGAAAGAGAATTAAAAATCATTTGGTCTTACCCATCTGATATCTGCATTGTCGCCTTTATACACTGGAAAAAAAGAGAGCTGGTACCATTCTTGGGCACAAATAAATATCAAGATGAAACTGACTTTTGTATGAGTACTCCTTGAAATAAATAGAAGGGATTTAATTTGTAAAAATCTTTTTTGCCCAAATCTCTATTTTACAAAGTCAGTACTCCTTTTGAATAGTGACTCATTTTTTTTTTTTGTTTTAGACCCTGGAACATGACAAGTCTTTTTTCTTCCACACTAATTGAATCATGCTATTGCTTTATTTTTTCCTTAACTTTGTCACTTTCATTATTGTGAATTAAGAAAATACTTATATCAAAATGATTTTTTATTTATGTCAGTATCCTAATTTGCTTTAACAAGTGTTTCTTACTGTAAAAACTTTCTTCCCAGTTATTGTAGAATGAAGGAACAAAAGATAAGTTTGTTCATAAAAATGTCAGGTCCACATTAAAAAAATCACCTTTATCATTTTAATAAAATGAAAAACATGTATTAAGGAAACCTGCTGAATATTTCTGACTTAGTGTTCACTATGTTTTCTACTGGCCAGAATAAATTTTCAAAAATCTTAATGTTTGCACTGTTCATATTTGTATTACACTTTTTTCTTTGTAATTGTACTTAAAAATTAGTGTTATATTAAAGGTATATATGTTTAAAATTCATGTAAAAAAAAGAGGCCAATCTGCAGCTGATCCTATTTAGTATTTAAGAGGTGCCCTACCTAAGCTGAATCAATGCTTACCAGTTGATGAAAAGCACTTCCTATGATGCAGTTCATGATATGTCTTATTCACTCAAGATTTCTCAAGTCCATTTCTATTCCTCCATCTTTCCCACTGGCCCATCAGACTTTAAGAGTTGACCTGTCAATGGGGATACTGTCATCTTGGTAGAAGTAAGAAGAAGGTGAAAAGGGAGAACTAACATCTGATACACCATTGGTCATGGAAATGAAGAGGGATCAAGGGAGTGGAGGTGATGTTTACTGAGTACCTACCCAATGACATGCAGCATGCAAGTGCTTTCACGACTGATCTGATTTCTATGAACAACAGCTCCCTGAAACTAGGTATTCTCATACCTACTTTAGATAGGAAACAAGAGAAGTGACTTGCTTAGCACTGTGAATTCAAGACAGACCCAAAATTCCTATACTTTCTGCAATCCATCTTCCATTGATACTACATTTTTAAATACATTTTGAAATTTGCTTGTGACTTCTCTTATTCTTTTTAATCTTCAGAATCTAATCCCATATCAAAGTATGGGATAGTATTTTTAAATAAAGGAGTTGTTTTTGATTCCATTACTACATTTTTTGAGACTACACTGACTTCTGTTATTAGAATTGAATTTCAGGATAGCAAATGTCATATGTTCTTTCTCAGCACTGTATACCTTTCCATTATAGTGCACAATCGTTGATTCCAATCAACTTTTTTAAAAACTCATTCCACATTTCCAATATTTTTAGACTTCTATTACCATTCACAAATATCCTCAGAACTGTGTTCCAATCTTATGTGTGTTTCGATATTATGATAACTTTCCCCTAGGGGTTTATTAACTTCCATGTTGTGGTATTCATTTTACCTATTTTCATTTCCTTGGACTAAGTCCAGAATAGCCCCTGGTCCTGTTGATTGCTTCACAAGCTATGTGTGGGTACATTTCTGCAATGCACTCGGAGACAAGCAACTATCTGATTCCATTTCTGTGATCTATCAGTCATTGTCAGGGGATTGAAATCATATTATGTTGAGTACTTTTATTTCTCTAACAACTCCCCATTCTTTTTCCTGTTCATTGCCTAGCTTTCTGTTATAGGAAAACACCTCCTCACATTAGTATTTGTTTTTATGAATTTGATTCTTTTTAGAAAAGTGGCTTTTTTAAAGTGGAATGACTTGTTTTTTTCAGTTTCAACCAACTGAAACCTCAACTTAACTCCATAATAGTGTTTACCAAGATTTTGACATTCCTCTGGGGATGTCAAGGGCTTCACTTGTAGCTCAGTTGGTAAAGAATCTACCTGCCATGCAGAAGATACAGGTTCGATTCCAGGAAGATCCCCTGGAGAAGGAAATGGCAACCACTCCAGTGTTATTGCTGGAGAATCCCATGGACAGAGGAACCGGGCGGGCTATAGTGCATGGGGTCACAAGAGTCAGACACGACTTAGCAACTAAACCACTGGCGATGGAGCTGCCAAAAGCTGGACTATTGGCTTCTAGGATAAAGTAATTCTCAGGGAAGAAGTCTTCTTGAGGAAGTTCAACAGCAAGAGGTAAATTTCAAGTCAGAGGAGAAAATCCAAACATGGCAAGGCTGCCTGTCATGTGAAAGGTCCAACAGGCTGGCTAGGGACATAAATTTGAGTCCTTAAGATGAGGGACATGAAAAAAGAAGACCAAGGGAAAATAAAACATGTAATCTCTCCACTTCCAAAGGATAATAAGAACACAGGCTATAAGCAGCATGGACATCAGTGGCCATGGTGGGGACAGCTATGCGGTGAAGGAGGAGAAGTCGTACTGTCCCAGGAGTGACACCACTGGGGACAGTAGTTCAGCGGAGCTGGCAGTAGTGGCTCTGATAACAGCAGTCACAGTGTCCTTTTAGAGCTCTCAAAATTGGATCCTGGAAACACTGCCACACACACAGGCATCCATGATGGCAGAGCCTCTGATGGGCAGGAGTGAAACTGGAGGTGATGCCATTAGAATATTAAAAATCTTTGAGAAAGGGAGAGCATTGGATATCCTGATAACCCAATGAGAGAGTACCTGGCAATTTCCAGAACTATTTGGTAGCTTGAACAGAGAGGGTAAAATTCCTGAAAAGCAGGTGGGGTAGAGTCAGAGAAGCACTGTTTTGTAGGTTTTATGGCCATTTTCTTAGCCCAAGGCTTATATGGTTTAAGAAACACAAGAAAGAATAAGAATAACCACAACAAGAAGTAACACTTTGTTTCAGGTGCTGTTTCACTCCTCACAACAATACTTCAGGGAAATACGGTTATTGCCCCCACTTTAGAGATGATACATTTGAGGTACTGAGAAATCAAGTAACTTTTCCAACCCCATACAAAGAGTAATTGCTGAGCTTCAACACGATTTAGGATATCTAGTTCCAGGATGGCTATCAGTTCAGTTCAGTTCAGTTCAGTCGCTCAGTTGTGTCCGACTCTTTGCCACCCCATGAATCACAGCACGCCAGGCCTCCCTGTCCATCACCATCTCCCGGAGTTTACCAAACCTGTGTCCATTGAGTTGGTGATGCCTTCCAGCCATCTCATCCTCTGTCGTCCCCTTCTCCTGCCCTCAATCCTTCCTAGCATTAGGATCTTTTCCAATGAGTCAACTCTTCGCATGAGGTGGCCAAAGTATTGGAGTTTCAGCTTCAACATCAGTCCTTCCAATGAACACCCAGGACTGATCTCCTTTAGGATGGACTGGTTGGATCTTCTCGCAGTCCAAGGGACTCTCAAGAGTCTTCTCCAACACCACAGTACAAAAGCATAAATTCTTTGGTGCTCAGCTTTCTTCACCATCCAACTCTCACATCCATACATGACTACTGGAAAAACCATAGCCTTGACTAGATGGACCTTTGTTGGCAAAGTAATGTCTCTGCTTTTCAATATGCTATCTAGGTTGGTCATAACCTTCCTTCCAAGGAGTAAGTGTCTTTTAATTTCATGGCTGCAGTCACCACCTGCAGTGATTTTGGAGCCCCCCAAAATAAAGTCTGACACTGTTTCCACTGTTTCCCCATCTATTTCCCATGAAGTGATGGGACCACATGCCATGATCTTAGTTTTCTGAATGTTGAGCTTTAAGCCAGCTTTTTCACTCTCCTCTTTCACTTTCATCAGGAGGCTCTTTAGTTCTTCTTCGCTTTCTGCCATAAGGGTGGTGTCATCTGCATATCTGAGGTTATTGATATTTCTCCCAGCAATCTTGATTCCAGCTTGTGTTTCTTCCAGCCCAGCATTTCTCATGATGTACTCTGCATATAAATTAAATAAGCAGGGTGACAATATACAGCCTTGATGTACTCCTTTTCCTTTTTGGAACCAGTCTGTTGTTCCATGTCCAGTTCTAACTGTTGCTTCCTGATCTGCATACAGATTTCTCAAGAGGCAGGTCAGGTCGTCTGGTATTCCCATCTCTTTCAGAATTTTCCACAGTTTATTGTGATCCACACAGTCAAAGGCTTTGGCATAGTCAATAAAGCAGAAATAGATGTTTTTCTGGAACTCTCTCACTTTTTCGATGATCCAGCGGATGTTGGCAATTTGATCTCTGGCTCCTCTGCCTTTTCTAAAACCAGTTTGAACATCTGGAAGTTCACGGTTCACGTATTGCTGAAGCCTGGCTTGGAGAATTTTGAGCATTACTTTACTAGCATGTGAGATAAGTGCAATTGTGTGGTAGTTTGAGCATTCTTTGGCATTGCCTTTCTTTGGGATTGGAATGAAAACTGACCTTTTCCAGTCCTGTGGCCACTGCTGAGTTTTCCAGATTTGCTGTCATATTGAGTGCAGCACTTTCACAGCATCATCTTTCAGGATTTGAAATAGCTCAATTGGAATTCCATCACCTCCACTAGCTTTATTCATAGTGATGCTTTCAGTTCAGTTCCATTCAGTCTCTCAGTTGTATCTGACTCTTTGCGACCCCCTGGACTGCAGCACGCCAGGCTTCCCTGTCCATCATCAACTCCCAGAGCTTACTCAAACTTATGTCCATAGAGTCAGTGATGCCATCTAACCATCTCATCCTCCAGGATGGCTATACTTTTAGCCATGTTATGACACTGTGTGACCTCATTATTTTAGTCTCAAGATTTAAATACAATTTTAAATATAATTTTTTGAAGACTTTCTTGAGGGTTAGTGAAATTCCTTTCATAAAAACCACTGATTCAAGAAAAAAAAACTGATTCAAGATTGGAAAGGGAATATTAAACTTACAGAAGAAATATTGCATTTAAAAACTAAAATATCTTTATTATAAAATAAGATTCTTTCTCCTATTTATCTTAGCCTTCCAATTATCTTGCTTTTTTTCCCCCTGAATTTCTGTTAGATTTTTCTTTTTATTACTGTTGCTGCTGCCCTAGACCAGACTCTCATCACATCATGCCTGGACAATTACAGTGATGCCCAAATGAAATGCCCTGACTCTTGTGTCTCACTTCTCCAGTTTATTTAATACTGCATTAGATAAATGCTAATAGAACAGCAACCACATGTATCCTGTTCAGAAATATTTGTTGACTGTGTGTGCATGCATGCTAAGTCGCTAGAGTGATGTCCAACTCTTTGTGACCCCACGGACTGTAGCCCACCAGGCTCCTCTGTCCATGGGATTCTCCAGGCAAGAATAGTGAAGCGGGTTGCCATGCCCTCCTCCAGGGGATCTTCCTGACCCAGGGATCTAACGTGCACCTCTTAAGTTTCCTGCACTGGCCAGTGGGTTCTTTATCACTAGTGCCACCTGGGAAGCCCATTTATTGACTCTACGTAGCTATAAAATAAATCCTATACTTTTTAGCCCAAGTACAAGACTGTTCATGTATACATCTTCCCTATATGCTTCCTTGGCTCAAAATACTCCCCCCACACTAGTCGTCTCCAAACCTAGCCTTGGTACATTTCATTGGCTGAATTACAGAAATTATGATCAGACTCCAAGACTGTTCAAATCTTGCTGCTGCTGCTAAGTTGCTTCAGTCGTGTCCGACTCTGTGCAACCCCATAGACGGCAGCCCACCAGGCTCCACCATCCCTGGGATTCTCCAGGCAAGAACACTGGAGTGGATTGCCATTTCCTTCTCCAGTGCTTACATCTTTATAAAATGCCACTCAATTAGAGTCTCTTGACACTTACTATATATCTGTGTGAATTATGAAAATGCCCCTCCTCTGGTCTGAAGCAGGCTGCATGAGGGCGGAGGGCGTGGTGAGTGGCACCGGGTCTACTCCGGCCCTACTCCACTTGGGCTTTTTGAGCAGAACACAAATATCCTTCCTCTAGTGGTGGCCCTGTCTATGCTTCCCCTCTTTCCCAGGCAGGGCTCACCCTGCCCCCAATTCCTAAGGCAGTGATTGCAGCTACAATTCATTAAGCTATTAGTCATGTATTATTTGGCGACATCTCTTCAATTGCAGTTTTTAAAATTCCTTTACCAATATTTTAATGTTTAATGTGTCCCTGTCTTAACTCTTCAGAATATTCCCTCTTGAGGGCAGGATTAATATATTTCTTTGTGGTTCTCAGAATATACAACACAGTGTCTTACATTGTAGGAACTCAAACATGATGCTTGTTGATTTTACTTGAATTGTTTTTATGCAAATACACATAGCTAATTACAAATGAAGCATGAATTTGTTGGAATTAATGATCAACAATTGGCTGTCCATTTTTAGATGAAAAGGGTTATATTTTCACCAACACACACACACACACACACCCATAATTGTAGTGATTATAATTCACCTTTATTTTTATTAATCTTTTAAATTTTGGTATATTGAACTATTCACAACTACAAGTGGAGAGAATTATTCTTGTTCTTTGATTTACATTGAATGCCATATGGCTGTTCATTATAGTTGGGCTTTTCAACATAATTATTTTGCCAACAACTATTTATAAACTCAAAGTACTTCAGGGGAAACAAAGATGAAAACATTTCTGTCTCTGCCATCAACGAGATTTAATTCCGAGTGGGAGAAAACATTTGTTAAAAAATACAATGTTAGTAAAACAGATGCAAGTTTCATAAAAAGCAGTACCAAAAATGTGAATTAGGGGCTTAGAGCAGCCAAGGGGCTCTAGAATTTCCATTTGAACTGACCCTTGCAGTAGGGAAGACAGGTTAAGCACTCCAGCCAGAGGCAAGGTTTGGAAAAAGGTAAATTGAGAAAGTGTCCCTGGAATCACAAAACTTTTTGTTTGGTGTGAAGTATCATCGTATACCACTTACACAATGCCATCTATAGTCCCCAATTCCTACATCTCTAATTTATGAGGTCTGCCTGAAGTGGATTATCACAGAAATACCCATTTCAATTTTCAGCAATGATTCCTGTAGAATTAGAAGCATTATATGCTAGTTAGATGTTTTCTAAAACTCATTATGCTCTAGAAGCAAAATCTCCAGATGGAAAGAGATGGCTATGACATCAATACTTAAGTTTCCTTTAAGAGATTCCTTTTTTTGTTTTTCTCACTTGAACCGAATTTTTCATCACCTTAGCCAGATTTTCTGCAATACTACTGCAAAAAAAATGTATTTTCCACTCACGTTAGCACAGCTAAAGGAGTCTGGAATTTTCTGAAGGAATGTTGTTTCAAAAGGGTGTGAGTGGTATTTCTGCCTCTGGTTACAACAGACTGCCTTGTATTAAAATAGCCCTCTCACCAGGTACAAATAGAAAAGTTGGAAGGGGCTTTAAAAAAAATCTCTGATTGGAGGCAGTAATCTGCCAATTGGAAGATAAGAGTTAGTGTCTGGTGTTCAACAACAAGAATGACAAATGGCCAAAAAGAGAAAAAGCAGGAGACAATACCAAATTTCAGAAAACTGTGAGAAAACAATAAACAAAACAGGAAGACTGACAGGCAATTTAGATAATGAGAATTCAGGACATGGACTTTAAAATAAATGTGATTATTATACCATGCCAGTTAATTGAAAAGCGAAAAAAAAAAAAAAGCTACAGTGTCTATATTAATATCAGCTGAAGTGGATGTTAGGATAAATGTACTAGGGAGACTTCACAATCAGGATCAATTCACCAGGAAAAAATAAGAGTTCTAATATGTATGTGTCAGATAGCAAAGCCTCAAATTACATAAAGCCAATTTTACAAAATTAAAAGGAGAAATTGATACTTCTATAATCACAATGATAGATTCAAACACCTTTCATTTAATAACTGAGAGAGCAAGCATAAAGAAAACTTAGTACCGATGTAGAAACTTTGAATGACATAATTAACACTCTTAGCCCTTATGGCAGAAAGTGAAGAACTAAAGACCTTCTTGATGAAAGTGAAAGAGGAGAGTGAAAAAGTTGGCTTAAAGCTCAACATTCAGAAAACTAAGATCATGGCATCTGGTCCCATCACTTCATGGCAAATAGATGAGGAAACAGTGGAAACAGTGACCGACTATTTTGTGGTTTCCAAAATCACTGCAGATGGTGATTGCAGCCATGAAATTAAAAGATGCTTACTCCTTGGAAGGAAAGTTATGACCAACCTAGATAGCATATTAAAAAGCAGAGACATTACTTTGCCAACAAAGGTCCATCCAGTCAAGGCTATGGTTCTTCCAGTAGTCATGTATGGATGTGACAGTTGGACTATAAAGAAAGCTGAGTGCAGAAGAATTGATGCTTTTGAACTGTGGTGTTGGAGAAGACTCTTGAGAGTCCCTTGGACTGCAAGGAGATCCAACCAGTCCATCTTAATGGAAATCAGTCCTGAATATTCATTGGAAGGACTGATGTTGAAGCTGAAACTCCAATACTTTGGCCACCTGATGCGAAGAACTGACTCATTGGAAAAGACCCTGATGCTGGGAAAGATTGAAGGCAGGAGGAGAAGGGAACAATGGAGGATGAGATGGGTGGATAGCATCACCGACTCAATGGACATGAGTTTGGGTAAACTCCAGGAGTTGGTGATGGGATAGGGAGGCCTGGCTTGCTGCAGTCCATGGGGTTGCAGAGATTCAGACACGACTGAGCGACTGAACTGAACTGAACCTAGCTGACATAAATAAAACACAGCTCAAAGCAACTGCAGAATACATGTTTTTTTAAGTGCATGTAGGGCATTTACCAAAATGGAACATATGTTGGGTCATAACAAAACTCAATTAAATCGAAAAGTCTGAAAATATATAGAATAGAATATATTCTATGGTTAACATTTAAGAATTAAACACATATTTGTTAAGAGAGTAGATCATTGGTAAGTGTTCTTACTACAAAAACAAACAAAAAAAAACACCAAAGGATAGCAAGAACTTTTGGAGGTGGTAGATTATATTTATAACCTTGATTGTGATGATGACTTTATGGATGGATGTTAGAGATCCAAATGCAGTAACTTGTTTACATTAAATATGCCCTTTTCTGTATATCAAGTATCAGTTCAGTTCAGTCACTCAGTTGTGTCCGACTCCTTGTGACCCCATGGACTGTAGCACACCAGGATTCCCTGTCCATCACCAACTCCCATAGCTTGCTCAGAATCATGTCCATTGAGTTGGTGATGCCATCCAACCATCTCATCCTCTGTCATCCCCTTCTCCTGCCTTCAATCTTTACCAGCATCAGGGTCTTTTTCCAATGAGTCAGTATATCAAGTATACCTCAATAATATTTTAATAATGGTTTTTGAAAAGAAAATCTCCAATTGTTCAGAAATTTAAAACTTTCTTCGATAATTACAAGGAAATACTTAAAGTGGAAATTAGAAAATATTTTTAGTTAGTGATAATACAAATATGATATATTAAGACATGGATTGCAGCTAAAGCTGTGATAAGAGGGAAATTTTAGTCTTAAATGCATATTATAGAAAAGAAAAAAGGTTACAAATCAATGATCTGAGCATCTATTTCAAGAAGTTAAAAGACTGGCAAATAAAACATAAATAATACACTGAAGATAAAGATGAGAGACATTAAACAAAGGTACAAATAGAGAAATCAAAGAAGAGAAAGTTTGGCTATTTGAAAGACTAATAAAATTGATAAAAATCTAGCATGACTGATCAGAAGAAAAAAATGGAGAATAAATTCAAACTATCAAAATAGCATTACAGATATTAATGCACCACCTTCAGACGTTAAAAAATGCAAAAGATATATTAAGTAAAGTTTAAAGCAATGAATTTGAATATTCAGATAAAATGGACAGAACCTTTGAGGAACACATTTTAATAAACCTGATGTAAGAAGAAATAGAAAAGCCAAATAGTCCTACATTTACTAAGGCTGATAAAAATTATCTACAAAAATTATCTTTTCATAAAGAAATATCAGAACAAGATGACTTTGTCAGTAAATTCTTTCATACATTTATAGAAGAAATAAGACAACACCACACATTATTATCATATCTGTTCAACCTTCTACTGAAGTTTTAGCCAATGTAAATGGGAAAAAAATAAATAGCATTAACACTGAAGAAAAGAAATAAAATTGCCATTACTTACAGGACACTGTAAGCATTCAGAAAACATCAAATACTTTTCAAAAAGTATTAGAATAAATAAGTGAATTTATCTAGGTAAATCGTGTAAGCTCAATATAAAAAAAATCAGCTGAATTCCTGTATACTAGATTAAAAAAAACAGATTTAAAGAAAAGATATTGTTTACAGTAGCATCAAGTCAAATACCTTTAACTAAATCTAAGATGTAAAAAAAAAGCTACACTTAAAATCATAAAACATTGAGAGAAATTAAAGACTTAATCACATGTATATACATATTATAGTTAAGAATTAGAAGACTAAATATTACTAAATTGTCAATATTACTAAATTGTCCATATTTTCCAAATTGGTTTATAGTCAGTGTGGTGGTAACTTTGAAAGGGAAGTAGGGATGGGGGGATGAAGAGAAGGTTCATGGCTGGCTTCTGGAGTTTGGTGATATTTATATCTTTATCTCATGGTGTGTTCACTGTATAAAAATCCATTGAGCTCCACACTTAAGATTTGTGCACTCTTCTGACATCTGGATTGATTAAATACTTATTTAAATATGTATAAGAGTGGGGCGGTGTGAAGGTAAAATTGATGTAGAAATAAACAAAATATACTTTTTAAAACCCACTTTAGCATATGAGCTCTCAAGATAAAGATTTTGGCTCCTAAAGTTTCAGTACAAAATTAGAGAATTGTAGTGGCTTCCTCAAATTCTCTTATTATAAAATAAGTTGGCCCCAACTGTTAGGTGTTCTTTTCTTGCCAGGTTTCCCTAGTTATTTGGGTTTTGTTCCACTGTGTGTTTGTTTTTAAAACATGAATATGGGCCTGAATGGGCTTCCCAGGTGGTGCTAGTGGTAAAGAAACTGCCTGCCAATGCAAGAAACAGAAGAGACATGGGTTCGACCTCTGGGTCGGGAAGATCCCCTGGAGGAGGGCGTGGCAACCCACTCCAGTATTCTCTCCTAGAGAATCTCATGGACAGAGGAGCTTGGCAGGCTACAGTCCATAGGGTCGTAAAGAGTCGGACACGACTAAAGCAACTTACCATTAGCACGACGGACCTGAATTAGACAAATTTTCTTTCTCTTTTCCCTCCCTTAACATTTTCCATTCTGCCCTCAGAACTGAGTCAGAGCTGTTGAACCAGTCTTGAGAGATCCGTTATGTCTTCAGCAATGTTTTCCTCCTGAGAGAACCACTGGCAGAGCCGGGAACTTAGCAGAGATTACACGCCTGAGTGGCAACGGAAAGTCACATTCCCATTTTTTAGGGTACAACTTGGCACTTATCAGTTATTTCTTGGTGCCTAACAATAGATGATTTCCAATATATACTGTTTCTGCTTAACAGTTGTATTAATTTCTTTCATCAGTGCCCATCTATGTGACCTTCACAAAGTAAATTTTCTGTTAAATCTGTAACCTGTTCACCAAGAATCGTTATTGTACTGGGTTCCTTTCTTTTATGCAATAGTCACGTTATTTCAAGGTAAGTTCAACACAGTACTTTTAATTCACTAAAGGAATTCCTTGTCTTAGAGAATATAATAATCTGAAACTAACACGGCTTCTAATAATACACTCAAGTTAAAGTCTATGCATTTTCTTGAACTGTTGGATGGCAAAATTTAGGGTCTTTAGGGCCTGTTGTAGTCATCTATAGGCTAAAATTTAGTTTTCAAAACTATACTACAAATTTTTATAGAACTATATAAAATATTTAAATTTATATATATGTTTACATATGATATATAAATACTTTATATGTTTACATATAATATAGAATTAGAGTGTCTCAAAAAAGAATAAGTGGTATCTTTTTGAGACATTACAGTTTATTTTTTAAAAAGGGAGTCTAGAGATAAAAATGGAAAGGAGATCATGGGAGGAGCCTTTGTACCTTAAAAGAGCCTTTTGAGCAACTCCTGTCTCGAGATGACATACTGTTGTTTTAAACAAGTCCTGCTGGAATTATTGCTGCTAGTGCAGACGGCAGAGAAGGACTGTCCCTGAGGATGAAATAGTGCTCACAATTCTGCACTGCAGATGGGGTTGTGAACGCTGTGGGGAGCCAGGGCAGAGGCGACGAGGAGGAGCGAGGCGCAGAGAAAGGAGCGGAAATGAATATTCACCTGTTTTATAAGGTTGTGCACTGTATTTGCACTCTATTTCTTGCACATTATACTTTAATGCAGAAGAACTCCAGAAAAAACAGTATTTCATTATATGGACGTATTACTCTGCCTACATGGAAGGCCTTGGGAATGAGGTAAATCAGATCACTCTCTGAGAATCAAGCTAAAAAATCGGTCGATCACCTGAAAGAGACTGGTTCCTGTATCGGAGGGGGTTTCCCAAGATGCTGCTTTATCTGTTCTCTGTATGCCTGTATCTCAGGTCCCTCTACCCCGGCCTTCTCATTGGCTACCATACAACTACCTCTTTCATGACCATCTCATTGGACAGTGCATCCGCTAATGACTGCTAACTTCATTGGAGGCTACTCCATCCCTCCTCAGGGGAGGATCATGGTTTTATTCTGTACCATACTGGCTATAGGCTTCCTATACTTCCTATAGTATTGCTGTCATTCAGTCGCTCAGTCATGTCCAACTCTTTGCCACCCCATGGACTGCAGCACGCCAAGCCTTCCCTGTCCTTCACCATCTCCCAGAGTTTACTCAACCTCATGTCCATTGAGTCAGGGATGACATCCAACCATCTCATCTTCTGTCATCCCATTCTCTTCCTGCCTTCAATCTTCCCCAGCATCAGGGTCTTCTCTAATGAGTCAGCTCTTTGCATCACGTGGCCAAAATATTGGAGCTTCAGCTTCAGCATCAGTCCTTCCAATGAATATTCAGGACTGATTTCCTTTAGGATGGACTGGTTGGATCTCTTTGCAGTCCAAGAGACTCTCAAGGGTTTTCTCCAACACCACGGTTCGAAAGCATCAATTCTTTGGCACTCAACCTTCTTTTTGGTTCAACTCTCACATCCATACATGACTACTGGAAAAACCATAGGTGTGACTAGATGAACGTTTGTGGGCAAAGTAATGTCTCTGCTTTTTAATACGCTGTCTAGGTTTGTCATAGATTTTCTTCCAAAGAGCAAGCGTCTTTTAATTTCATGGCTGCAGTCACCATCTGCAGTGATTTTCGAGATCAAGAAAATAAAGTCTGTCACTGTTTCCATTGTTGCCCCATCTGTTTGCCACGAAGTGACGGGACCAGATGCCATGATCTTCGTTTTTTGAATGTTGAGTTTTAAGCCACCATGTTGGAAATTGAATGAGGTTATACTAAAGGTTTGGGAATAAAGGAATGGGGATAAAATAAGGGGAAAAATTCATAACTTGTTCCTAAACCCAGACTCACTCCAGGTAAAGCTTAGGTGTGATCCCCCTTTTTCTCGCAGGCTACTTCAGGGGGTTAGGGGTCACTCATGTCCACTCACCCCCGGCTGGCCATTCTGGATACTCACCCCGGCACTTCTCATATCGTCATTTCTTCTGTAATTTGTTTCTTTGCATTTTTAAGAAACAGTGGGTGTGAAAGACTGGGCTTAAAAACAGTCACCTTCCACATGGCTCTCTTTTCTAGATCTTTTCTGGAAGATTGCAGAATAACATTTTCAGTACATTTTCATGTTCTTTCTCAAACATGTCCATACTACTCTTGACGGTTTCCAGTCATGTTTATTTTATGTCTGTTGCTTTTAATGGGCTTTCATGTCTGTAATATTTTAAAATTTCTCTTTGATTTCTTTCTTATTTTTCTGCCAGCTCAGTTTTAGTTTACCTTTCTTTTAATAATCTCTTATTTGAATGCCTGTAGCTTCTTTTCCAATTGTTTTTTTTTAAGGTATAATAATATCTCTAATTTCATTTTGCTTGTGGTCTTTTAGTTCTTCCGTTTCCTTGATTGATTTATTTTTCGAGGTTATTCTTTGTGTGCCCTTTGTTGATATTCTGGGATTTTTTTTTTTTTTGCTTTTTGCAGTGTCTATGCTTACATTCCATACTGTCTCCTGTCTGATTCTCAGCTCATATTTGAATGGAGTCTAATATTTGTTATAAAATATTCTAAGGAGGGCAGAGATTGAGGATGGAATAAAGGCAGGGGGATGGGGAGCATGAGGTGAGAAAACTCAAAATTTCAGTTCAGACTTCCTTTTACACATAACCTTTCACCAAATAAGTTATGTCCTTTTCCTGATGGCTTGTTTCTTATCTGAATTTTAGCATCCCTGAGGTTGCTTCCTCATGTTTCACCTCACACTGTCCCCTGGATAGGAGTCCAAGCTGTCAACAATCAAAGGGATGGGTAGGATAAATCTCTCTTCATGATGGCCTTCCTACGACTCCCTGACACAGCTATGGAATGTGCTGCTGCTGCTGCTGCTGCTAAGTCGCTTCAGTCGTGTCCGACTCTGTGCGACCCCATAGACGGCAGCCCACCAGGCTCCGCCGTCCCTGGGATTCTCCAGGCAAGAATACTGGAGTGGGTTGCCATTTCCTTCTCCAGTGCATGAGAGGAAAAAGTGAAAGTGAAGTCGCTCAGTCGTGTCCGACTCTTAGCGACCCCATGGACTGTAGCCTACCAGGCTTCTCCGTCCATGGGATTTTCCAGGCAAGAGTACTGGAGTGGGGTGCCATTGCCTTCTCCGATGGAATGTGCACTGGTTCCCTATTCAAACACCCACTTGATTAGTATTTGAGGGTGAGATTATTCTTGATCAATTGATTAATTTAATAGAACTCAACTGACATAGTATTTGGCAGGGACATTTTGTACTTCGGGCTTTGGCACTGGGACTATTTCCTTGTTTCAATGAAGATTAATTTCTCCCTTTTTATTATTTAGTAGCTTTTGATAGGTGTCTTTACTCTGACATCTTTTCCCATATCCCCTGACTATGCTTCTTCATTTTTTCTTTTAAAGAGGTTTCAATGGTGCTTTAGAGGAAAATCAAACAGTAGATCAACATGGAGAATAAGATTCGCCTCCTCAACTTGGGTCATCCCTCGTGTCTTGTAGCTGGTCGCCCTGTCCCTCACTCCCAGCCTGTCTTTCAGACAGCATGTGCCAACCACTGAAAAAAAGCCACTCTGTCCTTCCACAACCTGCCCTCCTCTCAAGCATTGCTGCCAACCTCTCCAGGATCATGTTTAGGATGAATAGCTAAGAAGAATCCATTCCTTTCAGAGAGCAATCTTGCTCAGACATGTAGGTTTATGGTTTAGCCTGAAAGTTCAACGAGGCAAACATAAAATAGTGTAATGTTGATTCATCTCCAAATTTCTTGTTTATTCATTTGCTTCCAAATTTCCATACTGCATAAAGAAAACATAGAAGGAATACGTTTCCAGCAATAGAAGGACAAACAGAAGACAGTTGGAAAGAAAGCTTTTGTTTTTGGCGATGCCCTCAGCTTTCAGGACCTTAATTTTGGGACCAGGGATTGAATGTGAGCCCCAGAATTGAAAATGCTGAGTTCTAACCACTGGACTGCTAGGGAATTACTGGAAGGGTAGTTTTGTTAGGGTACTCTGGGCCCTGCCCATGGGACGTGCCCCCTTCGATTAAGTAGCTACTTTGTCCCTCCCTCAAATAGCCATCTGCAACCCCCAGAACCGATGCTATTAAAAATTAGAATCATATAATCCCGTTATTCTGATTCCATTCCAAGTTTTTCACAATTCGATTTCTTATGTGCTTTGTCTATAGGGAAAAACATGTGCTTGTTTAGCACTATTGATATTAAAATTTTCCTTGACAGTTAACTTTTAAATTAAAAATAAAAATTTGGATTTTTACAAGTGAATCTGTTACAAGCTTTGATGCATGGTTTAGTGTTCCAAAGTTAGGTGATCTCTCGAATAAATATAAGATGGAATTTTTGGGCATGCAAGGCTGATGACAGCCCCTGGACTCTGGTCAGTGCACAAGGACATGTATCTGAAGGGAATCAGTCTTGGAGGCTAGACTTGCTTCCCCAGAGAGGCTGGTTCAGAGGGCACGGGGTTTTCATTTGAACCCCCAAAGTGTGCACATTGCTGACCAAGAGGAAATCTCAATCTGACAAATTCAAACACTGGTAAAATTAGACACATTTAATGAATTTATTGTTACAACTCAGCCTTACAAACAACTCCAAGAAGGTTCCAAGCCTCAAATAATTTTAACCAATACACCATCACTTGTAGAGGTCAAACTTTGAAAAATTACATCACAGTTCACCAAGCAGAAATCATTTCTCATCCTGGGAAGGTGAGTAAGTGTTTATATACAAGATTAGTTTTACCTATTTAAGTGAGTGTCAAGTGTAAGATACTCAAGAATATCTTAGATTTTAGCAAAACTTGAAATAATTTCCTAGCCTTTGTAAAAATAATCTTTTTACCCTCTCTCATTGAAATAAGAAGGAAACACATATAATGAGCATTTTCTATGTGCAAGGGAGTATGATCAGTGATTAATATACATTATCTCATTTAATTCTTACCACTGCCTGATAAGTTATGATATTGTCCCATTTCACAGATGAGGAGATGGAGGCATTGAAATTTTGCTGTTTAGTGAGACATAGAAGTAATATTAATACATTTCAGAGCCAGAATTATAATAACCTAGGCCTGTGTCCCCACTGGAGAAGAAATCAATGATAATTATTACTATACTAATGCTTTTCAGCCAAAGACCAGCAGGAACATATCTGTAGTTCAAGTCTGGATTTATTACTTCTCACATGAAGGGAGAACACATGCCATGGGGGACTGTAGGGTGTCTCAATAAGAGGGATTAGAAAGAGATTATTGGAAGATCCGGACTTTGGTTGGGGGATTTGGGCTTCCCTGGTTACTTGGACAGTAAAGAATCTGCCTACAATGCAGGAGACCTGGGTTCAATCCCTTAGAGAAGGGAATGGCAACCCATTTCAGTATTCCTGCCTGGAGAATTCCATGGACAGAGGAGCCTGGTGGGCTACAGTCCATGGGGTCACAAAGAGTCAGACACAACTGAGCGACTAACATTTTCACTGGGTGATTTGGGGAGGGGTCCAAAGTAAGGCAGGTTCATTCTGGACTGGATAGAAAGCAGGAGTCATTCTATAATTGGGCAACTCAATCTTACCTACAAGAAAGGTACCCTGAGTCAGGATAAAGCCATAACGGTTGGTAAAGAAAGAATAGTCATTCACATTAGCCTATAGAGGGGTTTGTCTGGTATTTCATGGGTGGCACAGTGACCTTGCTTTTATCTGTGTTTAGACAAAATTATGCAGTGGTCTTGTTTTATCTAAGTGACCTGGTCAGATGTTGGTGTTCTACAAGATAATCTATATTTAATAGAAGAATATACATGGTCTGGCTATGAGCACCAAGCCAGCTTCAAACAATGCTGAGTACTTGCTGTTAGGAGAAAAAGAGAAAAGGAAAGATATACCCATTTGAATGCAGAGTTCCAAAGAATAGCAAGGAGGGAAAAGAAAGCCTTCTTCAGTGATCAATGCAAAGAAATAGAGGAAAACAACAGAATGGGAAAGACTAGAGATCTCTTTAAGAAAGAGATACCAAGGAAATATTTCATGCAAAGATTGGCACAATAAAGCACAGAAATGGTATGGACCTAACAGAAGCAGAAGATATTAAGAAGAGGTGGCAAGAATACACAGAGGGACTGTACAAAAAGATCTTCATGACCCAGATAACCATGATGGTGTAATCACTCACCGAGAGCCAGACATCCTGGAATGTGAAGTCAAATGGGCCTTAGGAAGCATCACTATGAACAAAGCTAGTGGAGGTGATGGAATTCCAGTTGAGCTATTTCAAATTCTAAAAGATGATGCTGTGAAAGTGCTGCACTCAATATGCCAGCAAATTTGGAAAACTCAGCAGTGGCCACAGGACTGGAAAGGTCAGTTTTCATTCCAATCCCAAAGAAAGGCAACGTCAAAGAATGTTCAAACTACTGCACAATTGTACTCATCTCACATGCTAGAAAAGTAATGCTCAAAATTCTCCAAGCCAGGCTTCAACAGTTCGTGAACTGTGAAATTCCAGATGTTCAGGCTGGCTTTAGAAAAGGCAGAGGAACCAGAGATCAAATTGCAAACATCCATTGAATCATAGAAAAAGCAAGAGAAAAACAAAGAAAAGAAAAAGCAAGAGAATTCAAGAAAAATATCTACTTTTGCACTGGAGAAGGAAATGGCAACCCACTCCAGTGTTCTTGCCTGGAGAATCCCAGGGACAGCAGAGCCTGGTGGGCTGCCATCTATGGGGTCACACAGAGTCGGACACGACTGAGGTGACTTAGCACTTAGCAGCTTTATTAACTACACCAAAGCCTTTGACTGTGTAGATCACAACAAACTGGAAAATTCTTCAAGAGATGGGAATACCTTATCACTTTACCTGCCTCCTGAGAAATCTGTATGCAGGTCAAGAAGCAGCAGTTAGAACCAGACATGGAACAGCAGACTGGTTCCAAATTGGGAAAGGAGTATGTCAAGGTTGTATATTGTCACCCTGCTTATTTAACTTATATGCAGAGCACATCATGCAAAATGCCAAGCTGGATGAAGCACAAGCTGGAATCAAGATTGCCGGGAGAAATATCAATAACCTCAGATATGCAGATGACACCACCCTTGTGGCAGAAAGGGAAGAAGAACAGAAAGAGTCTTGATGAAAGTGAAAGACGAGAGTGAAAAAGCTGGCTTAAAACTCAGCATTCAAAAAACAAAGATCATGGCATCCGGTCCCATCTCTTCATGGCAAATAGATGGGGAAACAATGGAAACAGTGACAGACTTAATTTTTGGGCTGCAGAATCACTGTATATGGTGACTGCAGACATGAAATTAAAAGAGACTTGCTCCTTGGAAGAAAAGCTATGACCAAAGTAGACAGCATATTAAAAAGCAGAGACATTACTTTGCCAACAAAGGTCTGTCTAGTCAAAGCTATGGTTTTTCCAGTAGTCATGTATGGATGTGACAGTTGGACTATAAAGAAAGCTGAGCACCGAAGAATTGATGCTTTTGAACTGTGGTGTTGGAGAAAACCCTTGAGAGTCCCTTGGACTGCAAGGAGATCCAACCAGTCCATCCTAAAGGAACTCAGTCCTGAATATTCATTGGAAGGACTGATGCTGAAGCTGAAACTCTAATATTTTTGGCCACCTGATACGAAGAACTAACTCATTGGAAAAGACCCTGATGCTGGGAAAGACTGAGGGCAGGAGGAGAAGGGGACGACAGAAGATAAGAAGGTTGGATGGTATCACTGACTCGATGGATATGAGTTTGAGCAACCTCCGGGAGTTGGTGATGGACAAGGAAACCTGGTGTGCTGCAGTCCATGGGGTCTCAAGAGTTGGACACGACTGAGTGACTGAACTAAACTTGCTGTTAAGTTATAGACCATTTCCTGGATGTCAGGGCACTCTTTCTCTTCTAAAACCATGATATCACAGCAGAGTGGTAACAGTGGCTGAGCTGTGAAATTATGAAACCAAAGATTCCCTGGCTATTGGCTAGAAGGGTTTCTAGCCTTTGGGAGGCTCAAAATGGGGAGGTAAGGCAGAGGCAATATAATTTTGATAGGGCTGTTCATAGGACATGGTTTCTGAGAAAGACATGAGAAAGAGACAGAGAAGAAGAGAGAGATTCAAGATGGAAACTGCAATCTGCCAAAAGCCGATCTCATCATATTTACCATATGCTATTTATTAGAAATGTGTTGCTAAGTTCAGCCCACACATCAAAGGGAAGGGAATTAACCTTCAACTCCTGAAAGGAGTAGTATGAAAGAACTTGTGAACATATTGTTTAAAACCCCCAATGTATATTTATTGTTTTAATCATTATTGTTCCAAGAAATTTTATACTATGTTTTATTGACACATATATCATGGTCTTTTTATTATCATTAAGACAAATTGCATATTACACATTTTAACTTAATGATGTTTACTTAAGTGCACTTAGTATGAGACAGAGAGAAAGAGAGAGAGGAGAGAGAAATAGTACCTATCTAAATAGTGTAGGGGAAAGAAAATACAATGTATGCTGCTTAATTGGATTCAAAGTTCAAGTTAACTAGCTATAGAAGATCTTTTGAGGAATAAATATTATAGGAAATTTGAATATGGACTGGATGTTAGATGATATTCAGAAGTTTATAACTTCTGCTGGTGTGATGATAAAATTGGGCTATGAAAGAAAATTTCCTTTTTCAAAAGGGATACAGAAGTTTTGGGGAAAATATAGCTTCTGTCATTTGCTTTGCATTTTCAATCCCCATTGCAAAAAGGTGAAGCAAATACACCAAGATTAATATTTTTCACAACTTAGTAAATGTCTCATGGATGCTCAGTGTACCATCCTTCTACTCTTATGTGTTTGAATTTTTTGATAATAACAAGTGAAAATAAAGCCCAAAATCCACCTAAAACATCAGTGCAGATGAGCCTGGCTCCACTCAGACCACAGGTAGAGAATGAGGATAAGGAGAGTGTGGGCTTTCCATTTGGTCATCTTGTCTGTTGAGAGAAATTCTATTACAAAATGATATTGTATGTGGAAATGATATTATAATATTCTGTTATATGTTTGTATGTACAAAGTTGGGCTTCTCGGGTGTCATTACAGACAAAAGAGATGCAGGTTCAATCCCTGTGTGGGGAAAATCCCCTGGAGGCATGCCTTGCAACCCACTCCAGTATTCTTGCCTGGAGAATCCCACGGATATAGGAGTCTAGTGGGCTAGAGTCCATAGGGTCTCAAAGAGTTGGACACGACTGAAGTGACTTAGCATGCATGCATGCGTGTACAAAATTACCTGTATTATGCTTATGGGCTATTTTAGGGATTTAGGGAAATTACTTGGACCTCACTGAGTTTTGCCCCTTTCGATGCTATCAGAACCGAGCCTGAGGTGCCTGTCCTCATAGGGGTGTTTCTGAATGCCATCCAAACTTGCGTGGTTTTTGTTTGTACATCGCAGGCAACAGCAACCCAGGATACCCGCTGGTTTTCCACACATGTGGTCCAGTCTGGTGTAGGGGGGTTAGAATGTGTGCAAAAGGACAGCATCCAAGTTGGGACAGTGTCAAAGTAATAGCTTGAGCTTCACAACGTTCTGAGCTTAAATCTCCCACATTGGAGATTTATCACTGAGTCCTTCCAGCGAAGGGAGCAGATTTGCCAGGTAACAGTATTTGACACTGACAGTTTCCATTTGGGTTGGGAAGCCTGAGGATTCTGGAAGAGGAGAGCCTGTTAGAAAAAAGTGTGTCAGAGTGGGAGCCGCAGGGGGGAGACTGGGCTGGAAACGAGCAGAGAAGGAGAGGGGATAGCAATTGAGGGTGGAGCCAGAGACCATCGATGAATTTAGGGTCAGAAAAATCTGTTGTCTAGATAAAGAATTAAATAGAGCAAAGACAATGGTTGCCCCAACTCCAGGTTTCACTCATAAAACAACGTGAGGTAGGTCTGCAGTTACTGAGTGAAGGAAGCCTTGTGTCTAATTGATCCTTTTGAACATTTACCTGTAACGATGGAATTAAAACATGATCTGTACAGCGCTCCTGCTGAAATGTTTCGAGCGTGCAGTGCACGGAGCGGGTGGGGGTGGCCATCGGATCCCATACCCCCTCCAGCCAAGGCAACATTCAAATTCGTCATGACCACCCTCTAAATTCCGTTGTGGAGGGAATTCGTTCCATCTGTTGGTCACGATGGCCCATTTGCAGCCAAGTGGATTTAGGCCCTCTAAACATGGTTTCCCCTCAAAAGCCCTGTCTTTGTGTGTGCTTGTGTGCGATTTCCCTGCAAGTCTCAGATGGAAGTTCACCTTGCCAACATTGCCACTTACTAATGAACTCTGTGCTTAAATTATGCTTCAAAATTCTGCGTGTGACAAAGCTGATTTGCATTCATTTTCCAAAATGCCGTAAGAGTCACCAGAACCTTGCAGTGGCCTTGCCCCCTCTGCAGTGAGCGCATTGGATTTTTTATCAGTGTCTGCTGGAGACCCAGGGTTCAAACTATTGGAGGTCCAGATGACATCTGGCTTCCCAGCTCCCCCGGAATACTGGCTGCAGTGCTTATCAGTGCATTATTCATCAAAACTGATGATGCAAGGTACAGCATGCTGTCTGCCGTTCAGTGTGTGAGCGGAAGAGAGTTGGCAGAAACGCCTGGTGTTCTGTGAGCAGCATGTAATCAATAGTCTGGGTGCTTGTTCACTTCGTGTTGATGACTATTCCCTCTGGTACATCTCTGTGTATTTTTGGGTTCACTGTACTACCAGCTGTGCAATTTTTCTTCCTCCTCCATTCCTCTCATCAGCCCTGATAGACGGAGCAGAAGAAACCACCTTGGTGTGTGGTGGGTTTCAAATCCAATCATCTAATGACCAAAAACAGGGCAGCAGACATGGGCAAGAAGAGATTGAGCTAATAATATCCAAGTGGACTCGGTAATGAGCTCAAAGGAGCTGCGTTTAAATTCAGACTTTCTGCTGCTTGACTCCGATGAAACAATACCAATCATCCCACGTGCTCCATTTCAAATGGCTAACAAATCATTGGTGCCTCCTCCCATTTTCCCCTCTAAGTGTGTGTACATGTGTGCTACAGTTTGGAAATCCTATTCTCTCTGCGTAGAGGAACTTTGTTCCCTCTGTTAATGACAAATGCTCAACATGGTCACTGAATTGCAGAATCTGAGAGATAACACCTCCACCCCTCCTCCACTGACGATGTTACTAGAAATTGTAGAGAACGTGCTCGAATCAGTACTGAAATCCATCCAGTTACATTTGAGATGAAGAAATTAATTTCCACTTGTAAGTTAAGAAGCAGTTACCCATCTGTACAGCTTTTAAAATGTGATTATTTATTATTATTAAGAGAAAAGGTATCTGTCTTTTTGAAGCTATATGAAAAATATAGACATCCAAATGGAAAAAAATAAGCTAGTTTTAAATGTTCATATTAGTCTCAAGTTTTTGTCAACTTCTCAGCAATCACCTTAGAAGCTCTTTAAGATATAATACTTGTTGTAAGTTCAGGTTCTTAAGAGTTCCTGTTTTAGGCAGCAGTGAAATCTGTTGTCTGGTAGGTGATTTGAAGACCGGATGGCCATTTCCAGTATGCACTGTGGTGGTGGTCCATGTCTAAGGTTTGATAGCTAGGCCTATTTCTTGAGAAGGGAAAGGCTACCCACTCCAGCATTCTGTCCTGGTTGGATAAGACTGAGCGACTTTCACTTTCACTTCCATCAATTTTAATGATCCCTGTGGGCCAAAACCATGGTCACTGAGAGTTTAACTGGTCATTTGACTCTCTACACATCTTCAGCATTTAGAAAAAAGAATTCTTAGCTTTAGGATGAGCAAGTCTGGTTAGACTGATTCCTAGTGGTCAGTGATATTATGTAGATGCAGTGAAGACCACAAATGGAAATTTCAAATTCTGGGACTTGCTTTGGATGTAGACCTGTGGCCCATACTACACACATATAACATCCACCTCTTGACAAAAATAATCTCTCTGGCTTCTAGGTCCTGCCCTGAAAGAGAAAGTGTTAGTCATCAGTCATGTCTGACTCTTTGCGACCCCATGGACTGTAGCCCACCAAGTTCCTCCGTCCATGGAATTCTCCAGGCAAGAATACTGAAGTGGGTTGCCATCCATTCTCCAGGGGATCTTCTAGGCCCAGGGATCAAACCCAGGTCTCTTGCATTGCAAGTACAGCTTAAAAATAGTCAAGAACACAGACAATACAGCATCATGTAACACAGTGGTGGGCAGGATTGGAATAAGAGCAATTGTGACAAAAGTTACAGCGGTCACAAAATTCAATGTGGATAGTGTGATGGTTCACTCATGGGGCTGTGTCAGTTCAGATGGCCCAGGTTCAAATTCTGTCATTTCTTAGGGCTGTTCAGTTCAGTTCAGTCACTCAGTCATGTGCAACTCTTTGCAACCCCATGAACTGCAGCACGCCAGGCCTCCCTGTCCATCACCAACTCCTGGAGCTAGCTCAAACTCATGTCCATCAAGTCAGTGATGCCATCCAACCACCTCATTCTCTGTTGTCCCCTTCTCCTCCTGCCTTCAATCTTTCCCAGCATTAGGGTCTTTCCCAATGAGTCAGTTCTTCACGTCAGGTAGCCAAAGTATTGGAGTTCCAGCTTCAACATCAGTCCTTCCAATGAATATTCAGGACTGATTTCCTTTAAGATTGACTGGTTTGATCTCCTTGCAGTCCAAGGGACTCTCAAGAGTCTTCTCCAACACCACAGTTCAAAAGCATCAATTCTTTGGTACTCAGCTTTCTTTATAGTCCAACTCTCACATCCATATATGACTACTGGAAAAACCATAGGTGTGACTAGACAGACCTTTGTCAGCAAAGTAATGTCTCTGCATTTTAATAAGCTGTCTAGGTTGGTCACAACTTTTCTTCCAAGGAACAAGCATCTTTTAATTTCACGGCTGCAGTCACCATCTGCAGTGATTTTGGAGTCCAAGAAAATAGTCTCTCATTGATTCCATTGTGTCCCCATCTATTTGCCATGAAGTGATGGGACTGGATGCCATGATCTTCATTTTTTGAATGTTGAGTTTTAAGCCAGCTTTTTCACTCTCCTCTTTCACTTTCATCAAGTGGCTCTTCAGTTCTTCTTTATTTTCTGCCATAAGGGTGGTGTCATCTAGGTATCCGAGGTTATTGATATTTCTCCCAGCTATCTTGATTCCACGTTGTGCTTCATTCAGCCCAGCATTTCTCATGATGTACTCTGCATCTGAGTTAAATAAGCAGGGTGACAATATACAGCCTTGTCATACTCCTGTCCCAATTTGGAACCAGTCTGTTGTTCCATGTCCAGTTCTAACTGTTGCTTTTTGACCTGAATACAGATTTCTCAGGAAGCAGGTAAGGTGGTCCGGTTCCTAGGGCTGAGGGCACTGATAAATTAACCTCCCTGTTGTTCAGTTCCATTCCATGTTAAATGTGAATAATAACGTTTCCCAGGTCATAGGTTTCTTGTGAGGAATAAATTGAGATAGATTATATAAAGGATTAGCAAGCACCTGGTACCTAGTGATCAATGAAAGTTAGTTATTACCAATGACTAGCAGACAAAGACCTGGTAGCATTATTTCCATTGAAGTCTCTTCAACAGCAACAACATTGGTGAACATCTAACATGTGCAAGGCACTGTTCTGTGTACTGAGGGGTAAAAATATGATGAAAATATGGCTCTGAACTCCAGTTGCTTAGAATCGATGGGGTAAACTTAGACACCTATAAATATAACAGCAATGAGGGTACAACAGGCACACAAGCAAGGTCCACAAACCTTGAGGGTGAGGAGGAAAGTCTCTCATCTTTACTTGAGATGGGGAGGAGGGTGGCCCAAGAAAGCCAGGTGATCATTGGAGCTGGTTGTGGAAGTATAAGTCAGAATTTAAGAAGAGATTGGAAGGGTGAGGGAATATTCTGATGGAATATCATAAACAGAGTGGTGGGAAGTTGTGGGGATGGAAGCAAACGGTCTCATTTACTTGGGAGATGCATGACAGGAAGAGGAACACATGAATTCTGAAAGTGGCTCAACCTGTGCTTGGTTCTGCCCTTATTCCATGGCTGTGTGACATGGAATCTCATCATAGGTAAGACATGTGAACACTGTTTATATGTACACCATTGATGATAATAATCATGTATACCCTGTGGTATTGTTGTGGGGACTCAGAAAAATAAGTTATGTAAAGCACTTGGTTTGTGGAAGCCAACAGTAAATATTTCCTTTGAGGGGCAGAGAGTGGGAGGTTTATTCACCGTTGTTTAGTATAGCTCAGCTGGCAGAGGGAGCTCCCCAGTACTTTGAGGCTTTGGAAAAGTTAACTCAAGCCCCAAATCCACTTTCCATGCTGTCTGTGCATCACTAGGTCCCTCCTGGCTCTGCTGCTGCTGCTGCTGCGTCGCTTCAGTCGTGTCCGACTCTGTGCGACCCCATAGACGGAAGCCCACCAGGCTCCGCTGTCCCTGGGATTCTCCAGGCAAGAACACTGGAGTGGGTTGCCATTTCCTTCTCCAATTCCTCTAATTACCTGTCCTGTTCTTGCTTCTCTTCCAGAAGCAGCATTTGTCCTTCTAAGAATGGCTGGATGGATTGGTCCATGTTGAAGGAAGAGCAGATGCAAAGACCCTGATGTAAGGGTTAGCCTGACTCACTCAAAGAAGAGCAAGGAAATCCTAGGGCTGAAACAGAGTGAGAGGGAGTGGGCAGAGACAGTGACCAGAGATGCAGTCAGAGCATGCATCAGGGCACAGATAATGGAAAGCACCATAGACCACAGCAGAGAATTCAGATCCAGAATGAGAAGACAAGTCTTTGAAGAGTTTTGGTAAAGGAAAGTGAAAGTCGTTCAGTCGTGTCTGACTCTTTGTGACCCCATGGACTATGCAGTCCATGGAATTCTCCAGGCCAGAATACTGGAGTGGGTAGCCTTTCCCTTCTTCAGGAGATCTTCCCAACCCAGGGATTAAACCCAGGGCTCCCACATTGCAGGCAGATTCTTTATCAGCTGAGCCACCAAGGGAAGCCCTTAGTAAGGGAAGTGAGATGATATATCTTATGTTGAAAAGGACCACTCTGGCAGCAGAAAAGGAAAACTGACTGAAAAGGTAAAAGAAGCACAGAGACCACTAAGGAGCCTCTTGAAATACTGCAGGTGAGAGCTGGTGGTGGTCTGGGTGAGAACTGTGTGGCTGGAAATGCTCTAGGGAGAGGGGAGATGATTCATTCGTGGATGGGATACAAAGATGCTAAAGAAGAGTCAAGGGAGAGTCCAGAGTTTGTTTGTTTGTTTTCCACCAGAGCAACTAGAGGTTAGAGGTAGTTTACCAAGTGGGAAAGGACTGAAGGGTCTTCCCTTCCCTCAATGGTGAACCTGACTGCCAATGCAAGAGATGCAAGAGATGTGGGTTTGAGCGCTGTGTTGGGAAGATCCTCTGGAGGATCTTCAGGATTTACTCTGGAGGAGTAAATGGCAACCCACTCCAGTATTCTTGCCTGGAAAATCTCATGGACAGAGGAGCCTGGCAGGCTACAGTTCATCAGGTTGCAAAGAGTTGGATATGACTGAGGTACAAAGCACACATACAGAGGACTGAAGGAAGAGCAGGTTTGGGGAGGGAAAATACAGAGTTCAGCTTTGGGCATGTTAAGTTTGAGATGTCTTTTTCTATCAATCACCCATCAATTGGAAATGGTGATCAAATACTTGAATGCATGATTTTTGGAATTCAGGGGTGGGTGAGCTTAGGACTCAAGATTCAATTTGGAAATGCTTCACCCTCCACTGTTATATGAACACATTGCATTTATGGCTCAAAACTGTGGCAGTAACAGGGATTTTAATTTGACCAAGAGAAAAAAGTTTCACCCTGAGTCAGTTTGCCTTCAACACCATCAAGTACCCAGTGGTGAGGGCTGACACCAGTGAATGTCAAGCACACAGACCCAGCTCAGGAAGAGGAACGCACAAATGAAGCTGCTCTAGAGCCTACCAGAGTAACAAGCAAAACGCATCTTCCTTGATTTTCTGTTTTATATCACTGAACAATTTGATTAAAACAAATCAGCAGGACAAAAAATGAAGTTGCTTTTCTGTAAGGAGACAAAATCAATGAGAAGAATCAAGGTTGAGTAAATGTCCTATGGATACTCAGGGGAGAGAATTCATTTCCCAGAATAAGAAGGAAACATGTTAGAATTAGAATTAGTTGTTTTCTAAAAAGCAAAGTTACTTTCAGTTAGTGCTTCCAATTGGGTTGGGGTCAAGTTGGGGGGGGGTCATGTCACATCTAAGGAGAAATAATCCATGAGCTGAGAGGGTTTCATAAGTGTTTATGATATACTTTTAAATTTTTTTTATTGACGGATAATTGCTTTACAGAATTTTGTTGTTTTCTGTCAAACCTCAACATGAATCAGCCACAGGTATACATATATCCCCTTCCTTTTGAACCTCCCTCCCATCTCCCACCACATCCCACCCCTCTAGATTGATACAGAGCCCCAGTTTGAGTTTCCTGAGCCATACAGCAAATTCCTGTTGGCTGTCTATTTTATATATGGTAATGTAAGTTTCCACGTTACTCTTTCAATACATCTCACCCTCTCTTCCCATGTCTATAAGTCTATTCTCTATGTCTGTTTCTCCATTGCTGCCCTGAAAATAAATTCTTCAGTACCATTTTTCTAGATTCCATATATATATGCATTGGAATATGATACTTATCTTTCTCTTTCTGACTCACTTCACTCTGAATAATAGCTTCTAGGTTCATTCACCTCATCAGAACTGACTTAAATGTGTTCCTTTTTATGGTTGAGTAATATTCTATTGGGCATATGTACCACAACATCTTTATCCATTCATCTGTCGATGGACATCTAGGTTGCTTCCATGTTCTAGTTATTGTAAATAGTGCTGCAATGAACAATGGGATACATGTGTCTTTTTCCATTTTGGTTTCCTCAGGGTATATGCCTAAGAGTAGGATTGCTGAGTCATATGGAGGTTTTATTCCTAGTTTTTTAAGGAACTTCCATATCATCTTCCATAGTGGCTGTATCAATTTACATTCCCACCAACAGTGCAAGAGCATTCCCTTTTCTCCACACCCACTCCAGAATTTATTATTTTTAGACTTTTTGATGATGACCATTTTGACTGGTGTGAGGTGATATCTCATTGTAGATTTGATTTGCATTTCTCTAATAATGAGCGATGTTGAGCATCTTTTCATGTGTTTGTTAGCCATGTATATGTCTTCTTTGGAGAAACGTCTGAGTCTTTTTCCCACTTTTTGATTGGGTTGTTTGTTTCTCTGGTATTGAGTTGCATGAGCAGCTTGTATATTTTGGAAATTAATCCTTTGTCAGTTGTTTCATTTGCTATTATTTTCTCCCATTCTGAGGGTTGTCTTTTCACCTTGCTTATAGTTTCCTTTGCTGTGCAAAAGTTTTTAAGTTTAATCATGTCCCATTTATTTACTTGTGTTTTTATTTCTGTTATTCTAGGAGGTGGGTCATAGAGGATGTTGCTTGGACTTTTGTCATCGAGTGTTCTGCCTATGTTTTCCTCTAAGAGTTCTATAGTTTCTTGTCTTACATTTAGGTCTTTAATCCACTTTGAGTTTATCTTTGTGTATGGTGTTAGGAAGTGTTCTAATTTCATTCTTTTACATGTAGCTGTCCAGTTTTCCCAGTACCCCTTATTGAAGAGGTTGTCTTTGCCCCATTGTATATTCTTGCTCCTTTGTCAAAAAATAGGACCCATAGGTCCATGGGTTTATTTCTGGGCTTTCTTTCTTGTTCCATTGGTTTATATTTCTGTTTTTTTGTGCCAGTACCATACTGTCTTGATGACTGTAGCTTTGTAGTATAATCTGAAGTCAGGAAGGTTGATTTCTCTAGCTCCATTCTTCTTTCTCAAGACTGCTTTGGCTATTTGGGGTCTTCTGTGCTTTCATATGAATTGTGAAATTTTTTGTTCTAGTTCTGTGAAAAATGCCATTGATAATTTGATAGGGGTCACACTGAATCTGTATATTGCATTTGGTAGTATAGCCATTTTCATAATATTGATTCTTCCTACCCAGGAACATGGAATATCTCTCCATCTGTTTATGTCATCTTTAATTTCTTTCATTGGGGTCTTAAATTTTCTGTGTACAGTTGTTTTGTCTCCTTTGGTAAGTTTATTCCTAGATATTTAATTCCTTTTGTTGCAACGGTGAATGGGGTTGATTTCTTAATTTCTCTTTCTGATTTTTCATTGTTAGTATATAGAAATGCAAGTGATTTCTGTGTATTGATTTTGTATCCTGCAACTTTGTTAAATTCACTAACTAGTTCTAGTAATTTTCTGATACTATGTTTAGAGTTTTCTATGTACAGTATCATGTCATTTGCAAACAGTGAGAGCTTTACTTCTTTTCTGATCTGGATTCATTTCTTTTTCTTCTCTGATTGCTGTAGCTAGGACTTCCAGAACTATGTTGCATAATAGTAGTGCAAGTGGACACCCTTGTCTTGTTCCTGATCTTAGGGGGAGTGCTTTCAGTTTTTCACCATTGAGAATAATGTTTGCTGTAGGCTTATCATGTATGGCCTTTACTATGTTGAGGTAGGTTCCTTCTATGCCCGTTTTTTGAAGAGTTTTAATCATAAATGGGTGCTGAATTTTGTCAAAGGCTTTTTCTGCATCTATTGAGATTATCATATGGTTTTTATCTTTCAATTTGTTAATATAGTATATCATATTGATTGATTTGGGTATATTGAAGAATCCTTGCATTCCTGGAATAAACCCAGCTTGATCATGGTGTATGAGGTTTTTGATGTGTTGCTGAATTCTGTTTGCTAAAACTTTGTTGAGGACTTTTGCATCTATGTTCATCAGTGATATTGGCCTGTAGTTTTCTTTTTTTGTGTTGTCTTTGGTTTTGGTATCAGGGTGATGGTGGCCTCGTAGAATGAGTTTGGAGTGTTCCTTCCCCAGCAATTTTTTGAAAGAGTTTTAGAAGGATGGGCATTAGCTCTTCTCTAAATGTTTGATAGAATTCTTCTGTGAAGCCATCTGGTCCTGGGCTTTTGTTTTTGGGGAGATTTTTGATTACAGCTTCAATTTCAGTAGTTGTAATTGGGTTGTTCATAATTTCTATTTCTTCCTGGTTCAGTCTTGGAAGATTGAACTTTTCTAAGAATCTCTCCATTTCTTCCAGCTTACCCATTTTATTGCCATATAGTTGTTCATAAGAGTCTCTTATAATCCTTTATATTTCTGTATTGTCTGTTGTAACCTCTCCTTTTTCATTTCTAATTTTGTTGATTTGATTCTTCTTTTTTTCTTGACGAGTCTGGCTAAAGGCTTGTCAGTTTTGTTTATCTTCTCAAAGAACCACCTTTTAGTTTTATTAATCTTTACTGTTGTTTCTTTCATTTCTTTTTCATTTATTTCTGCTTGAATCTTTATGATTTCTTTCCTTCTACTAAGTTTGGAGCTTTTTTGTTCTTCCTTTTCCAGTTGTTTTAGGTGTAAAGTTTGGTTATCTATTCAATGTTTTTCTTGTTTCTTGAGGTAGGATTGTATTGCTATTAACTTCCCTCTTAGAACTGCTTTTGCTGCATCCCATAGGTTTTGAGTTGTCGTGTTTCCATTGTCATTTGTTTCTAGAAATTTTTTGATTTCCCTTTTGGTTTCTTTAGTAACCTGTTGGTTATTTAGAAATGTGTTGTTTAATCTCCGTGTGTTTGTGTTTCTTACAGTTTTTTTGTATCTAATCTCATAGCATTGTGGTTGGAGAAGATGCCTGATACAATTTCAATTTTCTTAAACTTACTGAGGTTTGATTTGTGGCCTAACATCCTGGAGAATGTTCCATGTGCACTTGAGACGAAGGTGTTTTCTTGTGCAATTTGATGAAATGTCCTGAAGATATCAATGCAATCCATCTCATCTAATGTATCATTTAAGATTTGTGTTTCCTTATTAATTTTCTGTTTTGATGATCTGTCCTTTGGTGTGAGTGGGGTGTTAAAGTCTCCTACTATTATTGTGTTACTGTCAATTTCTCTTTTTATATCTTAGTGTTTGTCTTATGTATTGAGGTGCTCCTATGTTGGGTGCATAGATATTTACAATTGTTATGTCTTCCTCTTGGATTGATCCCTTGATCATTATTGTAGTGTCCTTCCTTATCTCTTGTAATCTTCTTTATGTTAAGGTCTAATTTGTCTGATATGAAAATTGCTACTCTAGCTTTCTTTTGCTTCCCATTTGCATGGAATATATTTTTCCATCCTCTCACTTTCAGTTTATATGTGTCTTTGGGTGTGAAGTGGGTTTCTTGTAGACAGCATATATATGGGTCTTTTTTTTATATCCACTCAGCCAGTCTGTGCCTTTTGGTTGGAGCATTTAATCCATTTACATTTAAAGTAATTATTGATATATATGTTCCTATTGTCATTTTCTTAACTGTTTGGGGTTGATTTTGTAGATCTTTTTTCTTCTCTTGTATTTCTTGACTATATAAGTCCCTTCAACATTTTTTGTAAAGCTGGTTTGGTGGCACTGAATTCTAACTTTTGCTTGTCTGAAAAGCTTTTTATTTCTCCATCAATTTTGAATGAGATCCTTGCCAGGTACTATAATCTTGGTTGTAGATTTTTCCCTTTTAATACCTTAAATATATCCTGCCATTACCTTCTGGCTTGCAGCGTTTCTGCTGAAAGATCAGCTGTTAAGCATATGGGGTTTCCTTTGTATGTTACTTGTTGCTTCTCCCTTGCTGCTTTTAATATTCTTTCTTTGTGTTTAGTCTTTGTTAGTCTAATTAGTATGTGTCTTGGCATGTTTATGCTTGGGTTTATCTTGTATGGGACTCTTTGTGCCTCCTGGACTTAATTGACTATTTCCTTTTCCATGTTGCAGAAATTTTCAACTATAATCTCTTCAAAAATTTTCCCATACCCTTTCTTTTTCTCTTCTTCTTCTGGGACCCCTATAATTTGAATGTTGGTGCATTTGATATTGTCCTAGAAGTCTCTGAGACTATTCTCAGTTCTTTTCATTCTTTTTACTTTATTCTGCTCTTCAAAAGGTTCTTCCCACCATTTTATCTTCCAGCTCACTGATTCATTTTTCTGCTTCAGATATTCTGCTATTGATTCCTTCTAGAGTATTTTTAATTTCAGTAATTGTGTTGTTTGTCTCTGTATGTTTATTCTTTATTTCTTCTAGGTCTTTGTTAATTGATTCTTGCATTTTCTCCATTTTGTTTTCAAGATTTTTGATCACCTTTACTGTCATTATTCTGAATTCTTTTTCAGGTAGTTTGCCTAATTTCTCTTCATTTATTTGGACTTCTGTGTTTCTAGTTTGTTCCTTCATTTGTGTAGTATTTCTCTGACTTTTCTTTTTTTTTTTTTTAACTTATTGTATCTGAGGTCTCCTTTTCCCAGGCTTCAAGGTTGAATTCTTTCTTCCTTTTGGTTTCTGCCCTTCTCAGGTTGGTCCAGTGGTTTGTGTAAGCTTCTTTTTTTTTTTGTTTGTTTTTTTTTTTGTTTTTTTTTTTTATAAATTTATTTATTTTAGTTGGGGGCTAATTACTTTACAATATTGTAATAGTTTTTGCCATACATTGACATGAATCAGCCATGGGTTTACATGTGTTCCCCTTCCTGGACCCCCCATCCACCTCCCTCCCCATCCCATCCTTCTGGATCATCCCATTGCCCCGGCCCTGAGCCCTTGTCACATGCATCGAACATGGAATGGTGTTCTGTTTCACATATGATAATATACATGTTTCAATGCTATTCTCCCAGAACGTCCCACCCTCACCTTCTCCCTCAGAGTCCATAAAATTGTTCCATGCATCTGTGTCTCTTATTCTGTCTCGCATATAGGGTTATCGTTACCATCCTTCAAATTCCATATATATGCATTAGTATACTGTATTGTTGTTTTTCTTTCTGGCTTACTTCACTCCGTATAATGGGCTCCAGTTTCATCCATCTCAGTAGAACCGATTCAAATGTATTTTTTTTAATGGCTGAGTAATATTCCATTGTGTATATGTACCACAGCTTCCTTATCCATTCGTCTGCTGATGGACATCTAGGTTGCTTCCATGTCCTGGCTATTGTAAACAGTGCTGCGATGAACATTGGGGTACACACGTCTCTTTCAATTCTGGTTTCCTCGGTGTATATGCCCAGCAGTGGGATTGCTGGGTCATATGGCAGTTCTATTCCCAGTTTTTTAAGGAATCTCCACACTGTTCTCCATAGTGGCTGTACTAGTTTGCATTCCCACCAACAGTGTAAGAGGGTTCCCTTTTCTCCACACCCTCTCCAGCATTTATTGCTTGTAGACGTTTGGATAGCAGCCATTCTGACTGGTGTGAAATGATACCTCATTGTGGTTTTGATTTGCATTTCTCTAATAATGAGTGATGTTGAGCATCTTTTCATGTGTTTGTTAGCCATCTGTATGTCTTCTTTGGAGAAATGTCTGTTTAGTTCTTTGGCCCATTTTTTGATTGGGTCGTTTATTTTTCGGGAATTCAGCTGCAGAAGTTGCTTGTATATTTTTGAGATTAATTGTTTGTCTGTTGCTTCATTTGCTATTATTTTCTCCCATTCTGAAGGCTGTCTTTTCACCTTGTTTGTAGTTTCCTTTGTTGTGCAAAAGCTTTTAATTTTAATTAGGTCCCATTTGTTTATTTTTGCTTTTATTTCCAATATTCTGGGAGGTGGGTCATGGAGGATCCTGCTGTGATTTATGTCGGAGAGTGTTTTGCCTATGTTTTCCTCTAGGAGTTTTATAGTTTCTGGTCTTACGTTTAGATCTTTAATCCATTTTGAGTTTATTTTTGTGTACGGTGTTAGGAAGTGTTCTAGTTTCATTCTTTTACAAGTGGTTGACCAGTTTTCCCAGCACCACTTGTTAAAGAGATTGTCTTTTCTCCATTGTATATTCTTGCCTCCTTTGTCGAAGATAAGGTGTCCATATGTGCGTGGGTTTATCTCTGGGCTTTCTATTTTGTTCCATTGATCTATATTTCTATCTTTGTGCCAGTACCATACTGTCTTGATGACTGTGGCTTTGTAGTAGAGCCTGAAGTCAGGCAGGTTGATTCCTCCAGTTCCATTCTTCTTCCTCAAGATTGCTTTGGCTATTCGAGGTTTCTTATATTTCCATACAAATTGTGAGATGATTGTGTAAGCTTCTTATAGGGTGAGATTTGTGCTGAGTTTTTGTTTGTTTGTTTTTCCTCTGATGGGCAAGGCTGAGTGAGGTGATAATCCTGTCTGCTAATGATTGGGTTTGTATTTTTGTTTTGTTTGTTGTTTAGATAGGGCATCCTGCACAGGGTGCTTCTGGTGGTTGGGTGATGCCAGATCTTGTATTCAAGTTGTTTACTTTGTGTGAGTTCTCACTATTTGATACTCCCTAGGGTTAGTTCTCTGGTTGTCTAAGGTCTTCGGTCAATGCTCCCACTCCAAAGGCTCAGGGCTTGATCTCTCTCCAAAGAGCAGCCTAGGTCCAATCTACCAAGAGGAATTTCACCTGAAATGAAAGGGCCTTTACTTGAGTTCCAAAAGCTGGTGCACAAGAACACAATGGAGATCTCTGACTCAGTGGAAACTGCCGCCCTGCCCCCAGCCTGAGCCACGAGCCCTTAGAAGGTAAAGAGAAATGCTGAGAACAAGGAGTCTTGGAAGAGCCTGGAAACTCTATGATATGTTTTTTGACTTGTTAAGATATGGAAACTTCTCACAAAAGGATTCCTTTGTGAATGTAATTGGGTAAGTCCTTGGGAAAGAGTGTGTACCCAAATTCAAGTTGGCAACACCTGATTGGCTGTTGTCAATTTCAGCCCATGGTACCACACTGGAAAGAAGCAATCAACGCCTGTAAGTGGAAGCCATGCTGGTACTACTCAGCCATCACTTCAAGGGAAGACCTGCTTCCAGGAGTGTGTGTGGCCAACAGTCTCTAAGTGTAAGTGACCTTGGGCTCTACCTCAGTTTTCGAGTCAATGCCAAGTACTTCCCTGGCAGCCCCCAGCAGACCACTGAGCAAAGCAGTGTGAGGGGACTTTCAACCTCTAGACAGTGGCAGCTGGTCCCTGGAAGCTCATTGTCTTGCTGCCCGCCATTGGCTGACTGAGCTTCCTCAGAGCTGTCCCACAGGCTGAAGTTCGCCCCCCCGCCCCCCCAACCCTGACTCTCCTTTCTTCCCTCCTACTTCCTCAGTCACCACACCTCTACATCATAGTCTGAAAGTTTTCTGGAACTGCCCTTGCTTCTTTCCCCCTTTATCTGTCATAGCCATTATCCCCCATTAATATCTTCCACTGCTAGCTCTGGTCAAAGCATCTGTTTCTGGGAAGACTCACCTGACACATACCACTGTTTACTTCATTATATCAGGAGCTTGTGGGAAATATATGGGAAAACAATTTTAAAAAAAGCCTATTTGTAGTTTTTTATTTACTCATATATTCCCCATTTACAGCAATTCTTGCCTTATATAAAGGTATGACAAGACTTCCCTGGTGGTCCAGTGGTTAAGAATCTGCCTGCCAATGCAGGGGACATGGGTTGGATCCCTGGTCCAGGAAGATCCCACATGCCACAGGGCAACTAGACTCAAGCACTGCAACTATTGAAGCTCATGTGCCTAGAGTCTGCACTCTGCAACAGGAGAAGACATTGCAATGAGATACCTGTGCCCCACAACTAGAGAGTATCCCCTACTCACTGCAACTAGAGAAAGCCCGCAAGCAACAACAAAGATCTAGCTCAGCCAAAAATTAATCAATTAAAAATGAAATTTATAAAAAATTAAACATATGACATACTTTGGGATATTCCTTGTCTCTGATCACTAATTTACAGGTCTCTGCTCTGGTTGGGTCATATGGACTCTTTCTGAGATAGAATTTAGCATTTTTTGAAAGAATGCTAATATTTTGGAAGAATCAACATTAACAAATATGTACATTATTTAAAAGATAAATTTTTCTCGGACAACTAAAAAATTGTCAACTGTTATCAACTATTTTGCAAATTTCCTTGCAGCTGGTTGACACAGAATTGTTCTATCAAATCTAAATGGTCTCTAATTGTACAGATTTGGGGACGGATGACTTTGATGGCAGATCTGAAAACAACTGGGACCAAGTTGAGATGGGCTGAATCAAACCCAAAGCTCCCTCAAATGAGCACTCTGGTGTGTTTCTAGCAAAGTGTTCATTTTCAACGCATGCTCACCATTCCTAACTCTTTAGTGCCATGTGTGCTTTTGGTGTGAGAAAGTCTGTGAGATCAATTATCCATCTTTCTTATTTTACTGCCAAACTGGACCCTGATGTGAGTTTTGGATCAGGTGCCCATGACCATGTGTGACCTTGGCCAATTCACCCAAGCTTCCAGGATTTTTTTTTTTTAGGGTCCTTTCACATGTATGGAAGGAGGGGGATGAACCAGAAATTCACTATGATCACTTTCAGTTCCTAATGTCTATAATCTTACAAAATGAAAAGGAATAAACTATGCCAAAAAAATTTCCTGTGTTACTTCTCTAAAATACAAAATGCCAAAACATGTTCAGTTTTTCAAAAACATTCTGCTTTTTCCAATCCTCTTTCTCTGCTTTGCAGGATGATCTCAATGAATTTCAGAGGAATCGAGAGGACCAATTTCCAGATCATCTGGAGTAATTAATTCCAGTGGTTGGAGTTAATTATGATGAGGCAATTCATAAAGTATACAGTAGAAAAAAGCAGCAATTGATGAGACAGTGGGATTTTTTTTCAAAGGCATTCTTCTGGCAAAACATTTCAAAGTTAAACATGTGTGCTTCAATGGCGGGAAAACAGTTTATGATGTTATCATTAGATTTGGGTGTGAATTATGTACAAGTGGCCCTATGTATATTTTTGCAGATATGATTCAGGCTTAATTGGTGTATTACATGGGAGAATTAATGACTATAGCAGAGGTCTCAGCTCCATCATGCTTTTTATGTAGAAACTATGGTATATTTACCAAAAAATCCATTAGTAAAAGTGACATGATATTGTGAAATAATATTTATATCAACATGAAAAATCAACGGGAATGTATTGAGTATAAAAATAATGATTTGGGAAGCAATATCAAATCTGTATTATAAAAATAGAGAATTTGCAATAATGCAATAACAGACTATATTTCTGTTTTATGATTCTGATAACAAAACACTTAGATTCCACTTTCCTGGTTTATGCTGTTATCAGAACCCCCTGATATAATTAGATAGCTTTGTTTTAGATAATTATTTATATTTTCTTATTGCATAGCAAAAATCCCTCTTGTTTTTAAAAAAAAAAAACCTTCAATATCTTAAATCTAAGAGCTATGTTGCTGAAATAAGCCTTGAGAACCCAAAATCAAGTTCCTTCAAAATAAAAGAGCCAGGGATTTCTGTAAACTGATTAATAATGATAATACCACTACCTTGCATTTTCAAATATTTTAATAGTTAACAAATCAATTTCACTTTCATAATCCCTCTCATTTTATTCTCTGAATGCCCCTGTGAGGTAGGTTCGATCGTTCCCATTTTGCAGACAGAGAAATTTATAGTTGTATTAAATGGCAAAGCAGAGACTAGACTGTTAATCGTGTTATTCAACAATTCCATTCTACTCAAAACCCTGCAAATTACAAGCAAAACCATCTAGCTAAGAAACATCACATGTGCGATGTGCTTAGCAATATTGTGTTTTAAAGCTGATTATTAAAACCGATTCCAGACCCTTTCTCAGAAATGCCAATATTTCACTTTCTACCTTAAAGCTGGGCCCCTGAGTTTTAAGCCAGATTTTTGTTGTTAAGTGGCTTTGACTCCTTAGCTAGACAGCTTGCCATCTCTGAAAGGAGAGGGTGAAGTCTTCTAGATCTAAAGCACTTGTTTCAAATTTTGTTAAACTAAAATAAACCTATTCCTGATTGATTGACCATGTCATTATCACTTACGTCACCATACTGTAATGGTTGTAGGATGAAATCAATGGCTCAGAAAGTTTTGCTTCTGTAAGAACAAGCTTAAATAAGCTTGCATGAGATATTTTCCTTGAAAATTATTATACTTGAAAAGGTTTTTCTCTAAAATATCTTATATGAATAAGGCAAAAACTTAACCTACTTTGTTGAGGTAAGAAGAAAAAAAGAATTAAAAGGAAGAAAAATTCACAAATGGAGATTAGCTTAACAGTATCTTAAGTTTCCATTCTTTACTGATTTAGGTACTAGACTACAGAAATGTTTTAGTTGTTGTGAGAAGGAAAACAATCTCACCAGTCTTTTGGTATTAAGATAAGCATGTTGGGTCATATATACTACATTAAATTTATAGAGTTGTCTAAAAATGGGACAAACATACTTGCCACTGAGAATATGAGAGGAGCAAAATATCAGATTGTTAAAATGCTGGCCACACCTGATGAAAATATGAACTTAAAATGAATTTTCAACTTGATTATAAATAGAATTATCTAAATTTTGTTTTGGATTTTTGTGTCATTTCAGATAAGAAGTTGTCACCTAAAACATTGCTATTGTAGCCAAAATGTGGGAGCAACTAAAGTGTCCATCAACATATGAATGCATTAAGAAAATATATAATGGAGTATTACTCAGCTATAAAAAAAAATGAAATAAGCCATTTACAGTAACATGGATGGGTCTAGAGATTATCACACTAAGTGAAGTCAGAAAGAGCAAGACAAATATCATATGATATCACTTATATGTGGAATCTAAAAAAATCATACAAATGAACTAATTAAAAGAGCAGAAATAAACTCACAGACATAGAAAACAAACTTATGGTTACCAAAAGGGAAGGAAGGGATGGGATAAAATAGGAGTTTGGGATTAAAATATATGCGAAGGCAATGGCACCCCACTCCAGTACTCTTGCCTGGAAAATCCCATGGACGGCGGAGCCTGGTAGGCTGCAGTCCATGGGGTCGCTGAGAGTCAGACATGACTGTGACTTCACTTTCACTTTTCACTTTCACGCATTGGAGAAGGAAATGGCAACTCACTCCAGTGTTCTTGCCTGGAGAATCCCAGGTACGGAAGAGCCTGGTGGACTTCTGTCTATGGGGTCACACAGAGTCGGCTAGGACTGAACCAACTTAGCAGCAGCATATATAAAATAGGTAATGAGTACTTGCTGTATAGCACAAGGAACTATACTCAATATTGTGCAATAACCTATAGTGGAAGAGAATGTAAAAAACTAACATATACCTTTATATATATGTTAACGGAGTCACTTTGTTGTACACCTGAAACTAACACAACATTGTAAATCAACTATATTTCAGTAAAACGTTTAAAACCACTGCCAGTGTATTGATGTACTTCAGTTCAAGTTACATATGCAGTTGATCTTTGAACAATGCAGAGGTTAGGGGCAATGATCCTCCATGAAGTGGAAAATTGACATGTATCACTTAGGGCTGACCCTTGCATCCGCAATTCCACATCTGTGGATTCAACCAACCATACACCCGTGAGGTACTGCGGTACTTACTATTAAAAAAAAAATTCCCTGTAAAACTGGACCTGCATGTTGTTAAAGGAGCAACTGTATTTCTTGTCTTACACATTTCCAAGTCCTCCCCAACTTCCACCTCAAATAATGCCTCAATGGTAGCTATTGTTTATTATGGACTAGGCATTTATGAGTATTATTTACTTTTATCTTGTAAACAATTGTGTAAGTGAGGTATTGTTATCTCAATTTTGCGTGTAAGGAAAATGAGTTCAGTGGTAAATCCAGGTATACTTGCTTCTCAAGGCAAGTTGGTTTCATTAACCACAAAACTTTCTGTCCAGTTTGTAGCCAGTTGCTGTAACATTCTACACACCCATGTGTTAGGAAATATGAATACTAGTGTGGTGGAAATTTCTATGTAGTAGTTTTTCTGGAACATAGAAAAATTCTGGGAGTGTTAATGTGCAGTCCTCGGAAATAACAAATTTCCCCCTAAGAAGACAACTCCTTAAAAAAAAAAAAAACTTTTATTGGAGTATTGATGCTTTTCAATGTTATTTAGTTTCTACTGTACAGCACAGTGAATCAGCTATATCTATATCTATTTATCTATATCTATATCTATCTATCCATCTATCTATCCATCTGTCTATCTATCTATCTATCTATCCCCTCTGTTTTTGGATTTCCTTCCCATTTAGGTCACCACAGAGTACTGAATGGAGTTCCTTGTGCTGTACAGTGTATATACACCAGTTATTTATTTTATATATCAATAATATATATATGTGTTAGTCCCAAATGGGATGAAGAGGACAATTCCTTGATGGCTGGGGAAAGGCATCAGTTTTCCAAACATATGTGCTTTTGTGTTGTGTTATGTCTCCATATCTGTGTCCACTGGCAGACTTTTCCAGGCATCCTTTCGCTTACCAGCACATGGTCAATTTTTCCTGGGAAGAAGCACGACCTAGGACACTTGCCTATTTTATATATAGAACTATAAAGATAACGATACCCTCCAGCAAATGAGGAAAACTGTGAGCAGTAAATGCCTGTGTCTCCAACTAATTCACAAAATTCCCTCCAAGAGAGGGACTTATTTTGCATTTGAACTCCAAAACACCTTTCAAGATTGTTAAACTTAACACCAGCTTGAAAATCCCAGTCATGCTGGAGATCAATTAACTGCCTCCAGGGTTCTGCAGGCTCCCCTTCAAGGTGTCTGCATTTGAGAATAATTTGGCCATTACCACATTTGCACCAAATAAAAACACATTATTATTTTGTATGATATCAAGTTGACTTATAATACTCAAATGCATTCAAAGTTTTCTCCTTGACTTTCTTATCTGAACTAATAGTCAATACTATCCTTGCCTCTCTTTAGCAGTTTCAAATCTCAGCTTGTGTGCACACTTCTTTTATTTGAAATCCTTCTTTCCATGACACAATTGCTTTCCTCATTCTCACGTTGGGATTTCAATGCACCGATACTTCCCTCTTACATATTTCAAACGAACTTTCTCACATTGCATCAAAATTCATTCCTGTACTACTTAATTACCTATTTGCCTTTAGCTTTAATATTTTAAAATAATAATCTCTTATGACAGCAATCGATGTTCACTGTAGATTTATACAATTATAAATAGAAAAGGGATAAAGAGAAAATAATAAACACTGCAGGACTGTCAATCAGAAATAACCTCGGTTGTATAGTTTTTCTTTATTTCCATGTATATTATTTTAAAATGTTACAATAATGAATCATACCTTATAAACTATTTTGTAAGCTTTGTCCACAATAAAACATGACCATATCTCTCTTCCTAGATAGTATTTTTCAATCTGATTCAAAATGGTTTCATAATTTCCCATTACATGGGTATACACAGTTTATTCAACCAATTCCCTAATGATAGGCTTGAGGTTATTTCCATGTTTTTGGCTATTTTAAACAAGTGTATTGATAAATAACCTTGGTAAATAAATCTTTGTTACATCTATAATCATTTTCTTAGGGTGAATTCTTAGAGGAAGAATTACTCTTTGTGCACAATTTTAGGATTAAAAAAATGAATATATTTTTCCAAAGTTACATTCAGCACAGCTGTACCAATTTATACTAAGATTGTTGATGACTGCTAGTACCCAAGTACTATCAATTTTAAAGTAAATTTTCTAGGTAACAACTCTGATTCAACTAGCTTTTATTTGACCAGCTGAAGGAATTGAACTTAAAACTTTCCTGGTCTACATTTGGTTACGTGTATGCACATGTGTGTGTCTGTGTTTTATTGCCAGTTCATGTTCTTGGTTCATTTGTTTATTAGACTACATACTCTTTTTAAAAATATTAATTTGTAAGAACTCTCCACGTATTTAAAATAGTAAAGCTTTAATGTCATATATGTTATAAGTATTTTTCCAGGTTTTTAAAGTCTTTCAATTACTTTATTTGCTTCAGACAGTTAAAAAATGTGTAGAGTTCATTTTTTCCTTTAAAGTGTTTGTTGCTTTGATGTTATCAAATACATTTTCAGTTATAGCACAGTTCCTAGTATTTGTATGATTTTAGTTTAAAATTTAGATTTGCACTACTTAAAAGAGTAAAGCATCTAACAACAGACTAGGAAGATCCTACAGGGAGAAGCAGAGGAATTTCCCTACTGCTCTCTATCCCCAGGTCCCAAGGCTGGGAGATTGGGAGATGGTGGTGGTACAGGAGGTCAGGATTAGATTCACCTGTGGGGTCATGTGGAAAGACGCGCTATCGGCATCTGGAGAGGATGTGCCAAGGGTTGGAGGCGAAAGCCTGGCAGGCACCACTTTCTCTGCTCCCCTGATTGTGCTTTAGCACAGGGACACTATCCATCAACAGCATTCCTCTAAGCTTACCCTAATCCTTTAAGGATCATCTCACATGCTCTAAATTGTGCAGAGTTCCGTCCAAACGCAGCATGAAGACCACACTTTCCAAAGGCCCCAGTTGGAAAAGAAGGGACCTGACACCCAGAGGTACAAAGTGGAATGAAAAGAAAAACAAGATGTTAACTGGGCCAGGGTAAACCCATCTGGGACCATCTGTGTTCAGCGCGTGTCCCCTTAAACCTCTTCTCGAGAACAATCCTATTCAAAAAGGCTTGAGACTTCGGTGGCGGTCCAGTGGTTAAGACTCCGAGTTCCCAACACAGGGTTTGATCCCTGGTGGGGGAACTAAGATTCCAGAGCACAGCCAAAATAATAATAATTTAAATGCCCTTAAAACATAAATAAAAATTAAAAAAATAAAAAACTTACCTTTTCTCAGCTGCCCTAAGATGCTTAGTCCTTCCAAGGAAGCAAGACTGCATCAGGGTGAGGCCCCCACTTCATCCAGAAACTAGCACCACACCGTAGCCCTTGCCTAGCTTTCCAAGATAGCCTCCGTCTTGGAGCTCACCTGCATCTATTCAGCCCTCATTCTACACGGTGAGGCTCATGGAGGATAAGATCAATGCCTTCATTAAAGCAGCCAGTGTAAACCGGCTTTCTGGCCAGGTTGATTTGCACAGGCCCTGGCCAGGGTCAACACTAGGAGCCTCATCTGCCACGAGGGGGCTGGTGGATCTGCCCCTTCGGCTGGTGGTCTCTCAGCAGGAGTCGGGCCCCTCCACCACTGCTGTCCCAGCCGAGGAGAAGAACACAGAAGTAAAGAAAGAAGAATCTCTGTGATTCTTTATTTCTGCTTCATAAATGATATGAATACAATTCTATGCAGAGGTTTTTATTTCCTATGGATATACATGATGATCACAAGTTTAACCTTAAGGGAGATGGCAGCGCTTTCTAATCACATTGCATAAAACATCACTTATGAAGAATGTTTTGGGAAGCTGTAGCAGATGATATTATTTATCTGCCGTACTTGAATGCTCTATTTTGTAACAGGTTGATTCATGAAGTTTTGTTGGAGTCAGGCTTGCTATAATGAACATCCAGTGTTTGTGAGACTATTTGAGTATACTTGGTTAATAGCAACTGTCATATTCTGAATGACATAACAAGAATAATGAATATAAAAGAAAGAGTACTTTCAAAAAACTGCATAAACCAATACAGTTCTGTAAAGCAATTATTCTTCAATTAAAAAGTAAATAAATTTAAAATAAACTGCAGTGACTTAGACTTATAGGCTCATTGAATTTTAGAGCTGGGAAGATTTTAAAAGGGAAACTGAGACTGGGAGTGTATAGAGTGAATTAGGGGATTGGAGAAGTTCACAGATAAGTAATAGAATCTATTAAGTCTTGTCTCATGAAGTCATATCAAGTAGAACATAAAAAATGCCCTTTACAAGAAATAGTGCTTATGCTTTATTTTTCTAATGTGATCAGTATTATAACAGTTTAGTTGTGATCTCCACTACAGCAATGAAAATATATAGTTTTTGTTGGTGAATTGATAAAAATAATGATATCAGTAGCTAGGATATAGGGCTGATTTTGTATTTGTTGTCTCATCTCTGACTTTATGAGATTCCACTCCTTACTTTTCTTTCAACGAAGCTGATAGAAGAGCATTTATGTGTGTGTGTGTGTGTGTGTGCGCGTGCGTGAGTGCCATCAGTCACATCCGATTCCTCACAACCCTAAGGACTACAGCCTGCCAGGCTCCTCTGTCCATGGGATTTCCCAGGCAGAAATACTGGGGTAGATTGCCACTTCCTTCTCCAGGGGTTCTTCTTGACCCAGGGATTGAACTCACATCTCCTGCATTGGCAGGTGGATTCTTTACCTCTGGGCCACTTGGGAAGCTCAGAAGTGTTTATTTTCCCTTATTTCTGGACTTATAATCTAGAAATAAGACTCTGAGAAGTAGTGACTAAAGAATGATTTCATTGTGACTTCAATTTAGACCCAATGCACTTTGCAAATGGCTGTGACACTAGCATATAATTTAACCAACCGAAACTTTGATTGTGTTATCCTTCAGTCAGTTCAGTTCAGTCACTCAGTCATGTCCAACTCTTTTCGACCCCATGGACTGCAGTATGCCAGGCTTCCCTGTCCATCACCAACTCCCAGGGCTTACTCAAACTCATGTCCATCTGGCTGGTGTTATCCTTACACAGGAATAAAAGTAGTATCCACTTCATCATGTGGCTGAGCTTTAAATGTGGTAGCATGTTCAAAATGTATTACAGAATGCACAGACTGTATGCATTCACTATTATTATTATAAGTAGGATTATGGGTATAATAAATGGCACCTGCCTGAAACTTAACAAGAGATTTTGTTGAGTTGAAAAACAATGGATTTGCCACAGAAGTCCTCATGTTCTGGGGAAGTAGCCATTTTATTATTGTCTAATCTTTCAAACATCTTACTGACTTCAAGCACAATTTCTCTCTCAAATCCATTTTTATGTGGAGAGTCTCAATATATGAGTGATAGTAGTAGAACGCACTTTCATGGCATCTATAAGAGTACAACTTACAAAGGACCACCTTAGCCTGCAGATCACTAATAAAAACAGCTGGAGCTAACATCTGTGCCTTACAAATCTTTTCAAGTCATAACAAAACCGGCCTGATTTCATAGCCACAGTATGAATTTCAACACTAGTATAGAAAAGATGCCTGGGAAACCTGATAATGCTGGGCACCTAAGATAAAGGCCTTGTCCTTCAATTCCGCATTGAGAAGCACCGATGAATAGACATAAAATGTGCACTTGACACTTTGCTAAGTGAGCGTGGATTTCACAGTTCTAGGTTGATTGTAATTTAGTGAATTCATGAGCTTTTAATGATTCTCGCCACTTTCAAATCACAAGTAAGAGTATGTTTGAAATTGATCACTCTGATTTATAGTCATAAATGTACAAGGATAAGTCAGAAGACATAAGGCAGGACTCTTTCTAAAATGTATTTTGTCTCTTGTTCCTTTGGCCAACCTGTAATTGTTAATGAGCTCTTCTGCCAGTTGCAAGTCACAGGTCCCGTGACAGATTTTCCTATATGACTTTCATCAAATGCTTTGGAATCCTGGGGTAGAAAGAAATTATGTAAATATAAGTTTTTATTACTGTTTTGTTTTTATTACTTTTCTCCTCTGGTTTTTATTGCCTCGTATAATACAGGTAAATATGGCGATCCCACATGGAGATGGGGGTTTCTCCTGCCTCTGCTCTCATGGTTTGCATTCAATCCATGTTAATTTAATTATCCATGATTTCTTAGGCAAAGAGAGGAATGTAGACTCCATGCTGTCTGCAACTACTTCAGTCATTCCTTTACTGCCCATGACACCATGTGAGACCTGCAGCTGCTAAAGAATCTCTCCCTGCACCAGCTCAAACAAAAAATGTTAACCATATGCAACTTCAGCCTGTTTATCCTTAAGCAATGCAAAGCCATGCAGCGATACAGACGGGCAGTGGGGGAGAGCATAGAGCTGACACTTCACACACAGTTGTTTTGTGAAACAGAAGAGCTCAGAATCACAGGAATTCAGGGCAGAAAGAGTTGAGTTGGGCTCTTTCTTCCAACTTTTCTCACTGATAAAGACAAGAGCTCCTCAGAAATTCTGTTCATCTGAGTAGAATTGATGAACAGCTACTTAAGTATTAGCTCCTGGAGTTTAGGAGCTGTTAAGAACTGAGACATTCACCAGGAAAAAATACGGGGTTTTAATTAATGTTAGCTCATTTTGTTTAATTTGAATGATAATTTTTCTGTAGGATATTATTTTTTGGTGTAGATATTTTCAAAGCTCTCTTCAACTTGGCAGCTAAAATTTCTTCATACTTTCTAAAACAACCCCAGAAGACTATTAAATACAAAAACGTAAAGGGCATTGGGAATATAAATCAGGAAATAGAAAAAAAGATTCAAAATGGTATTTGAATATAAGTTACAATCTCAGTCTCTTTTTTCTTTGAAATAAGCTTATTTATTCACTTATTTAATGTTTTTCCTTCCATGAATTGTAAAAAGAAAACAATGTTCCACCAATCCAACATATTATTTATCTTTATGGTTATACATGTCTTGCACCTTCTCTTTAAGGCTTTGTTCCTCTGAAAACTCCTTATCATTAATACATCTGTTACCTGAGAATCTCAAACATATCTGGCAAGACAATCTTAGAGAAGTCTTTCTAAACATCCTGATCAAATAATCATTCAAATATTAAAGACAGTGAATTAGGTCTTAGTTCTACATTTTAGAGAAAAGAGATTGGACATTTTCTTGTCAAGTCCAGTGTGTATTTGCGATCTAGTTTCAGTTATCCCACATGCTCTCATCCCTTATAGATTGTGGTGTGTGGGTGCCAAACTGAATCTAAATTAAATGAAACTCTGCCCCAGAAACAACTTTGTCAGTCAGCACTATTAATTCATCTTTAATGACTCAAACCCTGAATACAACAGATGATGGAAATGAAAATCCAAGGAAAGATACAGTTCTCACTTTTAGGAAAGAGTATGCTTACTTCACCTGGAGGAGGAAATCACAACCCACTCCAGTATACTTGTCTGGAGAATCCCATGGACGGAGGAGCCTGACAGGCTACAGTTCATAGGGTTGTAAAGAGTCAGACATGACTGAAGCAACTTAACACACACACACAGGCATTCATACTTCAATATATACTCCTGGAATGTGGTGGCCAAAAACTCAGTTATGGAGTCAGACTGTCTAGTTTAGAACATCAGCATCTCTACTCACTAGAACTATGATCTTGGGTAGGTTACATAACTTCTCTGGGAATCAGGTTTATAGTCTGTAAAATTTAGATAATATTAAGATCCAATTCATTGGGGGTGATATGAAGACCAAACGAGTCAATGGATGTAAAAATGTCCAACACAGAGCCAGGCAAGCATATTATTATTGCTGCCATATTTAGTGTTTCACGTTAGTGAAGTGAAAGTCACTTAGTTGTGTCCGACTCTTTGCAATCCCATGGACTGTACAATCCATGGAATTCTCCAGGCCAGAATACTGGAGTGAGTAACTGTTTGCTTCTCCAGAGGATCTTCCTAATCCAGGGATTGAACCCAAGTCTCCTGTGTTGCAGATGAATTCTTTACCAGCTGAGCCACCATTGAAGCCCTTCGCATTAAGTCACCATTTTTCAAATAGTGTGCAGAGTACTGATCAGAACTAAAGTCAAATTTGTAGTCATCAATGTACAAAAAAGATTATACATGATGGCCAAATGGAGTTCAACCCAGGAATGCAAGGTTGGCATAGCATCTGAAAAATCAATCAGAGTAACACATCATGTTCATAGAATATAGAACAAAAATCAACATGATTATCTCAATGCATGCCAGTGTGCATGCTCAGTTGGTAAGTCGTGTCCCACTCTTTGTGACCCCATGAACTGTACCTACCAAGCTCATCCATCCACGAGATTTCCCAGGCAATACTGGAGTGGGTTGCCATTTCATTCTCCAGGTTACCTCAATAGATCCAGCCAGTCAGTTCAGTTGCTCAGTCGTGTCTGACTCTTCGCAACCCCATGGACTGTAGCACGCCAGGTCTCCCTGTCCATCACCAACTCCCAGAGCTTGCTCAAACTCATGCCCTTCAAGTCAGTGATGCCATCCAACCATCTCATCCTCTGTTATCCCCTTCTCCTCCTGCCTTCAATCTTTCCCAGCATCAGGGTCTTTTCTAATGAGTCAGTTCTTTGAATTAGGTAGCCAAGTACTGGAGTTTCAGCACAGCATCAGTCCTTGCAATGAATATTCAGGACTGATTTCCTTTAGGATTGACTGGTTGGATCTCCTTGCAGTCCAAGGGACTCTCAAGAGTCTTCTCCAACACCACAGTTCTAAAGCACCAATTCTTTGGTGCTCAGCTTTCTTTATAGTCCAACTCTCACATCTGTACATGACTATTGGATCAGGGAAAGCATTTAAAAAATCCAACACCCTTTCATGATAAAAAACTCAACCAATAGCAAAGAACTTCTTCAACCTGATTATAAAAAGCATCTAGGAAAAAATGCACAGCTAATATACCTCTGGTAAATGCCTTCCTCTAAAATTAAGAATAAGACAAGGATGTTTGGTCTCACTACCTCGATTTAACACTATAGTAGAGGTCCTAGACAGGCAATTAGTCAAGAATAAGACATAAAAGGCATATAGACTCTAAAGGAAGAAGCAAAACAATCTCTCTTCATAGATGACATGAGCTTATAGAAAAAATCCTGGGGATATACAACAAAAATATTAGAACTAATAAATGAGTTCAGCAAGATTGCGGGACAAAAGATAACTAAACAAAAATCAATTTTTTCTATATATTAGCAATGAACAATCTGAAATGAAGTTAAGAAAACAATTCCTTCTAATGGTATCATAAATAATAAAATACTTAGGAATAAATTTAATTAAAGTGCAAGATGTGTACCCTGAAAACTGAAAAGTATTGCTAAAAGAAATGAAAGCAGACCTCAATAAACAGAAAGAAAACCTACGTTTGTGAATTGGAAGACTTAATGTTGTTAAGATGGCAATACTCCCCAAACCGATCTACATATTCCACACAATCCCCCTCAAAATCTCAGCTGTGCTTTCTGTAGTATTTGAGAAGTGGATCTTAAGATTCATATGAAAGCATAAGGGACCCAAACAATTTTGAAAATGGGAGACTCACAGTTGCTAATTTAAAAAATTACTACAAAGCTATAGTAACCAAGACACTGTAGTACTGGCTTAAGAATGGACATATAGATCAGTGAAATGAAACTGAGAGCCCAGAAATAAACCCTGATTACAAAAAGACTTGCATAGACATTTCTTCAAAGAAGATATACGAGTGGCTAATAAGCACATGAAGAGATGCTCAACACTACTACTCATTAAGGAAACGCAAATAAAAACTGTAATTGGATACCACTTCACATCCATGAGAACCATTTTAAGAAGGACAATAAAAAGTGTTGGTGAGATTGTGGAGAAATTGGAGCCCTTCTACATGACTGGTATTGTAAAATAGGACAGCCATTTTTGAAAACTGTTTGGCATTTTCTTAATATTTTAAATCTTACGGATTGCCATTTCACATCTTGGAATATACCCCAGAGAAATGGACACTTAGGTCTACAGAAATAATGGATGTTCTTAAAAGCATTATTTAAAATAAACAAAAAGTTAAAGCAACCTAAATGTCTTTCAGTTGATGAACAGGAAAAGAAATGGTATAGCCACACAATGAAACATTACTGGTGACAGAAAGGAGTGAAATAGTAATCCATGCTATAACATGGATGAACCTTGAAAACATTATTCTAAGTGAAAAAAACAAAAACAAACAGAAACGAAAGGCCAAATGTTGTATGATTCCATTTATATGAAATGTCTAGGCAAATCCATAAAGCCAAAAACTGATTGGTGGTTGCCAGAGGGTGGGGGAGTGGAGAAAGGAGAGTGACTGTTAAGGGGTATAGAGTTCCTTTTTGAGATGATTAACATGTTCTAGATGAAAAGTGTGATCACTGCACCTCTCTGAATATACTTCAACTCCCTGAATAGTATACTTTAACAGGGCATATTGTATTTTATGTGAATTATATCTCAATAAAGCTCTCATAAAACAAACAACAAAATCAAAAGCACTGGTAATAAGTTTTCCCTTGTTTTTACCTGTGCCCTTCTATTTTATTTTTGCCGACAGTTTTTTTTTTTTTTTAAGTCTGTCGAATCGTGGGGAAATCTCCAGTGATTACTCCTTTAGAACAGTGTAACATCCTCCAGTGAATTCAGTCCCAAGAGTCACCAGTTTCATTTGGCTTCTGAAATTTATCAAGGCAACTTGTCAGTGTTATTGCTTATCCTGCTTAATCACAGAGCTAGGGACAAGCTGAGATTTGCCATATTAGCGCTGCTAATTTTTTCAAAACAATCTATGGTCAGTCAGAGAAAAAAAACTCCAAGAGGAGATCTTTTTTCTTTTTGATGGCAAGATTTTAGCATGAACATTTCAGTGCCCTGAATCTCAGTGAGCATAGGCCAGGCTGACCAAAGCAGGATAGAGGTACCATGGGGGACTTGATATCATACAGTATTGTATAATCTGGTGGTAACTACTCTTGGATCCACATAGGGTCTTTCAGGTAGACAACTCAAAGCAGTCTCCTATCAGAATGCTTATTTAACTTATTTTAATATGGCTTTTCAGAACTAAGGTGATTGATATTTATAAAGCTAAAAAAATTAACTAAAAGCCTCATAATACAAAAGATCCCGTTATTTTACAGAATGAGGAAGAGACTTCTTCATAGAGCCAAGGTAAAATATTTCCCTGATGATCTGCATTAGCTTGAATTCAATAATTCACCAGTCATTTGTACTGTAATCATGAAAATACAGAACTCTCTCATTATTGTCACTGCTTGTAAATAAATGTTTACGAGGAACTGCTCTGTTAGGGATTATTTCACTTGAAACCAAATCAAAACAAAATATTCTTAGATTTGTTATTTGTCAGTAAGGAAGTCTTAGAAAAAATATCAAAAAATGTTTAAAATCAAAATCACAGCTATAGGTCAGAGATGGTTGTCTGACCATACTATCTCCTCTCTCTCTAGGTCACTTCTAAAAAAGATAATAAAGGGATAAAATAGACTCATAAGAGCAGAGATCAAAGGAGAGTATATAGCAGCAGAGGAGGGATCTTAATATGTTTGGGAACATGTCACTTGATGGGGTTATGAGCATGGAAAAAGCTAAAAACCTAAAGGTCTTGAACAGTAACAACAAGTGATCTGAATTGCATTTCAGAAACTCTCAGGACTTGAGAGTTGGAGTTTCCAGTCTACTGCAGGGCACGGCTAAAGACAATACTGAAAGTCAGGGGTGGTTAGAAGTATATTAATTTTTAATAGTGTCAGATCCCAGGAGTAACCCCTGAGTACAGTCAGCATCCTTCACCCTCAGACCAGGTAGAAGACTGTGAGCTATTCTCTGAAAAAAGGGGAAGCGGAGCCTCAGGACTCAAGAATATTGCTTGCAAGTCAACAATCTTGTCTAATGACATAAAATGTCTAAACACACTTTACTACATGAATCTTAAGTATGAACAGAAACTGAGATAAGTGTGAGTCCATTTCTTATGAAAATATGAAAGACAAATTTTAAAAATAAAACAAAAAAATAAACTCAAAAGAAATAGAGAGAATGCTGAGAAGAGAAGAAAATACTGCAAATCAACCAACTAACCAACCAACCACCACCATCATCACCACTATCACCATTACCACTCCAAAATGAAGAATAAAAAATAAATAAAATGAATACCCTCAGACACAAAAAGGAGAATAATGAGGTATCCATAAAAAAGGTGAAATATATCCAGAAGAAGAGTTATAGATAAAACAAAAGAATCTTCAAAAGCAGGTTGAAAAGATCGAGTGTGAAAATATATTTGGATCAATCCAAAAAATTTAAAACATCTAGAAAAGGAAGGCAGAAAGAGCAGAGGAATTAAGAAAAAGACAGTTTCTCTGCCCTGAAGAACATGAGATTCGAGATTCAAGGCACTCAGCACAACAGATAAAAACGAAATCACCGTATTGGGCTAAGCAATGGAAATGGCAGAGCCCCAGGGATGGAAAGACTTCAAATTCCTTGCACAGACACATTATTTTCAATCCAGAATTCTCTACTCAATCAAATCACCAATCAAGAACTTGAGGATGGTTATTTCATTTTTCATGCATCTCCTGTGTATCTTGGTAAAAAAGTTAATTAATTAACTAGTGTTTTAAGCAAACTACAAGAGGATATGCTTTGGCAGAACGAAGAAATCATTGAAGAAAAGGAAGACATAGGATCCAGAAACAAAAATGTACATTTAACAAGAGTTGGGAAGGGAAATCCCAGGATGCTATCTGTCCCATAGGCCTGAAAAGCAAACCAGACTCAGAATGAAGAAGAAAAAGTAAGGGGTATAGGAAGAAAATTCTGAGAAAAAAATGTGGGGCAGGGCAAAAGGGGATGCTTGAGCTTGAACATTTGAAAAAAATATATAACTAGTTATAAATGTATGGTGGTTCCAAAGTAGTGTGCTGGGCTGTGCTTAGTCCCTCAGTTGTGTCTCTTTGTGACCCATGGACTGTAGCCTGCCAGGCCCCTCTGTCCATGGGATTCTCCAGGCAAGAATACTGGAGTGAGTTGTCATGCCCTCCTCCAGGGAATCTTCCCAAACCAGGGATCAAACCCAGGTCTCCCAAATTGTAGGCAGATTCTTTACCATCTGTCTTCCCTGGTGGCTCAGTCAGTAAAGAGTCTGCCCGCAATGCAGGAGACCCAGGTTCAATCCCTACGAGAGGAAGATCCCCTGGAGAAGGAAATGACAACCCACTCTTGGGCATTCTTGTCTGGAGAACCCATGGACAGAGGAGCCTGGGGGGCTCCAGTCCGTGGGGTCACAAACAGTCGGACATGACTGAGTAACTAACACTTTCACTTTCTTTACCATCTGAGCCACCAGTGAAGCCCCCAAAAGGAGTAGTGGAACTTTTTTGTAACGTATTTGATCCTAAAAATCTATTTTAGGTAAAAGACAAAGACAAAAATAAATTCCAGAAAGGAGCAACTCTATAAGAAAAGGAATGTAATCATAATAATGATTTCACTCTGCAATAAGTAGTAATGTGAAAACTGATTTTTTTTACTTAACTATTTTTTTGCTTGAATTATATTGAAATGGGAAGAAGTGGCAGGTATCAGAAACTCAAAAGTGAGAGACAAAGACATGGCACCTTAGCAAATTATTTATAAAGATAGATGTGAATGCCAAGAAAAGTAGGTAAAAAGGAGAGAATGATATTTTAAGAAGAACTGGAGAGAGGTATGGCAAGTTTCTGCTTGTTTTTATTAAAACTCATTTAGTATTATTATTGGATTAAAATTTATGACAGTATCAATATATTTTTTGGACACTGAAAAAATGACCATAAAAGTCTAAAAATATCATCAAGAAAATTTTAATTTGTGAAACTATAGAGAATTAAGTTTAAAAAAATCAACAACTTAGATTTTTATCTCAAGCTGATCATACCCTTTTTTTTTGACTGTGCTCCAGTACACGGGCTTTCTCTAGTTGCAGCACGCAGGGGTTTCTTGCTGGGGTGCACTCAGTAGTTGTGGAGCAAGGGCACCCTAGTTCCACGGTATGTGGGGTCTTCATTCCCCGACCAGGGATCCAACCTGCATTGGAAAGTGGATTCTTAACCACTGGACCATCAGGGAAGTCCCTGACCATATCCTTTTAATCTGGTACATGATGAACAGTCTGATTTTCCTGACCACACGTAACAGACTTGGGCCACATGAGAGACAGAGAAAAAAAAATCTATATTAACTAAAGTATGAGCATGTTGAAATTTTTTCCCAAGCCCTACCTCTGTGAGAATATTTTAAAGCCAAAGTCTTGTCAAATGCTTTCAAGTGCCTCCGGGCTGCCCTCTTCCCCAGGCAGTTCCTGTTACCTGAAGACCCTCACATTCAGCTACAACCCCTCTCCCTTGCTTACTCTGCTCCACTGACCTCTGCAGCTTCTTCAAAATGCTACGCCTGCTGCTGCCTCTGGACCTTGGCATCTGTGCTTTCCTTCTGCCTGGAACACTCTTTCCTTGAATATCCATGGAGCTTGCCACCTCACCTTATCTAAGTGCCATTTTTGTGACCATCCTATTTAAAATCACAAGCCCCCCCTCTCACAGGCATTCCCATCCTCCTTTCCTGCTTTATTTTCTTGAAAACATTTACTACTTACTTTACTAGATTTTAATCTGTTGTTGACATTTGTCCACCTCTTTCAACTGAAAATATATGCTCCAATAGAGACACAGGTGTAGGGAACAAACATACAGACACCAAGAAGAGGGGGAAAGGGGAATGGGTTGAATGGGGAGATTAGGACTGACATATCTACACTGCCTGCCTGCCTGCTGAATCGCCCCAGTCGTGTCTGCTCTATGGACCATAGCCTACCAGGCTCCTCTGTCTGTAGGATTCTCCAGGCAAGAGTACTGGAGTGCCATGTCCTCCTCTAGGGCATCTTCCCAACCTAGGGATCAAACCTGCATCTCTTTAAGTCTCCTGCATTGTCAGGCGGATTCTTTACAACTAGCACCACCTGGGAAACCCCGTATATACACTACTATGTATAAGATAAATAATTAATTAGTACCTACTGTATAGCACAGGGGACTATACAAAATGCTCTGTGGTGACCTAAGTGGGAAGGAAATCCAAAAAGAGGGATGCATGTATATTGGGACTTCCCTGGTAGCTCAGACGGTAGAGAATCTGCCTGCAGTGTGGGAGACCCAGGTTCCTTCTCCCCTGGCAAAGGAAATGGCTACCTGCTCCAGTATTCTTGACTGGAGAATTCCCATGGACAAAGGAGCCAAGCAGGCTACAGTCCTTGAGTTGCAAAGAGTCGGACATGACTGAAGCAACTTAGCATGCAGGCATGTATATGTATAGCTGATTCACTTTTCTGTACAACAGAAACTAATACAACAGTATAAAGCAACTATGCTCCAATAAAAACTTAAAAATAAAATAAATAAAATGTATGCTCCAAATGGAGAGGTATTTTTTTATCTGTTTCATTAAGTGTTATATCCCTAGAACAGTGCCTGTCACATAATAGACACTCTGTACAGATCTGTTGAATAAATGATGATAAATTTCCTCTTTTCTATCAAAGAAGCAGTAGCAAAGCTACCACCCAAAGTTTCTGTTTGGCCTCTATTCAATTTCATATGAAGAGATTTGTGTTTGCTTGTCTGAAGAAATTGAAGAGCAAGATATGGAATGTTGCATGAATCTGTCCTTATAAAAGCTTTCATAAAATGGCTTCAGTTAAAAAATGAAATTGACAAGTGATTAGTCTACATTATTTTTCTTTAGTTTACATCATTTTTTCCCCATTTTTGAGAAAGACATTGTGAAATTGGTTAAGACACTTCAGATTTGGCAAATATATCTAACAGTAATCACTATACATATGCTACTCTTTTCTACCTTTCTTCTTAAGATAGAGTGCTGGCAATTTTTGATGCATTCTTTCACATAAACCAATTGTATAGTTTAAGATATACACAAAATACTGAATCTTAGTATAACAGTAAGCTTTCTAATTAAAAGTGTCCCCATTAACATTCATTTACTGTTTTATTTCTTTTCTTATTATAGTTAAAATCTCTGATGTACAACTTATTTTACCACTTAACATATCACAATGGTTTAATAAATACTAGACAAAAATAGCGACACTTCTTTATGGGGATTTAACAAATATTAAATTGATGATGTTAATATGGTTTTTCTAGTAACTTAATGGGCTATACAACTTCAAATATAATAGTTCAATAACACAACACAACAAAAAAAGTCATAGAGTTAGTAAGGACATGTTCTATCCCATACCTGGAAGTCCTGGGAAGAGCCCTCTTGGTTGAATTAGAAATGTGCTTAGAACCTAGATTCTTTCCATCTTTCTGCTCTATTATTCTGAGCATAAAATGCTTTTCTCTTTAAGATAACAGATTCAAACCCAAGTATACTAACTACTGGACTTCTCAGGTAGTGCTAATGGTAAAGAATCCACCTCCCATTGCAGAAGACATAAGAGACAAGAGTTTGACCCTTGGATAGGGGAAATCCACTGGAGGAGGGCATGGCAACCCACTCCAGGAGTTGTACCTAGAGAATCCCGTGGACAGAGAGCCTGGTGGGCTACAGTCCATATGGTCGCAAAGAGTCAAGACACAACTAAAGTGACTTAGCATGCACGCACACACATACTAACCACCTCCCTTTAACCTTGGTAAGAGAGTTCTGTCTCATGTAGTTTCCTCCTGATCAGGGTTGTCCCTGGATAGGCAGCCCTTCCAAGCACCGATAGGCGAGCATCCCTAGATCAAAATTCACAAAGAGGCAGTGTACACAGAGATGGGGAATATGTGTGATAGATTTAGTCTCTCAGAGTTCAAATACTGGGCCCACTGCTCATTAACCATATTATCTTGAGTAATTAACTTCATGTCTCAAGTTCCTTTATTTGTCAGGGAAGATAAGAGAACATGGCTCAAATATATTTTAAGTGTTTAAAACTCTGCCTGACATATGATGAGTTCTCAGTAAATGTGAGCACATTGTTATTTGCCAGTTATGATAGATCTCCCAAGTTCAATATCATATTAATAATTAGCCATTATGTGGACAACACAGACAATAGTTCAGGCCCAAATCATTACTTCCTCAGTTATATGAAGCTTTTAGGAATTAGATATGTCATTTGTTTAATTATTCTGGGTAGTACAATGCACACTGCTATTAAATAAGGAATGAGGTTAAAACTAAGGTATAAAGATTAATAGGTATTTGGTAGACAAATGGGTTGGGGTAATACCTAGAAGAGATACCTAATGAAACCATCAAATACTGTTCAACCCTACTACAAAGTTATGATACTTGTAGATCCCATGGGCAGATTGACTTCAGAGGAAGTTTTATATTGTTTGGTATGTCATACACTACCTGAATTTAAATTTCTTGCATGTACACATATCTGAATATGTGTGTTTAAATATTCATGTACAAGTAGTAAAATGAATGAGAAAAAAATAATAGATCATAAGACAAAGATTATTGTTATTACATACTTTATCAGTTAAAGTTCTGGAGAGAACTACAATAGGTTAATATATTTATACAAAAACCTCTGCAGCAATGGATTTTTTTTAAGAGGCAATCCTGATCAAAGCAGCTTTGTCTTTTTAATTTATTTTTTCTGCTTAAAGTCCTCTACTTGCTATTCTTGTCCCTTGGATTCAGAAGTGGAGCTGATTTTACAAATGAGGATTGCCGGTATGTTTTTTCAAAGCCACAGGACAATAAGTCAGCTTCTCTGCAGTTGACACTAGAGCTTTCCTGAGAACAAACCCACCTGACTATCTCTGATGAAGTAACTTTTCAAGCACTTTCTCTTCATTACAAAAGTGAAAGATGGTGTTATTATTACACATAATTATCAGGCTAGCTGCTCCCTTTTCCTATAAGAATAGAGAGCAGGGTATTCATCTTGCAAGTACCATTTGGGTTTTAATAAAAAGACAAGTTTCTTTTTAAACGTGTTGGTAGATCTGATATGTACAGCCTTAAAACCATTCACTGGGAAATCCCCCGAAACCTAAGGCAGTGTGAAAATGGGAAGAAGGCAGTATTTTTTAAAACAGGTGGTTGATTGTTTTGGCCACCTCTGTGCTGTGATCATGGGGAGAAAATGCCTCTCCCCCTACCCTATCTCCCCAAAAGATTCTAAGAAAACAGTCTGGGGTCAGTTTTCAGGGGACAGGGGCACCAAGCCCTCTTCTTTCTTACAAGAAGGATATTAGCAACCTAGAAGGTTGTGAAAGTGTGTTTGCTTTCATCCTGGGGCAAAGAGAGATAACCATGCAGAATATGTGTATGTGTGTGTGCATGTACATGGATTCAGGCAACCTCTGTGTGTGTGTGTGCGTGCGTGTGTGTAGAGATCGGATACAGAATTTGCCATGGCCTTTGTTAATCAGCAAATAAGCTGTGCCCATTTCGACATTCTATCAGAATTCTGAATTTCTGGTTAAAAATGTCTCTGCCTGAACGTGTCTGTCGGATATCAGGACCGTTGCTATTGCCAGGGGTCATTAAATGAACAGGGAAGGAGGCCAGGCCGAGATGCTCTTTCTTGTCTTAAATGAGCAAGGGTTAGTGCAGAACGCTGGCGGATGAGCAAGTTATATACAATCCCAGCCACCCCAGTCCCCCTCCTGGGGACTGCGAAATTCTCTGCCACTGTGAAGCGGCTTAGAAATGAGCCGACAAAGAAGTCCATTGACTTTAACACGAATAGGCTCGCATTACACAGAAGACGAGAATAAATCACCTTACCAATGTGTCTGGTGTAATTTTCTCGGATCCTTCCAGTTCCCCCACCCCCACCCCCTTTTGTTCTTTGTGGCTGTTTTCGTTATCAGCCGCATCTCTGCGAAGTCGCCTTTTCCTCCGCGGATTTTTCTAAGGGTGACTGGGAAGGGAGCTAGGTAGGGTAGGAAGCTGCGGCTGTATGAATCTTTTAAAAGCCGCCTAAGAAATATTTAAGACCTGGTCTAGGAGGAACGGTTCTCCCAGGCATAATTTTTGGTGCTGGTTGCAGCAGGGAGCGTATGCTGGGAGGAAAGTATTATTTTTCTAAATGGAAGGTGTCAGATGGTCACGCAATGTGACTGCATGTTCGAGATCACTGCCTCCCATCTGCAATTTGTGACGTGTGAAAGAGTCTGCCCAAATGTGCTCACCAACTGGAAATCCCCGGCACTTTTTTTCCTTATCAGGAGAGACCAAGATAACCAATGGTTTACAGATCAGGGATCCTATCAAATTAATATCACTGTAGGATAAAATCTGTTTTAAATACAACTCCTAAACTCCAGCAAAGTTAACTAGTACAAACAAGTTCATTCATCTGATTAAGAACGGATGCTCAGGAAACAACAACAAAATGAAATCTGCTTATCACTGTACCCCACTTCATAAATAGGCTGGATCACCAAACAGGATATATTTTTCCTTACTAATTAATGCCGGCCATTCCCAGGATGGAAGGAAAGCGTGTTTGAGTCAGGATTAGCTTTTCCTGAACTTACACGCCTGGGAGTCTCTTTCCAATTAACCACAGCCAAACTCGGGGAGGACAAACTGTTTAGCCTTTGCCTAAACTGGGGTTCCACCTTTGGAACTGAACTTGAACCTTTGAAATCTGTTTATTCTTGGGTAGGCATAATTCCCTGCTTCTCAGATAAAAGGGTCATAAAAAGGCTCATAAGGTGCTCTGGACATCAAATAGCTCATACAAAACAATATCTTGATGAGTTAAGTGCAAATGAATCAGAAATGTAATAGGCTAAAATTCCCTTGTGGTGCACCGGGAGAAAAGTGCTTGGTTTTGCAAAGCACATCTTGGCTTTCATTCCCACCAGACAGTTGGGTGGGGAGTTTTCACGTTTGGCTGTCAGAGGTGGGTTTCATTTGCTTTGCTGAACTCTCACTTGATGGACTGTGAAATGGGAAGGTCTTTCCTGGGTTTAGTTTCTCAGCCATGGGAAGGAGCGATGGCTAGAAGGAAAGAAGCCTTCAGGTGAGTACGAAAGCCCTGTTCACCCCCACATCATTTTATACTGCACACTTTGCATCACAAAGTTCTTCACAATCAGTGACAAAATATAGAGGGTTTACAAATTCAAGAAATGGATCACTATCACTTTTCTTTGTGAAGCTGCTGCGGCAGAGATGGCATGAAGGTCTGCAATCCCCTGAATCCTCTGTGCTCAGCACCAGTAGGAGCTCCAGAGGTATCTGGTGTGACACTGGTTTCCAGAAGAAGAGCCCTGGACCCCACTTTAGGGTCAGAGGACAACGTGGTCTGATGGCTCCTCATGCAAACCATCTCTCACACTGAATCCTGCCAGGCTTTTTATGGGGTAGCCCCCATGCCCCCCATAGGGTTGAAGACCACTGAGGCACCATGTGGGAGACTTCACAGGTGAATTAACAGAACTAACAGAGGAGAAATTAGTACTGCTGAAAGAAACCCTTCAGACAGCCCCAACTTCTCTTACTCGGAAGAGCCATTTCCGTGCATGCTGGCCTCCCTCTGCCCAGGGATCCTAGTTGATCCTGGATCACCTGGTCTGGAGACTCTCTCTGGTCTGGAGAGAGTACTTTTGTGGAGTAAGAGCTTAGACAGTTGCTTCTCCTTTCATGCTGGTTGCTTTGGGAAGCCTACTGGTGATAAAAGTGTGATTTGAGGCTGAACCTATAATAAAAACAATGGAGCAACATACCAGATATGAGTCTACATCTTGGCCTGAATCTGTTTCATATTTTTCAGGGCCCAGTGCAACAGTGGGAGCTTTAACATCTTCCCACCTATTGTCTCAGAGACACTGTGCTTGCAGGAACCTTCCACTCCCCATGCCTCCTGGGCCCCATGATTCTCCAACCAACATTTCCAAACTCTCAGAAACTCAGTGCAGAGGAGAGTGAGATGATGTTTCATGCGGAAGCCACCTTAAGCTTAATAGCCTCTTGTCTATAGAATGGATACTTTTGAACTGTGGTGCTGGAGAAGACTTGAGAATCCTTTGGACATCAAGGAGATCAAACCAGTCAATCCTAAAGGAAAACAAACCTGAATATTCATTGGAAGATGCTGAAGCTGAAGCTCCAATACTTTGGTCACCTGATGCGAAGAGCTGACTCATTGGAAAAGACCCTGATGTTGGGAAAGATTGGTGGCAGGAGAGGGGGGTGACAGAGGATGAGATGGTTGGATGGCATCATCGATACAATGGACATGAGTTTGAGAAAACTCTGAGAGATTGTAAAGGACAGGGAAGCCTGGCATGCTGCAGTCCACGGGATCGCAAACAGGTGGACACGACTGAATGACTGAACAACTCTTGTCTATGGAAGTCTTGATTCATGATAGACCTGTATGATAGGGAAGGCTTTCAGGGCAGCTCACCTCCCTGCTAATGGGGACTGCCAGAACTTTTTATTTGACCCTTCTCCTCTCCTTTTGATAGCTTTTAATGGTTTCAACAAGGAGGAAGGTGTTGAGGTGAGAGGAGGCAGGAGGAGAAAATGTTTCTCAACCCTAGAATCTGTACCCACTCCATCAACTGTTGCATGTGAGTCTTCTAAACAGTTATTATTTTGCTTCCTTTCTTCTCTCCTTGGAGATGCCAGTGACCCTCAACAAGAGTATTGGTGGTGGCACTAATTGGAGGTCATATAGAATCAGTTCTTTTTTAAAGATCAGAAATAGGCTAAGCAGTTACTAAGTCCAAGCCATGGGGCAGAGACAAAGGAAGGAATCAGGAGAGAAATAATGGGGGTCAGCAGAATAAAAAAAGACATTTCCCCTGTCTCTTTAGAATCTTCAAAGCTTTGCCTGAACTTAAAACATTGATTTTCCTTTGTCCTTATCTCATCTCATTTTCTATACCCTTCCTGGCAGATTTCATATACCTTTTAGTTCACAGTACCTTTCCTGAGCTGCAGACGTGTATATTCACCTGGCAGTTGACAGAGCCTCACTTGGATTTCTCTGAGGCATCTCAAAATCAGTGTGTCAGAAATTGACCTCATTATCCTCCTCCAGCCAAATCTGCTTCCCTGCAGTATCCTCTCTCAGAAAATGGACAGAGTTGAAAAGCTGGTAGTGTTAAAAAGCATGAGGTTTGGGACTTCCCTGGTGGTACAGTGGTTAAGAGTATACCTTGCAATGCAACAGATGCTGGTTTAATCCCTGGTCTGGGAAGATTCTACATGCAGAGCAACTAACCCATGTGCCACAACTACTGAGCCTGTACCCTAGAGCTCGGGAGTCACAACTACTGAGCTTGCACACCTACAGCCTGTGCTCCACAGTAAGAGAAGCCTTTGTAATGAGAAGCCTGTGCAGCACCCCCACTAGAGAGGAACCCCCACTCCCTGAAACTGGAGAAAGGAGTACAGCAGTCAAGACCCAACGAAGCCATAAATAAATAAATTAATCTTTAAAAGAAAAGAAAAAAGTATGAGGTTTTGTTCTTGGACTTCCCTATTTTCCAAAATCCACAATCAACCAGTCACCAAATCCTAATTTCATTCCTTGAGTGTCTCCCCAATCCACCTACTTCTTCCAAGTCTCTTTTGGCCGCACATTTTAAAGGACAAAATAACTCCACTCACAAAGACGTCCACATCTTCGTCCTCAGAACGTATGAACAGTCACCTGACACAACCAAAGAGACTTTGTAGGTGTTATTAAGTATCTGGGTATGCCCATTATATTCACAAGTCTTTATAAAAGGGAGGCAGGAGGGCCAGAGAGAGAAAAGGAGATGTGATGATAGAAGCAGAGATGGGAGTGAGGTGAGATCATGAGCCAAAGACCGCATAAAGCTTCTAGGAGCTGGAAAAGGCAAGGAAATGGGTTCACCCCACAGGACCTCCAGAAGGAATGCAGTCCTCCTCATTCATTTTAGATTTCTGAATTTCAGAACTGTATGAGAGTAAATTTATGTTGTTTTCAGTTACTAAGTTTGTGATCATTTGTTACAGCAACAACAGAAACCTAAAACTGGCATCAATGGTTTTCCTTCTCTCCAGTCATGCCTCTTCTAGCCAGAGGAAGTTTTCTAAGGCACAGATCTGATCATAGCCATTCCAAGCACAGGAATGCCCTGTGCTAGAATAAATCTCTTTTTCTTTCTTTCTTTTTTTGGCTCTACCGTGCCGCATGTGGGGTCTTAGTTCCCCAACCAGGAATCTAACCTGTGCCCTCCGCATTGGAAGCAATGAGACTTAACCACTGGGCTGCCAGGGAGGTCCCCCTCTTTTTCTTACTTTTTGCTCCTCCTCATCCACATTCTGGGGCGTATCACAACCCCAAATGCAGCAGCATAGGTTCTTTTCATTTAACCATAAACATCTTCAGAAAGCATGAAACATCCACTCCCTTTTAGGACTAAACCTACAGGGATCACACAATGGTGCCTGTGCTGAAGCCTCTGTAAGGAGATAGAAGGAGCAAAGGAACTCATAGCTCAATCACATTCATGGTGATGCTGTGACAATCTTCAGGATTTATGTCTTGTTTGGGGCCAGACCTTTGAAGATTGTTTTCTTCTCTGCTCCTCTTTCATCCATGAAGTAGAAGAGGTGGCTGAAGGAATCTAAGAGCTCCAGGAAACCTTAGATCTGGTGTCCACATAGGAGTAGGACCAGAAGATAAGTAGTTGGGAAGATAGTCCCTGTATAATTGAGAAGGTGGTGGGGAAGATAAACAGACATCAGAAGCTAAGATGGACTCTGTGTAGACTGCATGGAATATTAGAGCCTAAAATGAATTCTTTCCTTGAACATTTCTCTGGCAACCTGTAAGACACTGTAGTGATGACTATTTAAGTCCATCCCTCTCCCTTTGATGATAAGAGAGGATTAAGAAGAATCTTGCTCTATATTCCTTCCTCCCCCAATTTTATTTTTTTTAATCATGTAAGATCAGCACACAAGGCATTTCTTGTCTGGCTCCTGCTTATCATTCTCAAGCATTTTCTCACCACTCCTCTATTTTCTTCATAGTCAAAAATCAGTCAAATGTACAATTCTCTCTATTCCATGGTTTCAGATGAGACATCATGTCTTCTAATGGCAAGTTTGGCTGGTTTATTATTTAGCAGCCCATGCCCACCCCTATCAGGGGGGAGTTGTGATTCTGTATTTTAATCATCTTCTTCTTTTCTGTCATTCTCACTAGACTTCAAACACTCTCAAGGGTAGGGAATGTGGCTTTCTCATTGACATATCAAATATAGCCCATTACCTGGGGAATATTCACCAAATATTTGCAGAATAGATAAATGCATGAATGCATGGAAGTAGGTCAGGATCTGGGAGGTAGGGAGAATGACAGCAGACCAGGGACAGGGATCTATATTCTAAACAGAGTGAGTGGAAAGGAAGCCTGGACTAACCAAGTTCCTAGAGGAAGACCCTCTATACTTTGCACAAAGGCTGAGATCTTGCTTTCCAAGGTTATTTGTTTTGTTAGTCTTCACTGAAATAATCTGACCCTCACTTGCATGCCCTTGATTCACGTGTGTCCTGTTTCTCCTTTTAGTCAATAAAGGACTCAATGACAGGAATGTATACTTTGAGAGTCTACTTCATTGTTACTCTGATTTGCTGGCTAGATATAGACAGTGGTAGTTCATGATGAATGTGGTTAAGACCCAGTAGAAACCCTTAACTAACTGCTGTGGTTTGGAAGATCATCCATGGCTAGTTCCTTGTTAACCTTTTTTTTTTTTTTTTAAATACAGACCATGTTTAAACTATTCAATGGATGTGTTAAAATATTGCTTCTGTTTTATGTTTTTGGTGTTTTGGTTTCAAGGCATGTGGGATCTTAGCTACCCAACCAGGGGTCAAACTTGTACCTCCTGCACTGGAAGGCAAAGTCTTAACCACTGGGCCACCCAGGGAAGCCAGTCCTTGTCCTAATGTTTCTTTGAGATTGTCACATGTGGAGGACTTCCCTGTGGCTCAGATGGTAAAGAATCTGTCTGCAATGCGGGAGACCCGGGTCCGATCCCTGCGTTGGGAGGATCCCCTGGAGAAGAAAAATGGAAACCCACTCCAGTATTCTTGCCTGGAGAATGCATGGATAGAGGAGCCTCGTGGGCGATAGTTCATAGGGTCACAAAGAGTTGGACACAACTGAGCAACTAACGCATACAGCAGGTCACACATGGACCATCTCTCTGCCGTGGAGTCACCCTGTATGTCATACACACTATGGTTTCCATTTATAGAATTCCTGTATTTCTTTCATCATTGTTAGATACAACTTCAACAAACAATTTGTAGTCTCTCCGATGTCTCTTTTGAAATGAAATGGTCTTTATATCTTTTTTTTCTGGTGCCCTAAACAGTGAGATTTTCAAGAAGTATTATTAATGCTAGTGCTATACTATTTGTGACTATAGTGCCTCATTCTGCTGAGGACCTAAATACACTATTCCTGTTTCGATTATATTTAATTGATATAGATTGAGAGCTCTGACATGTTTTATAAAGACTAATACTAGCCAGTTCCTGCTTCCTTGGTATTGTTTACAAAAGGAATCAGGATAAAGGATTTGGGTTTTATTCTTTATTCAATATAATATAGTCAAGAGAAAAAGAATATCATGACTGGAAAAACTCTGTCCTGGGAGTGCTGAGTTCTAGAATAGTTTCTACCACCATTCAGCTGTGCAATGTTGGGATACCTATCACTTTATTTCTCTTGGATTCTGTTTCCTCAGTAAAAATTAAAGCACTAACCCTCTTCTGGTTCTAACAGTTTATGATGAAGATAACTGTAATGCAATATATGTAATACTAACCCTCTTCCAGTTCTAACAGTTTATGATAAAGATAATTGTAATGCAATATATGTAATACTTGCCCTGTATTAAAAAAAAATACAAGAAACTGTATTATATTGCAATGCCCATTGATGCCCTCTGAATAGATGATCTTACATAGTAAAATATAGGAGCCCTAAAACAATACTGGAGCTATAACACTCATGATAAAAACTGAAGCTATAATCCAACTAAGTTCCTGTAAATAAGAAAGGGGCATCTACTCAGAGAACAGAGGAAAGCCAATTTCTCAGAACTATTTCCTACAAGATTAGAACATGCTGAACTCAATTTGCTCTTGAGAACAGACTTTTAAATCAACACAATGGATTCCCACATGAATGAATGCTCATCTTCTGACCTAACATGAACACTGCAAGGGCCTCTGTATGCTAGTTTCTCCCTAAGGTCTTGACTCTCCTAAACATTATTGAGTAGATGAAAGCTGGTCATCTTATAATAGTCTTGAACCTAAGTCTGCCAGGATTCTCTCGTTCTTAACCTTTGGGTATTTGGCATTGTTGTTGATCCCAGAAGAAGACATTTTTACAGCTTTAAGTCAAGATAGAGATTGAAAGCGCCCTCAATACGCAGGGCAGATGGTGAGATGTCATGGTGAAGTCAATTCAGCCTCCACATGGATTAGGTTGGATGCCATTGAAGCTGTGTCAGAGCTTCCAGGAAGATAAGGGTACTTGAAAACTGCTCAGTGAGAGAGAAAATGTCAACACACATTGAAGAGAGCATTTCAAGGTCTTGGGTGGAAATTATTTTATCAGTGGGAGTGTTTTCAACTCCATCCCACACTCCCAATCAGTGGCAATCTCAAAATCCCTCCAACTCTTTATGAGGTGAGGAGAGCCATCAAGCAGATGAAAAACAACAAGGCATCTGGAGCTGATGGAATCCCTGCTGAAATCTTCAAATCGGCTGAGGAAAGCGCACACTATGGCTCCGCGCTCTCATCTTGAAGCTCGAGAATGATGAAGAAATTCCAGATGACATCAGCGATGCTGCAAGTTGTGACCATTTTGAGGCAAGGACACAAAGATAATTGGAAAATTATCTCTCTCTTCTCTCTCAGGAAAGTTCTTGCTGGGAATGTCTTGCCTTCTTGCCACTTTTTGAAAGGCAGTCGCTAGCTGAAAAATGTTTATTGCTTGACTTCAGTTGTTTGGTAGGGAAGTTTTTAATTTCTTGTTTCATTTTTAAAAATTGTTTTGAATTGTACTGATACCAAACAGTGAGAGCCATTGCAGATACCCATTGCATTGTTATTATTTTTTTCACGAATCTGATGATCTCTGTGTGCCGTGTTCAGTTGCTTCGGTCATGTCTGACTCTATGTGACCCCATGGACTGTAGCCCTCCAGGCTCCTCTGTTCATGGAATTCTCCAGGTGAGAATACCAGAGTGGGTTGAGAATACCAGAGTGGGTTGCCATTCCCTTCTCCAGAGGATCTTCCCAACTCAGCGATTGAACCTGAGTCTTCTGCATTGCAGGGGGATTCTTCACCTGCTGAGCCATTGAGGATGCCCCTGAACATCTTTTCCTTATTTATTTAGTACATAAATTTTAGTAAAATTTTTTAAAATTTATTTATTTATTTGACTATGGAAGGTCTTAGTTGTGGTACATGGAATCTTTGTTGTGGATCCCTAGACATTTTTTAAGGCAATGATTGCCTTAAATATCTGTATCCATAGAACCTACACAGAGTAGGTGTTTGATGAATGCTGAATAAATGAATGAATTCCTTGGAGGTAATGAAGAGTAAGATTAGTTACATACACATAATATTTACCCAACGAATGAGGACAATGTTATCATACCGCCTCAGGCTCCCCTGGCCACGATGTTGGAATGGTCACATAGAGGATGAGGACAGATAACACAGGGGCATTCATGGCCACTTTCCTTGATGACCTTCATGAATGAAAGCAGGTGGTAGAAAAGCCTGGAGAGACTAGAGAGCTTGAGATTTGTAAAGGATGGGAACCTTTGCTTTGGCTGCTGCTGTCCTAATTTCTAATCAGAACGGAGCAGTGAGTTTCTTCTGGACCATAAGGAGCAGGACTAATATTCCCATTCTGCTGATGAGTGAGCTGAAGCCACCGGTTAATGGACTGGTCATTCCCAAATTCCAAGCCAAGCTCCCCTTTGGCTGTAAAGTTTGCATCTCTGTGCCCCACACGGAGGCCAGAAGCCAGACCAAACTGTCCCACGGATACCACATGGGGACTGGGGTGGGGACAACGTGGGTCCTCACTCTGCTCCACAGACACAGATAATGCAATGCACTATGTTAATTAACACTTAAAGCTGATACAGACGAAAATAAACAAATGCGCACCCATTCTGGTTCCACTTCTAAGACCTCATCCTGAGACCGTAACACAGTTTGTTTTACGGCTTCCCCAGTCACGTGAGAGCCAGCATAATGAAACCTCTCTAATCTCTATTTTTCTAAAGTCTGTGTAGATACAGATGGCTCTGTTTTGGTCTCTGGGTTTTATTCTTATTTTGCCACAATTTTAACCTTTTATGTATCTCTTTCTGTGAGATATTCTCTCTGTTTCCTCACCACCTAGAGGCTCTGAGAGGGCTTGCTTTTTCATTTTCCAAAGATTGTATCATGTAGTTCTCCAGGATATTGTTTTTTTTGTTGTTTTGTTTTAACCACAGAAGATGTACTGCCACTCTCACTGGTGGATTTTGATCCAGAGGGATGCTGTTCTCTGATTCATGAGGAAGTTCCCATCAACTCCACTTTTTAACAAGAGAGGTTGAAAATTCAATGTTTAATTTCCAAGTCTCCATAATCAGGTGTGCTTGAAAGGTTGCTAATAGAGACGGAGGACACAGGAGGATATAACCTCCAGTATGTTTGTGGGAAGAAAGGGAGAATATGAAGGGAGGAAAAGAGCCTGAAAATGAAGAGAGCTGGGGACTTCCCTGGTGGTCCAGTGGTTAAGACTTTGCCTTCACATGCTGGGGGTGAGGGTTCGATCCCTGCTCAGAGAGTTAGGGTCCCTCATGCCTCATGGCTGAAAAACCAAAGCATAAAAAACAGAAGCGATATTGTAAAAAATTCAATGAAGGCTTTAAAAAAAATGGTCTACATCAAAAAAAGAAATCTTAAAAAGAGAGCTGGATTTTACACAGGTTCTGAAAGAGGGGGGAAAAAATCAAGACTGTTGAGTTTCATATGCAGAGTCAAGTTCAGGGAAAAAATGATGACACCTATAGAGCCTGCAGAGCACAATACTCAGGCCCATGGATTCGACATAGTCTGAGCCCCAGCTTCCAGCTGCAGGGAGAGAACAAACATGGAAAGATGACCAAAGCAGACCCCCGGTTGCCTCCGTGAGGTAAGCAGCTCAGAGGAGGGATTTAAAAGAGGACTCTGCATTGTTCTTGGAATCACTCAAGCATAGAAAGGGTGGAATTCCATCTGTTCAGTTCAGTTTGGTTCAGTGAACTGGGTCACTTTTAATGGTTCACTAAATTCTGACTATCTAAAAATGACAGTTAATGTGTTTTAAAAAATCTCTAGCTGCATGAGAAGAACACTTTATTACTTGTTCTTCCTTGCCCTTGGGTGGATCACCTCTGAGAATGGGTAAACTGGAGCGACTTTCCCAAGATGGGGGATTTAGGTCTAGGAATTAGGACTGAATCCCAGGTCAGGTCCCACCAATGGCTCGCCATGAAAAACAAGAAACAAAACCCTTTCTCTCTCCCTTCCTGGCCCTTCTCTCTGATTGGAGTTTGGAGGCTGGGGTGACTCTTTCTCACTCATGTGAGATCTAGCTGGGAACATTCTCTCTGAAGTAGAAAAGGAGGCAAGCAGAGAACTAGAAAAGCAGAACCACTATTATAGAAAAATAATTACATGAGGGAAAAAATCATAATTCATGTTTCAGGTGTAAGTTGGAAAGTCTCAAAGCACGGGATGCTGTCGGGAAGTATTCCCGGCTTGTGGCTTTTCAAGGAGGTGGTTTGTATCCAATTTCATAGGATGTAAAAATTTCCAGGCTGCTAAGGAGCTGTGTTGCTTCTGTGGGGTATACCTAAGAAAATAAAAGAACTGCATCTCCTGGGTTTGTGATGAGGGTGTTGATTTTTCTCTGCCTAACAAAACAGGCCTCCTATCCAGAAACCCAAGATTTTTTTTTATCATGGGCATTACTGGGGGTAGGGGGTGGGGTGGGGAGGAGGACTGAGCTATGAAGGAAATACCTTTACAGAAAGGATGAAGATATCAGGAATTACAATGAGACAAAGAAGGGGAATAGATTTTTTTTCCTTACCGTTGGATTTGGGTAGCCTTGTTTTATTCTTCATGACATCATGCATATTAAACATATATCTTTCCCCTCCTGGCTATTGGTCTTGATGGCCTCTAGTTGTCAGAACCTGCTTGATCTGCCAGCATGACACATCAGGACAAGAACAGCAAGAATTGAAAGCCACACCTGAAGTTTTCAAATAGGAAATGACACAAAACCAGACCAAGGACAGCTGCGCATCTAAAAACAACCCTTTGTCCAAACACGTTTTTATTTTAAATAAAAAATACAGACCCTGAAATTGGGACCACAGCTACTGAATAATGAGGAAGATGAGCAATTACGTCTTTAATGCTGATGGTATGTTTACTTTCCTACTCAAATATAACCAGCTTAGAGTTATTTGTTCACGATGAAATTCAATTTGGGGAGGGCTAGGTACACGTGGGATTAGAGGAAGCGTGCCTCATTTGATCTTAATGGCACAGATGTCTTTCCGAGGCATGGCGAGTGGTATTCGTTTCTCATCCGATAAGTGCCAAGCCCAGAGAGAGCCCTGAGCAGGTGAGGGCACTTCTCCTTCAGGCTTGTGTCTGCACAGGGCAGAGGCAACAGTGATTTGAGGATGTAAGCTCAGTCTTTTGTGGAAGGGCCTGTCCCCACCTCTCGTTTTCCTTTGCCACAGTTTTCACACCTGCCAGCCTGGGAGGGCATGCCCAAAGCCCCTAGAGATGGCCCATCGACCTCTGAGCAAGGGCTCTGTACAGCTGTGGTCTCTTGTATAACCCCCTACTTGGGCTATTTGGAGTAGAGAACCTGGCTTCCCAGGTGGCGCTAGTGGTAAAGAACCTGCCTGCCAATGTAGGAGACATAAGAGTCATGGGTTCGATCCCTGGGTCAGGAAGATCCCCTGGAAAAGGAAATGACAACCCTCTCCAGTTTTCTTGCCTGGAGAATCCCATGGACAGAGGAGCCTGGTGGGCTACAGTCCAAGGGGTCACAAAGAGTCAGACACAACAGAAGTGCCCTAGCACTAGGGCTACCAGGAGTAGAGAACGTGGGTAAAGGGCCTCTCTCCTGTGACCTAATTACTTCTTCTTTCCTCTTAGTTATTTATTTGGCGTGCTGGGGCTTCATTGCTGCAAGTGGCTTTCTCCAGTTGCAGGGAGCCGGGGCTCCTCTCTAGTTTTGGTGCATGGGCTTTTCATCGCAGTGGCTTCTCTTATTCTGGCTCATGGGCTTTAGGGTGCATAGCCTTCGGTAGTCGTGGCGCACGGGCTTAGTTGCCCCGAGGCATATGGAATCTTCCCAAACCAACGATTGAACCCATGTTCCCCACATTGGCAGGTGGATTCTTAACCACTGGACCACCAGGGAAGTCCCCTAATTACTTCTTAACTACTCTCCCTGACTCTGTTCCTGACCGATCTAACCAATTTTCTGAACTTTCTTCATGGAGATCTTTCTCAAACATTCATGTGATGGAACCCCTCCTCTGCATACATGTCACCGTAGCTCCCCACTGCCTGTGGTATAAAGTGTAATTTCCTTAGCAGATATGCATCTCTTCATAATAATATTATTCCAAGTATCTTTCCAGACTCTTGGCCATTTGCTAAGCTTTTGCTTATCCTTCCAGGCCTAGCTTCCCAGCTCCTCTTTGGAAGATTTCTCTGATTACTTAGCCCTTCAAACCTCTTCCATGCCATGTATTCCTCTAAGGAACAGCTATCTTAGGGCATTATAGTAATATGATCATTGGTCTTCCTTTTTCTCCATCTAGACCATCACAATCAAAACCGAGACTGTCCCCATGCCTAGCACAGTGTTCAATGCTTGCTGAAAAAAAAAAATAATTGAATGAGAATTTCTTATTTTTTTTATATAATTTTCTCAGTTTTCTATTCCAGCTATCCAATTTAATATCTTGTCCCAAGGTATTATTCCCATTTCTTTTATTCTCTTTTCTGTTACTTTCATACTATTGATGAATATAAGTTAATTTGACATGTACTTGTGTATTGATTTTCTGTGTCAGTAGGATAGGAAATCTCTAAAGGCGAGAATGTCATCTTTTTGGGAGTATACTATGTGCCTGCTTAGTAAATATTTATTGAATAAAACAATTAATATTTATTGAATAAAAGAATTAACAATTAATAAAAAAATTAATGAATTTTCCAGCAAGGACACTGCAGTTACAAATACCTCCTTCCAGTTTTTTTACATAATGACCAGACTTGTTGTTTTTCCCTTTATTCACTTTCTTCTTGATTTTGATGATGTCTACAGTTTTCCCACTGTTTAAAAAATCTCAAGACAAGTATAGAAAAAAAATGAGTGGGAAATTTACAAAGAGCCCCTTTTACATGTTGACTAGGGAATCCTTTTGTGAATGGCTGAGTTCCCTCGATTCATGCACCACTGATTCCCCCTTCTCTTTCCTCCAGCTTCTTCTTTTTCCTACTCACAGGTCTGCCCAAAGCTGCTGGCTAAGCCGCCTCAAATACAAAGGGGAATTAATACTGTAGGATATTTAGAATTCAGTGCCCACTTCACTGTGACATCTTAGAAAATCAAGGCAGGGTTTTAACCTGAGTTGCAAGTGGAAATCTTAGCATCTGTGGACTTAAATTCATCAGGAGCAGAGCCTGTCTTATGAATTATTGTCTGATACTGCTGTGCAAATTGAAACTTGAGCAAACAGGGGACCTGAATTTTTGCTTTCCACTTTAGCTCTCTATCAAATCAATTTTAGTGGAGAGAGAGTTAAGGTACAACACTGAGTGATGTGTGTGTGTGTGTGTGTGTGACTGCATGCCTGTCCAGGGTTGCACCTCCACAGACACTTAATTGTAAGAGTTAAGGGGCTCCTGTGAGGGGCTCCTGTGAGTGAGTGTATAAATCATCATCGCATCCCCAATAATTCTGTCCCCTCTAGTTTCACTAATTTTCTCAAGGCACTCTAGATACTGGAGTTGGCCATCAGCACACTGTCCCATCTCAACCCAGATGCTAAAATGACCCAAAACCAGGAAATATAAGGGAAAAGATGTATTTCATTTAGTGTTGGTATAAATTTTTTAATCTTTTTATGAGCTTACAATTTCCTTACTGAAGTTAACGGGACAGTGTGACAGCCATGTGGGCTGTTGAGAGGATTAGTGTGTTGGTGTTAGTCACTTAGTCGTGTCCAACTCTTTGCGACCCCACAGATGGTAGCCTGCCAGGTTCCTCTGTCCGTGGAATTCTCCAGGCAAGAATATTGTAGTGGGTTGCCATTCCCTTCTCCAGGGGATCTTCCCAATCCAGAGATTGAACCAGGGTCTCCTGCACTGCAGGCAGATTGTTTACCATCTGAACCATTAGGGAAGTCCAGTTGAGAGGATTGAGTACCTCATAAAGCATTCAATGGGCTCCCTTGTGGCTCAGTGGTAAAAAAATTCTGCCTGCCAATGCAGAAGAGGATGATCCAATCCTTGATTCTCTTCTCCAGGAAATCTCTTTGACCGAGGAATCAAACCTGGGTCTCCTGCATTGCAGGCAGATTCTTTACTGTTTGGGCCACCAGTGGATAACTTGAGGCAAATTAGTTCGCCTCTTTGTGGTTCAGTCTCCTCACTTGCAAAATGAAGTAAAGACTGCATCTGTTTCCTTGGTATGTGTTCAGGATGAACTTACGTGTTTGAAATAATAGTGTACATGGTAAACAAGTAGTGTGTTGAACTCAAAGGGACTTTTGTGCTTTATGCTATCAGCACCGAGGGAAATGAAAACATCTGAAATTTATTTAAAACAGTGTTTAAATTCCAGTAACCACAAATATACTTTATCAAATGTGGAAAGTAGGTCTCAGAGAGGTTGAATGACTAGCCCAAAGTCACACAGTGGTAGAGGTAGTATCTAAACTTGAGTCTGTTTAACTGTCAAAAACTGTGCTTATTTCTTCCATTATGCATTATAGCCCCATTATTTTTTAAAAATGATGATATTGTTTAAAATTTTTAATTTCAGTGAATGATTCTATTTTAATTTTATATGACTTATATACTATTCTCTTGGAGGTAAAATTATAAATGGAATGGAATGGATTAGTACTACCCTGTATTGAGTACTTTCTGTGTTTAGTTTCTTTCTCTCTCTCTTTTCTCTATTAATCTATCACCTATCTGGGAAGCTTCCCTGGTGGCTCAGGGGTAAGGAATCTGCCTACCAGTGCAGGAGATGCAGGTTCAATTCCTAGGTTGGGAAGATTCCCTGGAAAAGGAAATGAAATGGCAACCCACTCCAATATGCTTGCCTGGGAAATCTCATGGACAGGGAAGCCTGAAGGCTACAATTCGTGGGGTTGCAAAAGAGTCAGACACAACTGAGTGACTAAAACAACAACAACAGTAAAACCACAACAGCCCAGTCAATGATAAAGCCACTATACTTCAAGTTCCCAGTTTCCTCCAATGGACTTTCTGGTTCTAACAGCCGCTCCCAACTTCCCCTTCTCCTCTATGAAAGAGTTTTTTCCCTTGTTTTACTGGACTTGCATATCCTGAATTGTACTTCTCTGCTGTTCCCAAATAAACTCATTGTGCTGGTAAAAATAACTGGCTGTTTCATTGTTTTAGGGTAACACTAGCTATCAGATTCCAGGGTTATCTTTTTACTTTCTCAGTTCCCTATCTTACCAAGAGCAGATGAAGGGAGCCTGCAGGATATTTTACTCTGAAATTCAGATCTACTGTCAAGATTCCATTCATCAGAAGGTTGTTTAGAGAACATTATCTGCTGTTGAAGTAAAGTCAGAGCTTCATATTCCATTTTTAGAAAATGAACTGTTGGATCATCTGAAGTGACAATGGCCGTATGGCAGTATTTATGTGTATGCGGAAAACATGTACAGGCCAAAGTGCCTGACCTCTTCATTTCTTGTTTCCTGAAACATTTTGGTAATATTAAAGATTCAAGAGAAGCCTATAGGAATGTAAGTACATTTTTCCTTTAAGATGACATATATTCCACCTTGAGAGGTCAATATTATATCCAGAACAACTATTTTGATCATTGCTGTCCAAGTACATGAAATTTTGAAAAAGAGTTTCTAAGACTTGGGTGGTATTCACTTACCTTTTCTGTTACTTCTCTACCTTAACACATAGCATTCCCCCTTCTTCCACTTTGATGGAGACATCCCTTCCTGGGTGTAAAATGACAGAGATTTTAGACTTGTGAATGTCTTGCCTATTGTGGTGTAAGCCATATAAAAAGTTATTACTAGGGAATACCCTGGTGATTCCAGTGGTTAGGACTCTGTGCTTCCACTGCAGGGAACATGGGTTCAACTCCTGGTTGGGGAGTTAAGTTCTCACAACCCACAAGGCAAGGCCAAATAAATGTTGTTAGTAATTAAATTAGGTTTCCCTGGTAGACCTTTATTTTTCCATGGGGTCTCATGCTGCTGCTGCTGCTGCTGCTAAGTTGCTTCAGTCGTGTCCAACTCTGTGCGACCCCATAGACGGCAACCCACCAGGCTCCCCCGTCCCTGGGATTCTCCAGGCAAGAACACTGGAGTGGGTTGCCATTTCCTTCCCCAATGCATGTGAGTGAAAAGTGAAAGTGAAGTAGCTCAGTTGCGTCTGACTCTTTGCGACCCCATCATGGACTGCAGCCTACCAGGCTCCTCCGTCCAGGGGATTTTCCAGGCAAGAGTACTGGAGTGGGTTGCCATTGCCTTCTCTGATGGGGTCTCATGACTGGGCACAAATTAGAGACTAAATAAAAACAACATCATCTATCTGTTTATGTTCACATAGTATATATGTATGTATTTATGATATTTACTAGATACGATCTGATGTTTATTGAGAATTTATGCGAAGCTGATGAAAACGTCTTTATGCTTTTTCATTGTGCAAAGTGAAACTCAGAAGCTTTGTCTGTGCCTTGGAATAGGCCATGACCAACACCGAGAGGGACCAGCATTTGGCAAAGCCTCACTTTCATACCTTCTTTCCTGGCTAGAACCCGAGCCTCAGTTGGCCTTGGAGTTGGCCTTGTCTCCCTGAGAACGCTCCTACCATAGCCTGTGTCCCCACAGGGGCTGGTGGGAGGATATCACCTCTGTGCTCAACAACACACACTCCCAGGTGGAATTCTCACTGAATTCCCTTTTCAGATTTGAGAGGTGATTGTAATCTCTACAGTTTGCAGGACTGAGATGAACTGTGCTCTGTGCTCAGTTGCTCAGTCATGTCTGACTTTTTGCTACTCCATGGACTCTAGCCCGCCAGGCTCCTCTGTCCATAGGTTTCCTAGCCAGGAATACTGGAGTAGGTTGCCATTCCCTTCTCCAGGATATCTTCCAGCCCAGGGATAAAACCCATGTCTTTTGTGTCACATGCATTGGCAGGTGAATTCTTTACCACTAGTGCCATCTGAGATGAACTGATGAATATTAAAATCCTTCTTCCCTGATGTTAGTTATTTCTGCCAATTTTCTCATTGGTTAGATGAATTGGAGAGATGCCCATTCAAGGACCCACTTATCCATAGATCCCAGACATCTGTCATGGCACCCTTCTCTCTATTGGAGTCATTTAGTTGGTTAAGGTGGTGTATTTTCTTTTAAATATAGTTGAAAATTATAAAAATTTTACACAAAAACAATGTCAGTATGCTTTTTGAAAGGTTTGTACATGAACTGTGGTGTTGGAGAAGACTCTTGAGAGTCCCTTGGACTGCAAAGAGATCAAACCAGTCAATCCTAAAGGAAATCAGTCCTGAATATTCATTGGAAAGACTGATGCTGAAGCTGAAGCTCCAATACTTTGGCCACCTGATGCAAAGAACTGACTCCTTGGAAAAGACCTTGATGCTGGGAAAGATTGAAGGCAGGAGGAGGGGACGGCAGAGAATGAGATGGTTGGATGGACATGAGTTTGAGCAAGCACTGGTGTTGGTGTTGGACAGGGAAGCCTGGCAAGCTGCAGTCCATGGGGGTCACAAAGAGTTGGACACGACTGAGTGACTGAACTGAACTGTACATGAACATGATGTATCAGTGTTAGTTGCTCAGTTGTGTCTGACTCTTTGTGACCCATGGGCTGTAGCCCACCAGGTTCCTCGGTCCATGGAATTCTCTAGGCAAGAATACAGGAGTGGGTAGCCACTCCCTTCTCCAGGGAATCTTCCCACCCCAGGGATTGAACCCGGGTCTCCCCCACTGCAGGCATATTCTATACTGTCTGATCCATGAGGGGAAGCCCCCGAAATATCTGAGTACAGGATTAAAAACCCAGGAATCACTATGGGTCTGTTATGGTGACTTGGAAGCCTGATTAAGGAAGGTCAAGTCTGATGTTTGCAAATAGGCAATTCGTTGGGGATCACTATTATCCTTGCATCTTCTTTCAGACTGTAAATTTCCTAAAGTATTAGAACAAACACATGAATGAAACCATACACTTCTGATTGGGACTGAACCACATCCCAGGATTCAAACCTAGCCTAAACCCAGATTAGAATTTGAGCCTATAGTCTTTTAATTACATTCACCTGGTGTCTGGGCTTACTGACGTTCTGTTCTTTGTGTCTCAGTGCAGAAGGAGTTCAGCAAGAGGCAAAGTGATAGGCACAAAGTACATTTATTAATATAGGATGCTTGTGAGAGATAAAAGTGGGCAAATGAGGGGGCTCTTCTCTGAAGATTAAGTGAAGAATAATCTGAAGATTACATTTTTATAATCAAAGGAAGTGGGGAAGACTACCTTCTTCCTCATTCTTTGAGTAGACATCAGGCTTACATTGCTAGCTCCTCATTGCTATCAGGCAGGAGAGTATTTGACCCTATGAGGTCAAACCAGGACCATCTTAGGGCTTATTCAAATCAGCAAAGGGTGGTAACATGTCCTAAAATATGTTGAATAATCGCAGGTTTCTGTATAATAAGGGTCTCCTACTTTGGAATGTCACCTTTCCCTTAAATTCCTGTCCTTCATCCTAAGGATCATTATTTATTGAACTTGACCAGCAGAATGCAGGCCTCATTTTTTCTTTCACATAATGACCTGGGGCATATCTCATGGTTTTATTTATGGCTTTATAGTTAAGCAAGTCTGCTTCATTCCACGAAGTTTCAATAGCTTTCTTGAGTGATCATTAACTTAATAGTGGTCTACCAAAGTTCCCTAGGCTTCCCTCTCTATATATAATATAATCCCCTACTGGGACTTCTTCAACTACCTGTGGTAGCGGTGGCGGCTTAGTCGCTAAGTCATGTCTGACTCTTTGCAACCCCATGGACTGTAGTCCCCAGGCTCCTCTGTCCATGGGATTTCCCAGGCAAGAATACTGGAGTTGATTGCCATTTCCTTCTCCAACAACTACGTGTATAACTATCCTATGCTATCCCTGTCATGACTATCATGAGATGAATCTTAGCATAGTGAACAAAAATATGTGTGTGAGTGTGTATGTGCATGTATATATGAAGATGATATCAAAGATGGAATGCCTATGATTGGTCGATGTAGCCTTGAATGAGTAGACTAGCTCCCCAGCCCCTACACACGCTTTTTTGAAAAGTCATTAAAATAGAAAAAGCCGCTGAGCAGGGTATCACAATATAGTCAGCAGTAAAGACAAGCAGGGCCTCTGCAGTATTTCACTCTTCAATGAATATCCCTTGGTTATGTCCCCCACACCCAGGGACTGTCTATCCAGATGAGAAAAAAACAAAGAGAGAGAAGAGAGGAATCAGTGAATAAAAAGGGTTTTAGTATCCATCTGTTCATCTCAGTTCCGCAAATCGTTGATATTAGACTCAACTCTCAAATCTAAAAAGAGAATTCAGTGAGAATTCCACCTGGGACCTTGTGATGCTGAGCACAGAGGTGGTCTCCTCCTACAAGTCCCTGTAGGAACACAAGCTACGGTAGGAGAGATTCTCAAGGAGATAAGGGCCAATCCTGGGGGCAGCTGAGGTTTGGGTGCTAGCCAGGAAAGCAAGTGTGGAAGTGAGGCAAATGGTGGTGGAGTGGATAGTGGACAGTGAGCAAGGGCAAGATGCTCAAGGCAGACCAAAGGAGGAGCCCACACTGAAGTGGGATTAATTTAATCATATTTTAGTACAAGTTAAGATGCTGAGAGCAAACTCACATGTCAAGGATTGAAAAAAAAAGAAATGTTTTATACAGTTGAAAGTGCAGAAGGAAGATAATTAGAGCAAGTATCTGGCAAGGGAAATGGGAGGAGGGGAAAGGAGAGACGTGTCCAACATGGCCGCTTCATCTGTCAGTTTAATGTCAACTTTATGCGTGCGTTTGGTTGCATCATTTAAAAAAGAAAACATAAATTATATTTACCTAATTTATTGTTCGATTTTAGCTCTGAGATCAAAAAGCACGCATGTCTGTTGTTATTTGTTGTTGTTTAGTCACTGAGTCATGCCTGCCTCTTTGCGACCCCCTGGACTGTAGCCTGCCAAGCTTACCGTCAAAAGCCCTGCAAAGTCCGTAACTGAGGCAGAATCTTCTGTTTCTGTTTCTATGAGCACTGTTTGTTAATAATAACATCAACTTCCCCCGAACACCTTGGGAACAGGTGGGAAGTTTAACCCTTCAGTGACAAAGAGCCACATCTATGTGCCGAGGTCCAAGCTACCATTCAGAGTCACACAAGGAGGAATGTTGTCAGTGGTGGGGGTGTCATAGCCTAGAAGCAGAGATGGGCTAATTTCCCTGTCAGTGTTTTTGAATATTCTGGAAGTGAAACATGAGCAGGTCTGTCTATGTTTCTGTTTGTTGTTCACAGATTTCACTCTCTGCCCTTAAAAAGAGAAGAAAGCTGTAGGCTTATCCTTCTTTCTGCAGCCACAATGTGACCTCCTAGGAAAAGCCAAAAGGACAATTCTTTTATAAATATGAAGTAGGAAGTTAGACAGCTTCTGAAAGTAAATGCCCATATTTCATTTTCTAGCAGGCTGCTGTGGCTTGTCTTCTGTCTGGGAACTGGATAAAAACATCAACGGATACTCCAAAGGTCAGAATTTCAGAACTGCTGCCACAACTGTATTGTCCCTGAGTATTAATGACTCTCTCCCTTGTTCTCTTTTTTTAAGAGGCCTGGTCATGTCTGGGGGAATGCCAGGTACATTTTTCTTAATGTATGAGCACAAGTTACATATAACAACCTAACAACACAATACTGCCTCTTTAATGCTAATCTATTCCTTGCAATCTACTAGATACATGTAGAGTCATTGGTGTGTATCAAGAGAGCAAAATCAGATTCTGAAAATATCTGAAAGGATGCACTAGAGTGTACATAATAATGTATTTTAATCTGCCAGGCCTTAAAATTAATCATGAATTCCCACAGAGATTTTAATAATTTTGAGATGATGTGTTTTTTTTTTATTTTATTTTTTTATAGAGTAATATTCTTAGACAGAGTTTTCTAGATGCTGTATGGGGAAAAAACTAGGTGGGGGAGGGTAGAGGGGGCAATTTCTCACTTGCCACCGTCTAGGATATTTAAACGTTAGGAAATGTGTTTTCTTTTGCTCCTAACTAAAAAGCAAGGTAAGTGCTTCAAAGAAAGCCTTTTTCACTCCATAAAAGCTGGCAAATCGCAGGAAGTTTATTAGGGGTGATAATGTGCATTTGTTAAGCAGTAGGAATAGTCCTGAAGGGAAGATGTCCACTCTGGCAAGGGTGTGGTGCCTCTGAAACATTAGGAAACTTGGCTGTCAGCAGTTTTCAGAGTTGCATGGGAGGAAAATCTTGGGTGTCAAACTACACTAGATTCTAAAAAGGGTGATCATACATTTATTGTCCAGGCAGGGACTTTTGAGAGGAGAAATAAAGGTCAGTCATCACACTAGGGCATATGCTTGCTTGAATTTGCAGGCTTGTTACAGTGGTATCAAGATTTCTGATTTGGCATCTTTAGCATTGCCCTTGCCTTTCCAAGAGGGGAGGTCTTGTGTGTTTCCTTCGGCTCATCAAATGCTATAACTGTACACCATTTAGGTTCTTTCACTTTTATCAAACAAAGTTACTATGTAAGCTTATCAATATAGAATATTTCTTTTCTGAAAAATGAACAACTAAAAATATTATTCTCTAGACTGATGATCATTCCCAAGATTTACAGGGTACTAGAAAGAAATAAGATCTTAGAGGGTATGCTGAGCTTTGTATATCTTTTTAACTCTCCATTAAATACCCCATTCCAGTGTCCAGGTATAGGGAGAAGTGAATTGCTTTGGTGGCTGACCAAGTACTGGGTAAGTTGCCCTGAAATGTGGTTATTAGGACATGTCTTAGTTTTTCTTCCTTCCATCCTGTAAAACTTTCCCCTCTCTCCATCTGAAACACTCTCTAAGGACTGAAGTAGAGAGTGTAGTTTGTCAGAAGTAGTTGAAATGCTGGAATTGACCTTATTGTTTTGGGGAGGCCCAACTCATTTTTCTTGGTCTATGTGTTTATGGAGTGTGCTTAGAAATTTTAAGTAATGAAAATTATACAAAAGAGAAGGAGATTGAGATAAAAGAAGGTCCAGGAAACAGATATGTGATAATAAAGTCAGGAAATAGGATTTTAACTGGACTATGTGCACGTAGTCACTCAGTCATGTCCAACTCTTTGCGGCCCCATGACTGTAGCCCACCAGGCTCTTCTGTCCGTGGAATTCTCCAAGCAAGAATACTGGAGAGGATTGCCATTCTCTTCTCCAGGCGATCTTCCTGACCTGGGGATCGAACCTGGGTCTCCTGCATTGCAGATTGCAGGCAGATTCTATAGCATCTGAGCCACCAGAGAAGCCCCACCTCATAAATCCTCTGGCAATTTTACCACCCCTCTAGGGAGAAAGGGGGAGAAGGCAATGGCAACCCACTCCAGTACTCTTGCCTAGAAAATCCCATGGACGGAGGAGCCTGGTAGGCTGCAGTCCATGGGGTCGCTAAGAGTCAGACATGACTGAATGACTTCATTTTCATGCATTGGAGAAAGAAATGTCAACCCACTCCAGTGTTCTTGCCTGGAGAATCCCAGGGATGGCGGAGCCTGGTGGGCTGCCATCTATGGGATCGCACAGAGTCAGGCATGACTGAAGCGACTTAGCAGCAGCAGCAGCAGCAGCAGCAGGGAGAAAGGGAGTGAGACAATGCTGAGTTGACCTCCAGCATATTTCTTTAATTAAATGAATTGTGAGTTTCAAACTGGGATTTTAATGGACACGTAGAAAAAAAGTGAAAAGACTTCACATTTTCCACACCTGAGTATTTCCTTGTAACATATCCAACCCACAGCACCAGAATTCTCATTACTCAGCATTTTGCTGATTGTTTAATAGGCACCATGAAGACACATTTTCGTTGCATGCATGCTTAGTCGCTACTAAGTTGTGTCCGACTCTTTGCAGTGTCATGGACTATAACCCTCTAGAATCCTCTGTCCATGATATTTTCCAATCCATGTCTACTGCTTGGCATGTGGATTCTTTACCACTGCACTACCTGGCAAGCCCCTGTCATCACATAAATGGGATGAAAACACCCCGTCTCTCAGAAACCAACACAACACAACAAAACAAAGGAACTCCTCAGTAACAAGTACATGAATATCAAACTGAATACTTGGCTTAAAGATATAAGAGCTTTCTAGGAAAGGGTTTATTAAACTACCAGGCCAACCGTTACTGGCAACAGGAAAAACAGTAAAGAATCCTGAAACCTGGCACAAACTGAACTCATCCTAAAGCCGAAGGTGCTCTTATGGGATGCTAACAGAAGGAGAGAGAGACTGGAATTGCTGAAGATCTTTCAATATGGGATAGACTAGAAGCTATCTGAAAATTGCTTATATAGTCCTGCTTAGAAATAGGGGAATGATGATTCCTTGATTTGTTTTTCTCAAGAAATACAGCTTCAGCTCTAGGATAGGATTTGAAATCTAATCAGAGGTCAATTTATATTTTAGAACAAGAGCCACAATTTCCCCTGGAAATATTATATTAATTTTTGATCAATATTGTATGTTTGCTAACCGATCTGGTAAATAAAGCTAAAAAATGCCACATACCCTATAGGGAACCCTTTATTTCTAGTGACATATGTTGGAGTTATTCTTCTTTGTTCATATGATTTACTTTCAAAAATCTATTGAATGTACCCCCAGAGAAGTGCAGATAGCTGTTTTAATAATCATATCGGTATTCAGGTGGAATGGAGTGGGGTGGAACTGAAAGAACTTGCAGGGAATATTGTTTCTAGAATCTCTCTCTGGTTTCACCAGCCTGTGTGTAATATTTAAAGTGCAGCAGTACAGCTATAGTTTGCAGAATAAAGTTAGTAACTCCATCCTTGTAAATATTGATCTGTTATCTTCCTTCCGAGAGCCCTTAGATCGTTTCAGAAGTGGTACAATATGCTGCTAGGTCAACAGATGGCAGGGTTACACTATCTCTGTCTCTCACCCACCATGGACAACAGGAATTTACCTGGACCATTTGACTGTCTAGCATCCAGCATAGAATTTAGTAGAGCTGACATTCAGATCTCCAAATTCTGCTTCTGACCGCAGGTGTTCTGCGCTATCAGAAAATACTGGTGGACTTGAATGGCCCTTTGGCTCGACCCTCAGTGGCAACATATCTACCATCATCAGGTAGCAATGGAGGGCTGGATTCTTTAAGGACAGCATAATGGGGCTTTCCCAATGGCTCAGTGGGTAAAGAATCTGCCTGCAATGCAGGAGACACAGGAGACACTAGTTCAGTCCCTTAGTCTGGAAGATGTCTTGGAGTAGGAAATGGCAACCCACTTCAGTATTCCTGCCTGGAAAATTTCATGGACAGAGGAGCCTTGAGGGCTACAGTCCATGGGGTCACAAATAGACACGACTGAACACATGGCACTAATATATAAAGTGATAGAGTAACAGTCTGTCTTTATCTCTTGCTTATGATATTCTTCTTGGGATATTCATATCACCGATGACAATATGGATCCTATGTTGTACTTTTGGTAGATATGTACTCTCAATTTTTAACATGGTACAGGTATTATGCCCATTGGACAGATGAGAAAACTGAGATTTAGAATAGAGATCAATAAAGAGCAGGTCAGAGATTTGAAATCAGGTATGTTCATTCCCAGATCCTATGCTTTGCCTCTATGCATGAAGCTTTCACAGTGTAGGAGCTATGCATTGATATTTGCTAACTCTTAAAAGGTGGCAGAGTTTAGCTGTGGCTTGATTAATGTGACAGCTAACTTTTTGGTGTAGCATTAAAGGTCTTGCCCTGTTTACTTTTATTGAGATCTTCCAGTTCCTGTGGGGAATAGTGGGACTTTCTCCACTAGGACACATGATGTCTCAAGAAGACTGAGGGCAGGTTTAGAAAAGGAACCCTGGTCCCAGAGTCCCCTGTTTACTGTATCCTCTGATCGAAAGGCAATTTCCTTAAATTCACCATTTAGCCCAGGTCATTGTGTGAGAACAATGAATTTTCCCAGGCACATCTCAGCATTTTCCAGTCACCTCCAGAAACCAACCTTGTAATATTTTAATTGAACCATATAACTTGTGTTTCTAACATTGATCTGGATTTTACACAGCTGTTTACACTAATATGTGTTAAAATGCCTAATTACCGCTCCAATCACAGCCAGGTTCGATAGTGCTGCCAGCTCTTAAATATATAGCTGTGTCTTCATCAAACACAAAGGTCGGTGAATATCCTGAACTCCTGCAGTTTGTAAACTGGATTAAGGGCAATAAATGCAACCCTTCAAACAAGAACACAGAGTTTTGCATATTTCATGTTAATAGGCTCATCTGTTTGTTTTGTTGTTGTTTCCCATGTTTTCAAAAATGCTTGTTGATAAAATGAGGTCAGAATGTGTGATTAGGTGGGTATTTAGAGTGGGATTGAGGCTTGAGAACACCTGTAAAAGGCTGTGTATTATGTCTATCTTAGCATTTTTATGTGTGACAATAACAGTAAATCATTGGCTGATGATTCTTTAGCTGATTGAGCAAACTTGCTATTACTTATTTTTTAGCAAGAATTTGAGCACCTACATAGGAACTATAATAAGAGCTGGTAATTACAGTATAATGTCCATAGAGTTGGAGTTCCCCATGTGTAGGCTTCTCTGGGAACATAGAGTAGGGAGTGGTGGTTTGCACTGAGAGTTTAGGGAAGATTTCACACATATGTTTGTGTTGGAGGATTTTCCAGGAGGAAGGCCAAGGAGGGGAAAGACAGACAGGAAATTTTTAAAAAGCAGTTATGGTCACCAATCAATTGGAAGTTCAGTTCAGTTCAGTTTCTCAGCTGTGTCCAATTCTTTGTGATCCCATGGACTGCAGCACTCTAGGCCTCTCTGTCCATCACCAACTCCCAGAGCTTACTCAAACTCATGTGCATCGAGTTGGTGATGCCATCTAACCATCTCATTATTTGTCATCCCCTTCTCCTCCTGCGTTCAATCTTTCCCAGCATCAGGGTCTTTTCCAATGAGTGAGTTCTTTGCATCAGATGGCCAAAATATTGGAGTTTAAGCTTCAGCATCAGTCCTTCCAATGAATATTTAGGACTGATTTCCTTTAGGATGGACTAGTTGGATCTCCTTGCAGTCCCAGAGACTCTCAAGAGTCTTCTCCAACACCACAATTCAAAAGCATCAATTCTTTGGCGCTCAGCTTTCTTTATAGTCCAACTCTCACATCTGTACATGACTACTGGAAAAACCATAGCTTTGTCTGGATGGACCTTTGTTGGCAAAGTAATGTCTCTGCTTTTTAATATGCTGTCTAGGTTGGTCATAACTTTCCTTCCAAGGAGTAAGCGTCTTTTAATTTCATGGCTGCAATCACCGTCTGCGGTGATTTTAGAGCCCAAGAAAATAAAGTCTGTCACTGTTTCCATTTTTTCCCCATCTATTTGCCATGAAGTGACAGGACCAGATCCATGATCTTAGTTTTCTGAATGCTGAGCTTTAAGCCAACTTTTTCACTCTCCTCTTTCACTTTCACCAAGAGGCTCTTTAGTTCTTCTTTGCTTTCTGCCATAAGGGTGGTGTCATCTGCATATCTGAGGTTATTGATATTTCTCCTGGCAATCTTGATTCCAGCTTGTGCTTCATCCAGCCCAGCATTTCGCATGATATACTCTGCATATAAGTTTAATAAGCAGAGTGACAATATACAGCCTTGACATGTTCCTTTCCCGATTTGGAAACAGTCTGTTGTTCCTTGTCCAGTTCTAACTGTTGCTTCTTGACCAGATTCCTCAGAAGGCTGGTCAGGTGGTCTGGTATTCCCATCTCTTTAAGAATTTTCCATAGTTTGTTGTGATCCACACAGTCAAAGTGGAAGGGAACATGGCAATTCTGGAAACTACAGTTGTTCTATAGGATGGAGAGGAGCATGCTGCTGGTGGAAACCTAGAAGATGTGACTTTAGGGACACTGTAAATCCTGTATATGATGACATGAGTGAGGGATTGAAGTCACTAAGTCGTGTCTGACTCTTTTGCAACCCTATGGATTGTAGCTGGCCAGGATTTTCCAGGCAAGAATACTGGAGTGGGTTGCCATTTTCTTCTCCAGGGGATCTTCCCAACCCAGGGATTGAACTCAGGTCTCCCACATTGGAGGCAGACTCTTAACCCTCTGAGCCACCAGGGAATCCCATATGATGGCATAGCCTATAGTAATTATACACACACACACACACACACACACACACACAGATGTATATATAATATACCAAAAAAAGAGAGCTAATTGGAGAGATGCCATTTGACTCTTTGGAGTTTTGCCAGCAGTCACTCAATCCATCTTCAAAGAAATATATGCCCCCAGTGTCTAACCAGCTTATACTGCAGAAGCTCCTCTGGAGAAGGGAATGGCAATCTACTCCAGTATTCTTCCCTGGAGAGTCCCATCAACAGAGGAGCCTGGTGGGCTATGTTCTACTGGGTCACAAAGAGTCAGACACGACTGAGCAACTAACACTACTACTATTAGGTTTGGGCTTCCCAGGTGGTGCTAGTGGTAAAGAACCTGCCTGCCAATGCAGGAGATGTGAGAGACATGGGTTTGATCCCTGGGTTGGGAAGATCCTCTGGGGGAAGGTATGGCAACCCACTCCAGTATTCTTGCCTGGAGAATCCCATGGATAAAGGAATCAGGTGAGCTACAGTCCATGGAGTAGCAGAGTCGGACATGACTGAGGCAACTTAGCATGCACGTGTTAGGTTTATCTCTCTTCTCATTGGCTGATTTATTGATTGAGTCATGTATTCATTCTTTCATTGATTCAATAAATGTCTACTTAGCCCCTACAATATTTCAGTTTTTGTGCTAGTCACTGAGGAAATGACAGGGATGCTCTCTTCTGTCTGAGAATAAGAGACAATAGGAAAAAAGCATCAGGAGATTTGGTGAAGAATGAGAACGACTGAATCAGTCTCATTGATTTCATCAATAGAAACACGCCTCTTTCCTGACTTTAAAGGTTTCCTAATTTCACCTTCTACTCACCTCGTTTAAGAGCATATTTATTTTTTACATTGAATTCTCATATATTTAGAATGTAAATACAGGTTAAGACTAAAACAACTAGACTTTTCAAAAGGGCTTCATTGTCTTGTGGGGGGAGAAGTGGTAAGGAATTGGTGATTTAGTCAAAATTGAAACTGAAAAGACATTATTACTGTATGGAATTATTATACGTTCAATCAGTTTCTTCTGTCTTCCTCATCTAAATACTGCACAATAAAAACATGCTAAGAATGGAGACTACTAACATACTTCAAGTATATTTCAAAATCAACATAGGCTGAATTATGAATAATATAACTTTTGGACAGACAGTCACATAACACACTGGCTTCCCTGGTGGCTCAGATGGTAAAGAATCTGCCTACAATGCTGGAGACCTGGGTTCAATCCCTGGCTTGGGAAGATACACTGGAGAAGGGCATAAGAACCCACTCCAGTATTCTGGCCTGGAGAATCCCCATGGACAGAGGAGCCTGGGGGGGTATGGTCCATGGGGTTGCAGTCAGACAGGGCTGAGCAACTAAGCAAAGCACATACACACACACACACACACATACCTGTAACCCTCATTAAGGGCAGAGATTATGTTTGTCTTGTTTATAACTGAATTCCTAGTGTCTAGCATGTCATGTACTCAGTAAATAAGTTATCAAATGCATGATTGTTCATGGTAATTACCAACTGTGGTAGATTGTCTCATTGTTCTCCACTCTTCTCCTCTCCCTCTATCCACATCCTTTGCCACGTGCCCTTGTAACCCCTCCCACTGCAGTGATGTTGGCTTTTGACCACGTGATTTCCTTTGGCTGATGGAAACTGGTTGGGAGGGGAAGGGAGACAATGTTGCACTGCCCTCTTGGAGGCATTACTGCTTCCACTGGGCTTCATGCACTTCTGTCCTGGCCATGAGGTGCACCTCTGCCAGGCCTGTAATGGACAGCTTACACCCTTCAGCAGATGGTGCATGCACTACCCCTTTCTTTTAACCACAAATATTCCCAGGTAACTCAGTGGTAAAGAATCCACCTGCCAATGCAGGAGACTCAGGTTTGATCCCTGGGTCAGGAAGGAGGAAGGAATGGCAACCCACTCCAATATTCTTGCCTGGAGAATCCCATAGACAGAGGAGTCTGACAGGCTACAGTCCACGAGGTTGCAAAGAGTTGGACACAACCGAGTGACTAAGCACAGCGCATACACACACACACACACACACACACACACACACACACACCTGTAACCTTCATTAAGGGCAGAGATGAGTGACTGAGCGTGCATGCCCATAACTTGTACCTGCCACGATACTTTGGGATTCTATTCTAGTAGTTAAAACTACTTAAGATAATTTAGTGAGGTTACCTTGAAGCAGATTCTAAGTCAAAGATCTGGATGCAGGTGATTATTGGGAGGTGATCCATGGAAGCAATCTTGATAGAGCAGGAAGGAGACTGGGAAGTAGGAAAAATAATACACACATGCTATGGAGTGGTTCTTACTGTGAGAAACTAGGTCTTAATTCCAATGGAGGGATGTAGACAGGGTGCACCTCAAAATGATCTCTCCAAAATGTGGGATGCTGGGGCATTTTTCCACTGATGCTGGTGTCTCCTTAGTTGCAAGTTCTATCCTGCCCCGGGGTATTATTCCCCAAATCCACACCCATAACTTCCTGGTTGTGACTGTGTAGAGTGGATTTAGAGAAAGTTCCCAGGCAGAGAAGGAGAGAGAAGTTGCTGCTTAGGCTTGAGAAAGGAGGGTGGCAGAATAACTGCATGGAAATACCTACTGCAGCTGCTCTGAAGTCATAGGTGGGCCAGGTAGATGTGATGTGGGTCAAAAAGAGTGTCTGCTTGGAGATAATGTTTATGCAAACTGCTTTGTGGGCCATCAAATTCTAAACAAATGTTATTAGTTATTAATAGTGAAAAATTTGAAACATTCTTATTTATAATAAAAGTTTATCAAATAATATGACTCATCCTAATTAATAATATCTATGACACTGTCGGAGAAGGCGATGGCACCTCACTCCAGTACTCTTGCCTGGAAAATCCCATGGACCGAGGAGCCTGGTAGGCTGCAGTCCATGGGGTTGCAAAGAGTCAGACATAACTGAGTGACTTCACTTTCACTTTTCACTTTCATGCATTGGAGGACGAAATGGCAACCCACTCCAGTGTTCTTGCCTGAAGAATCCCAGGGACAGGGGAACCTGTTGGGCTGCCGTCTGTGGGGTCACACAGAGTCGGACACGACTGACGCGACTTAGCAGCCGCAGCAGCATGATACTACTGTGCAGGGTTATACCAGTCATGTTTTGCAAAAGATCAGAGATTGGGTGGATATTCATACACCCCTTGCTACTTTACATCCCTATTTTTCTTCTCTCCTAGTTACCACTGCAGTTAACACACACACACGCCAATAATCTGTGCACCCTCTTATGGCTCCCAGGTATCTTTATTCCGGTGAGCATGTGAAAAACACAGATGGGAGTAGAGAAAGGGAATGGAGACTATTCAGTTCTTTCCACCCTTCCTGTGGGTTGGAATTGAGAGGTGAAGTGAATACAGTCTTTGTAGAACTGCTCTCTCAAGAGAATATCTAGACATCCCCCACACTTGCTATGACTCTGCTACCAATGCACAAACACATCCAGGCTGTACTCACCACAGTTCAGAATGGAGGCCTCTCAGTCTAACATGTGTGATTATGTAATCATCAAGATATATTCAGTAACTGCTCAAAGAGTTCTGTAGACCATCCATTTCAAATGAGTACATTTCTTTCATCTCAAAGAAAGTCTTCTAAGAAGACTCCTTGTGGAAAGGCCTGTAAGGGAGGGTAACCCTTAAGGAATGAATCCACACACATACCTCTCTGGAGAAAGACATCACTCAGCTGTGAAGATCAACCATGACCTTTGCTTTAAATTCCATCAAAAAACTGTTATTTCCATCAGTTTAGTTACCCTTTAACCTTGTGTGAGCATTAATACAGAGCTACTGAAAGATCAGTGTGCGTATAAAATGTTTAGCTCCAGACTATCATTTCCTTCAGGTTCCCTGGTGGCCCAGATGGTAAAGAATCTGCCTGCAATGCAGGAGACCCAGGTTTTGACCCCTGGGTCAGGAAGATCCCCTGGAGAAAGGAATGGCTGCTCACTCCAGCATTTTTGCCTGGAGAATCCCCATGGACAGAGGAGCCTGGTGGGCTACAGTCCATGGGGTCCCAAAGAGTCAGACATGACTGAACAACTAACACTTTCACTGTTCATCATTACCTTCAAGTGAAAAAAATCCTGAAACTCATTGTCAAAAAGGAACAAAACTCTCCATTGCTACAAGTATTGTTCAAGTCAGTCTGTTGTTCTAACAAATAACTTTCCGATATAAAAGACTTTTTAGAATGAAAGAATATTTCTTACCCAGGTCTGTCCATTGGATTTGTGGAGTTGTTGAGTTGCTTGTCTATGCAGTCACCCAAGGATCCAGGCTTTTCTCATCATGAAATTCACTCTCATTTGGGTCCTCTGACTCTTTTTTCACTTCAGTTGATGGACAAGGAAAAGATACTGTTATTAGGTCCAGCTGGAAATAACTCGTGGCACTTCCACTCATATACCTTTGGTAAGAAGCTAGGTATATGGCCACACGTACCTAGAAAAGAGACTGGAAATTATAGCATAACTGAATGCCAAGGAAGTAGAAGAGAAAGATATGGGTGAGATTTTGCTGTCTCTGCTAAATAAAGCATAAAGAAGTAGGACCTAATTGAACAAATAAACAACATTAGGAGACTTCATTTTCTTTGTGGGCTATTAATACATTGAATATTGTCACTTCCAAAGACAGGTGATGCTGTAAGTTTCATCTCTTATATTAGACGGTCTGCTCTGGGCACGTGGATAGTTTCTGCTCATGTGAAGTTATCTCTCATTTCTGTTTTTTCCTGTTGCCTCTGGTCCAGCTTTGGTACGTGGATGGAATAGAAGATGAAGATAACACTCTATTTTCACACAACAAAGGCTCATGGATGGCCTCCTGATCATCAGACAACTGCTGGCACCATCACCACCAAGGCAGTTAGATTTTCTAAGAATCCAAGGAGTTTGGTGATGAATGTCTGAGCCAGAATGCAGGAGGGTGACCGAGGAGGGTGCTCAAGAGTTAGAATCACTTAGGAGCATTTTCAGTATATTCATGCTGATCTCAAGGTGAAGCAGCATTAGATGTATGTTTCTGAAACAAAGGACATAAGACGTAGATTTTTCAGAAGCCCTCCTTGTACTGGCCATGCCCTCCCCCTGCTGAAAATCACTACTTTGTGAATGAGTTGCTCTCTCTGTGGTTTTGTTCTCGTAGTTGTGGAGGTTGGAAGTCCAAGATCAAGGTGTTGGCAGGTTTGATTTCTTTTGAGGCCTCTCTCCTTGGCTCTCAGATAGCTATCTTCTTCTGGTGTCCTCAGGACACCTTTTCTCTTAGCAAGAACATCTCTGGAGTCTCTTCCTCTTCTCAAAAGGACACCAGTTATATTGGACTAGGATCTTACTCTTAGGAACTCGTTTAACCTTAATTACAACTCTACAGGCCCTTTCTCCAAATGCCATCACATGGTGGGGCTGGGGGGAGGGGAGTGTCAGGGCTTCAGCATATGAATGGAGGAGGGACACAATTTAGTCCTTAACATTCAGAGTGTGAAAAGGTCTCCGGTGACACATACTACCTTTTGGCTTCTTAAGACTCTATGTTTCAAATTTTCTTGAGTCTTCTGAGTCACACAAAAAATCATCAGTGGCAACGACATACAGGATTCCAGTTAGAAAAGGAGGATTGGTAAACCAAAATTCATTGTGTAAAATTTAGACAAATTTAGTATCAAGATGTTGAGTTACACCTAGTCTACCCTGAAGTACAATTTCATGTTTAGAACTAGATAATTTGGATGATTGGGCAAGATTTCCTCTGCCCTTCTAATGCCATTACTAAATCCCATTCCTAAAGCACCTCCTTACTTTTTTTCAGGATCTTTCTCATTAATGGGCTCTTTGCATTGCTTATTATCAGATCCCACTGTTAGCCCCATCAAATCCTATGAATCCTTTTTCTCATTCTCTAAGGTTGCTACTCTGGAGAGATGTCAAAAATGTGGTGAACAATACAGATAAATGTGTAGGGAAGAGATGAATATTTTTAAGCTGGAGAACGTCGTTAAAATTTTTTTTTATTGAAATATAGGTGATTTACAATGTGTTAGTTTCAGGTATACAGCAAAGTGATTCAGTTATATATACACATATATAAATATATACATATATGTATATATATACTCTTTTTCAGAATTTTTCCACTATAGTTTATTACAAGATATTGAATTTATTTCCTTGTACTATACTGGAAATTCCTGCTGGACCTTATTGCTTATTTTGTATGTAGTAGTGTGTATCTGCTAATCCCAAACTCCTGATTTATTTCTTCTCCCTTTTCCCCTTTGGTAACCATAAGTATCTTTCTGTTAGTCTATTTCTGCTTCTTAAAAAAGTTCATTTGTATCCTTTTTTTTTAGATTCCACATATAAGGGATATCATATGATATTTATCTTTCTTTGTCTGACTTACTTCACTTGGTATGATAATCTCTGGGTTCATCCACAAATGGCATGATTCATTCTTTTTTTAGGGCTAGAGCCCCTCTTACATCTGCATGAATGAGGCATCTTCTGACAACTTAAAGTCTATCCAAGGGGCAGCGACTTTACTGGTAGGAACTACGTTGTTCACAAGGCTTGCAATACCTGAGGCCAGTGAGTGAAGGCTCTCCAAGTACCCTCTCTGGACAGCCCTGCTCTCTGAGTGTAGAAAATCAGTCTTGCATCTTCCCTCCAAAGAGCTGACCCGTGCAGTTATGTTCTTAGGAATAGATCATCCATTTCAAATGAGTACATTTCATTATGATCTACAGGGCATGGTTTTTCACAAATGCATTTAAGAAAATCTCCAGGTTCCCCCTTCTCTTAACTCTTTCATGATCTAGCCATGATTTACAAGATCTGAGAGAGGGAAATGTGCTTTGTTTACCTCCATGTCTTGAACGCCTAACATAGTATGAATATAGTTGATGCTCAGAAAATTTTTGGTGACTACATTTATACCCTTGTACAATTATGGGGCGTTGGGGACAAACACTACCTTCATGACCACAGTTTTTAAAATGTGGCACTGAAACCGAGAATAGAATGAGTCAGATTTTGGAAGGAGATTTGAATTATATATATAAATTTGACACCATAGTTTTTCCCAACTTCAGTGTCTAAACCATGACCTAAACTCAGGGTTAAACTCATGCTATTTGCCTCAGCATCCCCTTTGAATGGCATTGCTATGATTGTTTATCATTGCCTCAGCTTTTACAATATGCTTGGTGCTGCGGAAGACATTAAAAAGACACAGTTCTTGCCTGGGGCTTGCACTCAGCTAGGCAAACAAACAAAATGTATTTAAGAAGAGGTAGATTGATCGCAGAGATGCAGTTTCTCAGGTGTTTGTATTTGTGCTTTGGCTTCGTTTGTCATTTAACCAGCTGTGGGCTAAAGATATCTCGAAACTTTCCTTCAGAACAAGGACATAAATGGCACCGGCTTAGAAGATAACAAGGAGCCTGGAAGTGTAGAACTCAGGGCTGAGCATCCAAACACCCACATCTGGAGGAATCTCTGTGCACTTGAATTGCTCTCTCCCCTTCTGTCTCTCTCAGAGAGGGAAATGGCAACTCACTCTAGTATTCTTGCCTGAAGAATTTCATGGACAGAGGAGCCTGGCAGGCTACAGTCCATGAGGTCTCAAAGAATCGGACACGACTGAGCAACTATCACTCACTTCTGTCTCTCTCAACAATTCTAGCTGCCTGTGGCCTCCTCACTGGAAACCAAATCATTAATTTAAAAATGGATCACCAAATTTTATGGCCCATTTTCAGGCATTAGGCCAGTTTTTGGCCATCAAAGTATCTTTAAAAAATTGACTAGCTCTCTTTACAGCCTGAGACATTTATTTCCACAAAATTTAGGAAAACTTTGATTCCAAAGCGGTATTATCCTCAAGTTTAATTTCTGAATTTAGAAGTTGAAAGAAATCAAAATGGAGTTCATACTTTTTACTTTCTTTGGGGGTGAACATTTAAATTTTTTTTCATGTGGAATAGAGCAGAAACAAATATGTCTTTTTCACAAAGGAGCTTTGGTGTTTGTGGAAAATATGTGTATGCATGTGTATATGTAGAAAGCATCTTCGCTTTAGAAATCGAAATACTGTATACGTTTGCTATCACATGAAATCAAATGCTTGCTTCTGGAAGTAAGCCAGGGTCAAACTTTAAGTTTCACATGTAAAATATGTGAGACACACAACCCGTGTGCTTGGTAAAGCTGTAGAGATGTCCAGACTGCAAGCTGAAGATTGCACAAGGGGTAGCAGTAATTCTCACTGCACAGGGGCGGGGCGGGTTCTATTTCATTTGGTCACCATGGTCTCCAGGAGCAGGAATGTGTTTCTCACCAGGGTCTTGATCCATGAAAAATATGTAAACACCCCCACCCATGCATATTTAGAGCTTGGTTTCCAAAGTTTCTGTTTAATTCCACTTTCTCATCACACGCAGGAGCGTGCTATGCCCTTCCAGATGGCCCACGCAAATGCTTTGTCGTACTCCACTCACTCTTTGCATGTCAAGCATCTCTGGGACTACATACATCACCAATTAGCATCTTATATTCATTTGAAAGGAATGGTTCTGCAACACTTTATACGGTTTTCTTTGATAAAATTTGCATGTTGTGATGTTCTTCCCTAAGAATCAAGGATGAGATTGTGGAATTTTCCTCCCATGGTCTCCCTCCCTCCCAACAGTTTTCTCTGTGCTGCACCATTTGATCTGTGTTTTAGGAGAAATATCTTTGGTTTAATATTTCTGGAACCTGGTGAAACCATTCTGGCGTGTTTATCAAGGCATACTGTCTGCATTTACTAAGTCACATCTCTCCAGGTGGCTGTTTTCCTGTTGGTCCACTCTCATTTATCAGATTCTAGATCACGAGCCCCCTCATTGATTTATGGCTTTGGCACTTCCATCCCTTCCGCCTTTTGCAAAAGTCTGCCAGTCAGATATTCCTTATCTGAGCTCCGTGACGAGCATTTACCACAGTAGACTGTGTGCTGGCCCTTTGTGTGCTGGTCTTTTCATCAGGAACAATTCTGTCTCGTTGAAGTCATGTTGAGCCAACACACCAAAGAGATGCTATTGACCAAAGGGATCAAACTGTCACCTAGAAAATGGTGGCAGTTACTTTCAAGTTTTCCAGAGTTAGTCACATGGACACACTGCTGACCAGACAAGTGGGACAAACAGACCTACTGTTGGGCGACACCTCCTTGACATTTCCACTTGGATATCTGCCAGGCATTTTACAGTTTGCACACTTCCTCTCAGTTGCCAAACCCATCCCTCCAAAGTCTCTCTCTTCTTCACAAACGATATGTCATCTTCTCATTTACTCAGCCCAGAAATCTGGAGTCATCAGGAATTTCTTCACTTCTTTCATCCTTCCCACCCTCTCCACCCCTTCTTTCCAAATCTGTCAATAGGTTCTTTGGGTTCCACCACCATATACCCTAAATCAATGCAGTCTTTGCCAACTCCAATGCTACCTCCTGCCCTGCCTCTAGTTCATACTCTAGTCTCTGGAAATCTTCTCCAATCTCCAAATTGGTCACTGTGCCACAAGTCTGATTTTTCTATATCCCCCTTTTCACTCAAATTTTAGAGTTCCTGATAAATCAGAGCAAGGCGCTCTGCTGTTCAATATTCTGTGTTTGTTTTCTGTCATGCTTAAAACATAACCCAATCTTTCTCTATCCAGTCCCTCACCGCCCGCCCCTGATATGACTACAAGACTGTGCATGTTCTCACTTTTGACTACCTCTTTCCAACAGGTATGGCCTCACTAGGCTGTAGCTGATGCAGTGAAGTTTTTTTTTTTTTTCCTTTTTTGGCGGGGTGCACATTTCTTGAAATTTTTCTGGTTCTTTCCTATACTTGAGAATTTTGTACTTGCTGTGCCTCCAGCTTGGACAATTTTCATCTCTGGTTCTTCATTTCCTTAGTTTATCCTCATTTTTTGGATCTTTTTTTTTTTTTAATTCAATTTTATTTTTTTTAACACCAAAAACATTTTGTACTGGGATATAGCTGATTAATATGTTGTGGTAGTTTCAGGTGAAGAGCAAAGGGACTCAGCCATATATATGCATGTATCCATTGTCTCCCAAACACACTTCCCACTCAGGCTGCCACATAACATTGAGCAGAGTTCCATGTGCTATACAATAGGTCTGTGTTGGTTATCCATTTTAAATACAGTGTGTACATGACCTTTCCAAAGTCCCTAACTATCCCTTCTCCCTGGCAGCCACAAGTTGTTTTCTAAGTCTGTGAGTCTCTTTCTGTTTTGTAAATAAGTTCATTTGTATCATTTATTTTTAGATTCCACATATAAGGGATACCATATGATATCTCTCCTTCTCTGTCTGACTTAACTTCACTCAGTACTGTCAATCTTTTCTTGAATATCTTTTCTTCAGCAAGACCTTTTGTGTCCATGACAAGAGGAGTAAATTCCCCTCTTTCTTTCTGCCTCAGCACCCTGTTTATCTCCTTCAAAGTACTAATCACAATCTTTTTAGATTTTGGTTACCTATTTATTTATTTGTCTGCTATTAATCCTCTACCATCTAGGATAAGCTCCATGTTCTCAAGGCCAAGTTTTTTCAGGCTTCATTTATATTCTTGGTGCCATGCACAGTGCCTGGCACATAAAGGCACTCAAAACATATTTGCTTAAGGAATGTCTGTACAGAATTTTAATAAGAAAGGTTGAGTGGTGTGAGGTGGGGGGTGGGGGGTAGTGAGGGTGTGGTAATGATTTATTTAAAGACAGTGCTATTGACTGAACCTGTCTCCCCAGTTTCATATGCTGAAACTGGGTCCCCAGTGTGATAATGATAGAAGGTACAGGTGTTCAGAGGTGATTAGGACAAAAGGGTGGGGCCTTCATGAATGGGATTAGTGCCCTTATAAAGGAGGCCCCAGAGAGCTCCCTCACCAATTCTGCCATATGAGGACACAGTAAAAAGACTGTCAGGCTCTCACAAGGCTCTCAGTCTGGCTGGTGCCTTGATCTTGGACTTCCAGTCTCCAGAACTATGAGAAATAATTGTTGTTTAGAAGCCATTCTGTCTGTAGTATTTTGTTACAGCAGCGTGAGTGGACTAAGACTCAAAGGAAGCATTTTCTAATTGGAAGGAGAAGAGACAGGAAGTCTTGACATCAGCACTGCAGGAAGTCAGATCAGCTGAGGGGGTCCCAGCATGAGACCCAGCTCCATGCAGAGCCTGGGTCAGTGCAGAGCCCGGAGGCCTCAGCTCAGAACCCTGGCAGTTTGCCAGAGACCAGTCAATTGTGTACTGATTGGCGCCTAAGAAAACAGCACAATGTACTCATTCACATAGAAAAAATAAAAGAACCACAGTTTAAGGGGAAAGAAGAGCACAGATTGTCAAAGCAGCCACGTGACACAGCTGAAGCCACGTTGCAGTCAATAAATGGAGTGAACTTCCATTTCCACATGTAAACAAACATGGGAATGCTTTTAATCAAATTCACCATCCCTGTGATCTGCAATGTAATTTTACAGACAGGGAGAGAGCAACATGGGACAAAGGAACACACGTATCAGATAGAGAGAGATGGGCGAGAACTCTACAGGAACACTTGGACCAAATTCTGATCCAACCAGGGGAAAGACCCACATGCTGCAGTGAGAAGAAATTCACTGACCTCATCATCCGCACCCAGCTCTACAGGTACACAGTTCAGTTCAGTTCAGTCACTCAGTTGTGTTTGACTCTTTGTGACTCATGGACTGCAGCACACCAGGCCTTCCTGTCCATCACCAACTCCCGGAGTTTACTCAAACTCATGTCCATTGAGTTGGTGATACCATCCAACCATCTCATCCTCTGTCATCCCCTTCTCCTCCTGCCTTCAATCTTTCCCAGCAGCAAGGTCTCTTCCAATGAGTCAGTTCTTTGCAATACTCCAAAGTATTGGAGTTTCAGCTTCAGCATCAGTCCTTCCAATGAATATTCAGGACTGATTTCCATTAGGATGGACTGGTTGGATCTTCTTGCACTCCAAGGAACTCTCAAAAGCCTTCTCAACACCACAGTTCAAAAGCATCAATTCTTTGGTGCTCAGATTTCTTTATATTCCAACTCCCACATCCATACATGACTACTGGAAAAACCATAGCTTTGACTAGATGGACCTTTGTTGGCAAAGTAATGTCTCTGCTTTCTAATATGCTGTCTAGGTTGGTTCCTTCCAAGGAACAAGCGTCTTTTAATTTCATGGCTTCAGTCACCATCTGCAGTGATTTTGGAGCCCCACAAAATAAAGTCTGTCACTGTTTCCACTGTTTCCCCATCTATTTGCCACAAAGTGACGGGACCAGATGCCATGATCATAGTTTTCTGAATGTTGAGCTTTAAGCCAACTTTTTCACTTGCCTCTTTCACTTTCATCAAGAGGCTCTTTAGTTCTTCGCTTTCTGCCATAAGGGTGGTGTCATCTGCATATCAGCGGTTACTGATACTTCTCCCAGCAATCTTGATTCCAGCTTGTGCCTCATCCAGTCCAGCATTTCACATGATGTACTCTGCATATAAGTTAAATAAGCAGGATGACAAAATACAGCCTTGATGTACTCCTTTCCCTATTTGGAATCAGTCTGTTGTTCCATGTCCAGTTCTAACTGTTGCTTCTTGACCTGCATACAGATTTCTCAGGAGGCAGGTCATTCAAGTATTCCCATCTCTTGAAGAATTTTCCACAGTTTGCTGTGACCCACATAGTCAAAGGCTTTGGCATAGTCAATAAAACAGAAGTAGATGTTTTACTAGAACTCTTGCTTTTTTGATGATCCAATGGATGATGGCAATTTGATCTCTGGTTCCTCTGTCTTTTCTAAATCCAACTTGAACATCTGGAAGCTCTTGGTTCACATACTGTTAAAGCCTGGCTTGGAGAATTTTGAGCATTACTTCACTAGCGTGTGAGATGAGTGCAATTGTGTGGTAGTTTGAGCATTCTTTGGCATTGCCTTTCTTTGGGATTGGAATGAAAATTGACATTTTCCAGTCCTGTGGCCACTGCTGAGTTTTCCAAATTTGCTGGCATATTGAGTGCAGCACTTTCACAGCGTCATCGTTTAGGACTTGAAATAGCTCAGCTGGAATTCTATCACCTCCACTAGCTTTGTTCGTTGTGATGCTTCCTAAGGCCAACTTGACTTCGCATTCCAGTCTGTCTGACTCTAGGTGAGTGATCAAACCATTGTGATTATCTGGGTAATGAAGATCTTTTTTGTATAGTTCTTCTGTGTATTCTTGTCACCTCTTCTTAATATCTTCTGCTTCTGTTAGGTCCCTACCATTTCTATCCTTTATTGTGTTCATCTTTGCATGAAAATTTCCTTTGGTATCTCTAATTTTCTTGAAGAGATCTCCAGTCTTTTCCATTCTATTGTTTTCCTCTATTTCTTTGCATTGATCACTGAGGAAGGCTTTCTTATCTCTCCTTGCTCTTCTTTGGAACTCTGAATTCAAATGGTGTATCTTTCCTTTTCTCCTTTGCTTTATGCTTCTCTTCTTTTCTCAGATATTTGTAAGGCCTTCTCAGACAATCGCTTTGCCTTTTTGCATTTCTTTTTCTTGGGGATGGTCTTGATCACTGCCTCCTGTACAATGTAATGAACCTCCATCCATAGTTCTTCAGACACTATGTCTATCAGATCTAATCCCTCGAGTCTATTTCTCATTTCCACTGTATAGTCGTAAGGGATTTGATTTAGGTCATATCTGAATGGTCTAGTGGTTTTCCCTACTTTCTTCAATTTAAGTCTTAATTTGGCAATAAGGAGTTCATGATCGGAGCCACAGTCAGCTCCCAGTCTTGTTTTTGCTGACTGTGTAGAGTTCTCCATCTTTGGCTGCAAAGAATATAATCAATCTGATTTCAGTGTTAACCATCTGGTGTTGTCCATGTGTAGAGTCTTCTCCTGTGTGTTGGAAGAGGGTGTTTGCTATGATCAGTGCATTCTCTTGACAAAACTCTGTTAGCCTTTGCCCTGCTTCATTCTGTAACCCAAATCCAAATTTGCCCATTACTCTAGGTATTTCTTGACTTCCTACTTTTGCATTCCAGGGTACACAGGTCAAACACATAAGCACCTGGGTCTATGAACAACAGTAATCATATGGGCTTTCCTGATGGCTCACAAAAAGAATCTGTCTTCAATGCAGGAGACCAAAGTTCACTCTCTGGGTAGGGAAGATCCCCTGGAGGAGGGAGTGGCTGCCCACTCCAGTGTTCTTGCTTGGAAAACTCCATGGACAGAGGAGCCTGGTGGGCTACAGTCCATGGGGTTGCAAAGACTCAGACACGACTGAGCAACTAGCACTTTCACTTTCAATCACACTGCATATAGCATTTCCTGAGCACTTGCTTTGTGCCAGGTGCTGCGTTCAGCTGATCACATGCAGAACCTCACCCAGAACAATAAACCTATGAGGTACGTGTGAATATTACACCACTTTCACAGAAGGAAAACATAAAGAGAAGTTATTGATTTTGCTCTTGATACTCAGCAAGTATAGGAGGTGGGATTTAAAAGTTTTATTTATTTACATTTGGGCTTCCCTGGTGGCTCAGCAGTAAAGAAATTGAAAGTGAAAATTGCTTAGTCCTGAAGGCAGTAAAGAAAGTGAAGGTCGCAGCTGTAAAGAATCTGCCTGCAATGCAGGAGGCACAGGAGATGTGGGAGATGTGGGTTCGATCCAAGGGCCTGGAAGATCCCCTGGAGGAGGGCATGGCAACCCACTTCAATATTCTTGCCTAGAGAATCCCATGGACAGGGGAGCCCAGTGGGCTACAGTCCATGGGGTCGCAGAGTCAGACAGGATTGAAGTGCTTAGCAGGCTTGCATGCACTGTTTACATTTAAAACTTGAGTTCCATTATCCTCTACTGATTTGCAAAGAAACCTGATTACTAGGTCAAGAGATTGTTTCTACTAAAGTGTAAAAGTACATGAAGTAGTTCTAGATCTTACTGATTTTCAGGAAAAATACACCCTCTGATTGTATAAAGTGACAACATTTAATATATTGTGCTGTAATTTTTTCACTCGCACATTAGATTGCTACCCAGCTTTACAGCCTCATGTTGGTCTCCTCACCCATCCAACTCAACACATTTTCTGTAGTTCAGCAAAAGGCAGATATCTGGAGTGTTTTCTGAAACCCTGGAAAGTTGTTTTTATTTCATTATTTCAGAGTTCTGTTACAGTTCGTTTCAGTTCAGTTCAGTCATTCAGTCGTGTCCAACTCTGCGACCCCATGAATCGCAGCACGCTAGGCCTCCCTGTCCATCACCAACTCCTGGAGTTTACCCAAACTCATGTTCATCAAGTCGGTGATGCCATCCAACCATCTCATCCTCTGTCGTCCCCTTCTCCTCCTGCCCTCAATCCTTCCCAGCATTAGGGTCTTTTCCAATGAGTCAGCTCTTCGCATGAGGTGGCCAAAGTATTGGAGATTCAACATCAGTCCTTCCAATGAACACTCAGGGCTGATCTCCTTTAGGATGGACTGGTTGGATATCCTTGCACTCCAAGGGACTCTCAAAAGTTTTCTCCAACACCACAGTTCAAAAGCATCAATTCTTCAGCGCTCAGCTTTCTTCACAGTCCAACTCTCTCATGTATACATGACTACTGGAAAAACCATAGCCTTGACTAGACGGACCTTTGTTGGCAAAGTAATGTCTCTGCTTTTTAATATGCTGTCTAGGTTGGTCATAACTTTCCTTCCAAGGAGTAAGCGTCTTTTAATTTAATGGCTGCAATCACCATCTGCAGTGATTTTGGAGCCCCCCAAAATAAAGTCTGACACTGTTTCCACTGTTTTCCCATCTACTTCCCATGAAGTGATGGGACCAGATGCCATGATCTTAGTTTTCTGAATGTTGAGCTCTAAGTCAACTTTTTCACTCTCCTCTTTCACTTTCATCAAGAGGCTTTTTAGTTCTTCTTCACTTTCTGCCATAAGGGTGGTGTCATCTGCATATCTGAGGTTATTGATATTTCTCCCAGCAATCTTTATTCCAGCTTGTGTTTCTTCTAGCCCAGCATTTCTCATGATGTACTCTGCATATAAGTTAAATAAGCAGGGTGACAATATACAGCCTTGACGTAATCCTTTTCCTATTTGGAACCAGTCTGTTGTTCCATGTCCAGTTCTAACTGTTGCTTCCTGACCTGCAAACAGGTTTCTTAAGAGGCAGGTCAGATGGTCTGGTATTCCCATCTCTTTCAGAATTTTCCACAGTTTGCTGTGATCCACACAGTCAAAGGCTTTCGCATAGTCAATGAAGCAGAAATAGATGTTTTTCTGGAATTCTCTTGCTTTTTCGATGATCCAGTGGATGTTGGCAATTTGATCTCTGGTTCCTCTGCCTTTTCTAAAACCAGCTTGAACATCTGGAAGTTCATGGTTCACGTATTGCTGAAGCCTGCTTGAAGAATTTTGAGCATTACTTTACTAGTGTGTGAGATGAGTGCAATTGTGCAGTAGTTTGAGCATTGTTTGGCATTGCCTTTCCTTGGGATTGGAACGAAAACTGACCTTTTCCAGTCCTGTGGCCACTGCTGAGTTTTCCAAATTTGCTGTTTTCCAAATTTTCTGTTACAGGAGCTAGTTAAATAAAAAAAGTTATAGCAATTTGAGTTATAATATAATTCTTAAATTGCTATAACTTATTTTATTAAACTAGCTCATGTAAATGGAAGGCTGAAATAATCAAAACTGAAGAGTAATATTTTGAAGAAGAACTTACATTGTAGTTCTTAAACATTAACCATAAATAATAAACCTAACGGAGAATGTTACTAATTAAGAATAGCTGGAAAAAATAGAATCCAAAGGATACACAAAATCCCAAAAAGAATAATGTCAATTTTAAACATTATTCGACTTTGAAGTGTGGCCAATAAGGTAAAGATATCCCCAGAAACTGAGGGAAAAAGACGATAAAAACAAAATAGAGGGAGAAATTGATTCCACTCTGGAACTGTTGCATGAAAGAAGTTTCAAAACAGAATATGAAGTTTTTACAAAATCCATCATTCTTATTATTCCCATATTGAGGTAAAATGAAAACTAGGTGTAAGCAGTTTTTTGAAACACAGTGTTATGTGTCTCATAGGCCTGAACTATTGAAGCAAATCAGATCTCTCATTTTAATATGCATTTTCACATTTAAAAATTTATATTATTGACTATGTTGAATGCCATGACTTCTCAAGAACCATTATGGCTCACAGGATGGCTTTTTATTTGGCATTGTATCAATTTGAAGCCCAGAATGGCATGATGTTAATGCAGACAGTGGATATGCATGTGTAAAATGGTATGAAGAGAAAAGTAAGGTTCTCAAGCAGTAGGCAATTTCCAAATGTCATCTTTTAGCCCTTACAAGAAAAAGAGAAACACACACATTTGAGGGAAGATTTTGCTCCCTGATCTCTGGCTTCTGGCAGGCACTTCCTTTGCACACCTGGCCTCTCCCTTCCAGGCCTGCCATGTGGTAGGACCATTTGCCCTTAAACATCACAGGTAGCTAATTTACATTATAGACTATGGGCCCAAGAGGGGAAAATGCTTAATTTTATTAATCGAGTGGTTTTTAAATCTCTCCACAGGAGGCCACAGAACACCCCAAAAGACTAATCTATGTTGTAGAGAGATGGCAAATCAGAGAAGCCCCAGTGTATTTCCCCCCCACCTGGGAATTTGTTCCCAGTGAAAGTTACCACCGGGCTGATTGGCTGTGAATATCTGTTTGAACACTAGAATTGTTCTCCACCTGATATACAGATACCTAAGCCCCTGAAATTTACAATGGGGATGCGCATGCCAGGTGAAAGCCCCGTGGAAACAAACAGAGCTGGGCTAATAACTCTGTAACCTCTGTTGACATAACCCACCAGCCTGCTGAAGAGTCTCTTCATGTATAGGAAACAGAGAAACTATAATGATTTTCAGATACAGTTGACAAGAGACCATTTAGTAAACTTTTATTTTTTTTAACTAACAGTATGCGGGGACGTTGTATTCTAGGCTGCTACTAATAATCTCATCAGAATGCAAAAGCAGCGACTGTGTTATAAAACCAATGATCTGTTATATTCTGCAAGAATTTACAAAAGCCTAATGTCATTTACTACACCATGAGAACCATACTTGGATAAAAAAAAAATAAAACACAACAGAATTCAAAAACTGATTACAGCGGGCAAAAAAAAAAACAACTGTTTGCCAATGCAATGCTTTAAAGGTAAAACATACAACAGTGAAAGACATGGAATCCAGTGATGAATTCAGAAGGGAAGAAGTACATGTGTGGGTGTGTATAGATGTGGTATGTCATTTAGGGCCGCGTTGAATCAGGGCATCATTCAAGCCCAGGATTCTCTGGTCTGCAGTTAACTGCTGAGTGTGTGTTGCCAGTTCAGGCTGCAAAAGAGTTTGCTTTTTTTTTTTCTTTCTCAGCAGCATTTCGGACAAAAGCATATCTCTAGCAGTCTTAAACTGCTGAAGTCCATGTTGCTGCAAATGGATGCTAAAAAAAATCCAAGGGTCTACTAATTTGACAATTTAGCCTAAAAGAGATTGGAATTCATGGGAGATATTTGAGAAGAGAAATGACATTCAGATGTGAGTTTGTGAAGCAGTGCTGTAGCAATTGTCCTGAGGAGAAGATGTTGGAGGAGGGTAAGCGTTAGTGTGGAAAGTGAAGAGGCAAAGAATGGTTCCCATTGGTGTTGGTGGTAGTTGAAATAAGTAGAGGGAAATGGATGAATCAGAGGTAGATTTTAAAAGAATAATCACCAAATATGGGGTGTGAGCAAGAGAGAGATGTCAAGAAGGATTGTGAGGTTTCTGTCCTGAACATGCAAGTAGATATTTGGCCAATTATTGAGGCAGAAAGTCATGAGGAGGAAAGGTTTGTGTAGGAAATATGGTAAGTTAAATTTCTGGAGCTCTGGTGTTCAAGGCACCTAGGAAATATCCATAAAGTTTTAGGAATCTGAATAGGAATCATCATGGAAACAAAAATTTAGGGATCAAAGAAGAAACATTGATTGAAGGCAGGAGGAGAAGGGGATAACAGAGGACAAGATGGTTGGATGGCACCACCAACTCTATGGATATGAGTTTGAGCAAGATCCTGGAGTTGGTGATGGACAGGGAAGCCTGGGGTGCTACAGTCCATGAGGTCACAAAGAGTTGGACACAACTGAGCAACTGGATTGAGAAGAAACACGTCGGCTATTAAAGATTAGAGTAATATAGAGCTTCTCTTCTGGATTGTAATATAGGTATAATATAGTGTAATATATTGTGTAGTGTAATATTATAATATAGTGTAATATAGGTCATAGGGAAGAAGAGGGTAACATCAGATGTACTCTAAGAAATGATAAAAGAATTTCTCTTTGCTTTTATGCATTACCATACATATACTGTTGAATTTTTGTAGGAACTTTTCTGGGAGGCTTTTTACTATCTATTGTTCGTTACATTGTATTGATACTTACTATGTGTTTTGCGTTGTACTAGACTAGTATGTATGAGACCTTCCCCTGTATTCTGAATATCATCCAGCACAGAAATTATTAGAAAATTGTCAAAGCTCAATTAAAAATTTTAAATTGTCTGATACACACAAATACATACATACACATAATATATACACAATGTATTCCCAATGAAATAGCCTTTTAAAAGAGTTCAGAGAAGTGTCAGATTTATCTATTTATCTATCTCTAAATAGTTAATCTATTAAGACATGTACTTCTACAATGTGTGTATATATACACACAATACATGCACACAAGTGTGTATCACTCAAGTCATATGTTATCGTTTTATAGATACTGATAACGAAGTTAAGAGAGGTTCAGTGATGTCACAGAGTTAGCAAGTGGCTCAAGGCAGTTTGAAATCTCCACATTCAGAGGTCTTTCTCCTCTATCACTCCTTATTGTAACCGCCTATATTAACAAGCCCCTGTGCTCTTCACTAAACACTTCCATCCTCATCACAGCCCCACTAGGTTAACAGGGGCATTAGTACATAAAGTGAAGTCTTCTGACTCCTTGATATATTCCCATGGACCCGAGTTCTTGCTGAGCTAGACTGCAACTTGCACTAAAACGATACAGGATAACCGTGGAATTGATGATTCAGGGTGTGCCATCCATGAAGTGCGTTGTGATGATGGCAAACACAATCAGCAGTATCTGGGCCAAAAGAATTAGTATGGAACCCATCCGAATGATAACCACCTTCTAAGGGCTCAACTTCTGGATGTTATATGCCCAAGTGAGGCTTATCTCCCTTTTCCCTTGGAGTTGAATTTTTAAGAGTACCACAAATGTGGATGCTCATGAGTCTGTCATATAGAGTGAAATAACTCAGAAGGAGAAAAGCAAATATCATATATTAATACATGTGTGTGGAATTTAGAAAAGTAGTACAGATAAACCTAGTTCCAGGAAGGAATAGAGACACAGACCTAGAGAATGGACACATGAACACAGGGGAGGGGGGTGGGTGGGATGAACTGGGAGATTAGGTTTGATGTAAATACACTACCATGCATTTAACAGACAGATAGTGGGAAGCTGCCATGTAGCTCGGGGAGTTCAGCTCAGTGCTCTGTGATGACTTAGAGGTGTGGGATGGGGGTAGCGTGGGAGGGACGCTCAAGAGGGAAGGGATATATGTATACATACAGCTATCCACTTCGTTGCACAGCAGAAATGAACACAACATTGTAAAGCAATACTTATTAAATGTATAGTTTAAGGTACCTCTGCGAATAGGAAAGAAGACCAGAGGAAAAGGAAACAATATTCAAATCTCAGGAAATTTGAAAGGTAAGAAGGTAGGGCAGGTGAGGCAATAGTAATGATGATACTGATGGTGGGGATAATAGGAAAAATGTTTGCACATATGTTTCTGTTTTAAATCATCTGCTCATTTCTGATCTAGAATTTTTCTTCTAGTAGCTAAGACACATTTATTCATTTAATCAATTCATTTTTAAAATTAATTTTTATTGGAATATAGTTGCTTTACAATGTTGTGTTAGTTTCTACTCTACACCAAAATAAATCAGCCCTATACAAACATATATCCCCTCCGTTTTTGACTTCCTTCCCATTCAGGTCACCACAGTGCATTAAGTAGAGCTCCCTGTGCTATATAGTAGGTTCTCTATAGTAGGTTATCTATATTATACACAGTATCAATAGTATATGTGTCAAAAGGATTAGCCTTTCATTTCTACGTGGTACATGGCTGGTCCTGTGTGACTGTGGGTGTTTGACTCACCAGGATGAGAACAGGCCAGAGTACCCCTCATCCTCTATTCCCCGAAGACAAGTAGATCTCGCTATCTTCCACTGGAAAACACATTCCTTACAGAATGAGTTCATCTTAGCTGTCAGCTCTGGAGTATCTAAGGAGCTCTGAATGCATGCAACACTGCCAGCAGGAGGCTCACCCACCTCCGCTGGGGATAAGAATCCCCAATGGGGGGAAACAGGCTGCTTCCATGTGAGTGAAGCAGCTGTCATTTAACACAGAAGTGTCAGAAGCACAAGCAAATTTCTCATCACCAATTGGTGGTGTCATGGTCAGTGAAATACTTTGTGGTTTTAACGTGGTTTGGGGAGAAGAAGATTTTATGAAATTGAAGCTACAGACAAAAATTTTATCTAGAAAGTGGTCTGGCTAAGAATTCATTTTGTTGTGAATGATAGAACTGTGATGTGAAAGGTAGGATTGAATTAGTCACACATCTTTGAAATGTAAAACATTATTTTGTTATCTTTGAGTACATTTTCTCAGTAATCAAATGAAGATGACTATGTTAAATCAATCTAAAGAAGAACACATCAAAGTTTGTCATGACACAGTTCTATTATATAAAATATTGTCATTCCTCAAAATAAGACTCTAAAACTTGAACATTTATAAGTTTTCCAGTTACAAAGAAATATAGACTATATACCATTGTATTTATATTGACTTTCCATTTATTTTTATGTTTATTTCTCCATCTATCTGTAATCTTTCCATCCATCTATACATTCATCCGTCATCTAACAGCTTCTATAGCTAATATATGCTGTTTAGACGTTATAGGACACTTGAAAGTGATGTAATTTCTATTTCTGGTCTTCTAGAATTTTCAAACTAATTTGACCATTTCTTCAATGGCTTGGAAGAAAGGTGAGACACCTCATCATCCCAGCCGTCATCTTTAAAAACAAGGAAAATGAAACAAACACAGTCCCCCTCTCTACTCAAGAGACACAGACACAAAGTCTTACCATGGATGTGGGACAAATCTTTAAATCCCTTTCAAGAAAAGCCCTGTTTATGCACCTGGTAAATGATAATATAATATATATGAGCTTGAGAGTATATGAAGACTTTAGTTGTGATTCAGATTGTGAGAAAATAGATTGGAGTTTAATATAAGGCAATCAAGTCTAACATAACATATGAATCACAGTGCAAATATCTCTGGCATTTGACTGATTATGTGACCGAAGTAACACAGGAACTCAGTAGATGCCTTTGTCCATTTGGGGCTTTTTTTTTTTTTTTCTGCTGTAGCAAAAACACCATAGACTGGGTGGCTTAAACAACAAATGCTTGTTTCTCACAATTCTGGATGCTGAGAAGTTCAGGATCGAAGCTCCAGCAGCTTTGTTGTCTGGTGAGAGCCCCTGTCCTGGTTCTTAGATGCTTGCCTCTTTGCATATACCAGAATGGGTGAAAGAAAGTTCTTTGGGGCCTCTTTTATTTGGACTTTAATCCCGTTAATGAGGGCTTTGCCCTCACCACCTAATCATCTTCCAAAGACTCCACCTACGAATACCATCACATTGTGGGTTAGTTTTCAGTTTCTGAATTTGGTGGGGGGCTTCCCTGGTGATCCGGTGGTTAAGAAGCTGCCTTGCAATGCAGGGGACATGGGTTCCATCCTTGGTTAGGGAACTAAGATCCCAAAGCCTCTGAGCAACTCAGTCTGTGTGCTACAATTACTGAGCCCACTCACCACAACTAGAGTCTGCCATGCAATCAAAGATCTCGCATGCCACAATTAACAGCCAACACAGCCAAATAAATAAATTAATTATTTTTAATTTCTGAATTTGGGAAGGCATGCATTCAGTCTATAGTGGTAGTAAGCATGTGTCACTGTTCAGTTCAGTTCAGTCGCTCAGTCGTGTCCGACTCTTTGTGACCCCATGAATAGCAGCACGCCAGGCCTCCCTGTCCATCACCAACTCTCGGAGTTTACCCAAACTCATGTCCATCGAGTTGGTGATGCCATCCAGCCATCTCATCCTCTGTCGTCCCCTTCTCCTCCTGCCCCCAATCCTTGCCAGCATCAGGGTGTTTTCCAACGAGTCAACTCTTCGCATGAGGTGGCCAAAGTATTGGAGTTTCAGCTTCAACATCAGTCCTTCTAATGAACACCCGGGGCTGATCTCCTTTAGGATGGACTGGTTGGATCTCCTTGCAGTCCAAGGGACTCAAGAGTATTCTCCAACACCACAGTTCAAAAGTGTCAATTCTTCAGCACTCAACTTTCCTTATAGTCCAACTTTCACATCCATACATGTGTCACTGTAGTCAGTTATTAAAAACTGTTCCTTGAAATTGTACCTGGAGTTGGAATATTTTGAGTTAGAAGCTTCCTCTGTGATCATCTGCTTCAACAGCCCACTTTGCAGGTCAGGAAACTGAGGCCAAATAGATCATAGAACTAGCTGGGAGATGACCCCCTGCCCCCTGCCCCCCACTGCCCCCCACTTCTAGCTCCAGGTCAGAGCTCTTTTCCACCCTGTTTCTCAGGAGGCTTCTTTATGAGAGATGACTCACTGCCAACAGCAAACAATAGGACCAGGTTTAGCCTAAGCTGAGGCATAAGAATCTTGTTTTAAATTTATCTTTACACATTTTTTCCACAACCCTTTTCTACCCTTCCCATCCCTTATCCGGTTGCTTTTTGCTTCCTAACTCTTATTTCCCAAATGAGACATCTAATACTTTCATGGGCTTCCCTGGTGGCTCAGATGGTAAAGAATCTATCTGCAATAGGGGAGACTCAGGATCCATCCTTGGGTTGGGAAGATCCCCTGGAGGAGGGAATGGCAACCCACTCCAGTATTCTTGCCTGGAAAATTCCATGGACAGAGGAGCCTGGTGGGCTACAGTCCTTGGGGTCTCAAAGAGTTGGACATGACTGAGAGACTAATACACACACACACACACACACAATAAATTCATATCAATTTTGCATTTCAAAATTTCCTCATCATCCATTTTATTATGGTTAAATATAATTTTTTAACCCCAAATGATACTTCTGATGGGACTCACAGCTTCCCTTGGGATAAAGCAATTGCGAGGTTTGGCTAAGGGGATGGTGAACTTTTGGAGTTCGTTTTATTCTATCAGTTACATGTGTGTGGCTCTTTTTGTGATTCTTTTTAATAATAAGATTATTTTTTATTTTCAGCTGCACTGAGTCTTCATTGCTTTGCATGGACTTTCTCTAGTTGTGGTGAGCGAGGGCTACTCTCTAGCTGCAGTGTTCAGGGTTCTCATTGCTGTGCCTTCTCTTGTTGCGGGGCACAGTCTTTAGGTACAGGGACTTCAGTAGTTTCAGCACACGAGTTCAGTAATTGTATCTCGCAGGTTCTGGAGCTCGGGCTCAATAATTGTACCACACAGAGGCTTAGTTGCTTCGTGGTATGTGGGATCTTCCCAGGCCAGGGATCGAACCCATGTTCCCTGCATTGGCAGGTGGATTCTTATCCACTGGGCCGCCAGGGAAATCTGCGTGTGGCTGTTTATTTTACCTAGTCTATAGCAGGCCTTGAAATTTAAGCATGTGTGCACAAGGACCAATGATAAATAGATTGCACATCAGATTTGCCAGAGTTCTGGGGAAAATCTTTCACTCAGTTTCATACGTTATCAAAGCATTGACCTCCTTAGTCACAGAAACTCACAGTCTGGTCACTGCACACACGTAGATCCCGAAGTTTACACCTGTCTGTCTCTTCCCTGCCTTTTGGATATTTCACCACCTGCCACAGTCCTGCCATCCACAAGTGTACATGTCGTGCTTTGCTCTCCACTCCACCCAAGGACCACAATCAACAGGAAGATACTTTCTCAAATAAACCCTCATGGTGATGCCATAAGATCTTCCCATTACAAAAACCACTGAGTTTTTCTTCCCTTAAAAAAAAAAAGGTGGGGCTTTTAATAGCTCCTTTATGTTTATTTTCCCTTTATTCTTAATTATATTAAATACCCATATATCCCTTCCCTGAGTATTCATTTAGAAGGAAGATTTTGTAATAGTCACATTTAATTTATCAGGGTGCAATAATTTGTGTTTCCCAATCATCTTGCCGACTTTGGTTCATTATACTATTGTTTCACATGAGTAAGTTAGCAAAGTTTGGATTGATTGAGTCTAATTAACTAAAACTGGTTCCAGGCTGTGCATCTATTGTCATGGTAGCTAGTTGCAAAGCCCTAAACCAAGCAGCAATGGTGCTATAAGGTAATATTGATTTGAAAACTGGAGATAATATATAACCTTGAACTTATCACTTTTTGGGAAACAAACTAAAACAAAAAAGGTGAGGGGAAGGGAAGGGACTGGTATTAAGACAGTCTTTCAGGACACTTGGGAATATAAATTGGAGTTTTCAGTGGGTTTGCTTCAATTTTGTTTTTCCTGTCCAAATATAATCACAGATATGTTGAATTACAAAGTAATTTCAAGTTCAGCTGCCAGAAGAGTAGAGATTTCATGGTCTTTGAAACTGTGAAGACATGAAATACACTTGCTGACAAATAGTCTGAGATCCACCAAAAAATTATGGGGAGACCTCCATTTTGGTAGAGGAAACCTTTCTAGCCATTAGTCATAGAGAAGTAGAATTGTTTGAAATTTAATCTCTTCTTTGTTGCTGATTTTTATAGTCAATAATGATCTCTGCTTGAGATTACACGGTTTTTTGACAATATGGCCAACTGGAAAAAATGATCACATTTACCTCTGATAAGCATGAACAAATACCACCCTTGCTCTTACTGCCAGACAGGAATCAAGTTTAAAAAAATTGCAGAGCAGAATGCCACAGTGAGATCCATCAGTGGATTTTCAGCCTCCCTGCGTAATATGCTACGGCTTCTGTTTCTTCTCTTAAAATTCCAGTTAGGATGGAATTTGACTGCCGTTGCCCACATTTTCAGTTCCATAGCCCTCATTTCAGAGCCTCAGGACCCCTGTCTTCCATGGCACCCTTATCAACTGAGCTGCTTCCTCCTTCACTCTTTCACTTCTCTCCAAGTTCCACACAACAGCCTTTGTGCCCTGACAGACAAGTGATGTGACAGTTTAGCTCTTGTGCTAAAAGAGCCTTGCTTGAGAAGTCTTCTGTCAGAATGTAGAAAACACCAGAAGCATTTCCGGTTTACCCAGATGCTTCCTTCCTTCGCCCTGTGTTGAAGTCTCTTTGGAAACTGTGGACAGGCAACTCTTATGTTGATCAGTGTCATCTCCATTTTATTATTTGAGTGTTTTTAAATGTTTTGTGGATATTGTAGCCCTGTGAGAAAGGACCAATTTCCAAATGAAAGGAGCCTATATTAGTGAGTGTTTTCCAGAGAAACGAAATCAATATTGTGCATGTAAATATGGGGAAATGGCTCAAGTGATTATGGAGGCTGGCAAGTTAAAAATCTACGATGCAGGTCATCAGCTGGAGACCTGGGAAGAGCTGATGTTGTAGTTCAAATCCACGGACTATTAGCCTGGAGAACCAGGGAAAGTCGGCATTGTAGTTCAAATCCAAAGGCCTTCTGCAGCAGAGTTCTCTCTTGCTTGGGGGAAGTCAATCTTTTGTTCTAACCAGGGCTTCAGCTGATTGGATGAGGCGCACTCTCATTATGGAGGATAATCTGCTTTACTCAAAGTTCACCAATTTAAATGTAAATCTCACTCACAAACATTCTCACAGAAACATCCAGAATCATTCTTGACCAAATATCTGCATACAGTGGCCCAGCCAAGTGGACATAGGACGAGGCTCACCCAAAGTCACGGGCTGAGGAGCCAGAGAAGACAAAGGTGGGGAAGGAAAGTGACACAATGTTGTTTTTGAAGAGAAAAAGGAAAGCACAAGACCACTGATTCCTCACAGGTTTTGAAGCGGTTTAAATGGTCAACCACACGAACAACACACACCAGCCTTTCTTCTTGAAAAGCTTAGTAACAAGAAGTCCTCACACCCTCTTGTTAAAGTGCTGTGAGGGACCATGGGAGTTCTGAAACAGCAGACACCAGCCCCAGCCTGGTAAAACGATAGGGAGAAAAGGCCCTGCTCAGACTCCGTCCTCTGACTCCCTCTACTGGCTGAGCAGGTGGCTGCACACATCTACCCCAGAGAATTTCTGCTCCTCCCACCCTTCTTTCCAGAATTCAAAACAACAGTCCAAAAGGTCTCTGCCACGTTTACAATTCCCACTGCCATATCACCAGTTACAGCGGACTCACTTCCTACCAAGAGGAAAGCAGGTATCACATCTCTTGCTGGTAAAATATCTGTCTTAACATCTTCAAATCAAACAACAGTCATTCTTTAAGTCCCTTCCTGTTGCCCAGTACAGGGGAGAATGTAAAGAAAGGATTAAACATAGGCCTTGCATATGAGAGCTGAATGAGGAGGAAATGGCAACCCACTCCAGTGTTCTTGCCCAGAGAATTCCATGGACAGAGGAGTCTGGTGAGCTACAGTCCATGGGATCGCAAAGACTCAGACACAACTGAGGGACTAACACTATGAGAGTCGAAGAATTGATGCTTTTGAGCTGTGCTGTTGGAGAAGACTCTTGAGAGTCCCTTGGACTGCAAGGAGATCAAACAAATCTTAAAGGAAATCAATCCTGAATATTCATTGGCAGGACTGTTGCTGAAGCTGAAACTCCAATACTTTGGCCACCTGATGCAAAGAACTGACTCCTTGGGAAAGACCCTGATGCTGGGAACGATTGAAGGCAGGAGGAGAAGGGGACGACGGAGGATGAGATGGTTTGATGGCATCACCAACTCGATGGGCATGAGTTTGAGCAGGCTCTGGGAGTTGACAGACAGGGAAGCCTCGTGTGCTTCAGTCCATGGGGTTGCAGGGAGTTGGACACGACTGAGTGACTGAACTGAACTGATGAGAGCTTATAATTTTGTGCAGAAGTCTAATAATATGTAGCAAATAAATAAGGGGGGAAGGTCTTCAGACAAGAAATTCTGTCAGAGTTCATAGGTGATGGCTGTGAGTATGAAATGGAGTGGCCACTTTTCTACTTGCTGTTATATGTTGCAAAATTTGTTTAGATTGATTGTGTCAAGAATAAGCTCATTCTAATTCAAATAATTCCAGTTTCTCTCAATGATTATATGTTTTCTTAGTGTCTGTTTGGAGAAGGCAATGGCACCCCACTCCGGTACTCTTGCCTGGAAAATCCCATGGACAGAGGAGCCTGGTAGGCTGCAGTCCGTGGGATCGCTAGGAGTTGGACACGACTGAGTGACTTCACTTTCACTTTTCACTTTCATGCATTGGAGAGGGAAATGGCAACCCACTCCAGTATTCTTGCCTGGAGAATCCCAGGGACAGCGGAGCCTGATGGGCTTCCATCTGTGGGGTCGCACAGAGTCGGACACGACTGAAGCGACTTAGCAGCAGCAGCAGCAACAGTGTCTGTTTATTCAATGTAGCAGTCAAGTTTATCAAAACCATATGGAATTTGGGGTTGGTAGATCCACACTATTAGAATGCATAAACAAGGTCCTATTGTATAGCACAGTAAACTATATCCAGTCTCTTGGGATAAAGCATAATGGAAAAGAACATTAAAAATATATAAACATATATATTTGTGTATAACTGAGTCACTTGCTATACAACGGAGATCGGCACGATATTGTAAATCAGCAATACTTCAATAAAAAATAAAATATTAATAGAAAGAATGGGAAAAAAAAACCTATGGCAACCCTAAGGAAGGAATTTTGATGAAGGAGATGATTTGAAGTGTTTCCCTATAAAATGGAGTGCATCTTTATACTTGTAAATTTTTAAGTTACTTCGTGAGGAAGGAACCCATTTTACCCCCTTTCCCCAAAATTGTAGGTATCATTATTAGATGAATCTCTAATATGGTTTTAGGACTTTCCAGGTGGCACTCGTGGTAAAGAATCTGCCTACCAATGCAGGAGATGCAAGAGATGAGGGTTCGATTCCTGGGTCAGGAAGATACCCTGGAGGAGGGCACAGCAACCCACTCCAGTATTCTTGCCTGGAAAATTCCATGAGCAGAGGAGCCTGGCAGGCTACAGTCCATAGGAGGCAAAGAGTTGGATACGACTGAGCAACTGAGCACATAATATGATTTTATCAATATTCTCCTCTAGCTCTTACTTACAGAAGAAAAATAGACCATATTTGGAAATTGTATTGGATGCCCTCTGCCCCTCTAATGATTTCTGGAAATCTGAAATGATGCTGGGTCACTTGGGATGGCAAATTGATCTCAGCGGCCTTGATTTGTCCACTTTGCTCTCAGCACTGGAGGAATCTGGAAGCCAAAACAATTTCAGGGAGACTGATTCTGAGCCAAAGTGCAAGTGTGTTTACTGAGGAGGCTTGGTCCTCAGAATGAGGCTGGAAGCTCATCATCTCTGTACACTAGTGCCAAATAGAATCTCAGAGACAAGATTTTTGGGTGGAGTAGGAAAGGACAGCTTTATTACTTTGCCAGGCAAAAGGAGGACACAGTGAGCTTCTGCCTTGAGAGAGGAGGTGTCCCTATGTGGAGAGGATAGTGAGAAAGTTTAAAGTATTGGTTCAAAGAGGGTGTGATCAGCTCATGGATGTTCTGAGGGGTTGGTGGTGAGGTAAGTAGGAGTCAGCATTAATCAATCATCAGGTTCTAACTGGTCTGGGGTCCACATGCTGTGGGCTGCACACCATTGTTAACCATTAACTTCTCCCACCTGGATGGGGTTTCAGTATCTGAAAAACAGTTCAAAGATATTGTGTACACCCATTGATGGGGAACCAGGACCTTGCCCCAAGGCTACACTATTGTTTTTCTTGTTTGTTTTTCCCTGGTCTCACATCCCCTCCCTTCCCTAATTAACATTGGCTTGAATTTGCCCAGTGGAACTTAGGAAGGTCATGGAGGTTGAATGAAGGCTGTTTCTTGTAATCAAAGAAATGGGGACACAGTGAGGCTTTGGGCCCAGGAACCCCGCAGGGCCCTGCTCGGTATCAAGAGTGAGCAGATGTAACAGGGAAGATGCCAAGATCGTTGTTGAAATACTTGAAAGTTGAACCTGGAAAACAGCACTGAAAGTCATATCTGAAGGGCAAACTAAACAGTACTAAACAAAATCGGTACTGGAGGATGAGAGTGTAGGAAGGGCTACAACAGCATGGAATTCAGTGTGAAGGCAAGTCAAGGAGAGTAGGTCAGAACTAAGATTTTGAATGAGGACTGCATGTTAGTGTATTCCTTTCATGCGGTTTGCAGTTTGTCCTAGCAGGAGGGTCAAAGCAGCTTACTAGGAGGAGGCGAAGCCAAACTCCAAGCCAGCCCCATGCTCTCACCCTTCCAGTGACAGATACCCATCAGACAAGCCTGTGGTGTCTAATTTTTTTCTTTGTCTGAAATGTGAGACACTGAATCTGAGATGACACAAAATAGGTCTGTTGATTCTCACCAAAAGTGGAGAATATCCGAGAGGCAGTGAACTTAATGTTCTGCTTAGTGTGGCTCAAGGACCAGCAGCATCTGAACCTCCTGGGAGCTTGTTGGAAAGGCAAACTCTCAGTCCCCTGCACATCTATTGTATTAACATTTTATTAAGATTCCCAGGTAATTCATGTGTATATGGCGCTAGTTGTAAAGAACCTACCTGCCAAGGCAGGAGATGTAAGAGATTTGGGTTTGATCCCTGGGTCGGGAAGATCCTTGGAGGAGGGCATGGCAACCCACTCCAGTATACTTGCCTAGAGAATCCCGTGGACAATGGAGCCTGGCAGGCTACAGTCCAAAGAGCTGGACACTACTGAAGCGACTAAGCACAGCATACATATTAAAGAACACAGACCTTTTCCCTTCTAAAATACCAGCGGTCCTCAACCTTTTTGGCACCAGAGACTGGTTTTGTGGAAGACAATTTTTCCACAGACCAGGGGTGGAGGGGTGGTTTTGGGATGATTCAAGAACATTACATTTATTGTGTACTTTATTTTTATTATTATTACTTTGGCACTACCCCCAGATCATCAGGAATTAGAACCCAGAGGCTGGGAACCCCTGTATAATAGCACTCACAGATAGCTAACTAGCATCTAATTACAAATCCACCAGTTCACAATTTTTAAAATCACGATGTTTGCTAATAAATTCTTCTTCAACTTTTAGAGCCTACCACAGTAACAGAAGAGCTTCCCAGGTGGCGCTAGTGGTAAAGAACCCGCCTGCCAATGCAGGAGAAGTCAGAGACACGGGTTCAATCCCCATGTCGGGAAGATCCCCTGGAGGAGGGCATTGCAACTCACTCCAGTATTCTTGCCTGGAAAAATCCCATGGACAGAGGAGCCTGGCCGGCTATGGTCCGTAGGATCCCACAGAGTCCGACAAGACTAAAGCGACTTAGCACGCACACACAATAATAGAAAAGTTATATTTGATCAGTAAATATTGAATGAATGAAGGAATGTTCCACCTTGAATTGAAAATGCTTGCCCACAAATTATTTGGACTAGCTAGATAATAAATCAATGTCTTCCACTGTCAGTCCTAATGTTAAATAAAAGACTTTGGTATCATATGGGCCTGTTTTCCAGGCTAAATGTGTCTGGTCCTTCAGTGACTTCTCGTGTGCCAAGGTGTGTAAGTCCCTCTCCATCTGGGTACCTTCTTCTGGTCACAGGTTGGATTCAAAGGCTGTGATCCAGGAGCAGACTTGTCTCCAGATGAGCCTCTGTGCACACAGTCCAGGGAACACGAGCTGGTGACATTTCTCTGCTTCTACTCTAGGCTTTTCTAATTTAGTCAATTGGCCGTCACGTCACTAAAAATAGGAAGTTTGAACTTGGGCTCCTTTTTTTTTTTCTTTTCTCTGTCTGAGGTTATTTTGCTTACCACAAATGAAGGCCACAGAAGCTAAATATATGTCTACTTGAATGATGACTTTATAGCAATAAAATGAGCCCACAGGGGCTAATGACTCTGTAATCAGCTTTTTCAACCACTTTTTATATTGGGCATAATTTTCTCTCTCTCTGAGAAATTCTACATCATTTATCACTAGACTAACGTGAGCGAAAGGGGAAAGGCATGAGCTGAGAGATTAGAGGCCACTGCCTGTCTGCTATTAAATCATAACAGTAAATCTGCCTGGAGGAGACTATTCGATTTTGGATACTAGTACAGCAGATCCTCATGTCCTTTTTTAGTTCAGAATTCTTACTTTGGCATTGGTTTAAAAAATTAGGTTTTAAGAAGAATTTATTTTGTTTTTAGTTTAAAAATGATCAATACTATTACAACTCAGGACCATTTCTTCTTAAAAAATTTTTTACTAGAGTATAGCTGATTTACAATGCTGTGTTCATTTCAGGTATATAGCAAAGTGAATCAGTTGCACGTATACATATATCCAGTCTTTCTTAGATTCTTTTCCCATGTAGTACATTACAGAGTATTGAGTAGAGCCCCCTGTGCTATATAGGTGGTCCTTATTAGTTAACAATTTTTGATATAGTAGACTGTGTATTTCAATCCCAATCTTCCAACTTATCCTTCCTCCTCCAACCTCTGGTAACTGTAAGTTTATCTTCCACATTGTAACTCTGTTTTGTACATAACTTCATGTGTGTGTGCATGCTAAGTCACTTTAGTCATGTCCAGCTCTTTGTGACCCTATGGATGATAGCTTGCCAGGTTCCTCTGTCCATAACATTCTCCAGGCAAGAATACTGGAATGGGTTGCATGCCCTCCTCCAAGGATCTTCATGACCCAGGGAATGAACGCACATCTCTTACTTCCGCACTGGCAGGCAGGTCCTGGCTATTGTAAACAGTTCTGCAAGACTCGGACCATTTCTAAAGCTCATTTTCTTGTTCTCTGGTTGCCATCATGGGGAAGGAATCATACTCTTCCTGTTGACCTGCTTGCAAATTGATCTTTGGTAAGTCTGAAGTCAAGGCTGTATATTGTCACCTTGCTTATTTAACTTATATGCAGAGTACATCATGAAAACACTGGGCTGGAAGAAGCACAAGCTGAAATCAAGATTGCCGGGAGAAATATCATTAGCCTCAGATATGCAGATGACACCACCCTTATGGAAGAAAGTGAAGAAGAACTAAAAAGCCTCTTGATGAAAGTGAGAGAGGAGGGTAAAAAAGTTGGCTTAAAGCTCAACATTCAGAAAACTAAGATTATGGCATCTGGTCCCATCACTTCATGGGAAATAGATAGGGAAACAGTGGAAACAGTGTCAGACTTTACTTTTTGGGGCTCCAAAATCACTGCTGATGGTGATTGCAGCCATGAAATTAAAAGACGCTTACTCTTTGGAAGGACAGTTATGGCCAACCTAGATAGCATATTAAAAAGCAGAGACATTACTTTGCCAACAAACGTCCATCTAATCAAGGCTATGGTTTTTACAGTGGTCATGTATGGATGTGAGATTTGGACTATAAAGAAAGCTGAGGGCCAAAGAATTGATGCTTTTGAACTGTGGTGAACTCTTTTGAACTCTTGAGAGTCCCTTGGACTGCAAGGAGATCCAACCAGTCCATCCTAAAGGAGATCAGCCCTGGGTGTTCACTGGAAGGACTGATGTTGAAGCTGAAACTCCAATACTTTGGCCACCTGATGGGAAGAGCTGACTCATTTGAAAAGACCCTGATGCTGGGAAGGATTGGGGGCAGGAGGAGAAGGGGACGACAGAAGATGAGATGGCTGGATAGCATCACCGACTCGATGGACATGACTTTGGGTAAACTCCAGGAGTTTGTGATAGACAGGGAGGCCTGGCGTGCTGCGATTCATGGGGTCACAAAGAGTCGGACACGACTGATCGACTGAACTGAACTGAACTGAAGTTTGAAGTCAGACATTCTTTTAGGGGTGAGGTTATTATTTAACTGATGATGTACCTGTGCTCTAGACAACACCTTCTGAGTACCACTGCCTTTCCTACTTATGTAGACATCTTATGTAGACGAAGCTCCATTGGCATTCTGGAGTTCACTGCTCTTGGGCCTGGTTTACAGACCATTTTTACTGAATATCCTCTGCTTACTCCTCCAGATCTACTGCCTCCCTTCTCTTCCCTGCTGTCTGCCTTGGGAGGTGGATATGCACAGATTACGACAATTATGACAATGGGCTTCTGTGCTCTCTCCCTCCCCTTATCCTTCCTGTCTAGCTCCACTTCTGTTAGCCTGGGATTGTTGCGCCATCCCTTGGTTCCTCTACGTCTTATTCATGTCTTTATTATCAGTAATTTGTATATCAACCCTCCTTGAATTATTCTAATTTGACAGTATCACCTCTTTCTTTGTCCCCTTATCTGATTACAACACCTATTCATTCAATTTTTTATTATTTTTTATTATTTATTTATTTATGTAGCAAGCACTAACACATTATCTATTGTTTACCAATCACTCAACTAAATTTCTTTAGGGTTCATTCTCTACAAAATAGTCAGTAAGCTTTAGATAAAATTAACCCATGAGTTCTTTATTTTAGTTATGCCATTTCCTTTTGGGATAAAGGCCAGTAATTGGGAGACAGGTATTATCTGTCATCTTAAGAGATGTTTGTTACCCTTGACACTGATAAGAGCCTATTTTCATATTGTGTGTGTGCTCAGTCATGTTTGACTCTTTGCAACCCCATGGACTGTAGCCCACCAGGCTTCTCAATCCATGAAATTCTGCAGACAAAAAATACTGGGGTGGGTAGCCATTCCCTTCTCCAGTGGATCTTCCTGACCCAGGGATCGAACGTGAGTCTCCTGCATTGCAGACAGATTCTTCACCATCTGAGCCACCAACTGAATTTCAAAGTATAAGTAACAAACTCAATTGTTTTAAATCAAAAGACTCATATAAACAGAAGATAAGACTTGTTCTGTTGGTGCCAATAACTGAGTTGTCCACTCCCACCTAGCCTCATTTTTTCCCTAGGTGTGGTCTTTGGCTAGTAACTTGGCTTTGATGGTGACATATAAAGGCAACCTTGACCACCTCTCAACAAAAGATTGTCTGTACTCATGAGTAGTAGTTGCTAGCAAAAGGATAAGAAAATTTCACTCCTTAGGTTTACCTTAAGAAGAGATATCCTTTACTAGGCCTAGAGCCCTTTTCCAGTGCTCTTTCTGCAACTCCATATTTGTCTTCCTGGCCCTGCAGTCTCCCTCACTCTGGACAAGGACATGGCTGACCCAACTGAGAAGGGTAGAGGCTGACCCCAAGCTGGAACCTGGGTGTTGACTGTGGAGTGATCTGTGGTTCTGGGGTGACTGCACTGCCTGGAGCCACTGGGATCTGGACCTGTCTGGTCTGATTTGAGCAGCCATTCTCTCCCAGGACCACAGAAGGCAGAGAGCATAGTCACATCTCTGTCTCCCGCAGAGCAGCTTCTGCATATTGTTCTTTGTAAATATCTGTCCGTGCTTTTCCCACTGGTTCAATTTAATTCCAAGGGTCCCTTCCCCTCATTTTTTTTCTGTTTTCATGAAGTGTACATGTTCAGGTGGAAATAAATCAATGAAATGCAAAAACATCTGCGTCTATTTGGGTAAAGGCAGAGCAAGGATGACTTTCAGGATTGGAAAGACAGGAGGCTTTGGTTGTACACAGTAACATGACTTTTCAGCAGTGATGGTGAAGTGTTTAGTTTCTATTAAAGACATCTTTAGCTGCGTTAATAAAAGTTGAGTGACATGACCAAGGAATGTAAAAGTTTTGCTGTTCAGTAAAATGATAAGAATATATGACTAGGGTTGTACAAAATCACATAGGATCTACCAAAAATCTAAATAATAAATGAGTTTTGAAAGATTTCAGGATAAAAGGTTTATGTGCAAATGTATTTGTATATACCAACAATTGATTCTCGCAAATTAAAATTTAAAATACCTCATGTACTATAGTATACTATGAAAAATATAAAATACTTAAGAATAAATCTGACAATATACACGAAAGACCTGTGCACTAAAAAACACAAAATTTTGCTGTGAGGAATTAAGGATGATATGCAGAAGTACTGTTTTCATGGGTTGAAAGACAATATTATTTTGATATTAGTCCTAAAACTGATCTGTAGATTCAACTCAATTCCAATCAAAATGTCAACAGGCTTTTTCTTTTCTTCTTTTTATGAGAAGTAAAAATTGACAAATTGATTTTACTACTTACATGAGAAAAAGAACAAGGCCGGCCTAACACTTTCGAGTTTAAGATTTAATCAAGCAATTAAGACTGTGGTATTCTCATCAAAACAGACAATAAGCAATGAAACAGAGAGTCGACGGACAACTGATTTTTGACAGAGGTATAATTAAGGGCAATTCAGTGGAGAAAATATGTTCTTATCAATAAGTGATACTGGAAAAATTAGATATCCATATATGAGAAAATGAACTTGGACATATCTCAAAAATAAGTCAAATGGATGATGAAACCAACTATAAAACCTAAAAGAATAAAACTTCCAGAAGAACACAGGAGAAAAATTTTGTTACCTTGGCTAAGGTGAAGACTTCATAGACATGACCCAAAAAAAGGAGGACCCATAAAAGGACAAACTGATAATTTGCATTTCATGAAAATTAAAAACACTCCCCCCCTCCCGCACCAAAAAACATTGTTAAGTGGATGAAATGTCACAGGCTGTCACTTATCACAGGCTGGAAAAAATATTTTCGAAGCTTCTGTTTGTTATAGAATTGTATATAGGATAGCAAAAGAACTCTGTAAAGCAACGAGAAAACAAACACCCCAATTAAAAATGGGCAAAAATTTAAACAGGAAGTTCACCAGGATATGTGTGGATGGAAAATAAGCATATCAAAAGAGGTTCAACATTAGACTTCAGGGAAAGTTACAAACACTGCAGGGTGCCATTATACAGCTATTAACATCTCTATGGCTTTGGACCTTATGTGAGTAATTCATTCAAAGTCTCAGTTTTTAAAATCTCTAATATGAGGTAGAATAACACTTGGAAGAAATTGTAAAGTTCAATTCAGTTCAGTCTCTCTCATGTCCGACCCTTTGCGACCCCATGAATCGCAGCACGCCAGGCCTCCCTGTCCATCACCAACTCCCGAAGTTTACCCAAACTCATGTCCATCGAGTCAGTGATGCCACCCAGCCATCTCATCCTCTGTCGTCCCCTTCTCCTCCTGCCTTCAATCGTTCCCAGCATCAGGGTTTTTCCCAAGGAGTCAGTTCTTCACATCAGGTGGCCAAAGTATTGGAGTTTCAGCTTCAGCATCAGTCCTTCCAATGAATATTCAGGACTGATTTCCTTTAGGATGGACTGGTTGGATCTCCTTGCAGTCCAAGGGATTCTCAAGAGTCTTCTCCAACACCACAGTTCAAAAACATCAATTTATCAATTGTTAGGTTAGAAACTGTATATATTTAAAAAAAACATAGCACCTGGTACCTAGTACCTATGTAATCATGTTAATTTATTTTTATTGCTGTTTTCCCCAGGGTTCAAATTATTACCTGAGATTAGATTTCAACACTTGGGGAAGAGTCATGGAAGTTCTCAGGTAGGGATGCTATTCAAAACAAAAAAGAAAAAAATATATAGGTTTGATCCTTACTGAGTGTGAAGCTCTGTCGCCGGCTTTTGGCAGATTTGCCAAAGATTTCAGCACATCTAAGAAGTCCATGAGTTGCAGAAGACCAAACCGACACACTTAAAACAACTAGACAATGGTATCATATAGTCGATTACTGGTATGTGCTGCATAGGCAAGAGATGTCATAGGACCCTGATGTTACTAGCATCCTGGTGTCTTTCCAAGTCTCTGTACAGAATGATATGAGCAATTCAATGCAATGTACAAAGTACTAAGTGGTCCCCTAGTGGTCAGAAAGAGTTAATACTACATCTTCCATGAGGGGAACAAGTAAGAAAATTATTTATTTTCTCTTGCTTCCCAGAGTATCTTCATTTGAGCTGGTAAGAGTTTCTCATTCTAAATCAATTCATTATTCAACTATAGACAACTGAAATTATTTCCTCCAATATTATTAATCACATTGACCCTCCTGTTCCCCAATCTACTCCTGAACTCACATTTCTCATGGCTTATGAATTTGTACAGATTGTGCATTTATTTGTCAGACTTCCCATATTAAGATATAAACCTTTTTGAAGGAAGTAACTGAGTTACTGCTATTGGCGGGTAACATGCCTTCCAGCGTTTCCAGGACAGTCCTGGATTATGCTTGTTGGCCCAGTGTAATTTTAAAGATTACCCTCTTTTGTGATCAGAATTGCTCCAGTCTCAGCAATAAATGGTATGGTTCCTCGAGTGCCATCTTTCGCTCCTTTCTGCTCTTTTGTTCCCCACTGAATATTCCAGAAAAACCAATATAACTCCTGATCAGACATGAGGCCAGTTTGGATGTGATCTCTCACTCCAGCCAAATCATCAGCACTTATTTGGCTGATTTGGCTGGTTAGGAAGAGCTTCTCTTTTCTCATAAATACTCCTCATGTACCCAACTTGCTGTCTCAGAGATGAGGGCTGCTGTTGATGGTTGGTGATGAGTGTGCTACTAAGCTCCCTTGTTTGCTTTCCCTCACAAGCTCTCAGTTTCTGAAAGTCACAAATTGGTCTAATGCTATGACATGTTGGGTAGGACATGCGAGCCTGGGTGAAACAGAAAACACCTATGTGTTTTCTGAAATACAGTCATAGAAATATACTCTTCTGCCTGCTGTGATAGTAAAATGAATGTGTTAAAGGTGAAGATGGTGATCTAGACACCAACATTGAACCAGAACAAGAGAAAATTGTGAACATTTTTGAGATACAGCTCAAGGCTTATCCACGATGGCCCAAATGCCACCTTTTATCATAGTCAAAACAAAATGGACACCTGTGAAACTCAAGGGACACTTTTCAAACTCAAATTCATGCTTGATGTGTTAGAACTAAATTGGTACATTTACAGACTAGTTGTGTGAATGCAACAGGATTGAATTGTTTTGGAATCCAGCAATGGACTTGTGAATGCCTTGTTAAAATGTAGTACACTTGTCTTACTCAGAACAGATTTCTTAGGAAGCATGCCTATCTCCTTACATGATTTGTTTCAGATGATTTAATAAATTCAGCAGCTAAAATAATATCTTAATGGTTGATTCAATTCCAAATGCCAAAATAAAGTTATTACAAATAAAGAGGCATATACAATTATGCTCATAGTCAAAAACTTCTTTGTGTTTTTGATGAACAATCGGAAATAAAATATTACTCTAAATGGCTTAAACAATACATTTCCCTTTTTATTTGTTATCTTTTTCTTCTCATTATCTCTGACTTGTTTCTCCCTCTTTCATGCTGTTACTCACATTTTAACCACATACCTTTTACATGTGAATGAGATTTTGAGTTTATGATTATAGGAGATAAATGTACATACATCTACTATAAGTGGTATTGCACTGTTTTCTTTATACCTTGTGATCTTATGTGCATGCTCAGTAGCTCCAGTCATGTCCAACTCTGTGCAATCCTATGGACTGTAGCCCATCAGTCTCCTCTGTCCATGGGATCGTCTAGGCAAAAATAGTGGAGTGGGCTGTCATTCCCTTCTCCAGGGGATCTTCCTGACCCAGGGATTGAACCCATGGCATCTCCTGCATCTTCTTCATCGCAGCCGGATTCTCTACTGTTGAGCCACCCGGGAAGCCCTGTGATCTTATATTTATGAAGAATAAACCTTAAAAATAAGGATATGCCAGATAGATTATAAAATAATAAAATGCATTAAAGGTTATCATTGGAAAAATAAGATTTGGGGGATTTCAGCACCAAGCAATTATAAAATACCAATGGAATACTTCTGGATGCATTTCATAATACTGAGTACAAACAATTGTATTTAGTAAACCAAAAAGAGGGCTTCACAGATAGTGCTAGTGGTAAAGAACCTGTCTGCCAAAGCAGGAGACATGAGAGATGCAGGTTCAATTCATGGAGATTCCCTGGAGGAGGACATGGCAACACACTCCAATATTCTTGCCTGGAGAATCCCATGGACAGAGGAGCCTAGTAGGCTACAGTCCATAAGGTCACACAGAGCCAGACATGAGTAAAGCAACTTAACACGTACACACACAAACCAAAAAGGTGGTCTGCAAGAGCCTGGATGGGAACCATTCTGAGTTTTGTTATGATCACAGAGAGGTAAAAGTCAAAGGTCTTCAGTGTGACTATGAGCCATCAATTCTACTAAAGGATTTCAAGGAGAAATTCAGAGGTTATTATTTCATTTTTGCCATTCAAACTTTGACCTAGGATGTATATTTGTTCTTTTGTGTAATAAATGCTTAAACTCTTCCTCTTTTGCCACCAGTAGAGTATGCTTAACACTGGGTAGATAGTGTTGAGGAGAGGGCAATGGCACCCCACTCCAGTACTCTTGCCTGGAAAATCCCATGGACAGAGGAGCCTGGTAGGCTACAGTCCATGGGGTCGCTAAGAGTCGGACACGACTAAGCGACTTCACTTTCACTTTTCCCTTTCATGAACTGGAGAAGGAAATGGCAACCCACTCCAGTATTCCTGCCTGGAGAATCCCAGGGACGGCGGAGCCTGGTGGACTGCCGTCTATGGGGTCGCACAGAGTCGGACACGACTGAAGCGACTTAGCAGATAGTGTTGAATATGAAATGTGCTTAGTCACTCAGTCATGTCCAACTCTTTCCAACCTCATGGACTGTAGCCGACCAGTCTCCTCTGTCTATGGGATTCTCTAGGCAAGAATACTGGAGTGGGTAGCCATTCCCTTCTTCAGGGGATTTTCCTGACTCAGGTGTCGAACCTGTGTCTCCTGCATTGGCAGACAGGTTCCTTACCACTGAGCCACCAGGGAAGCCCTGAACATGAAATCAGTTCAGTTCAGTACTGTCGCTCAGTCATGTCCGACTCTTTGCGACCTCATGAACCGCAGCATGCCAGGCCTCCCTGTCCATCACCAACTCCCGGAGTCCACCCAAACCCATGTCCATCAAGTCAGTGATGCCATCCAACCATCTCATCCTCTATCGTCCCTTCTCCTCCTGCCCTCAATCTTTCCCAGCATCAGGGTCTTTTCAAATGAGTCAGCTCTTCAGATCAGGTGGCCAAAGTATTAGAGTTTCAGCTTCAACATCAGTCCTTCCAATGAACATCCAGGACTGATCTCCTTTAGGATGGACTGGTTGGATCTCCCTGCAGTCCAAGGGACTCTCAAGAGTCTTCTCCAACACCACAGTTCAAAAGCATCAATTCAGCTTTCTTTATAGTCCAACTCCCAAATCCACACATGACCACTAGGAAAATCATAGCCTTGACTAGTGGACCTTTGTTGGCAAAGTAATGTCTCTGCTTTTTAATATGCTGTCTAGGTTGGTCATAACTGTCCTTCCAAGGAGCAAGCATCTTTTAATTTCATGGCTGCAATCACCATCTGCAGTGATTTTGGAGCCCAGAAAAATAAAGTCAGCCACTGTTTCCACTGTTTCCCCATTTATCTGCCATGAAGTGATGGGACTGGATGCCATGATCTTAGTTTTCTGAATGTTGAGTTTTTTTTTTTTTAATAAGTTTATTTATTTTAGTTGGGGGCTAATTACTTTACAATATTGTAGTGTTGAGCTTTAAGCCAAGTTTTTCACTCTCCTCTCTCACTTTCATCAAGAGGCTTTGTAGTCCTTCTTCACTTTCTGCCATAAGGGTGGTGTCATCCGCATATCTGATGTTATTGATATTTCTCCTGACAATCTTGATTCCAGCTTGTGCTTCATCCAGCCCAGCATTTCTCATGATGTACTCTGCATATAAGTTAAATAAGCAGGGTGACAATATACAGCCTTGACATACTCCTTTCCCTATTTGGAACCATTCTGTTGTTCCATGTCCAGTTCTAACCGTTGCTTCCTGACCTGCATACAGGTTTCTCAAGAGGCAGGTCAGGTGGTCTGGTATGCCCATCTCTTTCAGAATTTTCCACAGTTTATTGTAATCCACACAGTCAAAGGCTTTGGCATAGTCAATAAAGCAGAGGTAGATGTTTTTCTGGAACTCTCTTGCTTTTTCGATGATCCAGAAGATGTTAGCAATTTGATCTCTGGTTCCTCTGCCTTTTCTAAAGCCAGCTTGAACATCTGGAAGTTCACAGCTCACGTATTACTCAAGCCTGCTTGGAGAATTTTAAGCATTACTTTACTAGCATGTGAGATGAGTGCAATTGTGCAGTAGTTTGAGCATTCTTTGGCATTGTGTTTCTTTGGGATTGGAATGAAAACTGACCTTTTCCAGTCCTGTGGCTACTGCTGAGTTTTCCATATTTGCTGGCATATTGAGTGCAGCACTTTCACAGCATCATCTTTTAGGATTTGAAATAGCTCAACTGATATTCCATCACCTCCACTAGCTTTGTTCGTAGTGATGCTTCCTAAGGCCCACTGGACTTCACATTCTAGGATGTCTGGCTCTAGGTGAGTGATCACACGTCATGATTATCTGGGTCATGAAGATCTTTTTTGTACAGTTCTTCTGTGTATTCTTGCCACCTCTTCTTAATATCTTCTGCTTCTGTTAGGTCCCTACCATTTCTGTCCTTTATTGAGTCCATCTTTGCATGAAATATTCCCTTGGTATCTATAATTTTCTTGAAGAGATCTCTAGTCTTTTCCATTCTATTGTTTTCCTCTATTTCTTTGCATTGATCGAAGAGGAAGGCTTTCTTATCTCTCCTTGCTATTCTTTGGAACTCTGCATTCAAATGGGTATATCTTTCCTTTTCTCCTTTGAAATAATTATAGCCAAATATTCAATGAAATAAAATGATTTATCTTAATAGTCATGTCCAGGATTATGAACTTGGAACGAGTGAGCTATTGCAATGGCTGCCTCTGTATTGGTTACTAGAAATCTCAGAACCTTATTTACAAATATATAAGGCTTCTGGATATATTTTGTCCTGACTTTACTCTTTGGTCCATTTGATTCCTCATTATGTTTTCCTTCTGCCTAATATTTAACTGAATTTTGTTTTCTTACTTTAGCATATTAATCTTTGTAAGACATGTGTAGTAAAATAATCATATCTAAAAATTCCCCCCAAAGTACACATGTTCTATAAGTGTCTCATAACACTTGGGCTTCTCAGGTGGCACTAGTAGTATAGAACCCACCTACCAATGCAGGAGACATAACAGATGCGGGTTCGATCCCTGGGTTGGGAAGATTCCCTGGAGAAGGAAATGGTAACCCACTCCAGTATTGTTGGCTGGAGAATCCTATAGGGGCCTGGCAGGCTGTAGTCCATAGGGTTACAAAGAGTTGGACGTAACTGAAGTGACTTAGCACGTACGCTTAACGCTTACCTTAGTTATCTCAAATTTAATTCCCTCAGAGTGGACATGAAACATTAAGTATTATCTAATAGTGTAACAGAGAATCAATGATTTATATAGTGGTTACTTATTTCCCCCCATTGTGCAAGTCGTTGTCTTTCTGCCAAAATGTCAGAACGTTTTACATAATCTACATTATCACTGTAGTGTGAGCAGAGCAAGAAGACAGAACCTTCTCTAAGGTTTTGTCTGATGCTCACTTGTGCCGAAGCAAACCAGGAGCTGATACAATTTCAGCTGTGGAAATACTGTTGAAGGCGAGCCTGCTTATTGTAGGCAGAGAGACTCCTCTGCAATTAGTTAAGAAAACCAACACATTTAAAGAAGAGTGCATTCTGGTTCTGTGGTGGATCAGTACAGAATAACAATGGGAAACAGAAGACAGTAAGTGAGTAACTAAGAATGTGAGTGCTGGGACTTCCCTGGAGGCCCAGTGGCTAAGACTCAGTGTTTCCACTGCAGGGGCATAGGTTCCATCCCTGGTCAGGGCATTACACTCCAACAAAAATTAATTATAAAATAGAAAGAGAAAACCTAGACACTTTAGAAGGTTACAAATTTGCCTAATATGGTTGAAATAAATTTATAGAAGAGAAATATAGTCTACTGAATCACCATTGAATATTCTTTACACAGCGATCATAATAAATTTATGAGATTCCAAAAACAATTCCACATCCCACATGCCACGTGGCACAGCCAAATAAAGACATATTAGAAAATAAAGTAAATGCTAGCAACTAAAAAAGGAGTTAAAAAAGAAAAAGAAAAAAATAAAAGAATGTGGGAACTCAAGAAGGAGAGCCTCCCCACTCGGGGACAGTAGGCAGACAGAGGGGACTTCCTCCCTTGGCATGGAAAAATGGGAGCTCAAAATCCACTCTCTTCATTTCTCACTTGTTTCTTGATGTCATTCACTCACTAACTCTTTCTACTGCAATTATTATTAAATCATGGTCCCCAGGAAACATTTGCTATTAACACTCTCCAGTTCAGAGCAGAGAGTCAACTTCCTTGGAAAATGATGCTTTCTGGTAGCTACAGTGAATGTTTGCTTTTCAACTTCCTCTGTAATTTTACTTGGAAAGCTCTGAAAATGAAAAACAATTCTTACTGTGTAAAGAAGATTCAATACAGGTGATTCAGCAGACTATACTTCTGTAAATTTATTTCAGCCACATTAGATAACTTTGTAACCTTCTAAGTTCAGTTCAGTTCAGTCGCTCAGTCGTGTCCGACTCTGCGACCCCATGAATTGCAGCACGCCAGGCCTCTCTGTCCATCACCAACTCCCGGAGTCTACCCAAACCCATGTTCATCGAGTCGGTGATGCCATCCAACCATCTCATCCTCTGTCGTCCCCTTCTCCTTCCGCCCCCAATCCTACCCAGCATTAGGGTCTTTTCCAATGAGTCAACCCTTCGCATGAGGTGGCCAAAGTATTGGAGTTTCAGCTTCAACATCAGACCTTCCAATGAACACCCAGGATTGATCTCTTTTAGGATGGATTGATTGGATCTCCTTGCACTCCAAGGGACTCTCAAGAGTCTTCTCCAACACCATAGTTCAAAAGCATCAATTCTGCGGTGCTCAGCTTTCTTCACCGTCCAACTCTCACATCCATACATGACCACTGGAAAAACCATAGCCTTGACTAGACGGACTTTTGTTGACAAAGTAATGTCTCTGCTTTTAAACATGCTATCTAGGTTGGCCATAACCTTCCTTCCAAGGAGTAAGCGTCTTTTAATTTCATGGCTGCAGTCACCATCAGCAGTGATTCTGGAGCCCCAAAAAGTAAAGTCTGACACTGTTTCCACTGTTTCCCCATCTATTTCCCATGAAGTGATGGGACCACATGCCATGATCTTAGTTTTCTGAACGTTGAGCTTTAAGCCAACTTTTTCACTCCCCTCCTTCACCTTCATCAAGAGGCTCTTTAGTTCTTCTTCACTTTCTGCCATAAGGGTGGTGTCATCCGCATATCTGAGGTTATTGATAGTTCTCCCAGCAATCTTGATTCCAGCTTGTGTCTCTTCCAGCCCAGCGTTTCTCATGATGTACTCTGCATAGAAGTTAAATAAGCAGGGTGACAATATACAGCCTTGACGTACTCCTTTTCCTCTTTGGAACCATTCTGTTGTTCCATGTCCAGTTCTAACTGTTGCTTCCTGACCTGCACACAGGTTTCTCAAGAGACAGGTCAGATGGTCTGGTATTCCCATCTCTTTCAGAATTTTCCACAGTTTATTGTGATCCACACAGCCAAAGGCTTTGGCATAGTCAATAAAGCAGAAATAGATGTTTTTCTGGAACTCTCTTGCTTTTTTGATGATCCAGCGGATATTGGCAATTTGATCTCTGGTTCCTCTGCCTTTTCTAAAACCAGCTTGAACATCTGGAAGTTCATGGTTCACGTATTGCAGAAGCCTGGCTTGGAGAATTTTGAGCATTACTTTACTAGCATGTGAGATGAGTGCAATTGTGCGGTAGTTTGAGCATTCTTTGGCATTGCCTTTCTTTGGGATTGGAACGAAAACTGACCTTTTCCAGTCCTGTGGCACTGCTGAGTTTTCCAAATTTGCTGGCATATCGAGTGCAGCACTTTCACAGCATCACCTTTAAGGATTTGAAATAGCTCAACTGGAATTCCATCACCTCCACTAGCTTTATTCGTAGTGATGCTTTCTAAGGCCCACTTGACTTCACACTCCAGGATGTCTGGCCCTAGGTGAGTGATCACACCATCGTGATTATCTGGGTCATGGAGTAGCCATCATGGTCAACAAAAGAGTCCAAAATGCAGTACTTGGATGCAGTCTCAAGAACGACAGAATGATCTCTGTTCGTTTCCAAGGCAAACCATTCAATATCACGGTAATCCAAGTCTATGCCCCGACCAGTAACGCTGAAGAAGCTGAAGTTGAACGGTTCTATGAAGACCTACAAGACCTTCTAGAACTAACACCCAAAAAAGATGTCCTTTTCATTATAGGGGACTGGAATGCAAAAGTAGGAAGTCAAGAAACACCTGGCGTAACAGGCAAGTTTGGCCTTGGAGTACAGAATGAAGCAGGGCAAAGGCTAATAGAGTTTTGCCACGAGAACGCACTGGTAATAGCAAACACCCTATTCCAACAACACAAGAGAAGACTCTACACATGGACATCACGAGATGGTCAACACCGAAATCAGATTGATTATATTCTTTGCAGCCAAAGATGGAGAAGCTCTATACAGTCAGCAAAAACAAGACCAGGAGCAGACTGTGGCTCAGATCATGAACTGCTTATTGCCAAATTCAGACTAAATTGAAGAAAGTAGGGAAAACCACTAGACCATTCAGGTATGACCTAGAGCAAATCCCTTATGAGTATACAGTGGAAGTGACAAATAGATTTAAGGGACTAGACCTGACAGACAGAGTGCCTGATGAACTATGGACAGAGGTTCGTGACATTGTACAGGAGACAGGGATCAAGAAAATCCCCATGGGAAAGAAATGCAAAAAAGCAAAATGGCTGTCTGAGGAGGCCTTACAGATAGCTGGGAAGAGAAGAGAAGTGAAAAGCAAAGGAGAAAAGGAAAGATATTCTCATCTGAATGCAGAGTTCCAAAGAATAGCAAGGAGAGATAAGAAAGCCTTCCTCAGCGATCAGTGCAAACAAATAGAGGAAAACAACAGATTGGGAAAGACTAGAGACCTCTTCAAGAAAATTAGAGATACCAAAGGAACATTTCACGCAAAGATAGGCTCGATAAAGGACAGAAATGGTATGGACCTAACAGAAGCAGAAGATATTAAGAAGAGGTGGCAAGAATACACAGAAGAACTGTACAAAAAAAGATCTTCAACCTTCTAAAGTGACTAGATTTTCTCTATTTTTTAACTGATTTTTTATATTCTGATATATTCTGCACCCACTTTCTTCCTCTTTTCTATCTCCTTGTCTTTCTCTCATCTCTAGTTCTATTGTGGTGTTCTTGATTACAGTCAGAATTTTGTGTTTTGAGATTGGTTCAAGATGGCAGAGTAGAAGAATGTGTGCTCACCTCCTCCTGCAAGCGCCTGGAAATCACAACTAGCTGCTCAGCAACCATCGACAGGAGGATGCTGGAACCCACCAAAAAAGCTAACCCACATCCAAAGACAAGGGAGAAGCCGCGATGAGATGGTAGGAGGGGCGCAATCAAGAAGTTTGTGTTGTGACTGAGCCCTGAGGTCAGGTATTGGTCCAGTTACAAAGCCAGTGTCTGTGGTTGAGGTTTTCTTCCCGAGTCATGTGATGAGTTGAGCAGAACAATTTATTACATACATAGCTCCATAGAGAGTACAGAGAATCTCCCTGTGTGTCTCCACTGGAGAAGCAGAATCAGAAAGACTACTACTAATCTCAGGTCCTACAGAGCTCAGGAGGCTGGGTGAAGGCCAGAACTGCCTTGAATTTTAGTATTATTGCATATTAAAGACCATATTTATTAAATATTATAGGGAAAATTGCTTCTGTTTCATTTCTCTAAATTCAATCTTTAATTCATACAAAATGCTCTCTGTTTGATATGTTCTAAGAAGACGACCCACATGGTTTCAGTGTGATCTACCGACGTCTACCAGCTTAAGAAAGTGCTGGATCAGACGGTCAGCTGACACGTGTGCCTAGAGTTGGGAGTCACTTTCAGACCTGCGAGCTCTTGCCCAGATTTCTGCTACTCACTTTCATTATATCATGAGGGATGTTACTGAAATGACTTCAATGATGTGAAAGACAGATGTGGAGGCAAGCTATTGATGTCCTACTACATAATTTCCTTAATATCTGATTGGAAATCCTAAGTTAGACCCATATATTGATGTTGCCAACTTTTTTTCATGGTAGAAAACATGGAAATGTCACTTTATGATAATTCTGGGTTTTATGTCTTTTTAATGACAAAGTCATCTAGTATGTATTTTTCCTTGGAACTACTCTAGACATATAGATTTTTCAATTTAGCATGCAGAGTCACCAAAATTTTAAGTGTTTATAAAGAGAGATCATTCAGGAACTGAAAGAGAATTTGATAAAATACACTGCATTTTCTATTGAGAGCCATGTTATGAGAAATCGAACACTATAATGATAGAGTTTTGAAAGTCGTTAATGGGGAGATTTTTGTGTAGATGATTTTCAGGCTTTAGATTCTGTGATATTGAATGTAATTTTAAAATAAAACATAGGCAACCAAGGAGACAGATTTCACAAGGTAGACATTTTGGGGGGAACAAAGAGCATCACCCCTCAATGTCCTGAGAGCTAGGAGATCACTGATTCTTAGATTCGTAATAAGGATGTTCAGTTATCTTTCGGACAGTGTTAACTTCATTTGGATATTTGATTCAACACCATACTGTCCTCAACGTTGATATATTGCTAGGCTACATTATATTTTGGGAATAAGAAGATCAATATAAAATGAAGCCCTCAACTATTGTGCTTGTAATAAGTCTGTGGACACAAAGTTTTTACTATTGTCCTGTACATGCGAACGTTTTT